>NW_026972109.1:10000000-11321250 GCF_036711695.1 Zophobas morio
CAAGCGCGCTCCTTTTATTTTGGACATTTGCGCTATTAAAATGATAAACACATCCTCTCAAGTTCCGTCACTTAAAATTTTAATTTTCGTCGAAATTACACGCACAGGTTCCAATTTCCACCCGCTCCCCTACGCACGCACCGACTTTCCTCTCCGCTGTTTGCGTTCACGTTTTCAATTTGGCAGCGAACTCACCTGAACTAGTAGCGGCACAGAATAAACATAGGTTAAAAATCCGTCCGGCCATCATTTGGTGGAGAAATAAAATAGCTACAGCCCCGATTCCATCACTCGTCACTTTCACATCGTCCACTGGCCACCACGTCAAAGTTAAGTTTCCAAAGTGCGAAAAAAAATTTTTTTTTAAGCCAGAACAGAGCGTTTGTGCGTAAACTTCCGGAAAGTGTTTTTACATTGTACCGGAAAGAGGTTCCGAGAGAGCGCGGTCAGTAGCGGAAGAGCACAAGGGACATTGTAAAGCGCGTAAGGATCCTGGAGTAGTGCGGGAATCCTGCGAACTGACTGGAACGCCACCCTGGTACCGACGGAGACCCCCCGAAGTTGCGTGGCACAGGCGCGCCGCCCTCAATCCATACCACGCTTCTCCGCGAACATCTCCCAAAGAAATGTTCAACTTCTAATTTGTACGTGCCATTTCATAATTTATCCATCGGCGGGGTGGTGATAGTTGCGGCATCAAGTGGAGGACGTCCCGGGAGAGCGGCGAGCTTTTCCGGTAATTGTCCGGATTTTCAAAAGCTCGTAATCCGCCGCCGTAGACCTCGATTGTACGGTTGATACTTTATTATCTCGGAAGATGTTTTTCGAGGGACAGAGGTTTACGTAAAAGGTACGATCGGAGGGTATGTGGGTGAATTAAATGCGTGGTGATGAGAGGTCGTTTCGGCGTCGAATGACGGCTTTAAATAATTGCTGCCATAGGAAAGAGGAAGTTTTACAAGAATCTGACAACTAATTTAAACAGGGGCTTTGTATTTTTGTACCTAATTCGGACGGAGAGACTGAACTTTTATCTGAAGAATTTAATTTTAATGGGGCTTTATAAAGTGGACTGTTTATGAGTTTTGTTTGTGCTTCTATATTCGATTTGTACGTGAAAGTGCCTAATTTAAAATTACTATACGTCCGGGTTGTTTACCATAATAACTAAAGCACGACGCATGAACCTGTGTTTTATTCGAAATTCGTTTAATTTAGAGGTGATTTTATGTTTCTCTTGACGTTTCATATTTACCAGAGGAAGAAAAAGTAGGTCCCGTTTTCGTGTGTCTGTCGAATATTGAATAGTTGCGAAAATTTAGGTAAATTTTAGGAAACTTTTGTTAATAGTAAAATGCGAACCAACCTTTATCTTTTTATCGTCACTAAGAATGTGATGACGTCGCCTGAAAATTTTACCAAATTAAACTTACCTAATTTAAAAAAAAAATGTCTCTGTTTATTAATTTGTTTTTATTTTTAACTTGGGCGTTTAGATTTAAAACAAAAATCAAACATTTAAGAGTTTAACTTAAGAACTATAAAACCGACTATTTTGAAATCGCAAACGTTTTAAAGTCATTGCAAACTTGGTAAATTTTTAATTAAAAATGTTTTTGTTTATCCTTTTTAAAAACTTGATGGCTCCAGTTTACGTCTGTTTCTCTGTCTGTTCGTCTGTCTGTCTCTGTCAATTTTTATGAGACACCTAATCTCCGAAACTACTGGAATGATTGTTGTCAAATTTTTGTAGAAACAGATAATTAGATGGTCAAATGCTAACTTAAAATTGGCTAATCATCCCTACCAACAATTTAATGACATCATCTTAAGGAATTATAAATTCTATTTTAAAATAATTAGGGTATACGAATGAATTTACTTTGAGTTTTGTCTGTAAACGTCTGAATTTTCGTCAAAAAACTGAGGATATAGAAGTTCGTGAGATTGGCTAAGGTATCAGTATGCAGATCGGCGGTCGCATGTTCGATGCTAAACTTGGTCGGTTTTTTTTTTTTATTATGACTAGTATTTTCTGTGTTAATGAAGTTTTAGTCCTCTGTTTTGAGGAGAAAAACTCATTCAAATCAAACGAATTTCGATGTATAAACATTCCACTTGAACTTAATTAAGCTTATTATTAGTGCTGAGAGCACATTTTTTCCCGTTGGTTATCTGCTTTAAATATATTTTACATTGCCGGTAATTGGGACCGTAAATTTTTGGTCCCGGGGCTGCGGTATATTTTTACTTTATAGAGGTCATCACAAAAACGAAAATCGCAAAATCAAATTTTATAATTTTTTAAAGAAATTTGTCGGATTATTAAATCCCGACCAGTTTTTTTAGGAGCGTGGAATAATCCTAGTTTTCTCTTTTAAAAAGAATTTGAGACAATCTTGGTCTTTTTTAGACATAATTTCAAGGAACCTTTGGGATCTCTTATATTTTATTTTTGAAAATTTTGTTAAAATTTCTGGTGATTTATTTTAGAAAGACCTTCAAAGAATTTTGAAGGCTATTAGTCTTTTTTTTATATTAACCTATAGAAGGTGTCATAACAAAAAAAAATGGTCTAAGGTTGTCCTTCTAAACAATTAGACAGAACTTCCCTCGATCCTGAAGAATAGCAATATTCTGTATTCTGAAAATTCCGTTTCGAGTTAAAATATGAATGCATTGTTAAACCATGAACACAGACTCATAACATTTTGCACATAGTGACAGGATTTATTCGTCAACATTTAGACTTATCAATTTGGGATAATAAACGCATAATTTTGATTAACGATTGACCACGTTTAATAACAGCCTTAAAACGTTTGCAAGATTTGCAGTTTTAAATTTACTTTGTAAGATGTTGTTATATAATTGTGATTTTTTTTCCAAAAATCTAGACGGCTATTATCTGTCTTATTAGAAATTATATTAAATCAACATAGACGGAAATGGGCGACCTATTGTGGTGTCGTATTCTAGGAGTCATGAAACGTCCAGAAAACATGAAATTAACCATTCGTCGGATGGACACTGTTACAATACTTCCTTAGCTTACGCTCAGCATTAGTTTAGAAATATTTGAACATAGAGAAGTAACTGGAGGTGTTTTCTATTTGATCGCTCTTTAATTGTCGTTGATTCTTAATTGTATTTGACGCTCTTCGTTGAAAAAGTAAACTGTTTTATAAATTCCGTCCTTGGCCTTAACGTTCGAAACTTCCTTTTCTCCTCTATGTAACCCTTGGACTACTCAACCCTGTAATTGTCATCTCTCTGTGCCAGTTCTTTATAATTTAGGCGTGAGCTCGTTAATTCTATATAATCAAACCTTATAGTGTACATCAAGAACAAAAAAGAAGCCTCCTATTTCCCTTTTTGTTTTATTAAAGAAATATGAGACGAAAGTTATTCATTTACAAAAGACAAAACGACAAAACAAGCAAACAAATATTTACTTCCTTATTACCATCGCACAAACGGAGTTTCGTCCCTTTGGAGTTCAGCCTGTTTTTCATTTATACCTACACCACCAACATTTGTCAACAAATCTTCTCCTCCTTTGTCTTTTTTTATTAAACCGAAATCTTTTCGCTCAAATTCAAAGCATACGCATCCAATTTGCGGCAAATTTGTCGGAATCCATCCGGCCGTTTCCACCAAAAAACATATTTTTGTGCAAATGGCTCGTTACAAATACATAAACAATCCTAGCCCCACCGAAAACGGCCTAGTCCATAAAAGCAAATGGCTTTTCGATTACTCGAAATGATTTACATGGCGAGCGCACGTAACTTAACATTCGCCGTAACTTATTGTCCGTTAAATCTTTTTCTTTCGAAAAGCAACCGAGTCGTTCGCAAATTTATCGACTGCCTATGAGGTCTTCGCATCGCCATCGGGTAAACGTAAGTTTGTGGACGCCTAAGGAGAGTGGTGTGATTAATTAACGCAGAGCGTGCACGCAATCGGAACTAATTTAATTTGATCAGATTAATGCTGGTTCGTATTACTGGCGGCAGCTTATTGTTCTGGATGGACAATGAATTAGCGAGTCCCCTAATATTTTTCGGGATGATTTTTATCATGCGACGACAGGGGTGTAAGGAGATACATATAATAAACACGACGTATTAAAGTTTTTATGTTTTATTGGGACAATTATTGCGGGGAATTTAATGTAATGCCCCATTAAGCATTATATTATAACAACGTTAAATTTTATTCGGGCTGAGGCCCGACCTTTCGCTGCCAGGATTCTCGAGGAGGGATCTTGAATTTGTTTACCACCGGAGCCAGATACGTTCCATTTATTCTTATTATCTTAGACATTTTATTTTCAGAAATATTACTACTTAATTAAAACTAATAAAAACTGCTTAATTTGTAAGGAACGACAATCACGTTTACGACAATCCGCAAACACTGAAGAAGTACAAAAATTTCATTGACATATTAATTTTATCCTTGATATATAATTTTTACTTATAGTTTCCTTAGTTCTAATTCGATTTTACGATGTGTAAAAGTTAACTTCCTTAACAATAGATTACTATTGCCAGTGATGGGACAGTCATAAATAAGCATTTAACCATTATACAGAATACATGGTTAAATCCTTATTTATGACTGTCCCATTACCGGCAGTTACTAATTAACAACAGATTACTATCTATTGTTAAGCAAGTTAACTTTTCCACAATGGGGTACTACCATAAAACCGAATTAGAACTGGAGAAACTATACTTCTACTTTTCACTTAATTCTAAATGTTTTTTATTAACTTTTCACAGCTAAAACGATGCAATTGAGTTGTCGTGGATTCTTCTTCAAGTACTTCTTTCACTTTTTTCTATCTTTTGTGCTTTCAGATGAATTTCGTTTTATTCTATACTTGTTTGTTTTGCTGCTCCCGCTTTTCCCTCATTTCGACTCTGAGGCATCCGATGACAGTTCGATAAGGTATGCGAAAAGTTATTCATTTGAACAAATTTAATAAATTTTGGCCCTAAGAAGGGCCGATGATGAACCAGATATCGGTGAACTGGCCAGTCACGCTGTAAAAATGGAAGAAGAACAAACAAAAGGAATACGAGTGAAACACCAGATAAACACACACATAAGGAATACTCAAAAAAAGAATAGAAAATAAACACTAGAGGAACACAACAGGATAACACACATAGAGCAGAAGAATACAAGCGCAACACACGCAAGAAGAACATACACAAAACAACACAAAAGGAGTACATATAAGAGTGCCGCAGATGTAAAACAAAAAGGAATACAAGAGAAACGGATCATAAGACTAACACGAAAAAGAACACACGAGTAAAACACACTAGCGAAATACAACGTGTGTTCTTATGTAAGACGAACAGAACCAAAAAAAGCACACAAAGACGGAACAAAGAATATTAGATGACAAAACGGGCACACAAACAAAAGGAACAGAAGAGTTCCACGTAAGAGGAGTAAAGAACATATAAGAAACATAAGAAGAACACCCATTCGTAAGACAAAAGAACATAAACAACAATAACAAACAAGAGGAATGCGTATAAGAAAAACATTAAGGAGAAAAGCGCAAACGACTCAAGCTACGACAAGCTGACCCGAGCAAGTCGAACTTAGCTTAGCCTAGTGCAGCCCAGCCGTGACAAATCGAGGTACCCAATTAGGCGAACTAACTGAGACAAAAAGTTCAGACCAGCCAATTTAAGCACAGACAATCCAAGCCGAGACGAGCAGATGAAGAAAACAAAAATCGGTTCTTTTCAGGACCACAAACAACATTTGCACAAATAAAAGATTAAACGGCCTCGATTTTGTCTCATAATGACCATACTAGGGGACTAAACTCAAAACTAGAATATACTAGGGGACACAAAATTGGAAAAAATTTTCGTCCCCTAGTATGATCGATGTTCGTTTTTCCGATTTTTTCGTCCCCTAGTATACCCTATATTATAGAACATCCTCCATACTAGGGGACGAAAAATTCGAAAAATCAACTTTTTCGTCCCCTAGTATGATCGATGTTCGATATTCCGATTCTTTCGTCCCATAGTATATCCTATATTGTAGAACATCGTACTTACTAGGGGACGAAAAATTCGAAAAATCAACTTTTTCGTCCCCTAGTATGATCGATGTTCAATTATCCGATTTTTTCGTCCCATAGTATATCCTATATTGTAGAACATCCTACTTACTAGGGGACGAAAAATTCGAAAAATCAACTTTTTCGTCCCCTAGTATGATCGATGTTCGATTATCCGAATTTTCGTCCCCTAGTATGATCGATGTTCGATTTTCCGATTTTTCGTCCCCTAGTATATCCTATATTGTAGAACATCCAACTTACTAGGGGACGAAAAATTCGAAAAATCAACTTTTTCGTCCCCTAGTATAATCGATGTTCGATTTCGTCCCATAGTATATCCTATATTGTAGAACATCCTACATACTAGGGGACGAAAAATTCGAAAAATCAACTTTTTCGTCCCCTAGTATGATCGATGTTCGATATTCCGATTTTTTCGTCCCATAGTATATCCTATATTGTAGAACATCGTACTTACTAGGGGACGAAAAATTCGAAAAATCAACTTTTTCGTCCCCTAGTATGATCGATGTTCAATTATCCGATTTTTTCGTCCCATAGTATATCCTATATTGTAGAACATCGTACTTACTAGGGGACGAAAAATTCGAAAAATCAACTTTTTCGTCCCCTAGTATGATCGATGTTCGATTATCCTAATTTTCGTCCCCTAGTATGATCGATGTTCGATTTTCCGATTTTTCGTCCCCTAGTATATCCTATATTGTAGAACATCCTACATACTAGGAGACACAAAATAGGAAAAATTGACTTTTTCGTCCCCTAGTATGATCGATGTTCGATTATCCGATTTTTCGCACCCTAGTATATCCGATATTATATAACATCCTACATACTAGGGGACAGAAAATTGAAAAATTTTTCGTCCCCTAGTATGATCGATATTCGATTATCCGATCTTTTCGTCCCCTAATATATCCTATTATATAGAATATCCTGCATACTAGGGGACAGAAAATTACCATAGAATATACTAAGGAACACAAAATTGGAAAAAAAGGACGTTTTCGTCCCCTAGTATAATTGACGTTCGATTAGCCAATTTTTTCGTCCCCTTGAAAAACTTGAAAAATGGGATTTTTGTCTTCTGTTGGATTTTGTTTCCCTGGTATGTTTTATCAATTCACAATAATGGATTCATGGAAGATGAAATGAAGATGACATGGAAGAGAACCATAAATTTTGATTAGTTGAATCCAGAATGTACTAGGGGACCAAAAATCGGTTACATCGAAGATACGACGTATTAGATGGGACCATTAAAAACATAAATTATACTAGGAGAACGAAAATCTGATTTTTCAGATTTGTGGTCCCCGAGTATATCCTAATTACGATGTTCTATCTTCGATGAATACAAATGTGTGGTACCCCTTCTTATCTTCTACGAGTCGAATGTTTTGGCCATTAGTGTGTTCTATTTTCGATGAGTCGAATTTTGTGGCCCGCTAGTGTTTTTTATATTTCATGAGTTCATAAAAACGGATTCATAGAAGTTAGAACCTAGTAGAGGAATACAAAATTTCATTGAGTGAACACAGGATATAGGACGTAGGGAACAAAAAAAAATCGGCTGTAAGGAAGATATGACGCAATGGAGGCAGTATATCCAACGTTCGATTTTGGTCTCGTATGTTCTATCTTCGATGAATTCAAATGTGTATTCCCCTAGGATATTCTATGTTCCTTGAGTCTAATTCTTTCGTCCTTTAGTATGTTCTATTCTCGATGTGTGCCATCATTGATGAACCCGATTTTGTGGTATGCTCTAATATCCTATCTACGTTCAGTGCATCCGAGTCGTGGTCCACTAGCATGTCCTCTGATCATAGGATATACTAGGACTCCGAAATCGACCACAGGCTATATTAGGTATCCGAAAATCAACATAGGATATACCACGAAACCAAAAACCGCTTTCGTTTATATTTTAAACGCCGTGTTCCTTTTCGTAGATGTTTTGGTTTTCCGTAAGATATCGTAGGTTCGTTTTTGTATATGTTTTGGATCCCTAGTACATTGTATTGTTACGAAATAAACCCATACGCCGCCCCGGTACGACGTCTATGGGTTTTCTAGTATGTGCGACGATGATGGATGACTCATCGTCGGTGACGGCGGCCGGACGGCGGTTGCTAAAGAAAGCCTGGAAGCGGATGTCGCGATGGGTGTTCCAGAACAAGCCTAGAAGCGGTGTCGGAAGCAGTTAGTGTAGTCCAAACAATGGGAGAAGCAGAGTCTAGTGAAATCCATTCCAATCGAATCGCAATTATTCTGTACATAATCGCTGTATATTTAGTCGTATAAATTTGAGTTATTGAGAAATAAATTGTTGAGTTTAACCCACGCCGATTTTAAATAACCAATCATCGTAACAGTATGTTTATGTTCAGAATCCTAGTATATTCTATGTTCGTTTTAGTATATATTTTAAATCCCGAATATATCTTGCGTTTATTTTCGTTCATGTTTTGTTCGCATAGTATATTTCACGTTCGTTTTCGTCCATATTTTGTAATCTTGGCATATGCTATCTTCGTTGTCGTTTATGTTTCGGATCCCTAGTATAACTGAGAATATAAAAATCGACGGAAGCTGTAGTTTTCATCGATTGTTTTTGTGTGCCCAGGGTAAATAAGCTTTTTTTAGTGTGATGTAAGCTAGAAAGGAAGAAAGGTAAAACCGACATCGCGGTTGTTTTACTTACCTTATTTTTCTCATATAGTGTAGGTCGAAATGTTAAGCTTAATTATGGCGATATCCTAAGGATTCCTTTGTGCCGGAATTATTTGTAACTTCTTTTTGCGCCAGTCAGTGGGCAGAAAAGCATCAGAAATATTTCCTAACAAGAATAAATCCATAGGTTACCTCTACATGGAATCTAACAACTCATCGTGTGACTCTGTCCATTTGAACTTTTTTAATCTGCTGGCGACTTGTCTAGCTGGCTGAAATTGTATGAAAAAGTGTTTAATTAATAAATCTTTATTGAAACATACACTCTAACCTGCACGCAGAACAAAAAAGCTCTGGTTTAATTCCATTCACTTTACTTATGCAAATGACTATAGTGCGATACTACATCTATGACACAAAAAATATTCATCAGTAGACCGAAGTTACAACTACTTTATTCCACGTTCAACCAAATCACGTAATACACCTAGTATCTAACTCAAACAAGCAAGGCTAGTAAACTTTGCATGCAAACCTTCAAACAAATTTGTAACTGATTTTGTTAAATGCACGAGTTTAATGCTCGCTTTACACGTTTGTTTCAACTCAACATTTCTTATCTAATCCATGTAATTAGTTGGAGTAAAGAAAATTAAGGTATCTTAACGCAACGAAAATAAAGCACTTGATAACAATTTCATTACCTAGTTGGTAGACTTTTTTTTTATTACTTATTCAATTACGTAAGGTTCCAGTAGACACCTGGTGCTTCGTGTCAGTACAGTTATTATTAATTAGCTACAATGTTCGCACTTAGTGTATTAACATGGCAGTTCACGGTGTGAACAGTGCAAGTGATTTAATATTGATAGCTGGCACATTGAATCAATATTGTTACACATTGCAGACATTATAATTTCAAAGCTTTGAAGTGATGTGTGCCGT
Organism: Zophobas morio; assembly: GCF_036711695.1. Classification (NCBI taxonomy): domain Eukaryota; kingdom Metazoa; phylum Arthropoda; class Insecta; order Coleoptera; family Tenebrionidae; genus Zophobas; species Zophobas morio. Next base: position 10,009,746 of record NW_026972109.1, read on the forward strand.
AATCGATAATTATTCTAAGACGTAACAGCTCATCATAAATAATGCTGTCACGCAGAATATTGATTCCACATACGTATAGTACAATTGCATTAAATAATTAAAAGTTTGTATTTTTAATTCTAGTGCAATTCCAGTTTAATCCAGTCGTATCTTGGATTAAATTCAGAATTGTAGTTCAACCTTTTTGAATTTTTAAATATTCCTCGGTGATATTTCGTAGAATTCAGATACAGAGACAGATAAGCGTAAATGATTAATAACACTCACCAAATCAAAATTGTTGCAAACGACAAGCGACCATCCGTTACTTGGCAATTTCAAGCATTCTATTCCAAGGCAATGCAGCTATTTCATCCCAATAAGAACAGCATTGTTGCAATACCGACCACATTGCAACTAGCTATATGCAAGTTCCATTCCATCGCGATTCACTAAATGCGACACTATTGTTAAATGTGAAAATTTAACTCGTCCGTGAAAATTACACCAAACCAATATTTATTTCTATTAATTTATTTATTAAAGGCGAAACTACGGTTTGTTATTATTTGAGCCCGGCAGTCAACACGAACGCAAACGTACAATTTTAATCCGATGAATTATATAAAAATGTCAAAGTTCCCATTACGCGGGAATTTCTGTCGTGATTCCCGGCACTTAAACGAACGCCGCCCGGAAAAAATCCGAAATTCCAGTGTGCCTGAAAGCGTTATAAAAATTGTTTACCATGCACTTTACATAATTCGAGTCATCAAAATTCATGCTGCCGTTCACACCACTGTCCAGAAGTATCAAGGGGAATTAAAAAGTTTAAGCCTCCCTCCAGTGAGTGTTTATTTTCAAGAGGGTATTAAAGTTTCTTTACCAGTTAATATTTACTTGGAAAAAATTGGATGGGATTTTTTGCGTAATGGAGGCGGGTATTGATCGCTTTTTATCTTCTCCGATATAATACGCTTTTCATATTTAGCTATGTGCACTGAACCGAGTGATTTATGTAGGTGTTTTATGTTAAAAAGTCGCAGTTTTTAGCCATAGCAGACGTAAGGTGCGGTCGTCCGTGAAATTATGAAGATAACAAAAATACAGACCTGAGAATGCAAAGCTTCGATGTAAATTTATAACGTTGAAACAAAGCTCAAATTACACGCGCTGAAAAATGAACAAAATGTGCAAACTTGCAATACACTAGTTTAGATGCACTCACATATGAAGCATATATCAAGCTTGCCTCAGAAAGTTTTGCGCTATTTCTGATGTTTATTATGAATTAAAAAAATACATTCTTTTTCAAAAAAGTTCTTGTCTGGCAAGCAGTCTGCCAGTGATTTGAAAGAAGTAGGGGTCTTTTCTCAATTTTACTCTGTTTATCGAATAGATGGAGTTGTACAAAGTCTTCACGTGATCAAATGAATTTTTAAAGGAACAGTTAGTAATACGTTTGAAAATGACCGAACCGTTAAGCATATCGTGTTTACAAAATATTAGCTTTATTCCCAACATATAAAGTAAACAAATAATCCAGACAGAGCCGACCCTCATGCAATCAACCCTACACCGCTTTAACTAAGCAGTTAATTACAGTCTTAATTCAAATTCGCAATGTTTTTGTCGTTAAATTGACCATTTTCGCCTCAAAATACACTACGCCAAGTTCACAGTGCAAGTAATCCCACTGGAGTAGAGGCATCGAGCAAATACCCTCGTAGAGGAATTAGCGCACAGAGAGCGCAAATGTAAACAAGTTTGTTGGTAAAAGTGCCACATATCAGCGTAACTGCGTGTGGTTTCTTTTACACGGGGTTGTTTTCCCCCAGGAAGACGTATATATAACGCCATAACCGGATAATGCTATGTAAAACAACCAGGTTCAGACCGGGAATCAAGATGACGTCTTTGTGCGACAATCCGCACAAAACTATGCAAATTACATGTTCTTTCTTTTCATCCTTGAAAACGCAGATTTTTACAGGTCACACTGAGATGTGGACTGTGGAGATTCTGTCAAAACTGCTTAAGATGTGCTTTTATGTGAGTAACAGAATCCGCGCGGGGGTTTTGAAGACGACGCGGAAGTCATTTTCCATGTTTGCGGTACTTTGAAATAATTCCAGAAATGTGATCACGCTGCATCGATTATTACAGGTTCATGCAAGACTTGCACGTTCTAGTTCAGTATTGCTTTGTTACTTCGCTTTCAGAAAATTGAAAAGTTTTCAGAACGAGTTTCAACTAAGAGGATACCGTGTTTTCGTCGGTGAATACTGACTTTTTACCCACCTAAGTGGTGTTAAACTCGCTAAATTGAGTCTAAGACAAAGTTTTATAAAGCACGTTAGTGTGAGCTCTATATGGAAAAAATGCTGCGGCGACAACAACAACAAAATGATTTCAATTGATTCGGAGCTGTTATTTATTGTCTTTAAACAATACAGAGGGTGGCGCAGCACTGGATTTGTTGAAGATTAAATTATATTAATAATATTTTTGTTCTTTTAGAATCATTAATGCCGAGCTCTGTGGTAATTTAACAATACGTTAATTATGTCCATGTTGTTAGTATTGTATTTTTTGAAGGATAATAAATTTTGCAGTTTCGATAGTTGTGGTTTTAATGTACAGTCGTAAAAAACACAGTATGTAGCACCTTTAAAACTTTCTCTAGATACTCGTTTTTTAAACACTCGCTCCACTCATGCTTAAATAAACTGATAAGATCAGGTGAATTTGAGAAGTTTAAAAAAAAATACCCAGTTTTAGACGAGAGAAGACAAACAGATGTCCATTTCACTACCAATTCGACATCAAAGAAGAAAAAAAAGTTGTAGAAGTTAATTTGAAATAGATATAGGAAAAGACAAAATTGGTCAACGTTATTTCGGCAGAACTCCTCACGTTCCTGAAGTATGATCCAACAAATCCTACTTTACTGAAAAATTAAAAAATTAAAGATTTTACGAAATTATAATTTTTGTAATAAACTCTATGGAGTAAAAGAATATAGAGAGTGCTAATCACAGCGTAAGAGAAAAAAAGATTTCACTTTCTTAAAAAAAAGACAATTGGGGCCCCCGAGAAGGTTCCATATTCTTAAAAAAAAATGTTGTGGCCCCCGAGAAGATTTCACCTTCTTTAAAAAAAAGACACTTGGGGCCCCCGTGAAGGTTTCATATTCTTAAAAAAAAACTGTTGGGACCCCCGAGAAGGTTTCATATTAAAAAAAAAATAGTTGGGGCCCCGAGTAGGTTTTACCTTCTTTAAAAAAAAGACACTTGGGGCCCCCGTGAAGGTTTTACATTGTCAAAAAAAAAACAATTGGGGCCCTCGAGAAGGTTTCATATTCTTAAAAAAAATAGATGGGGCCCCCGAGAAACTTTTACCTTCTTTAAAAAAATTGGTCTAAAGAGTTTAGACAGTACTTCCCTCGCTGTCGGAAACTTGACGACTGCATGCCTATTGTGTTTTTTTTTCTCATTACATTTTTGTAGTGGGAATTTAACAAAAAATTGTGATGACGTCATCAACATTTTTCAAGGACACGTATATCAGTTGGGATAGATGTAGTGTAATACTAAGAATAAAATTATTCTATTCCCAAATTTTCGGGAAAATGAATTGGGTCGTTTTGAATATTGATTTCTTATAATCAATAAAATAACGAAACAATTTACTCACGTATACGGCGCCGGTGTGTAATATCTAGAGAGCGGATTTCTGTCGGGCTAGGCAAGGCCAAACTCGGTACGGCTCGTACGGGATGCGAATTCATTGCGGTTGCGGACTGCACTTCGTTTATTTGAGATTAGAATAACGCTGTTTCGTTGCACTCTGCTGTTAATTCCCGTTCTCATTTACTTAGCCGCTTGATTAATAAATCGTTAATTATATTTATGGAATTAGTACTGATTAAATTCAGTGATTATCTATCACCCGCTACTGAGTCCCGGCGTTCCAGCGCGTCCCCACCTATAATCGTGACGTAGCCCGACAAAAATCCGCTGTCTAGTAATATGAAAGGCAACTGAAAATCGTTTATGTATAAACATTCTTAATTTAAGATGACAAGCGTAACAGCATACGTGAGAGTCAAACAGAGAAACTGTAAACAAAACGACCATCGGTTTTATTGCTTCGACTTCCGCTTATTATATAAAACATTGGGTTTTATTTTAATTCTTGACGGTGAAATTCACAATTGGTTGATTATAAACATGTCTATTTCACATTCGCGGAACCAAGTGAGCGCATAAAACAAATGCAGGTCTGTAATGTTAAAGTCGATGTAAATAAGCGTGCTACCCTTATGTTTCAACCGAGTTTTTCCTTTAACAAATTTTGTGTCTACCAAATTGGGTTGGTTGGGGTGTAATACTAATAATAAGTGTTGCCTTTAATTTAATCAATAAAATAAATTGACTTCATTAATTTTTTTGAACCACCTCTTAAGAAAATCTAAAAAATATAAATGGAATGATAAATCACAAGTACAAACTCATCATATTTTTTGCATTTTAGATAGGATTTATTCAGCAAAATTTAAGGGTGACGTCATCAATTTTTTTAGGAGGGATGAACAAATACATTTTGAACAAAAGTTTACCATGCTTATAATAACTTTAAAATATTCCCAAGATTTCAAAGCATTCGGTTTTGTAATTCCTGATTAAATCGATAAAATAAATTCACGCCTTCATTAATTTTTTTGAGTCACCCTGCATATGCAAATCCAAAAATATGAATGGAATGATAAATCACAAGTACAGACTCATCATATTTTGTACATTTTAGATACGATTTATTCGGCACACTTTTGTGGTGACGTCATAAATTTTTTAGGGGGGACGACCAAATACATTTTGATCAAAAATTTACCATGCTCATGATAATTTTAAAATATCTTCAAGATTTCGAAGCATTCGGTTTTGTAGTTCCTGAGTAAATCAGTAAAATAAATTTACGCTTTCATTTATTTTTTTGAATCACCCTGTATATGCAAATCCAAAAAATATGAATGGAGTGATAGATCACAAGTACAGACTCATCATATTTTGTACATTTTAGATATGATTTATTCGGCAAATTTTCGAGCTGACGTCATCAAGTTTTTGGAGGGGAAAAGCAAATATATTTTGACTAAACATTTATTATGCTCTTTATAACCTTAAAACATCTGCAAGATGTCAGAGCATTCCGTTTTGTAGTTCCTGATTAAATCAATAAAATATATTTACGCATTCATTAATTTTTTTGAGTCACCCTGTATATGCAAATCCAAAAAATATGAATGGAGTGATAGATCACAAGTACAGACTCATCATATTTTGTACATTTTAGATATGATTTATTCCACAAACTTTTGAGCTGACGTCATCAAGTTTTTGGAGGGGATAAGCAAATATTTTTTGACTAAAGATTTATGATGCTCTTTATGGCCTTAAAACATCTGCAACATTTCAAAGCATTCTGGTTAGCAGATTAAAAATTAAATTTCAAAATGTTGTTTTATAATTTTGATTTTTTTTCCAAAAATCTGGACGTTTCAGGTGAAAAGTCGGTTCGGAGTTGTAAACTACATGTGTAGGACTATGTTATTTTATACAATTGAAAACCCATTTACTATGTACAATTTTGAAGTGACGTCATCGCATTAGTGGTGGGGATGATTAGACAAATTTTGGTTAGCGTTTTACCATCTACATGATATTCTTAATATAAGTACAAAATTTTACAACAATCGGTCGAGTACTTTCGGAGATTATCTGTCTAATAAAAATCCGGGACGGCAGACGGACAGACGGACAGACGGACAGACGGACAGACAGACGGAAATTGGAGACCTATTTCTTCGTCTTCTAGGGGTCATGAAAGATCGAGAAAACGTAAAAGTAGAGAGTCGGCCGACGGACTCGATTACAATACTTCCTTTGCTTACGCTCGGGAAGTAAAAAGAGAGTTGGGGCCCCCGAGAAAGTTTCACATTGTTTAAAAAAATAGTTGAGGTCCCCGAGAAGGTTTCACATTGTTAAAGAAAAACAATTGGGGCTCCGGGAAGGATTCAGGTTCTTAAAAAAACACTTGCGGCCCCCAAGAAGGTTTCATATTCCATATTCTTAAAAAAACTGTTGAAGCTTCCGAGAAGGTTTCACCTCCTTTAAAAAAAGACAGCTGGGACCCCCGAGAAGGTTTCATATTAAAAAAAAAATAGTTGGCGTCCCAAGAAGGTTTCATCTTCTTTAAAAAAAGACAGTTGAGGCCCCTGAGAAGGTTTCACATTGTTTAACAAAAACATTTGAGGCCCCCGAGAAGGATTCATATTCTTAAAAAAAAATACTTCGGGCCCTAGAGAAGGTTTCAATTTCTTTAAAGAAAAAACAGTTGACGCCCCTGAGAAAGTTTCACATTCTTAAAAAAAAACAATTGGGGCCCCCGAGAAGGTTTCATATTCTTAAGAAAAAAACTGTTGGGACCCCCGAGAAGGTTTCATATTTAAAAAAAATAGTTGGGGCCCCGAGAAGGTTTCACCTTCTTTAAAAAAAGACACTTGGGGCCCCCGTGAAGGTTTTACATTGTCAAAAAAAAAACAATTGGGGCCCTCGAGAAGGTTTCATATTCTTAAAAAAAATAGATGGGGCCCCCGAGAAAGTTTTACCTTCTTTAAAAAAAAAAGAGTTAGGGCCCCCGAGAAGGTTTCACATTGTTTAAAAAAAATAGTTGGGGCCCCGAGAAGGTTTCACCTTCTTTAAAAAAAAGACACTTGGAGCCCCCGTGAAGGTTTTACATTGTCAAAAAAAAAACAATTGGGGCCCTCGAGAAGGTTTCATATTCTTAAAAAAAATAGATGGGGCCCCCGAGAAAGTTTTACCTTCTTTAAAAAAAAGAGAGTTAGGGCCCCCGAGAAGGTTTCACATTGTTTAAAACAAATATGTAGTTGAGATCCCCGAGAAGGTTTCACATTGTTAAAGAAAAACAATTGGGGCTCCGGGAAGGATTCAGGTTCTTAAAAAAACACTTGCGGCCCCCAAGAAGGTTTCATATTCCATATTCTTAAAAAAACTGTTGAGGCTCCCGAGAAGGTTTTACCTCCTTTAAAAAAAGACAGCTGGGACCCCCGAGAAGGTTTCATATTAAAAAAAAATAGTTGGGGCCCCGAGAAGGTTTCACCTTCTTAAAAAAAAAGACACTTGGGGCCCCCGAGAAGGTTTTACATTGTTAAAAAAAAAAACAATTGGGGCCTGAAAGAAGGTTTCACATTGTTTAAAAACAGTAGTTGAGGTCCCAGAGAAGGTTTCACATTGTTAAAGAAAAAAGTTTGGGGCTTCAAGGAAGGATTTATATTCTTAAAAAAAACACTTGGAGCCCCCGAGAAGGTTTCACCGTCTTTAAAAAAAAGACAATTGGGACCCCCAAGAAGGTTTCACATTTCAAAAAAAAATTGTTTGCGCCCCCAAGAAGGATTCACCTTCCTTAAAAAAAGACATTTGGGCCCCCCAAAGGTTTCATATTGTTACGTTGGACGGACGAATAATTAACCGGGCGTAGGTAAAAACTCAACAATTTATTTCTTTAAATGGTATTTACACGACGATATCTGCGATTACAACTTCGCAACTTAAATGCACTCCACTATTGACTGAATAATGAATGCCTGGTTCCCTGGCTCTATTTAAATCCCCGCGTGCCTCTCGATGGATCCAGAACGCCGCATCGGAGTTTTCTGGACGCCGCAATCGAGGCATCTTCTCGGCTCGTCGCGACTTCCGCTTGCATTCGCGCGGCCGATGAGTCAGACTACATACGAGAAGCAACGCGTAGATGCTAGAAGACGCATAGACGTCGTACCGGGGCGGCGTATGGGGTTATTTCGTAACAATATTCTTAAAAAAAACTGTTGAGACCCCCGAAAAGCGTTCATCTTCTTTAAAAAAGGACATTTGGGCCCCCGAAAAGGTTTTATATTGTTAAAAAAGACAGTTGGAGATCCGAAGAAGGTTTCATATTCTGAAAAAAAAAGTTGGCGCCCATAATTTCACATTATTGAAAGAAAATTCTAAAATATTTTCGACAGAAATTTTGCGATTATTCATGTCGTCATAATATATGTAAAATAAAAACTAATAGCGTAATTGACACTCCGACAATATGAAACATTAAAGCAGATAATCAATGCGAAAAAATGTAGATTTTATGTAGAGTTTATGTTTATACTTTGAAAAAATTCGTCTTTTAGGACAGTGACATTACACGTAACAGTTAAAAAGAAATGAAATTTAATTTTGTCTCCTCAACGCTGCAGAGGAGACTGATTAATTAATTAACCACACTTTGTTTTTTTACAAAAAATTAAATCGAAAGAATACTTATCCCACAGAAATGTAAGATCACTTTTTGGGGAGCTCATAAACGAATGGATTTTGATTAACGCTTTATCATGTCTCCTGTATCCATAAAACGTTTGTAAGATTTAAGAGCATTCGGTTTTACGTTTTCAAAGTTAAAGTGTAAAATACAATTTTGAATTTTTCCATAGAAGAGCATATAATTCTCCCAAATTTAAGCAAAAATACTAAAAACACGTCACTTATAGTTTCAAAGTTAAATTACAAAATATTGTTGTGGTTTTGATTTTTTTCCAAAAATTTTAATGTCTAGGGTGAAAACTATAATAAGAAAATATATAATATTTACTAATGTAAATTTTGGAAATGACGTCATCCTACGGTTGGTAGGGATGTTTATCCAAATTTTGGTTGGCAATTTGACCATCTACGCTATATTCCTAAAATACAGACGGCAGACAGAGACAGACCCATAGACAGACGGAAACGCGAGACCTATTTTTTCGTACTCTAGGGGTTATGAAACGTCCAGAAAACATGAAAGTAGCCAGTCGGCCAATGGACTCAATTACAATAGTTTTTTAGATTACCCTCAGGAAGTAAAAACAACTTTAAGTGCAAACAGGAAAATAATTGGAATCCATATTTGGAAGAACAAACGGATATCGAAACGTTTGACCATGGGTCTAAACATGGACTTGTAAAAAAAAAAGATTTAGTACGAATGAAGAAATTTCTAGAATATTTTGTTTGATTTTTGGAGAAGAATTTTAATCAAGGGAAGTAAAATATACAAAAAGTTGATGGCGGGAATTGGTATTGGCGAAAGCGCCCCCAGCTGGAGAGGAATAAGACAATTCTGGACCATCTTATTCGAGGGAGTGTAGAACAGGTCTATTGCCAAATAAAATATTACTGATGGAGATAATACAAGAAAAGACCTGAGTCATTGTTTAGTTAGTCTTTAATTTAGTGAAAAATGATCGTAAGAATAATAGTTCCTGAAATACTTATGACGTCGAAGAAGTAGTAAGCAAGCATCGACGTGGTTAATGACAACAAAAATAAAGGACCAAGCATAAATGAAAGAATTTACAAAGGAAAGAATGCTATACATAAAGAAACAAAATGTATACATATGAAAAAATCAATGATAGCAATTCACGTGTAAAGTTGAAAATTGTTGACACTGTCCATTTGTCATTTAAATAAAATATGTGTCGCAGTCATCACTCATCAAACAAATTGTATGTTTAAAACATGCACTGTAATGAAATAATTATTTTTGTTATCTATAATTTATTTATTTTAGTCGATAAATATTTTTTCAATAAAATTAAATTTCAACGTTTAATTTGGAAATTTCATTTTAACAACACATAATTGCAAATTACATGGTCAGAATTCAATTTCGTTACAATAATATTCTCTAATTACAACATTCACGTCCAAAAATGTGAGGATCGACGAATCCAAGTCCTCTCAGGATCGATACGGTTAATTAAAGCATCAAATATCACAAACTCGCCAAAATTACCAAAACACAACACAATACACTTCGACCCCTTCGCATAACTTTACGTAAAAGTGGCTATCAAATTTGATCACTAGGGTGCCACGCATAATTAAAAAGTTATGAAGTATTATGAAATTCATGAAAACTCCGTTCTTGGTGACATTCTAGAAGCTCTCCATTAAAAGTTACCCCGAGCCCTATTCACCCTAACGCTTTTCGCGTCGTAATAAAAATTACCATGTGTAAGCTTAAACACCGTAATCTAACCTGATTGAGCAATCAAAATTTCCAACATGCACCGTATTACAACGAAACTGTGAAGTCCGAAATTTAACACGTGATGATATTTTCCAGGGAAAATCGGTTCGTGGAGAATGAAAAACACGTCGATCGGATCGAATTTAATCCGGGCAAGAGTAGATTACGACCTCCCAGGGAGGATTTTAATAAAGGCGCTGCGCGGTGAACATTAGAGAATATGGTCTGCCTTTTTTTAATAACCATCTCCCTTCTAAACATTTAGCTTATACATAAACCGCAATTTGTCTAAGTAAACCGTGAACTGGTCGTATATACGTAGCCACCTGCGGTGGAATCGTAAGCGAATTTGTGTGTCGCTTTCTCAGATAATATGTGCGTCGGGAAAATAGTACATGGTAAAAACATTACTGAAAAGCGAGAAGCCCGCCATGATTGGCTGAGACGTGTTGTGGCGGAAATGGAAAAATAACCAAGATAATTATATTTAATTTTGTTTTTTGTTTGTTCCAGAGGTTTAGAGGGTGCATTAAGAATGACGAAAGGAAATAATACCAGATTTAATGGCCCTTTCAGCGGTACAAAAGTATCTTTAATAAGTTTTTCAGTCACAGAATATTTTGTAACTCATTCTATAAACGCCTCTTTAGTCACGAATTTATATAAGTACAAGCGGAGCGAGTGTTTAATAAACGAGTGTCTAGTGAAATTTATAAAAAAAAAATATTAAAAAAATGCACATTAAAACTGCTTTCATGATTACGTCGTTTAGGCATTACCGACCCCATTTTGTTAAAACTGTAGGTATTGTATTCAAGTAAAATCCCTCTCAAAATATTTCGGCAGTTTGCAAGTCTTAACTTGAAAATGTCCTTTATCAACAAAGTTGAAGTTCCCATGCTTCCCATAAACTAGTTAAAAGATATTTAAACACGAACTGCAGATAAGCTCAAACGCGCTTAATAGGCTTTCTATCTTTTACGGCTTACACTTTCCCAGTGGTGCACATTAAAATGGTATTGAGCTTGTCTGCATAAACGTTAGATTAATACTCTTTGGTATTTTTATCTAGGACCCAAGCAATTGGCACAACATGAAATTTTGAGGAAAACTGCAACAACTTGATTACTTGTTAAGATAAAACAATTTAAGTTCGGACGATAAATTCGGATGAGTTTTTCACAAGTTGGCTAAAATCATACAAGCTAAATGAATACAAATTCGGAGTTTGTCCGTGATGACAACAACTGAATATTAAACCGGAAGCGAGAAGAAGAGTGAACTTGGGCACTTCAGTCAATTTTACTTTTTAATATTCTAGTTTCAACATCGCACGAGACAAATAAGAGAAGTTTTTAAATTGATATCGAAATTCTAAGAAAAGTTTTATAGTTTTAATAGGTTGGCTATTAGTGCTGCTCGTTAGCTGGTGGTAAATTATTTATTAAAAAAAAAAACGAAGGAAAAGTTGTATGTTAAAGTTAATTTTAGTAAAGAACAGGTGATCGTTAGCTGAAAATATTAATTTTTAATGGTCGAAACTTCATACCCACCGAGAAATTTTCCTCGCGACTATGATAGAATATCTTTTATTACTAGAGGCGTTAATTTAAATTTTAAAATAGGCTATAGATCTTAGTCAGTTTCCCCAGGATCGATCCATTTATTTTAGGGGTCCTCTGGATTTTATTGGTTAAAGCACGAACCGAAGGGAACAAAAAGTAATTGGTTTACTTAGCCCTAAAATTATATTGCCTCCCACATTTTGTTAATTAATTCAAACGTGATCCTTTTTTTATATTTCCATTAATGATTTAATGTACTGGTCAATACTAATTACAACAGTTTAAATTTGTACAATAAATCAGAAAGCAGGACATTATTCAGGGCCTATTTATTTTTAAACTTTACTGCTTAACACGAAAACCCAAAACAAAAACTTAGAAATGGGGTAACATTTAACGACAAAATCTGAATGTATACACCACAACCAAACCACTAAAGAACGTAAAACGTAACAACTACAGGTTTCAATTTTTTTAATATAATCCCTCAAAACGCAATCTAAACAGGCCCAACTCGTGAAATTTACGAGACCCCGAATCAAATAAATTCAGCTATTTACATCATATATAAAAAGCCACACCTCGAAAACTTGTACAGAAGAAGAATGACGTGATAACGCAATCAACCAATAATTGGAGTTGTCAGTCTGCGTCGAGTCTTGCCAAATTTACCGAGAGAGACCGAAACAGAGGAAATTTATTTACAGCTACTTAAATAACTTAAAACCTATGTATTGATTTTGTAGCACTGCAGATACGGACAGACAAAAATTAAACACAATAGTGACACAACATTTAAATGACTGAACATCGAAACTAGGGGGAAAATGGCATTAAATTAATTGAAATGGAATTCCGATGCATTCGTTGAAAGTAAACTGTGAATTAAATCCTTAATAACCTCAGTCAGATATAGGGTATTTATTAGATAGCATACACGACCCGGCTCTGCAATTTATATTTTAGATTCAATACGGTTATTAGTTAAAATTTCAGTCCTGTTAATAACGTGCTTTTCCACATTTAAATTTGTAATTTAAATTATTTCCAGCGGCGCTTGATGGCCTTAATTATCGATTGCCGGCAATATTGGCGCAAAATTTATTTGGTGTAATTAATACAGTGTGTCATCCAGCCATTGAAGACCTGCTTTAATTATCTAAAGAGTATGTGGTAAGGGTGTTTGCTTTGAAACCAGCAGATGTACCCTGCGTCTAAGTACAATCAAGTCGAGTAAACTAATGAGGGTGACGTAATTTGATGGTAAACGTCCCAGTTTGGCCACAGGATGAAAATTAATCACATAGATGTCAATAATGGATTAGTGTAGCAATTTAGGGGCGGCACAAAAACGATATAATATTGCCAACACGATTCAGTGTAGGAGAAAACTCCATTCGCCAAATCTTGTTATGGTACACCTGAATTCAATCAATAGCGTAATGTAATAAAAACATTCAAAAATTTTTCCTTTATAGAGGCCGGGAGCTTGACGGACAAAGCGAACTTGGAAGTTTATTAGCTGGATAAAAATAGGTAACCGTATTTGCTGTATCGACAGTTATTGACTGCAAGCAGTTCCATTTATAAACAAAGTTATTTGCACATTATTTTCGTTGCTATTTGCTTTTGTCGACTCAATTTAATAACACTAACAAAAAACAGAGAATGAGTTCCAAGTGTAACGAAACCTTGCCCCAACTTCGAATTGGTTAAACTAGAGCAAGAAAGTTTTATTAACTCTATCAAAAGTATGTTAGGACAAGTTATATCATTATTGATGCCAACGTAAGGTAGGAAAAGGGTCAAAAGCGGCGTGTATGTGAGTGATATTTATTTACACTGCATAACACTGAATAATAAAAGAATGTAAGCTACATTATATCTACGTCCACGAAATGTTTAGATGTTGCCAGCGAAGGTGCCCTCCTCCCTTTGGGAGTCCCACTTCTCGATCCATGCGTTGGGGCAAATCGAGTGGAACACCTTCTTGAAGTAGTCGCAAGGTTTGTAGTCGGTTCCTCTGATTTTCTGGCAACGTGACGTTTCAGACAAAATTTAACAACAAAGGTATTGATTTCTGGCCGCATCAGTAATCATTTTAACACCCATAATGGTCGTAATAATACGGGTTGTTATTGTATTTGATAGTTTAATTCAAGCGTTATTAACAAAACAAGTTTAAGAGTCCCGACACCTGTTCACGTTTTAAACGAAAATTCCACATGACCCGAACGTATGAATACTGGCATATTTTCGCTAACAAATTCCAAAGATATGTGTAATATTGCACCCGTAAAATCGAAATCCATTCATGTATGGATGTCGCTGTTTGAAACTTTTGCAGTATTTTGCGAAGAATCCGTGAGTCTCTCCGTTGGAAAGATTTAATTAGAATTGAGTAACGCGCATGAAAAGCTGTAATTCAGTTTGTTGCAATTTACGTTCTGCAACACTAGATACGAAACTACAAATCTGTCTTAAGTTTTCTACTTGTTTGTGTTTGCTTAGGAAGTCACACGGAAGAGCCGATTAACACTAGAGCCATCAAGGGAATCTACACGTTAAAGTTGTTTTTAATTCATAAATGTAACGATAACAGTTACTGTTTACTTTGTTTAGCAATTTAGTTTAAACAATGTAAATGTAAATAGTGCAGAGGTTTGCAGTTTTTTGCTTTTTTCGAACAGCGCGCTAATCATTCAACCCTGCTACGTATTTCGTTTTAGTCTCTATTACTTTATTTATTTAGTGCTATTTATAGGATTTTTAATTACATTCTGTTTACATATTAGCGTTTGCTATGCGTTTTTGGATTACAAATTTGTTACAGTTCGGTTGATCATCAACTCCGAAGGTCATATCTCGTTACACTCGTACCTGGAGTGCCCTAATCCCTCGTCGATCAACATTTTAGCGCTTTGTGCTGTATCTGATTTCGTAATTACTAATTCCAACTATGTCAACAATCAAAAGGCGCCATTACTGTTCTTGTCGTGCTATAACACGCTCACTACACAGCGAATAGATTGAAAAAAAACTCACGAGGGAAACTTTTGAGTCCACCGGAAGCAGCAATTTCCAGCGCACCCTTCAGCGGCGAGCCGTCATCGACACAAGAGTTCCTGGTGTTGATTGGTTTCAGTAGTCCAAAACAGGATTTTATGCAATGCAAATTTGCTTTGTTGTGGGGCCGCGGGCTGCTATCGGTGTGCCGCAGCCACTCTTTGATCTAACTGTTCAATATGTGTGGTGAAGGCCATAAACAAGCCGCAAAGGCGGTGCCTCCGGCCCAGACCCACAAAACCTCACTTTTTCGAAGCTCCAACACGATGATACGCAAATCGGATGCTGAACTTGCATCGATTCGTCCAGATCTGGCCTTGATCCCGTCAGGGATTTCGCACGCTGGTGCTCCCCGACAAATTTACGGGGGCACTGTCTGAAGAAATTACCCGCTTCATGCTTTATTAAATTTCAGTTTTGACAAAATTTCTTTCAGGTTTCCGGTCTTCAAAAAAATTCATTATGGCGGGGAAATGGCGCGTGTAATTTTGAATTTGTGTATTGTCAGCGTGGCGCTTTCGCGACGGGACGGGGAAGACAGCAATTGGAATACTTTTCGGTGTAAAATATAATTTACAGCTGTCAGTTTATTTTAAATTTAATATTCGCGCCAGAAGCTTTTTTGAGAGAGATGAATATTCTGAATACACTGGGAGAGTGCGGCGGGAATATAACGTCCCATCTAGTTCGAGATTGGACGAAAACATGATAAGCTGAAACGTTTAACGGTTTGGCCTAAGAGACGTGATTCTCTGTGTCAGACTCAAATTTTTCATCTCTCATTCATATTTACAAACATTAAATATATAGTACAAAAGTTAAGTTTAATGATAAGTTTTCTGTGCTATTTAACAGCATACATTTTATCGATCAATGTCGTTCTCTTTCAGATCTTTCTCTATTCAAAACTACAAAAAGAACGTGTTTATCAAAGCCCCACAAGCGTGACTGGCGGTCGGCTAAACAGTGCTCAATATAAAAGAAGCGAAAACACAGGACGGTGGTAACTGAATGCGCAAAACAAGTAGATCGAGCTGTGATTCGTGATGTATTACTATCGTTGAGCGGCAGAGCGTGCTTATTGAGCTACACATGTAGCTAAATGGTTGCATGTACTACAATATAATAGCCCCAAATACCATCAATCATATCTCTGATGTATTGTGGCCGCTGCAATCCGCCAATTCATGAAAAAAACACCAGAATAATGACGAGGATTATAAAACGCGAGCTCTCTAATTAAAAAGACGAACAGTTCTTTCATCGAAATAATTCCAGATTCTCCGCTGTTTATAATGTTTGTGAATTTACGCAAACAGTGGAAATGAAGATTCGGGTATTTAATCAGGAGGCGTGTAATGAAAATTTAAAGAACCAGGAAGCTAAAATAAGCCCTTTTAGATCTACCCATGTACTCATCTCTATCGCCACCCTCATAAAAAATGCAGATTTAGATTGCAGGCTACAGAAGTTTTGAATAAGAGAGAAATAGACAGTCTTTAAAATACTAAAAGGGTCTCTAACTCGTATATTTCAACGTGATAATCACGTCTGCAGTGGAAGAAATTGCATACCGTAAGTATTGTTATCAAAACGAATGAACCGAGAAAGAGTCGAAGAGAACAAATCGTTTAAACAGATATACTAGAAACAGCAAGTCGAACTTTGTGGACTCTCTTGGAAAATATTTGCCGGTTGGGACAATTGAGTGTTTTAGACAGAAGATAAAATGCGAAATTTGTAACCGGTGACAACTAGAATTCGCTCTGTTAAGGCTAGTATTACGCTGAACACAGTAAAAATAGCGGCTTGCAGCGTTTACGGAAAAAACTAATTGCTGTGTTGGAGTTTTAACTCCCCTCTTTTCGTATTATAGAACATGTATACGACGCGCACCGGAATAGGATGTCGAGTTCGAGCTACGAGCCACGAGCTCGAACTTGCGGTGTCGGTGTCAGTGTCAGTGTCGAGGGAGAACTGAGTCTGAACAGGCATGTAACGCCACGCGATAGAGAGAGAGAAATAAACTATTTAATAAAATGTGTTCGTTTGACTCTTACAACATTTAAGAACTAATATAGTAAATAATAGGGATAAAGATACCGAAGGCGATAACACTATGCTTGAACAGTAATTTGTATTTTAATTCGAATAAGTTATATAATATTTACTTGTTACTTTAGTTGGTAAATTACACATTGTACTTAATTTTTTTTATACAATATTATTATAATAAATAATTACGATATTTTCATATGATAAATGAATAAAAGTATATTTTATAATAAAGAACAATTGACAATACATAAAAATTTACTTTAATTAACCCAATCATGATTATTAATCGTCATTTTGTCAAAAAATACATATTTTTGGTTTATTTTTAAGAGAAAATAAATGACTTCGCCGCGTATACGTGTTTAATTTATATAAATTGACAATGCAAAATTTCATCCGTGCGTCCCTGGGTCGACGCACTCTTTTTATTAGGCATTGCTTTTTAGAGCTTTTCATGAATTTGAAAGAGGAAGGATCAAATTTTGTTAAAATATATGTCAAAGATTGAACACCGATTTACAAAATAGAAACACTGTAAAACAGAAAATCAATCAATTTGGTAAACACACTCCCAGACCATCGTTGGTATTATTTAACAGCTCGTCGTCATAGCAACGCCAGGATAAACTAAAAATTAGATAGATTCAAGATCAATGGGTTTCGTTTAATGAAACGTGCACTTTAATGGTCTCTAATTTTGTAAATGCGTTGATTCCAGCAGGTTTCAATCGACCCAAATGAGTGCGTGTCCATTGTATGCCATCAAATACGCCGCAATTACTGAACCTGTCTGCAGCGCAGGATAAATTTGCAATCAAGGTACGAATAAATTATTCCATTTAACAAAATTTCATCAGAAAGTTGTGGACAAATTACGTTGTTGTTTGATAGGTTTGATTAATAATCACTTGTTGAAAACTGATTAAAGCCGGAGTAATTTTGGAGCGAGATTATTGAAATCGGTTTTTTGGTTGTGACAAATTCGCATTTATTTCGTCTAGCGCTGGTGTAATATTTCCTACTTTGTCTGAGTTTATTTTGGTAATATTTTATGAAATTTGAGAATAGTTTCTGCTGGAAGAAAAAATTAGATAAATTTAAGAAAAAATTGCTTCTGTGAATACTGAAGCGACTACACATCCTACATAACACTTGACAAATGAAAAAGCATCCGGTGTTGGCGGAACTGAAGCTATCAAAAACGGTAGGGGAGTTCCTGTTGGATAAGTTGAAGGTTCTTTGAAAGCGTGTTTAAATTGTAGAATGAAAGACTGGATACCTCTATTCTTTATTGTGTAGCACAAGAGAGGAGTGTGTGTACAAGCATGGTTATTGAAGTCTTTGATATTTTTATCTCTTGCAAAAATGGCTGGAAATTTAGAAGTTTCTAGGTCAGTCGTACCGTACAAGGTAATAAAGCGGCGATCGCTCCGATAATAAATTATTTTACTGTCCCTTCATTGGCGCAAAAAAAGTGTTAAATTGTCAGGTAATAAAAGAAAACATTGACATTTCTTACATAAAATATTATGGGTTTACTTATTTATTTATCTGGAAATTTCCTCAGGCCGAAGCTCTAAAAATTCCAATAAATGTTTCGGCAACTGTAATTTCCTACAGATATCGGTCTATCAAAACAATATAAACGTCATCCTTGGATCATTTCTCCCTCGTAAGTCGTGAAATCCTGTCGAGGAACTCTAAAGCGTTTCTTTTGTTTTTATGTGACGAGATCTTATTACACAGCAAAAAAAAGCAGAAAAATAAACACAGTATTTGCTTGGTTTCATATTCGCATCGAAAACATCAAGAATCACAAAGTGTTCTATCTGCAAAAAATGCTCAAAAAAATCAGTTTACCGAGCAAAATTCCATTATCGTTGTTTATTTTGTACGGGTATTACGTATTTATACATATACGAATACTTAATATCGAAAAAATGTTTGGAAATAATACAGAACAAGTAAAAAACAAATGACCTACTAACTTTAGACCGTGGAATAAACAATATTTTTTATACAAATGTTAAAAGATGACAGTTAAACAAAATTTAGGACTGTATCTTCGAAACAAAATGTGTGTATAGTGTCATTATCCCATTTCTGATGTTAAAATAAACAACCTGTAGTTGTCCCGAGATTAGCATTCTATTTCTGAAAACAACAATGCCTGAAGTGAGGCGACCCTTTAAATTCTAAATTTCTCTTTAACAAAAGTGTAAAAATAGTCATTGGTTGACCATGAACTTATAGAAGTGTACATAACGCTAAACCAAATATCGATTGGCATGATCGGAGAACACTTGTCAATAAAACAAAAAACGACGAATTGAGAACTTATCAATAATTTATAGTAGCTTAATAATTCTGATCTGACCAGCGCTTTAATAAGTCATAGCAGCTTAGTGAAAAAGTAAATAAAATTCCGTGAAAGTTTAATTCATTAACACGTTTTTATGTCTAGACAAAAAAGTGAAATTTTCCGTCGCCAGTTAAATCTTTTATGACTTTTGAAAAAACCAATTAATTCAAATTATTCCACTTCAGGGTATTAATTTGAAAATAAAACAGAATTCTTACACTTTTTTTGCGTCTGCACGTGTATCAGCAATTTCCTCCTAATTGCTTACGCACCAACCAAAAACGCAACCGTTTTCTTTGAAAATTCCTCTCCCCCTGCATCTACTTCATCTTTCGTGACGATCACGTTAATGGAGTTTCTACGCACGCTCTCGAGATTTTACATTCAAAACTCGATATTTATTTATAACGAGCTTTATACACCTGAAAACTGATTCGGTTATTTGAGCAAGGTGCCTCCGTTGGCACAAAGCTTTCACCATCTAAAATAACACACCCAAAATTATAACAAGATACCGAGATTCTCACAACGAATCCCCACATATTATATCCGAAAGTTAAATCAGCGCATCTCAAACTTTTGTTATTCTCACTTCGCTCGGTTAAACTGACAAAGGAAAATAAAGAGAAAGTCGTATCGTGGAAAGTACTTAGACAATTAAAGTGTGTTCTGTAAGTGTGCTCCCACCGTTCAAAAATCCTCTTATTGGCCCATCAGTAAAACTAAAACTTTCCTCGTTGGTTACAAGGTAGACTAAGGAAAATCCTTCAAGTTTTCACGTTTGTCTAACTCTGAAGTGTTAAGATCGTCACTGTAAATCCAAAATCTTGCCCGAGGGGACACGAACTACGCCAAAAGAAACATCCTGATTGATATTCTATCGGATAAACATCATTCTGTGCAGCAACTGCTCAATGAACCTTCAAAGTAATTTGCAACAGGTCAAAGTTTTCCCTTTAATGAACAACAGTGTAACTTCTTGTAAAGCACACCTCTTAGTTTACCGCTGAAAATAAAATCCGTTCCGCGAATTATTGGGATTCCACGGCGGCAGCATCCAATTAATCTCAGTTATTCCCCAATCGAGGCTTGCATAGTAGAAAAATAAGCGAGCGCATTCGCAATTTAAATGAGTTGAAGAAATATTTAAGGGATGGGAGAGTACACCTAAGACGGAAAATTTTATCGTCTACTTACCTTCGCGCAGAAAATGGGACAGACATTTTTTTCACATTTTCTCTTTATACCGTTTTCCTGCGGCACATGTCCGCGGAAGTTGGGAGCAATGCAATTATATGTATATTCTTCTCCTGTTATTAATACTTAGGAAATGGAAGTTTTTTATGGGTTGCGTGGAGCGGATGGGAGGGTCTTAAGTGTTTATTTTTGTGGAAAGCGTGGGGAAGTTTTAATCGAGTAATAGTGTGGGGTAACTTTGTTGTGGCGATAATTATTTGGAAGTAAATGGAACTGATTTGTCTGGAATAGTTCGTTGCTGCTGGCGCTAGGTTTCGAAAGTTTTGCACTTGATAAGGATATAAAAAAAAGGACAGTCTGTATTTCAGTGGGAAATGATTTTGGACGTGTATTATACAAAAAATTGATATTTTAATATTTATAGAGAATAATCAAATTTCATATACTTGTCAATCATGAAACAATTTCTAAAATATGGCGGAAATTGACAAAAACGTATTTTATTGATGTCCTCGTCTAGCATAATTTGTGCAAGAGAAGGAATTTGTCTTCGACTTCGTAAATTTACTTCAATTGTACTTGAAACAAGCGTAAATAAAGCGAAAATATTCGTATTTGAAGTTGTAGCCAAGTGCAGAGAAGCATTTGATTGGAAATCCATTTACTGTTAGCGAAGAATGAAATAAAACGTATAAAATGTGACGAGATGGATGTAGTTATATTAATTCAGTTCGATGAAAATAGCTGATTTTAAAACTAGTGGAAAAGACAGTACAATTTATTTAAATTGATATATTGATTTTTCTAATTTTCTGAACAAACTAATGTGGTGTTGTCATAGTACAAAATATAGGATAAAAGTGTATATATTTTTTTTATTTTTACTTCTTGAACGCAAGCTAGGAACGTACTATAATCGACCTCATTGGACAACAGTCTACTTTTAAGTTTTCTCGACGTTTCATGACCCTTGAGTACTAAAAATACTTAGATCTCCCGTTTTTGTCTATCTGTCTGTCGTCTATCCGAATTTGTATTACACAGATAATCTCCGAAACTCCTGGCTTGTTGTCAAATCTTGTTGGAGCGACACCTAGTGTCGGCCGTGCGAGGCTCGCTCGTGTAGTCGCCTTCACGAGACGGCTATATTGCGCAGAGCGACACAGCGCCACTTGAAGACGCCATATTTTTAGACACTTCTGGTACGACCGTCCGCGTGGCTACCAGCGCGACTATGTTACGCTCGTCGAATATTCTCTTGTAATGTGCCATAATGTAATATACGTTAGTAACCGATTCCGTGGTGTTTTCATTTCCGCCAACAGGTTATGGGCCCAGAGCGCGAATAAACGGAATCGCGTATATTCGAAGGTACTGAAGTGTGTGCACGTGTTGTGTTAAAGTACGCCGTCAAGATGAACGCCGGAAATTCGTCGCGCATCGAGTTGCTGCGGAAGGACAACTTCGATACGTGGAAATTACAAATGCAGGCGGTGCTGATCAAAGGCGACCTGTGGGAGTACGTGAGCGGTACTTGCGTCAAGCCTGAGGCAACAGCGACGAACGCGGCGGCCATTGCTGAATGGGTCAAGAACGACAGCAAGGCGAGGTCGGATATTGTGCTCTCGATCAGTCCGACAGAACTGAAGCAAATAAAGAATTGCGACACGTCCAGAAGCATGTGGCTACGCCTGGAGGAGATCTACCAGTCGAAGGGGCCTGCGAGAAAAGCGACACTCTTGAAACGCTTGATCTTATGCAAAATGGACGATGGGGGCGACGTGCGCGAGCATCTGCGCGAGTTCTTCGACTCCGTGGATAAACTGAACGACATGGACGTCGACATCAATCCGGATCTCCTGGCCATCTTACTAATTTACAGCCTACCCGCGAGTTTCGAGGTTTTTAGATGTGCGATCGAATCGCGAGATGATCTACAGTCGCCGGAAGCGCTGCGCATTAAGGTCGTGGAAGAGAGCGACGCGCGCAAGAACTGCGCACGCGGCGGAAGCGGCACGTCCGGCGCCATGGTCGCCAACAAAAATGGCGGTTGGCGGGATCACAAAAATGGCGGCTGGCGGGAAAACAAGGAGAGAGCGGAAGCTGGCGGAAGTCCCAACCGAAGACGGAACAACGGGGGCTCCAAACTTCGCTGCTTCAAATGCGGGCGACTAGGGCACAAGGCATCAGAGTGCCGGAGCAAGGAAAGGAGCGCGAAACACGCAAGGAACGTATGTTTGCGAATGAGTGAGCGCGAAGAAACCGCCAACTCAAGCTCGGACTGGTGCCTGGACAGTGGAGCCTCAGCGCATTTGTGCAATGATGGGGGCCAATTCACGAAGATCGATAGATCGAAAACAGGTATTTTGAACCTCGCGAACGAATCGTCTACCGCGACATTGGGTGTTGGTACGGTGCAGTTCGCGGCTCGCGTGTTAGGCGAAACAGCAAACGTTTCGTTGAGTGAGACTCTGCATGTGCCCGATCTGAGGACCAATCTAATGTCCGTGAGCAAAATCACGGACCGCGGACTCGAGGTTAATTTTCGGCGCGACGAAGCGGTGGTAGTGGATCCAGACGGCAACGTGCTGTTGTGTGCGGAACGAATAGGAGACCTATACTACGTGAGCGGACACAAGCATGATGCGCGCTCGGCTTGTGGTGAGGACAAAATTCCGCTCGGACTGTTGCACAAGCGATCGGGACACGCGAACGCGAGGGACCTCGTCGAGGCCATACGAAATAATCGAGTGAGCGGCGTCCAGCTGAAGGATTGTGCGGAGGCGGTTAAGTGCGACATCTGCATCCAGGGGAAGTTGTCCAGGTCCCCCTTCCCAAAGTGCTCTAACCGGCGCACAGAGCAGCTACTGGACCTGGTGCACACCGACGTCTGCGGGCCGATGAGGACGCCATCTCTCGGAGGCGCGAAGTACTTCGTAGAGTTCATCGACGACAAGTCCAGATGGTGCGAGACTCGATTCCTGAAATCGAAAGACGAGGTGTTCCAGGCCACGACGGAGTACTTGGCTCTCGTCGAGAACCAGACGGGGAAAACCGTCAAGTGCTTACAGTCGGACAACGGCGGCGAGTACACAAGCCGCGACTTCGACCGGTACCTCAAGCCGCGAGGAATTACGAGGAGGCTGACGGCGCCGTACAATCCGGAGCAAAACGGCACCGCAGAACGGAAGAACCGCACGCTCCTAGACACGGCCAGGTGTCTCTTCATTGACGCCGGGTTACCGGACTCGTTCTGGGCGGAGGCGGTTAACACTGCCAATTACCTGCGAAATCGCCTGCCCACCAGATGCCTGGGTGGTGGAACCCCGTACGAGGCATGGACCGGTAAGAAACCCGACATCTCCAATTTCAGAGCTTTCGGCAGCAGGGTATACTACCTAGACAGGCGACCGGGGAAAGGGAAGTTCGACCCGCGAGGAGAAGAAGGCGTTTTCTTGGGTTATGCCGACGAATCCAAGGCATACCGAATCTGGTCACCAGTAAAAAGGACCGTACTGATAAGCCGCGACGTCGTGTTCGTAGAGGACGACAAGGAACGGCGTCACGTCGACAATCCTGCTCAGACCCAACAGAGCAGAGAGACTTCGCCGGAGGTTCGGCGTTCGGTCGAGATCGTGCACCCTCCTCCAGCTGGTGGAGCGCCGCCGGCGACGGTCAACGACCCGCGGAACGTCATCGAGGTCGAGGTCGAGGTCCATCGCCCCGCCGACGTCCCAGACGGCGTCTACGCCGACGGTGAATCGAACGATAGGTCGGAGCGGGACGTGACGACTGCTGAAGAAGATGACGAGCGCGACATCATCGACGATGACAACAATGCGGATCGTGCGAGGGCTCCAGGTCGCCCGAGAATTGTAAGAACAGGTTGACGTGGCCGACCCAGGAAGCAATTTCGGACGGTGCCGAATCCCGGTGCCAACATCGTCGATGCCATCGAACAAAGCTTCGTATCCGAGGTTGCAATGAAAAAGGCGCTGAGCGGTCCCGATGCAGACGAATGGCGACGGGCCATAGTGGCTGAGCTAACGTCCATCATCAAGAACGACACTTTCGCTTTGGTGGAGCGTCCACAGCGAGACAAGGTGGTGGGGAGTCGCATCGTCCTCAGAAACAAGTACAAATCGGACGGAACCTTTGAGAGAAGGAAGGCTAGATTAGTCGCCCAGGGCTTCAGCCAACAACCAGGTATACACTTTACCGAGACATTTGCTCCTGTTGCTCGTTTCAGCTCCATTAGGCTGATGGCTTCCCTTGCCGCCCACCACGACATGGCAATTAAGCAGTTTGATGTCGAAACTGCGTATCTGAACGGCGAGCTGAACGAGGAAGTATTCATGGAACCGCCGAAGGAGCTTCAGAGGGCCCTTGGCAGCATCATCGACAACGAGACCGACAGCTCGACTGTAGCGAAGGCCACCAGTCTGCTCAAGGAGTTGCGCAAAGGCGATAGAGTTTGTTTGCTCAAGAAATCGCTCTACGGCCTACGACAGGCCGGTAGGAACTGGTACACAAAGTTGGACTCGACTCTGAAAGAGCTCGGCGCAATCCCGACGGCCTCAGACCCGTGTTTGTTTCGCCTAAAATCAGGGCGGGACGTGGTGTTAATCGCGATCTATGTGGACGACATATTGATCGCGTCCCGCAACCGAAAGAAGATCGCCGAAATAGGAAGAGAGTTGGCCCAACGATTCGAAATTAAGGCCCTGGGAGATGTAAAGCACTGTTTGGGCGTGGAGTTTCAGAGAGAGGACGGCCGGGTAACGATGCATCAGCGAGGGTACATAAAGGACGTACTTTCGCGATTCGGCATGTCTGATTGCAAGCCGGTCGCAACGCCGATCGATCTAGGGACGAAGCTAGAGAAAAACATCGACCAGAGTCAAGAGGATCTCGCGCTCCCGTACCGCGAGCTCGTGGGGGCGCTCATTTACTTATTTATCATCGACTACGAGGCCCGACATCGCCTTCGCTGTGAGTCGTCTGGGGCAGTTTAACAACTGCTATGGCCCAGAGCACTGGAGGGCAGCCAAAAGAGTTCTGCGATACTTGAAGGAGACGATGAACGTGGGGCTCGCATTCGGAGCGGACGATGGGCCAATCAGGGCATTCGCCGACGCCGACTGGGGAGCGAGCACTGAGGACCGGAGATCGTACACCGGTTATGTATTCCTTTTGAACGGTGGGCCTTTGTCGTGGGAAGCGAAGAAGCAACGGACGGTTGCATTATCCACAACGGAGGCGGAGTACATGGCCCTGTCGGAGTGCGTCAAGGAGGGTCTGTACTTGCAGAGATTTCTCCGGGAGCTGGGGTTTGACGACCTAGCTAACTTGGTCATTCATTGCGACAACCGAAGTTGCCTGCAGCTTGCTGAAAATCCCACCTTCCACGGGAGAAGCAAACACATAGACATCCGCCATCATTTCGTGCGCGATGTTCTCAAGAACGGACAAGTCAGGGTTAGTTATGTGCCCACAGACGATCAAGTTGCGGACTTCTTAACTAAAGGACTGTCAAAGCCGAAGCATGTGAGGTGCGCGAAGTCGTGCGGACTTGACGTTGTTGATTAGTGGACATTTTTACACGACCGTCACCTCGAGGGGAAGTGTTGGAGCGACACCTAGTGTCGGCCGTGCGAGGCTCGCTCGTGTAGTCGCCTTCACGAGACGGATATATTGCGCAGAGCGACACAGCGCCACTTGAAGACGCCATATTTTTAGACACTTCTGGTACGACCGTCCGCGTGGCTACCAGCGCGACTATGTTACGCTCGTCGAATATTCTCTTGTAATGTGCCATAATGTAATATACGTTAGTAACCGATTCCGTGGTGTTTTCATTTCCGCCAACAAATCTTGTGTGTGTATTAAAAATATCGTGTAGATAGTAAGACTCTAACCAACATCCAAACATCGAGATTTGTGAAAAAAAAATCAAAATAGTATAAAAATATTTTGCAACATAACTTTGAAGCTGCAAAATCGATTGCTTTGAAAACGTCATTTAAGGTTATCGTGAGCGTGGTAAATCGTTAATCAAAATTTATTCGTATTCCGCTCCAATAAATTGATGACGTCATCTCAAAATTTTGCCTGAAATATGCAAAATATTTTATATGCACTCCTAGATATTAGCATTATTTATACAGAGTGACTCAAAAATTAACAACTGAGGCAAATGATTGTATTGGTTAAAACAAAGAACGATTCACTCTATTTTCACAAAAATTTGGGAATACATTACGTCTATCCAAACATATATATGTGCACTTGCAAAAATGTTAAGGATGTCAATACAAAATTTTGTAATGGAAAAACTCACTGTAAACAAACGCGCGGCATGCATTTACTTTAATATTACATACATATCTTTATTTTAATTTATAAGGATTATCATAAAAAAAAAACAAAATCAAGTCTTATAATTTTTCGAAAAATCTGGATATTTTAGTTATTTATGTATTAAGGGCATAATCAGGGAGATTGTGGCACGAGGGAATGTTTAAAGCCCGACGAAGGAGGGCTTTTAATTTCCTGAGTGCCACAATCGACAATTATGCACGTGGTACATACAACGTTTTATTCTATTTTAGTTTATAAACTATTTTTAACGAAATATTGAGTATTTTCGGCAAGACTGTGTGAATTGTGCCGATGCGAATTTTAATACATAGCTGGCTATTATTTTGATGTTGTTATGGATACCACGTTGATTATTTGATAATTCGTTTTTCAAAATGTAAATTAAAGAAGCGGAAAACGTTTATTCAAACGAAAGTTTAGAAGAATTTGAAGTCGGTCAGGTAATGATTTGATAAAATATTGTGTTTCCAACTTAAGAAAAACGTTGAATATCGAAGCGTGTTTGAATAATTAATTGATTAGGGTAAATGAACAATCAATTGTTGCTTAGCAATTTTTGACAGATTTGTGCTAAAAAGGCCAATTTAAGCCCGCATTTGGGTGCTTATAAATAAGATTATGGTTCTAAAATAGAATAAACATATTTATTACCTTCGACCCATTTTTGGATATCACAATTTTTCGTTTTATCGTTTTCTTTATTGTTTCAATTATTTGGTTTCCTCAGTTTTTCAAGTTTTTGACGTTTATTTTTCATGTTTCCAATTTTTCAGTTTTCATTTCCTCGATTTTATTCAATGTTACTTCCGATTCTGTAATTTTTCGCTTATTCATTTTTTCAAATTTTCAGTCTTTGATTTTTCAGTTGCTTGATTTTCCAATTTTTAAATTTTTGAATTTCGCAATTTTTGGATTTCTCAATTATCCGATTTTTCGGTTTCTTTCTTTCTCGATTCTACAATATTTCGTATTTTCGATTTTGCATTTTTTTTTAATTGAAATTTTTCAATTTTAAGTCTTTCGGTTTTTCTATTTTTGTTTCTTCCATTTTTCAAGTTCAAGGTTTCCAATTTTTAGATTTTTCAGTTTCATTCTACATTTTTTCGTAATTTTATTTTTGATTTTTCAATTTTAGAATTTTGCAGTTTTTCTGCATTTGGTTCGAAAAGTTGAAAAATCAAAAAATTAAAAAAATACGAGAAACTGTAAAATCGAAAAAGTGGAAAATCGAAAAATTGCAAATCAAAGATCTAAAGAAACGAAAAATTGATATATTGAAAAACTAAAAATCCAGAAGCATAAAAATAAAAAAAAAATCAATCGAAAAGTTTTTGAATCAAGAAAAAACGAATTGAGTAGAAAAATTGGAAAACCCAAAATTTACAAAATGGAAAAATTATAAAATAGTTAAAATTGTAAAATAAAAAAATTGTCATACTGAAAGAACGAAAAACTGAAAAATTACATATTAAAAAATTTAAGAATTCAAAAATTAAAAATCAAAATTGAAAACTTAGTTATTGAAAAATGGAAAAATTGTAAATTCGTAAATTTGAAACAGTGAAAAATTTTTAAGTTACATAGGAATATTTAAAATGAAAACCAGAAAAAATACAATTCAAAAGTTGAAGAAACAAAAAATTAAAAAGCTAAAAGTTAAAAAACAGAAAAACTTGAAAAGATTTCACATTGAAAAACGAAAAATTATAAAATCAGAACATTGAAAATCTGAAAATTTGATAAAATAAAGAACATAAAAAACCGAAACGAAAAAGTGCAAATCGAAAAGTTGACAAGGTGGAAAATCGGAAAACTGAAAAAATTTAAAAATGACAAACTCGAGAGTTACATATTGTACGTACATTGTATCGTAATTTTTGCAATTTTTTTGATTTTGAAATTTTTCAATTTTAGTAAGTATTTCGATTTTTCAGTTCTTCGTTTCCTCCATTTTTCAAGCTTTTGATTTCCAATTTTTAGATTTTTCAAAGTTTTCATTCCATTTTTTGTGAAATTTCATTTTTGATTTTTCAATTTTAGAATTTTTAAATTTTATTTTTTTGGTTCGAAAACTTGAAAAATCCAAAAATTACTTAAAAGTCGAAAAATTTAAAAATTGGGAAAATTGAAATGTGGAAAAGCTGAAAAAACGAGAAATCGTAAAATTGAAAAATTGCGAATCGAAAAACTAAAGAAACGAAAAATTGAAACACTGAAAAAATAAAAATCGAGAAGCTTAAAAATAAAAAAAAACGGATTGAATCAAAAAATATAGAAATTCCAAAATTTGTAGAATCGAAAAATTATAGAATCGTTAAAATTGTAAACTCAGAAAATTGTAAATACTAAAAGAACAAAAAACAGAAAAATCAAATATTAAGAAATTCGAAAATTCAATATCAAAGCTGAAAAATCAGTAAATGAAAAATGGAAAAATTCTAAATTCGTAAATTTGAAACAGTGAAAAATTTTTAAATTATAATTTTTATTACATATTTAAAATGAAAAGTAGAAAAAAAAAGTCCAATTCAAAAGTTGAAGAAACAAAAAATTAAAAAATCTAAAAGTTGAACAAAAAAATTGAAAACCCAAAAATTGAAAAAAATTTTACACAAAGAAAAAAGAATAATTATAAAATAGGAAAATTAGAAATGCGAAAAATTGACAAAATAAAGAAAATAAAAAACCAAAACGAAAAATTGAAAAATTTAAAAATCACAAACTAAAGAGTTGCATATCCTACAATTGAAAAATCAAAAAAAATGACAAATTGAAAAATTGTAAATCGAAAATTTGAAGAATCGAAAAATTAAGGATTCGAGAAACTGAAACATTAAAAATTAAAAATTTAAGAAATTAATGTTGACAAATTGCAAAATATAAAAATCCGGGACGGCAGACAGACGGACAGACGGACAGACGGACAAACGGACAGACGGACGGACAGACAGACGGAAATGAGAGACCTATTTCTTCGTCTTCTAGGGGTCATGAAAGATCGAGAAAACGTAAAAGTAGAGAGTCGGCCGACGGACTCGATTACAATACTTCCTTTGCTTACGCTCGGGAAGTAAAAATTGATAAATTAAAAAGCTGCAAAATTGAAAAATCAAAAACTTTAAACTTGAAAACTAGAAAAATTGCAAAAAGAGAAACAAAAGAGTGAAAAATTGAAGAATTAAAAAATTCAAGTCAAGGAAGCTGCGAGAATGTTATCTATGCTACTGGTTTTAACATCATAGAGGGTATCAGACAACAAAAGTTGCAAAAATTTTTATTTTTCAAATAAAAAGGATTTGTTAGATAGTACTTCAGAGGAGATGGAAGTTCTGTCGAAATAATCTTCGACCATCTTTTAGTTCCCGAGTGTAAGCGAAGGAACTATTGTAATCGAATCCGTCCACTCTACTTTTACGTTTTCTCGACCTTTCATGACTCCTAAAGTACGAAGAAATACGTCTTCCGGTTCCGTCTGTCTGTCCGTCTGTCCGTCTGTCTGCTGTCCGGGATTTTTATTAGACAGATAATCTCCGAAAATACTAGGCCGATTATTGGTAAAACGCTAACCAAAATTTGGCTAATCATGGCCATCAATAATGTGTTGACGTCACTTCAAAATTGTACATAGTAAATGGCTTTTAAATTGTATAAAATAACATAGTCCAGATTTTTGGAAAAAAATCAAAATTATGAAACAACATTTTGCAATTTAATTTTAAATCTGCAAAACCGAATGCTTTGAAATTTTGCAGATGTTTTAAAGTTATGATAGGCACAATAAATTTTTAATCAAAACATATTTGCTTATCCCCTCCAAAAAATTGATGACGTCAGCTCAAAATTTTGCCCTATAAATCCTAACTAAAGTGAGTTTTAACTTGTGAATTATCATTCCATTCATATTTTCTAGATTTGCTTATACAGGGTGACTCAAAAAATTAATGACTGCCTAAATTTATTTTATTGATTTAATCAGGAACTGCAAAACCGAATGCTTTGAAATCTTAGAGATGTTTTAAACTTATGATAAGCATAGTAAATTTGTGATCACTCACGATTTACTCATCCCTCCTAAAAAATTGATGACGTCACCTCAAAATATTGCTGAATAAATTATATCTTAAATGTGCAAAATATGATGAGTCTAGACTTGTGATTCATCACTGCATTAATATTTCTTAGATTTTCTTATTCAGGATGTCTCAAAAAATTAATGACTGAGTCAATTAATTTTATTGATTAAATCAAGAATTGCAAAATTGAATACTTTGAAATCTTGCAGACGTTTTAAAGTTATTGTAAATATGGTAAATTGTTAATAAAAATATAATTGTTTATTCCCCCAAAAAAATCGATGACGTTATCTCAAAATGTGAAAAGATGATGAGTTTTTACTTGTGATTTATCATTGTATTCATATTTTTAATTTTACTTACACAGGTGGATCAAAAAAATTAATGAATGAGTCAGTTTATTTTAATGATTAAATCAGGAACGCCTCGCTCCATTTTCCCAGAAAATTTTAGGAATACAATACTGTTATTTTTATACTGCACGAATCCAAGATGTTATTATAAGTGTCCGTGCAAAAATGTTGATGACGTCATCACAAAATTGTGTAAAAAAAATCTCAACTCGAAAATGCTCAATATGTTTCATTGTACTTTAGGAAAGTTCTGTCGAAACAACTTTCGACCAATTTTTAATACGGCAAAGGTTCGATAAATCCATAATAATAATAGTAACATAGTAACATAAGGACACAAAATATTTCTTGTTAAAATTTCCAGCATTATTATTGAAGGTAAGGGATCAAGATACGTCTTGATGTTACAGATCTTACGTTTGCAATTCTCTACAGGATTTCTGTGACAGTAATCCAAAATTTGAGATTTATTCTTACTGTTGTCTGAATACATCAGCGTTGCCATAAAACTCACCGCCGATCCCTGAGAACTGGCGTCAAATAGATGTTGGCGAAAAATATTTCGAACGTGAAATAGAGCTAACAAAAAGTTACTTTATAGCTGTGGTTGTTAAGTTTGATGGATTATGAATAAGAGCAGCGGACAGTCGTTTTATAGTTTTATTAAATAAATAACAAGTGTGTTCTAGAGCGAGTATGATATTATGACCGTTAGGTCCAAAGATTGAATATAAAGACTATGTTAACCGCTTGAAGAGTGCTTGAAGAGTGAATGATGAATAGTGAATGAATGTTCCCTGTATTCGAAGGTGGTGGTGGCCCTGGCTCCCACCCTTACGGGTGGAGAGGGGTGAAACAGGTCCCCGCCAGAGGCACTAACATACCCCCCACCTTGAAACAATTACGTTGTTTTAATACCAAAATAATAGAATGTTAGAGTGATAACATGATATCGTAATGATCAATTCGAATCAGAATACATGAGTAAGATTTACTACAATTAACATTGTATAGAATGGATTCACAGTGATTATACAATATGGGTAATAAACTAAGAATAGCGATTTACAACACTTGCCCACATACAATAAGAATGCATTACTTATACATGGAATACACCTGAAAGAGAGATTTACAACTCTTTATCAGGTACAATATGAGTGGACAAACTTTATTTACAATAGTGTGTATGTAATGAGTTAACCAGAGCCCGAATTAGTAAATGGAAATACCGTTTCCGAATTGGCGCACTTTATGATGCAATTTCGACACTGCACAGACACTACGCGAACCAGATCGTCTTTGCCGCGATGCACTTGCACTATTCGTTGTAATCGCCACCGCAACGGGAGCCGGTTGTCTTCTTTGATCGGTAGTACCAGCGCTCCAGTGCCGGGAACGTTTCTTGAGAGGGTTTGCCACCTGGATCTCCCCTGCAGCGTCGTATGATATTCCGCGGACCAGCGCTTCCAAAAATGTTGGCGACAGGATTCACTCAATTGCCAACGGGAAAGGATGTTGACAGGAATAGTAGTGTATTCCTTTTCTATTGGAGTTGTCAATGGATGGCCAACAAGACAATGGCCCGGAGTCAGTGCGGCTGAATTAGTAACGTCGCTGGAATGCGGCGTCACAGGGTGCGAATTCAGGACAGCTTCAATCCTGACCAAAAGCGCATACATCATCTCGTACGTTAGATGGTTGTACCCGATAACGCGCTTGATGTAAGTTTTTACGGATTTAATCCACGCTACCCACAAACCACCAAAATTGGGCCCACGCGGGGGAATTAAAGTCCATTTGATATTTTCTGGTTTTAGCTTATTCTGAAATTCTTTCCCTAATAGCAATTCGCTTAGCTTGCGCTTAGTACTTACGAAATTTGTGACGTCGTGACTAATGAATGCTGCATATAAAAACGATTCTTTTTGGTTATCCCACCTGATATCTAAAGTTTTATTATTGTATTGTTTGTCAGTTATTAAACGATTACTGTTGGATGCAGCCTGAGCGCATTCTTGTATATCAGGACAATTAGACGACCATTTACTTATCTTGGAACTTGCCTTCGCTAGAACGGTCTTTAAGTCGTCTTTGGGCTCGATTAATTTGACTAAAGAATTTGAAACGAACAATGCCTTATCGACATAAAAACAATGATTGTGTTCAGGAGATTCTAGCCACATGATTTTTTGATAATTGCGGTCGTCAGAGTGAAGCCAACCGCACCGGTACATCTTCGATATATCACATGTATTGATAAATTGGGGCAAACGAAATTGAATTAGAATGGTGAAAGGTTCGGACTGCAAAACGGGGGCTGTTAATGAGTTGTCATTTAGGCTTAAATTGTTTGAGCTAAAATTTGAACGGTCAACAACCTCGCAGAGTTTAATGGAAGAAATGTAGGGATTGTAAAGACAATTGTGTGGCAGGTAACTAGGATTATTTAAAGAATTTCCGTTAAGTACCTTCAGGTGTACAAGGTCTAGGTACTTCCTTAGAAAGATAATAAAACCCTCGGTAAGTTTATGGTCATGACCCTCTGTGAACAATAACTGTTGGAGAACCCCTTCTTGGGGATTTCTTAATTGAGGTGGATTTTTGAAATAAGGGACTGTGGAACGACCCAACTTTTCCGAAAAGAGGAGTTTAATTACGAAACGACCATCGGGTGTTTGGCCGGTGGTATTTTGAAAAGGGGTTGCACAAAGAGAGGTTTTAAAACCTTTGCTTAATAACCTGCTTCCGGTTTTGACGGTTTCAACTTCCAAGAAACGAGAAATGATTTTGCTCAAACTAATCTTGTGATGACGCGAATTTCTTAAATGCCCAAAACTGCCATTAAGAATCAAGCCCAGCGCGGTATTTTGAAGCGCCGGTGGATTTTTCATAAAATGATTTTGTATTTTAAGTTCGGCATTTTCTGAATGTTTTTTCTTATCAAGAATTGCTACGATTGACGTATCGATGCTATGAATATGTAATTCCAAAGCCTTGCCCAAATTTTCGGTGATGAATTGAGATTGACTCCCGATGTCCAAGAAAACGCGACATTCTTTTACTTTACCTGATTGGCCCATTACGCGAATCAAACCGGTGGATAAAAGTACACTAGACGGAATAGCTAAATTACATTTCGAGGTGTCTTCAGGATTATCGGAATCCTCATCTGGTTTATTTTTGATTTCATTTTTGAGAAGGCTATTGTTTGTTTCTGCGTGCAAAAGCGTGTGGTGCTTCTTACGACATTGTTTACAACGCCTTGATATGTAACAATTTTTCGCGACATGATTACTTCTTAAACAATTGAAGCAACGATTCATTTTCTTTATTTGTTCCACTCTATCGTTGGGCGTTTAACTTAAAAAATTTGTACAATTGAATATGTTGTGCATTTGGGAACATATAAAACACGGGATTGATTGATTATTGCTTACTTGTACCTTATTTGTGTTTGATTTTAATGATTTACCCAAATATTTGGTTTGGGATTCACATTGTTTACCGGTATCCAATAATGAGCTACAATCTTTCAAATTATCTGTAGGACTTTTTATTGGAACTAACGCGGTGTCTGATTTTGGATTGGATGTGCTATCTATCTTAGTTTGGGACATGCCCACAGAGTTGCAAGAATTATTATCAGGATTATTTTTCGGTTTGTTGGATATTGAATTTGATAATAATTTGTGAGAATTCGGTATTAACTTATGCGTTTCTGAAATAATGACTTTTTTGTTATCGATAGTTTTATACTTAATGAATAGTGCAGGGGTAAACCGCACCTTAACCGGAGCATTGGTAGTCTTATGAAGTTTAATGGGTTCTCCATTTAGCATGTTGTCCACTTTTATGGGTTTTAGATTTTCACAACGTTTTTCGAGATGAGCATTGTTAGTATTTACATTAAACGAATTCGGGAAAGGAAGATGATACAACAAATCGGCTTTTTTGATTAGAGCAGTATATAATTCCGATATTTCATGGATATAGGTTTGCACGGGTCCGAGGTTATAAACTGCGGGTTTGTTAGATTCTTCGCTACTCGTGTCATCTAAAAATACCACGATTTCCGATTTATGTTCAACTATAAGATTTTGTACGTTAGATTGTACCCGTTTCAAATCTTCCAACCTGCATCTTAACTCGCCTATTTTTTGGTGGTTTGTAACTTCCGAGATGAACTCCGCATGTGAATGTATATCATTAACAAGAACGATAAATTTCCAGAGAGATTCGTTATTCGACATCGTCAGTACGAGAATAATGCACTACGCAAAATGGACAAAACTAAAGCCTACCTGAGTTTCTTGATGAATGACCCTCGATGATTTGCACTGCACTCGCGGCCGTTACCGATTTTTGAATACTTGATGATTTAGGTGGAATGTTGAATTCCAAGCGATGATGATTTATCGAACTACACTTATCACTTATCACTGTTACTGATTTTCTGTCGCTGATCCGGCTCGAAGGACCATGTTAAGTTTGATGGATTATGAATAAGAGCAGCGGACAGTCGTTTTATAGTTTTATTAAATAAATAACAAGTGTGTTCTAGAGCGAGTATGATATTATGACCGTTAGGTCCAAAGATTGAATATAAAGACTATGTTAACCGCTTGAAGAGTGCTTGAAGAGTGAATGATGAATAGTGAATGAATGTTCCCTGTATTCGAAGGTGGTGGTGGCCCTGGCTCCCACCCTTACGGGTGGAGAGGGGTGAAACAGGTCCCCGCCAGAGGCACTAACAGTGGTCATGGTGTGTTTTTTACTCTAGCAGTAACGTATGCACCCGAAGGGACAAGTGAAAGGATTGCAAGGAATGTATAAATCTTAAAATATTAAATGTATCCCTTTACCTCGGTTTTTCATGTTTAAAAGAATATCTAAAAAGTTTAAAAGGTAACATTCAAGTTCAATTTCATGTTCAAAATTTTCTAATTTTGTGTAGAAAATACAGTGGACAAATGTTTTCCTCTACTACACCTTATATATTGGCTGTCAGTAGCATGAAATTGGGTGAACACTCGAGCTTTCGAAATGGTCGTAGTGTTACCAGTTACTTTAGTTTCAATAGTAGATAATCGTTTGTTAACGCTGGACAAAAGCAGAGCTGCAAAGCCTTTGATACACAAGATCACAATAATCTTTGTGTAATTTTCACTCATTGCCTGTAGTCCTGTATTGTATTTACTTGAAAGTTTACATTCCTCTTTTGGCGGTCGGAGTATTGTTAATTCATCATTCAATGATCTGCCTTTATTCTCCCTTCTTACATTTGCGCACCCACAACCCCATCATGTATATTTATAATTGTAAGAACTCCACGAATAAACTCTTTGATCTGGTGACATTCCCAGACGCGACAGAAGTATCTGTACGCCCACATTTCTCCACCCCCAAGCGTATTGTTAGTTGCCGCAATTCCAGGCGTTCAAATTTGCTTTCGCCTTTGTAACAGAATATTTCTTTTGTGGCGTTAAAAGCGATCCTCCTGCGGTCCCAAAAAGTGTTAGCAACAGCAAGAGGCAGTAAATAACGTTATAAAATAGAAAATTCACCAACTCTAAATTGTGGCGTGAAGTTTTCCAATAACACAAGTCGTGTTATTTGTTATCCGGTGCGGACAGAGCGCAGAGCCGGGCTAGGGGAGCTCTACATCACCGCTGCGATGTAATACGGACTTATTGTGAGATATTTATGATCATTGTAGGTACGTATCGGACCAGTTCGCTATCAAACCGCTAACGAAGAAATATCGGACGGGCAACCCTCAGCCGGAGACACATCTGCCGATTAATCACTTCGCATTCATAAAAGCCGGAACGGCCTAATTTGAAAAGATGACTTTTATCGGAAATTTCCGCCATGTGTGCTGGCCCAAGTTTGTAAACAACGAGCGTAAGTTGATTAGGCAGAGACATGCAGATGGTGGCTGGGCGGCCTCACGATAACACACAAGTTTGTCGGGGGCGGCACGGGACGTGATTCGGACAACTTTCGGGCCGCAGTCCATTGGGATACAACGCAAATTGGTGTCTATGCTGTCATCGATTACGCGGCACGGATTTCGAATACTTCACGGTGGATTTATTGAAGCGGGGAAAATGCAACTGGATGCAAGGGAGAATTCGCTGGGAGGTAATTGCCTCAGTGAGGTTTATATCCGACGTTTTGTTCGATTGCGTCCATTATGATTGTCATCCGTGACAAGAATCAAATTTTATTGCAATAAGATATCACCAGCAGTGTGCACCGAATACGCTAAAATGTTTGTCACAGTCTTCTCGACATGGTCTCTAGAGTACTGAATTGATGCTCAGTTGTTTGTATTGTAATACGCTCCTGTGTTTGTAATTTAATAGCGTATCCGTATTTTTCATCTTACTCAAAAGTAGTGTTTAGAGAGCACAAAAAAATTAAGAATAAGCGTTAAATAAGCACAACATTTTCAATAAAAAATTTTATTTTAAGCAAAAAAGCATTAAATAAGCATAACACTTTCATTAAAAAAGTTTTATTTTAAGCAAAAAAGAATTAAAAACATAATCATATTACAAATCAAAGAACACTTCTTAGAACTTTGGATAAAATATTATTACAATAATCCTAGACTTTATATTTTACACACGTATTTCAGTTTTCTTTAAAACAATTTATGTTTGTAATATGTTCCAAGTTGTCCACTGTAAAATTTTTTCGCCGATCTTTTAAAATGTGTTTAAAATTGGAGAATATGCGTTCAACATCCACACTCGTTGTTGGCGCAAATTCGAATTTTGCAACTAATGTTGAATCTAACTCCAAGTTTTCCACCTTCTGGCCTTGTAAAACACGAGCAACGTCGGAAAGAACACCGAAACCTGCATTTTTATTTAACACTTCGTCAAGTTTTTGAGATACTCTAGTACCAATATCACCCCCTACTGCGTTTGCTTGTTGTTTAAATTCTTTCACTAAGTTTATGGCATCTACCAACAACATGTTGGGTTTTTCTAACTTTTCTATTACCTCACATACGAATTGATAATTGCTTCTTAGAAAAGCTAGATCTTGTTGCAAATCTTTGTTTTCCAAAATATTTATGCAATCTTTAATCGATTGAGAAGAATTTTCGCTACACTCCGTAACTACTTCCTCAAATTCTTTGATATATTTGTCATAATAAAATGTGGCCTGTAACCATGTTACCCACCTCGTTATAATCGGCTCTGGGGGCAATGGTATGTTTGGAAATTTTTCCTTAAAATGTTGCACTCTTAGTGGGGCTTTAACAAAAATCTTTTTACCATTTGCCATTAATTTATTAACAGTAGGAAACTGCAAACGTATTCCTTCAGCCACTCTATTTAAACCGTGGGCAATGCAAGTAGAGTGAATTAAATTGGGGTACAATATTTTTAGATTATTCCCTGCTTTCAACATACAACGAGCTGCATCCGAAATCATCATAAAATTTTATTCGCCGGTACGGCATTTGGCAAAAATAGTGACGTAAGACTGTCATTTACAAATCTGGTAATCGTATTGCCATTTGTTTTATCTAACATTTTCAAACTTACTACAAACCCTCGACTAGGAAAATTTTCATTTAAGATTCGAACAATTAAACTTGCCACGTATCTTCCACAACTATCGGTTGTTTCATCGACAGCGAACCATAAATAATTATCTCCAATGCGATGTTTAATTTCGTTGTAAACTTGCTGAAACACTGAGCCTACATAATTTTTTCGGAGAGTACTTTCAACAGGAATATGTCGATTACAGTGTTTTTCAAGGAATTCTTGAAGAGAGCCTTTCTCCAATTTTTTTAAAGGTATATTGGACTGGATCATCATTTTACATAAATCGAAATTAAACTGAAACTGCTCATCTTTTGTGGAAGTAGATGCAACAGATTCATGTATGGTCTGCTGTTTAATTTTAGAAACTTCAAACATTTTCTTCCTTTCTACATGAAGAGTCGTTCTCACATGTTGCGTCACGTTATATTTTTTATCACTTTGAATCTAAAACAACGTACATATACAGCATTAACAAAGGAAAATAGATACAAAAAAAAAATTAGTGGGCTTACGGTTTTCACACAAGCTCTGCAGAATATTTTGTTGTTTTCTAATTTTAATTCTGGAAAATCCCTTATCCACTCATTCGGCGTCGATTTTACTTTCGGCATTATTTTAAAATATTAGTAATATTACCAAAAAGAACTCAACATGTAACAAGGGAGAACCACGTATAACACTGCGATAGACTGATGGTTGTGAAATAAACGGTTCATTTACTTAAAAGTTTCCATTAGAAAAATTTTAAGGTAGGTAGTTGGGTACAATAATCCTTTTTTCTAGAAAATCTTCAACGGTCTTGCCGCAAAATGCCGAAAAAGAACATCTGGTTAAAAGCTTTAATTCATTATCAACGGAAGTAAGGATTTAAAGTCATAAAATATATGGAGTATTTTTCCAATCCTATAATAAAATTTTATTACCCAAACGACCGGAACCTATTCACAGAAAGGGTCTTGAGCAAGTGTACTTCAATGGTCAAGTCCAGGTAAAATGCATACGATACGATATGACTAACTAACAAGTATTTGTCATCTCGACAAGGCCGGCATTTGAACAAAATATGCATTAAAACTCATATTCGTCGAAAAAAGCATTAAATAAGCATATAAGTTTTAATATGCATTAAATTGAAAAAAAAGCAAATAAGCATACAAAAATGTGTCAAATGACTCCAAACTGTATCATAGTTACAGATATAAAAAAGTTTTGAAGTGCTTACATTTTTCACAAAAAGCATTAAACCTAGAAATCCGCTCTCTAGTAGTGTTAGACGATCAATATTTAACCGTTCCACCATGCAGAACCAGACCTAAGTTAAAAAAGTGGTCAAAGATTATTCGAAACAATTTAATATAAGTATCCTGTTCTAGTAACGCGGACGGGTTTTTCCAAGACTTCATTTATGGGCACCCCCAATTAGGCGTATTACTGAAACTCTTTACTGAACGGCCTGTAAGCCAGATGTTGTAAATATAGATAGTTTTGAAAATGTATTTAACGACGGGTTGGAAGAAATGGAAAACCTAGAATGGATTTGTAAGTATTTCATTCTTCGATTTCCAAATTCATGCGTTATTCATCTACGAAGTTGGCGACAGAGCAGTGATATTACGAATAATTAGAAAAATATCTTCCTAACTATCATCCTGGATTCGGCCCTGCTCAGAGCTGGTTCTAGATGGAGATGGTGTTCTTTACAAACTTTGCAGCAAAGCAGTTTTTTGAAATATATTTTCAGTCCTTAAACTAAAGTGTAAGAGAACCAAATAAAAACATATGTTTTGCATGTCATTCAAAGTCAATAATAGGTATCTCTTACATAAGTACCTAATTAGTTGTTTTCAATTTTTTTATAGATTTCGGGCACAAAAAAACATCTTATAGACCAACCCTGCAGAACGCCTCTTCATAAAAGAAATAGTGAAAAAAGAGACTCAACCAGTGTAACTCAAATATTAGCGAGAAATTTTATCTGCTAATACAGCCAAAAATGAAGAGGAAACATTCAAGTTCGATCTATGCCAAGCCATGCTTGCCTCGAATATTCCATTAAACAACTTAAGTAATCCTACATTTAATTCATTTTTGGAAAAATACGTAAAAAGAACATTCTAGACGAAAGCACTCTGAGGAAAACAACTGTAGATAATTGTTATACCGAAACTGTTGCTAAAATTAAGGCACGTTTGCAAAATAACTTTATTTACTTTGTTGTTGACGAAACAACAGATGTATGCCGCAGATATATAACAAAGTTATTAGTTGGTACTTTATCTACAAACTTTGTGTAAGATTCTCATTTAATTGCTGCTAAAGATTTAGAAAATTCAAATTTAACCAATTTATTTTTAAACAGGTCAAATGATTTTATGATGTTCGTCCCTAATTGTACTAGTCTTCTCATATGAACATTTCTTTTTCTAACTAGGTAGTACTCCACCGCTACTACCTCCACGCACAAATCTTTAAACTGATCACGTCCTCTGAATAACCGCGATCTCGCCTCCTATTTTAGACTCTAGTTGGCGCTGCGTTCCATTAAGTTTAAAGTAAGCGTGCAACAATATTTGGAAAGGCTGTTCTTGCACGTTAGGGTGGGTGGGACCGAATGTTCAGATGAGAAAACTAGTACAATTAAGGTCGAACATCATAAATCGTTTGACCTGTTTAATTGTACAAACGTCTTCTCATCTGAACATTTCTTTCTCTAACTAGGTAGACGTTGAAAGAAATATGATTGCGCAGCTGAAAAGTATGTAGCGTAGCGCCAACTCAAGTCTAAAATAGGAGGCGAGATCGAGGTTATTCAGAGGACGTGATTAGTTTAAAAATTTGTGCGTGAAAGTAATACCGGTGCAGTACTACCTAGTTAGATAAAGAAATGTTCAGATGAGAAAACGTTTGTACGATTACCCTCTTCAGAAATCCTAGATTGCAATTCGTGTTGGGGACGTTTGGAGATTTATTTAAAGAATAATTGATATGAGTTATTCGAGTTTGTTGTTTTGATTCTAATGATTTCTTTATTTTTAACATTCGGTTCTTTGAATGTTTTCTTGTTTTATATATTTTTTTGAAGTTAGGTTGCTTCCACCGTGAATTGTGATTATTGGGTGGTGAAATTAGCCTGAGCCTTTACAGGCTGGGATTTATTTGTCGTTTTGCAGATGAACTCTTGAAGAATGTTTTCGGAACTTGTGAAACT
The DNA here is from genome assembly GCF_036711695.1 of Zophobas morio. NCBI lineage: Eukaryota > Metazoa > Arthropoda > Insecta > Coleoptera > Tenebrionidae > Zophobas > Zophobas morio. Next base: position 10,051,693 of record NW_026972109.1, read on the forward strand.
TTACGTTTCAGAAAGTCGAACATTACAGCAATGCAATCAAAATTTTCTGCATCTAACCCGATCGATCTTATTTATATTCACATCACCGCTTAAAAACATATCAAGAGCGTCAAACACGATTCGATCTCTTTAATATGGCTACTCAGGAATTTTTACGAGTCCGTTCAACAATTTCAGCGATTCCAAGATACACTAAAACATTCTGAAAAATGAGGTTGTAAAAGCTAATGCAAGTTCGCATTACAGTTATAATCACGCGAATCAAATGTAAAATTTTGCCTTATCGAGGCCAGACTTCGATGCTTTCATTCTTTTTACATAATGTCTGGGTTGCAGTGTTGAATTTGTGGTTTATTTTATGATGCACGTATCCCGCTCGAGGCTTTCAAGCTTTTTTTTGTAGGGAAGTAATTTGACGGGAAGCGACTCTGGCATTTTTTCATATGATGAAACTATGTCCTTATAAGGATACATAAAGGACGCTTCCTCGTTTTCAGGGCAAAGTCGAAAGTGTATATCTGCATTGCGATTTCGTCTCATTCTGAAAGAGGAAATTTGCACGATACAGCGTCACGCCAGGTGTATTTTTAAAGATAGACATAAGTTGGTAAATTAGTAGGTTAATGTTGCCTCAGAGGCATGTTTTTCTGTCGTGCCGGTATTGTTAAGTCGACCGTAATACGTTAATTATTGTATTTCCCGACGAACGAATATACTGCGGCATAAATAATTTCCTTTGCTCGACGAACTCGTTACACGTCGCTAAGGAAATTCATTATGTGGCAGGTCAGGTAATTTAATTTATATTTTTCATATCTCTGGTAATGGAAAACGGGCCAGAGCGTTGTTTATTATGTTTCGTACCAGTGACGTAGAGGAAAAATTTCAACCAACAAAAAAGAACAAATTGTTTCAGATGAGTTTCAGCGACTAGTTCGCTCAAACGTTGTTGTCTGTGGCAAATGGATTATACGTACTTGAATAAGGCTGCTTTTATTTTCGCACTTATTTTTATTTACAAATAACGCGTCGATATTCTGCAGCTTTTAAAAATAACCGGTCATTTGCATTTATAGTAGAGTTCGGTTTATCAGAGCATCACCAACACAAAGTGAGAAACCGATTTTGAAAAATCACGAATGCCACTTGATTATTTCCGCTGTCTCTCAAATAAACGGAAAAATATATATAAAGAAGTACAGTAGACGCCGCTTAATGTGATCACGGTTAATGTTATCAACCGCTTAGTGTGATCAAAATGGCTTGGAACGGTCCCACGCAATACTAATGCATTACAGTTTTTCCGTTTATTGTGATCAATATTTCGCTTATTGTGATCAATCTCGCAATTCTTATACAAACGGGAATTGCTTTTTTGGAGAAGTGAGACGACTGAAACTGGTATTGTGTTTTAATTAATATTCATTGCTTACAAAAAGTACATTCTGTTATTGTACTCACTTTGTACAACCACAATCAGTGACAGTTTTACGTAATCAGTGCGTTTTCGTGTTTTGAACGAACGAATTTTTTCTGTTTTAAATTAGAGTACTTATGTAGAAATGAGCACTTCGAAATAACTAGATCTCAGCTTATTATCGGTGTGATTAAACACTTTGCATATTATCAAAGCAGTTCAGATCTTAAGACAGTATGATCGCTCCCATCATGGATGAACCAGCGTAACGTCACGTTTACCTTAAAAATTTCTCAGCCAAAGGAAATCGAGTGTTCCTTTCTCAAAATGGTAACCAAAATTTAAAATAAATTCTAACGTTTATGTACCTTCAACTACAGCAAAATAAACACTACTTGTTCACGATTTTATTTTGTTTCGAGGTTTTACTGTCTCTACTGGAGGTTTTCGCTTATTATTATCAGCCGGTTAGTGTGATCAATTTGTCTGAGTCCCAAAGTGATCACATTAAGCGGCGTCCACTGTATATAGATATGATGAGGCATCAGAGCTATAGAAAAAATTCGTCAAAGGCTATTTCGATAGAACTTCCCTCGCCCTTGAAATATAATCCGACAAATCCAGCTCATTAAAAAAATTATAAAATTTGATTTCACGATTTTCGTTTTGAAATAATCGCTGTAAAGTAAAAACTAGCGGTATAAATAACACCCCGCAGTCTCTAAGCCGTACGGACAATGTAAAATATATTTAAAGCATTTAATTAACGTGATAAAATGTCTTTCAGCACTAGGTAGAGCCAGGTTGTCGTCCGATCGCAAGCGCAATTGCATTCGTGGCCTACAACTTCGGGAATTCTTAATAACATTGACTACTTTTTCTAGGTTTTCTTCAGTTATATGAGTTCTCCTGGATGTTAAAAATCAAAAATGACTATTCAACATCACAATTTTCTTGCTAATCTTGAGCAGATGATAAACCCTGAATTGCATCAAACGCCACTGAGGTTGAGATTATACAGTCGGCGAACCAAATTTATCGCCTGACGTTGCGCCGTCATTTTTAATATTTGTCTGATTGATTCCCCATCACTTCGGCTGTGCCCAACTCTGGTAATAGCAATCTGATGCTCAAGTGTTTATACATCGAAAGAATGTCACGTAGAAATTAGTTTGATTTGGATGAGTTTGTCTTCTCAAAAGTGAGAGAGTATTAAAATTATTAATTAAACAAAAATTGAACAAAATGTTCCTTACGCAAATGGTAAACTACTATTATACAATGCTTTACGTTTTTGCAAAAATTTGGACGGTTAGGGAAAAACTCAAAGCGGATTCGAACACCACACTTATAGGAGTACATTGTTGTGTCACTTAAATCAAATAAACATGGAATTCTTTGAAATGAGGTCATCAAATTGTTAGCGGGGATGATTAGCAAAATTTTGGTTAGCATTTAACCATGAGATGGTTAAATTTCTAACATACAAAATTTGACAACCATCGATTCAGGAATTTCGGAAATTATGTGTCTAATAAAAATGGATACAGACACCAGACAGACAGAGAGACAGACAGTCAGACAGGCAGACAGACAGACAGACAGACAGACAGACAGACAGACAGACAAACAGACAGACAGATGGAAACGAGAAAGAAAGAACTCTTTTGAATTAATAGAGAGTATACAGTATCTGGTGGTTCCCAAATTTTACGTATTGGTCTCATTAGATGTGATCACTTGTTACAAACATGCCACAGAGTCTAGTCTTAAAATTTTCATACTACGAGTAGATTAAAAGATTAAAATCTAAAACTTGAAAAATCGTAAAGTTAAAAAATTTTAAAAATTGAATAATCGAAAAGTTGAAAAATTTTAAAAATTGAATAATCGAAAAATTGAAGAATCAAGAAAACTAAAAAATTGCACAAAAAGAAAACGAAGAATTAAAAAATCGAAAAATGGAGAAACTGAAAAATCAAAAATTTTAAAAATTCGTCGAAACTTATTTGGACATAACTTCCCTCGCTCCTGAAACAAATCCCGCGTCTTTGAATAATTATAAAATTTGAAAAGTACGAACGATAGAATATATATTAACGAACACTGTAACTCGCAGTAATTACATGCTTAACTTTGAATATTGATGTTTATAGTTCGAAAGAATTTGAATTATTTGCGGTGTGATATTACTGTCATTTTCGAGTAATGGGGAGAATTGATCTTTATTTGCTAAAAAAATAATAAAATAACGGGGATGGGAATGAGATTCGAACTTTATTATCGCACCCTATGCGAACGTTTGGCGCTCCAGCCCAAGCAGCTACCATGCAATATTGCGGAAACATTTTTGTAAAATAATTGTGATTAAAACTAAACGCGGATTCGTAAACTACAAGTGTAGGAATATATGATTTTATAAAATTTCAAAAATATTTATTGCTAAAAATTTAAAGGAAATGGCATCACGTTTTTGGTGTGACTGATTCGACAAATTTTGGTTAGCGTTTAACCATATGCATGATATGCCTAATACAGGGTGTCCCAGAATTCGCGCCATTCCCGTGAATGACATGTTCCCTGTCCCGAACTGTGCCGTAATTCGCAAAAAGAATTGTCCAGGATTTAACCGTGTGAGAACTGGAAGGCGATTAAGTTGACCAATAGAGAGGCTGCTTTTATCTCCGAACGTTTCTATGTTCAAAGTTACCTATGCCAAGAACAAAAAATCGGGTAATACTAAAGTTGAATGAATTTTTTTCCGAATCCCCCTCCGTCAACAAAAGGAAACAGAAATGTGGTTATAAATTTAATCATTTTGACAATTGTTTGTCATAAACTGTCACGAAGTTTATCACTGACCTGAAGAGACGCTTCTGCGCCAAAGATGACTGATTAATGTACACAGAGACATCAAGGTTTACTTTAAGGCAAGTAGCATGGGACAGAAGTTATTTCTGCTGCCATTCTAGTTAAATTGTGTTTAACTGGACTATACATGTCATAAGAGAATCTGTTTCATTTCATCGTAGGCAAATAATACATTTATTACTATTCTACATAGAGTAGCTACCGAAGAGCAGGTATTAGAAGTCATTTTCTTAGAGCCCCGTGAATAATCGTCGGCACCTAGACCAACATGTGTTTCACCGATTGTTACATCGAGCAAGAGAAGATGGATCTTTTCAACCTAGTCGGAAAGGCCGTGCTGGGGCTCTACGGAATGTACGTGTAGGTGCTGAAGAGCAAGTGTTAGAAAACATGGAAGCGGATCCTAGGAGAAGTGTCCTCTACGTAGCGCAAATGAGTGGATGCTCAAGATCGACCACTCATCGTATTCTTCAAGAGAGAAGACTGCATCCTTACCATTACACGAGAGTGCAGCATCTGCGACCAACCGACTACCCGCGACGAGTACATTTTGCTCAATGGTTACTGCGACAAAATGAACTAAACCCTGATTTTACACTGCGCATTCTTTTCACCGACGAATGTTCATTTTCCCGAGAAGGAATGTTTAATGCACACAATTGGCATTTCTGGGCACACGCAAATCCACATCTCACTAGGGTGAGAGCATATCAGGAGCGATTTACTATTAATCTATGGGCTGGAATATATCAATGGTACTACTGTGGTAAAAATTTTAATGCATCTGATAAAATTATCACTAAACTCCGTTCCTGTTTTTTTAAGTGGGGCCGTTTGTGTTACCTGATCGCCTTACATTCTCCATAAATTAACATCATTTCCAAATATTCTTTATACTAGTATGAATAAGACATCAATAACTTAGTGGTATTGGTACTGATTTGTTTATAGTTTGTATTGTTCTTAACAAAAATTGCAACTAAACGATTTTTGTTATAATTTTTATTCGTATCTTTTCAATCTCTAGAAAGTACTCACAACTTTAAAGAAACTGTTTTGAATCATCATGTGCAACATCAATATTATTCTTGAATAAGTCTCAGTTTTCAGTATCTCCCCCACATGATTGACACCACAGCACATACCTATGATCTTAATACACCAGAGAAGTGGAATCTCGTCTCTTTTTTCGTTGCTTAGATTAGGTATCAGCAACAAAGCTGTTCAGTAAAAATTGATACTGTTTATTGAAAATCATAAGCACCGATTAATCAAAAGCGATATTTATGTTTTAGTACACTTAATAACGTTCTTTGAATGGACATGTGGTACTCTTTTTTAGAAATAACGATAAACTTAATATCAGGCATATGATGCATAGTGAATTCTGAAAATGTACTAATTTTCGTTAAAAAGAACAACACATTATTCACGGGGCTCTAAGAAAATGACTTCTAATACCTGCTCTTCGGTATCTACACTATGTAGAATAGTAACAAATGTATTACTTGCCTACGATGAAATGAAACAGCTTCTCTTATGACATGTACAGCCCAGTTAAACACAATTTAACTAGAATGGCAGCAGAAATAACTTCTGTCCCATGCTACTTGCCTTAAAGTAAACCTTGACGTCTCTGTGTATATTAATCAGTCATCTTTGGCGCAGAAGCATCTCTTCAGGTCAGTGATGAACTTCGTGACAGTTTATGACAAACAATTGTCAAAATGATTAAATTTATAACCACACTTCTGTTTCCTTTTGTTGACGGAGGGGGATTCGGAAAAAATTCATTCAACTTTAGTATTACCCGATTTTTTGTTCTTGGCATAGGTAACTTTGAACATAGAAACGTTCGGATATAAAAGCAGCCTCTCTATTGGTCAACTTAATCGCCTTCCAGTTCTCACACGGTTAAAGCCTGGACAATTCTTTTTGCGAATTACGGCACAGTTCGGGACAGGGAACATGTCATTCACGGGAATGGCGCGAATTCTGGGACACCCTGTATACATACAACATTTGACGACAATCGGTCCGGTAGTTTCGGAGATTATGTGTTTAATAAAAACCACCACCAGACAGACAGCCAGACGGAGAAACAGATAGACAAATAGACAGACAGACAAACGGAAATGGGAGACTACTTTTTTCGTACTCTAGAGGTAATGAAACGTCGAGAAAACTTAAAAGTGGCCCATGGTCTGATGGACTCGATTGGTATACTTCATTAGAAGTAAAAATTGAAAACTTAAAATGTCGAAAAGTTGATTTATCAAAAAAATTTAAAATCGAGACATCAAAAAAGCCGAAAACTTTAAAAATTCAAAAATATAAAATTGAAAAAAAAATTGAAGGAAAATTAGAGAATCGAAAAGCCGAAAAGTAAAAAAAATACCGAAAATTTGATTAATCGAAAAAATTAAAAAATGAGAAGTCGAGACATCAATAAATCTAAAATCAGACAAAAATTTTTTCAAATCGCAAAAATTGAAAAATCGAAAAATTGATGAATCGGAAAACTGAAACTGAAACATCAAGAAATTGAAGAATTTCAAAACTAAAATGCCGAAAAATTGGGAAAGAGAAAAACTGAAAATTCGAAAAGGCAAAAAGTCGAAAAATCGAAACATCGAAATATTCAAAAACTGAAACATCGAGAAATCGAACATCAAATGATCGAGAAATCGAGAATCGGAAAGGTTGAGAATTCGAAAATCAAAAAATTAAGAATTGGAAAAAAGCCAAAATCGAAAATTCGAAAAAGTAATCAATGAAAAAATGAAAAATCAAAAAGTCAAAACATCGACATCTCAATACGCCGAGAAACACGAACATCGAAAAATCTAAAAAATGAAAAATCGAAAAATTTTAAACCCGAAATATTAAAAGACTGCATAATTAAATATCATCTAAAACCGAGAAATAGAAAAATCTAAAAATGGAGAAATCGAAACATCAAAAAATACTGATAAACCAAAAATTTAAAAGAATGAAAAATCGAGGAGTATAAATATTGTTACGTTCATAGGTGAATAAAATCGGCGTGGGTTAAAGTCAACAATTTATTTTTTACTAACTCTAATTTACACGACTAACTATTACAGCGATTATCTACAAAATAATTCAGGCGCAATTTGTCTGGATTTTCTCGACACTCGCTGAACTCGACTTGTTTACTGAATAATAATCTTTCCGGTGGCCTCTATAGAGACCTATTGATGAGGCATCAGAGATAACAAAAAAAAAAACTAAATAGATGTATTCAAGAAAAAAGCCAAAGTTTTCTTAGAACAACACAAAGATTTGATACCTCAGACAAAGGAAATAAGACGGAACTAATGTATAAAGGAGAATATGAAGGAGAAATTATGAAGATATTACAAGAAAAAGAAAGATAGACGAATGTAGATCAAGATTCTACAAATAGAATACAAACTAAGAGCAATACCATCTTAAAGGTGTTAAAGGATGATGAAGCTATTACAAAAAATAATGATAGAAATTTGATTAGGTAAAACGCATTATGGTCTAAGAAAAAATCACAAAAACAGATGGACATTGAGACCTGTGGTTTCTAATATTGATAGTCTAGGTTATAACATTGATTAGGTAATAATAATGTTCTCAGCTTAATCAATTCCACCTCAGTCTTTAACATAAAGAACTACCTTGAATTAATGGAGACTATACAGAATATGTTGATTCTTTATGTATTGATGTCATCAGTTGTGACGTCACTTTTTACAAACATGCAGAAAATTTTAGATTCTTTAAATTTTAAATCTAAAACTTGAAAAATCGAGAAATTAAAAAAACAAAAGCTGAAAAATTTTTTAAATCTAATAACAGAAATGTTCAAAAATCGAAAAATCAAAAATAAAATTGAAAAATCGAAAAACTGAAAAATCAAAGCCCGAAATCGAAGACTTGGAAAATCGAAAAATGGAGAAATCGAAAAATCTAAAATTTAAAAAACTGAAAACTTAAAATATCGGAAAATTGATTAATGAAAAAATTTTCAAATTGAGAAGTCGAGACATCAAAAAAGTCGAAAAACTTTTAAAAATTCAAAAATCTAAAATTGAAAAAAACATTTTTCTAATCGCAAAAATTGAAAAATCAGAACATTGAAGAATTGAAGAACTGAACAATCAGGAAATTGAAAAATTCCAAAACTGAAATGACGAAAAATCGGGAAAGATAAAAACTAAAAAGCCGAAAAGCCGAAATATCGATAAATCGAAACATCAAACGATCGAGAAATCGGGAAACGGAAAAATTGAGAAATCGAAAAATCGAAAAATTAAGAACTCGAAATAAGCCAAAACAAGAAATCGAAAAGGTCACTTTTTACAAATATGGCGCAAGGTCTAGTTTTACATTTTTCACACTAGATTAAAAGATAAAAAATTGGTCTAAAGAGTTTAGACAGTACTTCCCTCGCTGTCGGAAACTTGACGACTGCATGCCTATTGTGTTTTTTTTCTCATTACATTTTTGTAGTGGGAATTTAAAAAAAAATTGCGATGACGTCATCAACATTTTTGCAAGGACACGTATATCAGTTGGGATAGATGTAGTGTAATACTAAGAATAAAATTATTATATTCTCAAATTTTCGGGAATATGAATTGGGTCGTTTTGAATATTGATTTGTAATAATCAATAAAATAACGAAACAATTTACTCACGTATACGTATCAGAGGCGGTTTTATTGCTTCGACTTCCGCTTATTATATAAAACATTGGGTTTTATTTTAATTCTTGACGGTGAAATTCACAATTGGTTGATTATAAACATGTCTATTTCACATTTGCGGAACCAAGTGAGCGCATAAAACAAATGCAGGTCTGTAATGTTAAAGTCGATGTAAATAAGCGTGCTACCCTTATGTTTCAACCGAGTTTTTCCTTTAACAAATTTTGTGTCTACCAAATTGGGTTGGTTGGGGTGTAATACTAATAATAAGTGTTGCCTTTAATTTAATCAATAAAATAAATTGACTTCATTAATTTTTTTGAACCACCTCTTAAGAAAATCTAAAAAATATGAATGGAATGATAAATCACAAGTACAAACTCATCATATTTTTTGCATTTTAGATAGGATTTATTCAGCAAAATTTAAGGGTGACGTCATCAATTTTTTTAGGAGGGATGAACAAATACATTTTGAACAAAAGTTTACCATGCTTATAATAACTTTAAAATATTCCCAAGATTTCAAAGCATTCGGTTTTGTAATTCCTGATTAAATCGATAAAATAAATTCACGCCTTCATTAATTTTTTTGATTCACCCTGCATATGCAAATCCAAAAATATGAATGGAATGATAAATCACAAGTACAGACTCATCATATTTTGTACATTTTAGATACGATTTATTCGGCAAACTTTTGAGCTGACGTCATCAGTTTTTTGTAGAAGATAACCAAAATATATTTTGACTAAAAATTTATTATGCTCTTTATAACCTTAAAACATCTGCAAGATTTCAAAGCATTCGGTTTTGTAGTGCCTGATTAAATCAATAAAATAAATTTACGCATTCATTAATTTTTTTGAGTCACCCTGTATATGCAAATCGAAAAAATTTGAATGGAATGATAAATCACAAGAAGAGACTCACCATATTTTGTACATTTTAGATAGGATTTATTCAGCAAAATTTTGTGGTGACGTCATAAATTTTTTAGGGGGGACGACCAAATACATTTTGATCAAAAATTTACCATGCTTATGATAATTTTAAAATATCTTCAAGATTTCGAAGCATTCGGTTTTGTAGTTCCTGAGTAAATCAGTAAAATAAATTTACGCTTTCATTTATTTTCTTGAATCACCCTGTATATGCAAATCCAAAAAATATGAATGGAGTGATAGATCACAAGTACAGACTGATCATATTTTGTACATTTTAGATATGATTTATTCGGCAAATTTTCGAGCTGACGTCATCAAGTTTTTGGAGGGGATAAGCAAATATATTTTGACTAAACATTTATTATGCTCTTTATAAGCTTAAAACATCTGCAAGATGTCAGAGCATTCCGTTTTGTAGTTCCTGATTAAATCAATAAAATTTATTTACACATTCATTAATTTTTTTGAGTCACTCTGTATATGCAAATCCAAAAAATATGAATGGAATGATAAATGACAAGTACAGACTCATCATATTTTGTACATTTTAGATATGATTTATTCGGCAAACTTTCGAGCTGACGTCATCAAGTTTTGGAGGGGATAAGCAAATATATTTTGACTAAACATTTATTATGCTCTTTATGACCTTAAAACATCTGCAAGATTTCAGAGCATTCGGTTTTGTAGTTCCTGATTAAATAAATAAAATATATTTACGCATTCATTAATTTTTTTGAGTCACCCTGTAGATGCAAATCCAAAAAATATGAATGGAGTGATAAATTACAAGTATAGACTCATCATATTTTTACAGTTTAGATAGGATTTATTCGGCAAACTTTCGAGCTGACGTCATCAATTTTTTGGAGGGGATAAGCAAATATATTTTGACTAAACATTTATTATGCTCTTTATAACCTTAAAACATCTGCAAGATTTCAAAGCATTCGGTTTTGTAGTTTCTGAGTAAATCAGTAAAATAAATTTACGCATTCATTAATTTTTTTGAGTCACCCTGTAGATGCAAATCCAAAAAATATGAATGGAGTGATAGATCACATCATATTTTGTACATTTTAGATATGATTTATTCCACAAACTTTTGAGCTGACGTCATCAAGTTTTTGGAGGGGATAAGCAAATATTTTTTGACTAAAAATTTATTATGTTCTTTATAGCCTTAAAACATCTGCAACATTTCAAAGCATTCTGGTTAGCAGATTAAAAATTAAATTTCAAAATGTTGTTTTATAATTTTGATTTTTTTTCCAAAAATCTGGACGTTTCGGGTGAAAAGTCGATTCAGAGTTGTAAACTACATGTGTAGGACTATGTTATTTTATACAATTGAAAACCCATTTACTATGTACAATTTTGAAGTGACGTCATCGCATTAGTGGTGGGGATGATTAGACAAATTTTGGTTAGCGTTTTACCATCTACATGATCTTCTTAATATAAGTACAAAATTTCACAACAATCGGTCGAGTACTTTCGGAGATTATCTGTCTAATAAAAATCCGGGACGGCAGACGGACAGACGGACAGACGGACGGACAGACGGACGGACAGACGGACAGACGGACAGACGGACAGACAGACGGAAATGGGAGACCTATTTCTTCGTCTTCTAGGGGTCATGAAAGATCGAGAAAACGTAAAAGTAGAGAGTCGGCCGACGGACTCGATTACAATACTTCCTTTGCTTACGCTCGGGAAGTAAAAAGGAGCGGTATGGCACACTTTGACACCCTAGGTCCAAATTTGACGAAACTTCAATAGTGGATAGGGAAAAAAATGAATTTCAAAGAAAAATCAGCGAGATGCTTCTCATAAAAACAAATTTTACGGTGTATTGAGTTCTATTGGTTGCATACCTTAGATTTTTTAAGTTTTTTAATCAGTATTAAGAGATAATATTTTATGTATAATTTTAAGCACTCAGACTTTTTGTGAATTATAATTTGATCATTTATAATTTATTTAAGTCAATGTTTAAAGTTATTAATTTAATTTTATTTCAGTGTAAACTGTGACGGTTGAACTAATGTATCAGTTAATTTTGGTTTATTTAATAAAAAAAATGTCAAATTTAGGTCCTGATGAAGAGGACCTGTCCTTCTCGAAACTGTCGCCAAAAAACCGTGATTGATTTTAGAATTGTCCTCGTTATCCTGTCACTAATAGAAAAATAATATTTTGATGAACACTGTTAAAGTATTATTAACTCTGTCTCAATTACTTTAGTTCTAACTTAACCTAGTTCGAAATACATAATTCCTTCTAAAATATGCGAGTCTCCGTGGAAAATCCTTTTCTGAAACAAATATTACAAAATAATAAATGTATCCCGGCGCATCCACCATTTTATGAAAATTAAAACTGCTCAACTCGATCCATACAAATGTAATCATGGACAAAAATGTCAGCAGGTTCAAGAATTTGTGCCTAGTTTTGGCTTCAGATAATGCATGAAATATCATTTCTGTTAGTCAGTTAGATCGATCGATGATGTAACAAGTGCATTTGTACGAGTGCACGTGCAACCCCAAAAAGGTCATTGTCGCGAGCTGATTTGTCTCGGCTGTTCATCATGGGTCGAAATTCTTGTTAACGACCCCTTAAAAATCACTTCTTCCGAACCTTCCCAGAAAATCCCAACAAATAGATCCATATACTTCCTTTGTCCCATCTCGCTATATCCCGTCCTCTCTGCATGTGGCACTGGAACCTCGGGTTAACTTTATAGTACCACATGTCCAATCTTTTCCGAGGGAGTCGTTAAAAAGGTAAATTGAGTTTCAAGGGTGCCTAGCCCTTTTGTCGAATTTCAAGAAACGGCACAGTTTTATAGCGACCATGATGGATGGGGACAGAGGCAGAGAAGGGCTTTGTTTGAGACATCCCGTTATCGAAATGGTGTGATGCGATTCCTCACTTTCTAACTAATTTTGTACAGATGTTTTGAGAAAACAAAAGGTTGGAAATTCGGATGGATGACGGACATAGATCTGGCCTACCACAGGTGGAATAAAGTTTGCAGTTCCACCTGTGAGAAACAGCCGAGTCATAAGTAAAAGAACGTTTGATGGGTTAGAGATCTATGTCTGGCTATCCTAGTTAAGTCGCGAGCCAGTGACCACTCCAAAAAGCTGTTCGATGGGTTATTTCATACTGTAATTGCTATTGTTAGGAAATTTTTGATAAGAATTTGTCAATCGACGGCGATTTGAGCGGTTTTGCTGGTATAGACGAGAGAGAACGAGAAAGCACTTCTTTCCAACACAGGGTATTTCATCCCATTGGTTTTTCTTTGTTAGCCCCTTGACGCCGGGTGGAGTCTCCACTCTTGGCGAAATTATAAAAGAGTAGTTTTGTCAATTTTTGTTAGTTCTCTGGTCGGGATTTTGTAGTGCAACTCGTTCCTTCTCGTCGCGTTCTTTATTCTAAATTTTGCTTCAAAGTGTCTTAGTGCTCATTTTTGTTCAGTGTTAAATTTTTATTTGCTTTATTTTCTAAATTTGTGGAAGTCACCGCGAGCGGTGATCCACTTGTTCCTTTTGGTTTTTGTGTAAATTTTTGATTAATTCATTAGTGTGTGTAAATAAATAAGGTTGACCGATTTTCAACTACGTTGGACTTTCTTTTTGCGGACTTTGCGGTCGACCCTTGCGTCTAAAATAATAGTGCGTTGAAACAGCGGTACTAGTGAGTGACTCCGTGCCCTCGAGCAGCGAAACGGGAAGTTTCGAAAGGTAAGAGAATTCCCATTTTTCTGTGATGTGTGATTAACACTTCTCAGGTAGAAGACCAGATAAAAACACGCTACCCGATTAAAGATAATTTAATTTTTCAGAATATTATTTTTTTTTATTATAACTCACGCCCCAGCCTTGTTAGGCTGGTTACAATGAACTCCGGTCAGTAATTATTTTGATCCCAACGAGTGCTAAATCTACTACTTCGGTCAGATCTCAATACAGATTTGAAGAAATCCTTTTATCTAACATTACGGAAATAAATATTACACAATTAATTTTTTTTTATCCCGGCGCCTCCACCATTTTACGCAAAAGAATTAAAATTCCTCAATAGATCACGACAGGAGCTTTTGTTATTCACAACAGATGCTCACCAGTACATCATTGCACCATTTATGGGTGATATTACAAAACAGACAGTTTGTTTTTTGAGTGAAGTTAGTTCAATCTTGGCGGTGGTACCGGCGATAAGAAAAAAATATATTTTCTTCGCATTTTCAGCCTCACCACATTATGTAAGCCCGTGATAGCTTTTCTCAACTCTTTATTTTTCTTTTTCTGTTTTTTACTTAAACCTTAAAAACGTCATATTGCTCCTCATAGAATCATATTATAAGCATTGATCTAAATTGATCAGGTAAGAGTATTTTCATGATCGTTTTTTTTTTTCACATCAAATAAATATTTGTGGAATGAAAGAGCATCTCTGAAAGAAAAATGGATGGAAAAAAACATTATGATTATATACAGGTGTATGAAGAATGGCAAAAATAAAATAAAAGTGTGATATTATGGCAAACAACAATAACAGAAACGATGTCATCATTTTTTTATTTTGTTGTTTCTGTTACGTGTATACTAACATTCGCAACTTTTTGTGTGTAGTTTGATTACAAAAAGTAGTAACAAACGGCGACGAATCTATTTTTTCAAATAATTACGAAACGCCGTTTAATTGAAATTCAAATAAACACAAAACAAGAATAGTCACGACACCTGCAACCTTTAATTCCAACATTTCGTGATCGTCCTGGATTTTATTAGACAACGTGCTGACGCTCCAGGAATTGTTAATTTCCATTTAAAGTGGACATTCTAGAACAAAAATTAATACTCCAATACCGATATTACCGTTAATTACAAAATTCAACACTGTGCTTCGTACGACCACACCAGCTGCTGTTACAACGCTCAGTTTTACTCCTCTGCACACTTTTAATGCAAGCCCTCAAGTCACTGTTTACTCTTTTCAATCAATACAGCGACATTTGTTATCACCCCCATACGCCGTGACATCGTTGTATTTCTATCAAAATAGTAAGAAAACCGAAAAGCCACTTTCAATATTGCTAGATCGCTACATTTAACCTCTCCTCTTAAATTTCTTTAATGCAAACCGTCGCTCACTGTTTACTCTTTCCAATCAATGCAGCGACATCTGTTATCACACCCCCAACGCCGTGACATCATTGTATTCCCAACCAATACAATTCTCCAACCTGTCCCGACGCAATGCCCCATGTAAGCTGAATGGGTAATTTACACAATGCGAACGCAAGGCGAAAATCTCGACCAAGCCGAAGAACCGACAAATAGCCCAGCATTAGATTCAATGCCTTTCGATACGGTCTCTCCCATAAAAATCTCTAAAAGAAAACGAAACACACTAAAAATAAATCCATAGCTCCGACGTCGATGGACAAATTGTGTAATCCGCCCTGCTCTAATTTAATTACTTCCTTCCGTGTAGCAAAAAAAAAAACGAATTCAGAACGATAAAAGCGAAAATTTGTTACATCCATAAAGTACAGATTTCAGGAAAAGCTCGCTGGCGGCGCGTTTAATTGTGAAAACACGAAAATGAAAATTAGGGCAGCTAATTACGCATAAATATTCGCAGGGTTGTACTTTTTTAATGAATTTTCCGGCGGGAGGATGAGGGGACCATTCTTTCATTTTTTCTTCTTATGTTTTATGTCAAATAGGCTGTACAGGGCGCGCTCCCTAGGCAAACATCGTCTTTATTATCGAGGATAAGTCCATTAAATGCTGTGCCAGGGACAATGGAAATAAATGGACGCGTTAAAAGTTGGCGCGAGAAAGGACGGAGGATACATAGGACAAATTTTAAAGCATATAAATTTCACATTTAGGTACCACCAACATTGGTAAACTCGTGTTATTGATTCAGTCATTAGTTTATCATCCCGCTATTAATTTCTACTCTTAAAATATTTACCACATTATATTTCGATAGAACTTCCCTTGCCGCTGAAGTGCAGCACAACAAATCCCGCAAAACCACTGGCATAAATAATACTCCCGGAGTCCGCACAAATTCGAAGGGGATGCGGTCTGTACAAGTGCGGACAATATAAAACATATTTAAAGTAGACAATCAACGGGAAAAAATGCTTTCGAAAAATAAAAAAAATCCAGAGATCGAACAATCGGAAAGTTGAAACATAGGAATATCCATAAATCGAGAAATTGGGCAATGAAAGAATTTTAAACATCGAAAAATTGATAAACTGAAAAAGTGAAAATTCGAAAAGTTGAAAAACCGAAATTCAGAATCCCAACAGATGAAAAATCGAAAATTTAAAGTATCAAGAAATTGAAAAATCCAAAATTAAAATGTTGGAAAATTAAGAAAACTAAAGCTTGAAAAGTTGAAAATGTTGAAAAGTCGAATAACCGAAATGTCAAAAAATCGAAACATTAAAAAATCGTAAAATCAGAAAATTGAAGAATCAAACAACTGAAAAATCAAAAATTTATGAATCGAAAAATTTAAAACGAAGAACTGAAAAATCGAGAAATGAACAAATCGAAAAATCTAAAATTAAAAAAATTGAAAACGTAAAATATCGGAACATTGAATAATCGAAACATCAAAAACATCGAAAAATGGCTAAATTCATAGATCCAAAATTTAAAAATCGAAAAATTGGTAAATTGAAATGTCGAAAAATCGAAAAACGGAGAAATCGAAAATCCACATTTTAAAATGTCGCGAAAACTTGAAAACTCAGAAAATTGAAGAATCGAAAAACAGGAAAATTGAAAAATTCCGAAACTGAATGAATGGGAAAATAGAAACATTGGAAAATCGAAAGTCCGAAATGTCGAAAAAATTTAAAAACCGAGGAATCGAAACTTCGAAATATGCAAAGATCGAGAAATCGAGGAATGGAAAAGTCGAAAAATCGAAAAGTTAATAAATAATTGAAAAACTGAAAAATTTAAAATTAATAGAAATCAGTAAATTGAAAAATCTGAAATCGAGAAACTAAACAATCAAAAAGTTGAAACATGGAAATCTCGGTAAGTCGAGTATTTGGAATTTTGAAAAATCGAAAAATTTTAAACCGAGAAATTGAAATTTCGAACAATGAAAAATTCTAAAAATGGAAAAATCGAGAAACCGAACATCAAAAAATCTAAACTTTAAGAATTAAAAAAATTGAAAAATCGAAGAACCGGAAAATTGAAAAATTGAAAAAGCGAAAAATCGAAAAATGGAAAACTTTAAAAATTGAAAAATTAAAATATCAAAAGAAAAACGGAGAAATTGAAACTTCAAAAATCGAAAAATTTAAAAATCGAAAAATCGAGATATCGATAAACCCAAAATAAAAAAAAAAATAAAGAATGAAAATAACAAAAAATTGGTAATTTGAAAAATTTAAATATCTAAAAATTGAGAAATTGATCAAAAAGTCAAAACGTCAAATTCGCGATAAGTCGAGAAATAGAAGCATTGAAAAATCGGAAAACTAAAAAATTTTAAAAATCTAAAAATTGAAAAACCAAAATATCTAAAATCGAGAACTCAAAAAATCAAGAAACCAAAACATCAAAAAATTTAAAAAACCTAAGATTTAAGAATTCAAAAAATTGAAAAATCGAAGAACTGAAGAATGGAAAATTTTAAAAAATTGAAAAATTAAAATATCGAAAAACGGAGAAATGGAAACATCCAAAATCGCAAAATTAAAAACTCTAAAAGTCAAAATTCGAAAAATTGAAAAATCGAAAAATCGATAAATCTAAAATTTAAAATATTTAAAAATTAAAATAAACAATTAGTAAATCGAAAAATTTAAAAATCTAAAAATCGAGAAATTAGCCAATCAAAAAGTCAAAACATCGAAATCGCGATAAGTCGAGAAATAGAAGCATTGAAAAATTGAAAAGCTGTAAAACTGAAAAATTTAAAACTGAAAAATTTAAAAATCGAACAATAAAAAATTCTTAAAATCGAAAAATTGAGACACCCAAATATTTAAAACCGAGAACTTGAAAAGTCGAAAAATCGAGAAAGCGAAACATCAAAAAATCTGAAAAATCTAAAATTTAAGAATTCAAAAAATTGAAAAATCGAAGAACTGAAAAATCGGATAATTGAGAAAACGAGAAATTGAAAAACGGAAAACTTTAAAAATCGAAAAATTAAAATATCGGAAAGGAAAACGGAAAAATCGAAATATCCAAAAATCGAAAAATTCAAAACATCAAAATCGCGATAACTCGAGAAATAAGAGCATTGAAAAATCGAAACACTGCAAAATTGGCAAATTTTAAATCGAAAAATTGAAAAATTTTAAAAATCGAAAAACTGAAAAACCGAGAACTCGAAAAATCGAACATTCGAGAAACCGAAACATAAAAAAAATCTGAAAAATATAAAATTTAAGAATTAAAAAAATTGAAAAATCGAAGAACTGAAAAGTCTAAAAATTGCAGAAGCGGGAAATCGAAAAATAGAAAACTCTAAAAATTGAAAAATTAAAATATCGAAAAGAAAAATGGTGAAATCGAAACATCCTAAAATCGAAAAATTGAAAAATCGCAAAATCGAGAAATCGATAAATCTAAAATTTTAAAAATTTAAAAATTAAAAAAGAAAAATTGGTAACTAAATCGAAAAATTTTAAAATCGAAAAATCGAGAAACTGAACAATCAAAAAATCAAAACATCAAAATCGCGATAAGTCGAGAAATACAAGCATCGAAAAACTGGAAAATTGAAAAATTTTAAATTCGAAACATTGAAGAACCGAAACATTACAACCCAGAATTCGAAAAATCGAGAAATCGAAACATAAAACATTCTGAAAAATCTAAAATTTAAGAATTCAAAAAACTGAAAAATAGAACTGGAAAGTCGAAAAATTGAAACAACGAGAAATCGAAAAATAGGAAATTGAAAAATTAAAATATCGAAAAGAAAAACGAAGAAATCGAAACATGGAAAAATTGAAAAATCTAAAACTCAAAAATCGAAAAATTGAACAATCAAAAATTCAAAACATCAAAATCGCGATAACTCGAGAAATAAGAGCATTGAAAAATCGAAACACTGCAAAATTGGAAAATTTTAAACCGAAAAATTGAAAAATTTAAAAAATCGAAAAATTGAAAAACCGAGAACTCGAAAAATCGAACATTCGAGAAACCGAAACATAAAAAAATCTGAAAAATATAAAATTTAAGAATTCAATAAATTGAAAAATCGAAGAACTGAAAAATCTAAAAATTGCAGAAGCGGGAAATCGAAAAATGGAAAACGTTAAAAATTGAAAAATTAAAATATCGAAAAGAAAAATGGTGAAATCGAAACATCCTAAAATCGAAAAATTGAAAAATCGCAAAATCGAGAAATCGATAAATCTAAAATTTAAAAAATTTAAAAATTAAAAAAACAAAAATTGGTAAGTAAATCGAAAAATTTTGAAATCGAAAAATCGAGAAACTGAACAATCAAAAAGTCAAAACATCAAAATCGCGATCAGTAGAGAAATACAAGCATCGAAAAACTGGAAAATCGAAAAATTTTAAAACCGAAAAATTTTAAATTCGAAGCATTGAAGAACCGAAACATTACAACCCAGAATTCGAAAAATCGAGAAATCGAAACATAAAACATTCTGAAAAATCTAAAATTTAAGAATTCAAAAAATTGAAAAATAGTAGAACTGGAAAATCGAAAAATTGAAACAACGAGAAATCGAAAAATGGGAAATTGAAAAATTAAAATATCGAAAAGAAAAACGAAGAAATCGAAACATCGAAAAATCAAAAAATCGAGAAATCGATAAATCTAAAATTTAAAAAATTTCGAAATCTCAATAAGCCGACAAATAGGAGCATGGAAAAATCGAAAAAATGAAAAATCGAAAAATTTTAAAACCGACAAATTTAAAAATCGAACCATCTAAAACCGAGAACGCGACAAATCGAAAAATCGAGAAATCGAAACATCAAAAGATCTGAAAAATTTAGGAATTAAAAAAATTTCAAAAATTGAAAAATCGAAGCAGTGAAAAATCGAAAAACTGAAAGAGCTAGAAATCGAAAAATAAAAAACTTCAAGAATTGAAAAATTAAAATAACGAAAAATTGAAAAATTGAGAATCAATACACCCGAAAATCAAAAAATAAAAAATCTAAAACTCAAAAATTGAAAAATCTAAAAATTAAAATATTTACAAACTGAAACATCGAAATTTTGCTAAATCCCTAAACCGAAATATTGAAAAACTGAAAAATTGACGAATAATTGAAAAATCGAAAAATTAAAAACCAAAAACCTGAAAATCGGAAAATTGAAGAATTGAAGAAAAATCGAGACATTGAAAACGCGAGAAATCGAGAAATGGGAAAATCAAAAAATCAATGATTCCAGAAACCGGAAAATTGGAAAATTAAAAATTTAAAAGCGTCACAAATTGATGAATTGCAAAATTGTAAAATCGAAAAATTGTAAAACTAAAACTTCAGAAAATTGAAAAATCCCAACACTGAAATATCGAAAAATAAAAAAATCGAGGAAATCGAAAAATTGATGAATAACAAAATTGAAAAATTCCAAAATTGAAATATAGAATAATTAAAAAAGCCAACTTGAAAAGTCGAAAAATCGAAAATTCAATAAATTAAGATATTCAAAAATTGTCACTTTACAATTTTGATTTTTATCCAAAAACCGCGGTGTCTAGAATAAAATTCATAATGAATTCATAAACCACGACTTCAGGAATATGTCGTATTTTAACAGTTAATTATTTAACATTCATTCAACAAAACTGCAAGTTCACATAATCACTTTCTGGGGAGGCATGAATAGATAAATTAAAAAAACATTCTATTTTGAAATTTTAAAGTCAAATTGTAGAATGTTGTTATACAATTTTTATTTTTATTTTTTTCAAAAATCCGTGTATCTAGGGTAAAATCTCAATACTTGAAGGAATATGTAATCCTATAAAATTTAAGGAACATTTCGGCAAAATTGTAAAATGACATCATTATTTTTTATAGGAACATAAACGAAAAAATGTTGATTAACGATTTATCATGCTTAGAATAACCTTGAAACACTTCAGAGCATTCGGTTTTGCAGTTTCAAAGTTAAATTGCAGAATGTAATACAGTTTTGATGTTTTTCAAAAATCTGAATGTCTAGAGTGGAAACTCGAAATAAACCACATGGACAGGAGTGCCTTTTTCAAACAAGTTAAAAAATAATGTTTACTAAATTTTAGTCGTCATCCTATTGTTGGTGGGAATGACTAGCCAAATTTTGGTTAGCTTTTTACTATCTACACGATATTCCTAATATACGTATAAAATTTGACAACAATCGGTCTAGTAGTTTCGAAGATTATCTCTCTAAAAAAAAAACCGGGCAGAAGGCAGACTGAGAGACAGAGAGACAGAAGATACACAGACAGAAACCGGGAACCTATTTTTTCGTACTCTAGGGGTTATGAGTGTCCAATAGATCCGATTACAATACCTCCTTAGCTCAGGAAGTAAAAAAGTAGAAAGAAAAATCGTGAGACCTGTTTCCATACTATTCGACCCTCGACAATATCATAATCACAGAAATTTGAGGTTAAAAAAGTTATATATAACAATACTTTAAAAATACGCGAACCTAAGCGTGCAGCGCCTCCTAAATAATAAAAGGAAATAGTTGTATGAATTCTACTTGTAATTATTCGAAATAATTAGCAACAACAAGGGTGTTTGCAACACCTGATTTTCTTAAAGTTGCGTACGCTTCGCTGTGTGATTTTCCCAAAACACCTTCGCATCAAAAAAGCTAATTAGTAACGATGCGTCCGACCCTCACGGTATACATTTCAGGTTCAAAAGTGGAATGTTTGTTAATTATATCACCTTTCCACTTTAATCATTCATTCTACCGTACCTCCTCCTAACACCGTAACGATTCCGGAGCTTTCCAAAGACGCGCGGGTCGTTCTTGCCCCTCCGGATTGGACTTTACAGCCTTTGAAGCATCGCTTTTCCCCGGTGTCGCGCAACACCCACCGACGTTTATTAGTACAGATTGCCGCATGCCATCCTAATAGAAAATTTTTCCAATAATTCGTTTCGACAGGGAGAAGCTGTCCGTCGTCCTAGTTCCGTAACTTGTAATTTCCTGAGAGACCCTGTGATTGCTCGCTTGATAGACCCATCACGGAATCGATACGGGCGACATCTGTTATCAGATCACAGTCGCCCTGATATCATTGTACACGGGACCAATACAATTCGGCAACCTGTCCCGACGCAATGCCCACTTTTACTCGAATGGGTAATTCGCACAACGCGAAAAGCGAAATCTCGAGAATGGCGCTGTATTAAATTTAGTTCCTTTCTGTGGGGGGAATATTAACAAACCGGGCGGTAATTTCTCGATGCCAAAAGTGCGCAGATATGGGACTAAACTAGATTTAAAAGTTTCCGGACGACTGTTAAGTTTTTACAGCTGGGAACAACTACTTACTAAAGTTAGACGCGGGCTGTTGAAAGGCGCTGAATTTTTAAGCTGAATAATGACCTTGAGCAAAGATGCAGAGTTGGAAGTTGATTAAGTGCTTTCGTAAATTTTATACGAAAAAAATGGAATAAGGAAAGTCGAAGTGCCCCTTTGTGTATTGATCTTAATACACTAATACTTGATAATTTTCTCAGATGACGTCATCAACTTTACGGAGAAAACAAATCAAATACAAAATTTAACTTGAACTATTGTTCTCGCGAGGGAACTCGACTATTGAAACTCATCTAAACCGTTTTAGTGAGGAAAATCTGCGTCTACAATGTTAGTCTCCACAGAGCGGAATCGTTACACTCAAAGTTGCAAAATTAGTTGGTCAAGTCGTCATAAACTAACTACTTCGAAAACTGACGGACTACCCTGTTTATATCTCTATGCCCTTGTTTATTACGATCTGACGCAGTGATTTGTTTGCAACAAACTTGCTTTTATGTTTTGGTTTAATCATTTTATTTACCAAGAGTTGTTGATGAACGTAAAATTGGCTAAATCTAGAAAGGTCATGATGTGGGAGGGATGTTGCTACAATTTGATCGCATTAAAATATTATACTTAATGAGCACTGAAATTAAATCTCTTTCATAAATGAAAACTAACTAAATTTTAGTTTTCAGCAGTTAATTTAACGACTGGAATGAATCATGCGAAACAAAAAATACCTCATTTGTGTAAATCGAACCACATGATGTGCCGAATTTATCACGTTGGGTTTATGGCACGTTAAAATTTAATTGTCACATTCGAGTCGATCATACATTTTTTTCACATTCGGAAATCGCCTGTCATAATATGGGTGAACATCGGAAAACCACAACCTGATGATAAAATGTTTCAACAAAATAAATTTATAAAATCTTCATTGCGGAGTGTCGTGGGACAAGAAAGAAGCTTTAAAATGTCGTGAAAATTTTATATAAAGTTCAAAAGTTGATCCTGCGATGCATCTTTTACAATGTTATTGACAGTAATACATTTTGAAATTTCTGTTCTTGAAAGTTCTGAATAAATAAAAGGAGACGTTGGAATTGGAAAATGTTTTGAAAGGAAGAGAACCGGAAATTAACCGGGTGTTCAAACATTATAAAAATTCATTCAACGATATTCCGGCGCATCCGCCACTTTTGTTTGTCAACATGTTTTTCTGAAATTAGATCGTTAAAAAATAACAATTACTAGTCGCAGTTTTTGGTGATATTTCAGTGAAAATTCGCTGTCAGTCAAAACGCAACCAAAAAGTAATAAATTAGCACACAGTGTAATAAATTATTACTTACAGGTGAATAATAAATCGGACTATCGAGTCAGAAACTCATTTAAAGTGAGTGTATTATTTATTAACCACAGAAATAGTTATTTATATAGAAGGAGCGCAAAAAGCTTTTTCAAACTATACATGGAAACTTTCAGTAGGAGTGGAACGGGGAAACCATGGAAATGCCAAGAACATTTGTCTGAATTCAACGTTATATATAAAATTTTATCCCTACACGTTTCTAAATGTTTGAAAGTCCTAAAGTCTTACCCAGTGCTAGAATTTTCATAAAAGTAAGCCCACTTTTTTTTTTTTTTTTAATACATTCAAAACCTTGACATATAGTTCTGAGACAGCCTGTATATCCTAATTTGTTCCATCAAAGTCACGCTTTAGAGACAACAAAACACTAGAAGGCAGGTCATGTTCTAGACAGTAATTTAGAATTCGATTATGCCGATAATATTTACTAAATACTTTCTTTTCATATCCCATCTGCCTTGAGCTACCAGAAGACGTTAACCTAATAAAATTTAAATACTTCCCGAGTGCAAGCTAAGGAAATATTGTAATTGCGCTTATCGGATGACTGGTTGGTTTCATGTTTTCTCGACGTTTCATGACCCCTACAGTACGAAAAAATAGGTCTCCCGTTTCTGTCTGTCTGTCGTCTGGCAACGCTAATTAAAATTTGTCTGATCATCCCCATCAACAATGGAATGACGTCGTCTCCAAATTTTAAACAAACAAATGTTATTTAAATTTTATAAATAACGTACCACTCCTTGTGGTTTATGAATCTATGTTCAATTTTTATCCTATACATTGAGATTTTTGGAAAAAAAATAAAGCTATAATTTTTAAAATTTTCGATTTTTCAGCTTTACAGTTTCTTGATTTTTCAATTGTCGATTTAATTTTGCAATTTTTCAGTTTTGAAATTTTTCAATTCCTGGATTCTCAATTATTCGATTATTTAATTTTTGGATATTACAGTTTTGTTTTTTAATTCTTCAATTGCTCCATTTTTCAAATTTTCGAATATCTTGTTTTTTTATTTTTCAATTTGTCAATTTTTAGATATTTCAATTTTCGATTCTTTGGTTTTTCAATTTTTTAATTTTTGACGTCTCTAAATTTTCGATTTTTCGACTTCTCGATTTTTAGATATTCGTATTCAATTACACGACTTTTTGATGTTGTGATTTGTCAACGTCTTGATTTCCTGATTTTTCAGTTTTTCAATCTTCAATTTTTCAGATTTTTTAATTTTTCAATTTTTCGATTTGTAAATTTCGACTTCCACTTTTCGATTTCTTGATTTTTCAGCTATTCGATAGATCAATTTTACAATGTTTCAGTTCTGGGATTTTTTAATTTTTCGATTTCCGATTTATCGACTTACTTTCCGATATTTTACTTTTGGAATTTTTCAATTTTTTTATCTTAAGGTTTTTTGATGTTTCGATTTTTCAGTTTTTAGATTTTTCGAATTTTTAAATTTTAGATTTTTCGATTTCAAGTTTTGCAATTCTTCGATTTTTTTATGTTTTGATTACTCGAGTTTTCGATGATTCACTTCTTTGATTTTCTATTTCTCGAAATTTTAAATTTTAGATTTTTGATTTTTTTAATGATTCGATTTCTCGATTATTCAATTTTGCGACCTCTCGGTTGTAGGCTTTTCAATTTTCCAATTTTTTTATTTCTCGATTTTTCTATTTTTCATTTCTTCGAATTTTTTTATTTTAGCTTTTTCAATTTTTTTATGTTTCAATTTTTCGATCTTGCGATTTATCGATTTCTCCGTTTTTCGATTTTTCGGTTTTTAAATTAATCGATTTTTCTGATTTTCGTTTTCAATTTTTTCTTTATTTCTATTTCTCGATTTATCGAAATTTCGACATTTCAATGATTCAATTATTCAGTTTCCCGATTTTTCAACTTTTCGATTTATTGATTTCTAGATTTAAAATTTTACGCTTTTTCAAATTTTCGGTTTCCAAATTTTTCATTTCAGTTTTGAGATTTGTCAATTTCTCCATTTTTCAATTTTCAATTCTTCAATTTTTCGATTTTTAAGTGTTTTAAATTTTATATTTTTCGATTTCTCAATTTTTCAGCTTTTCGTTCGATTAATTTTTATGTTTCAGTTTTGCAGTTTTGGGATTTTTCAATTTTAAGTTTTTCAAGTTTTTAATATTTCGATTTTTCGATTTTTCAGTTCTTCGATTTTTTGAATTTTTAAATTTTACATGTTTCAATTTCAAGTTTAGCAAAGTTTTCCATTTTTTGATGTTTTGATTGCTAAAGTTTTCGATGATTCAGTTCTTTGATTTTTCTATTTTTGCATTTTAAACTTTTAGATTTTTGAATTTTTTAATGTTTCGATTTCTCGATCGCCCGATTTTTCGACTTTTCGGTTTTGGATTTTTCAAGGTTTCAATTTTTTTGATTTCCTGATTTTTCAAATTTACATGCTTCGATTTTACTATTTTTCACTTTCTCGAATTTTTAAAGTTTATATTTTTCAATGTTTTGACGTTTCGATTTCTCAATCTTCCGATTTTTCGACCTCGGTTGTAGATTTTTCGGTTTTCTAATTTTTTGATTTCTTCATTTTTCAATTTTTAAATTCATTGATTTTTTCAGATTTTCGTTCTTTATTTTATCGAAATTTCGACATTTCGATTATCTAATTCAGTTTCCCGATTTTTGGATTGAAAATTTTTCACATTTTCAAATTTGAATTTTTCGCTTTTGTGCTCTTTCGATTTCTCGATTTTCCACTTCTTGAGTTTGTTTCGATTTCTCGATGTTTCACTGTTTCAAAATTTCAGTTTCCTAATTTTTCATTTCTGTGTTGAAATTTGTCAATTTCTCCATTTTTCAATTTTCAATTATTCAATTTTCGGATATTTCAATTTTTAGGTTTATTCAATTGTAGACTTTTTGATTTTTCGATTTTTCAGTTTTTTGATTGATTAATTTTTCCATATTTCATTTTGGGATTTTCAACTTTTCGGTTTTTGAGTTTTTCAATTTTTTGATGTTTCGATTTTTCGATTGTTCCATTTTTCAGTTCTTCGATTTTCCTAAGTTTTGAATTTTACATTTTTCGTTCAAGTTTTGCCAATTTTTTGATTTTTTGACGTTTTGATTCCTCAAGTTTTCGATCATTCAGTTCCTTGATTATACTATTTTTGCATTTTTTAATTTTAGATTTTTGAATTTCTTTATGTTTCGATTTCTCGATCGTCTAATTTTTCGGTTTTGGATTTCTCGATGTTTCAGTTTTTTTGTCTTCCTGATTTTTCGAATTTACATGCTTCTATTTTGCTATTTTTCAGTTTTTAAAATGTTTTCAACTTAGATTTTTCAATTTTTTGATGTTTCCCGATCTTGCGATTTATCGACTTCTCGGTTTCAAATTTTTCAATTTTTCGGTTTTTCAATTTACGGATTTTTCAGGTTTTCAATTTTTCAATTTTTTTTGTTTTCTATTTCTCGATTTATCGGGATTTCGACGTTTCGATTATTTGAATGTACAATTTCTCGGTTTTTCAATTTTTCGATTTATTAATTTTTTGAGATTTAAAATTTTTCAGTTTTTCAAATTTTAATTTTTCACTTTTGCACCATTTCGATTTCTCGATTTTCGACTTTTCAATTTCTCGATGTTTCAATTTTTCAATTGTTCGGTTTCCCAATTGTTCAATTCAGTTTTGAAATTTTTCAATTTTCGATTCTTCAATTTTTCGATTTTTTAAATTTTCGTTTTTCGATTTTGCGTTTTTGATGTTTCCAATTCCTTGGTTTTCAATTTTTTTAGTACATATTTAAATTTTTCCTTTTGCGAATTTTTGATTTCTCGACATCTCGGTTTTTCGGTTTTTCAAGTTTTTCAACTTTAATATGTCTTGACTGATTCTCATGTTCAAGTTCATTCAAGTTGAAACTAGATCGAAAAAAAAACGTTCCCCCAATTTTCATTTTGCCGCTTCACTAATTTACATACAGATTTTGTATCCTATTAAAAAAATTATATGATTAGTAATCTGAGCAAAAGTAGGTTATTTCTTGAAAAATATTTTTGTTACAAATTGGGGTTATTCCTTAAGTCTGATCAAAGAATACTTCAGAGCAAATTTCTCTCTAATAAGATGAAAATTATTATTATTAAAAAACTTTTCTCGAATGTTGACCCTTCGTTCGTTCGCACCTTCCATCATAAAAGCCCCTGTTATAAATTTCTCCTTCGACTTCATTACTTTTAATGAATGACGACTTTTGCTTGTCACAGCAAACACGGCCCGCGATCGATGTCAATACGGCAGTTTGTGAACTTTTTGACTCCATTAGGTATTTTCCGTCCCGACCTGTTTTCTGTCGAACAAATCGAGTGCAAATGAATGAATCTACAATAGATCATTTGCACGGTTGACTTCGAAGATCGATCGACGTAAAATCGCTAAGAATGCAAGAAGTTTGCGTAACCGAAAGTGAATAGTTCAAGATTTCACCTTCACGGGGAATTTGATCATCATTTGACATTCCAGAAACGTAAACTTATTCGGCCCATTAGATCCCAAATAAAACTCTTTACGGCCGTTCGATTAGCGCGTGTAAACAACGACATTACGAGAGAAACAAGACAGAAAGAGCGAATTTGGCAGCAGTTTCTGGATGTCGTTAATATGGCGGAAATGTTAATGGTGAGGGAGGGGATGGACGGGCCCTTAATGTTAACTCGATAAATCTCCCATAAAAATTGGCCATCGAGGGCGGCATTTGTCAGTGGAGTAAGTGCGTTTAAAAAATTACATATTAAAACTGAAAAATACGCCCTTGTGGAGCACCGGTGTGAGCATAAAAGATATCCTTAAATAAATTATCCGGAATGTTCTAGGGAGGAGCAAGGTTTAAAGGTTACCGGATTTGTGTAATTCGGCCCGTGAGTAATGATATTTAAGAACAATGCTTCAGATAAGTGATTAAACAAGGCACATTCAATTTCGAACATCGTTTGATGTTGTTGATTTCATTTTGGACTTTATTTAATTTTGTGCGTTCTTTTTTTCATTTGATAAAGGAAGGAAATATAAAGGAAAGGTTTTTTTACCATAACGAAGTTTGCTTTATCGCTTAAAAACAAAGGGAGGAAAATATCTTTGGTTAAGGAGTCGTATAAATTCCGAAAACATCTAACTGATTTACTTCATAAAAACACCAAATGCGGTTTCAAATTGTACCCAAAACCTTTCTATAATTGTCACAAATGGACTTTTGATCAACGGTGTGGCGGCTTGCAAAGAACACAATAACGTGAACTTCCTCAGGCGACACTCAAAACGTAAATAATAGTAATAATAATTTATTTTCCATTGGTAAATAATTCATTTTGAATTTTTAGACTTACCTTAACTGCTGTTGAATGAATGGCACAGAACGACTAGGATTAAGAACAAAAAAATTGGTCGACAGAACTTCCCTCGCCCTTGACGTACAGTCCAAAGAATTCCGCTTCTTTTAAAAATTATAAAAAAAAATGTTTTCTGATCATCTTTATATACTTACTAAAAACCAGTGGTGTAATCCGCAGCCATACGGACAATACGAAAAATATTCAAAGCAAATAACCAACGGAAAAGAGTGTATTATTATCAGTGTACATGCTTAACTTCGATTGTTTATCGAAAGAATGTCACGTAGAACTCTGTTTAATTGAATGAGCTGCTTCTCAAAACAGAAGAGTAAAATTATGAATTAAGCCACAATGGAACAAAAGGTGAACATGATTGTTATTATCTTTAACCATAATTAAAACAGTCAAAAATTTGGCCTTGGCTGTGATTGGCTGACGTGTGGCGGCAAATTTAAAATTATGGCAGTCAACAAGAGAACAAAACTTTAATAAAAACTCAATGCAGCGGCACCAGAGCGGTTGGAGGGGCACCCAGGTTGCTATAAGAGCGTGGCGATCGAACTATACCAATTTCATTCTAGGGCACAGTAAAATTTCCCATAGGTGGCGTTGTAGAACGAGCAGAGTTTGAGGCTCCTCTTTGTGGTTGTTTTCCCACCACGAAGGTGATTCCATTCGATCGGCAAGCAAATGCCGTCCAGCACCCCTCTATCTAACGAACAAACGTGGCGCGCTAACAGGCCGTTACGGTCGCAAACTCGTGGTTGAAAATTCCAGCTATTGGTCCAAACCGCGAGCGTCGCGTCATCCCGACCGCTCGCCTAACTTATATTCAAGATCTGCGTCTTTTGTGCAGATGGCGTGACCGCCAGCTCGGCAAGGAACCGCGCACTCCGCTTCCGCCACATGTTTCTGTGTTATTTACCTCAGTTCCATTTAAATGTTCAGTTTCTATAACTCATATTAAACTACAACCGAACAAGCGTTAAAGTTCAAGAAAAAAATTGGTCGAAAGCTTTTTCGACAGAACTTCCCTCGCTCCTAAAATACAATGATATATTTTTACCCTATATACGCAAATCCAAAAAATATTAATGGAATGATAAATCACAAGTACAAACTCATCATATTCTGTACATTTTAGATAGGATTTATTCAGCAAAATTCTAGGGTGACGTCATCAATTTTTTAGGGGGGATGAGCAAATACATTTTGATCAAAAATTTACCATGCTTGCGATATCTTTAAAACATCCCCAAGATTACAAAGCATTCGGTCTTGTTGTTCCTGATTAAATTGATAAAGTAAATTTACGCATTCATTAATTTTTTTGAGTCACCCTGTATATGCAAATCCAAAAAATATGAACGGAATGATAAATTACAAGTACAGACTCATTATATTTTGTACATTTTAGATAAGATTTATTTACTCTTGAGCTGACGTCATCAATTTTTTGGTGGGGATAAGTAGATATATTATGATTAAAATTTTCTCGTGCTTATCATAATTGTAAACCATCTGCAAGATTTCAAAGCGTTCGGCTTTGTAGATTCTAAATTAAATGTCAAAATGTTGTTTCATAATTTTGATTTTTTTTCCAAAAATCTGGACGTTTCGGGTAAAATCTCAATTCGGAATCATAAACTTCATGTGTAAGATTATATTATTTGATACAATTTAAAACCCAATTACTATGTACAATTTTGAAGTGACGTCATCAAATTAGTGGTGGGGATGATTAGACAAATTTTGGTTAGTATTTTACCATCTACATGATATACCGAATATAAATACAAAATTTGACAACAATCGGCCCAGTACTTTCGCAGATTATCTGTCTAATAAAAATCCAGGACGGTAGACAGACGGAAAGACGGACAGACAGACGGAAACGGGAGATCTATTTCTTCGTCCTCTAGGGGTCAAGTGGAGAGTTGCCACACGGACTCGATTACAATACTTTCTTTGCTTATGCTCGGGAAGTAAAAAGCAATAAACAACATTTAAATTTGCCATACACTCTCGTGAAATTTTAAACAGCAAAAAGAATCTGAGATTAAAATTGGACATCAGACAATTTATAAGATGGAAGCATTAATCAACAAAATATTTACGTGGTCAAAAAAAATAGCAAAGATTTATAAAACAAAAAAGTTCTGGTGTGAAGTAAATCTTGTGTAGACAAAAAATTACGTGAGATTAGAAACTGCAGAGCATGAAAATTTACGCTCAATTTAAATTATTCAGGAACGAAAATTACTGCAAAGCTAAGAAAACTACATGAGTTTAATACTTGCCACACTTTATCAACGATTCAAACAAAGAATTTACATGATGTTAAATTATCCCACACTTTATCAACGATTCAAACACAAAATTTACATGATGTTAAATTATGCCACACTTTATCAACGATTCAAACAAAGGATTTACATGATGTTAAATTATGCCACACTTTATCAACGATTCAAACACAGAATTTACATGATGTTAAATTATGCCACACTTATGATGATGATAATGATAACTGCCTAAGGGAAAAAATAATATAATCAACGATATTACTAGACAGCGGATTTCTGTCGGGCTAGACAAGGCCAAACTCGGTACGGCTCGTACGGGTTGGGAATTCATTGCAGTTACCGGCTGCACTTCGTTTATTTGAGATTAGAATAACGCTGCTTCGTTGCACTCTGCTGTTAATTCCAGTTCTCATTTACTTAGCCGTTTGATTAATAAATCGTTATTTGTATTTATGGAATCAAGTGAGAATTAAATTCAGTGATTACCTATCACCCGCTACTGAGTCCCGGCGATGCAGCGCGTCCCCACCTATATCGTGACGTAGCCCGACAGAAATCCGCTGTCTAGATATTACAAATTCTACCGCATTTTCCACGGTCCCCTTTCCAGGCGCGGATCCAGGGGGGGGCAATGGGTGCAATTGCCCCCCCCCTGACACACGACCGAGGTACTTTATTTTGACCAATTTCAAAATTTTGAAATCACATTTCATTTTGTAAATACAGTACCTACAACCTCTATAATCCGAATTCACGATTATCCGAACATCCAGTAATCCGAACAGAGGCTATTTGAAGTCGATGCTTCATTAATCCGAACAAAAACTCTGCAATCCGAACTGAACTTGGAAACACGCATCTACTTGCAAAAATGACGCAAGATCTTTTTACATATGTTGTATGGAATATTCTGAAATTTTTAAAAATTGTTGTTGTTAAAAAAGGGTGAAGTTATCGAAGAAATGAGGCCCTAAATCTACAAGAAAAGCTATTTAGGTAGCTAAATTTCGAAAATCGTCGAAAATGGGTGAAAATTTGCATGAGGAACATTTCATTTTTGAAAAAGTTTCCTAAAAATTCTGAAAAAATTCGGAGAGATATGTATATCCCGACGTGCTGATTCCAAAAATATAGCATGTTAATGGTAACCGAGCAATATTTTCGAAAATTCGGTGTGAAATTCGAATTTTTCGAAATTTTTAAAAATTGCCGTAAGTATTTCAACTGGACGAATCTGGAAAAATGGTTTAAGTTATCGAAGAAATGAAGCCAGAAGTGACTTCTGAGGCCAAAAATCTACGAGAAAATGTATTTAGTTAAATTTCGAAAATCGTCGAGAATACATAATGGAAAATTTCATTTTTGAAAAATTCGTCTAAAAATTCTGAAAAATTTCAGGGTATAGATCCCGGCGTGTTGATTCCAAAAAGATAGCGTGTTTATGGTCATGGAGTAATATTTTTTTAGAATGTATCTATTATTATCCAATGTTGCTTAAGAATTCTTTAATTTTGTTTAATAAAATTAAGGTTTATTTCTTGAAGTTTGTTTTCAACTGTGTATGAAGTTATTCAATTTCCTTACAGATTTTTGGGAAAATCGGTGATCCGAACAAATCGTTAATCCGAACACACCTTTTTCCCAATTAATTCGGATTATCGAGGTTCTACTGTACACTATACGTGCAACGAAAACAACCAAATGTCACCCATGTTATGTGAAAAAGAGTATACTAGTTAAAATTTTATAAATTTTTTGATTTAGAAAGAATATCTGGGAGATAGGTAAAATCTCACAAAAATTGCCCCCCCCTAAACGAAATCCTGTATCTGCGCCTGCCCCTTTCCAAGAGTGGGACAACATTAGATTAATTTAACTGACGTAAATGAAATATTAGCAATCTTGTGTGAGGAATTAAGAAGTGTTATAATGTAACACTTAAGTATAAACATCCAAAAACTTTATTTATAACTTGATAAACAAAGGATGAGTCCTGACTAAGTGAATTTCATAAAATCTCCTAGCAAGTGCTTTATCTGAACAATCTCATAGCTGTTAAATTGTGTTAGAACCAGTAACGATTAAAATCTTAACATTAGCTGTGAATTTACAAACAATAAAATAACATTACACCACGTCTTAGCGTCGGTCGAAAATTCGCCTATTTCCGATTAGAAAAAACACCAATAATTAGTTATGCTTGTTAGGGAAAATGACTTCCCCTTTTTATTAACTACCAAACCAACTAAACTTAATCTAGCTTCCTTACTGCGCGCTTTCACTCACCAAACAAAAACAACAATGACGCCTCAGCACCCTCTAGCAAATAAGTGAACATCACTACCAACCCTCTACCGAGATACTACCCAGAAATTCCCTAGGAGAGCTACCAACTACCAGAAAAGAACTAAACTTGCTAATTTTCTTGATTAAAATTTTATTTCAAATTCAAATTATTCAAATGCGATTTCGCCCCGTTGTTTTTTTCCAACGCGAAATTTTAATTCGAATTTGGTCACCACAGTGCTGATGGACACGCAAGTTTGGCCCGCGAATTATGAAGCGAGAGCTTTCCAAATCGTGCGATTCCGTGTGCGCGAATATTTACATCAGTGTTACAGCATCTCCGAGATCATGGTACCTTCGAACCTTAAACTCACAATCGTAGCCGTGATAGAACCAAAAGAAAACTGCAAGCTGAAGAACAAATTTTGGAACGTGTCGAAGAAGAGCCCGACAGCAGCACTCACCTACTTGCAGTTGAAGTTGGGGTTTCACAGTTTGTAATGCATCGTATATTAAAAAAACAAGAACAATATCCACACCACGTTCAAAATGTGCAAGCTTTGGAGCTCGCTGATTTTCCACGTCGTGTAATTTACTGCGAACACTTCTCCAATTAACCACGAAAAATGAAAAAAATCAATGAAATTTTCGCGTCACAAATCTCTCAGTGCGTTCGCATAAAGAAGCCCTAGTTTAAAAATTCCCGAATTACTAAATTCCACCATTAGTGGCCATTCATTTCTCAACGCCCGTTGACTGACGGCCCTGACACGTTGACATCTAAAAAACTCGCGGGCATTAATAGCAACCTCCGAATGAAAAATACCCGACATGTGTATTTATTATGGAAAGTGTGCAGCATTCCAGCTGAAACCAACCATTATATGTCTCGTCGCGGTTATAACAATTTTTTTCACTCCAGCCATCGTTTTCAGTAGTTTAATGAAACGTGTACACCTCGCAAATTTATTATTTCGACTGTATTATTATAGCCGTGTAGGCGACGTTTTTATAATTTAGAACTTCCACGTGATCGCCGCCACCCAAATGCCATACAGATTCACTCACTGGAAAATGTTCATCTTAGTGAAAAAGTTTATTAATAATAACCCCACATAACAGGCGATCATCAAAGTCCTCGTTTCATCGCCATAAATTATTTATTTCTTGGCAAGATTACAATGAACCTGTCAACACCAAGCCGTTACGGACTTATTGATATCTAATTTAGCCGAATCTGGACGACAATCAGTGGACAAAAGACGCTTTTTACTGGGACAAGTCGAGTCGTTAATAAATTTGAGGTTTAACTTGCGGATATTCCAGAATTTCGTTTCAATACGAGACCCTCATAAAACCCTACGTGGACTGCATAAACACAATTTTTCTCAAGTTTACCTTTGATAGCGCCACGACATAATAGCGAAAAATAAAAACGGATATACGATGGAAATGGCACGTATTTCGCATCTTTTTTATGCAGATAAAATATACAGGCGCTCAACAGGAAATCTTAAAAAAATTATTGACTTGCGGTTTGAAGTTATGAGGCGAATAAATTTTTGAATTCAAAGCATTTCTGTCATTTTTTATTAACTCTTCTTGTGGGGATTTCGCTGGAAATGGAGCTTGAATACGAGAACGAAAAAAATTCAAATACACCTACACGACACTGACATAAAGATAGCCAAGGAAGTCCCCGGAACGGTTTTACACGTCCTTCGGTTATGGTTCTACTAACAGAATTTAACCACTTTTATCACACATTTTCTCATTCATACGCCAACGATAACGTTATTTAACTAATCGTAACTAATCATAAATTAAAACAAAATGTGTCAGCTATAAAAACATTTGATCAAATAAACGACAAAGTACAGACCTACGGACGTAAAACGGACCGTCATAATTTATAATAATTGATAATAATTATTACTAAAATCGTTAAACTCAACTTTGCTTTGTCTAGTTCATAAACAGTGAAGACGCCACCTAAAACTTTTTCTCTGTTACTTTGCGGAACTTCGTGGGAGTATCCCCTCGTCCCCAAAGCTCCGAGTACGTCCCTGTCTCCACTCGAGCACCTCCACTGTCAAACTGTGACACAGAGCAGCACGAGGCTGCATCTCCAGGCGTCAATTATTTACAAACTGAAAACTTAAACGTCTTCAGCGCGCGAAATAAACATTCGAGATAAGCCCGTATGACAGTGCAAGATTACATCCCCGAAGAGACGGCTTCGAAGACAAGTTTAGTTAAATGTCAACTTGATGACATCGTTGTCTGAAACTGTTGCACACTCAAACACAATCAATAAGGGGCCAAAATGGCGCTGTCGCTTCTACCCAGTGAAAAAAGTCCCTCAAACGCCGTCATCGCACCAAATCGAGTTCCATCTCGGTGGCGTGAATGGGACCTGCTTTCGTACATATGCCGGACCGTAGCTCCCTTGGGCCCCTTTCACTTATCTTCTTACTGAAACCGCCGGAATTGCCTCGCCGCCGCCTACGTTCGAATAAACGCAAACAATTATTAAGCCGCTTCGCACCACCTTGCTGTGTAAATAATTAAATGAGTTTCGAAGGACACGGAAAAGTTTGAGGGGGAGGGGGGAAAGGTTAATCGTGTGAGACAAACGAAAAAAAGGTCAGGGGAAACTGGATAGTGATCTCAGGGTGAGATATTATTTTGTAAGGGAAAATTGGCCCACCTAGCCCTTGAGTAATGCCTTAAGGAATAATACTATTTGTAATATTAACCTTAATCGGTGGGATGGCCTTACCCGCATTATTGTTTGTCTTGAGGGAAAGAGTGCGTTGTCAGTCTAAAGCTTTAAACAACAACAAACCTCGTTAAATTTTTAAATTTATCTTAATATCTTTCTTTTGTGACTATTTTTTGTTTTATCATACAAAAGTATAATATTTTTACTTCCCGAGCGTAAGATACGAAACTATTGTAATCGAGTCCATCGAGCGACTAGCTACTCTTGTGTTTCCTCGACCTTTCATGACCCCTAGTGTACGAAGAAACACATCTCCCGTTTCCGTCTATCTGTCTGTCTGCGGTCTGTCCGGATTTTTATTAGACAGATAATCGTCGAAACAGTTGTCAAATTTTGTATGTAGTTATATTAGGACTGTCATGTATATGGTCAAACGCCAACCAAAAATTGGCTAATCATTCCCACCAACAATTTGATGACGTCACCTCCAAAATTTACGCTAGTAAATTTGTTTTTGTTTTTATTAAATAAGATACTCCCGCCTTTGTGATGTATGAATTCGTGTCGAGTTTTCACCCTACACACCCAGGTTATGGAAAAAAAAAAACGTAGATACTGCAAAACTGAATGTTCTTATTATATCCTTATAATTTTTCGAAAGATCTGAATTTATTATTTACCTTCGACAAATTTTTTGATATCACAATTTTTGGTTTTTCATTTTTCTTCCATTTTACAATTTTTGGTATCACAATTTTTCGTTTTCTCGACTTTCAAGTGATTCAGTTTTTCGTGTTTTCAGTTTTTCAATCCTACAATTTTTTGATATTATAATTTTTCATTTTTCAATTTTTCGGTTTCTCAATATTTAATTTTTCGATTTTTCAAATTTTCGTTTAATAATTTTTCACTATCTTGATTTTTATTTTTCATTGTCCCGATTTTTAATTTTCATTTTCTCGATTTTATATCAAAATTTTTAGTTTTTTCGTTTCTTTAATTTGTTCAATGTTTCTTTCGACTTTATAACTTTTAGTTTATTTAGTTCTTCAAATTTTTAATTTTTCTTTTCTTTAAGTTTACACATTCTCGATTTCCAATTTTTATTTTTCAAAGTTTTCATTTTATATTTTTCGTTTTTTCATTTTTGATTTTTCAATTTTACAGATTTGCAATTTTTCCTTTTTTTGATTCAAAAGTTGAAAAATCTAGTAATTAAAAATCAAAAAACTAAAAAATCGGAAAAAATGAAAAAACAAAAAATTGCAAAATCGAAAAAATAGGAAAGGAAAAATTGCAAATCGAAGAACTGACGAAACGAAGAATGGAAACATTGAAGAACTAAAAATCGAGAAACTCAAAAATCGAAAAAAATCAATGAAGAAAAAACTGGAAAGAAGAAAAAACGAATCGAATCGATAAACTGAAAATCAAAAAAATTGTACAATCAAAGAATTATGGAATCGTCAAAATTGTAAAATCGAAATAACTGTAACATTGAAAAATCTAAAAATTGAGAACTTAAATATCGAGAAATTGTATAATTAGAAATCTAGAAATTGAAAAATAGAATAAATGAAAAAGTTTTAAAATCCAATAATTGAAAGATGTAAATATTCTAAAATCGTAAAATTGAACTATCGAAAAATTTTAGAAATTTAAATTCAAATGTAGAAAAATTGCAAAGCAAAAATTGAAGAAAAAACTGAAAAATCGATAGACTAAAAGACCTAAAATTGAAAAAACGAATTAAAAAACCTAAAAGTTAAAAAATCGAAAATTTTGAATCTGAAAAATTGTAAATTGAAAAAATGAGAAATTTAAAAATTGAAAAATTAAATGTTGAAAACTCGTGAAATTGCAAAAAATTGCAACATCCAAAAAATCCAAAATCGAAAAACTGGAAAATTTTAAAATGACAAACTCGAAGAGATCCATATCATAAAATTGACGAAACAAAAGAAATGAAAAATTGAAAAATTGTAAATCCAACAATTGAAGAAACGAAAAATTAAAATTGAAATTGAAAAAACAAAAAATTATAAAAACGAAACATCGAAAAATCGAAAAATTGTAAAAATAAAAAAGATAAAAAATCCCAACCAAAAATTTGAAGAAATGGAACATTGGAGAATCCAAAAACTGAAAAATTAGCAGTTGGAGAAACAAAAGAAATTGCAATCGAAGGACTGAAGAAACGATAGATTGAAAAAATTAAACATAAAAAAACAAAGAATTATCAAATCGAAACATTGAAATATCGAATAACTGAAAAAGTAAAGAAAATACAAAGCCGAAAAAAATGAATAATCGATAAATTAGAAGATCTAAAACGGAAAAAACAACGAAAACTTAAAAAATCCAAAGTTGAAAAATGGAAAAATTAACATCCGAAAAATTGTAAATCGAAAAAATGAGGAATCTAAAAATTGAAAACTTAAATGTTGAAAACACTCGTGAAATTGCAAAAAATTGAAACATCCAATAAATCCAAAATCGAAAACTAAAAAATTAAAAAAATACCTCGAAGAAATCCATATCATAAAATTGAAGAAACAAAAGAAATGAAAAATTGAAAAATTGGTGAATTGAACAATTTAGAAACGAAAAATTTTGAAAATTGAAATTGAAAAAACAAAAAAATATAAAATTGAAAAATTGTAAAAATAAATAAAATAAAAACCGAAACCAAAAATTGCCAATCGAAAATTTGAAAAAATGGAAAACTGGAGAATTGAAAAAATGAAAAATTAGAAATTCAAACAAAAAACTAAAAATTGAATAAACAAAAATTATCAAATCGAAACATTGAAATATTGAATAACTGAAAAAGTAAAGAAAATACAAAACCGAAAAAATTTATGGAAAAAAAGAAAAATTAAAAAAGCTAAAACTTGAAAAATGGAAAAATTATCCGAAAAATTGTAAATAGAAAAAATGTGAAATCTAAAAATAAAAAATTAAATGTTGAAAACTCGTGAAATAGCAAAAATTGAAACATCCAAAAAATCCAAAATCGAAAAACTGAAAAATTAAAAAAAAAACTCGAATTAATCCACATCATAAAATTGAAGATAAAAAAAAATGAAAAATTGGTAAATTGAACAAATTAGAAACGAAAAATTTTGAAAATTGAAATTGAAAAAACAAAAAATTATAAAATTGAAAAATTGTAAAAATAAATAAAATAAAAACCGAAACCAAAACTTGCAAATCGTAATTTGAAAAAATGGAAAATTAGAAATTGAAACAAAAAACTAAAAATTGAATAAAAAAAACAAAAATTATCAAATCGAAACATTGAAATATTGAATAACTGAAAAAGTAAAGAAAATACAAAACCGAAAAAAATAATGGAAAAATCAAAAAAACCTAAAACTTGAAAAATGGAAAAATTATCCGAAAAATTGTAAATAGAAAAAATGAGAAATCTAAAAATGAAAAAGTAAATGTTGAAAACTCGTGAAATTGCAAAAAATTGAAACATCCAAAGAATCCAAAATCGAAAAACTGGAAAATTAAAAAAAAAACTCGAATAAATCCATATCATAAAATTGAAGAAACAAAAGAAATGGAAAGCTGAAAAATTGGTAAATTGAACAATTGAAGAAACGAAAAATTTTGAAAATTGCAATTGAAATAACAAAAAATTCTAAAATTGAAAAATTGTAAAAATAAATAAAATAAAAAACCGGAATCAAAAATTGCAAATCGAAAATTTGAAAAAATGGAAAATTGGAGACTCGAAAAACTGAAAAATTAGTAATTGAAGAAAAATAAATTGCACATCGAAGAAACGTAAAACTGAAAAAAATTAAAAATAAAAAATTACCAAATCGAAACATTGAAATATCGACTAACTGAAAAAGTAAAGAAAATACAAAACCGAAACAAAAAATTGCAGTTCGAAAAATTGCAAAATTCAAATTTTGGAAAATTGAAAAACTGAAGAAACAAAAAATGAAAACTTAAAGAATTGAAAAATTCAAGTCCAAAAAGCTGTGGGAGCGTTATTTACGCCACTGGTTTTTACTTTAAAGAGGTTATCACTTATCAGAAAACAAAATTCGCAAAAAAATGTATAGTCTTTCAAAAAAGCGCTATTTATTGGGATACACTTCAGGGACAACGAAACTTCTGTCGAAATAGCCTTCGACCATTTTTTTTACTTTTCACAAATTTAAAATAAAAGTATTTTTGAATCACCAAATTCAGTCGTTGCCATTATAAATACTAATGGCTGCTGTTTCGATCATGTTTATGGAGCATCCCAATTTTGAGAGAGTTAGTTGTAACCACAATCCTACTAACCGTAGGTGATAGGATAGGAATCAAGTCTAAACTCCTGCAAAAATATATGTCATGCTTTAAGTTTGGCTAAAATTTTATTAGTAAATAGTGATGTAGGTACATACACACACCAAAAATATACACAGTGTTACTAATGAAATATAACGAACGCAGTAAAAGCAACAGGTATATATTTTTTTATTTTTGGGATGATGTCATCAACTATGTGGAGAGCATGAATAAATAACTTTGGTTAATGTTCTACGATTCCTAGAACTAGAAGCAGTAGCTTTGCTGAATCACCACATGACTATTTTAACACACTCTACATAGAGAAATAATCCTGTATGCACTTTTTAGTAGAGACGAAAAAAAGAGGAATAGATTTAATAAAACTTCAAAAGCAAAGCCAGGATTTAGAAAGACATTTAGCTACATTTTACATTGGCAACAGCAAAAGCACTACCAACTGCGTTTACATCTCCTTGAAAAATAATATATGAAAACTATATAACCAGAGTGAACCACGTTATTAATCCAACAATTTGTATCAAAACTGAAAGCAATATGTTCCTTGTAAGTATATAATCTTACTACATATATCTAAAAACTTAATTTCACGTAACTGAAATCGAGGAAAGTTAAAAGTTACGTTATTAAAAAACATTTACCTTATTCCTCTCAAAAAACAGATTTTTATTGTTATAAAAATCTAAATCTCGAAATGTGATGCAAATGGTTTGTCTTGTTTCTAAATCGGACTGTACACGTGTACTATTTTATTAACCTTTTTGACAAAGATAAATGACCTCTAAATATGCTTTTGTTCATAATGGTAATATTATGTACAACTCTGCATTGTGGCTGGATTTACGAACAATTTAAAGCGAGCTTATGCAGTTAGGACAATGAATGTTGGAGTAGTTAACCAAGTCAAGTTTCGATGGATTTTACAAGTATATGACTCATAATTTCATGAAAGAAGGAATAGTTGAATTTGAATACCATGCAATATTAAGTTAGCTTTCCGGAGAAGATTATCGAAACAAATAGTAACTAAAATCGCATTTGTGTTTAGATGAAAAGTTCATAGGGATTTTAAAATATTTATAATCCAATAAAAATTTTCGTTTTTGTTTTCTTTTTGTGGCATAAAACAAAACTTCTTTGTTAAATTTAGTTTTATGCAGTTTGATGTTGGAATGACAAATATGAATCTGTTTATAGCAGTCAGAGGTTTCCGGCTCCGTCTTTAGTGTACTTAACACAAATGTAATATATCGTGAAATTCCTGGAGAACTAGTCGTGGGTGAGTAGCATCCTAAAGCTAGAAGAGGGTGCGCGAGGCCGCCTTTCATAGATTAGTAGTTGGCGAAACTTAATACTTCCCTTAATTCGTGGCAGATAAACTAAATTACCTCACCCACAACAACAATGAGAAAGCTCTTTAGGAGAAAACGGAGCGGAGGTGTTTGCTTGAATCACAACTCGGACTCCGTTCTTCCGGTCGATTTTTAAAAGAATTACACGCTTTTTTAATTGGCATCATGTTTGTATTCCGCTCTCCGTAATGATTTAATATCTGTTTTTGTTTGTTTAGGAACGGTATTTCGGTTTCTTTTAAGAGGGGTTTGCGGCGTAATCCGCCCCAATAGACCCCGAACATCAAATTTAATAAAAAATCCTTCCTAAGAAGTATCATGAATATAATGGGAGGGAAAATTCCAGTCTTCTAAGAACATTTCTCCACATATTGAGAGCTCTTAGAGAAGACGCGTACGCACACAACTACTTGAAACGCCTTTTCGTTTTATGAAGTTTTTAAAGCTGTCTTGGCATTGTACTCGAGTCGAACCTCCGAACAAACAAAACCCAAATCGTGTG
Organism: Zophobas morio; assembly: GCF_036711695.1. Lineage (NCBI taxonomy): Eukaryota > Metazoa > Arthropoda > Insecta > Coleoptera > Tenebrionidae > Zophobas > Zophobas morio. The sequence goes on from NW_026972109.1 coordinate 10,094,419, forward strand.
TATCTAAAAGTATAACTTCATGGTTTTGCAAAGAAGCCAAAATAGGAAGTTCAATAAAAAAATAGCTCCGAGCAAACACTCCAGGCGTACGAAGGATATAAGTAAACAAAAAATACATAAGCGGAAAAGTAGAACAACACGACTGCGGTAAAAATTCGCCGAATAAATGGGTAGCATTTCCTCGGAATATAAAACTAATTAGAAAGAGTCAAAGAAATTGAGACAACTGTTCCGCAGCAGGACACCGTGCCATTTGGCTTTTTAAAATTAGAAGTTGTTGCAAATTGCTCCCAGACGGTGAAGTATGCCGGCGATTTTCAAACAAGGGAAAAATAACAGCTTGAAATAACAGTTTTGGGTGGATTCTTTATGCGTGAATTTATTAAACAGATATTAATGTGCGACGTTACGTAAATGATGCAGAACCAAACGTAATTTTCAGAGGGCTTTTACTTTCAAAGCACCTGTGAAAATATTGCCGGGAAACAAAATCGATAGTCGTGTAAGTGAGAAAGTTTGAAATATACACACAATACAGAGTAAATATTTTCCAGAATTTGAAATCATCGTGTTCTAGAAAGGTATATGATGTAAAATAATACAAACGTCAGTAACAGAAATGTAGGGAAATAAGAATGGGTGTTGCTGAAAGTATCAAGTCGAAATCGGCAACACGAGGGAGAGATTCAAACACTTATGATAATATTGTATCAGAATGAAATATGGAAAACGAGTAAACTTACATGTGAATAGAGGGAACGCAAACTACCACAACTTCATTACAAAGTTCCAATCAGCTCCTCATTTGACGTTACGTGTTACAGTACAGAAGTAGGGCACAGCAACAACACGATTGACACAAATAACAAATAAAGAATATTGTAACGACAAAGTTCCAAACGAAAATCTAGAATAATTATCAGTTACTAGTCATAACCAAGTGCTTCACAGCAATATTAACCTCCCTTTTCAGTCCGCCCCTGTTCGCCACATTTGGGCGAACAAACGTTTATTTTAACTAATTTTTACCTACGCACACCATTTGTCAATCTCCGTGATTGTTGATGTGTTCGTGCATAAATAAACAAAGTTGAGTGAAATTAGCCATTACCCGGATGTTAATTACACGATGGAAGAAGGACCGACATCCACTACAGGGGTTAATAGGGATAGTTTTGGCGTGGTGAAAGTCGGCTCTAATGGAAGAGATAATCGGGAGTAAAGAACAGGGCCGTTGCGGAAATTTACCCCCGCTACTCCTCAACTTGTAGAGTAAACCTACTTTATTATTACGAAACTTTAGGGAAATAGTCTCTACTATAATTTGATAGCCAGCACGAGCAACTCTATCATGACACGCCAACAATAATAATTAATGGCAGGGTACAAACAAGTCGATATCAGCGGCGGATCAAAATTATGATAACGAGGAATTTCAAAAGACGTGAAACTCGAAAATGGCGCAGTCGGAAGGATAAATAACGAACATATACTTTAGAAGTATTTTATCCACATGAAAGAAACAATGAGATTTTTAAAATGCATAAAAAACCACTGTAATCATCCGAAACCAGTTCGAAGTGGCCACCACGATACCGGATGAGTGAATTTCTATATTTTCCGTTCGCTTTCCACGACTTCTTAGTTGTGCGCCCACCGCAACCGGCGCTCCGAATTCAAATTTGAAGTCGGCCGCTTTGAATAAACCGCTAATTTCCCAACAATAACGGTTAATTTTCGCAGTTATGCCGTTTCTTCTTCCGAAGTGTGCGATCGATCATCTCTGGGGCCTGCAATTCCTTTTTTCTGCCAATGTTGCAGTTTCACTTGTTATCGAATCTTCCGTCAAAGCAGGTTTCCATTTGCCTCGTGGCCAGAATATCAACCAACTATTTGACATTTGACGTATGTTTCGTTGTTGGTCCGCACGCTATCCAGTTTTCATTCGTAATTAGTTTTTGATGTGATATGAAAGGAATTTAATTGGCCCTGTTTCATCTACATCTGATCGGTTCACATTGACGTTTTTATTATTCGAATTGGTAATCGAATTTTTACATGATTCGTTTTGACTCTGTGAACAAAAACAGACTTTCGCTCCGAGCTATTACTGCAACATGGGCAGAAGGCCAGAGCGAAAAAATGAGATGGTAATCTGATTATGACCGAGGGCGCTAGCAGAAATCCAAAAAGTTGCGCGTCCGATTAAACCGGATAATTCACCGAGTTACAGCTTTACAGCGGGTTTTTCTTTAAATCTAAATAACGGCTGGCGGCTTGTGGCGTGAAGCTTAAGTATGTCGCATTGTAAAGAAGCCTCGATATTTTATAAACTTCGCGAGAGATAAGATCATAAAGTGTAACGTTACGTGAAATATGTCAGTTGCAACGAAAAATCTCTTTATAAATATGTATCGGCAAACCTTGCTCCGTCCTAATACATAAATTCCCTATTCGTAAAGAAGCCAAAGGTTCCGGGCTTGTTGCATAAAACAACTTGTTATAAAATTGTTATTTTTACTTTGTTATCTTAAGAATAAAGCCTGGCTAACAAAAAACGTTTTTCGGAGGGGAAACATATAATCGCTGAAACAGACCAGTACTTTGAATAAATTTAATCCAAACTGATATTTTTTGCTGGCACGTACCAGCCCACCAAAAGACAAACAATTCCTTCATTTAATACCAAAGAAAACTTCTGTATTTATTTTGTTAAAAATTAAAATGAACATCATTTTAGTAATTTCCAAGTTTTCTCGTTAAAGATTTGCCGCGTTTCTTCTATTTACGATATTCTTATTTGCTTTTAATGAATGAAACGGCACGGATGTTTTCGTTTTTAAATTAGCAAAAGTTATCCTGACTCTTCAATTGAATCAAGTTTTTATTAAAATAAGTTTTAATTTGCGTGCTCGATTTTAAATTAAGATAATAAAATTGTCTCTTTAAGAAGTGACAGGCGGAATTTTTAAGCACGAATTAGGGCCATTAAGAGAAAGGTTACAATCAGTTAACGTTTGTGAGTAACAAGTGCAAATTACCAAAAAGGACGGCTAATGATGTGTCGTGTACAAAGCGACAGAAATAATTTATGAAATAAAGTTGTTAAAAAGCAGACAAGTTTTTGTGATAACGAGACATTATTAAAATGTTTGCCAAGTTTCCAACAGTTTTAATTAAGCCGGGATTTTTTGTATATGTTTTTCACGATTCGACAATTAGATTTAATTTAAAACAAATCTTTCTCCAAGTTCCAAAATTTCTTTACATTTTTGTTCCTTCCATAATTTCACCAACCTTTTAAACAAGAATGATTTTTTTTGCCTTAGTAACTACGCAATCTAGACAATTTATACGTACGAGTTTACCTCGCTTTCGACATCTACACGCAAAAATCCAAACTTCTTGCGTCATAAGCCAAAAACGAGCTCGTCCTCGTGAGTTAATAAATTTAAAAAATTCCCCATTCCTGTACAGTGTTATAATTTTCGTTGTGTTAGCTCCCTTAAATATCTCCCGTGGCTTCCGAAGCCAAGTGTATACCTTCCACCCTCGTGGCTTCTCTAAACAGCATGTTCACATGATAATAATACGTAAAAACAGCCCCAAAGCACATGCATAAGTGGCAGCAACATTCCCGAATCAGTCGAATTATGCAGGAAAGGATTGCGTAACCCTAATGAGAATTTAGCTCAGTGTGCGTGAACACTTTCGCCCCATGGGGGCGTAAACAAGACACGCACAAACGTGTGTTTGCTAAACATCAAAGCTTGCTCTCGCCTCCTTGCTCGGCTACACTTTACCAAACTCGAAAATACCACAATGGCTGCTGGACCGTAACAGCGTGTTTCAGAAGAGCTCCTTATCAATCATTCGAAAGACGTCGCGCCGTTTTTCCCACGCCCTAACCGCCGTTAATTACGACACACACGCGTCGAGGGTTGTGATTTTCCTTTAATTACGATGAGGGGTGCAACTTTTCCTTTGATCAAATATTCGGAACCACGTTTAACCCCAACTATAACATCCTTAGGTATTGCCGGTTTGTATTTAACGAAATAGGAGGTTATACCTCATACAATATCAGTGTGGCCAGAGGCAAACTTTCAAGCGCAGTTAGTTAATCACTAATATTTAAATTTATATTTCCAAAGGCTCGTGATGTTAAATCAAACTCTATTTACATGGCTTTAGAACTATATATTGCATTGTGCGTCTATCCTCTTTATTAAAGTTTCAAGTCAAATATTAAAGAACAAACAAGCACTAAAATTTAAGATATTTTATGACAGCGTCATAGTCCCTTTAAAATGCTTAACTTGCTTGTAATAAGTTTTAGCAATAACCTCAACCGTCATTATATTAATATTCAACGTCATGTACTTGATATATGATGTGTCAAATTTCATTTTGCATGCAATATCTCGCTTAGTAAAGAATGTGGAAAAAATAAAATCCACTATCTAGAGAATCCTAGATAATCTCTCAGTCCATTAAAACACAAATATGACACTAATCCTAAGATTAAAACTAAGTTAGGTTAAATTTATTAAAGAAAAAGTTGAGACATTCTATATGAAAAATACAAAAGCACGACGTTTTTAAAATGATGTCATCACTTTCGTGGAGAGATTTTATAGCTGACAAAACCAAGGCATATTTTATATTTCTAACTACAAACTGTAAATCTGAAGTTAAACATATGAGCTCCTTTTTATTTACGTTTTCCAAATAATTAACGAAAATCCCACGTGTGAAACCGTTAGTATTGTGGAAAAATATGAAATTACGTCTGCCTTTCTATTATTCGTATTCTGTTTAAAACAGTTCCTTCATCATTAATGTAACAGACACGCGTCGAGGGTTGTGATTTTCCTTTAATTACGACAAGGGGTGCAACTTTTCCTTTGATCAAATATTCGAAACCACGTTTAACCCAAACTATAACATCCTTAGATATCGCCCGTCTGTATTTAACGAACTAACAGGTTATGCCTGATACAATCTGAATGCGGCCCTGATGAAAACTAGGTATAGCCCAATTAATCCCTCATTAGCACAGCCTATGTTAGCTTAACCCGTGCGGTTACGTCACGTTAAAATTTACAAATTTTCGCCATGATCAAACTTAGTAAATGAATTTGAGCGAGATGTTTATCAAAACTTTTCGAATTGGAAAATATTTGCAGTTATAAACACGTCTAGGCCTTAAAAATTTAGTAAAGTAAACTCGAGTTGATTGAAGGATGAAGAATGTAATAATGCGAAGTTGTTTACTCGGCGATTTCAAAACTTTCACCTCAAAGTTAAACGATTATAAGCTTAAACGTATACAGTACACTTTGTTGTTTCAAACATTTCCTTAATCTGTCAAATTTTCGGCCCTTCACTTCCGGCAAGAGTTTTCACGTTTATTTTGTATTTTTAACTTTTTTTCTGTTTTCTAATTTAACATCATCTCCTTATCGATCCATTTTTCCAATACCTTCAGTTTTTTTAATGAATATACCTTGCTGTATAATAATACTGCCTGAAGTCATTCATAAAATACACAGGTACGTTAATCAAATTTTACCAAACTAAAACCTCTTTACAACGTATTCGATATGAAAACCTTTCAAATGCAGACACCGTGATGCTAATTAAAGCTATTGGCTCCGAGACCTTTAATTATTTTAGTCCTCTGAATTTTCCAACAGACTAAAATACTCAAGACGATGTTTTAGTAGGGCGTGTTCAGTAGACCTATATTTGATGCCTTAATTAATATTTTCAACATTTAGAGGTTCCCTTCACTGGTTTTGTACACACATACATAATGGAAGATTTTTTTTGTATTCCTCAGCCGCTTTTAACTAACATGTAAATATTTTCACCTGCTGTAAATATTTAAAACATTTTTTTAAACCTTTATCGAACAAACCTTGCTTTTCGTAACCTTTCCATTTGGTTTTTCTACGCAATTTGTACAACCCACTAAAATACCAAGAATAATATTTAACGAAACACTTGTTAAAACGAGTTAAAAAAGTACTGAACCGCGTTCCAAGTCTGAAAAGGAAATCTTAAAAGTAAAATGGTTTTGCGGTCGTAAATGTTTTAATTATGCCGTAGACATGAAAAACTGTTGAAAGTGTTGACGTCTGTAATTTCGTTCCTTGAGACAGAAAAATGTGGTTAATATAAAAACAGGATGTTTCTTTTATTACCGCTGTTGCTTTGTAAAAGTGAATTATTATTGTTTGATTTAGGTTTATTATTAGATTTGCTCGAAAAGAAATGTTAACATGACACGAAATGGGAAAGTAACCTTATGTGTTCGGTAGGGTGGAGACATGTTAGACCAAACCGAGAATCTACAGGTGGAAAATCAATATTCCACACAAAGAAAACTTTCAAAGTTATTTTTTACGGCTTCCTTTTCATGCAGGCTTAGCATAAAGAAAAACATTAAAAATAAATCAATCATTGCGTTAACTATTCGATAGCAAAAAACTTTCGATTTATACACAATTAGACTGAAACAGAATAGGAAAAACACACGCAGAAATCCTATATCCACTTACGCTCAACCCATTCAAAACATAGTTTCTTTTCAGCTTTTTCTAGTTTAGCCGGGTGTGTTGTGATTTCATTTTCAGCACGTAAAAGTTTTTTTGGCAATTTCAATTTTCTCGGCAAAAAACTGCCTGCAATCGGGCGTTAATAAAATTTGAATTGCTTTACTTTGAAAGTGTTTTTGCTTGAGTATTTTAGGCGATAGTTTCGAGGAGGCACCGAAAGTCAATTGTCATAAACTTCCATCAGTTAACCCAAGCTCCAGCTAAACACGCAGCTTGATGTATTGTGCTCTTCGTAAGACAGGCTTATAAATTTACGCTACTCAGACCGGAGAGTATTCTTGGAATGAACAAAGGAGGTACCTACGGCGGTTGGCTGTTAATAGTGAAATTAATAATTAAGAAAAGAAACTGTAAGTGCCTGGAGTATTCGTTCGACAAAAACGTTATTGCCAATATGAAATAAGTAAATAATATATTGCTTTATCTAACAACCTTACTTTTTTATCAATAACTTGAAATCTTCTTTTGTCCTAATTCCAAGTCCAATTGAATTCATTCTAAACTACATTGACGTCATCGACTTCTTCACTAGGATATAGTATGTAAAATTCCCCATTTGTGTGTTTTAAGGACTTACCAATTTAAATTAGCCGCTAACTCCAAGTTTCTGTCGGGTCTGTATACCGTGTAATACTTGTTCAACAATCTCAGCCTCCCGCACAAAATTTTAATATCTGCCCCCTCGGTTTCCGGTTCAACTTGCCACCTCCGGCAAACTCCGTTTTCTATTTTCCGAACCGCCCCTCCTCAAAACTCGAACTTAATTAGATACATATGCAAATTCGCGATACATCAGGCTGCAGTTAGAATCTGGGTAACATCTGTTGCAAGGTACCTGCTGTATACTCTACACACAATTGCTATTTACTTATTCACGGTAAGCGGTGTCTCTGATGTCGTTCCTTCTTCCCGGCCCCAGCTCGCCCCTTTCCCTTGACATTACCGCCTTGAACCCGGGTCAGGAGCAATCCGACTATTGCTTTTCCCACCTCTGCAACTACCGATTTGGCACCTGCGTCCAGGAATAATCAACTTAATCGTCCCGTCCTGGAGCCGAAAAAACGATAAGACTTGATGGATGTCAAGGGCTGGTTATCTAGAGGCCATGCAGGCTCCAGGTGGTCATTCATAACTGTCTAAGTGTGGCAGTAATGCGTTTTCGGTGTGCTTTCTGGACCGTCAGCATATTTATAATGGACTAGTGGAGGAAGGTTATTGGCTTGGAAGAGAGAGAAGATCTGGGCTTTTACATTAGACTAATTAAGCTGGGGGCATCACATTTCGCTGAGTGCTTATTAGCAGTATTAGAAATAAGAATAAACCTTGTATTTGCACCTCACTACGCATCAGATTTTATTACAATATAATCAGTCCCGTTTAGGTCACACCGATATAGTAATTAATAGATTTTTACCATTGTGTGTTATAATTCGTTACTTTGTTTGACAAGAGCTGAGAGGCGCCAAAAGTGATAAAAAATTCTGTATGTGGTGTTAAACGGTGCAAATAGAGCAAACATAGTGGACGACAGCCAAGAACAAAATAAATATTACAATCAAACACTCACCATGTGATATATGAGTCGTCACGATGTCGTCTGACACATACTTGTTTCACAGAAAACAGAATTAACAAATTGTGGTTGTTCCAGTTCAACAGGAAACGAGACAATTTAACCAAATGAGTTTTATTCTACCAGTATTATTAGTCCTAACCTGACTGCAATTTTAAAACTGAAGTAACTAAAGTTCTTGAAATATATTAACTCTCAAACGTAGGTATCTTTAAGACGGACCTGCTGCCCACGCTCTTAGCTCGAGCTTGTACTTTCGTCCGAATTTACCTCCTCGGTAACAATAGAATACATTACCTGCTTTCGTAAGATTCAGAATTAAATTCCAACTTCAGTAATACTTATCATAAATTTAGAACAATTTTCGTGCTCAAAATATTTCCCAAAAATTCCTCGATTTGCTCTACCACCGCAACAATCGCGTCTACCCTATCGTCGACATCCCCAACAAACACCCTTCTTTTTCCCCTAATTAAAAGATAAAATAATCAATATGTTTCTTATCGGATGGTGGCGGGCCGCTATCTCACCGCGCCTAATGACAACACCGCTTTAGTACAATCGAGCACGGATTTAGCCGGATTTCCCGGAACTCGGATATCTCCAGACGAGAGAGACGGACGGCAGATCCGGAAGGCCGCTGAAAGCTTCGGGACGGCTTCCGGCAAGTCAAAGGGACGTCCTCCGGTGATGTCGGACTAATGCCGCCACTTGTGCGTCACGTAATTGTCCACTGCCCAACTCCATTACCATGCAAGGAAAAAACCCAGCTATTGTTCTGGGTGAAGGCAGCATAAAGCAAATAAGAACCCTTCTCAAGCTAATTGCCTGCCAGGTGGTAAAAAAGTGGACTCAAGTGAATCGTACACCTAGGACCCCGGAAACTTTCACGAAGACATTAATGAAATCTCGTCATGTCAACGAAGAACTGGGACCAATCCTTCCACTTCTTTCAGATGTTTATTTATTTGCGTTGATTTTGGCGGGGAAGGTGACAGCGTAGCTTCAGCGTTACGGAGACAACATTTCAATTGAAAATATTAAAAAGCGTTCATTTTTTGAAAGAGCCAATTTAGAATCTCAATCTCGCGGAGAGATTGTTTTTAATAGCAAAGTACGTGTTCGCGTTTTTGTATTTTTTGTGAAGTAACTTATTTATAAAAAAATAATTAATGACGCAAGCTGAAAATCGAAACTTCAGATACAGCCAATGTAAAAAATTGCCTAGAGGGTGCACTGAAATATTTGCTTGTGTTGTTGAAAACAAAACAAAACAAGATTGTAAAACAGCGCAGCAAGTTAAAATATAAGACGCTTTTATTTGCGCTATTTTTTAGAAGCCCTCTTTATAAACAGTTCTAACATGTTCATAGTGGAGTAGACACACAAAGCGGCTAAATTACATGTACTTAATTTAAACACAAACTTAAATTAATCTCGGTTGGTTAAGCTTTCAACTTGTTTTGAAGATGGAATAGATTCACAAGCTGTAAACATCAGTACGGATTGCACAACGTGTTAATAATGTCACTTCAAAATATAACAAAATTCGTTCTCTTGAATATGTTTCATCTAACAAAATAAAATTACGAGCTAAATGTGCGATTTAGTATTTATATCACGATTTATAAAAAATATAAAAGAATTCGATTTGCGTTAGTTTTAAGTAATTTCTGATAATTCTACAAAAAACCTTTATAAGCACGTCATTTCTTATTTCTCTGGAACGGAATAGGCAGGAAACATGTGGTGCCTTTTACGTGCTTTCCTTCAAATCATTTTTCGTTCACAAAGATCTAGTTTCCTATACGAAGAGGAATTATCGACAAAGAAAGAACGACAACAAAACTGTTTATTCCACTGTCGGTAAATGACATTTGTGTGTTTTCTTGACAACTATCGAGCGAAAATCAAATAAAGCACTAAAAAAAAATCGTTGTGTTAGTTTTAATTTGAAGATAGCGGAAGGAAAAAAATGCGCTTCATACAATTTGCTGCGCTCTCTTACCACATTTCCCGTCGAACTATAACTTTATTTACCTCTTTCGATCCGCCGCCAGCGTCTCCGCCATAAAATATAATTGAACCGTTGATATTTGTGCCAAGAAAATTGGTATATATAAAAGACAGTTAGTTAAAGTTTGTTTAGCCCGTTGTTTAGGAGTGGATAAAGGGCTCAGGGCGTGATCCTAGGGCTAAAGCGACCTTATAAAAACTTAAGTGAAAACTCGTGACCTGAGTTTAGTCGATCAGAGATGACGCTCTCGACTTATACAATGAACGCCTGCATCAGCCACCAATGAGAGAATTTTGCTAACAGGATGGACAAAGTTCGAAGGGTGATATCAGACACTTAAGCCGATAGAGGGTGAAGTCCTTTTTATTAGAATAACAACCTCTTCAAGTCTGGCTAGTAAAAAACTTCCGACTTACTTGTTAGCATAAACCGCGAGTGTAAACATAAAATTTTCTCAGTGGCTAATTTCGCCCAGGTTAAGGTTCATTATCTAAGTGAAAAGAGCATAAAAGTGCACTTAAAAGTAAACGCCGACTTCTCCCACAGTTCCATTCCCGAGATTTGCGCTTGCAAATCTTTGCTCGCGAAAATCGAAGCCATAAATACGCTGTTGCATTATCGGTAAAAATATCTCACGTTTCCGGGAAATTTAGATTGCGGCATTAAGCCACCACGGAATTTGTCGCATTGGTTTAAACTCCAAGTAAAGACATTAATATCAATTTAAACTCGGGAATACAATAATGCAAACCGAACGAGTACCCGCAAACGGAAACACGCTACACATATACCAAATTAACAGTTCATTGCATCCACTCCGAACTTGTCACGTAATTTAAATTTTCAAAACGTATCGCACACGCAGATACCGTACACGTGCAAATAATGTACAGGTGAGCGTTTGGATGGATCGGCGCTGCGAAAGTACATATTTGCTGATGCACTACGTGAACAGCATTGTTTTCATCCACAAATGGGACTAAATGTATGTGCCGCTTTCGTACTTAACAATGCCTTATTCAAGTGGGATGAAATATGGATAACACTGTTATCAAACATAAGTGAGTGTGCAGGAAAATTGTAAATTCTGCTACAAGCGCAAGGCAGAAAATGCGCGTTTTTTGACAAAACTTTTCCATTTCTTACTGTTCCTTGTAGCTAATTTCTCGGTTGAATGGCCCAGAGCATTAGGCTTAAAAAAACTGGCGCCCGGCCATTATTAAAAACCATTAAAAGTGATGCTCTTATCTGAACGGCATGTACACGTCTATACTTTTGTGTCGTAATAAAACCGCACTTTACGATTGTAATTTGCATTGATTTATTTTATGTTAAGTTGAAGCTAAGCGCTAGTTTAAAAATAAAAACACGTTTGCATCCCTAGAATCGAAAAAGAGGATATGATGTAAAAAACGGAATATGATATACCCAACCTACGTGTCTTCCTTTCCCTTGCTATACTGTTGCTGGGACATCTCTATAAAAATGTCCCACTATTATCGCTATTCTTACGCACTTGTCCGTATCACCTGCTCGTTTCGTACCCCAAACACGCTGGCAAAGTGGGCAAAATATCCCGATATATAAGTCAACATTCCAATCCAGTTATTTCGTATATTGCGTGGATATGAGCCCATATAAAATTCAATTTCTGTTATGTCAATATTTCGCAACGACGGCGCGGCTCTGTCTTATTCTTTGTTTTTTGCTCGACAGGCAGCTTTCGTCCGGAGAGAAGAAGAGCGTGTATCATATCCGAGGATCTACTGTTGGGCTACAACGTAATTTCGTTTGCCTTTGTAGCTGCCTTTGCTACAACACAATTTAAAAGGCCGCGGACGATGATGCGAATTTAATAATTCCGAATTTCGAACAGCCGAAAATGCCAAATTTTAACCAACGGAATTGTACATTCGGGACTATTATATCCGATTTAGAAGATTGTATCGAACGTCGGAATTCGTTTACAAGAGGATGGCTCCTTCCATTCGACTTTCTAAATTCGTGAATAAACAATACGTCGTTTCGGGAAGTCGGAAACTTTTCGCGGAAACATTATTTTTCAAATTCTTGCGGCTTTATCGGACAGAGACGTTGCAGCCGCCACAGATAGAGCTCCGGGCTGAAATAGAAACATTATCCTTGATACTTTTCGAAAGGAGTTAGCCAAATGCAGTCTGCGCAAATAAAACAAAAGCTTGAAAGTATCGAGCATTGGAGATAAACGCGACACAATAAAATGGAAACGCTCGGCCTAAGGCTGTCTGATTGCCTTCACTTGTGTGGAAGGTATTATTTTTCATATTTATTGTAGTGCGTCTAAGTAGTCGACAAACATTTATCCCTAGGGATAAAGACGAACCAACCATCAATATGGAGAATGAACGTCGTGTTTGAACACAGTGGAGTGCTTAGAAACGAAACGAAAATTTACTGGGATAACTGAGATTACACCATAAGTGTTTTTGTTATTTCAAATGAAAATAAAATAAACCACTTTAGAAAGATAACCAAATACAAGTTATAGCTAGACGTGAAAAGAAAAGACAGTTTAAGTGATTTATTAAGTTATTATACAGACGAATAAATTAACGCTATTTGCAGACTAAAATCATTTTCCGCTGCTATAATCTCCGAGAACGAAATTCATCTCCCTTATTCGCAACGTTGAATGAAAAACGAAGAAAAACTATAAAATGGTAGAGAATGTCGAGTTTAAATTAACGAAGCTAAATAAACGAAGTCGTACAAACCTACAAGTTTTTTCATAAAGAAAGTGTAGTCTTTGGGATTTATAACTTTTTGACAACAAATGTTAATAAACAACAAAACTTTGGCAATTATTCCAATTTTCGTGCTGTGGGATGGTACAAGAAATGTATTTTTAATATATGTACAAGTCAAGTTTGTCGCTCGTTACGGGTGCAGCGGAACTGCCGCTCTCTGTGTGATCCGCTCGTCGTAGAAGGAATTGCGTAGCTCAGCGCAATCGCGACAGTGGCAGCCGATGAGCGCCTTTAGGGTTTTTTTCCCACGATACTTAGATATATTTCATTCGGTTCAATCACGTCTAGACTGGTAATTACGTTACCTCTAACCGTGAATCACCGGTTGTCCTAAATCCCCAAAACAAATACCCCTGCACTTTATGCGCCAAATTTATTCCAGTTCCGGCTGCATTTCCCATGTAAAAATTACACCGTCTTATTCAAAAACTTTCACGGAGCACCGGTGCTGAAATTAAGTGCATGAATAATTCCGCACACAATTACTCGACGAGCACATTTTTGTCATTCACGATAATTTTCTAGCATCAGCACATTCAGCCTAGCTTAGATGTTAATCACAAACTCTCAAAAGTAAAAGCACTCAAAGTACAGAGTCTGAAAAGCAGCAAACTACCGCAATAACAATAACGAGTGATGAACAATGCTTGCGAGAAAAGAAAACAACTTTCTTATCGTTGACTACAACAATCTCGAAGCGCAATCGCCGGCCTCAACCTACAAAAACACAGCACTATATTAATGCTATCAACTGATTATCAGCATTATGAGTTTCTGTCAGGGCTTTGATTTTTCTTTACTTTATCAGGAAAAACTGTTTGGTGGAGCGGCGCGCGTGGAGATTCCAATCAATTAAGAAAAAGAAACAAACAAAAATGTCTGTAATACTCTCCTGGAGAAAATCGAACTCGTTAAAGCGGCATTTACACAGTCGTACCATTAATGCAGATTTTAAGTTATAACATAATTTTAGATCTTTTTATTTTACTATGATCGATAAATAAAGAATTTCTCAAAATGTTATAATTAAGTTAAGTCATTAGGAGCGTTATGAACTTGTATCGAAGCTTTGACTTTCTTTCAGCGGCAGCTTGTGTGGAGTGGCGTGCACACAGACCTCAATCAATTAAGTAGAAAAAACAAAACAAAAAACAGCATTCTTTAGAAATTATTGTGTTAGTTTTGAGCATTTCATTCGTTCTTTGACGTTACTATTCTCGAATAAAATTGTATGTGACGCCAGAGGCGTTGACGTGGAATTGTAGCCGCAAAATACATTAAAAGCAGAGACTCGGAATATCTGTTTGTCCAGCACGTCCACCAAATTTATTTTAAATTATACTCGGATTATCCATACAGTTCTCAAAACTGGATTTATTCATTTCGTTGACGTAAATTAATGGACGAATTTTTTAATCACCTGTTTTATTTCCTTGTAGCTTCACCACGTCTATCTAGCAAAAGCTTTCATGTGTGGAAATATTTATTAAAAGTGTCCTTAATCCTCGTGACATTCGTAATACGTGTACATATTGCAATGAGAATGTTTAACGCGCTTAAAACAAAGCTGAATTTAATTAGGATTTAAATCGTAACAAATAATTTTAATTAAGACTCGTGTCGTACTGTCACGTACAATTAAATTATGTTTGAGAAAATATGACAAGCTCTGACCTCAAAGAATAAATTTTGATATAGCCACGGGAAGTTCCATTCGTACGGTTTTGTTTTACGCTGCCAGATATTGTTTCTTTGTAAGCACATAACGAAAGTTTATATTAAATAAGAGTCGTAATTCACAAAGGCATGCTCATAATATTTATGTTTACACACAACATATAATTTTGCAGCTGTAAATTTACAAATACGAGTTTTAATAATCAAAGAAAATATTTGCTGGTTTCGTTCAAGAGCGCTGTAATGTAGCAAACAAATACTTACTTATTCGTCCCGGCAGAAAAATAATCTTTTCCGTTTATTTGAACCGAAATACTTTAGAAAATCCCCGAAGAGTAACCAACTATTCGTAGCGACTATGCCGCAAATTGACTTGTAGAACAATTTCTTTAAAAGCGTATTTAAATTTATTCGATTTTGGCTTATCCCGTCCTCTCCAGACAACCCTTGAAAAAATTTGCAATAAATGAGCAAACCGAACAGAATATCGATTTATTAAATTAATTTCCATCTGTTTCGAATTCCGTCCGCCGTTCATAATTTAAATACAAAAAAAATTCGCTGTACGACAATATCAAAATTATCTGGTCGTGATGCTCACTCAGAGCCCCGGAAATGGTCTATATATGGCGTAACAAGTCGGTGGAAGCGACCGTATTGGCAGATACAGATATAGATACAGAGAGTGTGTAGACATATGGCGCACATGCTGCACTCTTTTATAAAACGCAACAGCCACAGATGATACATCAGCGACATCGACAAAGACAAATTCTTGAAACGTCGAGGATTCTCTCGCTCGATGTTTTTATTAAAGTAAATTTATATTTCCTGCAATATTTAAGAAAAATTTTCCTGTTTTTGACGTTCTATTTCGATTACACAAATACGTTTATCCTCGTCGCCTGTCATATTAGTCGAGAAAAGAATCACGTCGACTTGAAAACTGAGTATTATGTGCAGCTGTCGATGCTGCAAAAGAACGATGAATTAAGCGGAAAACTCAGCGCATCCACCAGTTTTTAAATAGAATTTGATCCGTGATTTAATTAAGATTATCAAAGTTTTTAAAATCAATTTCACTTCATATAGTTACACGTGAGCAACCACCACGTGACGGAATTTACTTCGTTCTGCTAACATCGGACATACAATATACGCTTAATTATAATCACCATGAATAACTTAGTAGTTAGAAACACAACAATGGACGAACCGATTTCGTTGCACAGACACAAAGTAATTATTCGACCATTCATATTCCTGTTACAAGTTTCGTGTTGAATTTCCTTGCGTTTCGTCTTCATTCGTTATCACCGGCTATTTGTTGTGTTCTTTCCGGTTGCTCGATCTTTTACATAAATAATAGCTCTGTTAAATAATTCCGCTACGTTCATATTCCTGCTTTTTTTTTCGTTGTTGCAATAAGTGAGGTTATTGTTATTTTGCTTGGTAGAACTCCGAGTTTCCGTTCTCAAAGCGTGGAGGCTGCTCTAAAGAATATTTTCCATGTAAAAGGAAAGCGCTAGCCTCTTATTAGTTTGAGCTTAAATGTTCTTGAACAATAAGCCGTAAAATAAAAATATTCAGAGCGTTACATTTAAATAAATTTTCACATGATTCTAGCGAGTGGTTAATGCATACGTTTCACAACTCATACATCCCTAAAATATAAGTTTCCGATTTCCGTTTGTCCATCTCTTCGTCTGTCTGCCTTACACATATTTGAAACATTTTTACAAAATTTGGGAATTCTTTCGTCGTCTTAAATTTCAAATAAATCTTACTTGTAAGTCAGTAATCTAACTTAATACATATCAAAATTGAGATATTTATTTGCACTAGAAAATAGACGAAATCATTCCAGAAATTATTTTATTTTTTTTACTCTTTAGAGGTGAGAGGTTTTCTAGAGAAACTATTTCTCTTCTAGACATATATTAAAGTAATCCAGCTGGGAGTAGTGATAAATGAAGAAATTATACACACCACTTCGGTATGTGCCTATTAATGCCTTTAAAACGACTATGATAAAATCTACTGAACATATAAAATGAATTTTATCTTTTAAATGGCACGTAAATATCTCTTTTTTCAAATAGTTAAATTTTTGATCTTATACTTGTATATGTTTACGTATTTATAACCCAGAATTATCTTGGAGCAAGGTGTTGTCTCGGAGTTCGGTGCATCCGGATTTCTTAAATAAATTTCAGTTTGTCTAACTTATTTATGACGACGTTGATAACTTGTATGTGTTTGTTTTATTTAATCAAAAGTTAGCACGGTAGCTGCTACATTTTAGTTAACAAAATAGTGTCTCGGCGCATCCGCCTTTTTGGGCTAAGATTTTATGAGAACAGATGTGAAGGTTTCATTTACTTACGATATTATAACAATATTCAGTGCTCACCGGAGACTAAAAATCCGTTAAAGCGAGATTCGCTTTCTCCTTCACGATACACTGTCGTTAAAATGTAATTTTCGTTTTAAGTCGAACTTGAGGCCCTCACTTATGGGATAATATTTCAGCAGATGGCGTGCCGTCGTTTGAAATTCTAGGGTAATACATTCAACTTGTTATCATAGTGTAATTTATTCCTGATTTAGATAACAGATTTATGATACATGTGGTAGTACTAAGTATGTGTGAGCAACGCTCAGAATTGTAATTTTATTCCTAAGCAATAAACTGGCACACTGGAACATTCAGACACAATGCCCAAATCATTGTAATTCTCCTCATTTGAATCTCTAAAAGAGGCTTAGTGCAGATTACTATTTACGGAGAAAACGCTAGTGTGATGATAATTAACGACTTATGGAAGTTTATGGCGGGTCAGACGTTTTTATTACTAATTACGTGACTGATTTAGCCCTAAATCATAGCGACACTTGTAGCCATTCGAGAAATGAAAAATCCAACAAAACATTTTCCGTATCTGCGAATTCTTTATTGAAAATTTTTGATGTGGCAGTAGTCATGTGTTCACACTGATTTATCTCCTAAATGTGATTTATCCTCGCATAGTGCCGTTTGCCGCTTCTCTCTCCAAAAATGAAGTAATTCCAATGAATTACATAGTTAAATAAACCACAATACCAAGACGAGATGAGACCGAGACTATAAGGAATATGATTCCGTTTGAATGTCGTAACAGAGCTGCACTTGTGTCGAGTGAGTCGGATTGTTTCAAGAATTGAATTGTGTTTCTATTCAAAGTCTTTTATTTAGCTGCTGGGAACGGCGTAGCGTATTATCCAACACCATCGAGTTGATGAGCCTTAAACAATCACTTAAAGATGTTATTTGCGGCATTGTGAGCTTTTCTGATTAATTTACATAATATCGTCATTTATTATTCGTTGTGTTTTATGATGTTTAGATTTAGGGGTGACAGGGTGAGAGCGTAATTAATAAGGGGCTGAAAGTCAATAAGGACCATTAATATTTGTTTTATATTTGTCGTTCCGAAAGAAAAATGTTGACAACTTTATGCTTGCTGGCCCGACAAAAATTATACGCAAATAATAAGACGACAGTCACGAATAAATTATTTATGGCTCTGCCAACAACACACGTTGACTACTTAATAAATCAAAAGAAGACAAAATATACAAAGTTAACAACAGATAAATTATCTTGGTGGTCACGCTTCCTGTCCCCACTCTCTATTATAAAGAAGTGGGGGTAAGACCAGCATTAGCGTTGCATACACTATCTTTTTATATAGATATATTTGAACAGTCTCCTAGACAACTATTATACTTATGTTAAGAAATTCAAACTGCAGAAAGTTGCAGAAATAAAATTCGTCTTAAACATAAAAAAAAATCTCATTACGCCCCTGCAGCAAAAAAATAAATCATCTACCCGCCAATTAAACCTTCAAATCCCAATACCAATAAAATAAACCAAGACAACCTTATTATTATTCAAATCCGGCGGAGATTTACGCAAACGATGTGCCAATACGTCCCTGGCATTCATCCCTCCCGACGCAAATAAAATAATGGCGCAAAGTAAGTGGAGCTGCTCTCTATTCCGCCGGCTTTCCAGATTAATAAGTTCGGATACTGAGAGGTGCTGACACATAAATAAGTTGGGATCGGGTCCAATAAGGTCTTCACCAGGCTAACAAGATAACGCGTTACCACCCCCATCCTGTGTATCGGGCAAAGTTGTCCTAATAAGAAGCGGCGTAATTTCGCAAAAACCAAATGAATTCGGCTGAAAGGAGGCGGCGGATGTTCACGCCGAGTCGAGTAAGCGTTGTTTTTGGGAAAATGAATTGCGTTCGTTGCGCTTAAATATCGGCGAGCGGTTTATGACGCTCGTTAAGGGCCGGGTTTCGCTTTGCCTCTGAAATTACACGCTGACGTCGTGACGTCGCCGCCACCTGGGGGCTACCTGAGACGGGGCGGTTATACCTGGCCGTGATCTTATTGCAGTAATTCAAAACCGGGTAAGTACGGAAATGCGGCGTGTGGGCGGGCAATTTTTTTTCCTTGGGGATAAAGTGGGGGATACATCACAGGGGTTTTGTCGATGCGTGGTCTAATTTACAGTGAGCTTCGTGTTATGAATTATTTGTCTTGGTCTTGTTTTACAAGCAATATAGTATCCTTTGACTATGACAGACTAGATCGGCATAGCATTAAACATCAGAGCTTGCAAATTAGAAATAAATTTTGTTTTACTATTAAATACATAAATAATTACGTAAATAAATAGGGTGAAATGATACTTTCGAAAGATTTAGTAGTGATAGTAATAAAAGTGACATGTATTGATAGTGAGCTATCGATTTCTTAATTTTTAAATATTGAGCAAACGTAATTTTTTTCCAGATTTCTTAAAAGCCTTAAGAATTTAATTAAAATTTTAAGCAGAGGTGACGCAAAGAGCGACACAGTATTTTATAATAGACCTCGGAATTTCATCGAATCCCGAGTGAAAGAATTCATTGAATTTCTTTAAGCAGTTACAATATCTTGTGTCACTGATAAATCAGCTTAACTAATCTACTTGTGATTCGAAGTTCTCATTAGGGTTAGAGAAAATGTATATACTTTTAAAGAAGTCACTAATGCGTTAACAATAATTTCGGGAGAGAATAATTCTTAATTAAACCTAGAATACGACCGTTATCTTTTTAGTTTTGAATAAAATATTTAAAATTTTTAGAATCGCCTGACGACTTAAGGTGAAACCCTAGACGACAGGCAAGTTCGAATTAGGCGCCATTTGTTGTCCTAAATATGGTTTACTATTGTACCGGGTGTCTGGAAAATGGCGGATTAACTCCCCAATAGGTTATGTACGGAGTCCCAAAAAAATAATACAAAAATTCTTTATAATGTAGATTACGAAAAAAACTAAGTTTTATAAAAGTAAAATTGGCAACACTGCACGCACCTAATGCATACCTCCAGCTTACTTTCTGATTTCTTAGTAACGATGGTGACTGAAATCCACCTTTTATTTTTTTAGGACAATAACCAGAACCACCAGTAGTCATTAATCCTTATTTATTAATTAATTATTAGTGTGTAAGAGACTTTATCGCTTATAAAAACACGTCGTTATGGTTATAATCATATCGACCGGTGTAATGTATACACCGATTCCTTAAACTATTTATAAAAATAACGGAGCCAATCAAAAAACTAAACGTTCTACTATCGAGCATAGAAATAGGTGTTGTCAGTAATCGATCACATAACCTAACTTATTGCAACGTCTGTCATTTACGACCATAACAACTTAGCACATATGCGCATACTACAAAAGACAAAACCTACAAAAAAAAATCCATTAAAGCATAACCAACTACACACTAGAGAAGATGTTCAAAATTCCTGCCTTGTGCATTTAAGTAAGCTCGTAATGTTTCCAAATTTTGAACATTTTTTGTAAGTCATCAGTACTTGATAAGATAAAACTGATTTTGGCAATGACACACCGTCTAAGAGACGAGAAGGCGGGTGGGCGGGGTCAGTACCTGCTAAGATAAAACTGATTTTGGCAAATGACATACCTTTTAAGAAAAGTGGAGGCGGGTGGGCGTAACTACTAGCTACTAAAATAAGACCGATTTTGGCAAATGACAAACCTTCTAAGAAAAGAGGGGGTGGGTGGGCGGGGTTAGTTGCTACTACAATAAGACCAATTTTGGCAAATGACATACTCTCTAAAAAAAGAGAGGGCGGCTGGGTGGGGCTAGTACCTCTTAAGACAGATGTTGGCAAATAACATATTCTCTAAGAAAGTAGAAGGCGGGCGGCTGGGGCTAGTACCTGCTAAGATAAAACTGATTTTAGCAAATGATGTATCCTCTGAGATATTTAATTAAATTATTATAAGAAAAAACATTAGAGGCTCCAAAGTTCTTTCAAATTCTTTCCAAGCAGGAATACTTAGAACCACAATTTTTCAAAAAAAAAAAACGGGGTCCCAAGGTTGGCTAAAAAACAGGTCAGGTTAGAATTTTCGAAAAATAGAACACCAAAGTCTGCCAAAATTATGTATTTTAAGTAATTTACAAAAAAAAACTCTCCATGGGCTCTAAAAAGAACACACCATGGGTACCCAAGAGTCTCCCGAATTAAAAAAAAAAAACACTGCAGCAGTCAAGACCTTTTCAAATTCATAAAAAAGAATACGCTAAAAGCTCAAACGATTTTTTTAAGTTTATCCAGCAACAGAACACCAGATTCCTTTAAATTTATCCGAAAATAAAACACCAGCACCCAGTTTATAGAAAGCTAATTAAAGTTAATTCGTTTTGGCCAATCAGGGGCTCACATTCTACATTTTAATCCTCTGTTAAATTAATCGACGACTGATGGCCGGTTTAGAGAAATCGAATTAAAACTTAATCCTCGATTAATTTAACAGAGGATTAATATGTAGAATGTGAGCCCGTGACTGGTTAAAACATGTACGTTGCCTAGCAACGGACCTCAATTGAAAGTTAATCACGAATTAGCTTTAATTCGCTTTCTATAAACAGGGTCCAAATATTCTATTATTTATTGTTTACGAATCTAAAAAAGTTTTGAGTACCGCAGTATTTGGGTACTCATAGTGTATTATTTTGGGGGCCCATGGACATTTTTTTTTTTGTAAATTATATAAAACAATTTTGGGGGATTTTGGTGTTCTATTTTTTGGAAAATTCTGACCTGACCTGTTTTGAGTTAATTTTGGGACCCCGTTTTTTTTTGAAAAATTTAAAACTATCTTGGGGTTCTAGGTATTCCTGTTTGAAAAGAATTTGAAAGTGCTTTGGACCCTCTAGTGTCTATTCTTATACTGTCATTTGCGAAAATCGGTCTTATTTTAGCAGCTACTAGCCCCGCCCACCCACCCTCTCTTTTCATAGAGGGTATATCATTTGCCAAAATCAGTTTTATCTTAGCAGGTACTAGCCCCACCCATCCGCCCTCTCGCTTAGAGGGTGTCTCATTTGCCAAAAACAGTTTTATTTTAGCAGTTACTAAACTGACTTATTTTAACAAGTTGTAGAACCTAAAATTTAAAATAAAGTAAAAAGTAGCCCCGCCCACCCACCCCTATTTTGTTTTGATAATTCATTTTTGTTGGCTCTGAAGAACGGAAGATAAATTTTATACTGATAAATAATAATAATAATTCAATGTTTAGATTTTGCAATTTTTCGATCAACAATTTCACGAGTTCTCAATTTTTCATATTTCAGTTATTCGTTTTTTCCATTTTTCGATTTGCAATTTTCAGTTTTTCATTTTTTGTTAGTACTTGCTAAGATAAGACTGATTTTGAGCAAATCACATACCCTTTAAGATTACATTCATATTAATATTAATAGTGATATATTATACTCGTACATATTAATTCGCTTTCTATAAACCGGCCCCAGGGGACCTAAAATTAACTTCGAACATTATAAACGTGGGGTTTTTAAAACTTTAACACTTTTTTACTATTTCTTCCAAACTCAACAGTTGATTGTTAAGAGCGTTGCGGAGATTTAATCCGCCATTTTCGAGACACCCAGTATATTGAATAAAATTCAGTGGTCTTCCATTTGTAGGTAAATATACGTTTTATAAATACATTATTATAAATACGAACCTTATTAGAAAATTCATTAATAAACTATTTGCTGAAGAAAGTTCTATGAAGTAATTGTTCAAAGTTACTAGCTCACGCAAAAGTATTGTCGTTACCCAGCAGCGAGGAATATTCGACTGCTCCGCCTCCTCACCGCGGGTTTCCATAATCCCTAAACACTTAGATAGAATAAAATTAACAAGAACCAAAATTTCCTGGTTTGATTACAGAAGCTTTTGAATTCGAAACGAGATCTTTTTGATACAATATTTTAAACCGAACAGCACAGTGATTTTTTTTAACAATAATGAATTTTTATTTAATAAACATACTATAGATGATTTTAAATGGGAATTAGTATTTTTTTATTAACAGATTAATCTAATCCAGTAAACAATCGAAAAACTAACAAATATTGACAATTTGAAAATGACATAGGACGAAACTTCGGAATGAATTGTATAAAAATTAACAATTATTTGATTGTTTTTTGTGTTGTTCTTTAATTGTTATGTTTTTCTTCATTGACTTTATATTTGTAATTTATTGCTTATTAGTTATTTTCCACATATGTATCCGACTGCAAAACCGAATGCTCTGGATACTTGAAAACGTTTTATCGTTATCGGAAACACGGTTAATCAAAATTATAAAATTAAATAAATGTCATTTAAATTTTATTGAATAACATAGACCTGCACTTATGGTTTTTAAATCCGTGATGAGTTCCCACCCTAGATATCCAAATTTTTAGAAAAAAACTTTAAATTGTATAACAATATTTACATTCCTGCAGCTATTTTTTATGAGTTTGTGTTCAGTTTTTACCTTCGACATCCAAATTTTTGGAAAAAAAAATCAAAACTGAAAATGTTGTTCACTTATAAAACAAACTTGTTTTAGACAGAATGTTTTTATAAATTAGGAAAAATGTATTACTAACAAATATTTTTAGTATGACAGTAGCCTTTAAAACACGTTACTTTGTCAGTGTGCGGATTTTCAAGGGCTTCTGTGATGTTTAACATACAAAAAAGAGGAAAAAACAGAAGACAATGACATTTTTTTACGATATTCCCTTGTGAGATTTTTTAGTTAATTGAACTGTTTTCAGGAGCTTAAAACATGAAAAAAACTGCAGTTAAATATATAATCCAATTAAGGCCACAAATTTTAAACAATAATGACCCTTCTCGAAAAGCAAACGTTGCAAGCAATATAAAGAGAAAATGGTAATGTGGGCTAAGTGGAAAATTGAACAACGAAATTCACATTGATACTTATGCAATTACTTGTTCAATAATAATTTATTGGTACTATAAATCACGGTGATATTTGTGTGGATTGAAACTGTATAGCAACAAATGAAATTTACGGTGCGTAGTCATTACGGGTGATTTTCGTTTATACCTTTATGTTCTCTGGCAATATCTTGAATCCACTCACAATGCTTCTCGATTTACTTCAAGCAACAGTTTCAGCTGCAAGCTGTAATTTCAAGTACAATAAGTAGTTACGAAGCATTTTAGCAGTTAACAGTAGTATTATGAGTAATTTAAATTTATATTGAAACAATTGTTCATATAATTAGCTGAAATATGTCTGCTTAGTTCTTGAATCTCTCTAAACTTCGGACCACTTTTATTAAGCGCAGTATCAGCTAGCCGGTCTTACGCTTTCCGGTTTGTTTAATCCTTACAACCTCTTTAAATGTAGCTTACTTGTTCATTACAGATTTAACTCCTCACCTGACTTTCAGAGTAATATCGTTACCTAGGATTTCAATTTCGAACAATTTCGTTATATCTTCCATTAACATAGACTGCAGTTTAGATCTCCTTGGGTATCATCAGTACAGCATATTTCAATCACTGTCTATTATTCGAAAGTATTTAAACTTCGGACTACCCGGACAAAAGCCCCGCCGGCCTCCAGATTACCCCTGCTGACGTCACTCCTTTCTACTATGGAAAACCTGCGTTTAACCGCTAAAAGAACTTCTGATACTTTCTATAACGTAACACCGCATATTCATTCTTTATTATAATTTCCCATGTGCTGCTTTTAAATTTTTAATTTATTTATCAAACAACGTAAACGTCTAATGGAGCTTTTAAAACCATCCCGTTTTCCCGGCGCTCATCGGACGTGTACTCCATGTTTCGATTTGCTAATAGAATCCTCCGCATTAAACGTTATTTAGGGGATCTCTTGAGATGCCGGTTGGAAACTGTGCCAAATCGACGTTTGAATTGTAAAAAGTTGCCACAGCGATAATAACAAGTTGTAATTCCACTTACATCCGGGCTTTAATATAAACGGCCGCGTCCAAGCACGTGTTTGATTTGCGGGGAAACCGACGACGTATATTATGCATACTAAACGGGCGCTATCCAAATAACTGGGAACTCGGTAGGTCTTCAAGACGACTATATTACCGACGCAGCTCTATATATTACATTTATATTCTCTCTACAGGTGTATATATTATACACTGCATTTGCATAGCTGCGGCTGTGACGTCAAGCTTGTGCTATATTAAATTAGGGGATGTGAGCCATAGGTGCAGCGTTGCAACGTCGCCTGTTTATGTTCTCGGATTGTTTAATCTAATTTTCTTCCCGATACAGCGTCGAGTACGTGTTATATAGAGACGGGGATCGCCTTATCAGAAAGCAAATAAATATTTACATACGAATTTGTGTTTTATTGAGTCCTCAAAATTTAGTTAAATTGTGTGTACATACAAGCGCGTGAAAAAATGAGAAAAAAGTTTACCCATAATTTTTCAATTACCAACACAGTTGTGGTTGAAATATTTTAATTGGTCAAACACTGCTACACGGACGAGTTTCACCACCTGTATCGGGCAGATGAATTTAAATTCATATTTTAACTCAACTGTGTTGTTAATTATTATTTATTGTGACGGAGCATCCGTGTCATCAATTTATATGTATTTTTTCATCGGTTGACAGAATTAACAGTGTGGAAAATGCACGTTTTGCAACCGAACAATTTAATCAAAGCAGAAATATCTTCTATCGCACTGCAGAATAGTCGGACGCAGTTCGATAACAAGAGTGGCATCGGCAGGAGTTTGGTCGTTTTCAGTCACATTTTTATTATATTACGTAGTTATCAATGCTTATGGTCCAAAATATATATTTCAAATTGGACAAAAATAAAAATCAATAGTTGAATCAAACAATTTACAATATATTAATCAAAAAGCGGAAACACTATACACCTTGTTAAAATAACAAGTTTAATTATTTGCAGCCCGCACAAAATCCACCAAATGAGTTTAAATTTCCATATCAAATCTGTTTAATACCATACAACCGAACAGCGGAAACATAATACAGAATCATGTTTCTGTTTGATAAATTTTATTTAATTAAAAAACTTATGTTTATTTAATGCTGCAGTGTGTATTATGCTTCGTTGGTATCATATCACAGCATCTAGTTGAATTGTTTGCGTGGTAAATATCATTTTGATGTAAAAATGATTTTAGCATCGCGAAACCAAATATTAATATGCGCCGAATGTAATTAATTACCATTTTGAAGCGGCGATTAAACAAATTTTATTCACATGCAAACATGCACCAAAACGCTTGTGTTCTGAAGAATACTGGCAGCGACATCTGGTTCAAGTAGAAGGAGAGATAACAATAGGGTTGAAGGAAACTCTAAAGACAATTCCTTACACCAAAATCACAGTTGTGAAGAGTTCTGTATCTATTTTCTACTAGAGGAAATAGTTTTAAACTGCATGTAAACGGGTTTCTGTAATAAAATGATAACACTGCTTATCAGATAACAACAATTTTCTGCTAGATTATCTATATTTATATAATTAGTTTGTATCTTCGACTCGTTATAAATTCAATACAGTATTCTATGTAACTCATTTGTTTTAGATAAACTGGTTATCTAGATGGTATAAATTTTACGTTTAATTAAAATTAATGAAGTTTAAGTATATTAACACAAATTTCATTTTACACCTACGGTAATCAATTATAAAATTTTTTTCAATGAAATTTGTCGCCCTTGTTATTTTAATTTGTTATCTCTCCCCATGAGGGTATTTTTACCCCTTTTATACTCATGGTCAGTTTCACAGAAACCATTCTAAAATTAGCCACCATTCACAAAAACGGGGCTATCGATCCCGCTTTATATTGCAGAATGTTTACGCTTACGCCACCTAGTAACCATAAATACATACAAATCGGCGAAGAAAAGCCTGCAAATAAAACTGGTGGCAAAGATAACTGTTTTCCTTGCAATTATAAATAATACTATTTTCTAAATGAAAAATGTTGCTTTAGTTTAAAAATTCGAACAAAATCGTATCTATTGTTACCTGGACAAACAATTAATAACTGTTTAAATCTAGGTCAAGATAAAACAACGGTGATAATAAATCATGGGTGTATTTAAAAGAGTGACAGGCGAAAATGCGAAGAGAATAAAATTATCTTTGCAATAAACCAACAAAAACATGAAGCTTGTGTGTTTTATGAAAATTAATTGTTGCAGTTTTTCAAATGTAATTAAAAAATCTTGTTCTTTATTAAATTTCTGGCTTTAAGGACTATACACAAATAGAAATATTTATTTAAAAAAACTATATAAAGTTCATTAGGATGCAAACATTTTTATTGACTTGATGCACTTAATAATCACGCAGACTACAATTCATTTCAGCACGACCATGGCATTATTATAAGATCATGCAGAAATTAATTTACCCAGTGACCCAGAAGCGGTTCATATGGGAACTAGAATAATGTTTGTGGAGCATTTAGGATTCCTTGTATATTGGACAAAAGTAATCAAGAAAAATGGGCACATAACATGATATACTTCAAAAAGAAAGATTAAATTTTGCGTACTGTTCACAAACAGTTAACACAACTACAAGAAATCTAAAATATTAACTGTTTACTATATCGTTATTTATTTAATTATTATTTAACTTCTGTTTCCAGCAAAATACAGCTCATTTGTTATTGTAAAATATGCTTAGTCGTCGTTGCATTTTTCGCCTAAATGTAATAAAGCATTCTTTTGAATATTCATCTATACTTAGAAAATATTACACCCCTGGGTTAATTAAATTCACTCCGTTTTCCATTTTAAACCCACGTCCGTTATAAACAATTCTTAGAATCTGCGTATTTTGTTCATATCGTATTCAACTAACAACGACAACTGATGCTCGCTATTTATAGAATTACATTTTTTATTTCTCCAACTGTATACATTTTTTCTAAATAAATTTACTTTAAAATTGGTCATCTCCTCTTCAAGTTCACCTTTTTCGTTTCACCCAAAAACTAAAATTTTAAATTGTAATGTAGAAATAAAACAATAATGAAACATCTTAAAAAACGCGTTACAAAACAAACGTCACTAAACAATGTAAAATTGAAATTTAATTTTCGTTTTACGCGAAATTAATCTTCGCCAAATCCTAACACCTTACTATGTTATGAAATATTTATCTACCCGGCGCATCCACCAGAAGTAACATTTCGCACAAATGTCAAGATCGAAATTCCTCTAACTCATGAAAGCAGAGCATCATTCAAGCTGTTAACGTCTTTCACGACCCTAGTTAGTGTGAATTATATCAAAACCAAGTTTGTTCGAGCCAAGAGATACAAATACGTAGTCGAGTAGCTCTAAGAGATCTTGATAAGCGAGCATCTTGCTTTCTTACCTTAGAAAATGTTTGATGGGAGTTTTATTCAAGGAGAGTTCATTATCCTCTTTTCCAAAAAAACAATAACTGAGAGCTCTGTATGTAAAAAAGCCTTCCTGAAAGACAAAGCGTAGCTAAATAACCCGTATAATTCGCGACAAAAAAAGATTACGAGGTCACTTAAAAAAAATCTACATCTGTTTAGAAACATTATGATTGATGTTTCTCTTGTAGCATTTTTATTAAGTTACGACCTCACTTTACCAAGTACATCCTTGAAACGGAAAGTGACATTTACCACCCTTGATGTTATTACTATGAAATGTGTGGTAGACAGGTTTCCGACTCTGCGGTAAAACAGATTCCGTCCCTCTTCATCTCTTAAAAAATTGTTTGACGGAAGTTTTATTCACCGTGAGTTCATCATCCTCTCCCCAAAAACAATAATACAGCCCTTTGAATTAATAAAAAGCTGCCCCGGAAGACAAAGTGTTGGTAAATGACTCGCCCGTTTGACAATAAAGAAGGATTACGAGGCCGCCGAAATGGGTCGACGAAGACATTAGCGTAGTCCTGGGGTCGTTATATGGAGTCCTCACACGTCGCAGTACGCATACCAATGACTGCATTACTGGCATTGCTCTTCTCGTCGAATTAATAAAGTCTAATAATGGGTGTGACGATGGGGTTAACACACTGTTGGCAAATTTCAAATGTGGGGTAGAATGCAGCCTGCATTGTCTCTCACTCTCTAGTTACACACTGTCAATATTTGATTTGGGAAATTGTGTGTGTGTTATTCGGGCCTTTTCATTACTTATCCCCACATCTAACCTGACCCGACCCTTACAAATTGTTTCTCCGACCAGACGATATCGAATTTCTCTATTTATGTTTTTCGTGTCGATTTTCCTTGTGGACTAATTTGACGCGTTACATGCAAGTTGACGCGAATGGGAAAGCGTGGAGGAGGGGAGTTACTTTCGACGGAATTAGTGCAGATTTTTTTAAATAAAAGCTGGAGTATTGCCTGGGTCGAAAGTATCGAAACTGGCAAAATCAGATATAGTCTTATTGATAGACCTTTCAAAACTGACACAAATAGAAAGCTGTGAAACATCAGATATATTTTATAAAATTGCACGAAATTCACCAGCTTTACTGAAACTATTAATCTTAGTTCAGTTAAAAGAGTTAAGAGATATTAGTTTTTCGATATCGTCAATAAGTTTAACGAAATATTACTGAGAAATTTCTAGAAAACTTAATACTTTTATTGAAACATGATTAAAAATACTACACCTCTCTGCAGTGCGTAAATTCCAAATACACTTCACGCTAATGTAAAGATATCGATCCTCTTGACAGTGTTGACAGACTCCCCAAGACAATTAAATTTCGCGAGTGGCAAAACCACCGAAATTATATCAAACAAAAATTTAAAACTTGCACATGATAAGCAAAAATAGCAAATTATAAATGTCAAAACTAAAAATATCAAAACTGTTTTCTACCAATGGAGACGTGGGTGAACTAGATCTTATCATGGTTTTATATTTTATTTGTGACTATGTTACTGATACGAAACAAGCGATTGTGGAACAGACGAAATTTTTAATTTGATATCGCCGACTCCCATTTTTAAATTTTAAAAAGTATGAAGTGAATAAATGTGTTGCACTATCGAAGATAGGCAAACGTGGTGTAGTGAAATATTGAGTGAAAAATTTACTAACATAGTAAAACATATTACTTTTTTCCAAAACCTTTCAAGTAAAAGCAAAATATTAAAAGAATTTCTTACGGTCACTCACCCTGCTACAATGATCAAAGACAGTATATTCTAATGGAGACTTTATACGGCAATAACATGTTGATCGTTGAAAGAACTACTTCATCGTTTAGATGAAGTAGTTCTTTTAACATCTATTACACAGGAAAATAAATAAAAATTAGTGAGGTCAGAAGTGGATGATAAAAACCCAAATTGGGCGACAAAATTAATGTTCGTAAATTATTCAACAATCGTCATTAGCAAAAACATTAAGACATCTTCGAAAAGGGTTCTACTTTATTTGAAAGAAACGCAACTTTTAATCATTCCAAACATAAATCAGTTGGTTACGCTAATGCTCACTGAGGGTATCTACTGTAGACGGAAAATCCTACGCCGCTTTTCGTGTTTATTCTTGGTGGAGGAGCGATTACTTGGGCATCAAGAAAACAAATAACGGTTGTTCCATCATCAACAAAACTCAATACTTAAGTAAGGCAAAATCTACAAAAGGATTCTTTTCGTTCACTTTATATCAACGCATTTATTAAAAAAACTGTCATTGAAGCTAATAAAACAAAATAATAACTATTTAACACTTAACATTACTTGCATTTTATAATCACTTACACTAGATTTACTGCTAATGGTGTGTAGATAATAATTATTCCATCCAACATTATGTAGTAAAACTTTATTATACTACAAAACACTTTTAAGAAACTATGGACGGAATTTAAACAATAATCATAAATTAAATGTATACTTTCACCTATTTATTTTTGTACACCTCTAGTGAAAAAAAACACGTAGAGTGATATATACTTTATATTTGTCACATTTATCGCTGTCGATATCGTACTTTACTTCAAAAACTCCCCAGGTTCGATAACCATTTGAAAAGTGATCCCCCTAATCTAATCTAAACACTACACAAAACCAACTCCAGACTCTAATTTATCGTCCTCAGAAAAAAGCTCTTAAAACTTCTGCCTTTCTTAAACAATTTAAAATCCAATTACCTTATCTAAATGTCCCTAATTTCTTCCTCATCTCCGCTAACTCCCCGAATTAAACCCTCTTGAAGCCTGCCCTCCCTCCCACATTTTTTCCATGTAATGGTCGTAAAATCAAATTAAATAGTCGCCATTAGCACTCTCCCATAAATCTCGTTTCCAATCCCATTTAAATTCGGAAAGGTCGCGACCTTCTGGTCCTCAGGAATGAGACGACGTAATGCTGCTTTTTCAGTATTTCCACTAGTTAGCATACTGGCGGTGATAAGAATGGTCTGTACACGCAACCGCCGGTGGGGGGCGGAAGTGCATGCCTCCGGGGGCGGCTCAACGTCGGCGTTGCGACGCTCATTTCGCCGCCGCGCTTTGGAACGTGAGCCCGTCGCCTCCGGTACACGCGGACGTTTTGGCGCGAAAAGTGCAAAGTGTCAACATGGTGCTGACTTTTTTATTTTTCCTAGCGTATGGTAAGTTTACGTTTTCGAAAGAAAGCTTCTTTTATTTCGCCCCAATATTTTTGATTCCTGAAAACGAACATAATTTGCGAATGTTACGTAAAATTAGAGGGTTGACGTAAAAGTAAATGTCACTTTTACTCGGAAACTTTAGTTGACACTATGACATAGAAGTGAACGCGCTTGGAATTCCAGACGAAACTATTGAATCATAGATGTGGATGATTCGCACAAAGTAAGGGATGCAGAAATAAATGCCAGCAGACAGACTGCATGAGTCATCCCCTTGAGTTGCGATGTTTTTGTTGTTTTTCGTACTCTTTGCTTAAATATTTATCCAGTAATATGGAGTGCGAAAACGGGTAATTAAAGTTCCGCGAGAAGTTGGTTTGTCGGTTTAATTACATTTCCAAACAAATTTTCGTTAATTAAACAGGGTTTGATGTACGGATGACATGTGGTCGAGTTTTCGTTACTTCTGATTGATTATTTCTTGCTATTCCATTATTCTGCGGTAAATGATTAAATAGAAGGTCTATTCTAACTCAGTTAACAATGAGTGGCGTGGAAAAAATCGCCTCAATAACAAAGATTCATTGTTGGGCGGCCTACACCTGTCCTTTTTTGGGAAAGACAAGCGGAAAGATAAAAACTTGAAAAATAGCCTCGCCGCGTTATCTTTAAAGATAATTGGCGTAAAAAGCGAAACGACAGTAATGGAATCCTGGAAAATTCTGCAATACAGTAAAAGGCGTCGAAAGTGC
This sequence comes from Zophobas morio, assembly GCF_036711695.1. Taxonomy (NCBI): domain Eukaryota; kingdom Metazoa; phylum Arthropoda; class Insecta; order Coleoptera; family Tenebrionidae; genus Zophobas; species Zophobas morio. The sequence goes on from NW_026972109.1 coordinate 10,126,923, forward strand.
ACACTTGAAATTAATTTATAACCATAACAGTCAAAATTTTCGAAAATTGAGACGATTTTTGAAATATAATATGAAACGATTGAATCAAACAAATGACAAGATGATCATTTAAACAACCAAATAATGTAAATAAATAACAATTCCTAGACCTAGACTTTGTGCCATCACAACATCGAACTGCTTGTCAATAAACAGTCAAAATATATTTTTTTGAACGTTGAACGTTTATACCTCGAGCTGATTCCACTTGTCACAAACTTCGTTGCATACAACTTTGCCCTCTCCATGTCATTCCTTAACTCTGATGCCTCTATCATTGATAATAACGTGTAATCCATTATCAACGTTCACAAGTTCTTGTTCCCACCCTCCCGAACTTGCGCTAAAGAGCTTTGTTGCAAATTTGTCAGGATTTCCGCACACAAAAAGAAGTGCCGCTGCGCACAATTCCACGAAAAGCTTTCTCCGGCAAATATTTTTCCAGAAAAAGGCCACTTGAATGTAGTGTGAAAATTCTCTCGTTTGCTGAAATGTGGACATAACTTAATGGGCAAGACAGACGTGGGTGAAAATGTTTAGGGAGGCAACAGGCAATTGTCTAAGGGTAGGGCATGTTTACGGCTGAGCGTGGTAGTTATTTTCGTAGCTGTCTCAGTCTGAGTGTTGAATTTAGTTTGTTGTTAAATTAAAAAAAAAAAAGAAAGGAGGAATGCTGTGATAAAGAGGTCTTTGTCAGATAAGATTTAATTATGGAAAAATTCAAATAGAATTATTTGGAATATGAACAAAAAGGGATTAATTATGTTAAGTATTTCGGGAAAAAAGCTCTGATTAAATCAACGTCAGTTTCATTTTATTAAACTCGGCATTTTTTATCGATTCGTGAATATAAAATGTACAATGATATGGAAGCAAATTCCTCACATATTAAACTAATCAATAAATCCAAACTGTTAATTTTTAATTTAATTTCAGTTGGGGTGAACTTTATGAAATTCAATTTAGTAAAAAGTTTTTAAAACCTTGTTACAACAACCCATCTACCGGTGAAAAATCGATAAAGTATCAGTTCATCTTTAATGTCGGGATGATGTTTCATGTACACAGACTCCATAAAACTTTTACAGGGGTATTCAATTTTGAAATCATTTATGTCCAACAAACACTAGAATATGTGTTCATGAAAAAGGTAAAAAATTCGGTATTTTAATAAAAATGTGAAAGCTCCTCCACCACCATGAACTTTATCATATTACCAGACTGAATGTGTCCGACCGGGTTTCCTAGAAAATTTGCATTTCTGTGGCGTATTTTACAACAAACGACTACTTTTTAGTTTAGGCAAACAAATCTATATATTTGTACGTGAAAAATGTGTTGTATTGTGAAAAATCGAAATAATAATAAATCATGCAAAAACAGAAATTGTTACTAATTTTCCGTTGTAGAAATAAATATTTAATAAAATATACCTACCTAATTAATTAAAAATTTGTTGCTCGCTTTCTTATCACGCCACATAAAAACTTCTTCGTGATAGTAAATCAAAAACTGTAATTGCGTGATTTTCAGTACTGTTAGCTACATCTGAGATAGCTGAAGTAAATTATTGTATAAACTTTGGAAAGAAAATTATATAAATTATAAGTTCAAAATTAAAGGTAAAACAGAAAATTGTGACACTAATGACATATTTACACGTTAATCACAAAATTAATATTTTCCACCAAATGTAAAACAAAATTCGCTTAAAAAATTAAGAGTTTAATTTGACAAAAACATTTTTAATCAACTTTGATGGATTAAATTTTCACTGCACTAAACCGAAACAAATTAGATTAAAGTTGCCACCTGAGTTATAAAAACAATGTGCAGAGTTTTACGGAAATGAATTTGAAAAGTTTAACTAAAATTCGTAATAACAGTTCTCTGAAAACCACCCGTCTATGTGTAGATATTGGCTTTATAAATGTTCACAAAAACGCCCAATCAAAGAAACCGATAACAGCGTAATATGATACTGAAGCTTGCGTCTGCTCAGTAATTATTACACTGACAATTACGTAAAGAAAAGGAAATAGGTGATAAAATAGTCAGTAAATTTACTCACATATTAATCCACGTTTGACTCCTCAGAATCATGTCAGGAACATACGATTTATTTCCTGTGACAACACTTACACTTTCACTCCACAAAATATGTGGCTCAAGCAATTAATCGCCACACATTTCCACCCACACGTTATATAAGACTGACACTGAAAACGTCGCTAAACAATTTCGTGAGGATTTTCATCAGTCCAGAGATGGGTATTATGGGTGCTAAACACCGCCTCTTTGAGTCTGAATCCAGCTTCGTCGGTGAAAATCAACCCATTTAGGAAATCCGGTTGTTCACCCATCTTTTCGATTATCCGGCGACAAAAAACTAAGCGACGTGGTGGAACTCCGGGCGCTGGATCTGATATATATGAAATCTCTATTCATGAAAATCATCCACAGAATAAAACTTCAAATACCGGTACGAACGTTAATTCACAATTGATATTACCACCAAAAACCTAGCAAAACTGAATATTTTGACCAGATACGATGACAATTACTTACCAACTGCGCTTGTAAACATATTTTCTTGCAACAAAAACTATCGCCACAAAAACGCTGCAAGCCTCAATTGGTTTTTTGTGATAATTATTGTTCTCAAATTTTTGCAGCAACTCTTTGTAAGCAACTAAATTAATGAATTTGTCAACAACATGCCACAAGTCTTACGATCCAGAATTCCATTGCAATAATATTTAAACGGCGTAAACGCTTCGTTTTGGGTTTAATCAATACCCCCGAACCTTATCACAATGTTAATTTTCGCCACCATCCCCTCGAAATAAAACTCTAATTACCCCAATTAATCAAACAACATTGTCGCACGAATGCACTGTTTGCAAAACCAACTGCAAGCAAAAACACCTTCGCGTGTTGAACGCATCTCGAAACATACACAGCCGTTAAAGATCGTTAAAATACAAGAAATCTTACATCGCTCCTAATTGCTACCCGTCATGACTTTATAATGTGATTTATATCGAGCGCCTGCATTGAGTGACCACCTGAAAATTTGCATTTGCATTCCCGGAATAATTTATCATGTCTGTCACAAGATATTTCCATATCCATGTGCTAGAAATTGATATGAGACCTAGGGTAACATTCGGGATATTGCTCGTAATGGTCGTAAAAAGCAGGGTGCGCCAGATGCCAAAAACCAACACCGATATGGTGGTACTAAAAATGTATTAATCGAATGCAAAAAATGTAATAAAAACGAAAGGGTTGAGAAAGAATGATGTTTATTAATGCGGCAATTAGTAAATTGTTTATGTTTTGTATTGTTATTTTAACTACTGCGGACTTCGCTGCCGCATAAAGAAATCGATTTAATTTGATTGATTGCTACAAATTGTTATTACACAGGCGACGCATTTACCTTATAACTGTAATCGAACTGAAATGAGTGACACGTCAAGTTGAAATTAGTAATTTTTTATAAAAAAATCGATCGAGTTAAAAAAGTTCATCGATTAACTAATATGAATTCCATTTTATCAAATGTCAGGAAAATTTTTCAGTCTATTACGTTTACGGTCGACGCAAACTTTTATTGGAACAAATATAACATTCCTGCAATACACTAAACAAATCCCATTTCGAGTTATCCAAATTTACATTTCCCATTCACACTTTCAATGCATTTTTAAACGAATATAAATTCACCGACCGAGAAATAAAAAATATACAGTGAAATAAACCCCAACTTTTAAACTTAAATTCAAGATAAATAAATAATCAATCACATTCCCTCAGCACTGTATATGGAAGAAAACGACCATAAAATATTTGTTTGGGAATGAAGGTTGTCGTGGGTGTACAAGATGAAAAATGGAAGATTTTGGATAAGTTCGAACCTGTAGCGTGACCTGAGAATCAATTTCTATCACGAGCATAAAGAAACTTCTCTCTTTATTTATACCACATGAGGAGAAAATAATTACTTTAAAATTACAACGGATATATTTCTTCCAGACGTTAATGTCGACAGTGCGTGCATAAAATAAGGGAATGTGTTTGTAATTTGAATTAACACTTCCCTGAATTTATGTGTTGTCAGTTTAACCTTTTAATCTTGTGAAAAACACAAAACACTGACAAAAGGGTGACTGAAATTGAATTACGATGAGGGATTTTTGATTCCACAGTTACGGCTCGCAGAATGGGATAATAATTTTCATGTGGCGATTAACCTTGTTTATTTTTTATGCCGAAAAATAATAACTGAAATATCGGCCCGTAACAAAAACTGAAGGCTTGACAGACCAAAAGCTTTATCAAGTTTTATGAGATTTTTGTATTCTGCTTTCGGTTTTTATTTTAGCTCGGCCACATTTTTTTTAGTATAATGGAATTCAGTCGTGTTGAGGAAAATTTCTTTACGATTTTCTGCAAAAAATCAAGTCGAGTATCGGTTAAGGATTTAAGAGAGTCCGTAATTGTTTCTAACGAGCGCTTTCTCGTTTAATCCCGATCGAGACAAAAAACTGATCAGTGATTCCGCTGTTACACGTTTCTTGTTCGACGTGAACCGTCTCGATGGAAAGTGAATGTATTCGTAATTTTTCATCAGACTTTTGTTGATTCACTGTTGTTTTCGCGGAAAAAGAGAAGAGATAAAATGGAATATAAGAAACACTACCTGTCATGAACTGAAAAAGTGGGAAGGTTATTTATCCTTCTAGAGTAAGCTAAGTATTTTTTGTTCAAATGCAATGTGGAATAAACATTTTTTTAATGACTTAATTTTTTAATATACAACTTGTAAGAAAATCTAGCTTGTGACACTTCAAGTTTTCCCTAATAAAGATAAATTTGTTTCATTAAGCTGGCAGTGTCGTAAAACTCTATTAAGGTTACACCATGCTTGCGTTATAAGATGAAAACAGTAATGTTAATCTAAATTTTACAATGCATGCAGCAGCGCTATATGAAGTACTAAAATTTTCGCTAAAATTTCAAAAAACATAAATTTCTTTCGTTAATTAATTCAGTCTTCTGAAAAGAAAATATATCATTTTGAGATAAATAATACCAACAAAACAAGCCGTTTAAAAAGTAATTACTAAACAAAGCTGTTATTTATCCATTATTTTGCAAATGTATTTCCAACATAGAAGCCGTCTTTTCAGTAACTAAGGTAAACGTAAGCCCATTCGTGTGCTGAACTCCACAGAAAAGCTTAAAACGCCTACACATTTTAACCTAACCTTTTACTTCAAATTAATTAATACCTCCAATAATTACATTACGATTATTCATTACCCATTATAGTAAATATAACGTTGAAACATGCCTGCCTCCATAGATAACAAAACCCGAAGCTGTCCCTGTACTAAACTCCACGAAACAGGTTTAAAGCATTTATATCTTAACACAACATTCTGTTTTAAATTAATTAGCATTACTTGACCCTATCTCACTCCATTCTTCCAACCCTTAACAAAAAGAACAATAGATTACGTTTTCGGCTTACATACACAATATACCGTATATTCGACCTACTGAAACGAAATAATTTCTCCAGAGAAAAGCTCTTTACACATCTAACTCTCATGACCATAAAAACTTTGCAGAATTAATATAGAGGAAGCATTAAAATACTAAAAACCATGATCTCGTTAAAACAACGCTAAAATCAAATTTGCGCAAGTTTATAGCCCATGGGAGTACAAAAACGTTTTTTTTTTTCAAAGCTTTGTAGCACCATTAGTAGATTTAATTAATTTAACACGAACATCTACAATAGAAATTTTCCAGAAGCAGATTCATTAGTGTGCGTTTGTCAGAAACTATGAACAGGCAAAAGAACACAGGACTGATATCCGACGAAAATCCATCTTGCTTTCCGACAGACTACTTTTTCGAAATCAATACTGCATACATGAATTATGAACAAGAATATTATTTGAATATCGGTCATTCTATTCAACCATAAAGCTATCCGAACACAAACAACAAGACTACTTTTTGAAAATAAAGCTGATATAGAGTAACGGCAATTAGTACTTTGGCGTTCTTCGTGAGCTCATTTCCTCAGAGGGTAGTTCATTTTTCTCCTAAAACATTAAAAGAAACTTTATGGATCATATAGCTCCGTTGCTAACATTTTGTAAGTCGTAACAGCAGCAATATTTAAAAACTACCCTTTGCGCGAAAATCGATAAAGAACACCGTCCATCGAAGCGATTGAATTAAAAAAAGGGAAGCCATCATCATCCTCATAAATTTTCCAAATTCTTTCGAATTTTCCTTGTTTGATCTTTTTATTTCCTCGCTTCGAATGCAGTAACCGCTTTGACTTCCCGTAATTTCTCTTCTCAAAGTCTTTACTTTTTAATTAACGCAGCTTATTTTCCATGGTTGGTTGATTGCTTCGCAAGAACTCCAATTATGTCATTAGAAATATTTCCATCCTACGCTCGTCTAATCCGTTTAAAAATCAAAATTATCGACTAAGTAATCAAACAACGCATTAGTACAACATGCAACCTTCGTACCTGCACAAAATGCAAACGTCATACGCCCTTGAACGATATTAATAGAATCCCACTTGATACCAATCGCAAGAACTTCGATTTTAATCCAAAAGTCACTGAAACAATTTTAAAGCAATAACACAGATTTCGCCGGCGACGAATGAATTAAACATTACCTTTAGCGGTTAAAAGGAAGGAAAAAGAATGGGCGAGTACGCGGAAAGCTATTAAACTTTTTTAATAAAAAATTCTAAACAGAAGCCGGGTGGTTTTTGTGGTCCATTTAGCCAAGTTTTTCGGCGATTAGCAGTTAATAACAGATTATTACGTAATCGCTAGCAGTATCGTTTGCAAATTATTTGCGAGGTATAATTAATATGATACTTTCGATCGAAAGAAAAATATTTACTCAATGCGGTATCAGCACTTTCGCCGTTATTACGATCCCAATTTAATCCGGAGCAACAGTCCGTTAAAAAAGCGTCAAAGTTTCCAATGGTGAGTTTTTGCAGATAGTGAGCTTTCCGCGAACTTTGCAATAACAGCGTGTTCGTAATTTCAGGAAGTAGTTGTTTTTGTAGACTTTATCTCAAAAGCTGGGTTGTTGACGGGCAGACAATGAGACAAAAAATGTATGACAACGTAAACTTTGTTTTTCTGGAAATTTTTATAAAAAGGGAACTCTTAAGGAACTTTTAAAGCGGAACAGATAAAATTTCGGCATTGCCGAAAATCTTTGATAATTTGATATTTTAACACAGACATGCCTGAAGTTAGCTCTTGGGAAATAGTTTATACCCGCATTATCTGGTAGTCTGAAAATAAGGCACTCAGTGGGCCAGGTAATAATCATAACGATAACATATTCATAGAAAATACTGTTCAAATTATCGCTTTAGAAGCTACATCGCCAATTTTACCTTTCAAAATGATGTGGGTTTTATCGTTTGACGCTGCGTTTTAGATTTGCTACTTTATTCCTTCTTTGAACAGAATCCTTTGATGTGCAGTTGTTTGGTGCGTTGTTGGTTTGTTACAGACTTTTAAAAGTGAAAAACATTTTATCTTTATATACAGGCTGAAATATTGCAATTCTGTAAACGTCATTGTTTTTAGCTTTAGTACGTTTACAAGTATAATTTCTCTGTTTATTTTATGTTAAACAACAACTAGGAGTAATTGATATAACAGTACAATCAACCTAAGAACAAGAATGAAATAACCAAAAAAATAATGATTTGTTTATTAGAATCAAAAATGAGAAAACCGTTTAGATGAAACTTTGAGAGGTCCAGCTTCCAATCGCTCAATATCGTAACTGAAACTTTAAATTCCCCACAAATCCTGCAAATTCATTTCTCCCCGAAGGAGTAAATTTCCCAATTCCACCCTCTGCATGTCCCAAACATGACATGGTTTCAAATTCAACTTCAATTTAGATCCACGTTTGCGATTTGAGTCGCGTGCAGAAGTGGCCTTCGGGCGGAAACATCAGAAATGTCACAAGTTCAAAAAAAGTTAAATTGTGGGAGAAAGTCGATGTAATGTCCTCACGTGCAATTAATTAATGGACGCTAGCCTGAATTAAAACTCGCCGTACAATAATTATGATGTGTACACATAATAAAATGTGCTAACGTGGGTTTCTATCGCTAGGGATTACCGTGAAAAATGCAACCAGTACGATTCTGCTATTTTGGGGAAAGCTCGAACGGGATAAGATTTATTGACCCATAAACCTTAATAATCACGTAAAAATAAAAATAATCTCTAGATCGTGCTGCTTAAATATTTACCAACAGAACTCCAACAAATCAAGTTTTTGTGGAAGGCTCCATCATTTAGATTTCTAAAAGGGTAAATATTTATGAGCAAATCTGATTGAACTTGAACCATCATCGGACAAGTTCGCAGGATTGATTTATTCATGGAAAAAACAAAGAGAATAGTGAGGCGAAAACAACTCTTGTGGAAGTCAGATTACGCGTCCGGTCGAAAGGAAAATTTCTCTTTATTTGTTTTAAATTTGGGTGAAAAGCTGATAAGAGGAGTCACTGGAGGAACCCCTTTGGGACTTGTGAAGTTTAAATGGTCGAATAAAACACGACTAGAGGGGCGGAGTGGAAGTATGAGACCCGAAGGAGTCGTCTCTGTAACTCTATACGTTTGTATAAATTGCAAAATTATCGTTTTTATTTCTGAACGAAGGTGGGCTCCGATAAATTATTGCATTTAATTTCATGATAATTCCATTATGGAAATGATGAATAATTGTCCAATTCCATGATTTCCGGTTGTTTTATTACGCCCATCCCATTCTTGATATTCATCAGCTTCTTTCACAACGGGTGATATACGCAGAAATCATTAAAGTGGAACACTGACAGTAAAATTAATAAAGGAGAATTACACCCTGAAAATGGACTTAATTTGGGTCTCGTGCTGATACCGAGGTTCGTTAACCCTAATGGAAGGGGCGTTTTGTTTTAAACTCAACAGAATAACTAAAGAAACTGCAACTTATAATTTATGGATAGTAAAACAAATTGAAGCAATTTATCACATTTATAATTACACGTACAACATCCATTTTATACTAATTTTCACCAAAATTACGAAAACCCGCATTTGTAACTAGAAAAAAATCCCTCAACGCTCTGGTGATTTTATTCGCACCCGGAAAATAAATTGTTTAATTAGCAGCAACCTGTTCTGCCAACACGATTCCCTTGACGTTAACGCTTACAACGGAATGGATTTTTTTTAAGAAAATCGTATGCATTATTGAGCATAATACTCACTGAATTTTAAAAATAAAGTCATTCTGTCCGACATGTAAATTTCTTTGCAAATTCCAAAAGCTTACCGAACCTTATTGACTTACGTGAATTACCTCCCTCGAAAATAAAAAAACAATCAAAAACTAAATCATCACGGTCTTAGCTCTTTCTACTTCCGCGTAAACAATTAAACTCTTGTTTGTACGTCTTCAGAAAACAAAGAATCTGTAATTAACTGGTCTACTTTTGTTCCGTTTTGTTAAAGAAATAATGAAGACAATCAGTTTCCTTTCCCGAACTCTCAACAAAAGTAAATCTTGAGATTCGCATCTTAAGAAGTTAAAGCTTTCAATAAGAACCCTCAAGTGCCACTTGAACGAAGTTCCTCGGATTTATTTTGTGTGATTAACCGCTGAAAACTAAACAGTTAAACACCTTCAGAATCTCAACTAAACGAGTTAACTATTCCCGATACTTCAAACCTTTCCACGCCACTTTATCACCGCATGTATTTGTTCAAACTTTAGACCGAAAACAAGATTAAAGCGTCGATTAAACTTACGTCACTCCAAACGAACAACTAAAGCTTTTTATTATTGCATAGTTTATTGATAACGTAATCACAAATTACATAATGCGTCAAGTTTCGCACAAAAATCTATCGATTGTTACAAATAACATTGACATACCTTCCGATAATCGGGATTTAATTGTTATTTTCCTGCAGAGCTTTCCCCGAACCCTGCAATAACTATAATTCCTACGCACATTTCCGCACTCAATTGCTCGACTCCGAATTCGGCCGGTGAAAATTTAATTATAATGATGATTCGGGGAAATTAAGCGGGTCAATTTCCGTCTTTTACATTTATTTAACCGACCATAAACCGCCAAGGCATTATTATTGACGAGATTAAACCCCTGCTAAAAGCTCGCCTATGCCGTAAAAGGGCTAATTACTATCTTGAAAACAGACACAAACTTCTACAATGCCGAGCCAAATCGATATTCATCATGCAAGCATCATTTATAACAGCCGACGCACCGGCACTCCTGTCTCTGCGATTTTCGTGTCGAAAAAAAATTATACTAAATCTTTGCGTTCCAGAAATGGTACAATTATGGACAGTTAAGAGAATTCCGTGCCCGAGGGTATTGTCCTCGCAGGGTGTCGGGGGCGTTTTTAGCAAATTGGCGAGAGGAAGGCGGAATGTGCGTGTGCTTCAACAGTTAGGACTAAGTCTAATTAAAAACGGAAGTTTATACCATACAAACGTAATTTAAGGATTTGCTTCTTCAAATTTCACAGGGTGAAAAATTTTAGCACCTTAAAATACTCCTACAAACGAGAAATTTAGTAAAAATGACATGACCTACATGACCGTGGCTCTTGCATTCAGCAAAACCCGCAGTAGTAAATAACGGATAGTGTATTGATAAAGTGCAAAAATTTTGATTTATTAGTGGTCTCATGCCAGAAACAAACCACACAGAAGTGCTTCTTTATAACATTAAGGGCATTTCCAGGAACTAGTTCCGACCACCACACTGAGAAGAACTATATGAAAATCGTGAACCTACTAATGTGTATTTATTTACGCAAAACTAACATTATCATAACAGAAACATCAATATTCCATAGTATTGATATTACCCCCCACAACCCTCAATTAATCCTACTACAAACTCCATCCTTTGTAATCTCGAATAGATTTAGCCCCCCACAGCCGTCTGTGCCCCCAATAAAGAAACCATTCCGTGACCTACACCATCATTAACAATTTCGTTCAATACGTCAAATGCTAAATCCTCTGTTGATTGACGTCCCTCCCTTAAGAAGCCTTCGCGACATCCCGATTCTTTACACTCTAATAAATCACCCCTTAACAAGCGGAAACTGAGCGGGCCATATTTCGACGGGATTCACGGAACAGACGCAAACCATGTTCGAACACCCTTATTTTGAATTACATCGAAATTCGCCCCCGCAAAGATTTATTATCATAGTTTTTCGATTGCAGCGGACGCCGTCTATTTCAGCATGAGCGATATCAACGTAACTATCCCTATAGATAAGGGTAAGTTCCCTCCGAACAATCAGTCTTTGGCTACTTTCTACGCTATCGGAGACTCCCCTTTCAACTACTCCGTCGTCGAAGGCAGCGACTTCGTTCAAATCTCCCCGATGGGAGATGTCACATTCAAGAAGAAAGTTTTCGAGAAGAATGTCCAAAGTACGAGTAAAGTGGACAGAGGAAATTGTATTGGCTATAAAATGGTCTAAGTCATAGCTGATGTTTTTGTAAGTGTGTCCTGCATCAAAAGCAGTGACGAAAATATGAGCTAACGACGATCTTGACCTGTCTTATAGTAAATACAATTTCCTCTAGAAATGTTAGATTAACGTGTCAGTTGCAGATGTTGACGGGATTCCCGCGAAAATAGCCGTGCAGGACAGTTCCAATAAGGAGACCGGATCCTTGAATCTGGAGTTTCTGCCATTCGAAGGCCTTGACTGCGATTTTATAGTGGAAGATTTATGTTTTTGGAAGACAGTGCAATATCGAATTAGCGAGAACACAAAACCGAGGCTTATCGGGTCTTTGGCTTCGCCTTTTTTGCGCGAAATGTGTGCGAGTTGTGAAATTAACTACAACCTACTCAGCAAAAACGAAGAGTTCCGGTTAGTCTCCGTAGGAAGGCTGCACACTATTGAATCCACGAGGTCGTTAGATAGGGAAGATAAATCACGACACTATCTAGATGTGCTGTGTACGGTTGAAAACTCGAAACATTCTGTAAGGAATGTCACAAAGACTCTACTGGTTACGGTTCTGGATACCGACGATAATCCACCTAAAGCGCAGGAGAAGATTATAAAGATAAATATGTCCTCGCGGCACGTAGTAAAGGTGAGTGTTTTTATCGGACGATTTAATTTTATTTTTTTAGTCTGGTTTTACCGGATTTAATTTGATTTAAACTTGGCAAATAAATTCTAGACCATTACTCGGAATACACAAGTTATTTAATTATTAACGTATAAATACCTACTAACAGACTCGCACTTTAATTTTAACGTCACAGTAAGTCTTCAAGCTTTGACTAATATTTTATTAACAGTGGTTTGATAATACTTTAAAATTTTGGTGGAGGCGCCGGGTTCATTTTTATTCCATATTTCCAACATACTGGACTATTCAAGGTCAAAACCATTGAGTTAATTAATTAATTAATTTTGGATGTGACTGGTAAAACTGTAACCAAAATGTGTCTGTTCATTTTCATTAAAATATCAGTGACGTCATAAGTTTACAAATTATCTAAAAACTGAAATGTACTATCGCACGCAAAAGTTTTCTCAGTACTCAGCAACCAGGGGTATTAAGCTCCTCCGCCTTCTCTCTGCGGGTTGACATAATTCCCTAAAGACTCAGGTAGAATAAAATGGAAAAGGGCTAAAGTTTCCTTGCTTAATTACAGAAATTGATTTACAGTGTTGTAGTATCACACAATAAAATACGCTCAACTCAGAAAGTACTTTTCTTCACATAAAAGTAAATTAATGGAGTAAACAAGTAACCCCCATATCCGAACAAACCATTAGGAGTATTTATTAACAAAAATGAATACTTAAATTTATCATGGGTAGATTTTAAATTGGAAGCGGTGCTTTTTTATCGACTTGACTTAGTGAGAAATCGAATAAACTGACGAATATTGACAACTCGAAATTAAAACAATACGAAATCTCGGAATGAAATATAAAATTAAAAATATAAATATTATCTTCTATTTATCTTATATCTATTTAATTTTGGGACTTAAATAAGTACTTCGACTTTTAAATTTTGCGATTTTTCGACTTTACATGTTTTTGATTTTTTACTTATTCGATTTTTCAAAATATTGCGACTTTTTAAATCTTCCATTTTTCGATTTTTCGGTTTTTTGATTGTTCGATTTATTGATGCTCGATTTTTTAAATTTTCAATTTTTTAAGTTTTTAAATTCTAGATTTTTCACTTTTTTGTTGTTTCGATTACTCAATCTTTCGATTTTTTTGTCCTCTCGTTTTTAGATTTTTCGATTTTTTGGAATTAATTTTTCGGTTTTTCGATACATATGTCGATTTTTCAATTTACGAGCACTGGTTTGTGGAGGCTGCCGGGCTCGAAAATCTTAGAATACAGTAATGTTGCGCCCACCTATATTTAATAATGATAAAATAAAAATTTTCATAATAACATCGACTTACCTAAAATAATATTCAGAACTTTTGGCTGCGTTATCACTTAATAATTTTAATCACTCCCTCTGTTTTGAGCAGACAATTTGCTGCAAGCTTAATTATGGCATTCTTTCGAAATGTAAACATAAACAATTGAAGTTGGGCATGTACTGTAATTATGTTTTTACTTCAGAGACGAGGGAACATCTGTCGAAATAACTTTAGATCAATTTTTTTGCGTTTAAAAGAGAAAGTCTTGCAGGCGCCTAATGTTTTTTATTATATAACAAAACGTTGGGGGCCTCTTGTGTTTTGTTTTTAAAATACTTTAAAAAAACCTCGAGAATCCGTGAAGTTCTTTTCTTCATTTGGAAACAATTTTACAGAAACTTAGGACCTCCTAGCGTCCTTTTTTTTCAATACATCGTGTTTCGTTTTTGAAGGAGAAATCAAAATATGTATCGATAAAACCAAAAACTGAAAAATCAAGAATTTTAAAAATCTAAAAAATCCAAAAATCTAAAAATTAAAAATCGAATAGATGAAAATGTTGAAAAATGTAAGATTTAAAAACTCGCAAAATTTTGAAAAATCGAGTAAGTAAAAAATAAAAAAAAAACAGAAAGTCGAAAAATCCCAAAACGTAAACTAGAAATCGAAAAATTTAAAAATCGGTTAATCAAGAAATTGAGAAATCGAAAAATCCAAAAATTTAGAAACGCCAAAAACTGAAAAATCGAAAAATTTAAATACCTATATCCTAAAAATAAAACGTCGAAAAATTGGAAACTTGAATAATCAAAAAGCCCAGAAATCAAGAAATCGAAATCGAAAAATTGAAAAAACACGAAATGGGAACATCGAAAAATCGAAAAATGGCAAAATAGCATCAATTATTAAAAGTGACAAAAATACGTTAAAATTGAAAAATTTAAATTTAAAAAAACCGATAAATCGAAAAATTGAAACATTAAAATATCGAAAAACTGAAAAATTAATTCCGAAAAATCTAAAAATGAAAGGGCAAAATATCGAAAGACTGAGAAATCGAAAGATCCAAAAATTTAGAAACGCCAAAAATTGAAAAATTAAAAAACTTAGATACATAAATCCCAAAACTGAAACACTGAAAAATCGCGAAATTGAAACATCAAAATCGAGAATTCGAGAAGTCGTAAAATGGAAAAATTGAGAAAGGGAAGTGGCTAAAAATTAAAAAATTTTAACTTCTCTAAAAAAACCGATAAATCAAAAAGTGAATAATCGGAAAATTGAAAAATTCCGAAAAATTGAAAACGCTTAAAATTTAAAATTGAGAAAGCGAAAAATCGAAAGAAAACCGTTAAATTGAACATTGAAAAATCGAAATATCGAACAACTGAAAGATTAATTCCGAAAAATTGAAGAATTCGAAAAATTGAAAATTTAAAAATCGGGCAATCAAAGCAGCAACAAATCGAAAAATGTAAGATTTAAAAAATTGCTAAATTTTGAAAAATCGAATAAGTAAAAAATCAAAAAAACAGAAAGTCGAAAAATCTAAAAATTTAAAAATCGAAATACATATTGAAAAATCCCAAAACTTAAACAGTGAAAATTTGAAAATCGAAAAATTGGGAAACCAAGAAATCGGAATGACGAAAAATCGAAAAGTCGGAAAATTAAAAAAAATCCATTAATCGAGAAATTGAAAAAAAGAAAAATCTAAAAATTTAGATATACCAAAAATTGAAAAATTAAAAAATTTAAATACATAAATCCCAAAACTGAAACGTTGAGAAATTGGAAAATCGAAAAATCGAAAAGATGAATTATTGTCGAAGAACTGGGAAATCGAAATCGAAAAATTCAAAAATGGAAGTGGCCAAAAATCGAAAAATTTTAACTGAAAAAACCGATAAACCAAAAAGTGAAAATTCGAAACATCGAAAAACTGAAAAATACCGAAAGATTGAAAAACCAGAAAATTCAAAAACGAGAAGGCGAAAAATTGAAAGAAAATCGGTAAATCGAAAATTCAAAAATCTAAATACTGAAAAACTGAAAAATTAATTCCGAAAAATTGAAGAATCGAAAAATCTAAAAACGAGAAAACAAAAAATCGAAAAATTGAGGAAACGAAACAACAAAAAAGTGAATAATCTAAAATTTAAATAAACGAGCAATCAAAATTGAAATAAATAAAATTGTCAATATTCGTCAGTTTATTCAATTTCTCACTAAGTCAGGTTGATAAAAAACACCACTTCCAATTTAAAATCTACCCATGATAAATTTAAATATTCATTATAGTTAAAAAATAATGGTTCGAACGGATGTGGCGGTTATTGTGTGACACTACAACATATTTAGTTTCCACCTGAAGAAGGTACTGTGTAATCAATCACTGTAATCAAGCAAGAAAACTTTAGTCCTTGTCGATTTTAGTCTACCTGAGTGTTTAGGGAATTATGGCCACCCGCAGAGAGAAGGCGGAGGAGCTTTATACCCCTCGCTGCTGGTTAGCGACAATACTTTTGCGTGTGATAGTACATCAAACCAATATAAAAAAATCTAATTAAAAAATGAACTTTTATAATTAAATTCTACATTTAACTGTCTATTATTTGTAAAAACGAAAGGTAAAAATCGCACAATCTTGATGCGCAGACTACCCATGAATTAACCCCAATCCTTCACCTCTCGAAGGTCGGCTCAAATTTGACGGATGAAGTCAACGACGCACTCCACCCATCCATTCAAGCTTTCACTGAATTAAATCATTGTTAAGCGGTTCTATTCTCTTAGTCCTATCAAGGACTATTAAGATCATCAGAACAGACTTCAACTTATATAATCAAAATTGCTTCACTCTACCTTCACTGCAGCGCTCTTCGCCAAGCGTTAATAAGTAAAGAGTGTGGTTTTTGTGGCTCTTTGTATCTCTCGCCGGAAATTAAAATATTTATAATTCAAGATTTCTCGAAGTTCCTGCGATATTTCTAATGGCTTGTACACATTCTGGCTTTAAAAAAATCGGGCGAGTTTTCGCCTCCACATAGAACTGGTGTTAAATGAACTAGTGAAACTTCGCATACCGAGAATAGTTGGGAGTGAACGCACAAAGTGTAAAGTCGTATAGTGGTAATTTTCGTAATGAAGCAGTTGGCAAGAGGGAGAATCCAAGAACAATAAGTCACGACATTAGCGACATGTCGTTAAGAACAGAACTGGAGATGGGATGATTTAGTGGGCGGAAAAAATGAAATAATTCTGGGCTACTTTACGAGAATTTAACGCACGGTGGATATGAATGTATGAATAAAACACACATTTTGGTTTCAGTATGATAATTTAAGAATATTTGTAAGTTTGTCGCTGTAAAATTTTTATACAGGAAAGTTATAATCTTCTGGTTTACCTGTAATAAATAGGTCAATATTCGAACCTCCATTTCACAGTTTTATTTGTTTTGCGTGCTGAGAAAATTGGTCGTGATTAAACTTCCTTAAACTTTGACTATTACCATTTCTAGCTTGTGACATGTTTGAAATATTATCGATTTGACAATAAATCAGCTAATTAGCTGCAATTTCTCTCATGATGAAACTAAATTGGTTCTAATTAACAATATTAAGAAACTTTAGTAGGTGTACACAAGGGTTTCAGCATTCCAATTTAAAGAGGATTATTTCCCTCATCATACGTAACTAAATACTACTGGAACATTAACTGGGGATACAAACATTTATCCAAATATCAAA
Source organism: Zophobas morio (assembly GCF_036711695.1). Classification (NCBI taxonomy): domain Eukaryota; kingdom Metazoa; phylum Arthropoda; class Insecta; order Coleoptera; family Tenebrionidae; genus Zophobas; species Zophobas morio. The sequence continues at coordinate 10,144,261 of NW_026972109.1, forward strand.
ATGTCATAAAAACAATCGGTTTACTCTACCCACACACGAAACAATGACGGTTCACATCAACATGTGCCATTAAGACGAGACGTCATTAAGGCTACCTCACGACTATAATTACGCTTTAATGAAATTATGATGATCACAATGGATTGACGTAAATAATAAGTGTACGTAGAAAATAAATCAATAATTGTCCTATATATTTTAATAATAAGTCAGCAACAAAATTTCTATTTTTAGCACACAATACCATTACCAACACAATGTTTATTTTTAGCAGTCCGTTTCGATGATGTTTTTTTTTCTAATTTCATTAAGCACAACAAACAAAACAAAAACACCATAAAATTAATTGTCAACAAAAGAATTAATTTTATCAGTCTTTTCAGATTATCTCTGCGCCATATTTTCAGAGCTATGTACACTTCCAATTATATTCGCCCCACTTAATCCACACTTCTTTCACCCCCACTCTCTGAAAAAAAGGACCGACTCATAAAGTGAACACGAAGAGCATCGTATATCTTATATTAAAATACGATACGATCCTAGAATTCCACGAAGTACATGCATCCTCGAAATTGTTCCGTAATCTCGCGATTATCTCGAAGATCCTCCGCAACAAATGTATCCCGAAACAGATTAGAAAGCGAATTACAATCTCACCGATTCCGGAAACATTCTTTTATTTATTTACAGCTTTAGATAACATCTGCATTGCGACAAAACCGTAAATCCAGTCGTGCACCATTAACCGCTATTTAAATTGTGTGATAGGCGCGTCGTTCTCCAACTTCGTGGAATATCGTAAACCGTAGTCTTATCGCCTGCAACTAAACTAAAACAACAAAATGGTACATCTATTTGATGATGGGATAAATTCCATTTGAGAGAATTTACAGGTGAAAGGTTCGGCGAAGCTTTCAAATGGAATAATTCACTCGATTAAACTTGTCGAAAACAATGTGTTCGTATTTGTTCAATAAAATATTTGGTTTGCAGGATCACGAGGTGGCACACAAGGATTTAATTTTCAGCGACAAGGATTCGTACGACGTTAACAGGTACAAGCCCACCGTTTTGAACGACACGCTGAAAATCTTGAAAGCACAGTGCAACAAGTATCGCGATGATCATCTGAAACAGGAAGTTCAAACTGCCGTTCACTGCAGTAAGTTTAATACTTCAAGTTATTTTTGTTGAAATATTTGTCTTTATTTAGAAATAATAATAAAAGCGCACAATTTCTCTTAACGAGGCGAATTTTACAAAAAACTTAAACTTGCTACTTAATGAAATTGAAGGTATGTTTATTCACAATTTACATGTCTTTTTGTGTTTCTTACGTAAATCATTAAATAAACATTCTTTGCGTTGGCTCGCTACAACAAAAGCTTGCAGCTTTTTCAGAATAAACTAATTACTTTAAGGACTTAAAGAAAGTACTTTAATGTGGTTCGTGTCTATATCACGGTAAGTGTAATTTTTCACGCCACGAAAGGAAGCTCTGTTTAAGTTCAAAAAACGAAGACATATTACAGTGAATGGGGAAAGTAAGCTCCACTTGGCTGCTGAAAAAATGAAACAGCGTTTTTTCAGACACGCCAAATTACTTTTAAAATTTATAATATCATATTTGTCAAACGATATTAAAGCATGTTGGCATTATAAGTTACACAAGGCGGCCAAAGTTCGTGACATTTTACATCTGCGTTACCCAAAAAATTATAGAAGCCAGATTTCTCTATGTACTTTATTCCAACAAAAATGCGGTTCTCAATTTTCATTTGTACGCACAAAAAACCGACACAACTAACCATTAAAATTTAATTCAGTCTTTATTTTACAAATTAAACTATAACTCTACGTTTTTTAGAAACGTAGCCCTTTGACATTTATACATTTTTAACATTCTTATTATTCGGCTAACCTACAATAACACACCCTTTTTCTGAAAACGTCCGCCGCCTTGAATTTACTACGAACCGTAACCAACCCGCAATCATTTTACGCTCTGTTCCAGAATTAAAATTCACGAAAACCATGCCCATCGAAAAATGGACTTACTCTGTCGTCCTCCAACTCAACGACACCGCCCTCATTAATGGAAATAAAACGGTAAGCCCCATTTAAATTCATTACGTGTTCCATCAACCCCGAATTAGGTGATGTTGCACTTTATATCAACGTCATAAATAATGTGCAAACTCATCACGTTTTATGTTATTTATGTAGAAGATCCAGCCAATAGATAATTAGAACGAGGCTAATAACGGCGCGATTATGACGTGGGTAATTTGAAAAATTCGCGTGGTAATAAAAGACTATATTTTCCTTTTTAGAGGTAGTGTCATTATTTAACACAGTCTTCACGAATTTGTCTACTTAATACTAAAATAGTTTGATGACATCATTGTACTCAACTACTTGATACTTTGCACTTATTACTAAGAACTCTAAAGCTTTATAAAGCACGAATTTTAAACCTGTATGGCGTGCTAGAAATTTCTCAACTCGCCCTCTTATTTATGCACAAAGTGTAGCCAATACATAATAATTAGAGCGAGGCTAATACCGGAGCGATTATTATCTTATATGATCTACTTCCCTTCCGGTTAATTCCAGGTTACGGTGCCTATTGATTTACACTTCCCCAATGAGTCAGGATATCATCCGGAGATGATAAAGAAACTGCTGAAGCCGCCCCATCTCTATCCGAGCAATAAAGTTAAAATTTTCAGGTGATTACCTCGTTTCACTCGAAGTTTTATAAAGTAAATCGCTTTGTTCCGCTTTAGAACCGCTGCTCCTTTAGCCAGATTAACACAGCCAGCTATCAAGAATATGAATGGGGCGAAACACTTTACCTTACGACCGGTTGTTGCCGAACATGAAGACATTTTCAACGTGACCTACTCCGGAGGGATTGTTTTCGTACACGACGCCGGAAATTTAAGGAATGCTCCGGAATACGTGAGGTGACTTTACAGATAAAGGATAATCGAGGATCGGCACGCACGACTCTTTTTCTTGTAACGGAGACTAATTTTTACCTGACAAGAATGCGTCACTTCATAAAAATATCACGTAGACAAATATTCCTGAAAGGAGCGTTTCATAACATAACGTAGTAACGAATTTTGATTCAATTCCAGTTGTGTGACAATGCTGAGAAATAATTTTTAAAATAACGTAACATTTAAGAAAATAACGTTGAGTGTATACATAAATAAAAAAATTTAAAAACTTAGAAATAAATTCTTTGAACTACAATAAATACCAGCATTCCAGTCGGCAATCAATCAGTTATCACAACAATGCCATATCAGTGGTGCCAATAGAATTTCAGCAATTCAGAAATTACTCCAATTCCACACAGCCTCGTTCTCCTCTTTCAGGCTAAACATCTCCTGGACCGACAACAACAACACCAAGAAATTTGATGAAATTGCCGTTCATATAGTGAATGAACCAACGAAAACCTGCCTCAACTTTACGAATATTAATAAACTGTATTGGTGTTCCGAGTTCTCAAACCCGGAGGAGTGTTTGAGTCCGAAGTCGTGCGCTTTATCGACCGGCGGATCATCGAGTGTTAAGAAAAGGTAAACAGTTCCGATAACGTGATGGGGTTTAAGTACCGAGTCGAGCCAATAGCTGTCTCGGACGGAGAGGCAATAGACTCTTCCTGCCATAAAATTGATTTTAATTAGACGCAGTAGTAAAATCGGTAATTGCTAAGCAGGTGGGGGTTTATTGTTTCAGGGAAGGCCCGGAGAGATGCATGTGGAGGGGTGAAAGAACTCCTTCGAATGAAACTACCACTTTGTACTCCACTTGTACACCGGATACAGAAACGTGTCCAGATGAAGTCTGTGATGAATTGGAGCAATTACATCATATGATTTGTCCGCAGGACTGTACAGGTAAATGTTTATTGATCATAAATTTAGCAAACATACAGGGTGACTGCGAAATATATGCAATAATTTTAACCAGGGCATCCTCCACCCTAGTAGAATCGAAATATAGAAAAAGCAAATTAAAAATCGAATGGGGCATATCGACACATTTTGCATGGGAAAACTGCACCATAAACCGATTTCACCGACCGCTCGATGATGACTGGCCCTTTTCGTGTTTTTCACGTTGCGATTAAAAATATGCCTCATAAAGTCACTTTTTTGGTTCTTAATCGGAGTCGCTCGGTCCCATTCATTGTAGTAATTATGTAGGTCACGAAATATTGCCAGCGGCGCGCATAACAATTTACATGTAATTTCAAATAATTTTTTCTAGGCACTGCTACCATTTAGGACCGTGAATTTTATGATCATATTGTGAGCTGTTCCCCATTTTTTTTTTGCATGTATTTCGCAATCACCTTGTATAGGGATAATTTCCCTAACTTAGCAGAAATTTCAGATTAACAGACATTTCAAAACAAATGTTTCAAATTTCTTACAGACAACGTCCTTTTCCCTGCCGAAAAAAATAAAGCCACAAACCGCGGCATTTACCGCGCCAGCGGTGTCTGCACTTGCTCGGAGATCACCTGTCAGTGCAATACCCTAGAATACAATGTCATCCCTAAACTCGGCAAAAAGGGTAAACCCGCAAAGACCCTAGACCAGTCTCCGACCGTAAACCACACACTCTTTGTCCAAGCCAACGTGAGCAGACATACAGGCAACGTCACCAGCAAGATCTTGGGAATAGAGTTGGCCCGTTGTGGCACAACTTGCGTGTTCGGGATCGTCGCCGGAGTGCTCTTTCTTGGAGGAGCCGTCGCTTTGATCGTGATATGTTGGAAATTAGACAGTGTCCATAAAGTCGTCCGTAATAAATTTAGCGACGAAAACCAAGATCTCTCAGCTCCTCTTTCCGACTACATCGACCGCTCAGCACCGGACCCCATCCCATTAAGTTTCGACATGACCACGTCTTTAGCTGATACGGCCATCTTGAATATCATCAACAAGTACGCGGTAATGTTATGCTTACAAGTGTGTCATTAAGTAGTAAGACGAGAAATCTGCAGCCTGATCCCAAATGGGAGTTCCCAAGGAACCTACTGATCATTGAGCAGACGCTGGGGGAGGGAGAATTCGGGAAGGTTCTGAGGGCCAAGGCCATGAATATCGCCGGACAGCAAGGTAAGTTTATTAAAACTTTTTTAAAGCTACCTCTGAGTATCGAGATAAAAACCAGAACACTCAATTTATAAAATTATCACGCAAAATGTTCGATATCTCCCCAACTTTTAACCTTTTTTTCAAATCAACCCACTTCTCTGAATCCAGGCCACACGACCGTCGCCGTGAAAACCCTCAAAGACGACGCGAGAGAATCCGAACTCAACGACCTCCTTTCCGAGTACCAACTCCTCAAGGAAGTTTCCCACCCTAACGTAATTCGTCTTCTTGGTGTTTGCACCACTCCAGGTGGGCCAATTTATTTGATTATAGAGTTTGCGGAACACGGCTCCTTAAGGTAAATCCCACTCCTGACGGTAAATAATGACATTATTTGTGGATGTTGCCGCAGGAATTACTTAAGAAGAAGCCGCCACCTAAAATCCGAGTGTGGGAGACTGCCGACGTCCGCAGTAGACGAAACTGAGATTCATTACGACGAGCCAAATATATCGAAAGTAACTCCTAAGGAGATTTTGTCGTTTGCGTGGCAAATATGTAAAGGGATGGCTTATTTAAGTGAGATCAAAGTAAAGCTTTTTCACGTTTACTTTGAGGAGTCTTATTACTTTTTTCCAGTTGGTCCATCGGGATTTAGCGGCGAGGAACGTTTTATTGGCGGCTGATAAAGTGTGTAAAATATCGGATTTTGGGCTTACAAGGGATATTTACGAGGACGATGCCTATTTCAAAAAAAGCAAAGGAAGAGGTAAGGAGATTGCCCTGCAGCACACATAATAACACTTTCAATTCTTATAAAGAACTCATTTATCTGAAAAAACAACCACCAAATCGTTCCAATTTCCTGAGTACATTTACCTCTCTTCGATTTTAGAATTAATACCGTCTATACGTTCACAACGGGAAATGAGATCCCCAATAGATTTCCCTTCAAGTTACCACAATAAAACTTAGCATATTCTCATCTTCCCCAATTTTGCATCTTTCAAGCAACTTTTAAATGAAAACCATTAATCATCAAAGCTTGCGTCTACTCCTTTTTCTTTTCTTTCAGTTCCCGTAAAATGGATGGCACCTGAATCACTCTCGGACCATATCTATACCAATAAATCAGACGTGTGGAGTTTCGGGATACTCGTGTGGGAGTTGGTGACATTAGGAGCCACTCCATACCCTGGAATTGCCGTCCAGAATCTCTTTCATTTGCTAAAGCAGGGGTACAGAATGGAAAGGCCCGACAATTGCTCCCCTACTTTATATAACATAATGAGGAGCTGTTGGCATATCGACCCGGAACAAAGACCCACATTCCAGGAACTCTCGGCCCTTTGGGAAAAAATGCTGAGCGACGAAGTAGAGTACTTAGATTTGGCTAATAACGCCATACACAACAGAAGCTACTTTTGCTCACCGTTTGAGGACAGTTCAGGTAAGTTCTAACATATCTTGTACCTATATTTAGGTACAGTTCCATATCAGATTTGCTAAATTTGTCTATCGATTTAGTTCTGTGACTTCTGTGGAATCTCTTTTAAGGTCCAACAATACTCAACTACGAACAGTTGGTTTTTTAACAAAATAATTGTTTTGTTTTTCCAGTTTCAGAACCTTCGGAAAAGTCCGAAACCAACCCTTTGAACTATTTGTCGAAATCACAGTCTTACATAAAGTGCGCTTCAAGGGACAAACTTCAAGAATCGGCGAATTTTCTACCAGAGCCTGATAATAATCAGAACGACATTAACACTCAAGGTTACGAAACGCCAGTGAAAATTGCGAAGAAGATTCAAACGCCTACAAACGACTGTCCACAGTACTACACAGATATGGCATCTGGGAAAAGTAACTGAGCGGAACTAGAAGATTCACTTGATGAATTCTGGAAGTGATAAATAAGTGGCTTCGGCTTAACAGTGATCTATGAAGGATTGTTATCACTTTTAACAATAATCAACTACTATGTCTAAATAATTTTTATATTGTGACGACAACCATAATCAACTTATTGTAGGTAGAAGCAAAAGTATTAGGAAATACACCCTTGCGGTAAATAGAATTGGTATAAAATATTTTTATGTAAATTATTACAAGCAAACTAAGTACATAAAATATGACTGCTTGATATTAATGAATGTATTGATGTATCGACGAAACAATAAATTGTTTATATTTCTGTGCTTTTTGAAGCCGACAATGCTCCTTGACATATTTTCACCAAATTATCGACAAAAACAAATTACACTTAAAAAGCGCTATGTTCTGGAACTACTTCAAATTTTCACAACTAGAATTATGTTTTCAAGATTTAAATAATGATAAGAGCTTTACTTTCAAAAAAAGCAAAAAAATCTCAGCACTGTGCAAAAAAATTATGTAAGCAAAAAAAAATGTACAACAAAAAATCAATGCATGTGTGTTTTGATAACTGTATTTTGCTTTTTTTCTTCTTAATATACATAGTTTAGTTATCTTTTCACAACAAGAACTTAAAACATGCTTAAAATAGTAAATTTTTGTAGGGAAATATGGATTTTGCATTACGCTCCGTTTCCTGGTGTGACAATCTTAATCTTTGGATTTATTTATTACTTAATATACATAATATTCTTTGAAAAACACCATACTCAAAAACATGTTTTACATCTAAAACCATCAACACAATTGAGAAAGGGTGGGTGGGCGGGGCTTATACTTTGCCATTTTTCTTAATATACGTAGTCTTCTTTTCCCAACAAGAAACTTAAAACATATTTAAAACAGGAAATATGGATTTTGCTATTCGGTCTGCCAACGAATGAAAAATTCATCACGGTTGGATCGAAACATGGGTGGGGCTTTTTTTTACTTAATACATATATTTTTCTTTGAGCAACACGATCACTGAAGAACATGTTTCATATGATAATACTTCTTGTAGAAAAAACCGATTTTTGAAATTAAACTCCGCCCTCCTTGACCCACGACGAACAATTGTGTTTCTATTTTTTGGTTGTTCAATTTATCTTTTTTGATTTTTTAATTTTTCGGAATTTTACTTTTTCAATTTTTAAAATTTTAGATATTTTATTATATTTTATTTCTCGATTCTTTGATTTTTCAGTTCTTAGATTTTTCCATTTATCAAATTTTTAAATTTTGGGTTTTTTCAGTGTTCGATTTCTCTATTTTTCGAATTTTTGACTTCTAGGTTTTAGATGTTTCGATTTTCAATTTTCGACCTTCACAAGAAACATGGGCTTAGGGGTATAGACAATCCAGATTTTAGAACAAAATGGACACAAAAAAAGCAAAATGTTAAGGATCAAAATAGGCAAATAGGCAAAAACAAGTAGAGTTCGAATAAAAAAAATTTATAAGATATCCAACTTTCAGGCATTTGCCTACAACCAAAGTGAAAAACCCCGCCCACCCGCCCTTATCTCAATTCTGAAAACGTTTTATTCGTCGTGAGCCGAGAGGTGGAGCTTAATTGCAAAATGATTATTTCTCTACAAGAAACTATCACATGAAACATATTTTTTGAGTAACATGTTGTTGAAAGAAAACTATATATGTAGAGATGGGGCCCACCCGCCCCAACCTCAAATGTGATGAATTTTTCATTCGTTGTCAGTCCGAGAGGCAGAGCTTAATTGTAAAATCGATGTTTCCCGACATTTTAAACGTTTTAAGTATCTTGTCGTGAACAGATTGTTTAAGCCCCGCCTACCCAACACTTGTAATGATGTTATTCGCTGTGAGCCCAGGGGCGGAGTTTACTTGCAAAATCCTTATTTCTCTTCAAAAACTTGCCGTCTGAAACATGTTTTAAAGTACGGTGTTAAAAGAAATCCGTATATATTAATAAAAAAAGCAAAAATATAGCCCCACCCACCCGCCCTAATCTCAGTTGATATGAATTTTTCATCATTTTAGGTATTACCAAATTTTTAAAAATAGACTTAATTGAAAAAAAAGAGACTATATAACGCCCTCTCTCTTACTATCTCAACAATAATAAAACATGTTTCACAGGGTAATTTTTTGCAGAAAAACAAATATTTTGCAATTAAGCTCCGCCCCCTTGGCTCAAGACGAATAAAAAAAATCATCTAAATTGAGATAGGGTGGGTGGGTGGGGCTTATATTTTGCATTTCTTCTTGATATACATAGTTTTCCCTTCACAACAAGAAACTAAAAACATGTTTAAAGTGGTAAATTTTATCCCCCACACTGCTCTACAAATTTACCCTTTTACACATATTTTCAGTTTATTGTCTTTAAAAGAATACTATGTAGATATAATAAGAAAAAACAGGCATGTAAACCCCGCCCACCCGCCCTTATCTCAATTGTGACAACGTTTTTATTCGTCGTAAGCCGAGGGTGGAGCTTAATTGCAAAATGCTTATTTCTCTGCAAGAAACTAACATACGAAACATGCTTTTAAGTGACATGTTGAAAGAAAACTATGTATGGAAAGAAAAAACAGTCAATAATTAAGCCACGCCCACCCGCCTCAACCTCAAATGTGATGAATTTTTCATTCGTTGTAAATGTACCATTTTAAATGTTTTAAATCTCTTGTCATGAAAAGATTGTTACGTATGTCCGGAAAACAGGCAAAATTTAACCCCCGCCTACTCACCACCACCTCAATTGTAATGATGTTAATCGTTGTGAGCCCAGGGGCGGAGTTTAATTTCTTAGTCCTTATTTCTCTTCAAAACCTTACCGTCTAAAACATGTTTTTAAGTACGCTGTTGAAAGAAACCTGTATATATTGACAAAAATAAAGCCCCACCCACCCGCCCTGATTTCAGTTGTGATGAATTTTTCACCAAAACGTTCTTTAAATATTGTCATATTCTTAAAAATAAATCATTTTAAAGACAAGGAGACTGTGTCACCCCCTCTCCCTTACTATGTCAACAAGAACAAAATATGTTTCACATGGTAATTTCTTGTAAAGAAACAAAGATTTTGATTAATCTCCGCCCTCTTGGCTCACGACGAATAAAAAAAATCATCACAATTGAGATAGGGTGGGTGGGTGGGGCTTACATTTTGCTTTTTTTTTCTTAATATGCATAGTCGTCTTTTCACAACAAGAAACTTAAAACATGTTTAAAACGGGAAATATTGGTCGCACAACGAATGAAAAATTCATCACGGTTGAGATCGAGACATGGATGGGGCTTATCTTTTGGCTTTTTTTTACTTAATACAGATATTTTTCTTTGAGGAACACGATGTTTCATAAGATAATACTTGTAGAAAAATATGAATTTTGCAGTTAAGCTCCGCCCCCCTTGGCTCACAACGAACAATTGTGTTTCTATTTTTTCGTTGTTCAATTTCCCTTTTCTGATTTTTTAATTTTCCGATTTTGAAATTTTAGATTTTTCAATTTCAAAAAAAAATAAACCCCGTTCACCCTCCCTGAGCTCAACTGTGATTAATTTTTCACCAAAACATGTTTTAAGTATTATCATATTGTTAAAAACAGACCATTTTAAAAAAAAGTAGACTGTGTAACACTCTTCGTTACTATGTCAACAACAACAAAATATGTTTCACATGGTAATTTCTTGTAAAGAAACAAAGATTTTGTAATTAATCGCCACCCTCTTGGCTCACGACGAATAAAAAAAATCATCACAATTGAGATAGGGTGGATGGGTGGGGCTTACATTTTGCCATTTTTCTTAATATGCATAGTCGTCTTTTCACAACAAGAAACTTAAAACATGTTTAAAACGGGAAATGTTGGTCTCACAACGAATGAAAAATTCATCACGGTTGAGATGGAGACATGGGTGGGGCTTATCTTTTGGCTTTTTTTTACTTAATACATATATTTTTGTTGAGCAACACGATCACTAAAGAACATGTTTCACATGATAATTCTTGTAGAAAAATACGAATTTTGCTCCGCCTACCTTGGCTCACGACGAATAATTGTGTTTCTATTTTTTGGTTGTTCAGTTTCGCTTTTTCTGATTTTTTAATTTTTCGATTTTTAAATTTTAGATTTTTCTAATTTCTCGATTTTTTAGTTTTTCGAAATTATACTTTTTCAATTTTTAAAATTTTAGATTTTTTGGTTTCTCGATTCTTTTTTAATTTTTCAATTATTGGGTTTTTCAGTTTATTAAATTTTTAAATTTTGATATTTCGATTTGTATATTTTCGATTTTTTGACTTCTCGGTTTTAGATTTTTCAATTTTCGACCTTCGCAAGAATCATGTGTTTAGGGGTATAGAAAACCCAGATTTTAAAACAAAATAGGCACAAAAAGGCAAAATATCAAGGATCAAAAATAGGTAAATAGACAAGTAGGGCTCAAATTCAAAATGTTTCTATGATACACATTTATATTCGTTGTGAGCCCAGGGGCTGAGTTTAATAGCAAAATCCTTATTTATCTTCAAAAGCTTACCGTCTGAAACATGTTTTTAAGTACGCTGTTAAAAGAAACCTGTATACAGGGTGTTTCTTTTATTTGATCCAACCCCTGTAACTTTTTTTATTCTTAATGATAAATCTGTAGTTCTTTGAACAAATGTATCCGTGATGAACCGGACATTTGTAAAACCGGGCCTAGAAGATCTATGTGATGGCAATCTCACATTTATATTATCACTTCCGGTAGAACCGGAAATGACATCAACTTTATTTTTTTATGGGACACTTGGTATATTTTTTCATAAATGGAAAGACCGATTTTTTCTAAAAATCAAAGGCAACCAATATTTGTAAAATCAATACTTAAAAAAATTATTAAATAAAATACACGAAAAATTTATATTAATTGATGACAATCTAGTAGGTTGAAAAATTGACACTCATGTCGTTTATTCACATAGGCGATCTTTTAAAATGATACAAATTTGGTCAAAGAACTATATGTTTATTTATTAAAATAAAAAAATTACGGGGGTTGTATCAAATAAAAGAAACACGTGGTATATATTGACAAAAAACTTTCAAGGATTTGCCTACAACCAAAATGAAAAAACATTTCCCCTAGAAGTCGCTTTTTAGTTATAAAAATTCAGATTTCGACTTGAAAATATCTGGCGACTTTACCACTGGTCCTGAAATTTGGTACAAGTTCTGTTCCATTAAAATTATCTAAATCTCGTGTTAATGTTGATATGCACAACATTGTACAACACATACGTCACCTACGTTTATTTATTTTGGTGCAAACTGTACTTAAAGGCAACAACATACACACAAACAGCACAAATCTAAAATTTTGACACCTTTGTCACACTCTTGGAAGCAGGGAATTTGAATTACAAAAACTTGCTAAATTTTTACCTTACCTTCAAATTGGAATAGAGAAGGCTGTGATACCTAATTTTCACCTTTGTATCCGAACTCATTGTTGTTCAAACCCTTTTTCGAGTTAAATCTACGACACAAAGCACTTAAAACACAAACTGTCCAAAAGTCAACAATTTTTAACACTTTTCCAGTTTTATATAAACTTATTTTTAAAAATAAACCAAAATGTTTCTCAGAAATGAAAAGTGCCACAGTTCTAGGTCACCATCTTGCAAAACACTGCCTACTACGTTATTTTTTTAAATCAGGTAGGTAAATAAGACATTTTTTTAAATAATGACGACTCGCTCAAGGACAGAACAAGTTATCTATTCATAAACGATCAAGAAAAGTTTGTTTATGACAATTTTATACTTGAGAGAAATTATTTGAAAATAGTTAAATTCGAAAATTTTCGTTTTTCCTACTTTAGTTGCTGGCATCATTATTGATAATAGAGAATTAGAATAGATATAAAAAAAACACCAGTGGTGACCTGTCAAATCTTTCATAACCACTACTACAAAAAAAAACTGTCTAAAATAAATTGTTTCAGTCTATTTTTGAGTTTTACTATTAAATTTAAAAACAATAACAAATTTTAGTATGTAGGCAACCAACCCTACAGGGGCGTAGTTTCAAACCGCCAAACAACAGATGGCACGTTTGACAGTTCCACTTGAACCGTCATCAATTTGTCAAAATTCGATTGGATGTTGTCTCGGATGGCTGCTGCACTTGGGTGAATTTGTTTGTAAAGTTATACACTATATATATAAAGTTTTCTTAACGTTATTTTTAAAAATGTACAACGTAACAACTACAAGTAACTTAAAACTCACATTTTTCACATGTCTGATGGTAAGTCGAAACTCGCATCTTTTTCCTTTTTTACGTGCCACGAATCCGTGTAAATACCGGATTTTCACGTGATAAATCACCGATTTCCGCTTTTTTGGGTGTTACTGTCGCCGCATTCTTCGAAACTTTCACTTAAATGTCCGTAGCCCTCCTAGAAAAATATTTGGTGTTTCATAACCTAATTTGGTAGTGAGAATTTTGCCGCTTGAAAGACGTATATTTGTAGATAGTCTACGTTTTCTACAATCCTACGGATAGTGGAGCAGTGCAGTTGTCGCAAAACAACCTGGATATGACCTTAGGTAATTAGAATTTCATACGACTGTGACTATTCTAATGGCAATTTTTAGCTTCCAATGAACTAGTTTTTATTAATTTTTATGCCGAATGGTGTCGATTTAGTAACAATTTAATGCCAGTTTTTGATGAAGCGGCTGATAAGATTGCTCAGGAATTCCCTGATGCTGGGAAAGTGGTGATGGGGAAAGTAGATTGCGATAAGGAGAATTCTGTAGCCACTAGGTTCCACATAACCAAATATCCAACTCTTAAAGTGATTCGTAATGGTCAACCCGCGAAGAGAGAATACCGAGGAGAACGCTCGATCGAAGCCTTTGTCAAATTCGTGAGAAAACAACTAGAAGACCCCGTTAAAGAATTCCATGAACTGAAAGAACTAACTGAGTTAGAATCAGACAAAAGAGTCGTCATTGGTATGTAAATAAGTCTATACATACTTCATTTTTAATATTTATGACACTCAACCAAATGATAACGTTTTTGCATACTTATCAAGTCGTTATTTCTTATCTTGCAATATTACAGGTTATTTTGATAGACGCGACCAACCTGAATACAGCATATTCAGGCGAGTGGCGACGAATGTCAAGGATGATTGTCAATTTTTTGTCGGATTTGGAGAAGCCGCTCGTACTATGCACCCAGCGGGTCAACCCATCATCGTTTTCCGACCGGATAGAGAACGTTCTAACGATTTAGACGAGACTTACACAGGCAGTTTGACTAATTTTGATGAGTTGCACATTTGGGTGTCTGAAAAATGTGTACCTTTAGTGCGTGAAATTACTTTTGAAAACGCTGAAGAACTAACTGAAGAGGGATTGCCATTTTTGATTCTTTTCCATGCTCCAGATGATAAAGAAAGTATTAAAAGATACACGGAAATCGTTCGAACGGACTTACTTTCTGAAAAACGTAAATATTTGTTATGTTTACGCTTTCGTTGATTGTTTTGTTTCAGAGAGTATCAACTTCTTGACTGCTGATGGTAAAAAATTCGCACATCCGTTGCACCATCTGGGAAAATCGGAGAAAGACTTACCACTCATTGCCATTGATAGTTTTAGACATATGTACTTGTTCCCGAGTTATAAGGATATGGAAATTCCTGGGAAACTGAAACAGTTTGTGCAAGATCTTTATTCAGGGAAGTTACACAGGGAGTTCCATTATGGGCCTGATACTGATGAAGTTAGCTCTTCTCAAAAAGCACCAACACTTCCACCAGAAAGTACTTTCAAAAAGTTAGCACCATCCAAAAATAGATATACTCTACTTAAAGATGAATTATAAGTTGTTATTTTTTTGTAAATAAATTATTTTAAATTACCGCTGTTTTAACTTGTTAACTTGCGAAATTTTTTTTAATGCAGCACTTTAAACATTCTTCCATTTTCGTCTTTGAAATTGTAACGTTAACTTAACTTAAATTGTAAGATATATTCTATGAATATGTCCATAACCATATTAGGAAAATTTGCTTCGACGTACTTTTGTAAGAACTGTACATATTAGAGTATTATTTTTTATTTTCAATAAAGTACCACATTTCAAACGATTGTTTTTTTGAAAAAAACCCTCCCTTTAAGCAAAAAATTTATTTCGCCAATACAAAGTGACAACAAGCGTGGTCACCAACAGCGCCGTCGAAGAAGAAGCGGCGAACACTGATTCACTATTGTTACATCCGCTATCCCTGCAGCAGAAAATACAAAAGTACTCAGCCCGACTTCTGTCGCAATCGAAACCCAGTCCTTTGTTGACCATGTCGTCGTCGAAACCACAAGGACCCAGCCCGCATTCGCGCTTTATAGAGAAACCATCTTCAGCTGAAACAGACACGTTAAAACCAAACAAAAATATATCGACATGGCTTTAGTCAGACACGCCACATCTTAAAAAAAATAATAATAAAAATCAAGGTATGAATTAGTTTACCGTTTTTGGAGATATGTGTGACGCATCTGTCCGACACAGGCGGACAGGGTTGGAGTTCGTGGGGCTCACAGGGCGTGTTCGTGTTTCTGATGCATTGGTAACACGATAAGTTGTTAGAGGTTTGGGCTAAAAGTTAATTATATTAGTAAAATGTAAATGTGGGAAAACAGTTACAATTTTATACATATTTCAAAATTTGTCACGCATTTGGTCGAACATACTTTAATGTAGCGTCTAGGGGAACCAACCATAGATTTAAAACACTTAAAAATTGTCTCGATTTGTTAAAATACAATTAACGCCTTCGTCCCACAAAGCGATTCATCATTGTCATTGAAATTTTCAATTCCATTGTGACTGACTTGGGAGTTTTATGATTTTGATTTAGGCAGTTCTGATTATCTAAAGTTCAAATTTTATGTTCAAGTCGTGAACTTGGTCATAAAATAAAACGACATAGAATTGTTAAAATATTATTTTATTTGTTTCGTAGGTTGGTTACTGAAGATTGCCACACGTTCGAGTAAACTACGAATTATAGAGTGACTATTATTATTATTATTAATAATAGAAGCAAATTTTTGGATTGGCAATTCTGAATTATTGGCAGTAATGTTACAGAGATATGTAACATTAGATATCTTTTACATATCTCTGTAATGTTAGCATGTCACTTCGCAGTTGTCAATTTTGACCAGAGATTTCTTAGTAACCTAGATACGGTGATCCTATGCAAAAGCGAACATACGTTCTTGGCCAACATGTACACTATGCGTTTTGCTTTCCATCTTCTTTTACAGCATGGGAACGCAGGAGAATGATTTTGTAGGTCTTTGTTTAAACCTAGCAATTTACGATTTTGCGCAGTAAACCCTTAAATTCTGCTAGCGCAAGTCGGTTCTTAATTCATACAATCGCCGGTGTTTGTTAGTTTGTTCTAAGAGATTTCTTAGGTTATAAGATTTATATCACGGTTATAAGTTTAAATTGCATAGAATTTCTAAAAATGGATTACAGAGTGTGTGTTGTATGCAAAGAAAGATCTAATCATTCTTTTGTTTCGCAAAAATATTACAAAGATTTTTAATAATCCCGACATGAACAATCATTGCATTTCTCAGGGATTACTAGATAATCACAAAATACAATTGATGAAGGCAATAGGGCAAATGTATTTAAAAGTCCGCTTGCATCACTTTACTTTACTAAGAAATCTCTGATTTTGACATAAGCGCGCCTAAAAATCAATGAAAAGTTGGCAGCTGTTCAAAATGTGCCATTATAAAATTTTAAATATGTTGCCAACCTGCAAAAAAATCGCAAATATTATTATTTAGTCATTCGGTAAGCGATTTGGTTGAGTTGGACTATTAATTCTGCGGGAAATAGTTGTTTGGTCGGATTTTATAAAGAATAAATGACCATTTTTGGTACATATTTAGATAGTTTTATTTATAAATCTAATTTCAAAATTTAATAATTGAAAAATTGATAAATCGACAAATTGAACAATCAAAACGTCGAAATATCCAAATCTCGATAGATCAAAAAAAAATTTAAATTCGAAAAATTGAAATATTGTCAAATCGAAGGATCAAAAAATCGAGAAATCGAAAAGTCATGAAGTCGAAAAATCGAAAAATTGAGAAACCGAAATAGGCCAAAATCGAAAAAATGAAAAGTTAAAAGTTGAAAAATTGGAAAATCGAAAAATCTGAAAGCGGAAAAAAACGAAAAGACGAAAAAATGGAAAACTGAGAAACGAAAATAGGCCAAAATAAAAATTCGAAAAGTTATAAATTGAAAATCTCATAAATCGAGAAACTGAACAATCAAAATATCGAAACATCCAAATCTCGATAAATCGGGAAATCAAAACATTGAAAATCGAAAAATTTTAAAATTGAAAATTTGAAAAAACGAAAAATCGAAAAACAGAAAATCTAAACCTGGGAAGTCGAAACATTTGAAAAATTGAGAAATTGAATTATCTAAAATTTTAAAAATTGAAAAATCGAAAATGTAAAAAAATCGACACATCGAAAAATTCAGAAGTCAAAAATCGAAAAGTTGAAGAATCGAAATATATCTCAAAACTGAGAATCTAAAAAATTGAAAATCAAAAACCGGAAAAATCGAAAAATTGAAAAATTGTAGAACAGGAAACTCGAAACAGTCGAAAGTCAAGAAATGGAAAAATCAAAACATCGATTAACTGAAAAATCGAAAAATTGAGAATTTAGAAAAGTCAGAAATTAAAGAATCGAAATACTAAAAAATCGTAAAATTGAAGAAAAAAATTGAAAAAACGTAAAACTGAAATATCGAAAAATTGAAAAATTGAGAAAGTGTAAAATCGAAAAATTAAAAAATGAAAGAAAAACTGAAGAACGGAAAAACAGAAAAACCTTAAAACTGAAATATCTAAAAACTGAGAAATTCAAAAACTGAAAAAATGAGTAATCAAGAAGTCAAAAAAGTGAAGTCGAAAAATCAAAACCTTAAAAAATTGAACAATCATAAACGTAAAAAATTGAAATATTGCAGAATTGAAGAAATGAAAAACCGAAAAACTGAAAGTTTATAAAAATCAAAGTTGAAAAATTGCAAAAACCAAATATTTAAAAATTGTAAAATTGGAGATGAGAAAAATAGGAAAAACGTAAAATTGAAACATCGGTAAATTGAGAAATCCAAAAATCGAAAATCGTGAAATTGAAAACTTGTAAAATCGAAAAATTGAATAATGAATGCACTGAAAAATCCCAAAACTAAAATTTTTAAAAATTGAAAAACTGAGAAATTAAAAAATTGAAAAACTGAAAAATCGAAAAATCAAGAAAGTAAAGTCGAAAAATTGTTGCCTTAAAAAATAGAAAAATTGAAAAATCAAAAACCTGAAAAATCGAAAAATTAAGAGTTTGTAAAAGTCAAAAATTGAAAAATTGAAATATTTAACAATCGTAAAATTGAAGAGGAGAAAAACTGAAAAAACGTAAAACTGAAATATCGAAAAATTGAGAAATTGTAAAATTGAAAAATTGAATAATAAATAATCCAAAAAATCCCAAAACTAAAATTCCGAAAAACTGAAAAATGAAAGAAAAACTGAAGAATGGAAAAATCGAAAAATCAAAAGATCTAGAAATCAAGAAGTCGAAAAGTCGAAAAATTGTGAAACCGAAATGGCCAAAATCGAAAAATCGAAAAGTTAACAATTGAAAAATTGATAAATCGAGAAACTGAACAATCAAAAGATTGAAACATCTAATCTCGATTCATCGAAAAATCAAAAAAATTTAAAAATTCCAAAAATCGAAAAGTCATGAAGTCGAAAAATCGAAAAATTGAGAAACCGAAATAGGCCAAAATCGAAGAAACGGAAAGTTAAAAGTTGGAAAATTGAAAAATCTAAGAGCGGAAAATAAAAAACGAAAAAACGAAAGAATGGAAAAACTGAAACGAAACAACAAAATATCGAAACATCCAAGTCTCGATAAATATAAACATTGAAAAATCGAAAAACTTTAAAAATGAAAAATTAAAAAATCTAAAATTTGAAGAAACGAAAAATCGAAAAATAGAAACTCTAAAATAAGGGAGTCGAAAAATCGAATGATTAAGAAATCGAAACATTTGAAAAATTTCGGAAACTTGAAATACCTTATTGAATTATCGAAGAATTGAAATGAAATATCGAAAAATCTTAAATTTTAAAAATTGAAAAATTGAAATATCAAAAATTGAAAAAATTCAAATCTAAAAATGAAAAAATTGAAAAATCGAAAATGTAAAAAAATCGACACATCGAAAAAGTCGGAAATCAATAACGGAAAAGTTAACGAATCAAAATATTGAAAAATCTCAAAACTGAAACATCGAAAAACTGAAAAATGAAAGAAAACTGAAAAATTCCGAAACTGAAATTTCCAAAAACAGAATCTAAACAATTATAAAACTGAGAAATCGAAAAATCAAAAAAGTGAAGTCGAAAAATCTAAACATTAAAAATTAGAAAAATTGAAAAATCAAATTCCTGAAAAATCGGAAAATTGAAGAATTGAAAAATCGAAACAGTCGAAAGTGAAGAAATGGGAAAATCAATACATCGATTAATTAAAAACCGAAACATTGAGAGTTTATAAAAGTCAAAAATTGAAGAATCGAACTATTTAAAGATCGTAAAATTCAAGAGGAGAAAGACTGAAAAAACGTAAAACCGAAATATCGGAAAATTGAGAAATCGAAAAACTGAAAATCTAGAAATTGAAAAATTAAGAAATGAAAGAAAAACTGAAGGATGGAAAAGCTGAAAAATCTCGAAATTAAAAAATTGAAAAATTGAGAAATTGAAGAAATGAAGAAATGAAAAATCGAAAAACTCAGAGTCTATAATAGTCAAATTTGAAAAATTGCAAGAATCAAATATTTAAAAATCGTAAAATTGAAGAGGAGAAAAATTGGAAAAACGTTAAAGTGAAACATCGGAAAATTGAGAACTTGTAAAATCGAAAAATTGAATAATAATGGAATTGAAAAATCCCAAAATTGAAATTTTCAAAAATTGAAAAATGAAAGAAAAACTGAAGAATGGAAAAACTGAAAAATCCCAAAAATGAAATTTCGAAAAATTGAAAAACGAAAGAAAAACTAAAAATTCCCAAAACTGAAATATCCAAAAACAGAGAAATTAAAAAAATTGAGAAAATGAGAAATACAAATTCAAAAAAGTGAAGTAAAAAAATGTAAACCTTAAAAAAATGAAAAATCATAAACGTAAAAAATTGAAATATTGCAGAATTGAAGAAACGAAAAACAGAGTTTATAAAAGTCAAAAGTTGAAAAATTACAAAAACCAAACATTTAAAAACAGTAAAATTGAAGAGGAAAAAAATTAAAAATCGTGCAATTGAAAAATTGAGAAATTGTAAAATCGAAAAATTGAATAATAAATATGTACACTGAAAAATCCCAAAAATTGAAATTTCGAAAAATTGAAAAATGAAAGAAAAACTAAAAATTCTCAAAACTGAAATATCCAAAAGCTGAGAAATTTAAAAAATTTGTCTAAATAACTTTTTACCAATTTTTTTATGTATTTTCAAAAGAGGACTAAACTATCAAGATTTTAAAAAATCCACAATGCGCCCCTGGTCTAGAACTGGTAATTAACTATCTATTAAGACAATTGAGCATTTATTATAGCCCGAAGTGAATTTTTGTTGAATACCCTGGAAAACAATACAAAACTGATTGGAAATACACAAGGTCATAAAACGTTAATGATATTGAAAATTTTTATTGTTTTCATATGTGAAATTCCCGATAAACGTATTTCGATTACTGCATAATTAAAATTTTATGGAAATTGCCACGACACTAACACTAATATTTTTAAAGTTTTATTCCTTATTTTTTTGATTTACATTGCATTATCAACAACAAAATACCTCTTCTTGAAAACATTGCTAGAGTGGGAATATTTTGAGAAGAACACACCAACAAAATGTCACTCTATTGTGATTGAAGCGACTTGTAGATAACCTAAATTTGCAAATTCGCGCCAAAAAAAGCCAATCAGGTGGTTGAATATAAATATCGCCAAAATCAATGTAAAAGCAATTATTTTGTAATACGCGACGCCACTTGATGAAGTAATGAAGCGTGCGGGAAAACGATTTTTCCTACAAGGGTCATTAAGTTTGATTTGCTTATATATTAAAAACCCACGCACCCCAACGAGAAGCAACAACTACGCATTTGTCGGTAATCTCTTTGGAGAGAATTAAAATTTGTGTTACCAAAATGTTTAAAGGTCAATTTTAACGGCATTTATGAAAATGCAAAATAAATTGAAAATCCATACCCAGGGTTTTAAAACTTTTGTAATCAATAACAATTGCGCATAAATAAATGTATGATTAATTGCGCAGTCAATCAGTAAAATGTCGTTCATTATGTACCATTAATTGTGTAGTAGCTATATATAGGTATATTGGAAGAAAAAGGAAATTTATTATTCACCCAATACACTTTTGAACTCGAATGTTTTCGTTTGAGAATGTATTTATTCAGAGTAAATAAGGTAAACATCTCTAACAATATTTGAAAGAAAAATACGAGTCCTTTTAAGCTGTCTACATTTACAAGGGAAAATTTTCAAGAAATATGAATAATACTTGAGTTATAAATAGCTGAATACACGACCTTTTCAATCCCTCAAATAAATTCATAACGAATTAACAAATACGGCCGCAATAAATCTAAACTAAACTCTCAAAAACGCACAAAATGTGTAAACACATTCACACTTTGACGTCTCTTGAAAAACAAAAAGAAGCAAGCACACGTGTTGCTTGCCCGGTGGCAATTTCCGACCACAACTAGATAAGTATCGATCCGACACATCTTGAGCAATTACTCAATCAACTCTAAACAAAATCAAAAGAAGAAACCCAATATATCTTTCCCCAAAGGTAAAGTTTAACTCAATTGAAAAAATCTTATAAAGAAGGGAGCATTTAAAGTGAGCCCTTGCTAATCTGATCAAAAAGGAAGGAAATTGACACGGCTTAATTTCATCAGGCGTGCAGTCTGAAGTATGCTCCTGTTTGCCTGTAGGATTCAAGAGCAAGTTTGCAGGGGCTGGAGGGCGCAGGAATCGATACTTTCTACACAAGGGACCGGTGTAGCTCGCATATCGTTTATTATTTAAATAAAGTTTAAATACAGCGCAATTAAAGTTGTAATTCAGTTGCCTAATTAAGTCCCGACGAAGTTTAAATTGATAAAGATGGAGAGCTGGAGGTGGTTAAATTTTGATTAAGAGTTTAATGTACGAATTAGTTATGACGGTAGTGTTATTTTTAGTTCGACCTACTAGAAATTCTTATGAAGCTGGTAATTGTTGATTGTGGAATTGTAAATTGAGATTAATAGTGAGGATTTTATAGCGGTTGGTATAGCAGCAGATGGAAAAGAGAAAACACACTTACCAGAAATGAATGGTAATGATATTAATGCAATAACTATGATACTGTTATTGAATATGAATTTCATTTTCACATAGTACACCCTTCTTTGTGGTCGCAGGATGCTGGATTCTGTGTAAGGATAAACTGCACAGTGCAAATAATCGTAGGGGTTTCGCGGGAGTTTTAGTGCGCATGCTTTTTCGTGACCGGCCGATATATGAGAACTGCGGGAACGTTGTTTACATTTCGATAGGAGTTTTTATACTAAACTATGTACCTAGATGAAGAATTGTAATAACAACATCAGAACAGAAATAACTGTTACACGTTTTGTAGTTTTTCGAGAACCCTTTGCTAAAATTTGTTCTGTTTCGTCTGACCCATCTTCACAGTGATTAATTCCATCAGAAACTAGATCTTTTGATATGCAAACATCTGGATGATTGCATCTGAACTCCTTACAGTCGAACCCTAAAAATATATTATTTTATTTATTATTATTAATAAACAAATTAATTTAAAAAATCCATTTTGAACTCACTTCTGTTTTTAACTGCTGTAACAACAATCTTAAAGCCATTTGAATTATCCACCCAAAAGTTTGTTCTATACTTGAAGGTAACGAAATTTGTTCGGGTGTAAATAATTTTTATGGTTTTGTTTGACTTTGTACATGTTAAATCCGCCTAAGGAAGCAAAACAGATATAATTAGAATACTGTTTACACTAAAATATTATACCAATATAATATTAATTATACCCTACTTCATAGGAGTTAGTAGCAGAAGATCAGCGAAGTGTTAAACAAAACGTAAGTAAAAAAAAATTCTTCGTTTTTCTGTGTGTCTGTTCAAACAAATACTACATATGGTTATTATAACTTACCAAATACGTTCCAAAAGGGTGTGGTCCGTCATAAATATATAAATGATCCTCACAACCAAGGTGCAAAAAGTCAAATCGTACCACGAAATTTTGTAATATAGATTGTGTTTGAAAAGTCAAAATGCAATCCAAATTAGTATAATTTTTTCCTTCGATGACAGCACCATCGATTCTTGGATACAGCATCGGAATATTACTGCTACATAGCGATTTTATGGAATCTACAAAGTGGATAAAATTCTACTTTAGAACAAACTAAGGGCAGATATTTTGACGATATTGTGACAATGAATTAAACAAAAAGTAAGTTCAGGAAGTAGTAAAATTAACTGAATTTTTGGTTCAAACCAATGCATCGTAGACAGAGAAGTAGAATTTGAACAGACTTTATTATAAGGGGCGTTAAAAACTGGGGCGAAACTCACAGTATTTATTTTTATCACCAGTGGAAAAGTTTGTACAAAATACAAACAACAAAGCAACCGCAATTAACAAGTTATAGTGCAAAGGTCTTAACCCTCGTGATTCCATTGTGATATCGTTGTCCATTTTAAAAAGGTTGCCGAAACTTTACTGTAAAAACTTTAAATTATTTGGTGTTAAACAGTAGTTTTAAAATTACACGTTCATTGGGTTAGTAAAAACAAGCACAGATTGACTCAAAAGTCCTGCGCCAATTACCCTTTGTGTTATCACTATCAGCAAGAGTTTATCACAAGAACAAAATATTTACTAAATTATTAGTAGAAAATAAACAGTTCGACTTTATCATAGATGTATATTTTGACACTCTCAAAATGTTTTATTTTGTTGATTTTTTTTATTCAATATATACAATCAATTTGATGAGAGTCGATTTTTTGAGCTTTTACCCTTCGATAATACAAAAATGCAAATTTATCGTTTGTCAATTTAATGTCTTTGTCTATTGGAAATTTTAGGGTATCTACGTATTTTATTGCTAACAGATGAAATTTGAAAGAAATTTTGTGATTATTTTGGGGATTAAAAAAAATTAACTAAATGTTTTCACATGAAATTATTAAATGCATTATTCAGATGCTGTATTGCTTATTATATATCCCTAAAAATAGACGTTCGTGTAAGATTTCGATTATGTCAAAAACGGTTTATTTAACTTTGTATTTAAAATTCTGGTGACGACACATTCTTGCGATTACGTTAAAGTAGTTGTTATTGAATAATAAGTTATGTTATAAGGTTCGCAGAGGCGAGGGAAGTGCAAATAACTGCAAATTTAGGTAACACGTTTCAGTTACTGACGACGATAAATAACTTTATTAGGAATAAAATCAGCAGAAAATAGATGTGGTAGAATGAAATCTAAAAAAACATCAATTACTCCTATTAATTTTGACTTTACGTCTGATTCAATTGAGTGTATAATTGGTTGCATATACATGCTTATTTTATACCGAGTGTTTAGAAAATAACTTAGTTAATATTTGAGTTTTTAGTGTATTATTTTTTATGAATTTTAAAAAGTCTTGAGTGCCGTAGTGTTTTTTTTTAATTAGGGAGATTCTTGGGTACTCATGGTGTATTATTTTGGAGACGAATAATGGAAAAGCGCAGAAATCGAGAAATCGAAATCGCGAAATGGAAACATCAAAAGATCAATAAGTCGAGAAGTCGAAAAATCGAAAAATTGAGATATCAAAATAGTTAATGATCGAGAAATGGGAAAATTTAAAACTGGAAAATTTAAGCTTAAAAAACACGATAAATTGAAGAATTGAAACAACGAAATACCGGAAAACTGAAAAATTAATTCCGAAAACTTGAAAAATCTAAAAATGGGAGGGCAAAATATCGAAAGACTGAAAAATCGAAACAACCAAAAAGTGAAAAATTTTAAATTTAAAAATTCGAAAAATTGAAAATTTACAAAATCGAGAAATCTAAACATCAACGAATCGAAAAAACAAAAAAATGAAAAATCGAAAAAAGTAAGATTTAAAAAATCGCAAAATTTTGAAAAATCGAATAAGTAAAAAAATAAAAAAAAAACAAAGCCGAAAAATCTTAAAATTGAAAAATCTCAAAACTTAAACATGAAAAATTAAAAAATCCATTAATCGAGAAATTGAGAAATCGAAAAATCCAATAATTTAGAAACGCCAAAAATTGAAAAATTTAAAAATTTAAATAAATAAATCCCAAAACTGAAACGTTGAAAAACTGAGAAATCAAAATCGAAAAATTGAAAAATCGCGAAATCGAAACATTAAGATCGAAAAGTCGAGAAGTCGAAAATCGAAAAACTGAGAAATCGAAACAACAAATGAAATAGCTAAAGTTTAAAAATTCGAAAAATTGAAAATCTAAAAAATCGAGCAATCAAAGCAGCAACAAATCGAAAAATGTAAGATTTAGAAAATCGTAAAATTTTGAAAAATCGAATAAGTAACAAAAACAGAAACTCGAAAAATCTAAAAATTTAAAAATCGAAATACATATTGAAAAATCCCAATCAAGAAATCGGAAAGACGAAAAATCGAAAAGTCGAAAAATTAAAAAATCCATTAATCGAGAAATGGAAAAATCCAAAAATTTGGACACAACAAAAATTGAAAAATTAAAAAATTTAAATACAGTAGACGCCGCTTAATATGATCACGGTTAATGTTATCAATCGCTTAGTGTGATCAAAATGGCTTGGAACGGACCCACGCAATACCTATGCATTACAGTTTTTCCGTTTATTGTGATCAATATTTCGCTTATTGTGATCAATCTCGCAATTCTTATACAAACGGGAATTGCTTTTTTGGAGAAGCGAGACGACTAAAACTAGTATTGTGTTTTAATGAACATTCATTGCTCTCAAAAGGTACATTCGCTTATACCACTTATTTTATACAACCACAATCAGTGGTCAAAAACAGACTTAAGTAATCAGTGTGTTTTCGACTTTTGAACGAACGAATTCTTTCTGTTTTAAATTTGAGTAGTATTTATGTAAAAATTAGCAGGTCGAAACGACGAAATCTTAGTTTATCAGAGAAAAAAAAATTCCCAGCCCTTACTTAAGAAATTTCTACAACAAGCAAAGGAAATCAATGGTTCCTTTCTCAGAATGGTAACCAAAATTTAAAATAAATTCTAATATTTATGTACCTTCATCTATCAGCATAATAAACACTGTCTTGTTCATGATTTTGTTTTGTTTCGAGTTTTACTGTCTTTGATGGTGGACTTCGCTTATTATTATCAGTCGGTTAGTGTGATCAATTTGTCTGAGTCCCAAAGTGATCACATTAAGCGGCGTCCACTGTACATAAATCCCAAAACTGAAACGTTGAAAAATTGGAAAATCGAAAAATCGATGAACTGAGAAATCGCGAAATTGAAATATCAAGATTGAGAAGTCGAAAAATTGAAAAATTCAGAAATGGAAGTGGCTAGAAATCGAAAAATTTTAACTCAAAAAACCGATAAACCAAAAAGTGGAAAATCGAAACATCGAAAAACTGAAAAATTTCGAAAAATTGAAAAACCGGAAAATTCAAAAACGAGAAGGCGAAAAATCAAAAAAAAATTGTTAAATCGAAAACTGGAAAATCGAAATACCGAAAAACTGAAAAATTAATTCCGAAAAATTGAAAAATTGAAAAATCTGAAAACGAGAAAACAAAAAAATCGAAAAATTGAGGAAACGAAATAACAAAAAGTGAAAAATCTAAAATTTTAAAAATCGAGCAATCAAAACAGCGACAAATCGAAAAATGTGAGAATTAAAAAGTCGCAATATTTTGAAAAATCGAATAAGTAAAAAATCAAATACACAAAAAGTCAAAAAATCAAAAAATTTAAAGGTCGAATTATTTAGAAGTTCCAAAATTTAAATAAGTAGAAGAAAATTTTATACATTTCATTCCGAGGTTTCGTCTTCTTTTATTTTCGAATTGTCAATATTCGTTAGTTTATTCAATTTCTCACTAAGTCAGGTTGATAAAAAAACACCACTTCCAATTTAAAATGATAAATGATAAATTTAAATATTTATTTTTGTTAAAAAATAATGGTTTGAAGCAGGGGCGGCTGGTCAGGGGCGGCAGGGTCGGCCACGCCGTACCAGTCATTTTAAAATACTTAGTAAGCGTTGAAATTAGAAAATAAAAAAAGAAATAAAGTTTGAATGTACGTTAGGATAGATCATATATATTAAAAATATATTTTATTATATTGTAGGTACAAAATAAAGCATTTGTTGCTAATTTTAAATGCTGATAAACACGCTTTGCCGGCGAGATTTCGGCAAGCCGTACCCAGGAATGCATTATGCTCGATGTTTCGACTTCGTAGCAGCTTACGGTTTCATCGTTCTCTTTGTATAGTACACTGTAGTAGACAAAGACCTGGCGGAACGTATGTTGTGCCAGGTCCGGCGAAATCCTCCTTCGCCGTACCCAGCAACGCGAATTTAGTTTTTAAAACGCTTAATATTTAAGATAGCTAACCAAATTACAAAACAATAACGGCTTCGATGTTCTTCAGTGCATACTATTTTTTTTTAAATAATAATTGTCGATTTAATACATTTTTCTGTGTATGAATAATAAACGAAAAAAATTACATTAAATTATCTAAAATTTTATTTTTCGTACATAGCTTAGCTACAACATAAATGCGCTTTTTCTGTATTTTTAGCATCTAAGCGTTTTCAGATATTTCAGAAACGAATTTAAAGTTTTAAATAATTTTAATTTTTCAATTATTCAATTAATTTATTTGACAATTTGTCATATACATTAAAAATAAATAAATGTAAATGAAGATAGTTAACAGTTGGTACTTTTATTATTACTTTTTTTATATTTTTTAACTGCATGTCATTATTTAATTATTATTATTTAATTGTGGATGTCCGGGGTCGGCAAGCCGTATAGCCGCCGGTCGACGCGGAACTCAGTAAAAATAATGTTTTCGGTGGTTCTCAATTAATGATAAAGCAGAACAAGTAGAATTAAGGATTAATAGTATTTGGAATCAAACTGACATTGTCAATTTCCTATAAAAAATTATTTTAACAGGTCGAAACATTTGAGATGTTTTGTACATCCTGGCACGTAAAATGTCAGTGGTTAATGAGTAGCAGCCATACATTACGAAAATATATAACACCAAGGTGTAGACTCAAAATATTTGGCCGACCCGAAATTTTGACCCACCAGCCGCCACTGGTTTGAAGGGATGTGGCGGTTATTGTGTGTTATTAGCATAACACTTCTTAATTCCTCACACAAAATTGCTAATAGTTCATTTTCGGCAGTTAATTTAACTTAACGTTGTCCCACTTTATTAAAATAAAAAAAAAATCCACTTAGGCAATTAGTATCATCATATCATCATCACAAAATCGAGACATTTTTCTCACAACGTGGAAAGCTGTATCACATAGACATTTTGTGTTTATGTGTTTTGCTCGGGATGACCTGGGGACAGTCCACGATATAAACGCTCAAAGCTAATTGTTTTAAATCACTTGAATCATCGCATCATTTAACTTCATGTAAATTCTTTGTTTGAACCGTTGACAAAGTGTGGCATAATTTAAATATCAGGTAAATTCTTTATTTGAATCGTTGATAAAGTGTGCCAAATATTGAACTCATGTAATTTTGTTAGCTTGGCACTTTTTCAACTCATACAATTTTAAGTTCAGTAATTTTCTTTAATGCATAATTTAAACTTAACGTAAATTTTCATGCTCTGCAGTTCCTAACCTCACGTAACTTTTTATCTGCACAAGTTATATTTCACACCACATTTTTTTTATAAATCTTTGCTAGTTCTTTTTTGTTAATTAATGCGTCCATTATATAAATTGTCTGCAGTTCAATCTTAATCTCAGATGAGAATTCTTTGCTGTTTCAAAGTTCACGAGGGTGTATGCCGAATTTAAATGTTGTTTATTGCTTTTTTTTTAAACTTTAACGTTTGTTCAGTTGCAGTTTAATATCAGAGTTATAGAACGTGAACATTTAAATAGAAGTGAGGTAAATAACACAAAAATACGTGGCGGAAGCGGAGTGCGCGGCTCCTTGTCGAGCTAGCGGTCGCGCCATCTACACAAAGAATGCGGGCCTAGGATAGAAGTTAGGCACACGGTCGGGATGACGCGACGCTCGCGGCTTGGTCCAATAGCGAGTTTGTGACCGTAATGGCCTGTTTCCGCGCAGAACGTTTCTTGGTAATAGAGGGGTGCTGAATGGCATGTGCTTGCCGATAGACTAGAATCATCGGCGTGGGGGGAGAACAGCCACAACCAGGAGCCCCAAACTCCGTTCATGCTACAACGCCTCCTATGGGTAATTTTGCTGTGTTGTAGAATGAAATTGGTATAGTTTGATCACCACACGCTTATAGCGCTCTGGTGACGCTGTTGCTGTGCGCCCCACTACACAGAGTTTTATTCAAATTTTGTTCTCTTGTTGACTGCCATAATTTAAATTTGCCGCTACACGTCCGTCATAACTTGTGTTTTTGCATCCAGTTACTTGAATTCAGATTTTTCTTTGTTTTTATTAAATTTGCGATATTCAAATATTTGCATTGATTCAGAACGTTTGATTTGATTTCATTCCAAGTTAGGAAAGTTTTTTTGTAGCTGAGCATTAAGAGGTGTCTTCAACCAGGACAACTTAGTCGCAGCTTTTTTTTCTTTTTTTTTTATCAGTGGAGGAATAAATAATTTTGTGTCCTCCATATATTTTGTGTTTTATTTAGCCGTACTTTTCCAACCTTGGAATCCACCAATTGCATCTGAACGCATTCCGCCACAAAAACAAAACACACAACGTAGGTTCCATTTTGTTATACGATCACAGCCAAGACCAAATTTTTGAATTTTTGAAATTTTTACTAACCCCGCCCACCCGCTCTCTATTTTCTTAGAGAGATCTCATTTACCAAAATCAGTCACAGGTACTAGCCCCGCCTACTGACCCTTTCTTTTCTTAGAAGGTATGACATTTGTCAAAAACAGTTTTATCTTGGCAGCTACAAGCCCCGCCCACCCACCCTCTCTCTTCTTAGAGGGTATGTCAGTTACCAAAATCAGTTTTATCTTAGCAAGTACTGATGATGACTAACTTTTACAAAAAAATGATCAAAATTTGGAAACATTACGAGCTTACTTATATGCACAAGGCAGGAATTTTGAACATCTTCTCTAGTGATTAGTTGGTTATGCTTAATGTCAGAAAGTATTCACTACTACTACTAGGTGGGTGCAGTGTTGCCAATTTTGCTTTTATAAAATCACGTTTTTTTCGTATTTTATATTATAAAGAATTTTTTTATTATTTTTTTGGAACTTCCGAAACCCCCGTAAATTACGTACTGAAGAGTTAATCCGCCATTTCTCAAACACCCGGTATAACTCACTATAAAACTGGTTTAGCAACTTTTATCGCCTTCTGTTATGAACGCTACTGTTTTATTCTTTATAAAACTAACAGTGTGAGGTAATTATTGTTTTTCACACTTGGTATAGTTGCAGACCTATTTTTGCTGCATCCAAAGTACTTCATGTCTTATTTTTGTGCGAATCACTCTGTATATGTACAGCACACCGCATATTAGATAGTAGCTTTTAACCATAAATCTCGGCTTGTCTAGGATAAAGTATGACAAACACTTATCATTGCCTCTTGTGTGAGATTAGTTTTAACCTAGATATGTCAGCTGTGATTAATGAGTTTTTATCAAAATTATTAAAACAAATAAGATTAATTAAGAATCTCGTAATCAAACAAAAGTTATCTTTTTTAAAGACTGGACTCATCTCTTTCTACCTAAATAAATCGTACAAAAAATTCTGCAATATAGGCAACACATAATACAGTTGTATAATTTGAAATATCGTGAACAAAAAGCGCAAAATTAAAAATTATAAGTAATTATACCACTACAAAGGATCATTTTGAGGGTAAAATAAAAATAAAAAACTATCAATGTATTAAAACTTACAACTATCAGTAATATAAAAATTAAAATAAGTTTTAACTGTTTAACAACAATGTGGACGGATTGTTTCCATAAAAAAAATGTAAAAAAAAGTCGTAATTGTAAAGGCACACCAGCAATGCTGATTTCAAATTCTTCATAAAATCTTGTAAATAATACTGAGAACAACACTAACGAAAAGTACATTCCTCAGACCTCCAATTTTGTTTGCGCCAGACTGAAAAAGCCCATTATGAGTATTACGTTTTACAAAATTATACTTCCTTACAATTATGTAATAGTTGCACCTGTCACCCTTACAACACTCAGAACACTTCCAATCTTGATACCAAATGTGCGTGCACAAGGGCATATTATCCCTACGATATTTTGCACAGTACTCTTTCGTTGAACAGTTCTTTGATATGTAATATTGCTTCAAAGCACCCTGCTGCCAGTACGGAGTGCTACCCCAACTAATTTCAGTCAAACACACATCCTGTCCAGGTTCACATGTTCGTATTGTTTGTGCACATTTGCCCAAATTGTCTTCTTGTCGGTCGCAAACATAGCACTCAAGCGACAACACTAATAAAAATCGTTAAAAACAAAATAAGGTTAAGTTGTCAATTAGATAAACAAACACGCATGGAATTAATTCGTTACCACTTACCCACTTCTACTGATATTAAAGTGATGAGGAATGATGATAAGATAGCGATATTCGTCATGGTTGGTTTAATTTTGCTAAAAATCAATTGCTATGATAACATAACCACACCCTCTAACGATGACAAATGTGACACTGCACCAAAACACTGAGGGCAGCCAACTTTACGCGTTAAGTTTAAGCGCGGAAATGTACCCAATTAGGCATTTATTCGAACTAAATGCTCATTTTTGTGTTTTAGGTACGCTTGTTGCACTCTCTGACTTTATTTATAGAGTGTAAACGTGGATATTTATAAACATTGTCACACTTTTTGGTTCTGTTACGTTGGCACCGTCCCCGCCAATACTTGTCAAAACAGCAACAAAAACGTAAACAGATGACTGTCACCTAAACGTCAAAAATGTGTTTTTGATTAAAATTCAATACTTGGGTAAGTGGATTACACGTGTCTTGGAGTGTTTTAATTATTTTATTACGCAGATTATGGAAGGTGTCCTTTGGAAATGGACTAATTACTGGAATGGTAACAACGACACGTTACTTGTGACAAAATTTATCACTATTTTTGCAGGGTGGCAAACGCGGTGGTTCGTCCTCGAAAACGGGGTCCTTACTTATTATAAGTCGCAAGAAGAAGTGAACCAAGGTTGTAAGGGCTCTATTAAAATACAAGCATGTGAAATCAATGGTAACATATTGTATGTTTTGGTGACTTTAAATAATCAATGGTTGTAGTTAACCCCATGGATAGTACACGCTTAGATCTTGTAATTCCTGGTGAACAACACATGTACCTTCGGGCCGCAACTTCACAGGAAAGGCAACAGTGGTTAGTAGCTCTGGGAAGCGCCAAGGCCTGTGTACATAAACGAACGCGGAATGATACTAGT
This sequence comes from Zophobas morio, assembly GCF_036711695.1. Classification (NCBI taxonomy): domain Eukaryota; kingdom Metazoa; phylum Arthropoda; class Insecta; order Coleoptera; family Tenebrionidae; genus Zophobas; species Zophobas morio. Next base: position 10,177,222 of record NW_026972109.1, read on the forward strand.
AAGTGGAAAATACCCAACTATATTGCGTTTACTGAACAGATGGAGTTGTCGATTTTCTGTGATTTTTCGTCCGCTTTGTTTTAATCAGTTATTCAGTATTTTCTCCAGACGCTAACGTTGTAGGCACGTGATCGCTTCATCTATTTGGTAAACACACTATAGGTAATAAATTAAAAAACATATAACAGTCAGTGCAATTGCTTAGTTTTAACATTTTTCGCATGGCGCCACTCTTGTTCTATTTTTTATTTACTTGATTTCAAAGTTTATTCTCAAGTAACATAATATCCGTTGTATTTTTGAGACAGACTGAGGGCAATTTAAATATATTTTGTCATCCAGTGGCATTTTATTTTTTTGTTTTTTCTGTAAATATGAGAAGTTATTATTTGCATTATTATTATCTCCTAATTGAGTTGTTTCAGCTGAGCCTAACCCTGATGCCTTAAAGACGAAGAAGTCGGAACTAAGGCTTTATTGTGATTTGCTGATGCAGCAAGTGCACGTTATTAAAAGCGCTGCTACTAACGAAAACGGGCCTGAAGTTGAGGTACGTGCTTGAATTTTTAATCAAATCAATGATATTATTTTCCAGAAAATGGACGACGCTACGAGATTATTAGGCGCTACTTGTGATACTTTCATAAAGACATTAGAAGAATGCATGAAGCTGTCAAACGCAAGTATTGTTTATGAGATTACACCTAAGAATGACGTTATTTTGCCACCTACCGCTGTTAATCCCTCCAGCAAAAAAGTAAAAAATGTTTATTAGAGTGTGCATTAATGAATGTCCTTTTTTAGAAGCATTTGTTGAGAAGTAGTTCCACTGATTCCTAATTTCTGTTGTTGAATTATAGAAACACACTAATCCTGTAGTTGTTGACATGTAATATAGCAATGTTTATCAACGCGAGAATTAGATCTCTATTTTTAAGTTGTGTTCATATTTTTACTAGATGACTGGAACTCTGAGATAGCCAAAGTATTTATATATTTTCTTCCAAAAAGGTGAATAAATGTGATATTTTTAACATGCAAACTACCTGAGTTATTGATTTCCCCGGCCTTGTTTACAACCACGAAATAATCAATGATTTCCTAACCAACTATTTTTTACGTGCAACTACATTAAAATGTCGCTGTTTAAAATTAGAACTTTTTGGAGTACGCACTGCGAAGACGACGAATCCTTCGACCAAAACTCTCTCCTAGTGACTAAACTTAACAGTGATTCTGACGTAATAGTGACGGGAAGTCATAGTGGCATTTTGCGGATTTTTAAACCCTTGTGTGAAACAAACGATTCCAGTAATCTAACGGACTACAAGGTGACGGACTTATTGATTGAAACTATTATAAAAGACCCCATTCTCCAGATTAGTTGCGGCCGACTAGTATCGTAAGTAACCCGTTTAAAAAAACTAAAAAAAACTATCGTTCTCAGAGGTTCGCCTAAAAAACAACTGGCTATTTTGCAACCAAGACTGGTCGGCGTTTACGCTCTGGTTACCAAAGAGGGGGCAACCGACCATGGCAAGTACACTTACCGATGATAATGCACATTTTTTGAATTGATTTTTATTGAATCAACAGGTGTGCAACACATTCTGCAATTGTTGTACGAGCATAAGTTACGCAGGTCGGCGTATAATTTTTTCGTGGGGCCTTTTGGAGGGAGCCAGAGCAGGGATTTTATATGTGTGCAGTCGCTGGATGGGCTGTTCACGTTTTTCGAGCAGGAGAGTTTTGCGTTTTGTTGCTTTTTGCCGGATTTTCTGCTGCCTGGGCCCCTGGTTTTTGTCCGAAAATCGGATAGTTTTGTCACGGTTAATTCGGCGTGGCAAATCATGAGTTTTAAGTAAGTCTGTGGCAATGTGGTAAGATTAGCACGAAGATCGATCCTCTAGTTCTCACGGTTTTTCCAAGACTAACCTAACGTTGTAGTTATAATTATATGCACTAAGGTACTAAAATCAGAAAAAAAAACAATTCGTTTTGTCGTGTGTTTAAAATAAATACCCGGTGACTACGAAATGTATGAAGCTAATTTTTGGGTTGGTAATTATGAATTATTGGCAGCAATGTTAAGATGTCAGTTCACTGTTGTCAATTTTGACATCACTGAATTGGTGCCCAAAATTTGAATTTGATATCAGGTATGCCATCATAAAATTTTAAATATGTTACGAACCTGACAAAAAAAATCACACACATTAATAGTCATTCAGTACTTTAATATGATTTATTTCAGTTCGTTAGAAATCACTAAACCTATAGTCTCTTTATTTTTTGAGCTATGTAATTATGGACATCATTTTTCCACTTTAAAATCGGCTTATTAGAAGGTCAAGCCCAATGATTAATTCCCCATAAAATGTCAGTCTAAATGAAAATCTAATTAATTCGTCTATAAACTCAAATTCTGAGTCATCTGAATCTGATTTCGCCAAATTTATAACTACGGGTGGAATGTTGTTTATTTAGATAAATTCCGAACTATCTTGTCATGCTATGTGCTTATTATAAAAGTCTTTGCATTGCACCCATGCCAACCCCATAGGATTGTACTGGCAATTGTACGGGGGAAGGTGAATTGGTTCATATCCCCGAAATCCTAAATAATGTGACCAATATTTTTGGCATTTTAAAAATTTCGTGTCAGCTCTTAAAAGGCCGCTAACCTTTTACTTTTACTGATTGCAGAAATGCATCTGAGTGACAAAAAATTACTGTTAGTCATTTCTAGCGATATGGAATCACTAATAAAAGTTGTTGCACCGGTTTGGTGACCGAAAATTACAAATTCTCCATAAATTATTGAAAAATAAAAGTCTTTAACACAGTCCAAGCTTACAAATATGCAAGGCGTTTCATTTAAACCATACGCCAAAGATGTATTTGATTTATTTTAATAGAACGCCGTTATTTTTATAAATTTAGATTCATTATGAAAAATGGAAAAAAAGATACAAACGTAGATTTTTTTAATTAGTAGTTTTCAAAATATTTGCACTTTTATGTAAAAAAATGGTCATTAAAACATGTATAATAATAATTAACTGTTACAAGTCTCCCTGTATAAGCAGTTATAAATTAAAAGTAAAGTTTTCAGAAATTACGAAGTTTCTATACATATATGATAAAAATGAAAATTACGGCGTCTAGGGTACAAAATAAAGGCGGATTCGTAAACCACAAGTATCACGTTTCTTATTTTATGAAATTTAAATAACGACTTAACAAATTTTGGTCAGTGTTTTGCCATCTATATGATATTCCTCAATACTTTCTAAAATTTGACAACAATCGGGGCAGTAGTTTCGAAGATTATCTGTCTGATATATTGTCAAAGACGACAGACAGAACAACGACGGACAGAGGACAGACAAACGGAAACGGGAGACTCCTTTTTTTCTTTTTTCATATTCTAAGGATCATAATCATGAAAAACACATGAAATTAGGTTTGAAATAAAATTTTTAAAGCTTTGGTTGCTTTGTCCAAAAATCTGCATGTCTCGGGTAAAAAAATAAAGGTATTCATTTTATGAAATTTAAGTAGGATTTGCTTTGCAAAATTTTGAGATGACGTAATCAAATTTTAGGTGAGGATAATCACTGAAATTTTGGGTAGCTTTGTACCACCAACATAAAATCCGTCTAAAAGTTCATAGTAATTAGTCTAGTAGTTTTGGAAATTAGCTGTTTAATAAAATCGCCTACAAACTATACACGACAGATAAATAGAAATGAGGCCACTATCACAATTATTTCTAGTTTTCACTCGAAAACGAAAAAGTCTAGTAAGGATTTAAAATGTTTATAGAAGGTAATTGATTTTGTAAATTGTCAATTTTTGTCATGTTTTTTAAATGGGACACTCTGTATTTTACAATATTTTTGAACATGCATTAAGTAAGCTTTGATACCATATTTGTTGCGGTTTATTTTTAATTTTAAAAAACTTGTTGAGATAAAGCTTAATAAATTTGGTATCAAAAGAAAGCTTGCGTGGAGACAAATTGCAAAATTTATAAAATATGGGGTGTCCCTTTTGAATAATATGCGAGAAGAATAAGCTGAATGACTACTTTTATGTTTTCCCGACGTTCCATGACCCCTACAGTGTGAAAAATAGGTGCCACGTTTTGGTTTGTCTGTCTGTCGTCTGTGTTAATATTTAATTTACAATCTTCGAAACTACGGGACCGATTGTTGTAATTTTATATGTATTTTAAGAGTAGGTATCGTATAGATGGTAAAATACTTTCCACAAAATGTCTGAGTATTCCCACTAACAATTTGTTGACGTCACCTGAAAATTTTGCATGGTAAATGCTATTTAAATTTTATGAAATAACGAGTCCTGTACTGGTGGTTTATGGATTCGCCATGATTGTGTTTACTCTAGGGATTCAGATTTTCGAAAAAAATCCAAATTGTATAATAACATTTCAGAAAATTGCGGTTTCGATTCCGTCATGGGCCGGTTTTTTTCTTATACTATGACCGGTATTATCTACATAGTTTTTAATTTGTAGGGGTTAAAACTTAGTATTAAAAGAAATCTTGCCTGGAGACAAATTGTAAAATGTTATAAAATATGGGGTGTCACATTTGAATAATACGAGAAAATCGACGATTTGCAAATTTAATCACCCTGTAAATTAAAATACTTCAATTTTTTATTTTCCAAGGATAAGCTGAATGGCTACTTTTATGTTTTCCCAACGTTTCATGATCCTGACAGTGCGAAAAAAATAGGTCGATATTTAATCTACACTCTTCGAAACTACGGTACTGATTGTTGTCACATTTTATGTATTTTAGAAGTAGGTATTGTATAAAACGACTAAATTTAACCTTTTTCTAGAGACTGTTTTATAGGCAACCACTAGCCCCGCCTACCCGCCCTCTATTTTCTTAGAAACTATATTATTTGCCAAAATCAGTCTTAACTTAACAAGTACTAGCCCCGCCAACCTTCCCTCTTCTCATTCTAGCGACTAATCTTATTTCTGGATAAGATTTACCTTTCATTCAGAGCAGATAAAATTAATCACGGAAATGGAGGCGGGTGGGTGGGCGGGGCTAAGTTTAATTTTTTGCTAGAGAGTCTTTTTGTAGACAAGCAATAGCCCCGCCCACCCTCACCCATTTCATTTTAGTTACTACACATAATATTGCTCAGTCTTATCGTTGTAAGTACTAGCACCACCCACCCACCCACCCTCTATTTTCTTAGAGGTATGTCACTTGCCAAAATCAGTCTTATCTTAAAAAGTACTAGCCCCGCCCACCCTCCCTCTTCTCATTCTAGCGACTAATTTTATTTCTGTTTAAGATCCACCTTTCATTCAGGGTAGATATAATTAATCACGGAAATGGAGGCGGGTGGGTGGGCTGGGTTAGGTATATGTTCTTCTTTAGAGTGGGAGTGGGAATTGATCAAAATTAGGCCGTAAAAAGCTCTTTCGTGACTTTTTTTGTTGTATTATATGTTATAAAATTTATTTCCTATTTCAAAAGAAAAATAAATGGGAGAACATGTGGGTGGGTGGAGCTAAGTTTAATTTTTCCAAGGGAGTCTTTCTATAGACAAGCAATAGCCCCGCCCACCCTCACCCAGTTCTTTCTAGTTATTACTATTAATATTGTTCAGTCTTATTGTTGTAAGTACTAGCCCCACCCACCCACCCTCTATTTTTTAAAGGTATGTCACTTGCGAAAATCAGTCTTATCTTAACAAGTACTAGCCCCGCCCACCCTCCTTCTTCTCATTTTAGCGACTAATTTTATTTCTGTATAAGATCCACCTTTTCATTCAGAGCAGATAGAATTAATCACCGAAATGGAGGCGGGTGGGTGGGCGGGGCGGGGTTAGTATGTTCTTCTGTAGAGTGGGAGTGGTAAGTAACTGATAGAAACTAGGCTGTAAATAAAGTGCTAATCATAACTATTTTGTTGTACTATTTGTTTTAAAATTTAATTCTTATTTAAGAAGAAAAAAAATGAGAGAACGAGTGGGTGGGCGGGGCCAAATTTAACTTTTCTCTAGAGTCTTTTATAGGCAAGCAATAGCCCCGCCCACCCGCCCCCTCTTTATTCTGGTGACTACTTTTAATACTGTTAACTAATGACAACATTATTAGCTTATTAGAATCTTCGACAAATCTGTTAAACCGCTGGTGAGAGAACAGATAAATTGTTAGTTTCCTTCTATAAATTATTCGATCTACACGTTAGATTCCAAGGGTGACCCGGGAGTACGATAAACAACTTGAAGCAATTCATTTAAATCATTTTAATGAAAACAAAGTTTTAATAATAATCAACGTAAAAAACTCAAAAATTGACGAAAATTCTAAAGTTAACAAATAAAAGAAGAAACAAAGTAATATTTTACTTATCAAATGGAACTATCAACTATTGGTAAAACGCTTAGCGAAAATTGATCGGATGTTATTTCCACAGAACTTCCCTCGCCCTTGAAATGCAATAAAACAAATCCAGCCTTTTCGAAAAATTATAAAATTTGATTATGCGAATTTAATTTTTTTATGTGAACCCTTATAAGTTAAAAAAAAGATATGTATGTAACGTTAACGTAGATGTAAAGAAGCGTGTTGGGCGTATGTTCTAAATCAGTTTTCCCTTAACAAAATTTTGTGATGACGTCATCAATTTTTTTGGAGGGAATAAATGAATAAATTTTGCTAACAATTTACCATGATTACGATAACCTTAAAATATTTACAAGATTTCAGAGCAATCGGTTTTTCAGTTTCAAAGTTTCAGTGTAAGAGTATCGTATTTTATAAAATTTAAAACAACTTTAGTTAACATTTAACCATCTATATGATACTCCTAATATACATAACAACAATCGGTTCAGTAGTTTCGGAGATTACTGGTCTAATAAAAATAGATACGGACACCAGACTGACAGACAGACAGACGGACAGAAAGAAACGGGATACCGCTTTTTTCGTACTCTAGAGGTCATGACACGTCCCACCAACAATTTGTTGACGTTACGTCAAAATTTTGCATGGTAAATGTTATTTAAATTTTATAAAATAGCGTGGTTCTGTACTGGTGCTTTATGAATTCGCCATGATTGTTTACTCTAAGCATCCAGAGTATCGCAAAAAAATCCAAATTGTATAATAATATTTTAGAACGACAAAGTTGCGATTTCGATTCCCTTATGGTACATAATTTTTAATTTATAGGGGTTATTATAAAATGAATAAAATTTCGCAAAATCAAATTTTATAATTTTTTCAAGAAGCTAAATTTGTTGGAGTGTACTTCAGAAGCAAAGGGAGTTGTGTCTAAATAACCTTAAATTTCAAATATGTCTATGTTGGTTTTTTCAATAATTTGCGAGAATACGTAATTTTTTAATTATTTTTATTTTAGTATCTGAGCATCAATTAATTAGTGATTTTATGCCTGTTGGTTGCGTTGTAATTTTAATTTATTAACTAATCAAAAAACTCCAACAGTAAAATTAAGGCGTCTTCATAGACAACTTTTTGTAAAGGTACAAAATACTCTCCGAAGCTGGTCAAAACTCACTAGAAGAAGACGACGTCGGCAAAAAAGTGACCGCAGACTGGAAATTCAACCTGGGCGAAGCCGTTACAGACCTAGACGTAGTAGAAGACCCCAGCTCCAGAGAAAGTTTCATCATGGTACTCGGCGAAAGAAACATGTTTTGCTTAAGCGACATCGGGAAACTCAAATACATGAAACGACTGGACTTTTCTCCCACGTGTTTCATAAACTTTTCTCTAAGTAAAGTCGCAAGTTTCGTTATAATTTTTACTAACATACTCTTTCCAGACGACCGAATTATGTCTTTAGTTGTGTCTGAGACCAACAACTTGCTAATTTACCAAAACACCTCACTAAAGTGGTGCGCCCAACTCCAAACTTCCCCCATTTCGGTGAAGCGAGCTTTTATGCATAACATTAGCGGCGCATTAGTGTTTCTTTCACAGGAAGGAATCCTCGAATGTTCCTATTTAGGAACGGAGCCAAGTCTATTCGTGGCACCTCCTTTGGCGATGCAAGAACTCGACTTCGAAAAAGCTGGTGTCGAATTAGCCACTCTGTACAAAACGATCAAGAATTCGTACTCCAACGGTAATGTATCATGTATTTTTAACACGTATTTAGGTTTTTTGTCTGAATGCTACAATTTCAAGACTACGGCTGGAGCCACCTTTATTTCTTTATTATTGCAGATATAAAAGTAACCAACGCTTCAGCCGAACGCGAGCTCACCTTAAACGTCTCTGTGAGTCCTCATTTAGAGCCTTGCACGTTCGACACTAACATAAAAACTGCAATAAACAATCAAATGTGTTCGATTTCAATCGAAATTTCCCCCCAAGCGTTATTCGAGGAAGTTCAAATAACGCTCCTCGCCCAATATCCGCTCAGAGTCGAGCCTCAAATAGAATTTTTTAATAACTTATCCGAGAAAACGTCGATGAATTGTTACGCTTTTATGGAGGGAGTCGGGGAAGTTGTAAGTTTGAACGTGGAAGTTGTGGCTTCGTTTATATCGAGCTTGGGAGTTCCTCGGAGTGTGACGAGGAGTGCGATGTTGCCGCTGAATTTAGTGCTCGAAACGTGTCCGCCGCTTAAAGATAGCGACTGCAAAGTAACTTTAAACATTAATCAAAGTCCTGTGGGTTTATCTGTTCTGTTCCCAGGTAAAGCCCAATTTCCGTCTTTTTTCCCTCGTTGTAGTCATTACTTGCAGAGTATACTTTCTCGACGACGGGGAGCGCTATTGGTTTCAGGAAGCTTACGGCAGGTGAAGTTGTAACGATTCTTTTAGCGAAGTCCTCGGAAAGGTACAGGCTTCAATCAAACTCTTTCGCGTCGTTGAGCCTTTTGGTAGAGCAGATGGTGGATCGACTTAAGAAGCATTACTCTAACAAAAGCGACTTTGCCATTACCTTCAATCCACCTTTGCCGATTAATGAACCTTTGCAATATATAGGCAGGCATTTCGAAGCCCGGCAGAAATTTAGCTCTTTGCAGGTATAGCCAGACCCAACCGAGCAAAGGCAGTTAATGGTTAAATTACTTTGATTACAACATAAACCAAATATCGTTTCTAGATTAAACAAAGATGACCGAATTTACCCAACAGTCGCTATTTTTCAAAGTAAAATTAAAGGAGTTTATTAACTTTTTTAAAAAGCGGTTAACTTCGGTTTTTTCTTAATATCTCATTACAATTTATTTTCGTTGCCCGAAGGATTTTTCAACACAAAGTCGCGAAACTTTCCTATAATTCAACCGATTTCATAACCTTTACGATTTTCAGGATAACGACGGCGATAAAATATAGACGCCACCCGGTAAGCTGAAAATTTTCTTTATCTAAATTATATCAAGTTTTACGGTGGCGAATTTATTAAAAAGTCATAAATAATTTAAGCTTTCAAGAAGTAAAATACGGAGAAAGTTAACTTCTAATTAAGCGTTTTTTATTTAACAAAAAACGTTGAACTGTTCAGCACTGACTATGCGATACTGATCTTTTTACGATCATAAAGGCACAGTTTTTAGCTAAATCACAAATTACTCCGAAAAATGGTCTTAATAAAAACTGAAATTTAAAATTAATAGCAACAATAATAAAAACAATGAATTCAGTGTACAGTTTCTTTGACAGAACAGCGGCAAGACAAATCTTTTTATAAACATTGAACGAATTTTTGATGAGGCAAATTGTCAACATGACAGGGAACGTGGGTAGAACATAGATAAAAATAAAAATTCTTGTTTGTGTTACACAGTTGCTTTTAACTTCTGTCTTAAGATTATCATTTCCTGTCATATTTTTGTAATAATTGTACTAAAAAACTCTTCAAATTTAGAATTATTTTGAAATTTTATTGTCCAGGTTATATTTATTCATCATTTTGTCAAATTTTATCGCAATATTTTTTCAGATAAATTATTTATCTAACTAAACAAAAATACGTCGTGTCTTTATTTCACTTCAGAAGAGAATCACGAAAAAACGTTCACAAGAATGCTTTATTTATATTTTCTAATTATTAAATTTCGTCCGAATGGATCCAGCGAGGTGTTTATCTCATCCAATATTTTCTCAGTATTACGTTTCGGTGCTTATTTTTGTAGTATCTCTTCATATAACGGTGAAAAACGCTAATTTATCTGTCCCATTTTATTGTTCCGAATTATTAAAATTAGCCTGAATGGACCAAGCAAGGTTTTATCATCCGGAATTTTTTGAGGGCTTTCGAATTTATTTGGGCAATATCTCTTCAAATAGCCGAGAAATTTATTTACCCCAGATGACAGAATAATTTGTGTTTTTCCTTCCAAAAATTGATGAGGTCATCAATAAACTTACAATGATTTCAGATTTGTTACTGGCGAAAGATTATCTACAATTTGACACCAGTTTTCAGTGGATTCAGCCAATTTTTTTTTTATTTTAGAAAATTTTGGAATCAAATTTTGTAATTGACGGAAAAGTTTCTACAATTTGATAGCAATTTTCGATCGATTGAATCAATTTTAAGTTTTTTCAGTTTTTTGGAAATTTTTTGAAAATTTTGAATTCACTTTTCGTGTTGATTGGAACAGATATCGTGACGGTGATTCAAGATTTGTAATTAGCGGAGGATTATCTACATTTTGACACCAATTGTCGCTCGATTGAAGCAATTTTAGCCATTTTTTGGAAAATGTTTGAAAAGTTTGAATTCACTTTTCGTGTTTATTGAAAACAGATGTCCTGACGGCGGTTTCAGATTTGTAACTGATGAAAGATTATCTGAAATTTGACACCAATTTTCGGTCGATTGAACCAATTTTAACCATTTTTTTGGAAAATTTTTCAAAGTCGAAAAAGTAAAAAATTATTGAAAAATCGAAAAATTACAAACCGAAAAATTGAAAAATCAACAAACTGAAAGATCAGAAAAAAATTAATGAATAAAAAAATTAGGAACGAGAAAAAATGGATCTAATTGAAAAATTGGAAAACCCAAAAGTTTTTTGGAAAATTTTTGAAAATTTTGAATTCACTTCTCGCGTTTATTGGAACAGATATCTTAAGGCGATTCCAGATTTATGATCGGCGGAAGATTGTCTACAATTTGACATCAATTTTCGGTCGATTGAAGCAATTTTAACTATTTTTTGGAAAATTTTTGGAAAGTTTCAATTCAATTTTCTTGTTTATTGGAAAAGATATCGTCCCGACAATTTCATAATTGTAGCTGGTGGAAAATTATCTACAATTTGACTCCAAGTTTCGGTCGATTGAACGAATTTTAACCATTTTTTTTGGAAAATTTCGCAAATTGTGGGTTCACTTTTTGTGTTTATTGGAACAGATGTCATGACAGCGGTTTCAGATTCTTAACTGGCGGAAGATTATCTACAATTTGACACCAATTTAATAATAATAATAGTAATTTCCTGTGAAACAGAACTGTTCCAATAGAGACAATAAAATATAAATAAGAGAATTGATGGCTACATTTGCTTTAAATAAAAATTAAATGTACTCTCCTTACAATTAAAAATATCTAAATTAACTGGTAGATTGTTTATAGCAGTCACAATTTTATTTTCGGTCGACTAGACAAATTTTAACCTTTTTTTTGGAAAATTTTTCAAAATCGAAGAAGTAAAAAATTATTGCAAAATAAAAAAATTACAAATCGAAAAATTGAAAAATCGACAATCTAAGAGATCTGAAAACATTGAAAAATCGAAAAACTGAAGAAAATAAAAACAGCAAAATCGAAAAATTGCAAATGAAAGAACTCAACAGCAAAAATTGAAACATTGAAAAACAAAAAATCGAAACAAATTAATTAATTAAAAAATCGGAAACAAGAAAAAATGGATCTAATCGAAAAATTGGAAAACCCAAAAGTTTTTTGGAAAATTTTTGAAAATTTTGAATTCACTTCTCATATTTATTGGAAAAGATATCTTGACGGCCATTCCAGATTTATGATTAGCGGAAATTTGTCTACAACTTGACACCAATTTTCGGTCGATTGAACCCATTTTAGCCATTTTTTTGGAAAATTTTTCAGTATCGAAAAAGATACAATTTTTGAAAAAACGAAAAATTACAAATCGACAAACTAAATCATCGGAAAAAATTGAAAAATCGAAAAACTGAAGAAAAGAAAAAAGCAAAATCGACAAATTGCAAGTGAAAGAACTGAATAAGAGACAAGAAATTGAAACATGGAAAAACTAAAAATCGAGAAAGTTAAAAATCGAAAAAAAATGAATCAATGAAAAAATTTTTAAAGAAGAGAAAATGAATCGAATCGGAAAATTGGAAAACCGAAAAATTGTAAAGTCGAAAAACATTGAAACATCGAAAAATTGAAAAATTAACTTGAATAAATGAAAAAGTTGTAAAATCCAATAATTGAAAAATGGAAAAATTCTAAAATCACAAAATTGAAAAAGTGAAACATTTTTTATATTAAGATTATTATTGCATATTTAAAGCGAAAACTAGAAAAACTACAAATTAAAAATTAAGGAAATGAAAAATTGAAAAATCGGGGTACTGAGAAATTTACAATTGAAAAAACAAAAAATTGCAAATCGAAAAATTGAAAAATTTTACACTGAAAATAGAAAAATTAAAAATCAAAAACAATAAAACACTGAAACAAAAAATCGAATTAAAGAACTGGAAAATCGAAACAGTCGAAAGTCCAAAGATGGGAAAATCAAAACATCGCTTAATTGAAAAATTGAAAAATTGAGGATTTAGAAAAGTCAAAAATTGAAAAATCGAAATATTTAAAAATTGTAAAATAGAAGAGAAAAATTGAAAAAACGTAAAACTGAAACATCGGAAAATTGAAAAATCGAATAATTGAAAAACTGAGAAGTTGTAAAATAGAAAAATTGAAATATCCTGTCGTCTTAGGAATATCGTGTAAATAATAAAACTCCAAAATTTAGCTAATCATCCTCACCATCAATGGCATGATGTCATTTCTAAAATTTACAATAAAATATATTTCTTAATTTTATAAAATAAGATACTCTTGCACTTGTGATGTATGAATTTCTGTTGAGTTTTTACCTAAGATATTCAGATTTATGAAAAAAAAATCAAAATTGTAAAACATTTTGCAATTTAACATTAAAACTGCAAAACCTAATGTTGTGAAAATTTGCAAAGGTTTTAAGATTGTTGTAATGATGCTAATCGTTAATAAAAATTTATTCGTTATCCTTCCCAAAACATTGATGACGTCATCTCAAAATTTTATCAAATAAATCCTACCTAAAATGTGCAAAATATGATAAGTCTATATTTTCCGTGTTTAATTTTGCAGTATCTCGTCAAATAGCAAAGAAAACCACCCTTTACCTGCCCCCATTGTTTTTCTTAATTACTAAAATTCGTCCAAATTGACCAAGCAAGGTGTCTATCTGATTAAGAATTTTCTCAAGATTACGTCTACGTTTTCGTGTTTATTGTTGTAGCATCGTTTCAAATATCGGAGAAAAACAGTAATTTATCTGTTCCCTTTATTTTTAGAATTTTGAAAATTCTCGAACACCCGTCGCGACATCCGCTTCCAGGCTCTTCTCCGGTCGCCGTCACGGACAATGAGTCATTGTCGCCGTATATACTAGAACCCATAGACGTCGTACCGGGGCTCCGTATGGGTTTATTTCATAACAATAATAATTATATATTATTCTAATTGGTTCATCTTTACGAGTTTTACGGTCATGATATTGTAAAATAAAGACACCATTCGGTAAATTGAAAATTTTCTTTATCTCAATTATGATTAACAAAAAATGCTGAACTGTTCAGCACTGACTATCTAAAACTAGTCATTTTATCAGCGTAAACGCACGAGTTGAAACATTTTCTTACAAGTTACAGCAACAGAAATATTTAAACAAATAATAATGGATTTTGTTTCTAAGGCACAATATTTGTTTTTTTTTTTGTTATAGAACCCGTATATATTATTGTATACATATAATTGGACCCTTGATAGTAAAACTACATTTTCTATTTTCTTCAAATTTTTTAACTGTGTAAAGATTCACAAAAACATTCACTGTGGCCATTTTTAACATTTGTGTTGTAATATTTTATGTGTATGTAAACAAGCACTAATAAAACTGAGTGGTGATGAAAAAATCTAAACAATTATCATTTTCAAAAATATTTTGTTCAATTTACCTTTACGAATTTTTTTATATCATTTTTGTAGATTGTATCAAAACATCTAATTACAGTTTTACCAAATTTTGTAACACATTTCTGATTCAGTAAAAAAACACGAAAAATGCATTTATACATGTTGAAACATTAACTTCCCATTTGATGAAGAATAATCGTTAAAATAACATTAAATACACCTAGAGCAAGAAAATAATCAGTGTTTTACACTTTCGTATTTAGCATTTTCTCCACAATTTTTCCTTTTCTTTCCGCAGCGAGTTCTTCATGTAATTCCCGTTCTCAGTGTAGAAAGTACCGTTAGTTGTGCTTTTATTTTATATCAATTTTTATTTTCACAATAGTTGGCAGTATTAGCCTTTCACTGTAATTTTCTCTGAACATCTTCCAATCCAATTGTCTACGTGTTTTATCGGTTTGTTCTTTTTTGAACGATAACTCGAAAACTAATTCCTATACTTAAGCCGCTTAAATATAGGTAACAGCGATAAACGTCTCACTAATTAATTATGAATCAAAAAACAAAAACAAAAACGTTGCAGATCTTCTATTTCCAAGCTTAGCACTCAAACGAATTACTCGATTTTTTATATTAAAACTTTCATTTTAGACAGACGTTCGACCTTAAAACATATTGCAGTCAAAAAATTTCACAAAAAGTTGTTTAGATCTCAGTTTTCTAAAATATAATATTTATTTCAAAAAATTAAACAAAACCCGGTTTGAGGCTGTAATCAGAGTAATGAAAGCGTTGTGACTGCCACCGTCCCCATTAACTATTCTCTCTCACTAGAAAATTTTAGGAGCAACTGACTCAACTCAGCTCTCAATTCCGCCTAATCCAAAAACGCCTCATAGCAAAATTCAAGGTAAAAAATCCCACACCTCTCTCAAACTTAGAGCTCCTCCTCGAGGACACCTTCAACGAAATAATCAAGCTAACGACCACCCTCGAGGACGAAAAGCAACAACTCCTCAAAACCCAGACGGAATTATCCTGCGCTTTGCACGTCCTAGCAAATCTCATCAAATTAATGGATTGCAACAATAACGTTGCAGGACTAATCCAATCGGCTTTTAATCCTTGCGTCTACGACATGGACGGACAAGTACGAACCGCCTCTTTATAAAACCCGAACTAACTCGTCTTTTCTAGAACTGGGAGGATGTTCACGATGCATCGCTTTGCTATTTGTTGCGCACGGTCCTGGCCAAATCCGAGAAGGACAAACTGAGAGCGGCGCATACGAGTTTCGAGGAGGTGAAGGATATTACTAAAATAGAAAAGCGCCTGAGTCAGGTGCTCGAAAGAATCCCGAAAGGAGCTTTACTTGAAACTCATTTTCCTCTGGATGAAGGTAATTCTTGTTTAACGGAGGACTCAAGTAATTGTTTCGCTCTAGATAAACAAGAAGGAGAAGATGATGGAGATAATAGGGAGAGTGTTGATGCAGCCATGCCAATTGGGTCGAAAATTGGTGAATCGAGTTCGAGATTGCTGTCGGCGCGAAAGGGCCTGCTTAGGAGGCGGCATAAAGTTGATGATTAATAAAGGATGGGAGGAAGGGGCGAAAGTGGCGGCTAATTGGGGTTCCAAGACGAATTTATTTTTAGTGGGGGGAAACTTTTGTTGATTGTTGTGTCGTGACTAAGAAAATTTTTAATAGTTGACGAAACATTATTTTTCTAAATTAGTTTTCGTATTTATATGGTGTGTAGCATTTGTTGTAGTTTCGTTACTGTGTTCTTTTTATATTGTTGTAGATTTGTAGCTATCTCTAAAACTTGTACTGTGTTTTTTTAGTTTTAGCGTGAACTTGTTAAACCTATTAGAGAAAATTAGGAAAATAAAGGACAAAGTTTGCAAGAGTACACTAGCTTGGCTAAATTAGTTTTCATGTTTAAAGTTCGCAAATGTAAGTTTGTATTTATAAACTTGTCAACCTTGAGCCTTGATATTTTCAAACCATGTGTGTTTTAAGAAAACTAGCAGCTCCTGATATGGCCGTTTCTTTCCTTTTCTACTGTTTTTTTTTCAGTTATTCTCTTTAATCAATTTAGCTTTAGTTAAAACTGAATTGTTATTTACGTATTATCAAGAAAAGACTGTAGTATGAAACGAGTTCATGCGTAAATTATCCTTAAAAATATCAAGCTTCTGATGTACGGATTTTGAAACAACTAAAAAGCGGAGAATTATAATGATGGAATGTTTTGGGAATTTTGTCGTAAAAAGTAAGTGGCGGTCTACTTACATACAACTCAAAAAGATTCACTTTTAATTTCACCAAATTTAAGTTTTTGTAGGAATATAAAACATATCTCTTTCCTTCCACCAACAAGAGATCTCTCATTAACAATACTTAAAAGGGCGCTTTGATCACATTACCATTCAGGATATGTTCCAAACATTTTAAAGTACAGGAATTTACAGAATTGACGCAGTACATTTTCGATAAGTGTGACATATATTGCATGTGACAGATTCCAAAAAATGCAACAATATTCGATATACGGATCAATACTATCTTGCAAACACAATTTTTAGATCATCCGCATAAATGTAAATCTTAGAATCAATATATTCACTAATGTCATTAAAAACATGATAAATAAGAGTGGTCCAAGATTGGAACCTTGAGCTACACCGAGAACCGAAAATCATTAAACTCAATATATTGACGTCTGTTTACCAAGAGTGACTTAATTAATAACACAAAACTATTACACAGATATGATTCAGTAAGTATAAATCTAAATTTTGTTGTTTAATTTTTCGTTTTCCTGTTTTTGCTATTGTGGTTTTTTTTTACTGTATACTTGCTGATCTAACGCTTGCAGCGTGTAAAAATACACAGAATTATTTAATACAAATTCGTAATTTTATTTCGAAAATATTCACCGCCTTTAGGCAAAAACGGCAATGTAGTCGTGGTTTATATAATGAGCTTTGCTTTAAATTTAATTATTGTTGTTTTTTGCTCCAGTTTTGTTTCAGCACATTTAATGTTTTCATTTGTTTAAAAGTATTTTAAACCTCAGGCATTTTCATTAAAATTTTTTATGGCACGACAAACATACAAATAAAAAATTATAATATTAACAAGTCCTGAAATGCATCTGTCTGTTACTTTTATAGAATCAATCAAGTGTGAAACACCATTTTACAGTTTAACTTAGGAACCATAAAACCGACTGACGTTAAATTTTGCAAACAATTTAAGGTTTTCGTAAACATGGCAAGTCGTGACTGATTTATCTGCTGCAAAAACGTAATGACGTCATTTCAAAATTTTGCTGAATAAATTCTACCTAAAATGTGCAAGATATTTTAATTCTAGAGTTGTAGTTTAAATACGTCTAGTGCTGTTGTTATTGATATGTCTGACTACCAAAAGGTTGATGACGTCATTAAGAAATATAAACTTGAAAACACGCATAACTTGTTCCTTTACCTGTACATATTTTTTTACTTGTCGAGGGAAAGTCACAATAGTAATGTGTCTTAAATTTAAGAAATAACATACTCCTACACGTGTACTTTATGAATCCATGTTGAGTTTTTACTCAAGATGTTCAGATGTTTAGAAAAAATTCAAAATTTTGTGACAACATTTTGCAATTTAAATTTGAAAAAAAATGCATTAAATTTTTTTTTGACAATGAATACAAATATATCGTATCTTGATAATAATTTAGCTTCTCAAGTACAGCTGTGAATTATTTTTAATAATACATACACTTGCTCGCTGAGCTCGCATTCGAAGTGCTTTTTTTTTCATAGTGTTTGAGAACTAATCTTAGCTGTCTAGGTTTTGTTGTAACAATAAATTTTCAGATTACTGGGGCCTCTCTGACTAGTATTCACAAACATTTCAAGGAGATTAACTTTTTTTGGGCACAAAAAATTCTCTCATTTATTATACTTAATTTAACTTCCTAGGGACCTCGACGAATAATTTTGAATAACACCTAAATATGCTCGCTGCATTCGCACTCTGAATGTCTTTTTTTTAAATAATTTAGTGTCATAAAATAAGTATTTACGAACGATCAGCAAAACTTCTTAGTTTTCATAATAATAATTTTTTGAGATTTATTTCTGAAGGTAATTGGAAAAATCAGGATCTAAAAGGCGAGCGCAGCGAGCATGTTCAGACATCAGCGATCACAAATAATTTTTAAACTAACAATTTAAATAACAAGAAAATTTATCTGAATAATTTATCTTCTCAGTGATAACAATAAATATTACACATGAACGTGCTCGCTGCGCTCGCATTTTAGACTTTTTCTTCAGCCTTATTATTCTCATAAGAGTGTGCAAGAAAAAGTCTCAGCGAGTGGTTTTGGGTTGTGTTGTGAGAATAAATTTCTAGACTTATTACTTAAAAAAAAATGTTTAGAATGCGAGCACAGCGAGCACGTTCAGATTGGTGGAGTCTCTCCGATTATAGTATTCACAAAATTTTCAAGATTCACCTTTTTCTAGAGACAAAAAATTATCTCATTAATAATAATTTTACATCCCAGGAACATCGACGAATAATTTTGAATAACAACTAAATATACTCGCTGCACTCGCGTTCTGAATATTCTTTTTTTAATTAATTTAGCCCCATAAAATATTTACAAACGATCAACAAAACTTCTTAGTTTTCATTATAATAATTTCTTGAGATCTCTCTATGAAGGTAATTACTTTGCAAAAATCAGCCTCTAAAGGGCGAGCGCAGCGAGCATGTTGAGGATGTTTCAGTTCCACAGACATCAGCGATCACAAATAATTTTTAAACTCACATTTTTAAATAACAACAAAATTGATCTGAATAATTTATCTTCTCAATAATACCAATAAATATTACACCTGAACGTGCTCGCTGCGGTCCCAGTTTAAACTTTTTCTTCAGAGTTATTATACTCATAAGAGTGTGCAGGAAAAAGTCTCAGCGAAGTGGTTTTGGGTTGTGTCGTGAGAATAAATTTCTAGACTTATTACTTAAAAAAAAAATTGGTCTAAAGAGTTTAGACAGTACTTCCCTCGCTGTCGGAAACATGCCTATTTTTTTTTCACATTACATTTTATTTTATTACATGTAATATAATACTAATAATAACAGTGTTGTATCCCCATATTTTAGGGAAAATGGAGCGAACTATTCCTGATTTAATCAATTAAATAAATTGACTCATTCATTAATTTTGTTTGAGCGACCTATTAAGCAACTCTAAAAAATATGAATGGAATGATAAATCACAAGTACAGACATATCATATTTTGTACAATTTAGATGGGATTTATTCGGCAAAGTTTTGAGGTGACGTCATCAATTTTTTGGAGGGGACAAGTAAATATATTTTGAATAAAAATTTATCATGCGTATCATAACTGTAGATCACCTCCAAGATTTCAAAGCATTCGGTTTGGCAGATTCCAAATTAAATTGCGAAATGTTGTTTCATAATTTTGATTTTTTTTTTAAATCTGGACGTTTCGGGTAAAAACTCTAGGACTATGTTATGTCATACAATTTAAAACACATTTACTATGTACAATTTTGAAGTGACGTCATCACATTATTGGTGGGGATGATTAGGCAAATTTTGGTTAGTATTTTGCTATCTACATGATATTCCATATATAAATACAAAATTTCACAACAATCGGTCTTTCGCAGATTATCTGTCTAATAAAAATCCGGGACGGCAGACAGACGGACAGACAGACGGAAACGGGAGACCTATTTCTTCGTCTTCTAGGGGTCATGAAAGATTGAGAAAATGTAAAAGTAGAGAGTCGGCCGACGGACTCGATTACAAAATATTTCCTTTGCTTACGCTCGGGAACAAAAAATGTTTAGAATGCGAGCACAGCGAGCACGTTCAAGTTGCTGGAGTCTCTCCGATTATAGTATTCATAAAATTTTCAAGATTCACCTTTTTTTAAGAGACAAAACATTCCTTCATTAATAATAATTTTACATCCCAGGGACATCGACGAATAATTTTGAATAACACCTAAATATACTCCCTGCACTCGCATTCTGAATGTTATTTTTTTGATTAATTTAGACCTGGTTTATAGAAACCGAAGTTAAAGTTAATTCGCGATTAACTTTTAATTGAGGTTCGTTGCTAGGCGACATGCAGGTTTTAACCAATCACGAGCTACCATTCCACATTTTAATCCAGTGTTAAATTAATCGAGGATTAAAAGGTAATTAATTACATTGGAAAAATCAGCATCTAAAAGATGAGCGCAGTGAGCATGTTCAGGATGTTTCAATCCCACAGGCATCAACGATCACAAACAATTTTTAAACTCACATTGTTAAATAACAACAAAATTGATCTGAATAATTTAGCTTCTCAGCGATGCCAATAGATATTACACCTGAGCGTACTCCCTACTTCCTGCGCTCGCATTTTAAGTTTTTTTTTTCAACTTTATTGGTGTGCAGGAAAGAGTGTGCAGGAAAGAGTTTCAGCGAAGTGCTTTTGGGTTCTGTTGTAAGAATAAATCTCTAGATTTATTATTAAAAAAAAAACTTTAGAATACGAGCGCAGCGAGCACGTTCAGGTTGCTGGACTCTCTCCGACTATAGTTTTCATAAAATTTTCAAGATTCACCTCTTTTTCAGAGAGAAAAAGTTCTCTCATTAATAATAATTTTACATCCCAGGGACATCGACGAATAATTTAACCTAAATATACTTACTTGCTGCAGTCGCATTCTGAATGTTCTTTTTTTAATTAATTTAGTGTCATAACATATTTACAAACGATCAGCAAAACTTTTTCGTTTTCATTATAATAATTTTTTGAGATCTCTCTATGAAGGTTTGACAAAAAATTTTGACAAAATCAGCAACCAAAAATGCAAACGCAGCGAGCATCTTCAGGCTGTTTCAGTCCCAGAGACATCAGTGATCACTAATAATTTTTAAACTCACATTTTTAAATAACAACAAAATGGATCTGAACGATTTAACATCCTGGAGATATCGACGAATAATTTTGAATAACACCTAAATATACTCGCTGCACTCGCATTCTGAATGTTCTTTATTTAATTAATTTAGTGTGATAAAATATTTACGAACGATCAAGTCTTAGTTTCCAATATAATAATTTTTTCGATCTCTCTATGAAGGTTTTACTTTGAAAAAATTAGCATCTAAAAGGCGAGCGCAGCGAGCATGTTCAGGATGTTTCAGTCCCACAAACACCAACGATAACAACAATTTTTAAAATCACATTTTTAAATAACAACAATCTGAATAATTTAGGTTCTCAGGGATACCGATAAATCTGAACGTGCTCGCTGCGCTCGCATTCTAAACATTCTTTTTTAAGTAATGGGTCTTACTTGAAAAAGAATGTTTAGAATGCGAGCGCAGCGAGCACGTTCAGGGTGCTGGAATGTCTCCGACTATGATATTCACAAACATTTTCAAGATTCACCCTTTTTTTAGAGAGAAAAAATTCTCTCATTAATAACATAATTTCAAATCCTAGAGACATCGACGAATAGTTTTAAATAACACCTAAATATACTCGCTGCACTCGCATTATGAATATTCTTTTTTTAATTAATTTAGTGCCATTAAATATTTACAAACGATCAGCAAAACTTAGTTTTCATTATAATAATTTTTTGAGATCTCTATGAAGGTAATTACTTTGCAAAAATCAGCATTTAAAGGGCGAGCGCAGCGAGCATGTTGAGGATATTTCAGTTCCACAGACATCAACGATCACAAATAATTTTTAAACTCACATTTTTAAGTAACAACAAAATTGATCTGAAAAATTTAGCTTCTCAGAGATACCAATAAATGTTACACCTGAACTGTACTCGAATTTTAACCGTTTTTTCAGCTTTATTCTCACAAAAGTGTGCAGGAAAAATTATAATAATTTTCGAGATCTCTCTATGAAGGTAATTAGTTTGCAAAAATCAGCATCTGAAGGGCGAGCGCAGCGAGCATATTCTCTATATTTCAGTCCCACAGATATCAGCGATCGTACACAATTTTTAAATAACAATAAAATTGATCTGAATGATCTATCTTCTCATGGATACCAATAAATCGCATTTTAAGCTTATTTTTTTCAGCTTTATTCTCATAAAACTGTGTAGAAAAGAGTCTCAGCGAAGTGGTTTTGGATTCTGTTGTAAGAATAAATCTCTAGACTCAAAAAAAATCTTTATAACATGACCGCAGCGCAACTTTAGCAAATAATCACTAAAATTTTGAGGATTCTCTTTTTTTAGATAATAAAAAAAATTCATATTAATAATTTAGCCTCTCAGGGACACTGACGAGTAATTTTTGATAAAATGTATAAGTTATTATTTAAGTTAAGTTTACTGATTAATTTTCATAAATATTATCTTCAAAGAAATCTGACCTGACTGGCCATGACCTGAGAAGCATATGAAGTCAACGATGTGTGAAGGAAGTACTGTATAAATTCTTCCAAGCGATTTTTTCAAAAAAATTTCAAGGATTCCCAATGCGTCTTTGTTTAAAGAATATAAAAAAATTCAGAAGGCCCTTGTGTTTTATTCTTAGAAGAATTTGAAAGAATCTTGGGGACGCCCAATGTCTTTTTTTTCAGAATATAAAAACATTACTCAATTTGACAAGGCAATACAATTTTAGTTGAAACAAAAGTAATGAATTTAACCCCTGTGTCGTAAAAAGACTGCATTTTTTTGTAATTTAGTTTTAAAAAACTTTTAATAGTAGAAAACCTTCATCCTTTTGTTAAACCTAAACTTTCGACTCTACTCTGCGTACAAATAGTAAAATTTGAAACATACGTTTTCTGAATATTATTATCGGTCTTAAATGGGTCGCAGCAAATTGATACTGTAACCATTTTACCATAAAGTCGACCAAATAAAAATGATGTACCTCCGGGTGATGAGTTTCTCTCGTGCATATCCACTCATTGTTGAACTGACTTTCAGTTTTCTTATTGTGTAGCAAGTCTCGCTTTCTACTACGAGTAAACAGTGCCGTTTCATTTTCCAAATAAGTACTTTGTAAGTAGGCGGTAAAAATAGAAATCAATCGTGCGTTATTGCACGCCAATTATGAGTGACAGCAGAGATTTTACTTTCTTATACCTTCACGTTTATCAAGCTGACAATGTTTAATTTTCAATGGTACGTGCTTCACATCACTTAAGAACGGAATGATGTCATTCGATATTTTTTTCGAGAGAAAGTTTAAGCTTAAATTAAAAGGGAATTTTCTCGTCGAGATTTAGAATGTGGAAGTTTGGTCTGTAAATTACTTTAATGGACATGTTACAGAAAGATAAGCAGAAACTTAAGGTCTTTGTGCATGAGGGAAGTTTAGAGATATTTATTTTAAAGAAAATGAAATACCACTTTTATCCTGATACACTCAGCTATTTCTCTACGTTATTGTTGTATGCTTACATAGAAGCTTCTGCAACGTGATAAGCTCGTAAAGTTTATTACCTTCAAGAGACAGATGACCACGAATTCGTTACGAGAAGATAAAGACGTCTGCTGCATGACTTAAGTATTCACAATGAGGGTTACATTTGCATTATAGTAAAAGTTAGATGGATTTTTGAAATAAGACAAAAAATGCAGGAAGAAAAGGGAAAACATTCGTTAAATGACACTGTTTTTTATTAATTTGTTCATATAAAAGAGGAACAGCTACCGATACGAAGGAAAAGGATATCCTTTTGCATTATGCAATAATCACGAAAAATTGGCCACCAATCTTTCTGAGAAAGTTGCACCTGGAAGCTACACTCATTGGACTTGAAAATAAATATCAACAAAACAAAAAACCCGCATCAGAGTAATGAACTCGACTGCATCCAAATAACAGTAAATCATTCACAAAAAGTTTAAAAATTCACGTGATACCGAAAACCGCCTTCCACAAATGGAACGTGTTGCAAGCCATTAAATCTTAAATAATCTAGCATCATTTCTAGCTTGCTACTTTATAAACACCTACTTAGCTGAAATTTACTCATCTAACAAGGAACTTTCCACAGCACTAAAACAGTTCTTCGACTTCGCGATATTTAAACATTTGCTCCAAACTTCCTCAATTTACTTTTACATTAAGTCGCTATAAATGTTTGAACAATCTGTGTATCTTTATATAGCTGTTTGCCCGACAATGCATTGCAGAAAGTTTCCACCAGTAAGCAATTACCGTGTGGATAAAGGTTGAATACTTCGTCCATCGATTACCTCCAGTCGGACGAAGTTTAGTTAGTAAACAGTTCGCATCTTGGACAAGCGGAAGCCGACTCGGTCGAAATCCCAATGTCGATATCGATATAAAAACACACATAAAATGTTGATGTGGAAATTCGATAAGTTGCTGTGTTTTATTAAAAGTTAGACTTGGAGTTGGTAGGTGTTATATAGGTCAGGAGGAGATGGGTGGTGGATCAGCTGGACATTAATTTTATAAAAGTTGTAGGGGAGAGGAGTGTGCTCATGTCGAGGTCCCTTGAGGACGGAAATGTCTGCTGCAATATTCTTTAACCGAATAAATACTAAACAGGTGTTCCTGGTGCTTGGGGTATTTTGTTTTCCTCACGATATGTGAAATTTTACATTCACATTGTTGTGTTGAGACTATAAGGCGATGGTGATATTTATCCTGGCTAGGATGAAATTAGAATTTTATGGTTATCAACGTACTTTGAAATAACAGAAATTCAACGCGCATAAATCTTAAGCTATATAAATTTAATATGGCCTCAGGTGCTCCTCAAGGATCTATCTTACCCTTGTTTGTTTTTATCTTTGCATAAATGATGTTCTTCCATTTACGAACATTATATCTTATGTCTTACATTTATTACATTTATAACATAAAGACGAGGTAACAAGATAGAGATTAGCTTAAAATAACGGTTAAATTAAAAATGCTTGAAAAATATGACTCGTCATCCGAATACAAAGTAAAAAATAACGAACTTAATAAACTGTAAAATTATGATAAATAATGTGTTTGTCTAATTTATTGGGCTTATTAAGGGCTCTTTCATTAAAATAATCAGTTCTTCGTAAGAGGTTAAGATAAATAGAATTCTTACACTCCACACGTGGCTCTATTTAAGATACTTATTGACAGATATATGCATTTGCATTCTTTTTAATTGGACAATGACCCGGCACTGAATCATGTATATTCGTGATAGATAGGTTAGTGTGGCTTGGAATTATACGGGACTTAGCTTGGGCATAAGTTATTTATTTATATGTATTAAAAAAAAAGTGCATCATAAGAGTTTCATAATTTAAAAAAGAAAACAGTACAAATATATTAAAATAAAAAAATTTGAATTTCCTTGTCCTCAGAAGAGATGGGTTGCTTTGACGAGATATTTTATAGAAAAATGTCGGTGGATTAACAAACCACAGACACATGTTATGGTCAGACGATAATATTAAAATATGGACAAAATTTCACAACAATGAAATGGCTAATAAAATTGGAAACAGACAGACGACATACGACAGATAGGCGGAAAAGGAGGACCGACTTTTTTAATGGTACAAGACATGACACGTTGAGCAATTAATTAATTACTGCTTCCCTTGCGTCCATGGGATAACTGACTACTTTCATGTTTTCCCGTCGCCTGTCTCAATTTTATTAGACAGATAATCTTCAAAACTACTTAACCAATTGTTGTCAAATTTTATATCTTTATTATTAGGCATATCGTATGAATGGTACAACGGTAACCAAAATTTGGCTAATCATCCCTACCAATAATAGAGTGACGTCATCTCTAAAATTTACATTAGTAAATGTTTTTAAAATTTTATAAAATAAGACACTTCTGCACCCATGATTTATGAATCCGTGTTGAGCTTTTACCATTGACAACAAAATTTTCGGAAAAATAGCAAAATTGCACAACCAAAGGCTCTGAAATGTTACAAAAGTTATAAAGTTATCTATCATAAGTAAAAGAAAAAATCGCGTGTACTTAATTAAAGCGTCCTTTTGTCTATGTTTGCGAGGCAAAATCAATCAAATTTCGTTTTTTTTTTAACCGCTCATGTTTGTAATCTCAACGTGCTCATAGTAGAATTCTTTCGAAGAATTAACATAAACAGTCGAAGTTAAGCCTGTTTTGAGGAATTGAGAATATCTAAATTTTTAGTTATCTGCTTGAAGGTATTTCATACTGTCCAGGGAGGTTCTGTCGAAATAACCTTCGACGAATTTTTGTAGTGTATGCTCAGGAAGTATAAATATAAAGTACTGAGATTGTTTTCAATTTATTGGACTTCTAAAACAAATTGTGAAACTTCGAGCTTAAAAAGTTTTCAAAACGCTTTCATACAGTGTGTTCCTCATATACATTCAATAGTTATGAAAAAAACTGGTCGAACAGACTGAACTTCCCTCACCCGTGAAGTACAATCAAACAATTCTAATTTTTAGAAAAAGAATTACCAGTCACAGTATTAGAGAAAAGTGCCCTATGAAGGTTACCTTTGCGTTATTACTCAGACTTTCTAACCAACTGAGCTAACTGGCCGTTGCTCAGCTTTCCTCGTATATTATGGAAACTCGGCGAGTAGATATTTTTTTTATAATAAAACATTTTAATCAATTTAATCAACGATTTAATGATAATAATTAATAATGATAATAAAATATTGCATACAATTTTGATTTTTTTGCAAAAATATCGGTGGGTAAAAAGTTAAGGCAGATTCATAAACTACAAGTACAGGAGTAGATTATCTTACAAAATTTAAATAGGATTTACGATGGAAAATTCTGAGATGACGTCGCCAAATTTTTGGCGGGGATAACCAGACAAATCTCGATTAGATTTTTACCATGTGTTCGATATTTCTCAAATACCTACAAAATTTGACAGGTCGTTTCGGACAAGACACACAACATGAGACCTCTTTTTTCATTTTCTAGAAGTCATGAAACGTCAAGAAAACATTAAAGTAGCCACCGCCGAAGGACCCTATTATTGAAATAGGGTATATAGGAAGTATTGAACTTCCTTAGCTTACGCTCGGGAAGAAAAATTCTGTATCCCAATAAATATTCAGAGAAGATTGGAATGAGATTACGGAAATGAAATTCAAAAAGATAAACTTTTTTCTGTCTATTTGGTTCTAAAATCTGAATTTTCTATACCCCTGTACAACAGCACATGTTTCTTACGAAGGTCCCATTTAATATTTCCGGTACTATAAAGTACTTGCTAAGATAAGACTGATTTTGACAAATGATATATCCTCTAAGAAAATAGAGGGCGGGTGGGCGGGGCTAGTACTTCCTAAGATACAACTGATTTTGGCAAATGACATACCCCCTAGGAAATTAAAGAGCAGGTGGGTGGGGCTAGTACTTGTAAAGATAAGACTGATTTTGACAAATGATATACCCTCTAAGAAAATAGAGGGCGGGTGGGCGGGGTTAGTACTTCCCAAGATACAACTGATTTTGGTAAATGACATACCCTGTAAAAAATAGAGGGGGGAGTGGGCGGGGCTAGTATTTGTTAAGATAATACTGAAGAATATCAAGAGTAGTCACTGGAATGAAGGAGTGCAGAAAAAACTAAACCCAGCCCCCCTCCCCATCTCTTTTCTACATTTCATTGGTCTATAGAATTTAAGATTTAAAACAAAATCAGAAGTGGCCCCCCCACCCACCCCCATTCCGTTTTGATCGCTCATTTTATTGGTCCTGAAGAGGGAAGTTGTAAAGCTATTGCTTGCTGTAGGAATTGATAAATTGATAACACAACCAGGTATTCCATTCGAACTTGAGAATCAAGGTAACAGTTGAGTTTTGGGTCAAAAGGTCGGGGGAATTCCGTTAGCAAGATGCCGACAATTTAATAACCCAAATCTGTTTTTCTGCGTAAACCATCAAAGAACAAAATTAGTTCGTGATGAGTTTTCGTAGTTAAGAAAATTTTTCGTCCATTTCGGATGAGTGGGGATAATATTTGTAAAGATAAGACTGATTTTATCAAATGATATACCCCTTAAGAAAATAGAGGGTGGGTGGGCGGTGCTTATACTTGCTAAGATAAGATTGATTTTGGCCAATGATGTATCCTTCATGAAGCTAGGAGCCGGGTGGGCGGGGTTAGTATTTGCTAAGGTAAGCCTGAACAATATCAAGAGTAGTCACTAGAATGAAGAAGGAGTATGGAAAATACTAAATTGTTTTAAGTTGTAAATACTAGCCCCATCCCCTATTTTCTTAGAAGGTATGTCATTTGCCAGAATCAGTCTCATCTTCGCAAGTACAAACCCCGCCCACCCGCCCCTATTTTCTTAAAGGGTATATCATTTGCCAAAATATTTCTTATCTTAATAAGTACAAGCGACTAATTTAAGCATTCCTAAGGAATAAAAATATATTAAATAGTTATTAGATGAGCAAATTTTCGTGGCATTTTTGGCATTCTACAGAAACCGACCTATAAATATATTGTTATTTTTCTATAAATTGTTTTTTCTTAGCTCATCCAAGAATTTCTTGTTTTATTTATTTTCATTTCTGAATTTTTAAAAGTTCTAAATGTGTTATAACTTCAAGAAAATTGATCTACGGTTATATATCGGCTATATGAACCACGTGGAAAATATTGCACAAGAAAGTAATTGTGATAAAAATCAAGACGGATTCATAAACCACAGGTATACGAGTATATTATTTCGTAAAATTTGGAAAGCCTTAATTCCTCAACAAATTTTTAGTAGAGATAATTTGAGAAATTTTTAACGTTTTACCATCTATACGTAATTCCTAATATAGACAGACGGAAACGGCGGACCTATTTTTTCATATTCTATAGAACATGAAACGTCGAGAAGACATGAAAGCGGCTATTCGCCGGAGGGGACCTACAACATTTCCTCATCATACGTTCAGGAAGTAAATAATGGACTTTGTCAAAAATAATTCTCGTAACTATCGCCAGAGAAACAAAAAGTGGAATCTTTCGTAAGCTTGATAAATCGTTAATTAAAATTTTTTTGTTTATGTTTTTTTTTTGGGAAAAAATCAAGAGTACGTAATTAATTAATCCTTTCATCTGTGTTGATGAAACAAAATCAATCAAATTTCATTTTCTTTTAACCGCTGATGCTTATAATCTGAGCGTACTAATAGTAGAATTGTCTCGAAGTGTAAACAGTCGAAGTTAAGCATATACTGAAAATCTAAATTTTTCCCGTTAGCTATCTGCTTTCAGTGTATGTATTTCAAACTGTCCAGAGGAAGTTCTGTTAAAATAACCTTCGACGAATTTTTCTTGTTTATGCTGAGGAAGTATAAACATAATGAACTGAAATTATTGTCTGAATTTAAAAGATTTCAAAAATTTGACACATATTTAAAATCTCAGTTGAAAAAAAATTACTAGATATTTAGATACAACAGAAAGTTATCAATTTGTTGGACTTCTAAAAAAAATTGGCCTAACAGGCAGAACTTCCCTCAACCCTGAAGTATAATCAAAGAAATCTCATTTTTTAGAAAAAAGTACCAGTCACAGTGTAAGGGAAAAGTGACTTATGACGGTTACCTTCGCGTTATTAGTCAGACTTTCTAACCAACGGAGCTAATTGGCGGTTGCTCAGCGTTCCTCTTATACGTATTACGGAAACTCAATGAGTAAAGACATTTTTTTAATAATAAAAAAAATTAACCAACGATTTACTATTGTTACGACTAACTTAAAACTTTTGGAAGATTTCAAAGCGCTCGGTTTTACATTTTGTAAATTAAATTGTAAAATATAATATATACGCTGCCCGACAAAATAACTTGAATATTTGTAAATTTAAGCTCAATGTTTAGTGTTATAACTTTTTTTACTTTTTTCTGTTTCCACGTGTTCTAGAAAAAGTTATGTTTTCTATTAATGAATACATTAATGATTTGCTTTTTGGAATTTTTTTTACAAAAGATCGACCAGTTGCAGGTAATCACAAATAAATCAAGTGTCCGAGTTTTTTTGTCTGGCATTATACACATATAAATAATATCTTTTTTGCAAAAAAGGGTAAAAAACAAAGCTGATTCATAAACCACAAGTACAGGAGTAGATTATTTTATAAAATTTAAATAGGACTTACGATGCAAAATTCCGGGGTGACGTCGCCAAATTTTTGGCGGGGATAACCAGACAAATCTCGATTAGATTTTTACCATGTGATCGATATTCCTCAAATACCTACAAACGAGAGACGAACGGAAACTGGAGACCTATTTTATCATTCTCTAGATGTCATGAAACGACAAGAAAACATTAAAGTAGCCATCGCCGGAAGGACCCCCTATTTCAATACTTCCTTAGCTTACGCTCGGGAAGTAAAATTTTGGATCCCAATAAATATTCAGAGAAGATTGGGACGAGATTACGGAACTAAAATTCAAAAATATTCAATTTTTTCTGTCTATTTTGTTCTAAAATCTGAATTTTCTATACCCCCAGGCACATGTTCCTTGCGAAGGTCACATTTAATATTTGCGGTACTATAAAGTACTTGCTAAGATAAGAGTGATTTTGGCAAATGATATACCCTCTAAGTAAACAGAGGGCGGGTGGGCGGGGCTAGTATTTCCCAAGATACAACTGATTTTGGCAAATCACATACCCCCTAGGAAAATAAAGGGCAGGTGGGTGGGGCTAGTACTTTTAAGATAAGATGGATTTTGGCAAATGTTATATCCTTTTAAGAAAACAGGGGGCGGGTGGGCGGGGCTTGTATTTGCTAAGATGAGACTGATTTTGGCAAATGACATACCCTCTAAGAAAACAGAGGGGGTGTGGGCGGAGCTAGTATTTGCTAAGATAAGACTGCACAATATCAAAAAGTAGTCACTAGAATGAAGGAGTGCAGAACAAACTAAACTCAGCCCCCCTCCCCATCTCTTTTCTCCATTTCACTGATTTATTTTATTTACTGTAAAATGGAAACTGAATTTTATTTTGAAAAAGAGTAGAATATAAAATTTAAAATAAAGTCAGAATTGGGCCGCCCACCAACCTCTACTACGTTTTGATCGCTCATTTTATTAGCTCTGAACAATATCAAGAGTAGTCACTAGAATGAAGAAGGAGCATGGAAAATACTGTGTTTTAAGTTGTAAGTACTAGCCCCAGGGCTATATCATTTGCCAGAGTCAGTCTCATCTTAGCAAATACAAGCCCCGCCCACCCTCTCTCTATTTTCATAAAGGTTATTTCATTTGCCAAAATCAGTCTTATCTTAGCAAGTACAAGCCCCGCCCACCCGCCCTCTATTTTCTTAAAGGTTATTTCATTTGCCAAAATCAGTGGGTAAAAAGTTAAGGCAGATTCATAAACTACAAGTACAGGAGTAGATTATCTTACAAAATTTAAATAGGATTTACGATGGAAAATTCTGAGATGACGTCGCCAAATTTTTGGCGGGGATAACCAGACAAATCTCGATTAGATTTTTACCATGTGTTCGATATTTCTCAAATACCTACAAAATTTGACAGGTCGTTTCGGACAAGACACACAACATGAGACCTCTTTTTTCATTTTCTAGAAGTCATGAAACGTCAAGAAAACATTAAAGTAGCCACCGCCGAAGGACCCTATTATTGAAATAGGGTATATAGGAAGTATTGAACTTCCTTAGCTTACGCTCGGGAAGAAAAATTCTGTATCCCAATAAATATTCAGAGAAGATTGGAATGAGATTACGGAAATGAAATTCAAAAAGATAAACTTTTTTCTGTCTATTTGGTTCTAAAATCTGAATTTTCTATACCCCTGTACAACAGCACATGTTTCTTACGAAGGTCCCATTTAATATTTCCGGTACTATAAAGTACTTGCTAAGATAAGACTGATTTTGACAAATGATATATCCTCTAAGAAAATAGAGGGCGGGTGGGCGGGGCTAGTACTTCCTAAGATACAACTGATTTTGGCAAATGACATACCCCCTAGGAAATTAAAGAGCAGGTGGGTGGGGCTAGTACTTGTAAAGATAAGACTGATTTTGACAAATGATATACCCTCTAAGAAAATAGAGGGCGGGTGGGCGGGGTTAGTACTTCCCAAGATACAACTGATTTTGGTAAATGACATACCCTGTAAAAAATAGAGGGGGGAGTGGGCGGGGCTAGTATTTGTTAAGATAATACTGAAGAATATCAAGAGTAGTCACTGGAATGAAGGAGTGCAGAAAAAACTAAACCCAGCCCCCCTCCCCATCTCTTTTCTACATTTCATTGGTCTATAGAATTTAAGATTTAAAACAAAATCAGAAGTGGCCCCCCCACCCACCCCCATTCCGTTTTGATCGCTCATTTTATTGGTCCTGAAGAGGGAAGTTGTAAAGCTATTGCTTGCTGTAGGAATTGATAAATTGATAACACAACCAGGTATTCCATTCGAACTTGAGAATCAAGGTAACAGTTGAGTTTTGGGTCAAAAGGTCGGGGGAATTCCGTTAGCAAGATGCCGACAATTTAATAACCCAAATCTGTTTTTCTGCGTAAACCATCAAAGAACAAAATTAGTTCGTGATGAGTTTTCGTAGTTAAGAAAATTTTTCGTCCATTTCGGATGAGTGGGGATAATATTTGTAAAGATAAGACTGATTTTATCAAATGATATACCCCTTAAGAAAATAGAGGGTGGGTGGGCGGTGCTTATACTTGCTAAGATAAGATTGATTTTGGCCAATGATGTATCCTTCATGAAGCTAGGAGCCGGGTGGGCGGGGTTAGTATTTGCTAAGGTAAGCCTGAACAATATCAAGAGTAGTCACTAGAATGAAGAAGGAGTATGGAAAATACTAAATTGTTTTAAGTTGTAAATACTAGCCCCATCCCCTATTTTCTTAGAAGGTATGTCATTTGCCAGAATCAGTCTCATCTTCGCAAGTACAAACCCCGCCCACCCGCCCCTATTTTCTTAAAGGGTATATCATTTGCCAAAATATTTCTTATCTTAATAAGTACAAGCGACTAATTTAAGCATTCCTAAGGAATAAAAATATATTAAATAGTTATTAGATGAGCAAATTTTCGTGGCATTTTTGGCATTCTACAGAAACCGACCTATAAATATATTGTTATTTTTCTATAAATTGTTTTTTCTTAGCTCATCCAAGAATTTCTTGTTTTATTTATTTTCATTTCTGAATTTTTAAAAGTTCTAAATGTGTTATAACTTCAAGAAAATTGATCTACGGTTATATATCGGCTATATGAACCACGTGGAAAATATTGCACAAGAAAGTAATTGTGATAAAAATCAAGACGGATTCATAAACCACAGGTATACGAGTATATTATTTCGTAAAATTTGGAAAGCCTTAATTCCTCAACAAATTTTTAGTAGAGATAATTTGAGAAATTTTTAACGTTTTACCATCTATACGTAATTCCTAATATAGACAGACGGAAACGGCGGACCTATTTTTTCATATTCTATAGAACATGAAACGTCGAGAAGACATGAAAGCGGCTATTCGCCGGAGGGGACCTACAACATTTCCTCATCATACGTTCAGGAAGTAAATAATGGACTTTGTCAAAAATAATTCTCGTAACTATCGCCAGAGAAACAAAAAGTGGAATCTTTCGTAAGCTTGATAAATCGTTAATTAAAATTTTTTTGTTTATGTTTTTTTTTTGGGAAAAAATCAAGAGTACGTAATTAATTAATCCTTTCATCTGTGTTGATGAAACAAAATCAATCAAATTTCATTTTCTTTTAACCGCTGATGCTTATAATCTGAGCGTACTAATAGTAGAATTGTCTCGAAGTGTAAACAGTCGAAGTTAAGCATATACTGAAAATCTAAATTTTTCCCGTTAGCTATCTGCTTTCAGTGTATGTATTTCAAACTGTCCAGAGGAAGTTCTGTTAAAATAACCTTCGACGAATTTTTCTTGTTTATGCTGAGGAAGTATAAACATAATGAACTGAAATTATTGTCTGAATTTAAAAGATTTCAAAAATTTGACACATATTTAAAATCTCAGTTGAAAAAAAATTACTAGATATTTAGATACAACAGAAAGTTATCAATTTGTTGGACTTCTAAAAAAAATTGGCCTAACAGGCAGAACTTCCCTCAACCCTGAAGTATAATCAAAGAAATCTCATTTTTTAGAAAAAAGTACCAGTCACAGTGTAAGGGAAAAGTGACTTATGACGGTTACCTTCGCGTTATTAGTCAGACTTTCTAACCAACGGAGCTAATTGGCGGTTGCTCAGCGTTCCTCTTATACGTATTACGGAAACTCAATGAGTAAAGACATTTTTTTAATAATAAAAAAAATTAACCAACGATTTACTATTGTTACGACTAACTTAAAACTTTTGGAAGATTTCAAAGCGCTCGGTTTTACATTTTGTAAATTAAATTGTAAAATATAATATATACGCTGCCCGACAAAATAACTTGAATATTTGTAAATTTAAGCTCAATGTTTAGTGTTATAACTTTTTTTACTTTTTTCTGTTTCCACGTGTTCTAGAAAAAGTTATGTTTTCTATTAATGAATACATTAATGATTTGCTTTTTGGAATTTTTTTTACAAAAGATCGACCAGTTGCAGGTAATCACAAATAAATCAAGTGTCCGAGTTTTTTTGTCTGGCATTATACACATATAAATAATATCTTTTTTGCAAAAAAGGGTAAAAAACAAAGCTGATTCATAAACCACAAGTACAGGAGTAGATTATTTTATAAAATTTAAATAGGACTTACGATGCAAAATTCCGGGGTGACGTCGCCAAATTTTTGGCGGGGATAACCAGACAAATCTCGATTAGATTTTTACCATGTGATCGATATTCCTCAAATACCTACAAACGAGAGACGAACGGAAACTGGAGACCTATTTTATCATTCTCTAGATGTCATGAAACGACAAGAAAACATTAAAGTAGCCATCGCCGGAAGGACCCCCTATTTCAATACTTCCTTAGCTTACGCTCGGGAAGTAAAATTTTGGATCCCAATAAATATTCAGAGAAGATTGGGACGAGATTACGGAACTAAAATTCAAAAATATTCAATTTTTTCTGTCTATTTTGTTCTAAAATCTGAATTTTCTATACCCCCAGGCACATGTTCCTTGCGAAGGTCACATTTAATATTTGCGGTACTATAAAGTACTTGCTAAGATAAGAGTGATTTTGGCAAATGATATACCCTCTAAGTAAACAGAGGGCGGGTGGGCGGGGCTAGTATTTCCCAAGATACAACTGATTTTGGCAAATCACATACCCCCTAGGAAAATAAAGGGCAGGTGGGTGGGGCTAGTACTTTTAAGATAAGATGGATTTTGGCAAATGTTATATCCTTTTAAGAAAACAGGGGGCGGGTGGGCGGGGCTTGTATTTGCTAAGATGAGACTGATTTTGGCAAATGACATACCCTCTAAGAAAACAGAGGGGGTGTGGGCGGAGCTAGTATTTGCTAAGATAAGACTGCACAATATCAAAAAGTAGTCACTAGAATGAAGGAGTGCAGAACAAACTAAACTCAGCCCCCCTCCCCATCTCTTTTCTCCATTTCACTGATTTATTTTATTTACTGTAAAATGGAAACTGAATTTTATTTTGAAAAAGAGTAGAATATAAAATTTAAAATAAAGTCAGAATTGGGCCGCCCACCAACCTCTACTACGTTTTGATCGCTCATTTTATTAGCTCTGAACAATATCAAGAGTAGTCACTAGAATGAAGAAGGAGCATGGAAAATACTGTGTTTTAAGTTGTAAGTACTAGCCCCAGGGCTATATCATTTGCCAGAGTCAGTCTCATCTTAGCAAATACAAGCCCCGCCCACCCTCTCTCTATTTTCATAAAGGTTATTTCATTTGCCAAAATCAGTCTTATCTTAGCAAGTACAAGCCCCGCCCACCCGCCCTCTATTTTCTTAAAGGTTATTTCATTTGCCAAAATCAGTCTTATCTTAAGTACCTACTACGACTAATTTAGGTATTCTTAAGCAATAAAAATATATTAAGTAGTTATTAGATGAGCAAATTTTCGTGGCATTTTTGGCATTCCACAGAAACCGAACTAGTAAATATCTTGTTATTTTTCTATAAATTGTTTTTTATTAGCTCATCCAAGAATTTCTTGTGTTATTTATTTAAACTTCTGAATTTTTAAAAGTTCTTAAATTTCTTAATGTTTTATAACTTAAAGAAAATTGTTCGACCGTTACTTGATTTTGCAAACATTTATTTATTTTATAATGATTTGACAAAGAAGCGAGATATCGGCTAGATGAACCACGTAGAAAATATTGCATAAGAAAGTTTTTGTAAAGTAATTGTGATAAAAATCAAGACGGATTCATAAACCACAAGTATACGAGTATATTATTTCGTAAAATTTGGAAAGCCTTAACTATATAAAATAATGGAAGACGTCACGAAATTGTTGGTAGAGATAATTAGATAAATTTTTAGCGTTTTACCATCTATACGAAATTCCTAACGCCCATATAAAATAGACAGACGGAAACGGCAGACCTAGTATTTCGTATTCTAGAGCACATGAAACGTCGAGAAGACATGAAAGCCTGTAAATAATTTATCAAAAACACTTCTGTTAACTACCACTAGAGAAATAAAAAGTGGAATTCAGAGCTGAACATATTCGTTCACTTCAAAATTTGTAGTAAACATATTTTTGTGGTTTTCTTAAGTCACCTAAAACAAGTTTGATCTGTATTTAATTTCCTTTTGAAAATGGACTTAAAATAAACAAGTCACCACAATGAAACAACAGTTAAAATCAGTTTCTTTCGATTTTCATTTGTTTTTACATATAAGAATATGTCCCAAGGTGTGTACAATGACTGTGCCATTTTTGACACGTCCTGTATATCGAAAATTAACTTTACTAGGAAAAACTGAAATTATAGGATGACTATTAATGATTGAAGCAAATTATTGAGTTGGAAATTCTGAATTATTGGCAGCAATGTTAGTACGCCAGTTGGCAGTTGTCAATTTTGACATAAGCGCGTCTGAAAATCAATACAGCATCATAACATTTTAAATATATTGCCAACCTGTCAAAAACAATCACAAATATTAATATTCACTCGGGACTATTCTGAAAACATAATTTCATACAATAGCGTACATTTTAAAAACCACAGTTTTTATAAACTCGAAGAAAAGAGCGACAAGGAATCGTAACGCAAAAGACAAAAAAAAGAAAGAACGAGACACAGAAAAGGACAGAATGAGACGGTGAGAAAGACAAAAGGAAAGAGAGATGACAACAATCAACCCTCAGAAAAAGCAGTAAATAAAAGGGGAAATAGAGCAAGGACGGTACGGTAATAAAAATAAACATACAGAGAAAAACATGACTGAATAAACAAAAAACGAGCAAAAGTGCTTGATTAATGAACAGTTTATTGTACGCGACAATTACTCCAAACAAATTTCCGTTGTTGCCACCGCCCTCAATTTGCAATCTTTTCTTGAGGTGTCAAGGAGAAAATCCTAGATTGTATTTCCGCAACAATAGCGTACGTCACATCCATCCAAACTCCTAACAATTATTGTGTATACTTGCATCGAATGCTAGCCGAGACCGCTTTACTTTCACTTCTGCGAACATTTTTCCATAAACCTTATTCCCTTCCAGCACATGGCATGGTAGGAGGACCGTCAACAATATTCCTCCATCAGTTCCATTTCTACACCTGCAACTTGCAGGTGGTGCGTTATTTATTTTTCCATTCTCAATGTCTGTTATTATTTTCTTCGGGTTTTCGCCTACGTCAGGTTAAACTTCAGTGTCATCATCTCCGACCTTCTCATATTCAGCAGCCCTTGCAAATTTCTTTTTTATGTGTTCATCGTGAAGTTTCTGTTATGTTCGAACCGTGCTGTAAAAAAACCAATTACAAAATGTCAAAAACACAGAATGTGATATTAAGGGTGACCATCGTGTTGGCGATGATCGTGGCTGTGGTGGCGGTTTTGTATTTCTCCCCTTTACCAGGTTAGTGGTTTTTGTTTTAATTTAGCTTATTTAAGTTTTAGTTAGACGTTGTAGTCGGATTATTGGAGTTCTTAAAAGTTTGCAGAGGAAAGGTGATGTTGTGAGAGGAAATAACGTCGGAGCTTCTTGTGTTATGTAACTAGCGTGGTGTAAAAAATACAAAAATAATCATTCTCGTGGTTTAGAAAGTAAGGAGTTTAATTTAAGAATCAACGAGGCTACGCTAATGATCTACATTGACGCAAATACTTTGTATCCATTCATTATGATCAGTAGCTACAACGTACTCTTGCATCATATAAATTACATCGGTTCCGGTTTGCTGCTGGAAAGTTAATTGTTAGTTGTTAACCTTTTGGAAAAAAATAAACGAAGACTCATGTTTCTGGTGTAAAAACACGCACACGAAAATTTTAAATTGGAAAGACTGAAAGATCATATGTTTATATTTGTCTTATGACCTTAAAACAATAGTTATTAAAACAGGAATGAACAAAGGCTGAAATTTGACCTCCAGTTCTACAATAACTTGTCAATTAGTAACATACTGACTATGAAGTGTTTGTTCAACACATACTTAAAGGTCGGAAAAAGTTACTAGAAAAAAACTAATGAATTATTTTAAATTACTTAAACAGAAACAACTTATTAAACCTGTCAGGTTTGTCTACCTACATTTCCTCATTTAACCAAAGATAAAAAAAAAATAATAAAAAACATCTAGAACAAAATAAACAGTTGTCTTTTTATAGTTATGAAATGCAGCTTAGTCCTAGTTTTAAAAATATTTGTATTTAAATTAAACACACTTAGTAACTACTTTCACGTCTTTAAAAAAAATGTAACTATTGCTAATTCAAGGTTATTCAAAAATCTAAGATAATTAACTAATACGAATGAAGTGTGTCAAAAAATATGATGTTTGTTATATGTTTTGTACAGTAAAATAATAAATCCCAAAGTAGTAAAACTTTAACTTTTACGATTGGCACGTTTTTTAATGTCCTGACGGTAAAGGACTTTATCAGTACCTAATAATAATAATGACAGTGTGTTGAAGGTCTCTAGTTTTTATCATTTGTGTCAGACAGTGGTATTGCGCATTAATAAAACTATGAAATATAATTATGTTGCTTTTTTTTTCTAAAATTATGTATTCTAACGTAGATAATTAATTCTGTTTTGATTAAGTATATTTAATTAATTACACAATTTTGTGACTGATATTGTGAACCTGAGAATTCCTAGTTGTTATGATGGAGCGATATTTACAATGCTGGGAACCAGTTTTATCCCAGGAAGAAATTCCACCTTAATATAAATGACGTATTTCGAGGAAAAATTGCGTATAAATGTTGCGCCATTTATATAAATAGAGGTCGAAAAAATTAAGCTTGGAATTTGAGCAAAAAATTGTACTCGAATCGGTAATTTCTAAAGACTAAAAAATATGTAATCAAGTTAATGAAAAGGTTTTGTAAACAGGAATACAAAAACTATTTAACATATGTTTTTTATGGATAAAAAAAATTCTACAAAATAACGTGAACATGAATAATTACTTAATTTAATTAATTAATTAAATCCGTCGTGTTAAATATTCGTCAACTTATAAGTTTTTACGTTTTTTGTTGGTTTTGT
Organism: Zophobas morio; assembly: GCF_036711695.1. Classification (NCBI taxonomy): domain Eukaryota; kingdom Metazoa; phylum Arthropoda; class Insecta; order Coleoptera; family Tenebrionidae; genus Zophobas; species Zophobas morio. The sequence continues at coordinate 10,217,193 of NW_026972109.1, forward strand.
GGTACTACACACTTCCTGAGTGAAGCGCTATTTTTTCAGTGTGTTTAGTAATCCCATTGTCCTCAGAAGAGATGTTGGAGTCCTTTGACCGGATATCTTTATAGAAAAATGTTGGTGGATTAATAAACTACACGTATATACATATTTTTTGATAGTATTAAAGTATGGGCAAAATTTGACAGCAATTGATGACTACTTTCATGTTTTCTCGTTGGTTCATTACCTCTAGAGTACGAAAAACGAGGTTTGTCTGTTTGTCTATCCGTCTGCCGCCGAATTTTATTAGACAGATAATCGACAAAACTACTGGATCAATTGTTGTCAAATTGTCCAACAATAGGATGATTTCTGTACTTATGATTTATGAATCCGTGTTGAGCTTTTACCATACATATCCAAATTTTTGGAAAAATATCAAAATTGCATGACAAGATTTGCAATTTAACTTTGAAACTGCAAAACCGAATGCTCTGAAATCTTGCAAATGTTTTAAGATAATCTACCGTAAGCATGACAAATGGTTAATCAAAATTTTTTCGGTTATGTTTTTTTGGGAAAAAATCGAGTGTGTTTAATCAATTAATTGATTCTTCTGTCTCTGTTGAAGACACAACATAAACCAAATTTCATTTTATTTTAACCGTTGATGCTTGTAATCTGAACGTGTTAATATTAGAATTCTTTCGGAGTATAAGGATGAACAGTCGGAGTTAAGCATGTACTGAGAATTTAGTGTATGTATTTTACACTGTCCAGGGAAGTTCTGTTGAAATAATCTTAGACGGATTTCTCTAGTTTCTGCACAGAAACTATAAACATAAATTACTGAAATTATTGTCTCAATTTAAAAAAAATCTGAAATTTGAAATACATATTTAAAATCTCATTTGGAAAATAATTAGTAGATACTATAGAAAGTTGTCAATTCTCTTACCAACTGAGCCAACTGGCCGGTACTCAGCTTTCCTCTTATATTATAGAAACTGGATGAGTAGAGATACTTTTGTAATAATACAAAATTTTAACCAGCGATTTACCAAGCTTACGACAACCTTAAAACGTTTGCAACATTTCAGAGCACTCGGTTTTACAGTTTCATCGTTAAACTGATGTATTTCGAGGAAAAATTGCGTATAAATGTTGCGCCATTTATATAAATAGAGGTCGAAATAAATGAGAATTAAGTTTGGAAAAAAATGTTCGTCAACTTATAAATTCTTACATTTTTTCTTGGTTTTTTGTACTACACATTTCCTATTTTTTCAGCGTGGAAAATTCTAACAACTAATAAAAGAACACGACGTCTGTGTCGAAATGCATTGTATTGAAACGGGAAACTTGCTTCCAATTTTTCTCAAACTTTCACGTTCTACATTGTTCTTAGAATCACGTTTCAGATAGCATTTGTCAAAATTTGCCTTCATTTCCAATTTTCCCAAAGTTCACTACAAAAAATCTTTGTCTGCCAATACTTTACCCGAAGAATTGAAAACAGATGATATATGTATGCGTGGTGTATTCCTCCACAAAATTATATTGTAAACACGTATTTTAAACTTTTGGTATTCCGCTGTTTCCCCTGTCTCTTTAGATCCTGTTCCCTTACGGAATTCTAAATTTTGTTGTCTTAATCGATTTGTATTTGGGATGAATTTTTGTGTGACAACGGCTTTTATACCACGACATCGATGCCGTCAATTTTCATAAATAAATCATTAAATTACTTTAGTTTCCACATTGAGGGTACTCTAGACGAAAAAGGAAGCAGTGACCTAATAACATTTTTTGAAAATGAAGTTGAGAGAAACTTCTGAGAAACTGTTCTTATTACCGCGATATCCATTATTAATTTACTGCACGTGATTCAATTACGACCAAGCAGAACATTTTTCTTTTGCTTTATTGTGGAAATGGTGGTATTGGAAAGTGGAGAAAACTAGTTATAGGTTTTAAAAAATGTTCACTTAATTGCTGTCTCCACTCAGAATAAATATCAAATTATAAAGTCATGCTTTTGCACGATATACTTTTTATAGAAGTGTTACTTCCATGTAACAGCAGCATTGTATAATATTAATTATGTGGTTACCATATGTTCAGCTAAAAATTAATACGTATTTATGAATTTCATTTAACATTAAAAGCTACATAGCAAAATTTTGATTTGGTGAATTGTTGTCATTATTTGGTAACTAGAGCTTAAAAAGTAATTAGAACTGGAAATGTAAAATGAGTATTTTAAAATCAATGTGGAATTAATTTACACCAACACATAACCACGAGTTTGCAATTAACAGTTTTATTATATTCGATTGATTACAAGGTGACACAAAACTTTACTACTACTAAAGCTCCCAACAAAAATTTTCAATTATAATTGTTTCATGCTTATTTTTACAACATCTGTTGTAAATGTTGTAGTATACGATCTACATATAAATCAGTTGAATAGAACTACGAAATACTATTTTGTAAAAGGTCAAATTTCGTCATACTAAATACCTAAATGGTGACTGGACGTCAATCTTAACACCTAGACGTTTCCCAGGTGCATTCAACCATTCTCTAATGACAACCTTGCCAGTCATTCTCACTAATTATAATAAATTAGTGCACTTAGTTTGAACTTGTCTTTTTTATTCCATATGAAAGTGGAAGTGGCTCTTGAATTCAAGCAGCGACTTCTGCATTCACAAACTTTTTCCCTCAGTTTTCACTTCAATTCCAAAATCTCGGTACATCCCGTGACCTACAAAAATCATCATCAATGATTAACGCGATAACAATAAGAGATGAAATCCATGCCATTTACCTCTTAAAGGAAGACTTTAACCTTTCACTGTATTGAACGGTACTTGTTAAACAGCTTTCTTCATGGAGAAATTGGCGCGAATTTCCAACAAAACTTTTATTACTGCACCTGATCGGTAAATCTTGTAGCGTCTTACGAATTTCTAAATAAATATAAGTACTGGGTTAATCGCTTATTATGGAACACTAATTTATGTTTTTTCCCCAGAGGGACACTTCGAGAGCTGTGATAGACCTTGCCATGACCTGGATTGGCCAATGATATGTCGGATGAAAATCCATATTGAGGCAGTGCAGACCATAAGGTAGCGGGTGTAAGGAAGACAGATCATTTGTGGGACTTTGATGTGCTAATAGTTTCAAGGCTTAGGAATTGGAAATTTATGCAAATTGAAGAATTATTTTTGAAATAAAGTTACAATTTTCAGATGCTTGTTGTAAGTTGAGAAATTTCTTACACTGCGAGATCAGCTGAAGGCAGTGAAAAGTGTTACCACCCTATGTAACCTGTTCGCAAAATTTGAAGGGAAGTTGTACAACCAGTTTAATATTGCAAATTTTAACCTAATAAAGCGGACTCAGATTTAACGTAAGTGCTAAACCAGTGAATGAAACAATTAAAAATGGGTTTATTATATGAAGTTTTAAGTTGTGTAATTCAAAAGACTATATTTTTTAGAGCATAAAATAACATACAGGGTGTATTAAAAGGAAACATTCTACAATCACCAGATTTTCTTTTTTCTCATTGATCCATTAGTCTGAAATTGAATCGAATTCTTAGTTAGCCTAGGACCAGTTACAAAAAAAAATTGTTCTGAATAAAAAACCAGTGACGAAAAATTCGCCTTCGATGCATAGTTTTAGAGATAATGACAATTCAATGAAAGTATTATAAAAAAGATAATGAGCTTTCCCTTTCAAATAATGATTTTCTTATCAACTAACTTATTTATTATGTATCGTTGAAGTAAACCTGAACTACTGTCTGACTTTTAAATGTCAACCGCATATACATGGTGAGTCACTAAGCACGCGGTCCTCGATATCATATTATTATTATTACTATTAGAAATTGAGAAAAAAGTCAAAGATGAAAGTTGTACATTTATTTGAAGACTACTTCAAAATTATTTTAACTACACACAGGGCTCCTTTTTAAGGCATAAAACACAACTTAAAAAAAAGAAAAATAAAGAATCGGGTAATAATCAACTTTAAATATAGAAAATACAGGCTGTTCTATTTGAAAAAATTAAAATATCGATATTTGAAAACTGTGATAAAAAAAATTACATATACTCTGTATAACCGTACTACTATTTTTTGTAAACTTTGAATAACGTGACAACGTCGCATTCGGATTTCAAAAATAAACTAATATAAGAGGTCAATCAATATATGCAAGTCCTCAAAGAACCGTAAAACTTTGGTCTTTGACTTTTTTTCTATTTCTAATTCTGTAGAACACAATTAGGTTTTTTTTTAATAGAATTCTTATTAACCTCTTCGTTGGCTTTATATAAGCATTCTTTATTTTTGAAATTCTGATCCAACGTTGCCACGTTATTCTATTTTTTTAAACAAATTTTTGGACGCCTTTAAATGAAAATCTAGCAACTTTAAATAGAGAAAATATTTTACAACAAAGAAAGAGGACAGAAAACAGAATAAGATGCAGTAATAAATTACGGGGTGTTCTATTTCAAAAAACTGAAGTATCAGTATTTGAAAATTGCTAGAATTTATTTTTACAAGCACTCGGTGTATTAAGATCCAACTTTATTTATATCACAATAAAACGATTTTTTTATTTATCTCTACGTAAAATATTGTAAACGAGATTTTAAAAATAATTCTATTGTGATTTTTTTCTGAACCCTTCCATTACGAAACACATTCAAAAATTATCATCTTTTTTTGTGATTTTTGTTAATGAGAACCTTCATTAAGGTAAATGTGGCGTAAATAACGTTCCTACAGCGTATTTGACTTTTTCTTCGATTTTTCTTTTTTTTTGTTCCTTCATTTTTTCTAGTTTTGAAGTTTAAATTTAATTTTTCAATTTTTCAACTTTTCAATTCAATTTCTAGATTTTGCAATTTTTCAGTTTGTTTCTTTAATTTTACAATATCTTTTCGAGTTTTCAATTTTAAATTTTCCAGTTTTCCAATTTTCCAACTTTTGAACGTTTCAATTTCTAGATTTTGCAGTTTTTAGATTTTTTTTATTTTTCAATTTTTAGATTTTTCAGTTTTTCATTTCTTCAGTTTTTCGAGAAAAATGAGAAAGTACAAGTTATCCTACGTGACTTACATTAGGAGTACAGTCCAAAATTATTTAATAATAGATCGACTTTATGTTTTTTATTATAATATCTCTTGTTCTTTGCAGCAAAAAATTGTTGAAAGAAAACTATGTGTATAAAAAAAGATGAAGCCCCACCCACCCGCCTCGATCTCAGTTGTGATGAATTTTTCATTCCTAATCAGACAAGGGGCGGAGTTTAATTGTAACATATTATTTCTCTAGAAAATTCTGCCCTTTTAAAAACATATTTCATATGGTAATTTCTTGTAGAGAAATGAGGATTTTGCAACTAAACTCCTCCCTTCAGCTCACGATGAATAAAGCATTCATCACAATTGAGAAAGGGTGGGTGGGCGGGGCTTATATTTGGTCCATTTTTTCTTAGCTAATTATGTTCTTCGGTCGAGTGGCAGTGGAAATTAATAATAGAATAATGGAACAAAAATTAATAATAATTTCTTTTTTCATCCCAAAATTTTTCATAGAGAACTATTTTGACGAAACTCTAAAAATTAATGTACATATCACTGAAAAGGAGACCGGGTGGGTGGGCGGGGCGAATTAGGTTCTTTTGTTGAGTGGGAATGTAAACTAATTATAGAATCTAGGATGCGAAAAAGTAAAAATAATACTTGCTAAGATAAGACTGATTTTGGCAAATCACTTACCTTCCAAGAAAATAGAGGGTGGGTGGGCGGGTCTAGTACTGGCTAAGATAATAAAGATTTTGGCAAATGACATATTTTCCAAGAAAATTGAGGGCGGGTGGGCGGGGCTAGTACTTACTAAGATATCACTGAAAAAGAGACCGGGTGGGTGGGCGGGGCGAATTAGGTTCTTCTGTTGAGTGGGAATGTAAACTAATTATAGAATCTAGGATGTGAAAAAGTAAAAAAAAGCTCTAATCGTAACTTTTTTTGTTAAAATATGTCATTTGCCAAAATCTTTATTATCTTAGCGAGTACTAGCCCCGCCCACCCACCCTCTATTTTCTTGGAAGGTAAGTGATTTGCCAAAATCAGCCTTATCTTAGCAAGTTCTAACTACTAATTTTGTTTCTGTGCAGTCATTCATCACTGAAAAGGAGACAGGGTGGGTGGGCTGGGCTAATTATGTTCTTCTGTCAAATGGGAGTGGAAACTAATAATGGAATAATGGAACAAAAATTAATAATAATTTTCTTTTTTATCTACAAAATTTTTATAGAGAGCTAATTTGACGAAAGTCCAAAAATTGCTGTTTTCGAAAAACGGTAGAAATTTCCGAAGAAACGAAGGCGGAAATGTCTTCAACTAATTTTCAGATATATGTAGTTGAAAAATGCTCCAAAATGTTAAAAATGCCAAAAGTCTTATCTTATCAAATACAAATATTAATAATATTATTTCTTAGAATTAGAAGGACCTGGCGATGTTTTACATGGTAATTTCTTGTAGCGAAATAAGGGTTTTGCAATCAAGCTCCGCCCTCTTGGCTCACGACCAATAAAAGAATCATCACAATTGAGACAGGGCGGGTGGGTGGGGCTTATATTTGACCTTTTGTGATTTGTGGGGTTATTTGCAATGTTCTTAAAAAAAAGAAAACAAAAATTAAGCCCCACCCACCCGCCCTGATCTCAATTGTGATGAGTTTTTTTCATTCCTAATCAGACCGATGGACAGAGTTTAATCGTAACATCAATATTTCACTAAAAATTCTGCCCTTTTAAAAACATATTTCATATGGTAATTTTTTGGAGAGAAATGAGGATTTTGCAACTAATTTCGCCCTTCAGCTCACAACGAATAAAACATTCATCACAATTGAGAAGGGGTGGGTGGGCGGGGCTTATATTTTGTCCATTTTTCCTTAATATACGAAGTCTTCTTTTCCCAACAAGAAACTGAAAACATATCCTGTTGTTGAAAGAAAATTCTATATATTAAAACAAAAAATAAATATTAAAACCCACCCACCCGCCCCGATCTTAATTGTGATCAATTTTCCATTCGTTGTTAGACCGAGGGGCGGAGCGAATTGCAAAATACATATTTCTCTATTGACTTGAATGAGTTTGTTTTCTCAAAGCAGAGGACTCAAATTATTAATTAAACTACAATCGAACAAAATGTTATGAACATGAAAGCGGATTCGTATACTACAAGTATAGGAGTATATTTGTGTATAACATTCAACTCATTTTAAAATACGGTTCACTGAGATGATGTCATCAAATTGTTGTGGGGATGATTAGCCAAATTTTGGCTAGCGTTTAACCTACATGATATTTCTAACATACATATAAAATTTGACAACAATCGTCCAGCAGATTACGTGTCTAATAAAAATGGATACATACAGACAGACAGGCAGATAGATAATCAGAAAGGAAGACTACTTTTTTTGTACTGAAGGGGTCATGAAACGTCGAGAAAACATAAAAGTGGCAATTCGTCCGTTAACGCTCGGGAAGTAAAATCAGAATATATACAAATACAAAAGGGATTTCACTTGAAAAAAAGAAATGTGTTACGTCTCAAAAACAGAACATACTGTATAGTTAAAAATTTCGTTGCATGGACTTCAAAGAACTGTTACAATTTTTATCTTGGACTTTTTGTTCTATTTGTAATAATACTAATTAATGAGATATCGAGGAGCGCGCTTAGTGACTAATGTAGAATAGCCAGTAGGTATATGACATTTTGTACAACTTCAGACACAACAATGGTAACTTTAAATTACCTGTTCTTTGATTGTCAAGTACAGAACTCGAACTTTATAAGGTTATTATTTAACTTAGCTCATCTCGAGTATTGTGCAGTGTGAGAGAGTGTTACCAACCACAAATCAGCACTAAAAAAATTCCCACCAATTATCTGCTGACCCAGTTTCATGAATCACTTTTCATTTGTGCAATCAATTAATTTCGTTGCAGGAGTTGCGAAGACTGTGCCCTTAATCAAACCCCTTCCCAAGACATAATAGTGAACCGGCAATCCCCCGGCCCGCCAATCCAGATCTGCCAGAACGATATTTTAGTGGTGGACGTCGTCAATAAAATCCCCGGTCACACTTTAACGGTCCACTGGAGGGGTCAGCCTAACAACGAGGCGCCCTACATGGACGGCGTTCCCCTCGTGACCCAGTGCCCCATCGTCAGCTACACCACCTTCCAGTACAAATTCCGCGCCACCGCCCCCGGCACACACGTATACCAGGCGTTTTCCGACGACGACCGCTCACGAGGCACTTTCGGCGCCCTTATCATCCGCCAAAGCGAGAAAAACGACCCTTTAAGGAAACACTACGACGTGGATTCCAAAAAGCACGTCATCCTCATCTCCGAGGGCGACGATGCGCTGCTCATCAACGGCAAAGCGCCTTCGGACACCGGGGCGGCGGTGGAGGTCTTCACCTTGAAGCGGAATAAACGGTAAACAAAATTTAATTGTCGAGGAAATTCTGACCACGCATTTCAGGTACCGATTCCGCGCGGCCTTTGTGGGCGGCGACGGCTCCTGCCCTGTGTCCTTGACTATTGACAATCACCCAATTAGGATAATTGCGTTGGATGGAAATCCTGTTAGTCCTAACGAGGCCACCGCTGTTGTCCTTGGGAAAGGGGAGCGGGTTGACTTTGTGTTGAAGAGCGGCCAGGGTGCCAGCGGATATTTTTTGAGGGTGAAGTCGTGCAGAGGAGAAGGGTTGGCCCTGTTGAGTTATGAGGATGGGGGGAAAGGTCCGGAGAGCCTCGGGGCGGAAAAGGACGGGAGGAGTTTGGATACTGCACTTTGTGAAAGCCGGATTGGGAGGGTGTGTTTGAGCGATATGAAGGGGCTGCAAAGGATGCCCGAGAAGCTGAGGCATAGGGATAAAGTCGTGTACTTGTCCTTCGGATCCAGAATCGTTAATGTCAATGGTGAGTATTGGGTTAAGTAGGCGAGAGAAAGTCTGTGATATAAGAACCGGCGCGAGTGCAGTGAAAGTGATATGATGTAACGGCGTTACAGTAATTGCGAAAAAATGTACGAGGCGAGACAATTCGTATATGCACTAATTGGGCGGATACTTTAATGTGCAAAATTACGTTGTTTTCGGGTTTGTGGGATTTAAACCAGTTCCGATACGTACGAGAAGTATCGAGTTCACTAGTTTATTCCAAAACAACCTTAACTTGTTTTAAACGAGATTTGTTTCCAAGGAAAGAGTATAATAAACGAATTTTCACACCGACAGTTGAAAAAATAAAAAAAAAAGACTAAAGAGTATAGTTTTCTCATTTTGAGATCTGTAGTTGCTATAGTAGTAAAAATTGAGTATATCTATGCTGCATTTTTACTACTTTCCATTTTACCAAAATTTAAATATTTGATGGTACCAATACCAACAGCAACAAATTATACTGTGTGAAACGTCACGTTGCACTATTCATTTGTAGCAGATACATCGTGTTCCACTTTCTTATTTTTTTGCCAAAAATAGTTTTCGCTTTCGGCAACTAGCTATGCACTTTTATTGAATTTGACTTTCAACTAAATTTTTGGACGATGTCGGAGTGTGTGTCAATAAAAACTGTGTGGAATGGGACACTATAACGTTACTGGGTTAGGATCCTGTTTATAAGCACCCAAATGCGGGCATAAATTGGCTTTTATGGCAAAAAGCAGTCAAAAATTGCTAAGGAACGATCGATGATTCATTTACATTAATTAATTATGCAACCAAACATCGATATTCAACATTTTATTAAAGTTGGGAAAATAATATTTCATCATATCAGTCTCTGGCAGACTTTAAATTTTTCTAATTTTTTTTTTTAATAAACGTTTTCGGGTTTTTCAGTTTGCATTTGGAAAATTATTTATTTAACAAATAAACAACGTGGAGTCCATAACAACTTCAAAATAATACCCAACTATGTACTATATTTCGTTAAAAATATTTTAGAAATTAAAATAGAATAAACGTGGTATGTACCACGGGCATAATTGTCGCTTGTCGCCCTCGGGAAATTAAAAGTCCTCCTTCGTCGGGTTTAAACATTCCCTCGAATAATAATCTCCCTCATTATACCCTTAATACATAAATAACTATTTTTATATAATCAATAAATTAGTGTTAGTATCCCATCAAAATTTCAAAAAAGTCTGATATAATTATTTATTTAATAAATTAACAACATATATATAACAGACAAATTACGTTGCGACAATAAAAGTTGGGAAAAAATTTTGTCAAGAGTGCTTTGGATTTTTTTTAAATTGTATTGCCAGCATTGTCGATTTCTGTCATTTTCGTATGACAAGTGTCACGTTTATATTTTGAAATTATGTAAATCAATGTCAATAATAACTCGTTCTGTATCAAACATAACATTAAATTAGTAGATTTTTTTAATAAACGACAAAGCACACTTGATCGTAATTTAAGATAACGTCAAGTCGCCTCTATAATAGAACTCTCAAGACGTTTCATAGGTACTAGAATATGAAAACATAGGTCCACCATTTACGTTTATATATCGTCTGTCGTCAATTGTCGATTTTATAAAACAAGAAATCTTCAAAACTACCAAACAGATTGTTGCACTATTTAGATTTTCTTTAAGAATATCGTCTAGACAGCAAAGCGGTCATTAAGATTAGTTACTTCTTCCATTTCAAGAATGTGATGGACGAGATAATATTTTATAACAAAAATGTACGATTTTTAAAAAATTTTGAAAAAGTCATACCGAAATTTACAAATTTTCTTTTGTTATAAACATCTTTTGTTCATTATTTCTGTTGTTGTATCAAGTGTTATTGTAAATTTACAAAAGTGTATGTAAAATACCTTAAAAAAAAAAGTGATTTCCCGTTTCTGTCTGACGTTTCTGTCAATTTATATTAGACCGCTATTCTCCAAAACTACTGGATCGATTGTCGTCAAATTCTATATGTATATTAGGAGTCTAGTGGGGATGGTAAAGCACTTATCAAAATTTGTCTAATTATCCTCACCACCAATTTAATGACGTCCGTTCACTACATTGCGTAGTCAAGGTTATCTAAATTTTGTGAAATAATATATTCCTATACTCACGGTTTATGAATCCTTACTTTACAAGAGTTGAAGGTTGATTCCCAACTTGTGCGCTCCGTCGTGTAGCTTCGAATTCCATCTTTACTAAGTGTTTTTTTTTTATTGTGACTTGTGATTATATTTTAATTTCATTTCTTCAGCGTAAGCTAAAAAGTAAAGTAATTGAGTCCATCGGGCGACTTGCTAGATTCAAGTTTTCCCGACGTTTCATGATCCTTAGATTACGTTAAAGGGGTCCCTGTTTCCGAAACTACTGGACCGATTGTTGCATATTAGGAATATCATGTAGATGGTAAAACCAACCAAGCTTTGTATAATTTTTCCCCACCAACAATGAGAAGATGGAACCCTAAAATTGTACAGAATAATTGGGTTTTAGATTGTATCAAATAACGTAGTCCTACACATGTAGTTTATGAATCCGTGTTGAGAGACATACACATTTTTGGAAAAAAAATCAAAATTTTATAAAAACATTTTGCAAATCTTCCAGACGTTTTAAGAATACTGTAATCATGGAACATTTTTAGTCACAATATATTTTGTTTATGCCCCCCCCCCCCTAAATTAATGACGTTTGGCCGAATAAATCCTATCGAAAATTGCAAAATATGACGAATCTACACTTGCAATTTATCATTGTATTCACTTTTTTAGAATTGCTTATACAGGGTGACTCCGAAAAATGTATGTTATGGATAAAATCAGGAACGGCTCACTTCATTTTCCCGGAAAATTAAGAATACAATACTGTTATTAATAGTATTACACTGCACATATCCAAACTGATATACGTGTCCTTCCAAAAATGTTGATGACGTCATCACACACCAATCACCAATGAGATATCAGATGTTTTAGCCCTGCATTTTTTCCCTTAAAGATTTTGTATTTAGTAAAGAATATCATTTTTATCGTGTAGTTGTAAGACAGATTAATCTAAAACTAGTTTTAAACGTTCAGATATTCGCATTTTTCAGTGATTAGATAATCAATAAATTATCATCTCACAATTTTGCTAAGTAAATCTTGCTTCAACTTAATGCTTCTTTATCGATGAGTTATTAATGTATCCATATTTTTTAACCCTACGCATGAGGGTTATCCCAAAAAAGATAATACTTATACTCTCATCAAAAAATTAAGTTCGCAAAATCAAATTTTATAATTTTTCGAAAAACCTGAATATGTTTTATTGTACTTCTCGATCGAGGGAAATTTTGCAAAATCAATTTTATAATTTCCCAAAGAGACTGGATTTGTTCGATTGTGTTTAAGGAGCGGGGAAAATTCCGTCTAAATAACCTTAGACCAATTTTTTAATTTAAGAAAGCAAGTCATTTCAAGTTCAGTTATTACCGATCTATCACAGCTGTTATTTGCAGGATTTCATAATCCAGTGTTATTTCAAATCCGAAATTGAGGACGATTACAAACACCTATTAGATTAGTGAAAAAATTTTAAATATGGTATTTCAACATGCAGCACTTAAATTGCGTTTTTCCACATCTCACGTTTGTTAAATTGTTGAAATATAAGAAATCAGGTAGACACTGTACAATGTCGACGATACTTTTAAAAATTAAGTATTTCTTTAAAAGTGCTTCATGTTACACTTTTTGCTTTAAAACAAGTACCCTGAAAAAGCACGCCAGAAACGTGATCCGTACGAAAACATGCTTTTGATCATATGAGAAAATATATTTTTACACCACCATTAGCGACGTTAAAAAAATTCATCATGGTTAAAAAACTACGTTTGAACAAACAAATACTGAAACGAAAAAGTGCCCTTTCACACTTGTATAAAAAAAATATTTCACATTTACGAGTGATTTATTTTTTGTGCAAACATTGTCAGCACTGTTTTATTGTTGTAATCTAAACAGACAGAATTTTTATTTGACATTAAAAATTCTGTACGAAATTACTGAAAACAATAATTTTATGGATGTGTGTAGTGAGTTTCAGTTGCTCTTAGAATATATTAACTTAAAACAATCCCATTTTGTCCAGAATGTTGGAGCTATGTTCATATTTTATTACGCAATAAATGTTAAATTACTCACAACTTTGTAGTTAAGCTAACTAACTTTACAATAAGCTCACTATTATGGTGAATTATATGAAGCTAGACGTAAACGTAGAAATGTAGAAGTTGGCAGCTTCGAATTTTCGCGATAGCAGACGTTCGTCTTCAATTTCCTTCTTAACTATTCCACGACATTTATGGTCAAGCTAGTCAAGGAAACAATAAAAGGGTTTCACATACATAGATCCTTTAAATTCGCATTCTTTAAGCGTGCGTTGTCATTTCCAGGCAAATTCAGCTCGAGGGTGTACGGCGTCAACAATTTGACATTCACTTATCCCTCGTCACCCCTACTAACTCAACTGGACCAAGTCTCCTTGAGTACGATATGCGACGAGCTAAATGTCCCCGAGAAATGTCAAGGAAAGGAAATTTGCGAGTGTATTCACGTGGAATACATCCCACTGGGAGCGTCAACCGAAATCATTCTTATTAATCAAGGTTCGATCTAGTTTAAACTTGTAATTATTGTCTCCGAAGGCAACAATTATCATTAATTAGCCCATGATTCACCAGATGAGACTGATCACGAGCACGTTTTCCATCTGCACGGATACCGCTTCCATTTAGTCGGATTTCGACAGTTCGACAGCGCCCCCTCCACAGAAGAAATGAAATTTTTGGACAAGAAAAATGCCTTGTTTAAGAGGAATTTCAATAACCCGGTTGTGAAGGACACGGTTCGAGTTCCGAAGAACGGCGTCGTTGCGTTGAGGTTCCTGGCGAATAATCCTGGTTTGTTTACCTTCTTAGCACGGATTGAGGATACACGAAGTGTTACTTCCGGAAAAAATCGCTGAAAAAACTAGTCCAGAAGCTACACTTCGTGTAGTACTAGGCGGACTTTACAAGACGCTTTTTCAGGTTTCTGGATGCTGAGAGATGAAAAGTCGAAGGGGTGGACGAGAGGGATGGATATCGTTTTTCAGGTGGGAGATTCGAGTGATTTGCCTTCCACTCCATCGGATTTTCCGACGTGCGGAAATTATATTGGTCCGGATTTCTTCCTGATGTAAGGCTGAATCATTTATAAAACGTGATAATTGTACAAACGTGTGCTTAGTTAGACATCACTTGAGTCATTTATTGTAGGATAAGTGTATTTATATTTGTTTTTCTTTTTATTGTAAAAATAAATTCTGTTCTTGTTGTACTCGTAGTTCTGTTTATTGACGATCACGTTTCGAATGAGTAGTTTGTGATTGACGTTGCTCAAGGTTGTTTGATAATTGAATTATCGGTGATAGTTCTGGAACTCGACGATAATTAGTGATTTTAAGATCATGGTGCTAGAATGACGAGGGTTTCGCAATCGGAGTCACATTGCCTTTTGCGTTCTTTATTATCAGTTAAAATGTTTTAAACAAACGGAGAGTTTATATATAATTATAAATTTTGAACAAATATACACATTTCTGTCTAAGTATGATTTAGATATTTGCTAGCAAAAAATCATTATGCTTAAGGTAACAAACACATCATTGTTAGTCAGTTAATAGAAATCTCATGTTCCTCGTAGACATGTTTATTTATTTATATAAATTAATAACTGAGCTTATTATTTGAAGTAAGTATATTCTAGGTAAATTGTAACATATTGAAACGAGAATTTCTATTCACACAACTTTTTACTTAAGCCAAAAAACCATTAAGTAGTTTTTAATAACAAAAAATAAAGAAACTCAAAAACAAAATTAGAAATATTAAGCACAAACTTATAGGGTGGAAAGGTTATAATAAAAGAATTAATAATTTTAAACTAATCGTAAATGCTTTTCTAATGATGGAGATGCAAAGAAATACATAACGTATTTCGTTGTTTCGACAGAATTTCCCTCGCTTCCGAAGTACAGTCCAACAAATACTGCTTTTCTGAAAAATTCTGAAATTTATTTTTTCGTGATAACGTCTATTGAGTAAAAACAATATAGAAGGTACTAGTCACAGCGTACTAGAAAAAAGAGAATTTCACCTTCTTAAAAAAGACCAATGGGAGCCCAGAGAAGATTCAATATTCTTAAAAAAAGACACTTGGGACCCTCGAGAAGGTTTCACATTCTAAAAAAAATACATTTGGGACCCAAGAGGTTTCGCCTTTTTTAAAAAAGGACAGTTGGGACCCCCGAGAAGGTTTCACATTCTTACAAAAGACATATGGCACCCCCGAGAAGGTTTTACATTTTTAGAAAAGACAGTTGGGACCCCCGAAAAGGTTTCACATTTAAAAAAAAATACATTTGGAGCCCCCGAGAAGGTTTTACATTTTTAAAAAGGGCAATTGGGACCCCCGAGAAGGTTACACTTTTTTAAAAAAGACAATTGGGATCCCCGTGAAGGTTTCACATTCTTAAAAAAGACATTTGGGCCCCGCGAGAAGGTTTTACATTTTTAAAAAAGACATTTGGGATCACTGAGAATGTTTCACAATAAAAAAAAATACATTTGGCGCCCTCGAGAAAGTTTTAGATTTTTAAAAAGACAGCTGGGACACCCGAGAAGGTTTTACTATCTTAAAAAAGACACTCGGGGCCCCCGAGAAGGTTTTAAATTTCAAAAAAAAAACAGTTAGGACCCCCGAGAAGATTTCACATTCTAAAAAAAAAAACATTTGACGCCCCCGTGGAGGTTTCATATTTTTTAAAAAGACACTTGAGACCTCCGAGAAGGTTTCACATTTAAAAAAAATATACATTTGGGGCTCCTGAGAAGGTTTCACATTCTTTAAAAAATACATTTGGAGCCCCTGAGAAAGTTTTACATAAAAAAACAGTAGAGACCCCCGAGAAGTTTTCACATTGAAAAAAGAGATTTGGGACCCCTGAGAAGGTTTTACATTTTTAAAAAAGAGAATTGGGACCCCCGAGAAGGTTTCACATTCTTAAAAAATACATTTGGGCTTATCGAGAAGGTTTTACCCTTTTAAAAAAGACAGTTAGAACCCCCAAGAAGGTTTCACATTAAAAAAAAACATTTGGGGCCCCCGAGAAGGTTTTACATTTTTAAAAAAGGCAATTGGAACCCTCGAGACGGTTTCACATTTAAAAAAAAACAATTGGGATCCCCAAGAAGGTTTCACATTGTTAAAGAAGACATTTGGGGTCCGCGAGAAGGTTTTACATTTTTTAAAAAGACGGTTGGGTCCTCCGAGAAGGTTTCACATTAAAAAAAAAAACATTTGGGGCCCCCAAGAAGGTTTTACATTAAAAAAAAAAGACAATTGGGACCCCCGAGAAAGTTTTAAATTAAAAAAAAAAAACAGTTAGTACCCCCGAGAAGATTTCACATTCTAAAAAAAAAAAAACATTTGGCGCCCCCGTGGAGGTTTCATAGTTTTAAAAAAGACACTTGAGACCTCCGAGAAGGTTTCACATTAAAAAAAAATACATTTGGGGCTCCTGAGAAGGTTTCACATTCTTTAAAAAATACATTTGGAGCCCCTGAGAAAGTTTTACATAAAAAAAACCGTTGAGACCCCCGACAAGCTTTCACATTAAAAAAAGAGATTTGGGGCCCCTGAGAAGGTTTTACATTTTTAAAATAGAGAATTGGGACCCCCGAGAAGGTTTCGCGTTCTTAAAAAATACATTTGGGCCTACCGAGAAGGTTTTACCCTTTTAAAAAAGACAGTTGGAACCCCCTAGAAGGTTTCACATTAAAAAAAAGACATTTGGGGCCCCCGAGAAGGTTTTACATTTTTAAAAAAGGCAATTGGAACCCCCGAGAAGGTTTCACATTTAAAAAAAAAATACAATTGCCCCACCGAGAAGGTTTCACATTTTTAAAAAAGACAATTGGGATCCCCGAGAAGGTTTCACATTCTTAAAGAAGACATTTGGGCCCCGCGAGAAGGTTTTACATTTTTAAAAAAGGCAGTTGGGTCCTCCGAGAAGGTTTTACATTAAAAACAGAGATTTGGGGCCCCTGAGAAGGTTTTACATTTTTAAAAAAGAGAATTGGGACCCCCGAGAAGGTTTCACATTCTTAAAAAACACATTTGGGCCTACCGAGAAGGTTTTACCCTTTTAAAAAAGATAGTTGGGACCCCCGAGAAGGTCTCACATTAAAAAAAAGACATTTGCCGCTCCCGGGAATGTTCTTCATTTTTTAAAAAGACAGTTGGGACACCCGAGAAGGTTTTACAATCTTAAGAAAGACATTTGGGGCCCCCGAGATGGCTTTACATAAAAAAAAAAAAAACAGTTAGGACCCCGAAAAGGTTTCACATTCTAAAAAGAAAAACATTTAGCGACTCCAAGGAGGTTTTATATTTTAAAAATAGATACTTGGGACCCCAGAGAAGATTTCACATTCTTAAAAAAATACATTGGGGCCCTTGAGAAGGTTTCACATTAAAAAAAAAATTGAGACCTCCGAGAAGGTTTCACATTAGAAAAGACAATTGGGACCTCCAAGAAGGTTTCACATTGTAAATCTAAAATACAGTGAAATATATTCAGCATTTTTGAGTTGAGTTTTTACTTTACAGAATTTTGTAACCACGTCATCAACATTTTTGCAAGGGCCCGTATGTCAACTTGAATTGGTGTAGTGTAATACTAAAAATAAGAGTAAATTCTATTCTAACTATGCTATTCTATTGTATTCCCAAAATTTCTGGGAAAATGGAGTAAGCCGTTCCTGATTTAACCAATAAAATACATTGACACATTCATTAATTTTTTTTGAGCCACCCGCACCTGTATAAAAAATATGAATGCAATGATAAATCACAAGTAAAAACTCATCATATTTTGCACATTTTGGATAGATTTAGGAATTTAACGCGTTACTATTGAAATTTGCAATTTAACACCTTTAAATTTCACAAGTTTTTGCAAGATTAATAGGGGCAAAATCAGTTTTATCTTAACAAATACTAGGTACGCCCACCCGCCCCCTATTTTTCCTAAGGATATGTCATTTGCCAAAATCAGTCTTATCTTACCAAGTACTAGCCCCGCCCACCCGCCCCCTATTTTCTCAGAGGATGTGTTATTTGCCAAAATCAGTCTTATCAGAGCAAGTACTAGCCTAGCCAACCCCTATTTTCCCAAAGAATATGTCATTTGCCAAAAATCAGTCTTATCTTACCAAGTATTAGCCCCGGCCACCCGCCCCCTTTTTTGTAAGAGGACGTCATTTGCCAAAATACGTCTTATCTTACCAAGTACTAGCCCCGCCCACCCGTTCTTTATTTTCTCAGAAGGTAGTACTCGCTGGTACTTGC
Organism: Zophobas morio; assembly: GCF_036711695.1. Classification (NCBI taxonomy): domain Eukaryota; kingdom Metazoa; phylum Arthropoda; class Insecta; order Coleoptera; family Tenebrionidae; genus Zophobas; species Zophobas morio. The sequence continues at coordinate 10,235,703 of NW_026972109.1, forward strand.
TCGCTAGTCTTATTTTGGCAAATGACATATCCTCTGAGAAAATAGGGACGGGTGGACACTTGCTCAGATAAGACTGATTTTGGCAAACGCCATACCCTCTGAGAAAATAGAGGGCGGGTGGGCGGGGCTAGTACATGCTAAGATAAGACTGACTTTGGCAATTGCTGTACCCTCTGAAGTAACTTATTTTGGCAAATGACAAACTCTGGGAAAATAGGAGGCGAGTGGGCGGGGCTAGCATTTGCTAAGATAAGACTGATTTTGTCCCTATTAAACTTGTAAAAACTTATTAAATTTAAATGTGTTCAGTCATGAATTTTTCTGACACACCCTGTAAAAGCAAATTAAAAAAATATTAATTATATTAAAAATAAATCACAACTATAGACTCATCATCTTTTGTATATTTAATGCGGAGTATATTCAGCATTTCAGCAATATTCATGATTTTTTTAGGGGGATGAGCAAATATATTTTGATCAAAAATTTACCATGCTTATGAAAACTTTAAAACATCTCCAAGATCACCCTGTTTAAGCACATTCAAAAGATATGAATGCAGTGATAAATCACAGACTGATCATATTTTTCACATTTTAGGTGGGATTTATGCGGAAAAATTTTGAGACGTCATCAATTTTTAGAAGGAGATAAGCAAATATATTTTTATTAAAAATTTATTATGCTCAACATAAATTTAAAACATCTGCAAGATTTCAAAGCATGCAGTTTGGCGGATTCAAAATTAAAATGCTGTTTTATAATTTTGATTTTTTTACAAAAATCTGGAAGTTTTGGGTAAAAACTCAACACGGAGTCATAAACTACATGTGTAGGTATAATTTAAAACCCATTTACTATGTACAATTTTGAAGTGACGTCATCACATTATTGTTGGGTATGATTAGACAAATTTGGGTCAGCGTTTTATCATCTACATGATATTCCTAATATAAATACAAAATTTGACAACAATCAGCCCAGTACTTTCGGAGATTATCTGTCTAGTAAAACTCCGTGACGGCAGACAGACAGACGGAAAAGGGAGACCTATTTCTTCGTACGCTAGGGGTCATGAAAGGTAGAGAAACGAAAATTCTAAAGTAAATTTAAAGAAGAAAAGGACAGGGATTACGGAAGAGAGACACTTATATGAAGAAATAAACATCAAAATGAAAACTTATCAAGAAGGGAAAATGAACACATTTTTGGAACTATGTTTTTGGAAATAAAAGATAGAGACAAGGTGAATCGGCGACGGTTTTTTATAAATTTAATCATTAGCGACACCAGTTATGTTTCCACTTAAAAATAAAATTTATAAACTGAAATTAAACCAGTTAAAGAGATAGTAGGAGTATTTTTTTGTAATTAAGTCAGATAACTCAATAAGACGTTAACATTTTTTTATTTTGACTCAAGTTTGTATCAGACTCAAATCTAAAGCAGAGATTAATTCAAATCTACCTGCTACCGTCTGGTCTTGTTTTTTATTTCAGTCAGTATTTTTCCTTTGTTACATCATAGTCAACGAATCCTAAAATTCAATTCTTTAAGCGGAAAGAATCAGGGAACTGGCAAAAAATACATACGTCCTTGGTAACTACGTTGTTGATTATAGTGCATTTTTTAGAGAAAATACAACTACTCAAGAAATTGTAATATCCATCTCCACTCCCTAAATGTACAATTTCGTAACTCAGAATAAAGACCCAAAAATCCAGCCAAATTAAAAATAAACATCAACAGTTCCAAAAAATGGTGAAAAATGTTTTCCTTGAATTAAAACCCCCTGTGAGAAGCATTGTTTGAAATATTACCGTCATTTTAAAGAGAAAAATCAGCACAAAAAAATCGCTGCTTGATGAATTTATTTGAATGAAATATACTTAGATAAAAAGTGCATCTCGTTACTCCTGTCTTTTCAGCAGTTATTCCCTTGTTGTTTCTGTGCATGCATAAATTTTCCTCGTTTTCCTCTAACAATAGCTGAGTTCTTTTTCTTTATCGTTGAAAGAATTTAACACACACACTTTCTCATAGGTATTTAATTCCATTTATTCTTCCCACCTAGATTTATTTAGTTGCACCCATTTATCACTTTTTATTGATTGCTTTTTACACTCATTTGTTCAAAACACACGCTCCATTTCCGAAATAAATTTATTATCCGGCCACTGCGGTCGTGAAAACTGCATTTATTTTATAAATTTTTTAATATTACCCCAAATATTGTAATATTGAATAACCAAAAATTATGCGTCACATTTGCAGAAACGTTCAATTTAGTTCCACAGTTTATACGTTATGCTTCATTTAACTGAAAGTTTCTTTATTAAAAATATTTCATCTGATTTTCGTTTTTGAAATAATTTATTGCATTGCATCACGAAATACACGGATGCAAAAAGTAATAGAATCAAATATACGTGCTATAAATTTACAGTGTGCAAGTTACACAAGCGCTTGATTATTTGCTCAGTAAAAAATATTATTGTTTCTGTATTTGCTGATTAAGCGTTTCCGGTTGACAATGTGGCAAGAATTAACTAGTACGAACTTTTCGAATTTCAAAATTTTTCGATACTCTTTTTGAAAGCGTTCGTATTGTTCTTGTTGTTTATGGATAGTATGCTCACTAGACATTAAGTTTGTCAATGAAAATAGTGCGCATTACCACCATTATAGAACACCATAGAAGCGTGATGTAAACTCTCTTAGTACTCAAAGTTGTCATTTGACACATTACTATTTATCTAACATAATTTGTTGATTTTTGGGTCACCATATTGTGTGTGTTATGGTCACCTTGAAACCACTGGCAAACGACTCAAAATATTTTCGTCGCAGTTTTATCGATTTTTCGTTTTCAACCGGAAATATGATCTGCAACTTGTTTTCAAAACGGGTTAATTATTAAAGGCAGCTTTGTTATCACTGATAACGAACCAATTTCCTGGTAAAAACATGGATACTTAAATGAATTGAACAGCGCTAATTCAATTAATTATGTGATTGATCAATAAGATAAAATTTAATATAGACGTAGCGTTTATACCGAATAGAGCATCCACTGTACACGTGGCCAGCTCGTAACCTTCATTACCATTATCATTAGCAATTTTCATTCCCTAACGCTTGTATTTATTTTGACAACGGTAAGTTTTACAAAGACTAGAAAATCCGCCACCACAGGACGATTTTTTGCAAACCCCTATTACGCTTTCTCTCAAAGGAAGTGCTCACTCGCACAGATAAAAAACCAAATTTAACGTCAGCATTTCACCCAGAGCTCATCTTCCTTGCCAACATTCTCGACTTCTTAATTAAAAATAATTATCAAAACAAACTTCCTCTCATAATTTCTTTGGAAGTCGACACCCCGCGAGTAATGATGATGAAGATAATGAACTTTTTTCTGCAAAAATAATCCAATATTAAATCGCGTAAATAACGAGCGACGCATTCGGTTTTTTAATCTGGTAACTGGAGAGAATGTGTCCGTTGCAAAATATCCTACCTATCCGATTGGTATTTATAGAAAGTGAACGAACTGTATTGTTAGATGGCAGTCTGGTAGCGGTCTTGTATAGTTAGTTCAGCGGTGTGGCGTTGGTACCACGCGAAAACGCCGACAAAATTCGGGGTCCCCGCCAGAAATTATTAGTTTGATTTGAATCGACGGTTATCCAACAACCAGGTAAGCATTAGTTTCCAATTATTATTTGTTCATCTTTATTGCGTCAAAGTTTTTTTTCACTTTCAACAGTATTATTACTATTATTTGTTTTATTTTTGTTTTTTTATTATAATTTTCGTTGGGTATATGTAGTATCTAATGCACTTGGTAATTTTATTGTAATTAAATTCTGATGCTCTGTTACACCGTCGACGTATTGCATCAGCCAAACAATGCATTTTTTATCGCTTTTTGTGCTTCACGGCTCATTGTCATTCCAAATCGTCCAAATTCAATGCATTCTTTCACCACAGTATGCAATTTTTTGGCTGTTACCAACCAAAAATCTATTTTTTCTGCGAATTTCAAGTCCAGAACACGTGCCAATAGATGGAGACATTGACCTCTAAAAGTGCTCCATAGAAAACACATTTCTGGATAATGATTTGGGACGTATTCAGCAGGGATCATTTCGTCCCCTATAACATAAAACCCTTCGGTTTTAAATTTGCCGAATTGTCGTAAAACTGAACCCCAACTAGGTAATAAACATGAATAATGACGTGTGTTTCCTTATGTACGTGTTGTGTTTCACCTAGGTCCTTCTCTAAGTGAAGGTTTTAGAAAGGTGCTTGATTTGTTATATTTTGGGTCTGGAACGAACTTTGACTCGCGACCAAGTGCAATCAAAACAAAACGAAATTGTTTAAATCGATTTCAATTGACAGACTTGTTATTTGTGAAACACAATCACATGTTGAGTTAACTATTGTTCCAATAATTGGACGCTGGGTTGCATGTTGTCACACAAAAGTTCGGAGATAGGTAATTTAGCCAGTAAATATAATTCTGGTAAAATACGTAGTTGTGTGATAAAATCTGTGGTTACCACAAATTTGTGTAATAGAAAGGAAAAAGGTAAATTATAGGGGTTAGAGTCAGAATCGGCGTAGTCCATGAACCGAGACTGTTCGAAATATATTCGCACAAAAATCGATTCATACTTTTTAATAAAAAAAAAGTTTGTTACAACATCTGTACGAAATGCCTCAGCAATTATCTTCACTACGGTATTTAAAGAATTCAGAATGACCCTAAGGCATTTTTTTAAGACCAGTTTGCAATGTAGTAAAGTTGAATCACAAGCTCTCAAATTAAAAAAAGTATATATCACGACCGGCAACTGCAGAACTCGTTATAACCAGTAAAACTAAAGCTTCTAATTTTTCCTGTAGTGTTACTTTGATTTTTGTTATTTTCTTTACACACGATCAGCAAACATCCATAAATATTCTTGTTGTGTTAATTTAATTGTTCACGTTTGATGGGTCTAATGAATGACTGCATTACGCAGTCAAACAATGCATGTGTGAAAATGACACCCAACGAATCTTATGATTTAATGTGTTTGTATACAACGTGTCATTTTCACAATATTTATTCATTTCTAAATGGATTTTCAAAGCACTGATAATTGATAGTGTGTACTGTGTAAGCGTTTTAAATCGTGTACCAACCCCTCATTGAATATTTATTTCCGCTTCGAAAGCTTTCCTATTGACACACCCTTGCAAAAAGGTGTTTGCTCATACATATATTTAAATTTTTGGTGTGCTTTTTCGTGGAGGTGTTAATAATTTACAACCGTTTTAGAATAATTGAAGGTTGTGTATGTTTCCGAATGCAGCGTCCTACTTTAGTTTTTTTTTAGACTCACTTTTGCTTATACTTCGCCTCGATTTTTCCGAAAGCGTGATTTGTATTTTTAGAAGTTTGTATTGACGAAGATTTAAATAGTTGTCATTCCTGTTGCCAAGCTGTTGTTAATTAGAATTTTGCAGTTATACAACAACTTATTTTTAAATTAGGTCTAAAGACGAGTTGGAACGGAGATGAAAGAATTTAAAAATGTAAAATGAGTTCTGAAATCTTTTCCACGTTTTAATTTCGTGTGTGTTAATTTCGTGGAAACGGGTTCAGTAGGTGTAAAATTTGAAAGTAGGTGCCTTACCTCGATGCGGTATGATATAACTTTCCGTTCCTTTGCTTCTATTATTTATCATATATTTTGACGTCCGCCTACGGCTTTCCCATTTTTTAAATAAAATATTTCGCTTGTACTGATCCGTATGCTTTTTATAAAAAATGCTCACACGATATTTCATAAAACTTTTTATAACTCGTCGACGAAGCAGGATATAATAGAGCAAATGCACTTAAAAACGAAAAGGTAAAAAAGTAAGTCAAGGCGACGTATTGATCTAAGTTCTGATTTTTTATTAAAATTAATGAAAACAATTTCACGTTATTTATGCCACAATATGCTTAATAATGCGGCAATTGATGTTCTTTATCTCCATTATCTTCTCTAATTTATATGTCATTAAGTTTTTGATACTTGAAATCCTTAGGGTTAGCTGAATTGTTTCGCTCCACTTTACTACAATGAGTTAATCATCCGAACATTAATAACGTGCTCTTCATGTGCTTTATAATGAATATACCAAAGTGATTACCAAGGATTTAGCTTGTGACGTTTTTAATCGCGCGTTTGATTGATAATTTTAGGTCGCTGCGTTAAAAGCTCGTGATTTTAAAACAAAATTAAGAAACGAATTTTCCCGACCCGTTCGATTGCCAATTACAAAAATAATTCGGACCCTGCTCCCCAAAGTTTAACCGATTCCAACGAAAATTTTTCCGTTTATAGACAAAATTATTTCGCTCTAGAAAAAAAGTTATGTCACTAAATATTTAATTGATTTGTGTCCACTCACATAATTGCGGTGAATGTTGTAAAACAGTAATCGAATTAATGAATTTTTAATTTGTTTGTAATTTAGTCCACATCCAAGTTGTCGATTTTCAGCCCTGCCGAAAATATTCGTGCTTTTTTTGTCCGTTTCTATATAAATCTTGCGTTCTTAATGCGGCTCGAATCGAGTTCTAAAAATACAAAACCTGACCTAACGTAAGCAAAGCCGTGAACTTGTTTCTTAGCTAGAGTTAGAACTGCGGACAATTATAACACTCGATTCACAATTCTGGCTCTACTATTATTATTAGTGTAATTTTTCGCAGCCCCAGCTACAATGTCGAACCTCTGGGAGGCCCATTCCACTCCACAAACCTTCGAAAAACCATCGTTCATAAAACTGAAGGTGTCTCCCGAAGATAACCCCCAGAAGGATTGTAAGACGGTCACTTATAAACCACCTGCTCATGACGACGACGAACGAGGCGGCTGGGGAAATAAACTCGACTTTCTTTTTTCATGTATTAGCTTGTCAGTCGGACTGGGAAACGTCTGGAGATTCCCGTACTTGTGTTACAAAAATGGCGGAGGTAGCGAGATGTCGGGATTTATCGCACGGTTTTACAATTTCATGCTTTCAGGAGCTTTCATACTCACGTATAGCATCGCCATGGTTATTTGCGGGATACCCATGTTCTTTCAAGAAGTCGCCATTGGCCAGTATTTGGGTTCGGGAGGCATGACCTTTGTGGGGCAGTTGTGTCCCATTTTCAAGGGCGTGGGATATGCCGCCATGACTCTAGTGTTTTTGTTAGATATTTATTATTGTATTATTATAGCGTGGACTATATTTTATTTGATGAGTACGTTTTCGTATCTACCGACGCTGCCATGGTCAGGTTGTGGTAAGTAGAAGAATTTTTATAGTTTGAGTTTGAGATCTAGAATTTGAAATTCGCCCATAACAATTTTATCTTGATATTGAAATTTTATCTAAATCCTATCGGAAAATACCGGGTCTATTTATTGCATCAGCTGCAATTTTTCTGCTCTTTCTAAATTCGTAAGAGAAAAGGAGGAGTTAATGACTCTTAACTTGCATTTCACATGTCGATGGTGCCAAAACATTTTATTTTTAAATTTAGCGTCAGTGCAAGTAAATACAAAGTTCTGTTTCTTTGCACTAATGTAATCTAGATTTCGGTCTTTTCTTAAAATATTTTGCATCGACATCTATGTACATATAACACTGCAAACAAGAAAAAAACACCCCAATATCGACAAAGAATTTTCTTTTTTCAGTGTCGTATAGAATTATCGATACAATGGCTAAATGCCAAGAAAAAAATACATTTATTCCAAGCGAAAATTTTTAGAAATATTACATTTTTGGTAAACTGAGTTAAATATCTACTTTCTTGAATAGGATGACTAATATGTTGATATATTTTTTCGTATTATCAATGTATCAGAACTATTGTTATGTTTTATCTTTTTGAATTTCATATCTTAACGCTCCTCAACAAAAAATATTTAAACCCTTCATCCTGTGAAGTTCCCATTCTATTTTACAGATTACATAGTGGATTTAGAAATTTTGGTGAGGGATTAACGTGATTAGGGATTATAGAACTTAGCTAAAATTTATTTATAATCCTTTCCAGGAAATTTATGCCGTTATCTCAAGAATCACGCAATAGATCTTTAATGAAAAGCTAGAGGTGAGGTGCAGAATTATGAATGTTTACTAATATTATATATTTTTTAAATAACTACATGGCGTATCTCAAAAGTGCACTTAAGACACATAATCTCCGAAATTACTGGCCCGATTGTTGTCAAATTATTAGTATTACACTGTATCTATCCAAAGAGATATACATACGTGTCTCTGGAAAAATGTTGAAGACGTCATCACAGAATTTTGTAATGGAAAAACGCACTTGAAACAAACGGATTTGCTTTAACATTACATACATATCTTTAATTTAATTTATAAAGGTTACCATAAAAAAATAAAATTCAGAAAATAAAATCTTATACTTTTTAGAAAAATCTTTTGATATCACAATATTCGTCATTTCTTTTTCTTTAATTTTTTAATTTTTCCGTTTTTTAATGCTTCCGATTAATAGTTTTTTGTTTCTTGTTCGACTTTAATTTTTTTAAATTTTTTAATTTCTAGACTACCAATTCTCTAAATTTTTTGATATTACAATTTTCCATTTTTCGATTTCTCGTTTCCTCAGTTTTTGAAGTTCTTGATTTTTAAAATTTCATTTTCTCGATTATATTCTAATTTTTCGTTTTTTTTTCCTTTATTTTTTCAATATCTTTATAAATTTTCATTTACTCAATTTTTCAAATTTTGTATCGTTGATTTTCAATTCTTCGATTTTCCAAAATTATTCAATTTTCTGATTTCTTTAATTTCCAATATTTCGTTTATACAATATTTCGTTGTTTCGATTTTGCAGTTTTTTAGTTTTTAAGTTTTTTAATTTTTGATCTTTCGATTTTTTTATTTTTTTCATTTCTTCAATTTTTCAAGTTCTTGATTTCCAATTTATAGATTTTTCAAAATTTCTATTTTATCCTTTTGCTTTTTCTTCGATTTTTCAATTTTTCGTTTCCTCAATTTTTCAAGTTCTCTATTTTAAAATTTTCATTTTCTCAATTATATCTTAATTTTTCGTTTTTTCATTTCCTTTATTTTTTCAGTGGTTTTAAAACTTTTCGTTTACTCAATTTTTCAAATTTTGTTTCGTTGATTTTTAATTCTTCGATTTTCGAAAATTTAAATTTTTCAATTTTGCAATTATCATTAGATTTTCCAATTTTTCATTTCTTCAATTTTTTAAGTCCTTGATTTCCAATTTTTAGATTTTTGATTTTCTTGTAACACGGCGTTTGGATTTTTCTATTTATGTATTCGAAAATTTGAAAAATCGAACAATTAAAAAACAGAAAACTAAAAAATCTGCACTTCGCACTTTTTCGATTATTTGAATTTCTCGATCTTTAATCTCCCGATTTTTCGTTTCTTCAATCTTTCAAGTTTTCATTTTATAATTTTTCGTTTTTCATTTTTGTTTTTCCAATTTTAAAATTTTTTTGATTCGAAAAGTTCAAAATCCGAAAAATCGAAAGCTTAAAAATCGGGAAACTAAAAAATCGGAGATGATTGAAAAATCGAAGAATTGAGAAAACCAAAAATTGCTAAATCTTAAATTGGAAAATCGAAAAATTGAATACTCCTGAAATTGCAAATGGATAAAATTCAAAATCTAAAAATCGAAAGACTGAAAAATTAAAAATGAGTAAAAGGTGCATATTGTATAATTGAAGAAACGAAAAATTTGAAAAATTGATGTTGGAAAAACAAAAACCGAAACTAAAAATTGCAAGTCTAAAATTTCAAGAAATGAAAAATTGAAGAATCGAAAAATTGAACAATTAGAAATTGAAAATTCGAGAAATTTTAAATTGAAAAATTACAAAATCTAAAAACTGAAGAAACAAAAAAATGAAAAATTGAAAAATTTCAAATCGAAAAATTGAAGAAACGGGAAACTGAAAAAATTAAAATTGAAAAACAAGCATTTATATAATCGGAACATCGAAAAATTGAATACTTGAAAAAATAAAGAAAATAAAAAATCGAAACTACAATAAAGGTTATCATAAAAAAAAAATTCTCAAAATCAAATCTTAAAATTTTTTGAAAAATCTTTTCAATTTTTCGTTATTCCGTTTTCAACGACTTTACGATTTTTTGATATCACATATTTTTCGTTTTTTCATTTTCTTTCATTTTTCAATTTTTCCATTTTTTAATGCTTCGGTGTCATAATTTTTCATTTCTTATTCAACTTTACTTAATTTTTTTAAACTTTATTTAATATTTAAATTTTTTGACTACCAAATTTTTCAATGTTTTGATTTTATAATTTTTTATTTATTCAATCTTTCAAAATTCAAATTTTGCATTGTTGATTTTCAAATCTTCCAAAATTTAAATTTTTCGATTTCTCAGTTTTTCGATTTTCCAATTTCTTTAATTCTCAATATTTCGATTATACAATATTTCGTTTTTTGGATTTAGCAGTTTTCCAATTTTTAAGTTTCTTAATTTTTGATCTTTCGATTTTTTAGTTTTTTATTGCTTTAATTTTTCAAGTTCTTGATTTCCAATTTTGTAGTTTTTCCATTTTATTTATTCGAAAAGTTGAAAATCTGAAAATCGAAAAATTAAAAATTGAGAAACTAAAAATTCGGGAATAATTGAAAAATAGAAAAATTGAGAAAACCAAAAATTGCGAAATCAAAAAGTGGAAAATCGAAAAACCAAGAACTGAAGAAACGAGGAATGAATATACTGAAAAATTAAAAATCGAGAAACTTAAAGATCGAAAAAAAATCAATGAAAAACTTCTAAAACGTAGTAAATGAAAAATGGGAAAATTCTAAATCGTAAAATTGAAAAAGCAAAGAATTGCAGTTATCATTAGATATTTAAAATGCAAACTAGAAAAATAGCAAATCAAAAACTGAAGAAACGAAAACATGAAAAATTGAGAAACTGAAAAATTAAAAATTGAAAAATCGAATGATTGAAAAATCCAGAAACTGAAAATTTTCACATGAAAAAAGAAAAATTATAAAATCAGAACATTGAAAAACCCGAAAAACAAATTGAAATTGAAAAATAAAAAAAAAATATCGGAATATTGAAAAACCGAAAAATTATCAACATAAAGCAAACAAAAGACCGAAACAAAAAATCGCAAAACGAACATTTGAGCAAATGATAAATAGTCGAATAACTGAAAAAGTATTAAAATCCAATAATTGAAAAATGGAAAAAAGTTAGATAATTAAAAAATTATTATTATATATTCAATGTGAGAACTACAAAAATTGCAATTCAAAACCTGAAATAACGAAAAATAAATCGTGAAATTGAAAAATCTAAAAATTTCAAATCGAAAAATTGAAAAATTTCACATTGAAAAGTCGAAAAATTGGAAAAACGAAAAATTGAATACTCCTGAAGTTGCATATGGAAAAAATGCAAATCTAAAAATTGTAATATTCCAAAACTAGGAATTGCAAACTTAGAATTTGCAGAAATGCAAAACTGAAAAATCGAAAAACCGAAAAATTAAAAATAGAAAATTCGAGGAATTTTAAATCGGAAAATTGAAAAATCTAAAGATTGAAGAAACAAAAAAATGAGAAATTAAAAGATCACAAATGGAAAAATGAAAAAACTGAATAAATTGAATTTAACAAACAAAAAATTATAAAATCTTTACGTCGAAAAATGGAAGAATTGAAAAAACAAGGAAAATAAATAATCGAAATTAAAAATTGGAAACCCGGGGAAGCTCAAATGGAAAAATTGCAAAACCTAAAAATTGAAAAATTCAAAAGTTGAAAAATTCAGCAACTGAAATTTAAGAAACAAAATTAAGAATTGAAGAATTGAAAAATTATAGAGGTTATCAGAAAACAAAAATCGCAAATAATTTCTGTAATATATCAAGGAAGTTGGGCTACACTTCAAGGGCCAGGGCAACAACCTTTGATCAATTAACTGTTTGAAATTTGACACATTGTAGTTACAAATCAGCGCACGTTAAAAAACTAAGTATATCGGATTCAAATTTTTATATTAAAAAGTGCAGTTTTCACAACAAATTTGAACTAAAACACAATTAGATTGCTTTGAAATTTCTGACGAAAACAAACATTGCCACTTAGCTCTTAACCACAATTCCATATTAAATTCTTTACGTATTTAGACAGAGCGCAAAAATTCTGGCAGATACGATTTTCATCCAGGAATTCCTGCTTCCCTTATTTACTCATTCCGCTTTTTTCTTCCAGGAAACTGGTGGAACACCGAAAATTGTTTCTCGTCCATCGAAAACAACACTGTGATAAACTCAACACTACGTACTACATCTGTCGAGGAATACTTCGAGTAAGTGCCAATTAAAAAACCCCCAACGACCTAATTTCCCCATTCTTCTTCTAAAATGGCCAAAAAATACGCCTCAACTGCGCCCCAAATTATTCATAGCCCCTAATCCGCATAATACATCGTAAGCCTTCTCAAAGGCATCAGCTTACAAAATCCTCGCTGAGTGAGCAATTTAAAATTGAATTAATTTGTTTCAGGCGTCGAGTCCTCGGCATAACTACCGGAATCGAAGAAATTGGGGGGATGCAGTGGGGGCTGTTCGTGTGTCTGGTGTTCGGGTGGCTGATAATTTACATGATTATCCGGAAAGGGTTGCATCAAAGCGGAAAGGTAATCGGAAGAACGATAAATTAGGTAAATTCCGCGAAGCGGGAATCTTAGCGATTCATTTTTGGCACACTTGTTTGTTTTAATTCGTGTGGGAGTCCTTTAATGGAATTTGATTAGTGGTTTTAAATACGCTAGAAAATTTGGACAGAATGTTTGCACTAAGCAGTGAAAGGTGCAAATATTTATAAAGTAGAAAAATATACGGTGGAGATGCAGGAATTGTAAAATTAATTAGTTTGCATACTTTGTTATGTAACGGTACATTAGCACTTGCTCGTTTTTTGATTATCCAGTTTTTTCCGGTTCGGTTGGGGTCATTAAAGAATAATTACTCTCATCGTCGACAATCAAACGGTGGGCGTATCCTGTTAGCCTTTTACAGGAATTTATAAAGTGGTTGTAATTTCAAGACCAAAACTGAGCAACTAATCCCTCATTATTTGATTTCCGACCTTGAACTATAGCTGAAACTGTAAAAGTGTTTAAAACGACGAACTCATGCCACTCCATGAAAGTTGTTTCCGTTATCCCCTCCAGAAATTCGGTAACGTCATCACAAAAAATTATTAGGTCCGCATTTTCCACTTGCTCTGTTCCACCTAAACCCCTACCCTAGTAACCCTCTCCGCGCCTTCCCTTGAGCTTGCCATTGACAGAGTTCATTATCATACGGCAGGATCGAAGGATCGTTCACCCAGATCCTTCCTTATTATCCACAGCTGGTCGATTTCGAGCATTATTTGATTATGCTGTTCCGTGTGTGACAAGAGGGATCAAGTTGTTACAAGAACCATTGTTCATGATAGTTGTCGCATGGATGGGTCCGTCAGGGGCCGTTGACGTCATTTCCTACTCCCCCAACTTAATTCCGCCTCCAAAATTTTCTTGCGTCATGTTTTAAAGCATGAAAAATTTCAGGTAATCTGGTTCACGGCCTTGTTTCCATACTTCGTGCTCTTGATTCTCATGGGCCGTGCCGTGACCCTTAATGGGGCTGCTGACGGGTTGCTGTATTTCATCACGCCGAGGTGGGAGGAGCTGTTAACCCCTGGACCATGGATGGACGGGGCCACGCAGATATTTTTTGCCTACAGTATAGGGTGCGGAGCTTTGCCGGCTTTGGGGTCGTTTAATAAATTCCACCACAATTGCTACAAGTAAGTGAACTATAAATATTGTTTTTTAATGAACTATTCACTGTTTCATTTCAGGGACTCTGTCATTACATGCGTCATCAACACCCTGACCTCCCTCTTAGCAGGAGTTGTAACCTTTTCGATCTTGGGATACTTAGCGGCGGAGCAGCACACCAGTGTTGCCGACGTCGTCAAAAAAGGGCCCGGTCTAGTCTTCCTGACGTATCCAGAAGTGGTCCTCAAGCTTCCGGGATCGGCTTTCTGGGCTTCCACTTTCTTCATCATGCTTGTGGTGAGAACTGATTTTTTCTGTTACCACAAACGTGACAGGACCACAGAGGCGCGTAGTAACTTCTCTTAACAGCAAGTTTACAGATTTTGGGAATCGATAGCGAGTTTTGTCTCGTGGAAGCCTTCATAACTGGACTTGTCGATAATTGGTCGGAAGAACTGAGACCTCATCGAGGAAAGTTTACTGTGGGTGTGTGCACGCTGATGTTTTTGTTAGGAATTCCGATGGTAACCAAGGTAAGGAATTTGCGATTTTATTTCTGTCTGTGTTTATTTTCTCTAGCCGTCATTTTTCTGCGCGTTTTCTATAATCGGACCAACGATTTTCAAGTAGGTTTGTTAAGAGTAGGTTTTAGAAATTGGTTTTATGGTTGACTGCGTTGGTATCACGTGATTTAGATTCAACGTCATGTGATCGTACGCACATAGTCTGAGTTTCGTTATTTATGGGTTTGTACGTCAAGTTAAGGTTAATGCAACTTTTTACGATTTTATTATCTTAGACAAGTAATTGAATTTTCATTTTACGTATTTTACTACGTATTCGCTAGCATTTTTAGTATTCAAATATTTGACGTAAATATAAGATCCAATTTACTGCTTTCTTAAAGATAAAGTAAAACGCTGAGTTTTACCTTAGACGTCTGGATTTTTGAGGAAAAATTAAAAACTGTATTTTACAATTTAACTTTGAAAACGTAAAACCGAATGCTCTGAAATCTTGTAAACGTTCTAAGGTTACAGGAAGCATGATAAGTGGTTCTTCAAAATCTATTCGCTATGGCCTCCCCAAAAAATGAGCATGCTCTTACATGTGTGATTTATGAATCCGTGTATAGTTTTTACCCTTGACATCCAGATTTTTGGGCAAAAATCAAAATTTTATAACAATATTTCACAATTTAACGTTGCTGTGAAGTCTTTCATATATTTTGAGGTTATTGGGTGCATGATAAATCCTTAATCAAAATTCGTCCGTCATCCTACAATAAAATATAAAACATGAATAAATGTTCTTCAAATTTATGAGTGTTTGTGGTTAATTAATTAATCAATCAATCTTCTCTTCTGCGTCGAGGAGACAAAAAATATCAGAATAAGGTTAAGGTATGAAAGTAAAACACTTAATCGTAAATTTTCTATTACCTCTGATAATTTTCAAGTTTACTCGATAAGACCAATTAAAAGTCGGAGATTCTATACAGCGTTTACCGAACATAAAAAGCGTCGTTTCTTATTTCATTAATTACAAAATTCTGGTTTTATTTTGGACTAAATTTTTATATAAATGGTTTTGTAATGCACATGTATGTTATTCCAGATTCTAAAACCCACCAACACCTCAATTTTTTCGAAAATACGACTTACTAACTATTTTTCGCGGACCCTTTGAAAATTGTTTAAAGAAAGACTTTTTTTGTAAAAGTTATTTTCGACTTAATTTCTGTGTTCTTTATATGTATTTGAAAAAATCTCATTTTCAAACCGAATTGTCTGAAAATCTTGATAACTTGTAGGCAACTTTTCAAAAATCTCAATAAACTTGTATGATTTCTTTGACCGTTCTTTGAGCTTTCGAAACTATATGTATTTCATTCCTTTTAAACCGCCGATGCTAGTAATCTGAATGGGCTAATAGTCGAATTTTTTCGGAGCATAAACATAAACAATCAAAGTTAAGCATGTACTAAAAAATTGAGAATATCTACATTTTTCCCCTAAGTTGTCTGGTTTAAATATAGTCGCAAAATCCCATTTTATAATATGTATATATTTTAAAACGGTATTTGTCGACAACACTTTAAGGGTGGAAAAATTTCAGTGAGAATATAATTCATGGATCACATGTCCCCATTTCTTCCAATAGAATTTGTCCATGCCCTTAGTTACATGTCTATCACAGCGATAATAATTTTATTGCCTTATTGTGGTCTGTTGCTACCTAAATTTAAAAACTGTCAAATTTGACAAATTTTAGAATTTCATAAATTTTTTTGTCTATTATGGCTTGCCAACGTTGGGGGCAAGCTCAAAACGACGAAATTAATTCTATGATCAAAAAATATGTTCATTTATTATATTCTCATGTTGAATATAACTCGTGATATGATTAATAATCGAAGATATGGCTCGTGAAACCAAAGCAGCACATTCAACTCGTGTTTCGCACTCGTTGAATCTGCAGCTCGGTTTCACTCGAAATATTATCGATAATAATCATATCACTTGTTATATTATAATTGAAAATAATCTTTGAAAAATTGTTTTAAGGTAAAATCTTCTCAAGGGCCCCAACTGACTTTTTTTGAGAAGGTGAAACCTTCTCCGAGGTCCCAACTATCTTTTTCTTTAAAGAAGGTGAAAACTTTTCGGCGGTCCCAGTGGTCTTTTTTTTTTAAAGATGGTGAAACCTTCTTGGGCCCCCCGAACAGTCCTTTCAAAGAATGTAAAACCTTCTCGAGTGCCCCAACCATGCCTTTTTTTAAGAAGGTAAAACCTTCTCGGGGCATCAACTTTTTATTTTTAAATGTGAAACCTTCTCAGGGAATCAACTTTTTTTTAAATGTGAAACCTTGTCGGAGGCATCACATTTCTTTGTCTTTTTTTCAAGAGGGTGAAACCTTCTCGGGGACCTAAGTGTATGCTTTAAAAATGTTAAACCTTCTCGTGGGTCTTAACCGTGTCTTTTTTTAAGAAGGTGAAACCTTCTCGAAGCATCAACTTTTTTTAAAATGTGAGACCTTGTCGGTGGTCCCAACTGTTTTTTTTTAAAGAAGGTGAAACCTTCTCGGAATCCCCAACTCTATACTTTCAAAAAGTAAAACCTTCTCGTGGGCCCCAACCGCTTCTTTTTTTAAGAAGCTGAAACCTTCTCGGGGCGTCAACTTTTTTTTAAAAATGTGAAACCTTCTCGGGGGCTCCAACTGTTTTTTTTAAGGAGGTGAAACCTTGTCGGGGGCGTCACCAACTGTCGCTTTTCAAAATGGTAAAACTTTCTCGGGGACCCCAACTGTCTTTATTAGAAATGTAAAACCTTCTCGTGGTCCCCAACCGTGCTTTTTTTAAGAAGATGAAACATTTCGAGGCATCGACTTTTTTTATGTAAAACCTTCTCGTGGGCCCCAACCCTGTATTTCTTTTAAGAAGGTAAAAACTTCTCATAGAATCAACTTTTTTTTTTAGTGTGAAACTTTGTCGGGGGCATCACCAACCGTCTTTTTTCAAGAAGGTGAAACTTTCTCGGAGACCCCAACTGTCTTTTTTACAAATGTAAAACTTTCTCGTGGTCCCCAACCGTGTTTTTTTTTTAAGAAGATGAAACATTTCGAGGCATCAACTTTTTTTTTAATGTAAAACCTTCTCGTGGGCCCCAATCGTGATTTTTTTTAATAAGATGAAACCTTCTCGGGGTATCAATTTCTTTTTAAGAATGTGAAACTTTCTCGGGGGTCCCAACTGTTTTTTTTTAAAGCAGGCGGGACCTTGTCGGGTGCAACACCAACTATCTGTTTTCAAGAACGTGGAACTTTCTGGGGAGACCCCAACTGTCTTTTTTAGAAATATAAAACCTTCTCGTGGTCCCCAACCGTCTTTTTTTTTAAGGAGATGAAACTTTTCGAGGCATCAACTTTTTTTTTAATGTAAAACCTTCTCGTGGGCCCCAACCGTGATTTTTTTTAATAAGGTGAAACCTTCTCGGGGGTCCCAAATGTTTTTTTAAAGGAGGTGAGATCTTGTCGAGTGCATCACCAACTTTCTGTTTTCAAGAATGTGAAACCTTCTCGGGGACCCCAACTGTATCCTTTAAAAATGTAAAACCTTCTCGTGGGCCCCCAATCCTGTATTTTTTTTAAGAAGGTAAAAACTTCTCATAGAATCAACTTTTTTTTAGTGTGAAACCTTGTCGGAGGCGTCACCAACCATCTTTTTTCAAGAAGGTGAAACTTTCTCGGGGACCCCAAGTGTCTTCTTTAAATATGTTAAACCTTCTCGTGGATCCCAACCGTATCTTTTTTTACAAAGGTAAAACTTTCTCAGGACAGCAACTTTTCTTAAGAAAGTGAAACCTTCTCACAACACAACATTTTATTTTTAAATGTGAAACCTTATCGGGACGTCAACTTTATTCTAAACATGTGAAACCTTGTCGGCGGCATCACCAACTGTCTTTTTACAAGAAGGGGAAACTTTGTCTAGGACCCCAATTGTCTTCTTCAAATATATAAAACCTTCTCGTAGGGTCCAACCGTCTTTTTTTAAGAAGGCAAAACCTTCTCGGGACACCAACTTTTTTTTTAAGAATGTGAAACCTTCTCGGGCCACAAACTTTTTTCAAGAACGTGAAACCTTCTCGGGGACCCTAAGTGTCTGCTTTAAAAATGTTAAACCTTCTCGTAGGTCCCAATCGTGTCTTTTTTTAAGAAAGTGAAACTTTCTCGAGACATCAACTGTTTTTTAAAAAATGTGAAACCTTCTCCGTGGTCCCAACTGATTTTTTTTTTTCAAGAAGGTGAAACCTCGGCAATCCCAAGTGTCTTCTTCAAAAATGTTAAACCTTCTCGTGGGTCCCAACTGCGTCTTTTTTTAAGAAGGTGGAACCTACTCGGAGTACCAACTTTTTATTTTTAAATGAAACCTTCTCAGGGAATCAACTTTTTTTTAAAAAATGTGTAACCTTGTCGGGGGCATCACCAATTGTCTTTTTTCAAGAATGTGAAACCTTCTCGGGGACCTCAAGTGTCTGCTTTAAAAATGTTAAACCTTCTCGTGGGTCCCAACCATATCTTTATTTAAAAAAGTGAAATCATCTCGGGACAGCAATTTTTTTTAAGAATGTGAAACCTTCTCGGGGGTCCCAACTGTTTTTTCTTAAAGGAGGTGAGACCTTGTCGGGTGCATCACCAACTATCTGTTTTCAAAAAGGTGAAACCTTCTCGGGGACCCCAACTGTCTCCTTTAAAAATGTAAATCGTGTCTTTTTTTTAAGAAGGTAAAACCTTCTCAGGGAATTAACTTTTTTTTTAATGTGAAACCTTGTCGGGGGCATCACCAACCGTCTTTTTTTAGAAGGTGAAACCTTCTCGGGACAGCAACTTTTTTTAAGAAAGTGAAACCTTCTCACAACACATCGTTTTATTTTTAAATGTGAAATCTTCTCGGGACGTCAACTTTATTTTAAACATGTGAAACCTTATCGGGGGCATAACCAACTGTCTTTTTACATGAAGGTGAAACCTTCTCTGGGACCCCAACTGTCTTCTTCAAATATATAAAACCTTCTCGTGGGCTCCAACCGTGTCTTTTTTAAGAAGGCGAAACCTTCTCGGGACACCAACTTTTTTTTTAAGAATGTGAAACCTTCTCGGGGCACAAACTTTTTTTAAGAATGTGAAGCCGTCTCAGGAGTCCCAACTGTTCTTTTTTTTCCTTTTCTCTTACACTGACTAGACTTTCTATAATGTTTTTAGTCCATAGAAGTTATCACAAAAGAGTAAAATTTCACAAAATCAAATTTTATAATTTTCAAAGAAGCAGGATTTGTTGGACTGTATTTCAAGGGCGAGGAAAGTTCTGTCGGAATAATTTTCGGTCAATTTTTTTTACTTACGTAAGTGCCACAAACATGTTTACTACACACAAATTTACATTTTATATGAGATATTATAGCAACTGTAATAAAATAAATATAGGGGCTATAAAAACAGTGTCCGTATAAAATAGTTTGATATTCGTGATTACATAAACAAAACGAATTTAGTTTCGTGACGCAGCTAATGTAATGTTTATTATTAATAAATACAGTTTGGAATCATGTTATATTAATTTTTTTTAATTTCTGTTTGTTTAAAGAGAAAACATTATAATATAACACACAAGTTACTAAAAACGCGGTTCAAAAAACTCATGCGTTAATTTTCCAGGGTGGCATGTACATATTCCAGCTCATGGACTATTACTCCGCGTCTGGAATGTCCCTCCTCTGGGTCTGCTTCTTCCAAACCGTCGCCCTCTCCTGGATTTTCGGCGTCGACAAAATCAGCGACTGCATCGAACAGATGATGGGAATGAGACCTAACAGATACTGGACCATCTGCTGGAAATACTGCGGTCCCTTGATCATGATCGTAAGAACTAAATCAATTACGAAATTCCCAATAAGCTCATATATCCCAATCCAGGCAATTTTCGTCAGCCACTGCGTCCAATACGTGAACCTCACTTACGGGTCCTATAAATATCCAGACTGGGCAGAAATTATTGGATTTGGTTTGAGCATATCTTCCATGATATGGGTGCCCCTGTACGCCTTTTATTTCGCCGTCTCCGGTCCCGGAACTTTCGTCGAAGTAAGTTCAAGGTTGCTCCAATATCCTGGTTATAATCTAGTTTTATAGAACCTGAAGGAAGGGTTTCGGCCTCACATCAAGATGAGAAAAATATCGATCTGCGACAAAAGGACGGGGCTGCCAATTACGGAAAGTAACGTCGGCTTGATTTCGCCCAGTCAGTCTTTCAATTAGAGAGAGAGTTGTATTTTTGTTGTGTGGTTTATGATATAAACGAGCAATTAAAAGGATAATATAATCCAGTTAAGGGACGCTTCGACCGTACTTAAAGTTAAATAAAATCCTGGAGTAAAGGTCAAGTTTATGTTCCTTTTTGTGGGCGAGGCGTTCCGTATTTTTAAAGCCGTATCATTTTGAGGAAAATTCTCAACGTTATCACGTATCAGTATTTTAATACCAAATTTAGTATTTTAACATTAACTTATATTTTAGTGTATTAAACAGGCACCTAAACGATGCTGAAATTTTTGAAATAAAATTTTACAAGTATTCATGGGAGTTTTACCCTTTCAGCTTTAATTACGTCCGCATTTCGGTTTTTTGTTGCTTCAGCATCCCATTAATTCCTCTGTATTATTAATTTAACTAGAAACAGGATGTTGAAGAATTAGCTTGTGAGCACATCTTCGTAAAACATCCAGTATTAATAACCCGTGGGAGTATCGATATTAAGCCAAAACGGACACAAAAATCCCAACGCGTTGAAAATTCCACCGATTTCAATTAAGATAACGCAAAAGAGACCCAAATAAACGCAAAACAGTCTAACACAAAATGCAAAATCATGTAAATCGAGCACTTCAACAGATAATCCCGACATCACGACATGCAACGTTTACATCGACCAATTTTCCTAATGAAGACGTTCAATCAAATCGAAAAAACTTAACCGAACACGGTTCTCCTAAAAAACTAAAAACCGCTTAATCGTTCATTTAGCGAACATACGTCATCCCTTTTTACCTACCCCAAATCAATACAAAGTCGCTACGTTTCTGGGAAAACATCCCGAGGAAAATTGCAGCTGATGGTGGGTTTTATTTTTTTATTACTCACTTTGCACCTGGTGGAATTGCTGTATCGAAATAAAAACATGGTCTTACTCTCGAAGAAAATCCTCTCGAGGCTGAGAAGAGCCGCCGAAATGCTACAATATGGTGGGGTAGTGAGGGCTGCGGTTTTCACAGTTAGGTACGACGCTTTAATAAATGATTTAATTTGCTATAGTGAGGGAAGAAGTGTTTTTGTTGCACACTCTGCGTGACCTGAACGTGGAGAGGTGGGATACTTGTGGAACGAAATGGGAAGAGAAAATCCAATAATTTTATACAGTAAATAAAAAATATCAAGGATCGGTGCGGTTATATTTTATCTAGCTATAAATATAAATAATGTTTCGGTGGGAGTAGAAAACGCGAAACCATAACGGGTTAATTTTTTGTATGAATATTTCTATAGTCTCGAGATGGTTATAAAGCTTTTGGGACTGAATTTTAACATCAGTTCAAATAGGCAGTTTTTGCTACGAAAGTTGCTCTGGAAATCATTTAAGTAAATACTATCCAACCCAACTTGTTTAAGATATTAAATCACTCAAGTCAGATTTCAAAAGTCTAATTCATTAAGGTTGTGCAAAAAGGATAAAAATATGTTCGAAGTTTGTCAACAAGATTCGCCCTAACAAGATGAGCATTTAGTAATGAAGTTATTAAAGAAATTTCTCCGTTTCATTCGTAAATTCCAGTGAAATCAGCTTCATTATGATTAAAATTTAAATATTCTGTAATTGCTGTAGCGTCACCAAAAATGAGTGCTCAGGAAATTCGAACTTTTATTAGATAAGCAAAATCTTGTAATAATAATAAGTAACTTTAATAGGATCGTTTAAATTTGAATAAGTTAGTGCGTTAGTGGTCTCGGGCACCAGTTTTTTTTTTTAAGTTTTTTCAACTTCGGTGGTGTTTTTGTAATATTCGAAGAGTATTCGAACAGATGAAAACGGTTTAGTTATAAGATTCTGATCTTGAAAAAATTGGTCGAAAGTTATTTCGACGGAACTTTCTTGGTCTATGAAGTACACTCGTGGCACCCGAGAAGGTTTCACATTTTTAAAAAAGATAGTTGAAGCCCCCGAGAATGTTTCACATTCTTTAGAAAAACGACCCTCCAGGCTCCCGAGGTTTTATATTCTTAAAAAACAGTTGGGGCCTTCGAGACGGTTTCACCAAAAGATATTTCGGGTTCCTTGAGAAGCTTTAACCTTGTTTTAAAAATGGCAGTTAGAACACCCGAGAAGGTTTCACATCCTTAAAAAAGAACAAGTTGAGGCCCTCGACAAAGTTTCATATATTTAAAAAAAGACAGTTGGGACCCATGAGAAGCTTTCGCCTATGGCGGCACAATAACACGTTGGTAAGCGGAGAAAGATAAACTCCTCCATAGTCTAGTGGTAAGGGCACCCGCCCGGCAAGCGGCAGGCGTGTGGTTCGATTCTCACCGAAGCAGCAACATTTTTCTTCGCGTACCTACATACCTTTAAAAAAAAAGGTTTTCCCTTCTGGAAACAAAAATATAATTGGGGCCACAGAAGGTGTCACATTCTTAAAAAAAAATTCGAAAATTATTTCGATAGGAAATTTCTTCGCTCTTGAAGGGAAGTCCGACAAATTCTGCTTCTTTGAAATAAATTTGTATTTGGAATTTTCGTTTTACAATAACCTGTATAAAGTAGAAACTAGTGGTGTAATTAATACCCCACAGTCCGCACAAGTGTGGACAATATGAAATAATAATAATAATAAGATAATAATAATAGCCTTTGTTGCCCAACAGGTTGTTACCCTACTACAGGACAAAATCTAGATTAAATGAAATATATTTAAAGCACATAACCAACGGGAAAAAATGTAGATATTCTCACTTTCTCAGTACATGCTTAATTTCTACTGTGTATGTTTATGCTCCGAAAAAATTCCACTATTAGCACGTCCAGATTACAAGAATCAGCGTTTAAAAGTAAATTTGATTTTTGTCTCCTTATATCAGAAGAGAGGATGGATTAATTAACTAACCACACTGTATTGTTTTCTCAAAACACTCATAAATTTGACGAACTTTTTTTCGGCAAAACTGTAAGATGACTGACAAATTTTGATTAACGATTTAGCATGCATCTACGAGTAATAAAAACAATCTAAAAAACTTAATATATTCTACCAATTCCAGACACTTCATAACGCCAAAAATTACAAAAAAGTTAATATTTTTAAAAATTCTTGAGATTTCACATTCCAAAAACCTATTATATAATAGCGATTCCAAAAACTATGCATTTAAAAACAGTAAAATTCCTGAGATTTTAAACATTTCTAAAAAATCGTAAGATATACAGAACTTTCAAAAGTGTCAGCAATCTAGAAAATCCTGAAAAATCCAGAAGTTCCAAAAGTATCAAAATTTCAAATTGTTTTTTTAATAAAGGAAATTAGAAATCTGCAAAAGGGCCGTAACTAGTAAAACTTATAGATCTAAACTAGAAAATTCTAAAAAAAATATAGTTCCTACAAACTTCAGATACTTCATATTGCCAAAAATTACAAAAAGTTAATTATTTTAGAAATTCCAGAGACTTGAACAATTCCAAAATATGGAAAAATTACGAAGGTTTTAATAATTCGAAATTAATAACAAATTAAGAATTACAAAAATTTATTAAACGAAAATTTTAAAACAGCAAACTCCAAAGATAGTAAAAGTGCCTGAAATTTTGAAATTTTCAAAAAAAAACCGCAAAAACCTAAAAAATCTATTATCATTATTCATTAGAATTCCAAAAACCCATAAGTTCCAAAAGTGTCAAAATTTTAAACTGTTTTTTAATACAGGAAATTAGAAAACTCCAAAACGACCGTAAGTAGTAAAACACGTGTAGGTCTAAACTAGAAAATTCTAAAAAAAGATAAAGATTCTACAACTTCCAGATATTCTTCATAATGTCAAAAATTACAAAAAGTTAATAATTTTAGAAATTCCATAGACTTGAACAATTCCAAAATTTGCGAAAATTACGAAGGTTTTAATCATTCGAGATTAATAACAAATTGAAACTTGAAGAAATCTATTAAACGGAAATTTGAAAACTCCAGACTCCAAAAATTGTAGAAGCGCCTGAAATTTTGACGTTTTCTAAAAAAACTAAAAAATTCAAAACTTTCAAAAACGTCAAACAACTATTAGCTTGCAAATTCTAAAAACCCAGAAGTTCCCAAAGTGTCAGAATTTCAAAATTGTTTTTTTAATAAAGGAAATTAGAAAACTCCAAAAGGGTCGTAACTAGTAAAACACCTGTATATCTAAAGTAGAAAATTCTAAAAAAATTAAGATTCTACGAATTCCAGATACTTCATAATGGCAAAAATTACAAAAAGTTAATCATTTTAGAAGTTCCAGAGACTTGAACAATTCCAAAATATGCAAAAATTACAAAGGTTTTAATACTTCGAAATTATTAACAAATTAAAAATTACAAAAATTTATTAAACGAAAATTTGACAACAGCAAACTCCAAAAATAATAGAAATGCCTGAAATTTTAAAATTTTCTAAAAAAAAAACACAAAACTTTAAAAAATCTATCAGCATTAGAATTCCAAAAACCCATAAGTTCCAAGTGTCAAAATTTCAAATTGTTTTTTAATACAGGAAATTAGAAAATTCCAAAACGACCGTAAGTAGTAAAACACCTGTAAGTCTAAACTGAAAAATTCTAAAAAAAGATAAATGTTCCACAACTTCCAGATATTCTTCATAATGTCAAAAATTACAAAAAGTTAATAATTTTAGAAATTCCATAGACTTGAACAATTCTATAATTTACGAAAATTACGAAGGTTTTAATAATTCGAAATTCATAACAAATTGAAAATTGCAAAAATCTATTAAACGGAAATTTGAAAACTCCAGACTCCAAAAATAGTAGAAGCGCCTGAAATTTTGAAGTTTTCTAAAAAAACTAAAAAATTCAAAACTTTCAAAAACGTCAAACAACTATTAGCTTTCAAATTCTAAAAACCCAGAAGTTCCCAAAGTGTCAAAATTTCAAAAAAAATTTTTTAATAAAGGAAATTAGAAAACTCCAAAAGGGCCGTAACTAGGAAAACACCTGTATATCTAAACTAGAAAATTCTTAAAAAATAATGATTCTACGAATTCCAGATACTTCATAATGGCAAAAATTATAAAAAGTTAATCATTTTAGAAATTCCAGAGACTTGAACAATTCCAAAATTTACGAAAATTAAGAAGGTTTTAATACTTCGAAATTAATAACAAATTAAAAATTACAAACATTTATTAAACGAAAATTTCACAAGAGCAAACTCCAAAAACAGTAGAAGTGCCTGAAATTTTAAAATTAAAAAAAAAAGCAAAAACGTAAAAATCTATCAGCATTAGAATTCCAAAAACCCATAAGTTCCAAAAGTGTCAAAATTTCAAATTGTTTTTTAATAAAATAAAAATCTGTTAGCTTTAAAATTTTAAAAGGCCAGACGTTACAAAAGTGTTAAAAATTCTAAGTCAAAATTTTCAAAATGTTATTTAATAATATAAATTTGGAAATTCTAGAGCTGTAAACAGAAAAAACTTGTAAGTCCTACAAAAATAAAAAACGCTTCAAATTTTAAAATAAAAATATACAAAAATTTCAGAACTTTACACAGAAAAGTGTAAAAAAAAAAATAAAATTTTGAGAATTTCAAACCATTTTTTTTTTATAATATAATTTCGATCACACCAAAAGGGTTGCTAACAGTACAACACTTTTGACATTTGGAAACTTGGTTAAACTAGAAAATTTTTATAAATATTAACGTTTCTACAAATTCCAATACGGCTAAATTTATAAAGAGTTTAAACAATTCCAAAAATTGCAAAAACTACAAAAGTGTTAATTAATAATTCATAAATTATAAGAACGTCAATTTTACAAAATTGACACAAAAATCTGTTAACAAATGGAAATTCGGAAAGCCCATGGATTAAAAAATGACGAAAAGTGCTTCAAATTTTGAGAATTTAAAAAAAAATGGTAGAAAATTCACAGCCTTCAAAATTCCATCAGTTTTAAAATTGCTAATTATTTTCTAATAATAGAATTCGAAATTTGCAAAAGTATATATTAAAATATCTGTAAGTCTTGGAAATTAAAAAAATTCTACAATTCCAAAAATTCCATTAAATAAAAAAATCCTGAATGAAAAGGAACTTTAAATATTCCACAACTTCCAGACACTTTATAATAGCAAAAATTACAATAGACATTATAAAACCTTAATAAGAGTTATAAAAATCTATTAAGATATGAAAATTCGAAAACACCATAGAACCCAAAAACAGTTAAAAAAAAACAAAAATTTTAAAAATTTTAAATTCCGAAACTGTTTTAAATAAAAAAATTGTAAATTCTAAAAATATCAGTTGTCGGTAATTTTTGAAGATAAAAAGATATTTGCAAGATTTTACAGCATTCGATTTTTTGCAGTTTCAAAGTTAAATTGTCACAAATTGTTATAAAATTTTGTTTGTTTTCCCAAAAATTTCTATGGCATGGGTAAAAACTCAACACGGATTCATAAATCACAATGAAGGAGTATGTAATTCTACATAATTAAAAGAACATTTATTTGACAAAACTGTACAAACACGTCATCACTTTTTTTGGAGGAGATAAACGAAAAAATTCTGAATAGCGATTTTCCATGCTTACGATAACCCAAAAACGTTTGCACCTAAGAAGTAAAATTTAAATTTTACAAGAAAAAACTTTTTAATGATTTCCATGTGAGCAGTACGGATTTTCTAAACATTTTTTCTAGTTTAATTTTACAAATGGTTAGAAACAGAACTTTATTGAACACATTAGTGAATCTCCTCATGCCAGCTGTTATGTAAACACTAATCTAGAGTTACATAATAACTACAACACATAACAAAGGGGATAATTATTATCCAGGGTTTTCCAATGTAGTGGATTTTAACCATACAATACTCTCCCCTAAAACTACATTATTACAATGAAAACACTTTCTCTTGGTCAGATGTTTTCCGGCCGAACATTTCCAACTGAATTTCTCGCAGCTACAACAAGGTTTTCTGGAAACTTAGTTTATGCACGAAACAAGAGTTCGAAAATTTAATCAAACATGCTATACTGGATTAGAATCAACTTTTCATTAAATTTAATGCTTTTGAGGGTAGTTTTTGAATAAACTTCCTACAAAGTTGACTCGCGTTTTGTCTTTTTACGTCAGAAACGAACTCGCAACGGCAAGAATTCCCAGTCTGCAACAAGTTTAATTTAATCAAACTTTAGCAGGACTGTCACATAGCTAATTAACACGTTGTTTGGTGGACTCTCCTGTTTCGCAGGAATTAACGTCTAAACTTCGGCAGTCGATTCTTTTTAACAACACTTGCAGAGACCCCTTGTTGGACGTAAAGGCTTTGAAAACACCTTTTTTCGCGGCGATTTTACACTTCCAAAAAAAATAATATTAAAATTTGGATCGAAGCTGACAAACGCATCAAAAGGTCACCTACCTTGTTTTGTTCAACCTCCTGGGTTGAGGGTTTGTAGACCGCATGCACAAAGGAACCACGTGTCTAAGTTTCGCGACAACAATTCGCGATTGACGTCACACAAGATGGCAACTGCGTTCACTTAACGCCCACCTTAGCGATGTTACCTCTCTGAGGGTTTCTCGATAACTCTGTTCGATAACAGCGCCAACCCCAAGTACCGGGCCCTTTTGCTCGGTACTATGGCGCCTCTAGTGGAAAGTGACCAAAATACACTTGTCAGCAATCCGCGGGAAAACAAACAAAATCAAAACAAAATATTAACAAACTTCGAACCGGAACATTCCGCCCACCAAAAGAAAATTAAACAATTTTTTTTTTTTTTTTTTTTAAACCTAGGTTCCAGCACAATATAAGGTTAATTGACAATCTAAAAACTAATGACTAAAACTAAATACAATATGATATACAAACTATTGACGAGGAAGCGGGCACAGCTTCACTCGAGGACGTGTGATCATGCCGCAAGTGGTACGTACTTGTGCAACTCGCACTATACCGTCTTTTCTCGGGTGCAGCGCGACAATTCGGCCAAGTTGCCATTGCAACGGGGCCACCGAATCACCCTTGAATACGACCAGCGCACCTACCGACGGCAGGTTATTCGACGTGTTCCACTTATGCCAAACATCCTGGTGCAACCGTTGCACGAGCTGCCATCTACTTAGCCGATTTGACCGCATTGTCTCCAACGGTTCATCGGGATTATCCGCGGAGGCGGGACACAGGGGTCGCGAATTCAATACGGCTTCAAATTGCGCCAACACGGTACTAAATTCTTCGAAGGTTAGGGGTTGCTCGCCTACAACGCGCTTAAGATGGGATTTGAACGATTTGACGCCCGGCTCCCATAATCCTCCCATATGGGGGGCCGACGAGGGGTTAAAATGCCATTTGAGGGTGCAGTTACCGGCCGCTGCTTGCAATAACAAATACTGTAATATCCGGAATCTGACATGTAAATGTTTCCGATGAGCGGCCTCTAGTTCGGTTAGACTGTGCGAGCGCGGCAATAACAAGGGGTGCTTAGTTTCATAGGGCAGTTCCGTTTGGTGCAATCTTCTAGTGACGCGAATCAAACCGTCGTCCAGGAACGGGGTCAATTCGTGGAATGGTTTTGAACACGTGCCATTCTTTTGCAATGAACGAATTTCATTGGCAAACACTTTACTTTGTTCCGTTCGCACAGGTATTAACAACGCATGATGCAATTCCCTTCTGTGTACTTCAAGTTCCCTACCGGTACCAACTTCTAGGTCTACTTGTAGAGGCCACTCAGTACCTGTCAACCACATGGGATCCGCCCACCATAGCGGATATGTGACACGCTCCTGTAAAAGTAACCCCCTCGAGGCACAGTCGGCTAGGTTATCAGGGCCGCTTCCATGATTCCATGCCGAAGGTTCGAATATACCTTGTATGGGCGCGATTTGATTTGCAACAAAAGTGGTCCAATGACCGGGCCGCGACTTAATTCCCGTTAGCGTTACTCTTGAGTCGGGCCACGCACACACCCTGTGTGTGTTCAACACACCCTTGAGGGTTTCCCGGGCAAATGACAATAGGTCGGCCGCAAAGAGGCGCGACTCAGGGACGAGAAAACGGCGCACTGCTGATTCGGAGGACCGACCTAATAAGGACGGCGTCTTGTCGGCGAAAGGTAATTGAACATGGTAACTACCCTGGATGTCACATGCGATCGACGACGTGACTTTTTCCTCACACCAAGCGTCTTGCGGGGCCGCCATACTGCGTTGTGAGCCCTGCTCAGGCTGCCAAAAGCGTTTTAATGCCGCGTCTACAGAGTTGTCTAGGGACGTACAAAAGGACCTAACCGCGGTTTGTTGTTTGTTACGCCTAACACCCCCAATCAGTACCCACCCGAAAACAGTATTTAACGCGGACGGTTTCTCGAGCCCACCTTTCCTGAAGCCGGATGTCACGATTTGTCCGTAAACATCAGCACCCAACAAGACATCCACTTGTTGTGGTTTACCGAATTCCGGGTCAGCCAATTTCAAATTACGTATGTGACGAAATTGTCGCAGACGATCTTGTGATACTGCCCTTCTGGGGACGTCACCGCAAATTTGAGGCACAACAACCATTTCAGCTTTTAACGAAAAGCTACGTACTAAATGCGACCTAACTTCGCATTTCAATACACCCGACGTACTGCTTGACGACATTTGATTCAAGCCTTGAATTGGTACCACCGCGTTAGTTTGAGGGAGCCCTAAAACCTTTGCACACCGCTCTGTGACAAAGGTGGCCTCGCTCGCAGTATCCAAAAGCGCCCTAAATGCGCGATATTTACCTCGCGAATCCACCAAAATTATTCGCGCGGTCGCCAACAGAGTGAAACTATGGGTCGCGATCGCGTTAGTCATTACTTTGACCCCGTCGTCGACCGATGGGTCCTCAAAGATCCCTGACGTCTCTTCCGGCTGGGCGCTAGATTTGGGGACAAAATGTAACAACGTGTGATGTCTACAATCACAAACCCGGCAGTTTAATTTAGATGGGCATTTGCTAACCGAATGTACCCTCGACAAACAATTATAACAGAGATTTTTCTTACGCGCGAAAGTATGTCTATCCCGTGGCTCCATTTCTAAGAAAGCATCGCATTTCGTTAATGGGTGCTCATCCGAACAATTAAGACATTGTTCCTTGCTGGTCGGTGATCGCGTGACAAACGATGACGTCACGGGACGCTTAGCAGGTACGGAAGATGCAGCTGTGGGTTTATGAAGGGCGGATGCGGAATTATGACCCATTGTCATGACGGAAGTTTCCAATGCGGTACAATGTTTAAGCAAAAATTCTTGGAGGGCATTATAAGCAGGTACGGAATTTCCTACAATACTCAACTCAAATTTCTGTTTCCACGTGGTGTCCAGTTTTTGCAACATTAAATTTAATAACGTGAAGTCCCACAAATCGACTTCATCGTACTGCTTCAACGCGGCCAAATTTTCAGAGAACACGTTTAACAAATTTCGCAACAAACTCGGCGAATCTCCATTCACTTTGGGTGCACTATAGATCGCTTGCCAATAATTTGTCAATAATACGCGCTTATTGTTATAACGCGCCACCAGTGCATCGAATGCGATAGCATAATTTGCCGCCGAAATCGGCAAATTCTTGATGACGGTAGACGCCTCGCGAGACAATGACGTCGACAAATATTGAAATTTTTCAATTGCGCTAAGATTTGGGTTATTGTGGATAAGCGACCGAAACAAATCATAAAATGTGGGCCAGTTTTTGATCTGACCGTCAAACGTCGGAATTTGAATTTTGGGCAATTTGACGTTGTTTGATGTTAAATTGCCCCTAGGTGCGGATGACTGCGCGGCCTCGCGATTTAATTCGGCTGCAACCGATTTAATCGAGTACTGCATATCGTCAAATCTTGATTGTACCTCGTATTGTTCGTCTAGTTGCTCAGGGGTGGTGCATAATTCGACAATCTGCAACTGTCGCTGCTCAAACTGGGCAACAATGTGGTTTAAGTCCGCGGCTCGAATAAAAAACTCTCCTCGTACAGTTTCATGGACTCGGACTTGTTGCGATAGATTCACTAAAGCCTCCACGCGTTTGATCAAACTAGCGCGTCCATTACTTAGTGCGGCGACGGTAGCCATGATGTAAGCTCGAAGTTACGTATTTCGATAAATTGAAAATCAAATGAAAATGCGTGCTAATCACGCTTAGCAAAACTACAACAAATTTGTGCTGGAATCTACAAATCTCTCGTAATTACCCTGGATCCGGCTCGAAGGAAATACACTTGTCAGCAATCCGCGGGAAAACAAACAAAATCAAAACAAAATATTAACAAACTTCGAACCGGAACACCCCTAATCCCCTCGGAATTAATTCGTCAATCAACCAACATCCGAGGTGTTGCAGGAATCTGTAATATTCATTTTTATAGAATTTTCTGAAGTTCGTAGTTGTCAACAATAGCAATTTTTAGTTTACTTATTTATTCTAATTAAAAATGAGTGAAACTTTGGGGAAGTTGTCAGGTCCTGGATGAAACTCGTTGTAATAACCCATTTTTTTTGGGTTGTTAAAGAATTGAAATTCTGTAACGCACGAAAAAGTACTTACATATTCAAAGAATGTACAAAAAAGCCAAAATCAATAGAAATAAGCGGTTTCAATTGCTGATCAATTTACATAATAAAGAAGGAATTTACCGAAGCCGCCATTTGCCATCGATTATTTATTTATGGCAGACGTGTTCAAATCTGATCTGGAATCCTGCACGCGACTTACACAACTCCCAATATCGGATTATGAGGATCCCGCTGGCCTGCAGGACGGCGGGAGGATTTAATCGTTATTGGCAGAATTTTTGTGAAAATCGTGTCCAGAATAACTCGTAAAAAATCCCATTCGCAACTATCCGAATTAGCAACAAGTCCTGCAAGGAAATGGGAAATCCGTCACGCAAAATGCTAATTCTGGCACGCCGAATCCGATTTTAAAACGGGAATGAATCCTAATTCGAAGTTGTGGCTTCGTTTTGTTATTTTAGTCGAACAAATTGAAATTTCGGTGCGATGGAAAGGTCGTGCATGACCTGTTTCGCGTGTTTTTCAATTCCTTATGAGATTTCTCGGCGACCATATCTCGCTTAGTATTGGGGTGTATTGGAAGCTGGCGGTTACGTGGCTGGAAATATTTTCCGATATTAAGGGTTGCTTGGTTAAGAATACGCTCAGGGAGGGTAAATATTGAACTGCGTTGCGGTGCAGCTTTGCCGGTCGCACGGTGGTTGTGTTCTGCGAGGTAAGGCTGAATGGTGGGTGAGTGGGGCGAAGGATATGTGTGCTCATGAATAAAATAAAATTTTTAGTACAGTTTGAATGGGAAAGCTGGAAAGTTTTAATGTTGTTTGGGAAGTTAACTTAACTAATATACTTGCGTTAAAAATGTTTAAAAGTTTTGTAAAATGGAACGACCGTTATTGAGCTATGTATTTACAATGAGATAGGAAAACTGGTCTAAAGTTATTCCGGCAGGAGTTACCTCGTCCCTGCAGCCCAACAAATCCTTCTTTTCTTGTTTTCTTATAACTTCTGTAAAGGAAAAACTTGGCGTAAATAGCAGCTCGCAAGCATTTTTGACTTGAATTTTTCATTTCTTCAGTTATCCACTTTTTTATTTCTTCAGTTTTCCGATTTCAATGTTTCCACTTTTCAACTTTTGAATTTTTCAATTTTTAGATTTTGCAGTGTTTCGATTTGTAGTTTTAGGAGTATTCAATTTTTCAGTTTTTCAATTTTTCATGTCTTTATTTTTTCGATTTTAGAATTTTTTGTTTCTTCAGTTTCAATGTTTTTCATTTACTGGTTTCTTCAATTTTGCATTTCTTCAATTTTTCATTTCCTCAATTTTTCGTTACGTCAATTTTTCGATTTGCAATTTTTCAGTTTTTCATCTTTTTTCGTTTCTTCAATGCAACTCTTCGAATTCATTTTTCAATGTTTCACTTTTTCGATTTTCCAACTTTTGGATGTTAGAATTTTTCGATTTGCAATTTCCCCGAGTATTGAATTTTTCAATTTTTCAATTTTTCATGTCTTCAGTTTTTCAATTTGAAATATTTCGTTTCCATTATTTATTTTCTTGGTTTTTTTCTTTTAGGTTTTTCACTGTTCTGATTTTATATTCTTTTTTCAATATGAAAATTTTCAGTTTTTGGATTTTTCAATTTGTCGATTTTTCAGCTTTAGATTTTTTTATTTTTTGATTTTTCAATTTTAGATTTTCCAGTTTCATGATTTTTCAATTATTCGTTTTTTCAATTTTTATTTTCCAATCTTTCTAGTTTTCATTTTAAATATATATGTAACAATAATAATTTCAAAAATATATGGCTTTTTTAATTTTAAGAATTTAGAACTTTTTGGCTTATTCAATTTTTAATTTTTCAATTCTTTAATTTTTCATTTCTTTATATTTTCAATTTGCTATTTTTCGTTTCGGTTTTTTATTTTATTTAATTTTACATTTTTTCCAATTTTCATTTCCTGTATTACAATTTTTTGTTTTCTCAATTTCAATTTTTTCAATTTTCCAATTGACCAATGTACAATTTTTCAATTTTTCTTTTTTTTAGATTCTTTAATTTTTGGGTTTTCACTTTTTCATTTTTTCAACTTCGAGATTTTTTAATTTTCCCTTCTTCAATTTTAGATTTTTCAGTGTCTTGATTTTTCAATTTTTCATTTCTTCAGTTTTTGATTTGCAGTTTTTCTTGTTTCCGTTTTAAATGTATAATAACAAAGTTTTTTTAAAAATTTTCACTTATTTAATTATCTGATTTTAAAACTTTTTGATTTACTTATTCGATTTTTAATTTTTGAACTTCTCGATATTTCATTTTTCAGTTTTCCGACTTCACAATTTTGACGATTCTATAATTTTCCGATTTTACAATTTTTGGATTTTCTAATTTTCCAAATAAACTTAAAAAATTGTGAAATTAAAAAAAATGTAAATTGGAAATATTAAAACATAAAGAAATGGGAAAGTCGGAGAACTGGAAATCCAAAAATTTCAAAATTGTAAACTGAAAAATCGAAAATGAAAAAACAAAAAAGTATGAAATGAAAATTTTGAAAAACCTAAAAACTGGAAATCAAGAACTTGAAAAACTGAAGAAACGAAAATTTAAAAAATCCAAAGATATAAAATTGAGAAACTTAAAAACTAAAAAAGTGCAAAATCGGAAAAACGAATTACATAGTATAAATTCCAAATATTGAAAATTAAAAAAATCGGAAAATTGGGGAACTGGAAATCCAAAAATTGTAAAACTGAAAAATTTAAAAATTGGAAAATCCCGGAAAATTCACAGATTGAAAATTTGAAAAATTGATTAAAGAAAAATTAAAAAATTTACAGAAACTTTGAAAAAATAAAGGAAATAAGGAAACAAAAAATTGTGACATAAAATCGAGAAAATGAAAATTTAAAAGTAGGGAAAAAAATAAAAATCAAGAACTCGAAAATCGGGGTACGAAAAATCGAGAAATTAGATAGAAATTGATAAAACTGAAAAATCGCAAAAAGCGAAATATTGTAAAACCGACAAAATTGAAGAAACAAAATCGATAAATTTGAAAGCTGAGAGATTGAAAAATTAAAAAAATTGAAGTAGAAAGAACGAAAAATGATGAAACCGAAACACTGAAGTGGAAGGATTGAAAAATCAAAAGTGGAAAAGCGAAAAAGTATAAAATGAAAATTTGAAGAAACGAAAAATTAAACAATCGAAAAATTAAAAAATTGAGAAACTTAAAAACCCAAAAATTGCAAAATCGAAAAAACAAAAAATGTAAATATTAAAAATTAAATAAACCGAAAGTTGGAGAACTGGAACCAAAAATTGTAAAATTGTAAACTGTAAAACTGTAAACTGAAAAATCGAAAATGAAAAACAAAAAAGTTTGAAATGGAAATTTCGAAAAACCTAAAAACTGGAAATTAAGAACTTGAAAAACTGAAGAAACGAAAACTTAAAAAATCCAAAGATTCAAAATTGAGAAACTTAAAAAACAAAAAAGTGCAAAATCGAAAAAACGAATTACGTACTATAAATTCCAAATATTGAAAATTAAAAAAATCGGAAAATCGGGGAACTGGAAATCCCAAAATTGTAAAACTGAAAAATTTAAAAATTGGAAAATCCCGGAAAATTCACAGATTGAAAATTTGAAAAATTGATTAAAGAAAAATTAAAAAATTTACAGAAACTTTGAAAAAATAAAGGAAATAAGGAAATAAAAAATTGTGACATAAAATCGAGAAAATGAAAATTTAAAAGCAGGGAAAAAAATAAAAATCAAGAACTCGAAAATCGGGGTACGAAAAATTGAAAAATCGAGAAATTAAAAATTGACTAAACTTAAAAATCGAAAAATGAAATATTGTAATACCAAAAAAGTGAAGAAAAGGAAAACTGATAAATTTGAAAGCCTAGAGATTAAAAAATTCAAAAAATTGGACTAAAAGGAACGAAAAATGATGAAACCGAAACACTGAAATGAAAAAATTGAAAAATTGAAAAATCGAAAGTGGAAAAACGAAAAAGTATGAAATGAAAATTCTGAAAAACTTAAAAACCAGAAATCGAGAACTTGAAAACTTGAAAAAACGAAAAATTATAAAATCGAAAGATTAAAAAATTGAGAAACTTAAAAACCGAAAAAATGCAAAATCGAAAAAACAAAAAAATGTAAATATTAAAAATTAAATAAATCGGAAAGTCGGAGAACTGGAAAGCCAAAAATTGTAAAATTGTAAATTGAAAAATCGAAAATGAAAAAACAAAAAAGTATGAAATGAAAATTTTGAAAAACCTAAAAACTGGAAATCAAGAACTTGAAAAACTGAAGAAACGAAAACTTAAAAAATCCAAAGATATAAAATTGAGAAACTTAAAAACTAAAAAAGTGCAAAATCGGAAAAACGAATTACATAGTATAAATTCCAAATATTGAAAATTAAAAAAATCGGAAAATTGGGGAACTGGAAATCCAAAAATTGTAAAACTGAAAAATTTAAAAATTGGAAAATCCCGGAAAATTCACAGATTGAAAATTTGAAAAATTGATTAAAGAAAAATTAAAAAATTTACAGAAACTTTGAAAAAATAAAGGAAATAAGGAAACAAAAAATTGTGACATAAAATCGAGAAAATGAAAATTTAAAAGTAGGGAAAAAAATAAAAATCAAGAACTCGAAAATCGGGGTACGAAAAATCGAGAAATTAGATAGAAATTGATAAAACTGAAAAATCGCAAAAAGCGAAATATTGTAAAACCGACAAAATTGAAGAAACAAAATCGATAAATTTGAAAGCTGAGAGATTGAAAAATTAAAAAAATTGAAGTAGAAAGAACGAAAAATGATGAAACCGAAACACTGAAGTGGAAGGATTGAAAAATCAAAAGTGGAAAAGCGAAAAAGTATAAAATGAAAATTTGAAGAAACGAAAAATTAAACAATCGAAAAATTAAAAAATTGAGAAACTTAAAAACCCAAAAATTGCAAAATCGAAAAAACAAAAAATGTAAATATTAAAAATTAAATAAACCGAAAGTTGGAGAACTGGAACCAAAAATTGTAAAATTGTAAACTGTAAAACTGTAAACTGAAAAATCGAAAATGAAAAACAAAAAAGTTTGAAATGGAAATTTCGAAAAACCTAAAAACTGGAAATTAAGAACTTGAAAAACTGAAGAAACGAAAACTTAAAAAATCCAAAGATTCAAAATTGAGAAACTTAAAAAACAAAAAAGTGCAAAATCGAAAAAACGAATTACGTACTATAAATTCCAAATATTGAAAATTAAAAAAATCGGAAAATCGGGGAACTGGAAATCCCAAAATTGTAAAACTGAAAAATTTAAAAATTGGAAAATCCCGGAAAATTCACAGATTGAAAATTTGAAAAATTGATTAAAGAAAAATTAAAAAATTTACAGAAACTTTGAAAAAATAAAGGAAATAAGGAAATAAAAAATTGTGACATAAAATCGAGAAAATGAAAATTTAAAAGCAGGGAAAAAAATAAAAATCAAGAACTCGAAAATCGGGGTACGAAAAATTGAAAAATCGAGAAATTAAAAATTGACTAAACTTAAAAATCGAAAAATGAAATATTGTAATACCAAAAAAGTGAAGAAAAGGAAAACTGATAAATTTGAAAGCCTAGAGATTAAAAAATTCAAAAAATTGGACTAAAAGGAACGAAAAATGATGAAACCGAAACACTGAAATGAAAAAATTGAAAAATTGAAAAATCGAAAGTGGAAAAACGAAAAAGTATGAAATGAAAATTCTGAAAAACTTAAAAACCAGAAATCGAGAACTTGAAAACTTGAAAAAACGAAAAATTATAAAATCGAAAGATTAAAAAATTGAGAAACTTAAAAACCGAAAAAATGCAAAATCGAAAAAACAAAAAAATGTAAATATTAAAAATTAAATAAATCGGAAAGTCGGAGAACTGGAAAGCCAAAAATTGTAAAATTGTAAATTGAAAAATCGAAAATGAAAAAACAAAAAAGTATGAAATGAAAATTTTGAAAAACCTAAAAACTGGAAATCAAGAACTTGAAAAACTGAAGAAACGAAAACTTAAAAAATCCAAAGATTAAAAATTGAGAAAATTATAAACCAAAAAAGTGCAAAATCGAAAAAACGAATTACGTACTATAAATTCCAAATATTGAAAATTCAAGAAATCGGAAAATCGGGGAACTGGAAATCCAAAAATTGTAAAACTGAAAAATTTAAAAATTGGAAAATCCTGGAAAAATCAGAGATTGAAAATTTGAAAAATTGATTAAAGAAAAATTAAAAAATTTACTGAAACTTTGAAAAAATAAAGGAAATAAGCAAGCAAAAAACTGTGATATAAAA
Source organism: Zophobas morio (assembly GCF_036711695.1). Taxonomy (NCBI): domain Eukaryota; kingdom Metazoa; phylum Arthropoda; class Insecta; order Coleoptera; family Tenebrionidae; genus Zophobas; species Zophobas morio. The sequence goes on from NW_026972109.1 coordinate 10,274,322, forward strand.
TCGAGAAAATGAAAATTTAAAAATAGGGAAAAAAATAAAAATCAAGAACTCGAAAATCGGGGTACGAAAAATTGAAAAATCGAGAAATTAGAAATTGACAAAACTGAAAAATCGAAAAATGAAATATTGTAAAATTGAAAAATTGAAGAAAAGGAAAATTGATAAATTTGAAAGCCGAGAGATAGAAAAATACAAAAAATTGTAGTAGAAGGAACGAAAAATGATGAAACCGAAACACTGAAATGGAAGAATTGAAAAATTGAAAAATCAAAAGTGCAAAAGCGAAAAAATATAAAATTAAAATTTTGAAAAATCGAGAACTTGAAAAATTGACGAAACGAAAAATTAAAAAATCGAGAGATTAAAAAATTGAGAAACTTAAAAACCGAAAAAATGCAAAATCGAAAAATCCAAAAAATGTAAATATTAAAAATCAAATAAACGGAAAGTCGGAGAACTGCAATTATTAAGCAAAATTGTAAACTGAAAAATCGAAAATGAAAAAACGAAAAAGTATAAATTGAAAATTTTGAAAAATCTAAAAGCTAGAAGTCAAGAACTTGAAAAAATGAAGAAATTAAAAATTAAAAAATCGAAAGATTAAAAACTAAGAAACTTAAAAACCAAAAAAGTCCAAAATATGTATTGCAAACTGAAAATACTCAAAATTAAATAAGTCAGAAAATCGAAGAACTGGAAATTCAAAAATTTTAAAAATGGAAAATCGGGAAAAAATAAAAATCAAAAACTCGAAAAATTGAGGAAAGGAAAATCTGGAAAATTGAAAAAAGTGAAGTTGAAGGAGCGAAAAATGATGAAACCGAAACATCTTAAAATGGAAAAACGAAAAATTGTGATTCCAAAAACTTAGTCGAAGGTAAATAAATCCAAATATTTCGAAAAATTATAAGATTGGGTTGTGCGAATTTAATTTTTTTTATGATAACCCTTATAAGCTAAAATAAACATATGTATGTAATACGCTTCTTCACAATTACTTTAATATTACTGCATCTATCCAAATTGATGACGTCATCAAAAAATTTTTGCAATGGAAAAACTTTCTCGAAACAAACACGTACAACTTCTTATGGGATAAACGAATAAATTTTGATTAAACGTTAAAATGTGTGCAACATTTCAGAATATTCAGTTTTGCCAAATGTTGTTATAATACAATTTTAATTTTTTCCAAAAATCTGGATGTGTGGGGTGAAAACTCGACACAGATTTATACATCACAATAGCAGAAATATGGTATTTTATAAAATTAGCTTAGCTTACGCTCACGAAGTAAAAAGTCATTCAGCCAACTCTAAATGTAAAACTAGTCGAACAGTCTTACTTCACAAAGCAATAACAAACTTTTAAAATCCTTTTCCACTTTATTAGCGGAATGGAAATTAACTGCAGACGAGTTTTAAAAGGGGAAACTTTTCCTCACCAGTACAGATCCTGAATTAATGAAAATAGTGCACCATCCCTTAATTATCCTAATCACAAATTCCTAACCCCGTGAAGTGAAAAATGCAAAATCTTCTGCATTTCCCATCGGCTCCAGCTCGCATCCCTGACACAGATTGTGAAATATGCATGCATGCAGAAGCCGTATTTTTCCAACTATTTAATAAATCATCCACAGGTCGAGAACAAAGACGATAAAGTCCAGAAAGCCGTTCCTGCAAAAACTGCGACTTTCCAATCGCACATTTTAATTTTTCAACCCCCTCAGTGCGCGTCTTTCAAAATTGAAACACACGAGTTACTCGTAACGCGCATTAAGGGAATATTTCATCATCTTTCCCTCGGGACGTTCTCATTTTTTATTACGCACACATCCATTTTGCCCCAACTTTCCTGTCTCTTATTTGTCAAAAGACGTACAATATAAATTTGTATTTTTTATCGTTTGAAAATGATGGGTAGGAAGTTGTGAAGATTTATTGACCCAGTTGTAGCGTCAGTGGCGTTCCGACGCTAGAGTTAGTCAGTCGGGGAGTTTCAGGATGTCTTTGTTCGCGTTTACACCATTTTGGGACGGGAATTGGTGAGTTGGAATTTTTTAGTAGATACGTGTTTATTTTGTGTAAGCGGTGTGGTTTGGTTAGAATGAAAACAAGAGAAACTGAATTGCGTGCTGAATTGGAAATGAGTTTTTAAGCGGAGCTTCGTTATTGCGATATTGAGATAATGATGCAAATTGTCGGAAAAATTTTTAAAATGGGAGTAGTTTAAAAAAAATTGAAACATTTCGTATACGGCTGCTTGCTATTTAGATTATGTAGTGTTCTTTACCAGAATGATTAAAATCGCGGTATTTTCTTTAAACGACATTATATAGTAAAAAGAAATCTATAAATCAATTCATTATGTTACTATACTCACTCATATCTGACAGCAGCGTGACACTAATGATTGACACCGTTGTATTGTATATTCTACCATGTATCATAATGAATAAAGTATGTCTATCCATTGAAAGTTACTGAAGAACCTCGCAAACAGATTTAATTAATGTCTGATTTTTAGAGTCATCGTTTGTTTGATAGACACTTGATGTTACAATCATTTTGTTAAGTGAGTCGATCGTTTATGATAAATGAATTGAACACAATTTCTTTTTAAAAAACATAATTAGATGAATAACAGTTTGATAACCCTTGTTATTAAATATTGTTGCGTTTCCTAAAACAAGTTATTATTAAGTCTGCTGAATTCAGAATTCTAAGAACAGTACCAAAACACAGCGTTGGCGATTTTGAAGTTAAAGCCCCTTGAAGTGTAGCAGGATGACGTCATACCAACGTCTAGCCGATGCTGTAGAAGATAAAATTTTCTGTATTTACGATTTGCCACTGTGTTTAGTCGAAGGTTATTTTGATAGAACTGCCCTCGCTCCTGAAGTGCAACCAAACAAATCCCGTTTTTTTGAAAAATTATAAAAATTATTTGCTTTTTTTTTTTCGGATAACCCCTATAAAATAAAAACCAGTGGCGTAAATAACATTATTGCAGATTTTTAGATTTGAATTTTTCAATAATTTTGTGTCTTTAATAATGCGATTTGCGATTTTTTCGAGTTTTTAAGTTTCAATTCTTCAGTTTTTCAATTTTCAGATTTTGCCATTTTTAGATTTGAGTTACTATAGGATCCGGTTTATAGAAGGCGAATTAAAAGTTAATCGCGATTAAGGTTTAACTGAGCTCTGTTGCAATGCAACGTGCATATTTTAACCAATCACGAGCTCATAGTGGACATTTCAATCGTCTGTTAAATTAATCGAGAATTTCAATATTCAATTCGCTTTCCATAAATCGGCCGTAGAGTTTTCAATTTTAAATTTTTCAATTTGCAATGTTCGTTTCGGCTTTATATTTTCTTTATTTTTTAAATTATTCGATTTTTCAGTGTTCGATTTTATAATTTTTTCCTTTTTCAATTTTAATTTATCAATTTTTCGTGTCTTCAATTTTTCAATTTCTCGATTCTTAAATTTTTCATTTCTTCAAATTTTCGGTTAGCAGTTTTTCGCTTCGGTTTATTATTTACTTTATTTTCACAATTTTTCCGATGTTCCGATTTAATTAATTTTGTTTACTAATTTCAGTTTTTTTAAATCTTCGATTTGCAATTTTTCAGCTTTGCGATTTTGCAACGTTAAATGTTTAAAGTTTTAAATTTTTCGATTTGCAATTTTACGAGATTTCATTTTTATAATTTAATATAAGTTAAGTTTCCATTTAAAATTTATCAAATTTTCAATTTTTAATTTTTCATTCTTAGGATTCGTGAATTTTTCATTTCCTCAAATTTTCGATTTGCAATTTTTCGATAATCTGTTTTGATAATTTTTTGTTTTTTAATTTCAGTTTATCTTTTTTTTTTGTTTCGTCAATTGTACTACATGGAACTCTTCGAGTGTTCCTTTTTAATTAAATTTTTCAGTTTTGCGATTTTCCAACTTTGAATGTTTCAATTTTTTGATTTTGAAATTTTTCGATTTGCAATTTCACGAGTTTTAATTTTTTTAATTTTTCGGTATCCAATTCTTCAATTACTGGATATTTAGTTTTCCAATTTTTTGATCGTTTAATGTTACTTTTCTTCATCTTTAGAATTTTGACGATAATTTTTCGATAGTACAGTTTTTGGGTTTTCCAATTTTTCTAGATATTTAGATTTTGCAATTTTTCCATTCAAAATTTTTCGATTTTTAATTTTTAATTCATTCCATTCGTAAATTTTTCATTTCTTCAAATTTTCGATTTGCAATTTTTTCTTTCGGATTTTTATTGTTTTCATTGTTACAATTTTTCGATGTTGCGACTTAATAATTTTTTGTTTTTTAAATTTCAATTTTCAGTTTTTCGTTTCTTCAATTTTACGATTTACAATTTTTCAATTTTTGATTTTTGTTTGTTTCTTCCATTTTATGTCCTGCAACTCTGAAGTTTTTATTTTCTAAATTTTACAGTTTTCGATTTTACAACTTCTGAATATTTCAATTTTTAATTTTTCATTTTTTGGATTTCCTAAGTTTTCTTTATTTCAATTTTTGGATTCCGTTCTCTCATTGAATTTTCTTAACTTTTTAATTTTTCGATGTTGTGATTGTATAATTTTTCTTTTTTTCAAAGTAAAATTTGTCAATTTGGATTTTTTGATTTTTTGGTCCCAATTTTTCGATTACTCGATATTTATTTTTCAATTTTTCGATCTTTTAATGTCGCAGTTTCTCATCTTCAGAATTTTGACGATCATTTTTACAGTTTTTGGGTTTTCCAATTTTTCTAGATTTTTGGATTTTGCAATTAAATTTAAAATTTCTCATTTTTTTTTCATTTCTTCAAATTTTCGTATTGCAATTTTTCGTTTCTGTTCTTTATTTTCTTTATTTTTTCAATTTTTCGATGGCTCAATTTAATAATTTTTTTGGTTTTTAATTTCAATGTTTTCATTTTTTCTTTTCTTCAATTTTACGATTTGCAATTTTTCTAATTTTCATTTCTTCAATTGTACAATAATCATGAAACTCTTCGAGTTATCATTTTAGAATTTTTCAGTTTAGGGATTTTACAACTCGTGAATGTTTCAATTTTTTGATTTTGAAATTTTTTCGATTTGCAATTTCACGGGTTTTATTTTTTTTAATTTTTCGGTATCCAATTTTTCAATTACTGGATGTTTAGTTTTCCAATTTTTCTACATTTTTAGATTTGGCAATTTTTCCATTTAAAATTTTTCGATTTTTCAATTTCTAATTCATTTCATTCATAAATATTTCATTTCTTCAAATTTTCGATTTGCAATTTTTTCTTCCGGACTTTTATTGTTTTCATTGTTACAAATTTTCGATGTTGCCACTTAATAATTTTTTGTTTTTTTAATTTCAATTCTTTCAGTTTTTCGTTTCTTCAATTTTACGATTTACAATTTTTCAATTTTTGATTTTTTTTTGTTTCTTCCATTTTATGACCTGCAACTCTGAAGTTTCTATTTTTAAATTTTTCAGTTTTCGATTTTACAACTTTTGAATATTTCAATTTTTAATTTTTCATTTTTTGGATTTCCTAAGTTTTCTTTATTTCAGTTTTTGGATTCCGTTCTATCATTGAATGTTCTTAATTTTTTAATTTTTCGAGGTTCTGATTCTATAATTTTTCTTTTTTTCGAAGTAAAATTTGTCAATTATGGATTTTTTGATTTTTCGGTTCTCAATTTTTCGCTTACTCGATATTTATTTTTCAATTTTTCGATCTTTTAATGTTGCGGTTTCTCATCTTCAGAATTTTGACGATAATTTTTCCTTAGTACAGTTTTTGGGTTTTCCAATTTTGCTAGCTTTTTGGATTTTGCAATTAAATATAAAATTTTTCAGTTTTGCAATTTTTAATTTTTCAAATTTTCGATTTTTAAATTTTTCATTTCTTCAAATTTTCGTTTTGCAATTTTTCGTTTCGGTTCTTTATTTTCTTTATTTTTTCAATTTTTCGACGGCTCAGTTTAATAATTTTTTGGTTTTTAATTTCAATTTCTAATTTTTTCTTTTCTTCAATTTTACGATTTGCAATCTTTCTAATTTTTATTTTTGTTTCTTCAATTGTACAACAATCATCTACTCTTCGAGTTATCATTTTAAAATTTTTCAGTTTAGGGATTTTACAACTTGTGAATGTTTCAATTTTTTGATTTTGAAATTTTTCGATATCGTTGTTTTTTTTTTATTTATAATTGTTCTTCTTTTGAAAGTGGAATTTTTCGATTTTTGGATTTTTTAACTTTTCGGTTCTCAGTTTTCAGATTATACAATGTTTAATTTTTCAATTTTTCTATCTCTTAATGTTACAATTTTTCGTCTTTAGAATTTTGACGATAATTTTTCGATAGTACAGTTTTTAGGTTTTCCAATTTTTCTAGATTTTTAGTTTTTCCAATTTTTCCATTTAAAATTTCTCGATTTTTAAATTTTTAATCCTCCAACTTTTGGTTTTTTAAATTTTTCATTTCTTCAAATTTTCATTTTGCAATGTTTCGTTTCAGTTGTTTAATTTCTTCATTTTTTAATGTTTCGATTCTTCCATATTCTGATTTTATAATTTTTCTTTTTTGAAATTCGAAATTTTTTAATTTTTTGATTTTTTTTTTGACGGTAGGTTCCAATAGCACAATTTTTGGGTTTTCCAATTTTTCGATTCGATTAATTTTTTTTTGTTTTAAATATTTCGTTTCATTTTTTTTTCGATTTTTAAGTTTTTCGATTTTTAGCTTCTCAATGTATCAATTTTTAGTTTCTTCAGTAGAGCGATTTGCAATTTTTCGATTTCCATTATTTACATTTTGAAATTTTTCGATTTGCAATTTTACGAGTTTCCAATTTTTAATTTTCCAATTTTGCAATTTCTCTAGTTTTTTTTTCTTCAATTTTTTAATTCTGCGTTTTTTATCTATATTTTTTAATTTTTCGATACATCAGTGTTCCGATTCTATAATAATTTTTCTTTTTTTTCAATTTGAAATTTTTCAATTTTTGGATTTTTCAATTTTTCGATCTTTTAATGTTCTCTTTTTCTTCTTTAGAATTTTGACGATAATTTTGGGTTTTCCAATTTTTCTAAATTTTTAGTTTTTCAATGTTACAATGTTAAGTTACTTTGGTTTGCAATTTTTGATTTTCCATTCTTTCAATTTTGCAATTTCTCGTTTTTTCAGCTTTTCGACTTTAAAACTTTAAAACTGAAAAATCCAAACATTGAAAATGAAGAACTTGAAAAATTGAAAAATCGAAAGAACAAAAATTAGGAAACTTAAAACTCGAGAAACTCCAAAATCGAAAAACGAAATATTTTAAAATCAAAATATTGAAACTTAGAGAAATCGGAAAATAGACACCTAAAATTTGCAAAACTGATAAATTTAAAAATTGGAAAACCGAGGAACTGATAAATCAAATATTGAGAATTAAAAAAATTAAACAAACTAAAAATTATAAAATCGAAAGAAACATTAAAAAAATTCAGTCGAGAATTGAAAAATTTAAAAAATTAGAGTTGAAAATACACAAAATTATAAAACCGAAACATTGAAAAATGGAAAAATTGACAAATTAAATAAAATGTGATACCAAAAACTGTAAAATCGAAGAAAACGGAAAAACGAAAAATTGTGATATCAAATAATTGGTCTAAGGTAAATAAATCTAAACTTTTCGAAAAATTATAAGATTTGATTTGGCGAATTTTACTTTTTATGATAATCCTCATAAGATGAGTTAAAATCTTAAAGATTTGATTGTAATGTTAAAGTAACAAAAAAAAATTTATCACGATTACGACAACCTTAAAACGTTGCAAAATTTCAGCATATTCGGTTTTTGCAGATTTTCATCAAAGTTAAAGTTGTTATACATTTTTGTTTTTTTTTCCAAAAAAAACTGAATGTTTAGGGTGAAAACTCGACACGGATTCCATACACCACAAGTTCAGAAGTATCTTATTTTATAAAAATAAGAACAAATTCACTTTTGTAAATTTTGGAGATGACGTCACCAAATGTTGGCGAGGATGAGTAGTCAATTTTTGGTTAGCGTTTTACTATCAACATGATATTCCTAATATAAATACAAAAATGACAACAATCGATCCAGTAGCTTCAAGGACTATATCTCTAATAAAAATTGAAAAATGAAACGTGAAAAAAACCATGAAAGTGGCAATTCGCCCGATGGACTCGATTACCAAACTTCTTTAGCTGACGCTTAGGAAATAAAAATGGACTGGGAATGCTTACAACAAAACAACTCCGTAAAAGCAAAACAGAAAAAACTTTTCTCCCGGAACCACTTTGCTGTCGTCAAAATTTAAAATGTTATAAATAAATTGGCGGAAAATTTTACCCCAAACTCCCTACCTAGTGAACATACAATAAATCCCTTTAATTTTTTTCCCCCAACAAAATACACAAAAGCTCGTTCTGCGGCAAAACTCCGTAAAATCGTACTTTACCTTGAGATGCCAGCCCCGACCAGCTGAATTCCTCCCCCCAAGTCCATTAAAACTTCAGCAATGATTACAATCGAGGACTTTGTAATTCCCCGAAATCAATTTTTGGGTTCGAAAAAATTTGATTTTCGGTGTTATTCAGATTTCCCACGTGTAAAGGAGCGCACGTTTGCAGAAGCAATTCAAAAAATGTAAATTGAGGAAACGTGACGCTCTGTTGAATTCAACAAGGCGAAGACCTGAGCTTCTCCTATTATGTCTTGAATGGAGACGAATGCTTACACGTAACAAAAGCTTAGAAGCTTCCGACTTGCTTGTCTCATTTGGTTTAAATTTAAATTCTCCGGGAAACAAAGATATGTTGCTTTTTTCACACTCGCTGGTAATGATGGGGAAACTCGTTGCGAGGAACAATTAGAGTGGCAATTACGGGGGTGGAGGGATTGCGCCATCCATTAAAATAACGGGGAGATTTCGAATGGGAATAAAGCTTTATAAATTAAAGATCAGTACAGCTTTAACGATTCTGCTTCTAATGATTTTAAGGATTTAATGTTAAGGGTATAAAAGGCATTAGTTTGACCTTTTCTTACAGAATTTTGCAACTGGTTAATTTATATAGAGGAAGAAGTCATTTTGGGTGTAAATTAAGTTGATGGTAATTTTCTCCAAAACTTCTTTGTTGTTGCAATTAATACATACTCTATGTATAGGACGAACGTAGGAGTGCAGGAGAAACAATTACTAGATTGTTTTCTACAACTGTCTAAAATTAATTGCTTGTTAGAGGAAGCAAATATTATTCAAGTTAATGAATTATTTGTGTTTGAAATTTGGTTTCAAGGTGGCAGCAACCCGACTTGTGACGTCTAAACACCAAGGGTGGAATATTGATATTCGTTAAATTAATTGTTATTTAAATAATTCCAAATCAGTAGTGTTTGGAAGCCCACAAGTCAAAAAAATCAGTAGAGGTGATTTGACGTTAAAACCTCAGTTGGCAATCTTTTATATGAATATAATATCACGTTGGTGATGTATTCCGGGCTTGTTACCATAATTTAACGTTCAGGAATAAAGTTAACGGAAATTTAGTTTTTAAAATGACTGAAGAGAAGAATATTTTCTCATTGAATGTTTCCTTAGTTCAAAATAAATGTGGTCTTTTTTTTTGTAAAGAAATAAAAGTGAAAAAACGTGGATATTTTGCGTTCTCCTTCGAGTCCTAAGTGATAGCTTCACTTGTTTACCGCATTAGGAAGACCCTTTTGGTGTAATCCATTTCATCAGAAAGTAAAATTATGTTACTTAATAAAAATTTTATGGGCAAGGTATCCGCCCACATCTTTAATTAATATTCATTGTTTTACGATTTACATATTCATTCGACCGCTTTACAGCATTTAGATTTGACCATTTTGTTCGTGATCCCATTTACACAATATCCACTGGCTTTCATTTTTCGACGTACTTTAAATTTAAATATGGTGTTTTATGTTAGCAGTGGTACCTTTTTTTTCTAGTTGTATTTAGGAATACCATATTTACCTGCTTTATGTATTTTTAAATTGGTTGACACCCACTTACTTCTAATCTAAGTAAATTTCATTATAAGGAAAAATCATTTTCTAAGAATTTATGAAACTCCAAAAACTCGTGATTCGTCAAAATCGCCCGGTAGATATTTTTGTAGATAAAAAAGGAATTATTTTAAATTTTTTAAAACTGTTTTAAGCATGTACTTTTTGGTTTTTTATTTATTCACAGAAATGTTTAAAATTTATTTATTTGAGACAACAGAGTTCAGGTTAGTTTAGGTCAAGTCAGGTCAGGTCAGGTCAGGTCAGATCTGAACACGTCAAAAAAAAATCTATAAGATGTATTTCGTTAAGTTTCAAAATGGTTTAAAATTGGCCAAAGTTTTCGTTGGGCGAGTATTGAAAAATTTTGCCTTGCCGAAAAATTCAGCGATTTAGATTTCGACGTGCTGATTCCAAAAATATAGCGTGTTTATGGTGTCGGGTCAAAATTGTAGAAATATTCAGTTTGAAAATCAATTTTTGTTATAAATCTAAAATAATTGCAACATTCCGCTGGACACTTCTGCAAAAATGGTAGAAGTTTTCGTAGAAATAAAGCTGAAACAAACTTCTGTAGGGCAAGATCCATAGAAAAAGTATCTTAGTTAAGCTTCAAAAAGTTGTCAAAAAATCTCAAAAAATGTATGGCTTTCCACCTGCATTTTCCAAAAGTATGCGTGTTTATGGTCCCGGGCAAGATTTTTGGAATACAGTAAACCCTCGTTAACACGAACCCGTCGGGACCATGATCTTGACCATTTCGTGTTAACCGAATTCGCCATAACCGAAAATCACTTTTTGACATTTTAACACACATATAACAAAAACAACTTATTTAAGCTGAATTTTTTTTCGTATTAGATTTCTAACAATGCCATTCCTAAATTTCTAACCAAATTTTGAACATTAATACTAGTACTACATACATATAAAATTTCATGGATCAATTTTCCTAAACAACTTTGCGAAAAAATTTGACGCAAATGATCCCAACACTATTTTTTTTATTTGAGATCGGGTTTTCAGAATGGTGGACTATGTAGATTTTGGAATGGTGAACTTTTTAGCTACTGCAGTTTGCATTTTCGTTTTGATATTAATGGATTTTTGGCCTCGTTTTGGTTTTTGCTATGCCATTTTGGACGTTAGCACATTAAACAATAAGAACGAACTGATTACAACTCGGTAAACCACACAGAGACATACTTTTGTGTTGTGCTTACTAGATACCCATTAAGATAAAGTAAATCGTATTTGAGCACGATGCAAAGAGTTTGCACTTTTTGTTCGCGTTAACCGAGTGATTTTATATGAGAATTATAAGTTGGGGCCGAAAAAGTTGTTCGAGTTTCGTATTAACCGAATTTCGCGTAAACCGAATTAAGTTGCATTCGTTTTATAAGTGGACTGTTTGGGACTTCGCTTCCAGTTCGTATTAACGAGGTGTTTGTCTTAACCGAGTTCGAAGTAACGAGGGTTTACTGTATTCGATTTGAAAATCCATTTTCTTTAAATCCAAAGAATTGCAATATTTCTTTTTGCTATTCCGGAAAAATGATAGAAATTTTCGAAGAAATGAAGCTGAAACTAACTTCTGTAGGTCGGAATCCACAACAAAATGTCTGCTTAAAGTTTCAACAATGGTCAAAAATTAACCAAAATTTTCATAGGGAGGCGCTGAAAAATTTTGCTTTTGAAAAATTTTGCTTTCAAAAAAGTTGTCAAAAATTGCCAAGAATTTCAAACATACAGACTTCGACGTTCTGATTCCAAAAATATAGCATGTTTATAATCCCGGATCATCCCGGTATGATTTTAGAAATATTCGGTTTGAAAATCTCTTTTTTATCCAAAAATAGCAATATTCCCATGGGTGATTCTTGAAAAGTGGAAAATGTTTTTGATTAAGTTTCGAAAATGTCGAAGAAAAAATTTTACGTTATCAAAAAATTTCAAAGATATTAGATTTCGACGTGCTGATTCCAAAAATATAGCGTCTTTATTGTTCCCTGTTAAAATTTTAGAAATAGTCCGTTTGAAAATCAATTTTTTTAAAATCCAATATAATTACAACGTTCCAAAAATAGTAGAAATTTTCGAAGAAATGAAGCCGAAACTAAATTCTGTACGTCGAAATTCATACCAAAATGCCTTTGGTTAATCTTAGAAAATGTTGAAAATTGGGTAAAATTTTCATAGAAAAAAATTTTGCTTTTGAAAAATTTTGTTTTTAAAAAGTTGGTAAAAATTCGCAAAAAACTTATGGATTTTGCGTTATCGAAAAATTCAGCGATATAGACTTCAACGCGTATATTCCAACAATATAGTCTATGGTCTTGGACAAAATTTTATTCGGTTTGAAAAACATTTTTTTTATCCAAAGAACTTTTTTTATTCAAATGTTCGTTTCTAGAAAAATGGTAGTTTTTGAAAAAATTACATCGAAACTAACTTCTGCAAGTCTAAAACCATAAGAAAATGTCTTTGGTTGTGTCGAGAATGGTCGAAAATTACTGAAAATTTTCATAGGAGCTACTCAAAAATTTGTTCTGAAAAATTTTCTTTTTCAAAGAATTGTCAAAAATCCCCAAAAAATACAAGGATATAAATGTTGATATGCTCATTTCAAGAATATAGCATCTTTATAGTTCTGGGGCAAGATTTTCTAAATATGATTTGAAAATCAATTTTTTTAAATAGTCGAAATCCATAACAAAATGTCTTTGTTTAAAGTCTGGAAAATGGTGGAAAATTGACTAAAATTTTCAGGAAGGCGGTATTCAAATTTTTGTTTTGAAAATTTTGCTTTTAAAAAAGTTGGCAAAAATTTCCAAAAAACAGAAAGATATAGATTTCGACCGCCTGATTGCAAAAATATTACGTATTTCAGCTCTGGGGAACGTGTTTAGAAATATTCTCGTGGGCGATTTTGTAAAAATGGTAGGGGATATCTAAAAAACTAGGTAGAGACTAACTTCTGCAAGTCGAAGTTTATAAATAAATGTATTTGATTAAGTTTGAAAACGGTTGAAAATTGACTTAAATTTTTATAAGGAGTATTGTAAAATCATGTCTTATCAAAAATTCACAAAAAATTCAGGGGTATGAATTTATTTCAAGAATATAGCGTGTTTATGGTCTCAGGGCAGAATTTTAGAAATGTTTTGTTTGAAAATATTTTAAACCAAAAAAAGCAATATTCATATGGTATGGAAAAATGCTAGGAGTTTTCGAAGGAATGAAGCCAAAACTAATTTCTGTAGGGTGAAATCCATAAGCAAATGTTTTTAGTTAAGTTTGAAAATTGCATAAAGATTTCCCGTGTCAAAATTTTAGAAATATTCCAATTGACAACCAATTTTTAAAAAAGTCAAACAAATTCTAATGGGCGCTTCTGCAAAACTAACTTATGTATGTCGAAATTAATGAAAAAATGTGTTTGGTTATGTTTTGAAAATGTCGAAAATTGAGCAAAATTTTCATTATTAAAACTAGTTTTTTAAATTTTGATTTAAAAAAAGTTGTCAAAAAATTCCCAATAAATTTAATCGATATACGTAGATCTCGACGTGCATGTTCTAAAAATATAGAGTGTTTAAGATCCAAAGTAAGATTTTAAAACTATTTGCTTTTAAAAATAATGCTTTTTAAAATAATGTTTATTTCTGGAAAAATGAACACGAAATTAACTTCTGCAGCCATAAAACCATAGGAAATTGTCTTTGGGTGTTCCAAAAATGGTCGAAAATTAAGCAAAATTTTGGTAGAAAGTACTCCAAAATTTTGTTTTGAAAAATTTTGCTTTTAAAAGAGTTGTCAAATATTCCCAAAAAATGCAAGGATATAGATTTCGACGTCCTGATTTTAAAAATATAGCGTGTTTGTACTTCTGGGGAATGTTTTTAGAAATATTCTGTTTGAAAATGCTTTTTTTTTAATCCAAAAAATTGTAATAGTCCAATTAGCGATTCTGAAAAAATAGTAGGAGTTTAAAAAAAATGAAGTCGAAACCAACTTCTGGAGGTCGCAATCTACGAGCTCTTTGAGAATTTTTGGTTAAATTTCGAAAATAGTCGAAAATTGGCCAAGACTTTCATATAATTCAAAATTTTGCGTTTGAAAAAGTTTTCAAAAGCTCCTAAAAAATTCAAGGATATAAATTTCGATGTGGTTATTCCAAAAATATAGGGTTTTTATAGTTCCGGGACAAGATTTTATAAACACCTGGTTTCAAAATATTTTTTTTAATTCGAAAAAATTGCAATATTCCAATGGTAGAAATTTTCGAAAAAACGAAGTCGGTAATAACTTCTGTAGAACAAAATTCATAAGCAAATAAATGTCTCTGATTAAGGTTCGAAAATGTCGAAAATTGTGACAATTTTTATTCAAAAATTGTGTTTTTAAAAAGTTGATAAAAAATTCTCAAAAATTTCAGGATTTTTTTTTTATAGTATAGGTAGATTTCGACGTACATATTCCAAAAAATATGGCGTGTTTATGGTCAGGGGCAAGATTTTAAAAATATTTAGTTTGAAAACAAATCTTTTTTTATCCAAAAAATTACAAGATTCCAATTTACGATTCTGGAAAATTGGTAGAAGTTTTCGAAGAACTGAAGCCGAAACAAACTTCTATAGGTCGAAATACTTAAGCAAATGTTTTTTATTAAGTTTGAAAAATGATCAAAAACTGCACAAAATTTTCATAGGACTGGTAGTACTCAAAAAATTTTGGTTTTAAAAAGTTGTCAAAAATTCCTAAAAAATTCAAAGATATCCATTTCGATGTGCTGATTCCAAAATTATAGTCCCCGGGCAAGATTTTACAAATATTCGGTTTGAAATTCAATTTTTTCAAATCGAAAAAAAATTGCAATATTCCAATGGGGGCTTCTGCAAAAATGGTAGAAATTTTTGAAGAAATGAAACCGAAAATAACTTCTCTAGGTCGAAATCCATAACAACATGTCTTTGTTTGAAGTTTCAAAATTAGTAGAAAATTGACTAAAATTTTCATGTGGTATTCAAAACTTCGCTTTTGAAAAATTTTGCGCCCAAATAAGTTGTCAAAAATTCCCAAAAAATTCACGGATATAAGTTTCAACATGCTGATTCCAAAAATGTCGCATGTTTATACTCCCGGGATAACATTTCAGAAGGATTCGGTTTGAAAGTGGCTTTTTTTAAATCCAATAAAAATGGCCATATTCCAATGGGCCATTCTAGAAAAATGGTAGAGTTAACCAAGAAATGAGGCAAAAACTAACTTTTGCAAGTCGAAATCTATAAGAAAATGTACTTGGATAAGTTTCGAAAATAATCGAAAATTGGCCGAAATTTTCGTAAGAGGTATTGAAGAAAAAAATTTAGAGATTTAGAGATCGATGTGCCCATTCTAAAAATATAGCGTATTTATGGTCTCGGGGCACGATTTTATAAATATCCTGTTTGAAAATATTTTCTTTTAATCCAGAATTCAAATTCAAACTAATTTCTTTAGGTGAAAATCCATAAGCAAATGTTTGCGGTTAAATTTCGAAAATGATCGACAATTGGCCAAAATTTCCATAGAGAAAGTACCTACTCAAAAATTTGTTTTTAAAAAGTTGTCAAAAATTCCTAAAAAATTCAGGGATATAAATTTCCATGTGCTGATTTCAAAAATATAGCGTTAAGTTTCAACTTCTGCAGGTCTGAAACCACAAGAGAATGTCTGTGGTCGTTTTGTTGTTTCGAAAATGGTTGAAAGTTAGACAAAATTTGCATAATAGGGGGGGGGATACCAAGAAATTTTTGTTTTGAAAAATTATGCTTTTAAAAAGTTGTCAAAAATTCGCAAAAATTCAAAAATATAGATTTAGAAGTCCTGATTTCAAAAATATAGCGTGGCTGTTTATAGTTCTGGGGAAAGTTTTTAGAAATATTATGTTAAAAATGTTTTTTTTATTCGAAAAAAAATGCAAAATTCAAATCGCTTTTGCTGGAGAAATGGTAGGAGTTTTGGAAAAACTAGCTTCGGTAGGTCCAAATCCATAAGCAAATGTCTTTGGTTAAGTTTCGAAAATTGGCCAAAATTTTCACAGAGGGAGTACACAAAAATTTTGTGTTTAAAAAAGTTGTCAAAAAATCATACAAAATTTAAGGACATAAATTTCAATGTCCTCATTCCAAAAATATAGGGTGTTTATAGTGCCAGGGTAAAATTTTATAAAAATTTCGCCTGAGAATCAATTTTTGTTAAAGTCAGAAAAAATTGCAATACTCCAATGGGCGATTCTGGCAAAATTTTAGGAGTTGTCGAAATCAATTATTAAATATCTTTGTTTAAGTTTCGAAAATGTCCCTATTGACTGAAATAAATAATTTTCACTCTCCCGCCCTCATTTGAAATATTTGTTAATTCGGAATACTAACGAATGTCAACAAATATTTTTTTGAATGATGTGCATTCAAACATTTTTCTCGGTGTGAATTTTCTCAAAATTATTGCTTATCAAATTTTATTGCGTACGTACAGAACACACATTTAACAAAAGTAAAGTCCTTAGTTTTCATTAAAATTACAAAATTCAAGTTGAGCACTACATTCAGAGCTGTAAACGTTGGCCATGTTGACATTAAGGACGCTAAAATTTAACTCCGTAGTACCTACTATAAAACACCCAAAATAAAAAACTGCCACGTTGGCACATACTCTAACAACATTTTAACTGGGCTTGGAGTAACAAAGCGGCAAATCAAATTGGACAGCGAGATTTCATAAAAGGATGGACCGTTGTAAACACATGAAAACAGCCCACGAAAAAATGCTCCCCGCCAATGAATTCCCAGATTCTTTAATCATTTACAAAAATCTCACTTTCTACAGGTGATACTTAATTTAGCTATCCATCATTGTTTGCGTCTGTGTAGCACATGTCAGCTGTCTCCTGAACCATTCATCATAATTTAGTAGACGTTGTTTGTTTTGTTGCGGCAATAAACACAAACCGTTTTTCGAATGACGTACTAGTATGATTATTATGTTATGTTTCGAATCCGCCACGGAAGAATAACGTTTGAAAGACCACATATAAAACTAATAATTTCTGGATTAAATCATGACGCAACGTATGACATTAAATTGAAAGTGAAATCCCACACAGTTTCTTTGTGGTTCAGGTCTCGTACGACACGAAAATTTACCTTTCTCATTTCCGCCCATTTGTTATTGTAGCGATTTTCGTAGACAAAAAATTCTCCAATCCCATACTTGAAATTCAGCTGATCACGAAGACGGTAAAACGCAAAGTAAAATTGCTTATCCCAGCTAGTCTGGATAAATTTCCGTTTAAATTATATTTTTAGTCCTGTGGCGCTAGCTTAAATCAATAAACGTAAATAAAAAATCACGAAAAGTGGTAAACTAAATTGCTAAAATCGTTAATGCCGTTTCAAATCCCTCAACATTATTAATGTAGCCACTTACAGTTTGCATCTTCTAACGGTGAGGTGTAAAATGTCAAGTAAACTGAAGTTACCTATCTTGTCACCAAATTTACTAACTTTATCCTTCGCGTGTCTGTCTAACTGATCCTTTTGTGATGTGACGCTTTGATATCCGAGCAGCTCTCATCGTTTGCTTTGTAACTGCTTCACTACTTGACACATCTCTCCTAATTCAATGTTGGCAAATTGTAGAAATACCATCTGCGGATGCAGACTGAAATTCCGTCTACAAATTTTATGAGCAAATGATGATAATGAAAATTGAAAATGTTCCGAGTAAATATAACCAAATTAATTACTCAATTGAAAACGATGCTTGCTTCCATGTAGCGAAATCAAACATGTTAAAATATTAAAAGTGTAAGAATCAATTTTTTGTGATAGACAACTGATTTATAATTTCCCGAGAGCGGCACATGGGTTTGAGTGATAATCAGCGGCGCCGCTCGACTGAAACCACACACCGTAACTACAACGGCACTAACTTCAATAATGCGGCATCAGCTGTACAAGCATTGAACAATAAAACCTAAATAAGAGCGTAAAACCACGTATGAAACGTAGAATTGTTCCATCGCAAATAAACTTTGTAAAATACAATTTATTACGTTTCTATATTGCCGTTTCAAGCTACGTATTATATGAAAAGTCACAAAACATCCAATCCTCCGGGATTTTTCATATTAAAAGTTTTATGAAGCAAAACATCAGAATAAATTGCACCCGAATCAAAACTTCCGCAATATATTATTCGACTCGAGCAATAATACTTGACGTGTCTTATATTTCTAGGCCGGTGTGCCCCGATTCAATTACTGTCCAAATAATTTTCCCCGATACAACGAAAGGTCAAAGCTTCACTAAAGATAGCAAAAGCTAGTGGATTTATCGTTAGTCAGGTTTATGACAAAGCAGGCAATTTTCCGAAAATACTATGCAGTATTTAGCAGGAGTCCGTTTATATAGCGTGCTTTCATGAAAGCTCATTCATATTTTATAAACTGCAAGTCCGCCGATTCAGATGCAAATTGAGCAACGCTTTCTAACTTAATTTTAGAGCTTCGAGTAATAGAGAAAATAGAAAAAGAAGAGCCACCGGTTTTTTTTTTCCTGTTTTATGTTAAATACGAAACAGTGTGTGTTAAGATCATAAAGATAAAACCTTTAATAAATCCCTATCGTTGCGAACTAAAGTAAGGTCAATTGAGCATTTATTTATTAACGTTGTAATTAAACTTTAAACAACTACACAGTAAATTATCTGGCGGAACGTGGAGGTTAAACGTAATTATTCGATCAAACGAACTTACCTGTGAAGTTTGATCGTAATTACATGAAGCTGCTAGTTTGGAATAGATTAGTTCGACCCAAACCCTACATTTATACCTCCTACACACTTCATGCATAGAAAAGCTAGGTGATGTTGTAGCACTTCCAGTTGACGACAGTTAAGGCTACAAATGAAAAAAATTGGTTGAAAGTTATATCGAAAGAACTTCCCTCGCCCATGAATTACTGTTCAATAAGTAATTGTTTTAAAAATTATAAAAATTGATTTTGCGAAATTTCACCCTTTGTTAAAACCTCTATGGATTAAAAACAATATTAAGTGTAACATTTGAGCCCTCAGAGAACGTTTTATATTCTTAAAAAAGAGACGCTGAAGGGTCCCGAGAAGGTTTCACATTCTTAAAAAAAAAAAACAGTTGCGACCACCGAGAAGGTTTTATATTCTTAAAAAAAAGACAGTTGGGGCTCCTGAAGAGGTTTCACATTGTACAAAAAAAGACAGTTGGACTCCCGAGAAGATTTCAGATTTTTAGAGAAAAACAGAACATTTGAGGGCTCGGAGAAGTTTTTATATTCTTAAAAAAAGGCACTTAGGGCCCCGAGAAGGTATCACATTCTTAAAAAAAAGACAGGTGGGACCTCCGAGAAGCTTTCACATTCCTAGAAAAAAAAAAAACAGAACAAATGAGGCCTCCGAGAAGGTTTTATATTCTTAAATTAAAGACACTTGTGGCCCCGGGAAGGGTTCACATTCTTAAGAAAAAAGACAGTTGGGACCTCCGAGAAGCTTTCACTTTCCTAGAAAAAAACAGAACAAATGAGGCCTCCGAGAAGGTTTTATATTCTTAAATTAAAGACACTTGTGGCCCCGGGAAGGGTTCACATTCTTAAGAAAAAAGACAGTTGGTACCTCCGAGAAGCTTTCACTTTCCTAGAAAAAAACAGAACAAATGAGGCCTCCGAGAAGGTTTTATATTCTTAAATTAAAGACACTTGTGGCCCCGGGAAGGGTTCACATTCTTAAAAAAAAGACAGTTGGGACCTCCGAGAAGCTTTCACTTTCCTAGAAAAAAACAGAACAAATGAGGCCTCCGAGAAGGTTTTATATTCTTAAATTAAAGACACTTAGGGCCCCGGGAGGTTCACATTCTTAAAAAAAAGCAGTTGGGACCTCCGAGAAGGTTTTACATTTTCAGAAAAGAAACAGAACATTTAAGGCTCCCGAGAAGGTTATATATTCTTAAAAAAAAGACACTTGGAGCCCTCGAGAAGGTTTCACATTCTTCGAAAAAGACAGTTGGGACCTCGGAGAAGGTTTCATAATCTTAGAAAAAACAGAACATTTGAGGGCTCCGAGAAGTTTTTTATATTCTTAAAAAAAGACACTTGGGGGTCCCGAGAAGGTTTCACATTTTTAAAAAAGAAAGACAGTGGGGACCCCCGAGAAAGATTCACATTGTTAGAAAAAAAAACAGAACATTTGGGACCCCTGAGAAGCTGCTTTCACATTCCTAGAAAAAAAAAAAAAAACAAATGAGGCCTCCGAGAAGGTTTTATATTCTTAAATTAAAGACACTTGGGGCCTCGGGAAGGGTTCACATTCTTAAAAAAAAAGACAGTTGGGACCTGCGAGAAGCTTTCACATTTCTAGAAAAAAACAGAACATTTAAGGCTTCCGAGAAGGTTTCATATTCTTAAAAAAAGACACTTGGGGGTCCCCAGAAGGTTTCACATTTTTAAAAAAGAAAGACAGTGGGGACCCCCGAGAAAGATTCACATTGTTAGAAAGAAAACAGAACATTTGGGACCTCGAAGAAGCTTTCACATTTCTAAAAAAAAAAACAACAAATGACGCCTCCGAGAAGGTTTTATATTCTTAAATTAAAGACACTTGTGGCCCCGGGAAGGGTTCACATTCTTAAAAAAAAAAGACACTTGGGACCTCCGAGAAGCTTCCATATTCCTAGAAAAAAACAGAACAAATGAGGCCTCCGAGTAGGTTTTATATTCTTAAATTAAAGACACTTGGGGCCCCGGAAAGGGTTCACATTCTTAAAAAAAAAAACAGTTGGGACCCCGAGAAGGTTTTACATTTTTAGAAAAGAAACAGAACATTTAAGGCTTCCGAGGTTTTATATTCTTAAAAAAAGACACTTGGGGGCCCCGAGAAGGTTTCATATTCTTAAAAAAGAAGGACAGTCTGAACCCCCGAGAAAGATTTACATTGTTAGAAAAAAAACAGAACATTTGGGACCTCGGAGAAGCTTTCACATTAAAAAAAAAGACGTTTGGAGCCTGTGAGAAAATTTCATATTTAAAAGAAGAAAACAGTTGGGACCGCGAAAGGTTTTATATTAGTTATTAAAGACACTTGAAGGCCCCGAAAAGATTCCAAATTCTTCAAAAAAAGACAGTTGGGACCCCCGAGAAACAGAACATTTAAGGCTTCCGAGGTTTTATATTCTTAAAAAAAGACACTTGGGGGCCCCGAGAAGGTTTCATATTCTTAAAAAAGAAGGACAGTCGGGACCCCCGAGAAACATTCACATTGTTAGAAAAAAAACAGAACATTTGGGACCTCGGAGAAGCTTTCACATTAAAAAAAAAGACGTTTGGAGCCTCTGAGAAAATTTCATATTTAAAAGAAGAAAACAGTTGGGACCGCGAAAGGTTTTATATTAGTTATTAAAGACACTTGAAGCCCCCGAGAAGATTCCAAATTCTTCAAAAAAAGACAGTTGGGACCCCCGAGAAGCTTTCACATTCCTAGAAAAAAACAACAAATGAGGCCTCCGGGAAGGTTTTATATTCTTAAATTAAAGACATTTGGGGCCCCGGGAAGGGTTCACATTCTTAAAAAAAAAGACAATTGGGACCTCCGAGAAACTTTCACATTCCTAGAAAAAAAACAGAACAAATGAGGCATCCGAGAAGGTTTTATATTCTTAAATTAAAGACACTTGGGACCCCGGAAAGGGTTCACATTCTTAAGAAAAAGACAATTGGGACCTCCGAGAAGGTTTCACTTTCCTAGAAAAAAACAGAACAAATGAGGCCTCCGAGAAGGTTTTATATTCTTAAATTAAAGACACTTGGGGCCCCGGGAAGGTTTCACATTCTTAAAAAAAAAACACTTGGGACCCCCGAGAAGATTTTACATTGTTAGAAAAGAAACAGAACATTTAAGGCCTCCGAGAAGGTTTTATATTCTTAAAAAAAAGACACTTGGAGCCCTCGAGAAGGTTTCACATTCTTCGAAAAGACAGTTCGGACCCGGGAGAAGGTTTCACAATCTTAGAAAAAACAGAACATTTGAGGGCCCCAAGAAGTTTTTTATATTCTTAAAAAAAGACAGTCCCGAGAAGGTTTCACGTTCTTAAAAAAGAAACACAGTTGGAATCCCCGAGAAAGATTCACATTGTTAGAAATTAAACTGAACATTTAGGATCTTGGAGAAGCTTTCACATTAAAAAAAAAGACGTTTGGAGCATCTGAGAAGTTTTCATATTTAAAAGAAAAAGACGGTTGGGACTCCGAAAGTTTTTATATTAGTAAAAAAAGACACTTGAAGGCCCCGAGAAGATTCTATCTTCATCAAGAAAAGACAGTTGGGACCCCCGAGAAGGTTTCACATTCTTAGAACATTTGAGGCCTCCGAGAATTTTCTAGATTCCTAAAAAAAGACACTTGAGGGGCCCTAGAAGGTTTCACATTCTTAAAAAAAGATAGTTTGGACCTCCGAGAAGATTTCACATTCTTAGAAACAAACAGAACATTTGAAGGCTCCGAGAAGGTTTTGTATTCTAAAAAAAGACACTTAGGGACCTCAAGAAGGTTTCATATTCTTAAAAAAAAAACAGTTGGCACCCCCGAGAAAATTTTAGGTTCTTAAAAAAAAACCAGAACATAT
This sequence comes from Zophobas morio, assembly GCF_036711695.1. NCBI lineage: Eukaryota > Metazoa > Arthropoda > Insecta > Coleoptera > Tenebrionidae > Zophobas > Zophobas morio. The sequence goes on from NW_026972109.1 coordinate 10,297,091, forward strand.
GAGACCTCCTAGAAGGTTTTATATTCTGCCACTCCGTTATAATGATTAAGATCATCATTCCCAGCATAGTACACTCGGTGACCGTCAACTTCACATTCTCCAGACCCAGGCCATTGCGTTTCACTCACTCCTAGAATGTCTACATTTGTTCTTCTCATTTCTTTTATCGCGTTATGTGTTTTGCCTCTTTCATACAGGCTTCTTACATTCCAGGTACAAATTCTTATATTTTTGAAGTTGTTAAGTCTTTGTTTTTCAGATGTTCTCAAATATTTATAGTTTACTGCCTTGCTCATGTCGTCTGTCAACATAGTCCCCCCCCCCCCTCCCCAGAGATCCGATTTGGGGAATCACTCCGGACTATAATTTAGTATTGATCATTTCGCCATGTGATTTTATTAGGAAGTTTAAGGCAGTGATTTCCCGTTGCCTTCTGTATTCTTATGCCGTTGACTGATTAACAGCTCCTTCAACTTTGAGGCCGCTTTCACAACCTCAGGACAAAAGAGTGCCCTCAACTTCTGCCAGCTCGTCCATTCGAAACTGTTGGCCGTGCAGAAGGGAGCTGTTTATACCGACAGCTACTCGGTCGCCATTGCCTCTTTAGTATGAACAGGGTATACCACGTGAAGGGGAGGCTGACATTTGAGTAGGAGAGGCTATATATTCCGCATCCATACCCCATTATACCCCAGAGAAGGTTTCACCTTCTTAAAAAAGAAAGACAGTTGGGACCCCCGAGAAGGATTCACATTCTTAGAAAAAAGCAGAACATTTGGGGCCTCCAAAAAGGTTTTATATTCTTAAAAAAAGATCCTTGAGGGCCCCGAGGTTTCACATTCTTAAAAAAAAAAGACATTTGAGGCCTCCGAGAAGATTTCATATTTAAAAGGAAACAACAGTTGGGACCCCGAAAGGTTTTGTATTCGTAAAAAAGATACTTGAAAGCCCCGAGAAGGTTTAATCTTCTTCAAAAAAAGACAGTTGGGATACCCGAGAAGTTTTCACATTCTTACAAAAAAACAGAACATTTGAGGGCTCCGAGAAGGTTTTATATTCCTAAAAAAGTGACACTTGGGAGCCCCGAAAATGTTTCACGTTCTTAAAAAAGACAGTTGGGACCCTCAAGAAGATTTCACATTCGTAAAAAAAAACAGTTGGGACCCTCGAGAAGGTTTCATATTCTTAAAAAAAGAGTTGGGGCCCCGAGAAGAATTCACTTCTCATAAAAAAAACAGAACATTTGAGGGCTCCGAGAAACTTTTATAATCTAAAAAAAGACACTTGGGGGCCCCGCGAAGGTTTCACATTCGTAGAAAAAAAACAAAACATTTGGGGCCCCCAAGAAGGTTTTATATTCTTAAAAAAAGATCCTTGAGGGTTCCGAGGTTTCACCTTCTTAAAAAAAGACAGTTGGGGCTTTGGAGAAGCTTTCACATTCTTAAAAAAAAAAAGATATTTGGGGCCTCCAAGAAGACTTCATATTTAAAAGGAAAAAACAGTTGGGACCCCGAAAGGTTTTATATTCGTAAAAAAGATACTTGAAAGCCCCGAGAAGGTTTTATATTCCTAAAAAAATGACACTTGTGGGTCTCGAGAAGGTTTCACACTCTTAAAAAAAAAACCGGTTGGGACCCTCGAGTAGGTTTCATATTTTCAGAAAAAAATAGAAGATTTCAGGGCTCCAAGAAGGTTTTATAACTATTCTTAAAAAAAATACACTTAGGGCGCCGAGAAGTTTTCACGTCCTTAAAAAAAGACAGTTGGGACTCCCGAGAAGATATCCTATTCGTAAAAAAACCAGTTGGGACCCTCGAGAAGGTTTCATATTCTCAGAAAAATTTAGAACTTTTGAGGGCTCCGAGAAGGTTTTATATTCTTAAAAAAAGACGCTTGGAGGGCGCAAAAACGTTTTATATTCTTAAAAAAAGAGTTGGGGCCCCGAGAAGGATTCACTTCTCATAAAAAAGCAGAACATTTGACAGCTCCGAGAAGCTTTTATATTAAAAAAAAGACACTTGGGGGCCCCGCGAAGGTTTCACATTCTTAGAAAAAAACAGAACACTTAGGGCCCCGAGAAGGTTTCACGTTCTTAAAAAAAGACAGTTGGGACCCCCGAGAAGTTTTCATATTCTCAGAAAAATTTAGAACTTTTGAGAGCTCCGAGAAGGTTTTATATTCTTAAAAAAAGACACTTGGAGGGCCCAAAAACGTTTTATATTCTTAAAAAAAAAAGTTGGGGCCCCGTTAAGGATTCATTTCTCAATAAAAAAAAACAGAACATTTGAGGGCTCCGAGAAGCTTTTATATTTAAAAAAAAGAGACTTGGGGGGCCCGCGAAGGTTTCACATTCTTAGAACAAAACAGAACATTTGGGGCCTCCGAGAAGGTTTTATGTTCTTAAAAAAATACACTTAGGGCCCCGAGAAGGTTTCAGATTCTTAAAAAGAAAAACCATTTGGGACCCTCGAGAAGATTTCACATTCTTAGAAAAAATCAGAACATTTCAGGCCTTCGAGAAGGTTTTATATTCTTAAAAAAAGACACTTGGGGACCCTAAGGTTTTATATACTTAAAAAAAACCAGTTGGGGGCCCCGAGAAAGTTTCACATTCTTATAAAAAAACAGAACATTTGAGCCCCCGAGAAGGTTTTATATTAAAAAAAAAAAAATACAGTTGGGGGCCCCGAGAAAGTTTCACATTATTAGAAAAACAGACCATTTGAGGGGTCCGAGAAAGTTTTATATTCTTAAAAAAAAAATTTAGGGGCCCCGAAAAGGTTTCACAATTTAAAAAAAAAAAAACAGTTATGGTCCCCGAGAAGGTTTCACATTCTTAAAAAAGAAAGACAATTGTTACCCCTGAGAAGATTTTACATTCTTAGAAAAAACTAGAACATTTGGGGCCCCCGAGAAGGTTTTATGTTCTTAAAAACACTTGAGGGCCCCGAGGAGGTTTCACACCCTTAAAAAAAGACAGCTGGGTCCCCTGAGAAGGTTTAACCTTCTTAAAAAAAAGATAGGTGGTACCATTGATAAACGTTTTACATTCTTTAAAAAAAGACAGTTGGGGCTCCCAAAAATGTTTCACCTTCTTAAAATAAAAATACAAGTGAAATCGCCGAGAAGGTTTCAGATTCTTAAAAAAATATTTCGAAAATTATTTCGGCAGAAATTCCTGCCTTTGAAATATAGTCCGTCAAATCCCGCTTCTTTAAAATATTATTAAAATTTTATTTTCCCATATAAATTTTGGGACAAACTGGATAGAGTTAAAACTAGTAACTCCGCTGTCCGCACAAGTGTGGCCAATATAATATACTATTTAAAGCAGATAACCAACGAGAAAAAATATACCTAGATATTGGGGCATTACACTGTCACCTTGTAACAATAATTTTGTGTAAACTTTTGTCATATTAGTTTTCTAACGCGGAAATGACCACAATGGCTGCTACCTTTGGTTTTTTTTTTTATGGTTTGTTTAACAACCTTTGTCAATTTTTTTTTAGGTTTTTGTTTTGCATATTACAAGAACTCAATACTACAGTATGGAACATAAAAAATCTCACAAACGTCTTCTTTATCTAGCTTGATGTTCAGATGAGAAGACTAGTACAATTTAGGTCGAACATCATTAAAAATTAATGACCTATTTAATTATCCAAAAAGGGTGTATTTTTTATATTAATAATAGAAATACTAGCTTTAATTTTGTTATTATCTTAACTTTTTGACTTTAACGGTTTTTTCAAACAAATTATTTTTAAACTGTCACGGTGTTAACACTAAATTAATAAAACCTTTTAATTCACAATTTTAATTACTAGCAAACACACACCATAATAACAGAACTAAACATAAATAATAACAAACAAATCAATTACAACAAATTACGTGATTTTTTAATGTTTCTATTATGTTTGTAAAATCTAGAGCATTTTTTTGAAATTTACAAGTCCCAGTTGCTTCGTATGCAGTGATATTGTACTGCTAAACATTTTGACATAAGTCAACTTATATGTGATAATTATGAGTCATGGCTGAGTACGAATTTTACGAACTTTGGGCAATATAAAATTTTAAAAAATTATTGCAAGTTTCTGTTTTTGGTGAAATGATCCTATTCTCAGTTTCTCAGTACATGCTTAACTTTGACTGTTTATGTTTATACTTCGCAAAAATTCGACTGTTAATGTTCAGATTACAAGCATCAGGGGTCAAAAGAAATTTGAATTTCTATTCTTAACTCAAAAGAAAATATTGATTAATTAATTAACAACACTCAGTTTGTTTCCCAAAAACACCCATAAATTTGAAGACCATTTATCCGGGAAAAATGTAAGATGACGGACAAATTTTGATTAACGATTTACCATGTATCCAACAACCTAAGATATTTGCAAGATTTCAAGATTTCACAGCATTCGGTTTTGCAATTTCAAATTGAAATTGTAAAAATTGTAATAAAATTTTGATTTTTTCGCAAAATTTGGATGCCAAGAGTAAAAACTCAACACGAATTCATAAATCACACATGCAGGAGTAAATAGGAATCCTATAATGTCCTTATATGAGAAGTATGGGTGAAATGGACTTTATCAATATTTCTGCTTAGTCCTAAATTCTGTGAAATTCGGACAGACTGCTGACAGACAGACGAAAACGGGGACCTTATTTTTCGTACTCTAGGAGTCACGGGACGCTAAGAAACAAAAGCAGGAAGTCGTGCAATGGATTCAGTTACAATACTTCCTTAGTTGACGCTCAGGAAGTAAAAAGAACTTCTCTTGTAGCCAAATTAGACTCTATTTTTTTTTTAATTCGTTCTAGAACTATTTGCAGCACTCTGAACCTTTCGTTTAACCTGTTGCCTAATAAATTCCGCAAAACCGCTTCCTATTTACCAACATCCTACATCATAATACCTACAGCTTGAACCCCGCCTGAAGTGCACTTTAAACTTTCAAATTTACCGTTTTCGATTGAATTTCCATTTTCTATAAGGACGTGTCAATCCTCCAAGGAGATAGCCAGATTTAAAATGTGTATCGGATGCGAGGAATACTCAAATACAGGGCTTGATCTTGTTCCGCCTTTTAGCACTCCATTCTAACGAGCGCATTTTTTCACGATAAACGAAGCAAAAACTCAATTTCGGTCTAGCAACCAGACTGGATTTTTGTCGAGAGAAAAAATTAAAACTTGGGAAAATTGAAATTTGTAGTTTCATTTAGACGTGTAACAAGGGAAAATTGAATTTTGTCCGGCGCCACTATATTAATTAGGCGATTTTAGTGTCCTTTCGAGGGTAATAAAATTTCAGGCCTGACATTTCGAGTGATTTAATTAAAAATTACCGGCAAAGAGTTGTTATCGGTGCGAGTATCAGGTAACTCGAGCGAAGTCCTAATTTGGCTCTTAATTTAAAAATAATAATTTTGCTTAAACTGAGGAGGCGGTGTTCTATTTCCTGTTATTTTCTGTTATGAAATCTGCCACGAAGCCACTCAGATACGCAACAACAATAATTACAGTAGCAGAAGAATTCTCATATTTCCGTCTACGATTAAGTTACAATTATTTCAAAGAGTAGGATATTTTCAGGACGCTCGTCACACAAACAAGCAATAACCCTATCCAGAAATTAATCCGAATTCCAGATTCGAATAATATCCCTCCACAACGCGTGCACACAGCTAAATTACATTCATTTCTCATAACCAACAATAAAAACGTGGAACATCAACCGGAGTCACCGGAAATTGGAGCGTCGTCGCAATCGAAGAAAAGCCGGATTAAACAGCGCTTAGTTCTAATTAGCTTCTCTCAGTTTAATTACACGTAAAATTAATATTTCTGCTCGTGTATATTTTCTACACTTTGTCCTCTAGGCAGGATGCAATCCTGTCCGAAACAGGTCTTTGTTTGATTAACCGGTTTAAATTGCTATTTATCTTGATTAGACAGTCAGGTTCAATGTGACCCTTGGAAATTGTGTTACCTTGTTTGTTTTACCAATTTTCTTACTCTATTGATTACTATGAGCTTTTACTTCGGTTCGGATATCGAGTTTAGTTCGTGTCAACGCTGATAGAAAAATCAAAGTGTTTGTTTTGTTTTTTACGAGTTTTTAGATTTTTTTGGGCGATTGAATTAGTGTTCTTGATCGTTTAATAAAATAAGATCAGACTGAAAACTTTTCTGCCGACACGAGAGAAGGTGGGAAACGTTGCAGGAAACGAAGTTCGATCCATACCGGATAAAAATCTCTATGTGGTGGTGAAAGATATTATTCGCGAAACATTTTAAAACTGTAGATGTAGAGCGTACAAATTTGCTATATTACTTTTAAAAACGTTGCAGTGTATATTCTCTAGATTCTGTAGCGAGTGAAGCGAGCTATTTTATATTACGTTTAAATACAAATCGAGATTATTTTACTTTTAAACACAAACCGATTTTTGCGAGATTTCTCAAACATGTAACGCAATTTTCCTCGAGGGAAAAATTCTCAAATGTAACATAAACAAGGCGAAAAACGATACCGTAAATCAAATTTCTGCAGCTACTTATTTGTTTCACGTAATAAAATCAGATTTTATAACCTTTTCCCTTCGCAACGAATTAAAACTCGATGAGAAAAGTCAGGTAATAAAGAAACATGATAAATAATTTGACCTTTAACGTTCGTAACCGCCATCGTAAACCAATAATTCGTTTCTCATTATTTTCGTTGCGTGGGGCATATTAATTAAGCACGACGTCCTCAGATCAAAATGTCAACGTGTTTTGCAAAAGTGTGCGTATGCGTGTGACGATTTTTGTTTTATCGGTGGGTTTTTTGAATAAATCATGGTTTGAAAATTTCAGGACTCCAAAATCGCTTGAGAAGTTAGAGAATTAAATTGCGCCCTTGAGCTGTCAGACGCAGTTCATGAGCCTAAAATTTGATACAATCTTTGCTTTTCTTTGTCGAATTTAAATCAAGAGTTGTTACTAGAAGTCGAACACACATTCGCTCGTGCGGTTATAATCGTACTTCAGGACGAAAACAGTGGCGAATTGAAAAAATACGTTGACGATGAGATATTCTTAAGATTTTGGGATGACGTCACCGCTTTGTTTAGGGGAATGCATTTTACCATTTTCACCACACAACATGTGCTAAAATATATTCTGGCGTGCATTTTAAATGATGCTGAAATCACCCTCATTCTATATAATAATATGGAATAATTCAAAGTGTAATTATGCAACAAATGTACATAAAATTTAGGGGTGGCGATTCTGATTTTGAATCAAATCATTGACATGTATGTATTTTGGCCTACAAATGAGTGCAGTTTTAACAAGAGTGTGAACAATATAATCAGAAAAACTGAAAAAGGAGAATTTTGATGACAGGTGATAAGAGCAATAGCAACCAACAGAAAAAACGAATTAGCAATTATTTTTGGCTACACGCTTTTGTAAAGAATTGTGCGGTTTATATTTATATGAACATGCTAAATTGAATTTTGTCGAACAAATAGCTTTGCAACGTTTTAATCAATAATGTATAATTTACTGCTGTTTGACGTTCAATTAAAATAATTACCATATGGTTTTAGTTGATTAATAAATTATCACTGTATGTGTGACATTTCAGTAAAATTTTGGCTGCATTTTAACGAAGTTCCAAGTATTTAAATTATTCCAACCTAAATTTTAATTAATTAACCGATAAATTCTAATCAAAAATTCCACAAAAAATCTTTTTCAAATTGAATGAATCCGGATTTTTCACCGTCTTTACCACATAATCGAAAAAATAAGCAGTCTAGACAGACAACTTTAATATTTTATTAAAAATGGTTGGATGAGGAGATGAGTGAGAACTTTGGTTCACGGTTTGATAGAATATCACAAAAATAAGTATAGATTCGTGATCCTAAGGATATTTCTGATAAGATAACCACTTCTCGGTACTGATTTGTACCGATTTAGACGGTTTTAATATCTTGTTGAAATTGGTGGATGTACCAGATGAATGAGTTTTCTCATTTTTTTTTTCAATTTTTACTTTCAACAACATCGGTCAGGTCAGGTCAGGTCAGGTCAGGTCAGCTCAGGTCAAGTCAGATCAGGGGCGAAGTTGCTCTATTCTGTTACGAATTTAATTGGAATGTGTTTGCGTTCATAGCTGGATACGCATATAGTTAGCTTTAAAGAATTTCGTTTCATCATTTAGGAGAATAAATCCCTGACGATGAATAATTTGCTTAAATACAACCCTGAAATTTGAGCAGGTTTTAAAGCGACACAAGTAGCCTCTGTAACTGAAGAACAAAACAAGTAAAAGTTTGAACTAAAATAGAACGAAGCGCATCATTTTATAAATGAGTTTTCCTCAGTAATTGGAAAAGATATGTTAAAAATGACCGCAAATTTGGAATCCTGGGAAAACTTAGTAGTGGAATTAAATTTTGCACCAAGTTTAGCAATTTTATTCATTTTTTTTTATTGTTGAATGCGACAGAATAATAATTAAATAACAAAATTTATTTCAAAAATGTTTAAGGTTTAAAGTATTCTAAAAGAAATTATGCTTTTCTTCAACTACCCTGATGTCTGGACAAAATAATGAAAGAAGCAAAATTTTGAATCATGATAAATGACTACATAATTGACCTAACCTAATCATGATACATGTAAAAATGAGATTTTCCTCATACATCTGATAAGGTACAACAAAAATAACTACAAATTCGTAATTCTGATAAAATTTCATAAAAGAAAAACACAATTTTTTACCAAGTAGAGCAATTTAATTTTTGATAAAATTGGTGGAGGCGCCGGGATAATTAAATAGCACAAAATTGATTTCGAAAATGTTTAAAACTTTATAATTCAAATACAGAATTATAAACGAAGTAATGTTTTCTTTAACTACCTTGGTGTCTGGACAAAATAACAAAAGAAACAAAAGTTTGAATCGTGATAAATGGCTGATCTGATCTGATCTGATCTGATCTGATCTGATCTGATCGATGTGGCTAATCTGTTTTTATTAAAATGAGATTTTCCTCCGACATTTGGTAAAATACAACAAAAATAACTACAATTTCCTAATCGTGAGAAAATTTAATAGAAGAATAACACCACTTTGGACCAAGTTTAGCAATTTAATTTTTATTAAAATTGGTGGACGCGCCGGGATAATAATTAAATTAAACAAACTTTAATCCAAAAATGTTAAGACGCTCTACTTGAAATATGAATTTTGAACGATATTATGCTTTTCTTTAGCTACCTCGATGACTAGACAAAATAACAAAAGAAGTAAAAATTTTATTCATAATAAATGATTAACAGAATCTGATCTAACCTGATCAACGTGGCTAATTTAACAAATTAACTACAAATTCATACTTCTGAGAAAATTTCATAGAAGAATAACACCATTTTTGACCAAGTCTAGTAATTTAATTTTTTGATAAAATTGGTGGAGGTGCCGGGATAATAATTATACTAAACAAAATTTATTTCAAAAATGTTAAGACTTTCTGCTTCAAATAAAGTATTCTAAACAAAATTATGCTTTCTTTATCAGCTTGACCTCTCGACAAAATAATAAAAGAGCCAAAATTTTGAACCATGATAAATGACTATTTGACCTAACCTGATCAATATTTTTATTGAAATGAGATTTTCTTCAAACATTTGATAAAGTACAACAAAAATAACTACAAATCCGTAATCCTCAAGAATTTCATAGACAAATAACAAGATTTTGGATCAAGTTAAAAATATAATTTTTTTATTAAAATTGGTGGAGACGCCGGGATAATAATTATACTAAACAAAATTTATTTCAAAAATGTTAAGACTTTCTTCTTCAAATAAAGTATTCTAAACAAAATTATGCTTTTTTTTCTAGCTTGATTTCTGGACAAAATAATGAAAGAAGTAAAATTTTGGACCATGATAAATGACTATTTGACCCAACTTGATCAATATTTTTATTAAAATGAGATGTTTCTGAGACACATGATAAAGTACAACAAAAATAACTACAAATTCGTAATTTTCAAAAAATTTCATAGACAAATAACAAGATTTTGGACCAAGTTAAAAATTTTATTTTTTTATTAAAATTGGTGGAGGCGCCGGGATAATAATTATACTAAACAAAATTTATTTCAAAAATGTTAAAACTTTCTACTTCAAATAAAGTATTCTAAACAAAAATACGCTTTTTTTATTAGCTTGATCTCTGGACAAAATAATAAAAGAAGTAAAATTTGGAACCATGCTAAATGACTATTTGACCTAACCTGATCAATATTTCTATTAAAATGAGATTTTCCTCAGACATTTGATAAAGTACAACAAAAAGAAGTACACATTCGTAATCCTCAGAAGATTTCATAGACAAATAACAAGATTTTGGACCAAGTTTAACAATTTAATTATTTATTAAAATTGGAGGAGGCGCCGGGATAATCATTATATTGAAGAAAATTTATTTCAAAAATGTTTAAATCCTACTTGAAATAAAGAATTCTAAACGAATTTATTAATTTCCTTAATTACCTTGATGTCTGGACAAAATAAAGGAAATAAAAGTTTGAATCACGATAAATGACTGACCTGATCTGACCTAACCTGATCAACGTGGGTAATTTATTTTTATTAAAATGAGATTTTCCTCAGACATTTAATAAGGTATAACAAAAATAACTACAAATTCGTAATCTTGAGAAAATTTTTTGAAGCATTTTGGACCAAGTTTAGCAATTTAATTTTTTGTTAAAATTGGTGGAGGTGCCGGGATAATATAATTAGATTAAATAAAATTTATATCAAAAACTAAGCTCAACACTTCCTAATTGAAATAGAATTATAATTTTCTTTAACTACCTCGATGTCTGCAGAAAATAGCAAAAGAAGCAAAATTTTGAATGACGATAAATGACTGATCTGATTTGACGTAATCTGATTAATGTGGCTAATTTGTTTTTAGGAATATGAGACTTTCCCCAGATATTTGATAAGATACAACAAAAATTACTATAAATTCGTATTTCTGAAAAATTTCATAGAAGAATAATACAATTTTGCCGAAAGTTTAGTAATTTAATTTTTGCTGAAATTGGTGGGGGCGCCGGAATAATAATTATATTAAACAAAATTTATTTCAAAAATATTTCAGAATTCCTACTTCAAATAAATAATTCTAAACGAATTTACACTTCGTCTTACCTACCTTGATGTCTGGACAACTTAATAAAACAAGCAAAATTTTGAATCATTATAAGTGACAGAATTGATCTGACCTAGACTAATCAACCTGGCTAATTTCTTTTCATTAAAATGAGACTTTCCTTAAACATTTAATAAAGTTCAACAGAAAATAACTACAAATTCATAATCCTGAGAAATTTTCATCGTTTCATCAAGTTTAGCAAATTAATTTTTTATTAAAATTGATGGAGGAGCCGGGATAATTAAATTAATCAAAATCTATTTCAAAAATATTTAAGACTTCCTACTTCAAATACAGAATCCTAAACGAAATTATGCTTTTCTTTAACTACCTTGATGTCTGGACAAAATAACAAGGTCTATTCTTGAATATGGCTGTGTCATTTGGAATCCATATTACAGAAATGGAGTTGAGCGTATTGAAAAGATACAAAGAAAGTTGCTTAATTTTATTTTATTTAAACTTAAAATAGATAAAAATAAATATTCCTACGAGGATCGCCTTCAGTTGCTAGGATTGGAATCACTTGAATTTCGTAGGAATAAATTTATGTTAATTTATGGTTATAAACTTTTGCATATTCAATTTAATTGTCCAATTTTAATTAATTTTTTTAACTTTCGAGTTTCTAATTATAATACTAGAGTATTATAATACTAGAGTATTATAATTAGTTTCTATGAAGCTTCAGAGAACTAATTATGGATTTCACTCTCCTTGTATGAGAACTGCAAGACTAATTAATGACCTACATTCATCTATTGATATATTTAATTGTATATTTGAACCTCTTTAGAAAAATGTTATCTTATAATCATATTTATTGAGTTTTATTATTTCTGTTTGTTTTGAAGGTACAATCTGCATTGTTTAAATTACTTTGTAAATTGCCTATTTGGATTTTTCTGTAATTAAATAACAACAATAAACAATAAACAAATAACATCAGATTTTCCTCAGACATTTGATAAGGTATAACAAAAATAACTACAAATTCGTAATCCTGATAAAATTTCATTGAAGAATAACACCATTTTGAACCTATTTTAACAATCCAATTTTTTGTTAAAATTGGTGGAGGCGCCGGGATAATAATTAGATTAAACAAAATGTATTTCAAACGTGTTTAATAAAGGATTCGAAACAAAATTATGCTTTTCTTTAACTATCTTAATGTCTGTACAAAGTAACAAAAGAAGCAAAATTTTGAACCAAGATAAATTACTATTTGACCTAATCTGATCAATGTTGCAAATTTGTTTCTACAAAAATGAGATTTTCCTCAGACATTTGACGTGATACAATAAAAATAACTGCAAATTCGTTTTACTGAGAACATTTCATAGAACACCATTTTGGATCAAATTGGTGGAGACGCCGGAATAATAATTATATTAAATACAATTTATTTCACTAATTTCTTTTTATAAAAATGAGATTTTCTTCAGACATTTGATAAGGTACAACAAAAATAACTACAAATCCCTAATCCTATTTTGTTAAAAATGTTGGACGTTCTGAAGAGGGAGACCTACTTGTTTATATTCTAGACTACATGAAACGTCAAAAAATCGTAAAATTAGCATCACGTCAAGTAGAACACCATCTACTTCATTTCTTCTTAGCTTACATTCGAGATGTAAAAGGATACTGAGAACTTGTGAATCTCTAGAGGGTAACGTGCTTAATAATAATTTACCGTTGAGCTTCAACGACTTCATTTGCATCAAGCTGATGGAAATACTTAACAAGATATTAAATAAGTGTCATATGCACCCCTGGAACACTTCCTTTGTTAAATGGAAATTTAATCTTTACGTTTATAATAGTGTTAGAACCCTTTCCACCATACGAATAATCTTAGTGAAAAGGAAAAAATTCCTTAAGCCGTTACAGTCTACTCCGAAGTAAGTATACACAAAATTATTCATTACGAAAACACACATACACACCCCGATAAATATAAATTTACAATTCCAAATCAAAAAATTGCGATGCGTACTAACGAGATGTATTATCAGGGTAGCGAGTGGTTACTGCCTCGAGCACTCGGCCTCGAATTTCGATAAGGGAGTCCAGAAAAACAACAAAAAAACAAAGCGCAACACAAAAAATTTACAGGAGTGTGTTTCAAGCTTATACACCATTAATTTCCTCCTCGAATTGTGGTTTTTACGAAATTAGAGTACAATACAACGACAACCAACATTGTATTGAATAAACCCCGACAAATGTGACAGCTTTCGTGCAACGCTCTAATTCATGCATTAAAAGCGACTACAAATTTAATAAATTCCACAATACAACCGTCCACACCTCAACAAAACATTAACCACTGGTATCGAGATCACCACCCCTTCCACGCTCAAAATTTCTCATAATAAATCACAATATGTGGTGCGATAAAATTACATGGAGCTGTGTTTGCTTCTGATCACGAATATCTCCATAATCGATTCAGAATTCAGAAAAATAATCGGAGACGCTTTACGAAATCGACTCTCCTCCATTTACTAAAAGAAACGAACAAAACTTGTTGCATTTATTTGCTTTGGGAAACGCTCTTCCAGCTAAATCCCAATTTTACAACCGGAAAATTGTCGCAAATCGATAGTTATTGGACAAATTCCCCACTTTCGTGCCCGAGTCCCGCTTTTCGTTCAGTCCCCGAAAAACGAAAATATTTTCATTTCGACATGTATTCTTTCATTTATCACTGGCTTAGCTGGGTCGTAACTCACGTTCGAGCTCGCAAAAAACGAAAATAACTGCAAACTCCGGGAAGTGTTGCTCTGGACGCACGAGTGAATGTAACATATATGCAAATGATCGTTCGAAGTAGATGAGGGAGTTGGGAAAGTTCACGTTACACGTAAACCTATTTAGAGTAAATACACAACTTTGTAATAGTGAAAAGGAAAGACAATTAGCGAAGGAATCGAATCGAGTCTCAAATTGAGATTAATCGGGCGAAGCGGAATGAGGGATAAATTAAACTTAACTCTGGCGTTTAAGGAAATTGTTCATTGTAAAACGGCGTGCTTAATGGCTGAGTAAAGCCGAAGTTACAAATTGTAATTTATTTTGAAGCGGTTTAGCAAAAAATCGAATTGTGGATGAGGAAAAATCATAACAGAAATTGGAATTGAATGAAGAAAATTTATTTTACTACTCCTTAACGAAAAAATAGCCACTGGCCAAATACCATTTTAATAACTATATTCTGCCTTTTAAGATTACAAAATGTATATTTCATTATTTGCGCAAACACGCAAAAAATTTAGCCCGTTTCACAATACAAAGAATAAATATTTATGAAACGGAAAAATAAGCTATTGTTTCTCCAACAAACAAAACAGATTTTTTCATCTTATAATAATTAAGCTCGCAACTTGCTGCTTGCACATTTATTATTTTTACAATCTCGAATCTAAAAGGAGACTGTAAATAAAGAAATGTGAAATACGTGGAAGATGAGATTCAAAGGGAAAATGAAATCAAAGAGTCTGAAATTATTGTAAGAAAATGATTTCGATGCGAGGTTGCGATTCCATCGGAAACCATCAAAGGAAAGTAATGAAAAATTTATGATTCACTTCTTTTTGCGTTATTTATGTATACCGTTTTAGCAACGTACACCCTTTGGTGTTCATTAAAATTATTACCTCTTCATTTAGCAATTTGTGTTCTGATGTAGTTGCTTATTGACTTATCAGCACGAAACCACGTACAAAGGAAATGCAATCTTTGTTTAATGAGAAGAGTCTCTCCGACGACCTTTGATATAACTACATTTCAAAGAAGTTTTTTTTCTTAGTCATACTGTTGGGTTAATGACGAAATACTTAATAAAAAAAAATATTTACCATGAGATAACTTCTCCCAATGCGACACGTCGAAACTTAACCTTTTATTGTATCATAGAAATGTTTCCCCGGAAAGACTCAAATTCTCGTCCGAGCTAGAAACTTTATTAACTTACCAAGAACGACGAACAAAGGAATTTAAAAAGTAAGTGAAAACCCCTAATGGTTGCAACGGGATAATCTTGCCATTCAATTATTTTGTTGGTTTTGTGTCCATTCTATCTAAAATTTTGTTTCTCAGTTTTGCAGGACTGTGTGAAGAATTGGGAACACAAGAGATTTAAAACAAAACGTTACAAAAGTAGAAAAGAATTAGATACGACACAAAATCGACAGAAAGCGGTTTAAATTAAATTTGTGTAAAATGTCGTGACAGAGCTCACTGCAGATGCGCGGACGACAACAGAGTAACAAATGCGGTTTAGATTCATTGGGATGCCTAGATTTAGTACCAGAATTTATTCGTAGTTTATAGCTACCACGACAACCATTAGATTCGTTTTACGATGGAACTCCATTACACAGTTGTGACCAGAAGATAGTTTTGAACTAAAGTGTCCAACTCAAACTAGTGTGATTTTAAATTCCTGTTCTAGTTGTAGATCTTTAAAAAATCGCCCTATACATTTCGAAAAAATTGCTATTCATAATAAAAAAGTTCTTTTTGCCCAGACGAAAAAGTGCTTTTACACCTCGGAGAAAAATGTACTAACAAGAACAATAAAGTCAATAAAAATGATGGCTGCTTAATTATAACTACATAACATTTTGCTTGCTCTGTATTCTTTCTTTATACTTTGCTTTTTCGAGTTAAAAAAATTCAAACGATTATTGAAACTTGAGTGAAATTTTATTTTATTATTAACACCTACTGATTAAAGCCCTGTTTTCTTTTGTACTGCGAGTATATAACCAATTATTTTCGTTAGTCGGTACGTGCGAAATTTAATCCGCGTTAATGTTTTCAAGCGATTCTAATAAAAATTAGCCTTTTTCAATCAAACCTGTTACAAAAAAGTATTTATCGGGATTACGTAAAAATTTACTTATAAAGAGTAAATATTACGTGTTTTGAAAAATGTTTACTAAAAATTTGGTTATTTCGTTATTTCGATAAAACTTTCCTCTCGCAATAATTTTTCAAAGAAGTTTTTCTTTGAAAAATTATAAATTTTTTTGCTATTTTTGTAAACTGATAACCTCTATAAACTTAAAACGAGTGGCGTAAATAACACAGCAACATTTTTTTGACTTCAATTTTTTTTTGGTCGTTTCAGTTTTTCGATTTGCAATTTTTCGAGTTTTCAAGTTCAAATTTTTCAGTTTTTTAATTTTTCCACTTTTGGATCTTGCAATTTTTCGATTTAAAATTTCTGGTGGTTTCAATTTTAATTTTTGAATTTCTCGGTCTATCAAATTTTGGATTTTTCAATTTTTCGATTTTTGAATTTCTCCATTTTTCAACTTTTCGTTTAAGTTTTAAAATTTTCCTTATAAGTATGTAATAATTATTATAATTTTTTTTAATTTTTCCCTTCAATTTCACGGTTTTAGAATTTTTCCACTTTTCAACTACAGGATATTAAAATTTTTTCATTTATTGGATTTTTTAGTTTTCGGATTTTTCAATTTTCAATTTTTTAATTTCCCGATATTTAATTTTTCAATTTTTAGAATTTTCAGTGTTAGTTTTTCAAAGTTAAATGCAATTTTGAGGATTGCATAATTTTTCGACTCATTATTTCTTTCGGTTTTTAGGTTTTTTAATGTTTCATTGTTCAATTTGCGTTTCTTCAGTTCTTCAATTAGCAATTTATTGATTTTCCACGTTTTCGATTTGGTAAATATTCGTTTTTTCAGTTTTTTTGAATTTTCAAATTTTTTCTCATTTTTAGTTGAATTTCTCGATATGCACTTAATTTTTCAATTTTTCGGTTTTTCAATATTAGTTTTTCGAATTTACATGCAATTTTGACGATTCCATAATTTTTCGATCTTACAATTTTTGGGTTTTTAATTTTTCAATTTGCAATTTCTCGGTTTTCAGTTTTTCAGTTTATCAAATTTTGAATTTTTCAATTTATCGACTTTTCAATTTTAGATTTTTCGTTGAATTCATTTTTCAACTTTTCGTTTCTTCAATATTTGATATGAAATTTTCCTAGTTTTCATTTTAAATAAGTAATAATTATTATAATTTCTAAAAAAAATTTCCGTCTTCAATTTACAGTTTTACAATTTTTCCACTTTTCAACTATTGGGTTCTAAAATAATTTTTTTCATTTATTGGGTTTTTCAATTTTCGGATTTTTAATTTTTCAATTTTGAATTTTCCGATATTTTATTTTTCAATTTTTCCATTTTTCAATGTTAGATTTTTCGACTTTATGTTAAATTTTGAAGATGCCATAAGTTTTCGATTTTACAACTTTTGAATTTTCCAGTTTTTCGATTCATCATATTTTTCGATCTTTAGGTTTCCCGATTTTTCGTTTTCCTATGTTTCAATGTTCAATTTTTCGATTTTTCCAGGTTTTCGATTTCTCGTTTTTTTCAATGTTGGTCTTTCGAGTTTACGTGCAATTTTGACGATTCCATAATTTTTTAATTTTACAATTTTTGGGTTTTCCAATTTTTTGATGAATTAATTTTTTCGATATTTAGGTTTCTCGATTTTTCGTTTTTCAGTGCTTCATTGTTCAATTTTTCGTTTCTTTAGTTCTTCAATTAGCAATATTTCGACTTTCCACATTTTCGATTTGGCAATTTCTCGGTTTTTCAGGTTAGGTACTGATTTTCCATTTTTTTTTTAATTTTAATTTTTTTATTTTTAATTTTTGAATTTTTGGATATTTTATTTTTCAATTTTTGGATTTTTCAATGTTAGTTTTTGGACTTTACATGCAATTTGGTAAAGTCTGTAATTTTTTTATTTTACAATTTTTGGATTTTTCAATTTTTAGGTTTCTCGATTTTTTTGTTTTTCCATGTTTCAATGTTCACTTTTTCGATTTTCCACGTTTTCGACTTGAAAATTTCTCGTTTTTCAGGTTACTGATTTTTCAACTTTTTTCAATTTTTAATTTTTCTAGTTTTAATTTTTGAATTTCTCGATATTTAATTTTTTAATTTTTCGATTTTTCAATGTCAGTTTTCGAATTTGCATGTAATTTTGACGACTTTCAATTTTTCGGTTCATCAAATTTTGGATTTTTTAATTTTTCGATTTTTCAATTTTAGATTTTTCATTGTCCCCATTTTTCAACTTTTCGTTTATTCAATTCTTATATCAAATTTTCCTAATTTTAATTTTAAATATGTGACAATTATTATAATTTAAAAAGAAATCCGTCTTCAATTTTACGGTTTTAGAATTTTTCAATTTTCGAAATTTTTATTTTTCAAATTTTGAACTTCCCAATATTTTATTTTTCAATTTTTCGATTTTCCAATGTTAGTTTTTCGAATTTACATGCAATTTTGACGATTCCATAATTTTTCAATTTACAATTTTTGGGTTTTCCAACTTTTTTCAGTTTTCATCATTTTTTCGATTTTTAGGTTTCCCGATTTTTCGTTTTTCAATGTTTCATTGTTCAATTTTTCGTTTCTTCAGTTCGTCAATTAGCAATTTTTATATTTTCCATGTTTTCGATTTGGCAATTTCTCGTTTTTTCTGTATTTTAATTTTTCTTTTTTTTTCAATATTTAGTTTTTCAATATTGGTTTTTGAATTTCTCGATATTGAATTTTTTAATTTTTCGATTTTTCAACATTAGTTTTCCGAATTTACATGCAATTTTGACGATTCCATAATTTTTCAATTTTACAATTTTTGGGTTTTCCAACTTTTTTCATTTTTCATCATTTTTTCGATTTTTAGGTTTCCCGACTTTTCGTTTTTCAATGTTTCATTGTTCAATTTTTCGTTTCTTCAGTACTTCAGTTAGCAATTTTTCGATTTTCCACGTTTTCGATTTGGTAATTATCCGTTTTTCAGTTTTTTCATTTTTCTTTTTTTTTCATTATTTAATTTTACAAATTTTAATTTTTTAATTTCTCAAAATTTAATTTTTTAATTTTTCGATTTTTCAATGTTAATTTTTCGACTTTACATGCAATTTTGACAATTCCATAATTATCCGATTTTACAACTTTTGGGTTTTTCAAATTTTTTATTCACTATTTTTCAATTTTTCCCGATGTTTTAGGTTTTCCATTTTTAATTGTCCGATTTTTCAACTTTTCGATAAAAAAAATGGAAAAATGGCAAAATTCTAAAATTGAAAAATCAAAAATTAAGAAACGAAAAAGTATAAAATGAAAACTTTGAAACATTAAAAAATTGGAAATCAAAAAATTAATAATTGAGAAACTTTAAAATCGAAAATGTGCAAAATCGAAAAAATTAAATACTGTAAAATAGAAATATTGAAAATCAAAGAAATCGGAAAATCGGTTAATAGAGCAGTTCAAAAATTGCAAAACTGAAGAATAATTGTATCAACGAAAATTGAAAGAATCGAAAGAAACATTGAAAAATATAGAAAATGAAGAAACGAAAAATTGTGATATGAAATCGAGAAAATAAAAATTAAAAAATCTGGAGAATGAAAAACAAAAATCAAGAACTTGAAGAAACGCAAAATTTAAAAAGAAAATGAAAAATTTTGATACCAAAAAATTGTAAAATCGAAGAAAAATGGAAAACGACGTCATCAATTTTTGAAAGGGGATAAATAAACAAATTTTTATTAACGATCTGCGATAACCTTAAGTAGTTTGAAAGATTTCAAAGCAAGTCGGTCCAGTAGTTTCGGAGATTGTCTCTCTAATTAAAATTCGGACAGACAGACGGACGGACAGACATACGAAAACGGGAGATCTATTCTAAGATCATGTAGACACTCCTCTTAATACATTATTCCCACAATACCCAAAAATATCCCCAATATTCGATTTATGTATTAAACCCCGATACTTGAGAATGGGTCAGCAAATTTCTAATTCTAGTTGGTTATTATCACACGAGGAGGTGAGATGGTGTGGGTGTATAATTTCTCCAGGAAACATCGTTACCACACGAAGGTGAAATGTTGAAGGTGTATAAACCTACACAAATAATCACCACCCAGAGCTAACACTATTGGAAATTTCCATTTATAGATACTGCACAGACTTTGGATTTCTTTTTCATTTTTCATAACAACTATTGATTGTATTCGCATGCTTCATTCCTTGTCATTCCATAATTTCGAATGTTTAATTAATAACACCCATTAATTATAACGTACGTCATAACTCTAAATACCATTCTGGTTAGTTTTCCGCGTCACAAAAATTTGGGCCCTTTGCTCTTCTTAGAATTTACGAATGATCTAATATTTGAATAAACTCTCAATATTTACTCTCTAATACATACTATAAATGTTAATATTATTAGTATAACAAACCTATTCGACAAATAAGTTCGCCGTGTAACAAATATTAGAATGTCGTCAAGGGTTTATAAAAGCCCTAAAAGTATCCTTTTTCCAACATTTCAAAAGTTTCTATCTATCTCACAATATCTCACGTTTCCAAACTTACCCTTAAATAAAAAATCGCCCCTCTTAAATTACCTCCACCAAAAATTCCACCCCACAAACCTGGCAAAACTTTTTCGCAAAATTTAAATAGCCGCTTGAAGCGATCATTGCCCTTTCCCAGCTCCCCAAAGACTCAAAAATCATAACCCACCGTCTGCGACTCGCCATAAGCTCTCCTGCATTATTAACCCAGCCTGTTATGACGTCCGCCGGATCCCCAAAAACGGCGTTCCAGGCTCGAGACGTCCGTCGATCCTCTCGCATAGCGTGGGAGTGCGCCTATGGCGCACGTCTAGTCCAAAAGCTTACAGGTGAGTCTGAATTCTGGTATTGACCCAGCCGCATTTGCAAGCGTCTCCGCACCCGGATCGGGCGCTACCGTCGCTCGACGTCGTCTGGCGTCGGGCTTCAGTTAGCGCCCGCCGTGAGTGGAGACATGTCTTTGTTTCACTGTGCTGCTGCTGACACGGAGCTTAATTGGTAAGTCGATAAAAGAGCTTTTTTTCTAAGGGTCGTGGATCGTGGAGGGAAATGTTTGGGTTTTTGCGATTTTTGGGGCGGCGGGAGGAGCGGCAGAAAGTTTGAGACTTGGAGGGGTTTCCCGCGGAAATGTATGCTGACGCTCGAAATGTTTTTTGCGTTGGGGTGAAAGTTGGAATGGCGCCAAAAATTGGAAAAAAATGGTTAAAAAATGCGCATGATTAAATTAAGACAAAAATCTAACAAAAAAACTTAAAAAAAAGGTTATTAATTTTTAATTTTGTGTTTTATTGTTCTCTGCTATAAATCATGGTTTTTGACGGATTTTTTTTCTAATATTGTGTTGATTTTGCAAGGCTAAAAAAAGAAATAAGATGGAGACGAGATGAACAACTTAATCAAGTTGAAAAAGTAACGAATGTGTTTTTTTCTAGTTGAGCAACATCGCAATCTAACAAAAGAGTAAAAACTTCTTTGCTCAAGTTTGTTGATAAGAAAAGATTTTTTATTTAAAATAGGTTTTCTTAAAGTTATAAAACTCGATAATTAATCCTACATTAATAATGAGAGAACGCACTTAAAAGTTAATTGACTCTTTTAAGTCTAAAATATTATTAACTAAATGGAAGTAATTATCATATACATTAACCCATTCCCGAAATTTTTATCAACTGAAATTAGTTAAATGTTTCAGTTCGGCAGTATTTTTATAATGAAATTTCGTCACATAAGAAACACATCATATTAGTAAGACTTCATTTTCTAAGTCGTACTAATATTATTAAATATTTCCAGAGCAAAAAAATGTTTCTAATTTAATTATTAATTTAGAGTTACCCCGATTTTTTAATGTCATCTACAAAAGGTTATAGTAAAAATGTACTAAAATTAAAAATTATGTAATAAAATAAATATTATAATGTCGTTTTTGTTTTTAACATGTTTTTGAGTTTATCGGGGATATGGTATATCACTAATCCGAATTAATCAGTTTATTTCTTCCAAAAACTGGATGACATAATCTCAAAATTTTACTATGTAAATCTCATCTCAATTTTACTTTCTCAAAAAAATTATCAACAGAAAATCTATTTTATTGATTAAATCAAAACGACAAAATTTATTTTTAAAGTTCTGGGAATCTATAACACTTTATGGTAGTGATAAAATTTTGTTAAGACAATTTCTCTTGAATAGACACAACGTCCTCCTTTATTAGTCATTTAATAATCCATCCGTATAATGTTCTTAAAAAAAACACTAGGCGTTGTCTCAAAAACATCCTCAGACGCTCAAGATTTTTTCAAATTCTTTCAAAAACAATATACCAAGGGGCCAGAGATTCTTTCAAATTTTTGAAAAACAAAGCATTCAGAGCTCCAATTCCTTTCAAGACAAAAGACTAAGGCATCCGAAAATCTTTAGAACTTTCGAAAACAAGGCATTTAGAGTCTCGAAGTTTTTTCAAATTCTTTCAAAAATAAAAAACCAAGGGGTCCGGTCAGGTCAGGTCTTTCAAACTTTTTCAAAAACAAGGTATCCAGAGCTCCCAGATTTTTCCAAATTGTTTCAAAAACGAAACACTAAGGCGGAATCTTTAAAATTTTCAAAAGCACGGCATCTAGAGCCCCAAAGTTTTTCAAATTCTTTCAAAAACATAACACAAAAAACCCTTTAACTTGTTTCACATATTGAAAAAATGGCTCTAAGTATGTATTAAGAATTCTTTCAAATTGAACAAAAAAACACTAGGCGCTCCTAAAGTTCTTTCTAATTCTTTCAAAAACAAAACACAAGGAACTCCTAAACTTATTTCACATATTGAAAAAAGGCTTTAAGAATCTCAAAAATTTCTTTCATATTGAAAATAAAATGAACACTAGGTTGGTGCCCCCAAAATTCTTTGAAATTATTTGAAAAACAAACTCCAAGTAGTCCAAAAATCTTTCAAACCCTTTCAAAAACACGACATCCAGATTCCCAAGATTTTTTCAAATCCTTTCAAAAGCCAAACACCAAGGAGTCCGAAATTTTTTTAAACCCTTTCAAAAACAAGATATCCACAGTTATCAAATTTTCAAGGGGCGCGAGATTCTTTCAAACTCTTTCAAAAACAAAACGCTAAGAACTCCTAAAGTTATTTCACAAATTGAAAAAAAGGTTTTAAGGACCCCGAAAATTCTTTTGATATTAAAAAAAAAGGGAAGACTAGATGTTCCCAAAATTCCTTGAAATTTTTTCAAAAGCACCAAGAAGTCCAAGATTCTCTCAAACTCTTTCAAAAACAAGACATCCAGAGTTCTCAAGATCCTTTTAAATTTACAGAGAGATAAAACACAAAGGGGCATGAAATTCTTTCAAACTTATTCAAAAACAAAACACAAGGAATTCCTAAATTTATTTTACATTTTGAGAAAAGGCTCTAAAACTCCGAAAATTCTTTCATTTTGAAAATAAAGGAACACTAGGCGCTCCCAAAATTCTTTGAAATTATTTGAAAAACAATGCATCAAATAATCCAAAATTCTTTCAAATTCTTTCAAAAACAGGATCTCCAGAGTCCCCAAGTTTTTTCAAATTCTTTCAGAAATCAAATACCAACGGGGGCGAAATACTATCAAACTCTTTCAAAAATTTCCAGTCTCCAAGATTTTTTCCAATTCTTTAGAGAAATACTCCAAGGAGTCCGAGATTCTTTCCAACTCTTACAAAAACAAGGCATCTACAGCCCTCAAGATTTTTTTTATTTTTTTCAGAAATAAAACACCAAGGGGCACGAGATTCTCTCCAACTCTTACAAAAACAAGGCATCTAGAGCCCTCAAGATTTTTTTTTAATTTTTTCAGAAATAAAACACCAAGGGGCACGAGATTCTTTCAAACTGTTTCAAAAGCAAAACACAAGGAATCCTAAACTTATTTCACATATTAAAAAAAAGACCCTAAAAACCCCGAAAATTCTTTCATATTGAAAACAGAAGGAACACTAGGTGCTCCCAAAATTTTTTGATATTATTTGAAAAATAATGCACCAAATAGTCCAAAGTTTTCCAGATTCCCAAGATTTTTTTAAATTCTTTCAAAAACAAAACACCAAAGGGTCCGCAATTCTTCTAAACAAGATGTCCAGAGTCCCCAAGATTCTTTCAAATTCTTTCAGAAACAAAGCATAAGAGACCCGAGATACTTCCAAAATCTTTCCAAAACAGAAAAGAAGAAACCCTTCAACTTATTACACAAATTGAAAAAATCGTTCTAAAAACTCCGAAAATTCTTTCATATTGAAAAAAAAGAACACTAGGTGCTCTTAAAGTTCTTTCAAATTCTATCAAAACAAAAATTTTTTCAAATTCTTTCAAAAACAAAACACTAAGGAGTTCAAAATTCTTTCAAACTCTTTCAGAAAAAATATACCTAGAGTCCCCAAGATTTTTTCAAATTCTTTCAGAACTAAAATACCAAGGGGCACGAAATTCTTTCAAACTCTTTCAAAAATAAGACCTCCAGAGTCACCAAGATTTTTCCAAATTCATGAAAAAATACTCCAAGGAGTCCGAGATTCTTTCCAACTCTTACAAAAACATGATACAAGGAACCCCTAACTTATTTCAAGTATTTAAAAAAAGGCTTTAAGAACCTCGAAAATTTTTTGCTGTAGAAGGAAAAACGATCACTAGGCGCCCCCAAGATATTTTTCAAGTTCTTTCAAAAATAAACCACCATTGCTTCCACAGATTTTGTCAAATTCTGTTAAAAATGAAACATAACAATACCAACAATAAAACGGAAGAGACTTCTATAAAAAAAAATATTCTGCGAATTTTATTTTTTTATGGTAACCGCTAATTAAAATGAAAATAGCTGCTAGGATTGTCATCAACCTTATGGCATGGACAAATATACGCTCTGATTGAAAAAAAGTCCTCTAGTAAGCCATGAAATGAATTTCTAAAATGATAATGTTGGTATTCCGACTATTTAACAGTTTAATCGAAAGTTAATTGACAGGAACTGTCAACTTGAGAAAAAAACGCGTTCATACTGCCAATATCATTATTTTAAAAACAAATTTCCTGGGCTACTAGAGAACTTTTTTTCGATTATGGTATTAAATTAATAAAAGTTTAAACAATAAAATAAATTGTTGATGCATCAAATTTTTGTCCTTTTGCAAATATATTGATAAATATTTTGAGATGATGTCATCAAATTTTTAAAAGGAAAAATAAAAAAAATTGTGATTAGCAATTTATGACAACATTAAAATGTTATAATATTTTACATTTTTTTTTTATCTTAAACATCTAATTGTAAGATAAAAAGAAGAAAAACCATAAGTTCCAATTTCGTGGTCATATTTTTTATTTTAAGTTAAATAAAATTCACTTAAGCTTGAGCCTGTGTTAGAAGAGGCGAACATTATTTTTACTTAAAAGCCACGTCATTGTCAAAAACCCTAAATAGCAGGGAACCTAATACATATACAAGAAACAGTACTCTTTAGCAAAGAAGATTTAAAATATTTCGCAACAATTATTAGGAATAAAAAAAATCTTAAATAATTCAAGCATTCCTAACTTTGTTTAATTTAGGATAATTTAAATGTGAAAATAAAACGCTGGTAATAACTAACACTCAAATAAATGAAATCTTTACGTTTAATTCTCTGTCTTGCCACTACAATTTAATTGTTATTTCCAGCGCCGCTTGCTCATTCCTAAAACATCCTAGCTTTAATAACTGGTCTACTAATTAAAGCAGCAGTATCACATTAACTAATTAAAACTATTTTAAACATGCATGGCCTTAATGAAAACTTCTGTAATTACTCTCAACTAACCGGCTTCTTCAAGAGGAGCCTACTTTTCCTCCACTTCTAGTATTTCCCCGTTTTAAAGTAGGATTCTGTTAAACTAAATTTTCAATGAACTTATATGGTGTTTATGCCCCATTCATTTTGTTTGTTTATTATTTGTCTAACAATGATACTCATAATTTCAATTGTGTAACGAACCTGTTGTAGTAACAATAAGTCTGAATTACAATGGTACAAAAACCTGTAACAGTAACATTTATCGGTTGGATTATCGAGCTATTGAACTAACCTATCGAAATGAGCCCCGTTAAAGCGTAATTAATTAATTATTAATTGCGTTGTGTAAGTAGTGACTTGCCAGAAATAAAATAATGGAATTTCTCAAGAAAAGTCAATTTTAATTATACTCCTACTAGCTTAATTAACATAAAAAAATCTCGTCCAAAAAAGAGGAAGGAAAATTAAGTTACTTGAAGCGTAGCTACAACTTTTATAGACAAGATACCATTCCTTAAAATGCAGACCAAATTAGAGCCGTCAATTATTTGCTTAACTTAAAGGTCATGCCGGAAAAACATTCCGATTTCCAGACCCCTGGGAATCCACAATTCGTAACACATTTTTACTAAAATTAAAACCCAAATAATTTTGTAGTCAATTATGATTTTAAACCCTCGAACAAACTTTGTTTATTTCAACTTTGTTATCGCTTCGCCGTACTGACTAAAACAGCAATAGTTACGATGGAAAGATTTACAATAACACCGCGCTTATGTTCAAAGATATGCGAACTAATAACCTAATAAATGGAAGCCTAAAATTGCTTCACATACGCCGTAGAGATAACAACCTCGCCTGTGTATCAACTTTATTCGCACATTCTCCTCGCAAGAACAACTATAAAGTAGTGTTATCATTTAAACCTGAACGTGCCGCTTCCCTAAATGGGTCCTTCGCCGCGCACTATACCGACTTCATTTAGTGGTCTGATACTAACCAAGAAAATACACCTAATGCGACTAATCGATCAAAAAAATTGTATTATTTGTGTCATTTTTAAAGACAAACAACGTCAACGTTTTTTTAAACATCCAATTTGTTGACATGTAGACTTACACAGAAACTTCAGCCAACCGAAACAATAGAATTTGTGGGATTACGCGACGGCAAAATAAGATAAAAGAATAAGAACATACGCAATACACTTGCGTGTGACCTATATTCAAGGGAAATTACATTTTTATACGCAGATTAGATCTGCATCAGTATGTGTTCCCGTTCGTACATTCAGGATAATTATGGCCGCAGGCCTGCGAAACACCCGTGTGTTTAATACTCGGTGTACGTTTTGTTTGGTGGCAAAAATAGCGACGAAGGAAAATTACAGCGGGTTTTGTGCTTTACAACAATAAAAAATGTGGGTAGAATGAAACATGTACACCACGATAACTGATTCAATATAGTTCATCAGTGGTTCATTTTGTTATTTTTTCTTGAAAGACCAGACTCAATGGAGTTCGATATCTGTACCACGGTCATGAATTATGCAGTCGCTTCGCTCGTAAATTATCTTTCAACGCCACTTTGTTAAATTTACAAGAATTAATGTACTTTTAGAGCAGATCGATGAGGAATTTCAAAAATTTTCGAAATGAGAGAAACGTTGACGCAAAATCAATTCACGTTTTCGTTGTTGTGTTATGTCAGTGACATGACATGGTCGTCGCTACTCAATTATCTAAAAGCCTTTTATCTATTTTAGTGGAACTCCAGCTTAAAGTAATTGTTGACTGTATCAAAACTCTTTCCAGTTGACGTTGGACTCGACTTATCCTTTCAGCTAAAAAATCATGTTAGGATATAGATCCACTTTGAGCTGACATTTTAGCCCAAACGAGGGAGTGACGACAACCGAGAGAATTAAGGAAACGAAAGAAAGGATGTTATTGGGTCGATGCCACCCCAACGCATAATAAAATCCAGTATATCCTGGAATTTAATTAGTTAACCCGACCGACGTTTTCCCCATTTCCATTATTTTGACTACTTTTGTGAATATTCTGAGTGAACATCCCACGTCATCTTGAGCTTCATATATTATCTATTATTCCCTTTTCACCTCGTGAAAAATGTATTTGACGTTCCCACCGACGTTCAACAACACCTTGTTACGCACATTCTAAATGAAAAATGAACCTTTCAATAATAAAAAATGTAAAGGAGACCAGAAAGTAAACATTTTTTTGGTTGTTTTTCTCGAAGATAAGCAATGGGTTTAGGTCAGACCTACTTCGTAGTAATTTACTACCTAATCGATTTTCTGTCTTAGTTAAAAGACAAAGAGCTTATAGAAATTCGTAATGTAGTTGATAATCCATCAAAACTGAAAAGGGTATTGTAGGGTTGTATAAGATTAAATTAACGTAAAGAACCTCGGGGCTAGTTATAACTAAATTATCTGATTAAATTAACGTTTGCGTAATCCTAATTGATTTGAGTGCATGTATGTAGTTGTGGTAATGTTGGTAATCACTGTTTTATCTGATATATGGGACACGCTGTTGATTTAAGCTCTCTCATGTCCTGTAAAGTGTGCTGTAGAGACGATTACTGCACCAACAAGCACGGAAAACCTTGTTAATTTCGATATGTATTTAGCATTAATTTTGCAAATACTCTCAAAGAAAGTAAAATATGACCTTTATCGCATGTCACTATCCATTTACCTCCAATAAATTTGTTCTATGAAACTGACATGAATAAGTTTACAGTACGTATTTGAAATCAATCAACTCTAATCGATTGTGATGTTGATATGACACGAATGAAACTTTTATGGTTCGTAATGTATCTATACTGAAGCTTCACTTTTTTGACGATTTTCACACGCAATCTCTTTTGTACAATATTCACCACCTAATTGAGTTTCAGGTTGTGTATTTCAGATTTGGTGAATGCTTGGTTGGAGGTGTTAGTTAAAGCAGGGAGTGCTGAATTAATGACTATTAAAACGCGAGCCTGATGTACTTTTGCTATTAGTTTGACGCAGAAGCGACACCATATTTTTCGCAGCACTAATTTTCTGAATTACATCCATTATAATTAAAACAACATATATCAGAGACATAATTTTCAAACTGCGAAATGCACTTTTCCGGGATTTGGAATAACGGGAAAATGAAACATCCATTACAACCGAAACATCAGCATGTTGCTTTTTTCATTTACGGTTTGTTTTTGCGCCAACTTTTTTAATTACGTGGATACGGTGATAATTCAATACCATTTCGCATCAACATTTATACAGAAGGAAATAAAATGATCCTAAGTTCTATATTAACATGTTTATTTCATTAAACAAACTTTAACAAGTTCTATGTGTGAAAACAATTTAGTTTATTACACATGTCAACTTATCCAAACAAATTTACTGCAGTTCCCGGTTCGAAAAGGCAATTCCAAGTTGTATTTGTTAGTTACAAATGGTTTAACTCTGCTTTGAATAAAGATAAAGCTGCAGTTAATTAAAATTCGTGTGGCAGAAAATATGGTTATTATTCTCGGTACGGTATGATCATCTTTGATTAAACTTTGCACATTCCATAAAATAAATAACTTAAGATAGGATCTCTTTTGTGTTTTTTTCTTTTCTTTGTTATACTTTACTGCTGCCTACACCAGTTCTGTTGTTATTTAAAAAAAGTATCTTAATGAACAAAATATCGTCCACTGGAATAATTTACAACCAAACCAACAAGATTAATGTTTATGCTTAATAAGACAAATGTTCAAACTATACATCATTTTCATGTCACGGCGCGTTGTCGCTTTTCGTTTATACATTTTTTTAGTCGGAAACACATGTAAAACCCCTGACAGCGTTGAAACGCCGGGTCATGAAATACTGTTGCTTCGCATCGCGTATTAGCATTGCAACACGTTTCCGCTGTTTAAAAAAAACATTTCGTTGAAAGCGCTGCTGTTCCCGAATTCAGCTTTTTCTAGCTGGTTTGTTTTTGTATTTTCACGTCAAGTAATTCCGAATTGAACGAAGCAAATATTGGGAGCGACGGAAGTGACATGGCACCTAGGTGAATTTAGCATGATAAATTATCTTGGTTGAAAGTGGATTGAATAAACAGCGCCTTGCAAATGTGCTCGAACTTTAGAATAAGAACAAACATGGTTTTAATTGTCGTAACGCTGGCTCTAGGATATATAGAGCGAAAATGCTCTTAACTTAATTAGCAGTAAAATTATTATTGTTTAATTAAACCCCTTTGAAAAATCCAGCTACCGGTATTGACTTCCTGATTAAGCAAAATTTCACCTTCGTGTTGGAACAATTGTCAGCTCTCCTGCACCCATTAAACTGGATCGCAATTTCACTAAACCCCTCTTAATTTTTCATGAACGCATAAAACCCGAACCGATATGTGATGGCTTTTCCAAAATTCATGAATAAAGGGGATTTTGCCGTGAATGCCTCCATTTTGTTGCGAATCATTTCTAAATTTAGTACCAAACTACAACGTTATATTTCCCCCCAAAGATCTTGATTTAGTTAACGGGAGGATCTTGCTTGTCCTTAGAAAATTACGAGCTTCTACAAGTGGTTTATGGCTCTTGCTCCGTCCAAACTCAATTTCAACACTCAGCGTGCAGTTCCACGACATAAATGGATCAAATCATGCAATATAGTAATAGCCCTGTATCGATTATCTCGAGTGCAGGTGCATTCTGGTAAGCACGGTTAAAATCTGGGTTAATTGGAAGAATCTGGTGTGACACGACATGAAACCAGATTTTATCAGGGATTTTGCGCTAGCACGTAGGATATCTGAAGAAATTGATTGAATTACTCGACTCATTATCGGAAACTAGAAACAAACGCTAAATTCATCCCTCGGATAAAGATACTGTGTGTAATAATGACGTGCGTTGCTAATTATTATTTGTGGCGAGGAATCCAAACAAGTATCCGCTTCATAAAAATTTTAATTTTCCGTTGTTTACTCTTTCCTCGCGCGTTTTTTTCTTTGCAAATTTCTACCTACGGCGGCCATTAATAAACAAAATCGTCTGTTTTTACGTCAACACAAATTGTCCTGGATGATTTAATTGCGCTGCGTCGGCAAGTCCCTGTTTCAGCAAACCTGTGGGAAATCCTGAATATAAATTGGATTAAATCCATCTAAACCCAACTTTAAGGAGTCATCAAGCGATTTTTCTGTCACCTAGAAAATCAGCGGAAGATTGCTCGGCGAACAAAGACACTCAAAGAGTGACTACTCCCCCGAGTACCGTCAAATCACGCATTGCTTGGTGGCTTTTTATTAAACTTTTTCTCCATTTTATAAATAAGCAATGAAAGATCGAGCAAAAAGCTTGGTTTTTTCCAACTTTTTGTCGACTGATTTTCCGCCCAAACTAACCAAGAAATTTCTGATTTATGAACGTCTTGTTAATTCTGTCACTTCCTATCCTTCCGCATGTCTGATTCCGACTGGGCGTCTTTCGATAAAGAGATCAACAAGTTATATCACTGATTTATGTTCAGAACTTTATCACTCGACTTTGAGGATTTAAATCAACACAAACTTTGAATTTAGCGATCCCCGAAAGAGATATTTAATGCTAGTCACAAATTTTAGGAGTTTAAAGCTTCGAGGTGTTGGTTGTGTTTATTATTTATGAGTTGAGACTCTGCGACTGTGTTTTTGTTTGTGTTGCTAATATATCGTGAAACTTTAAGCTTAACTATTTTTAAAGCACTGTGTACGTGAGCTAGTCGATTGAAATTCTATTGTGCTATTCGCAACGTGGAGTTTTAATTGCGTGATTGGTATTAACTACCAGAAGCGTTTTTAATTAACCTACATTTGAAGCGAAATAATGGAACGCCAATTTTAAAACAATTTTTTGTTTTTAATATTAATAGAGGCGCTCGAAAAAAATTGGCGTCGCTTCCAGATAAATATTGTACAATTTTTTACATGGAATAAATTTAAAACAAGCGGGTATGCGAAACGCTATAACATATATCCTTATTTCACGAAACTGGAGGGCCCTATTAGACGTATCTTCCTAAATTAATAGCCAGACTTAGTATTAAATGAAGACGCAACCTTACCCTGGTAATAACTCCGCACATAAACTGGTTAAAGTTGTAATTATGTCGTAATGCGTGATTTAATGACATAATTATCATCTATTTATACTTTAGAGCGAGCTGACATGTTTACGCTTTAGCTAATTTATCATGTTAACTTATTGTTAGTGAGCTAATTAGTTAAGCAAACTGCTTGGAATTTATAGAGCGTTAGGGTGAGACTTAATTTTTAAAGCAAACTTTTCCAACTTCCGATCGTTTCAAAAAGTTTGATAAATTGATCCAACCTACCCATTCGGGCTAATATTTTATTCAAATTAATCGTTTGAAAAGTCGTACTTACGTATCATTTTATTTCATCCAAAAGTTGTTCAGGCGTAAACCGCCCTTGACTTTTATAAATAACAAAGAAGGAACGTACTTTAACACAATTTGAGTTTTTCACTCCAGGTTTTTAATTAGCGAGCTGAAAATGTAATTTCTCTGAAGGACTCTTCTCGTCGTCGTTCTGGTGTAATGGAAGTGTAATTATGTTCTTCATATGTTCTCTCCAGTGTTAACACCATATTCAACGGTCGAATTTTATACTTTTGTTTAATTTTCTTCCGCTATATAGTGAATGAATGACAAATTTAGTTCGCATTAAGCCCGTTTCAAATTTAGATGTGTCATATTTGCGGGGTCTTTGTCAGGCTGCTCAAATATTTATTTAGAAAGTGGACCCTTACATTTGTGCTAAAACAATATTGATTTATGTAGCACATAGTCAGGCATAAAGAACAATGACTGAGACTGCAGGGGGTTGGAAATCTGTGGGGAGTCGCAAACGCGGCCATCATTGTGTTGAAAAATGTTTCTGTACTTTACAAACGCAGTTTGAGTTCAAATAAAAATAGAAAACGATTTGTTTGGGCTTCAACACCAACCAGCGGGAGTCGTTACAGGGAAAGCCAGCGAAATAAAACAAAACTAGCTGGTATAATTACAAATATCGCATAAAACCGACTGCGAATTACAAGTATTATTTGTTTTTAGTGAAAGTTAATGTAATTTTCTTGTGTTTTTAGAAGTGCGTTATCCGTCGTTTCGCTTTATTTATAATCCGGAAGGCGGCAGGTTCATTAAATGGTACCTAACAACCAATAAAAGCTCATAACGCTAAATTTACCGTTATAAAATCATTTCAATTAGATTAAAATATGAGCAGGAATGCCCGTTGGAAATTGCTGCAATAAAATGCCTATAAAAGCATTTAACAGCTCATTACACTCTCAACTTCAGTGCGAAATGCGAAAGCCGGATTTGGATAAGCCGTAAGTTATAATTTATCTCGGCAAATTTTGGAGAACTGGCGCATGACTGCTTATATGCTCCGTTGGGTCGAGAAGCTATCAGTTATCTAAAATTGCTGTTTAATAGAAATTTTAAATTATGAATCTGTAAGTAAATTTACAAAATTTAGACCCGGCGCATCCACCAAATTTACCCAGCTTTTCAACCTAAATCGTTCAGTGTCATAACAGCCTTTATTTAACTACTAAAACAAATTTAGTTTTCGTTAGACCAATTCCGAATGTCTTTGTCAACAAAGTAAATAACCCTCATCTCTCCGTCCTCGCCAGTTTTTAGAATCCCCTATATTCAAAGAAACACTGCTTAATTATTTATACCGTCTGCCTGTAACTCCCGACGAAGTTAACAAATTTGAACAACCACGTCTTCAATTTTTCATCAAATATACGTGCAATTGAAATGCTCGACGCGCTTCAAAATAAAACCACCAGTCTGCGAAGATATTGCCTTGAAATTTCAGTGCTCGCAAAAACTAGTCTGGGCTTTGAAAGTGAACAAAATCCAACTTTCCATCGTAGTTGTTTCAAAATTAGATTATTCAAACCCATTTCTTTTCATCTCGTACGAAACTCCGCTCCATCTGATTACAGAAATCTCCTTCACGTAGTCCATATCCGAACAAGGTTGCGAAGCCCGATAACAATCTAAATTTTCTATTTAGTCGAGATTGACCTGCTACGAAAAAATCTCGAAAGCGATTTATGCGTGACATTTAAATCAGTGTTTAATTTCGCAGATACAGTTTTAAGCCGACGTCATCGCTTTTTTGGAGGGGGATATTAGAAAAGTTTCGTCAGCGCTTTAACTTTTCGCCATATTTTAAAGAACAATGAGGAGTTGGACAGTTGAAAATTGTTCGTGTAATAAATAATAACAGAAAATCGGAAACGGGAAATGTGAGACGTCAGGAAGCGTGAAATTAGATACTGGTCAAAATGATCCTGTTACATTATTCCCCTAAAGTATCGCTGGGGAAATAAAAGAAAATCAAGTGTCGTAAATGAATCGCTGCGATTTATTGATTATGCAGAGGAGAATTTTCATTTCAGACGGAATTTTCCGGTCCGTCGATAAATTATTTTGGATTTAATTGAGGGAAAATCGGAAAACAGAAGGGGTAATACTTCGAGGGTGAAATACCGTGGTTAATTTTTTTTCTTTTACGCTTCGTAATTAGGTTGCAGGGGTCGCTCCATTTGACGTCCTGATAAAAAATAACATCTACCAGTTAAAATATTGCCAGCGTGAAGTTTTTATAAGTTTAGACATGAGTAGGTGCGTGTTAAGATAAGAATAACGCACAAGAAGATTTAGGAATATCGGGGATAAACGGTGTCTTTGAAAGATGGCCATAATTAAACTCACCCTCGTTATTAACCCATCATGCGAAATATTCACTAAGCAGTCAAGTTTCTACGAAACCAATCACTCTGATAAAATCTGCTCGTTAGTATTCACGTTAAAAACTCCACTATAATGTAACTTTTACACAAAATGACTTTTAAAATTCTTATCAGCCCCCACAGAATGAAGATATTGCACGCATACTTTTTAAAATCGTAACCTTTTAGAACCTCGTGTCAATTCACAATCTACCCTCTCGTGCCCATGGAACGATTGAAAAGGTGATTTACTCCGTTTCGAACTTGACCTGTTGCAGATAATATTCAAATATGGTTCATTTTACGAACGACATCCACATAAAATTAGTTCAACAGGATGAAGTGCGTCGTTCGTGTTCAATTCCACTGTGTTTGATCGGGGTTGTAAATAATGAGTCAACATCAATTACATTAAGTACGACATACGCTGGATTAATTTATCTGGAGGATCTGTCTCCTAGCACGTTCCACTGCGGCGGAAAAACATATCGAGTAAATAGATCACTGGAAAATGACACCACCGGTTTATGAAAAATTATAGGGTTTTTAAATTTTGTGATTGGAACGATTGCGTGGTCATAATTTGTATAGATATCGTTGACAACACAAGGTCGGTTAAAAAGGGTTAATTTGTTAATGTAAAAAATACTGACCAGGAAGATTAGCAAACGTGTTTGGAATTCGTGTTTATTTTTTTTTTTCAAACATAACGATATTGTTTTTATTAACAAACACCTGCCACGCGCAATCTGACTTTTTATTTTTCAGAAGAAATCGCCAGCACGCAAGCTAGCTCGCATGAATAAAAGAAAGGTAAATGAGCTTCAGCAAAGGTTGAAGCAAAAGAAGTGTTTACTCCGAATAAAAGGAAGGTTAAATAAAAACATGATTCCTTGTCTGTATTCATACAAACTGTTTAAAAAACTTTTAATTTTTAACTTTAACACAGAGCGTTATTAACTATGCATCGCCTTCATCATAATTACCACCTCTTGTGCAACCTCAATAGCCCAATTACTCTGCCAGTGTGGGGAAAAAGTTGCCTCTCTTCAATCATACTGCCGTTTAATTTATTCGTAACTTAA
Source organism: Zophobas morio (assembly GCF_036711695.1). Taxonomy (NCBI): domain Eukaryota; kingdom Metazoa; phylum Arthropoda; class Insecta; order Coleoptera; family Tenebrionidae; genus Zophobas; species Zophobas morio. The sequence continues at coordinate 10,333,023 of NW_026972109.1, forward strand.
TATTCGCGGTAGCGTGAAGTTTCGTAAAATAATAATCAACGATAATTATCCGAAAACGCTGCTACCAAAGCCATAAGATTAACCCTCGGCTTTTTTCCACCCTTCTCATCCCGAGATATGTTCTGCACCCTTTCCACACGGAATTAATTACGTGTTAATTACGTAGATTTCACCTAACGCCTTAACCATACATCTGACGTTAATGAGACGTCGTAAGGACACTCCGTCCCCTGTTGCTGGAGAAATCCGGGCTGGATAATGAGGTCGACCGGAGTTTCCACCCAGATTACACGCCTCGCATTGCATGTTCTACCTACACTCTTGATTTATCACAGCCTGTTTTCTTCAGCAATTGCCGTCTACTTCTTTTTATTCTACTTTACATTAGGGAATTTTTCACTCCAGGTTGTTAAATCACGTTATAAGAATATGATCTCCACCTACTGGAATATTCTTCGGGAACTCAGTTGATCCGGAGAATGGATGAGCAGGTGGGATGCAATTTCTGCTGGAAGTAATTTATTCCAGTAATAAAATGTGTATGGTCGTTTTTAACTTGGCGGAAAATTTCATTCGGGTGTGGTTAAATGGGTTGTCGACGCTCGGGTTTGGTAATCATAAAAGAATAATTTCCAGTCTCTTAGTGAAAAGGTGTTGGAAACAACAAGAGAAAATGAGTCATAAGTTTCAAAATGAAAAACGCCGAACAAAAATAAAATTACACCTATTACAATACTTTCCTAGCTTGTTCCGGGATAAAAACAGGAAATAATAAGCACGACTTCCGACTTCCTGTCGGAAATTTGTTGTCGGTAATGTTAGTTTCTACATATAAGATAATAATAAATTATTTAAGCAATAAATATCATAAACTAAATTCGTTTCTGTACACGTCCATTTACAAAGTGATATTGATTTTATAAAAAAAATATGAATAATAAAATATGAGTTTGACGTAACGTGACAATTTAGAGGTAATTTTTTTGTTGTGGAGTAACCATCAAAATTTGTTTTGATGTACCAAAGTATTTATTTACACGAAAAAATTAATTTCAGAGTATACACCGCTCTTGGACATAAACACTAAACAGTTTTATTCACATTACAGAAATCTCTCGTCCGCCCAGCATGGTAATAATTTCCTTTAGTACGTGTAAAAATATTATGTTGTTATTAAATTTTTGTAACAAAATACATTACCCTAAAAGGCTTTGAAACACAAAACATTCGTTAAACTTAGTTAGGAGCACATGTAAAATATGAAATTAAACAGAGATTTTTAAACACCAACAAAAAAAAATTACACAAATGATGGCAAGGAAGCCGAATTTATCATTTGTCTGACAATAATGTCCTTTATCGCTTATAATTAACCCAATATAGAACTATAAACCAGATGCAGGGGACCCATTAATCACCCGTATTGAATAACACAGCCCGTACTTAAATTCCGGACAAAATAGAAGTGTGCATTAGGTCTCAGGTGCTCCATGCGGCTTACAAATCTTGTAAAATGACTCCTCCAGGATTTCAGACTCAAGCCGGAAACGTAGAAGTGCGAATTACCCAGCTTTACGTCGCAACGTTTTGCACCAAACATAATACAACCGAAAATAAAATAAATTTCGTCTCAGAAATTAACGACACATGGTATTTATGTTTTTTGGTTTCTGCGAAACTTTGAACAAGATGATTATTAAGACTTTCTCGAGTTTTACAAGGCAATAACTTTTATAAACCACTAAAACAGGTAATAACCGGCAGCTAAGCGAAACTAGAGCAGTAACTTTCCCGGTGTGTGTGAGTTTAAAATTCTCGGCACAGTTTGCTGTTATTATGCTGAAAGCCATATTTCGAGTTTGGTGATCAATTGGGAGACGAAAGTCAGAGTTGTGCTTTCAGGAAACATAAATTTTATATCCTGCCTGGATTATGGCTAGTCGATCCTGGGATTATGCGATATCTTATGAATATTCATGGTTATGGTAACAGGTTGGAACTGGCTGGCCAACATAAATCAAGTTTGTAGACTAGTTGCGTTCGTCTTGCATGAGAAATTTATCAGTGGATATGCTCTAAGTTGCATGGGTAGTTTATGGACTTGCCGTGATCAAAATGTAACAGCACACATTTTCCATTGAATTTTTTGAACGTTTTTAAGCTTCACCAGAGACCCGATGTTTTTATTGTCTGACTTCCTTATTATTTTTCTCTTCCTCAACTATTATATTTAATTTGAGGTCGAAGCCGTCTTTTTCCAGTCCTTTAGAAACTTTCTATAATTCCCCGACTTTCAAGAAAGGAAAAAGAAATTTGATTGAAAATCACCGCTCCGCATTTTTTTAAGGTCTCCGAAATTTCTCTTATTGAATGGCCTAAATCGAAAAAGCGAATCACATGGATTTATTATTGGTCGTTCATCGGGAACCAATTTGTGTTCCTTTACTCAATTTGTGTGTGATAGCTTTGAAGTTAAACAGCGCGGATTTTGTCTATATTGACTTGTTTAAAGTTAGCGAACTTAATATAACATTTTATGGGTGAAGTTGCAAATGTCAACACTCACTTAAGTCGATAAATTCTTGCGTTTGTCAAACACTAAATTGATGGATCTCTGGTTTTTGTTATTTTTTATAGAAAAATGGAGCTTCCTCATAAAATATTGTGCGCTGATTTCCTTCAGCCCCATTCATTTTTATGTTTTAAGGAGTGTTCATTTTATTAAACGGACACCTTTAAAGTAACGCCACTTTTATAATTTTTAATCTAAATTATTCTAGTTTGTATATATGAAAGCTTTAAGTTTTATCTATTAAATGCCATTTTTGTTTTCAAAATAACGTTATTTCTTTTTGAAATGAAGCGAATCGCCATTGGGGCAAAAAAATTATCTTTGCAAAAGTGATGCTACGAAAAATTTCCGTTGGGGGGACTGCCTAAAATAACTAAATTTTCAAAATCAGCAGTGTTCCAAATAATCAAAAAGTTTGGGGAGTTTAATACTTTAGAAGATTTGCTCAAATCCAGACCGAGAAAAGGCCCGCTTAACGAAAATATTGAGGAAGACATCATTAAACTGCTAAAATTAACGAAATGTATGTCTGTGCGGGAAATACCGAAGAAGCAATATGTTACCGTAGGTACTGTACAAAATATAAAGACTCGGAATAACATTAGAACGTATTAAAGCAAAAAATCCCAAAAAGAAGCGAAAAGCAGCGCATACAGTTTCAAAAAAAAAAGCAGGAAGTTATGAACAATTTTGGTCAGGAACAAAAATCGTTGTGTTTTGATGGACAACGAAACTAAGGTTAAAATGGACTGCAATACACTACCCGACTCCCAGTTTTTTAATGCAGTCGTAGGGGAAGATGTCCTCGATGACATGAAAACAAAAAAAATTGAAAAGTTTGGGAAAAAAGTCTTAGAGTGGCAACCGATTTGTTCTTGTGGGCTAAAAAGTTTTAGTTTTTTTTTACGATTGGAACAATTGGGGGCGATGATTACAGGAAAGAATGTATAAAAACGCGATTATCGCCTGTTTATTGCAAACATCATAACCCTCCATTGTTTTGGCCAGATTTGGCTTCGGTTCACTACGCTGGTGCCACTCAGGAGCTTCTTAATGCCAATAATGTACAGTTTTTAAAAAAAGAAGATAAACCACCCAACTGTCCTGAGGTTCGTCCACTTGAGCGATAATGGGCAAATATGAAAGCAGTGTTAAGAAAAGATGGCCGAACAACATCATGACTTGGAGAATTTAAAAAAATGTGGCCTCCTGCTACGAAGAAAATCACAAACAAACCTGTGCAAACAGTGATTCGCGGTATTCGCGCAATAGTTAGAAAATTTTATAGTTTCTGAATATAATTGATTAGAGAATAAGAATAATTATTTCATTTAACATTGTTAAACATTTTTATAACAAAAAAAATTAAATTAGCCCAAAGTACTCGAATTAGTAGCAATTTTTCAGTGTCCGCTTTATAAAATGAACATTCCTTATAAGAACGAAAATACAATATACAAATACTGTTTAATTTACATTCACCCTCTTTATGTAAAGTCCAGAAAAGCTACAGACGTTTTTGAACACGTTGAACATTCATTTTTATCTTCCGATAAATTTGAATCCATAATTTCAAACCTAGATGTAAAAATTTCAAAAAATAATGTAATATTTTTCTGCAGAACTCTAGCAAATGCACGACTGCAATCAAAACTTCCGCAATCACAGCATCAAAACGTATTTTCTGGATTTCATTAGTGTTTTATTTCTTTGAAACTCCCTACCTCAATTATTGTTTTGTTGTTCTTTCAAATGAGACATTCTATGCTTAACAAAACAACGACTACTCCACCATTTGTTCCCGCTGAAATTAACTTATTTGTCACAAAAGTTTACTTCAACAATTTAGGTCTGCATCTAGGGCAAGCATAAAATTAATTCTCGGTCGGACTAATGTTCCCTTGCACAATTATTACGGCTTTCTGCTTGCATCTGCAGCGCTAAATTCCCAATTCGATAAATTTGCAACCTGCATACATATTCTGTGCAGTTTATCGCATTAAATTCAGCATTTATATTGCTTTGGTGGCAACGAATCGACGGTTGTGTTGATTGAACACAACGTGACAACAATGATAATGGGACAGGGATAAACATTTGAGTTTTTGGAACAAATTACAGAAATAAATTACGAATGTTTCGATTTACAATAAAAAATGTTAAGTTGTTTACACAAAATTTCCATTATGCTTGAACACAATGTATACTATATATTCACGTCACAGCTATTTTTACCTAAACGTACTCGTATATTTAATAATTTCGGTGATGACGTCATAATTTTTTGGTGGGAGCAGATACGTCAGTTTTAATAGGGTTTAAAAGGGCCTCTGTGTGATATTAAAATTCTGCGTCGCGCTTCAGTAGATAATCTAGACGAGGCAGCCTTGACGCCTACGTCGCGACGTCGAGAGATTTTTTAAATAACACCTACCCGATTTTTAATGAGGTTTAGGACATTAATATTCCCTTTTATTTTTGGAGAAATTATGAAATATCATCTATCATAATAAAAAAATATCGAAAATAAATAAAAACGAGGCCGCGTAATATAACGGTCTAAATATCGCTGGGCACTAAATTAGTGGTCGATACGTCAAAGGTGACTGGTCACCGATTGACCTTAACCACGTGGAGGTGTCAGTGCACAAATAGTAACCGCATGGATTAGTTTAACAAAATCGTTTTACCTCCAAAACTCTGAATTTAATAGTTGATCAAAATTCAAGCCAAATGATAAACTCCAGCGAAATACATTACATCTTGATACGACCAAGGAGCGGCAAAAGAAGGCGATAATAAAGAGCAACGAGGTTTATATTAGATTAAAAAATCGCGAAATGAGATTTCCTTAATCCTGAAAGCACGTAGCGACCCTCCAATTCAACCCCCTTTCATGTTTTGCAGAAAGTAATTATTAGTTATCAAAGAACCCTCTTAACAAAAACAGATCTCCGTCTATTAGTTTCTCCATTTTCAAGCATAATGGGTTCTACCAAGACCTGTGCAATTTCGCAGCTTATGTTTCTACTAATCACACTGCAGTGGGAATCAATTTGAGGTAGCAGGAGATTTGGGTAAAAAGCTTTTATTTTGTTTTTTCGAATGGAAGCTTGGGGAATGATAAAACATACAAAGGTTGGAATAATTGAGGCTATTCTTTGGCTATTCTTTGTAATCTAATTGTAACAGTTGATGGATTTAAAGAAGCACTGGTTCGCATGTACGGCGTTCATCTAATGGGAAGAGTGAGGGAGAAATTTATTCTCGTTCGAGTTTACTGAAGTCATTTGGGCTCCGTGATATGTTTGTTTAATCGATGTAGTCGAATAAAAATCGGATAAGAATAAAAGATTGCAGATAATGGATATACAACTCTTGAACAAACAACGAAAAAGAGCAATCCCGGCGCATCCACCATTTTTTAAATAAAGATACAGTAGTTATTTTTTAATAGTTTTCATGGTCTCGTAAAGCGAATGAATGAGATTTTAAGTAGAAAAAAGTAAAATCCACCCAGTACATGGCAACCAGTGACTGATAAATATTTATGGACTTTTGCGTCACGTCGCCGTGTTACCAAGCAACATGTTTCGAAAATTACGGTGCCCTTGGGCTATTAATGCTGATAATAATTAACTCCGAATAATAGGGAATCATTGATTAAGCAATGACAATTAATTAACTTGACACAAATGTAGAAAAAAAGCTAATTATAGTGGACTAAAGAGAAATAATTACACCACTGTTCAATAAAGTACGCTGACATATTAAAACCAAAAAGACGCAAATGGTAATCTCAATTTTTTTTATTTTATATTGGTTAGATTAAAAATAAACCCAATTTAAACTATCGCCAGAACAGGGCACAATATCCTAATCCAACAAAAGACTGCCAGTAATAGTCTTGGGAAATTCTATGTGGCTAAACACAAACGTAAGTTCAAAGCGGATTTCACCAACAGCTGTTTATCTTATGAATGTTTGTCATGTAGACAATAATTACAACAGTAAATTGCGTGCACTAAAGTTAATAAATAAAATTAAACATAACGCTACATCAAACAGTAGTGTAATTGGATTTTTCAAACTCACTTTGATAACACAATATTTAAATGGTTGAAATTAAAAACGTGCAACCGGGAATAAATTTATGCCCTCGATTTCGCCTCGTATTGTACAATTAAAACATCACCGGTCTTTGTGAACAAAAAATAGTTTATATTTTCAAGCTTAGTCGAAAACGCCGAAAAACTTTGTTCCGCTTTCGTGCTATTTCTAACTCTCGTTTCACCCTAAATCAGTTACAATAAAATTTACATAATCGTAAACCATCTTTCTTTTACCTTGTAGTGTGTGTGTTTATAACCCCTTAAGAAAGTCGTTAAGAACTACATATTACCTAAAAGATTTAAAATCGCTCCTAAACAGCTTTTATACCAATAAAAACTTTCCAAAACCTTCTCCCAACTTCTATAAAGATTTTTGTGCAAGTTAGATGCTACTCCGAGATATATTAAAATGACCATAAAAATTTTCCCCCTGGGATTTCTCGTGTTCAATAATGCGCTTGAAACGATACTCGCTTCTATTATGGTAATTCCATAATTTAATATCGCCCCGTTATTAAAAATGGTGACAAAATAAAGTCCCCAGTGGCTGTCAAAGCATAAATACAGCTCTAATTAATTGTTGACACAGTAATAAAAAGCTTTCCTCTCCTTTTTCGACGACGCACATTGTGTAAACATCGTGCACACAACATTAGCAAACACAAAATCCCCAGCTCCTGCAGACACGATAATCACAAATCTCCGTTTCAAAATCGTGCTAACAGCGAGCAAATTACTTGCAAATCCTAAATTTCCCAAATTGTTTCAAGAAACTAAATTAACACAGGGCCATTACTTATCCGAGTTTGTGCCGCAGATATCTCCCTCGGCTTTAATCAAACCACAAAAAAGACACACCCACAACTGAACATAATTCCGGAAACACTTCACAATATTGCCATTAATTTCGAGGTACATGTCCAAAGTCGGTATTTATTGTAGCAATTTTGCGCCAATTTAATTATGAGAAAAACGCTCCGGAGTTGGGAAGTTTTATTAATACTCCGGAAACGGCGAAGTTATAACGATGTGAAGATTATTTGTGGAGTGCTCCAGGCGTCTGGACCATATCGGACCGGAGTTATCGGTGACGTGAATTTGTACTTAATAAAATTTTCATTAAAAAAATGCGTATCATTATTAATTTAATTGGACTATAACGTGCTGAGGAAACCTAACAGCTTTAACAAGATTACATAAATTGACACTACAAAATCTCTAGTTAATCCTGAACTTAAGCTTCCTTTGGGTATATCTCTCACGTAGGTACCGACATATATAATAATAACTTGAGAGTGTCTTCCTTATTCGTCGAGATACCTACAATAAAACGACAGTTGCCTTATATTTTGAATATTTTAAAACAGCGTCACGTCTAGTTGCTCGTTTCTTGAATTTTATTATTTCTCTAATATATCGCCAGCTGACAGACAGAAGGAAATAAAAAGCTTTTTGTTTCAGCGATCTATCAAACGCCAAGAATGCACATTTCGATATTCGCCCAAATTCTCCCGGAATAAAACACAATTGACAAGTTTGTTTGAAAATTTTCAAACTTAGTACGTGTCCGTTCCTCGAGAAAACGCAAAGGGCACGAATATATTTTTAGTTTTTACGAATATGTCATCTAAACGGTAATGTTATTTATCAACTTTTCCCGGCCGTTTCACAAGGCGGCAAGCGTAAAATGAAAGAAAATCGATACGGGAAGGTCATGGAGTATGAAGTAAATTATTAATTTCCATCGCATTCATAATTAAGTAACGTGGGGGACACACCCTGACAATGAGAGTACAGTGCTGCCAGCTCAGTTAATTTCATTAATGCAGCCCTTAAGCCGTTAGCACGGAAAAATTATCCCCATTTGTTACAATTTTCCGGCATAACAAGCGAGCCCTTTATTATTTACAACTGTGGAAAATAAACGGGCCCGATTCCTGAAGAATATTTTACATAGAGGACTAAAATACAGTCCCGACCTTTGATAAATATTGTATTTCCATTGATCCCTACCGGAGAACTTTGTATGTTATCCCCGGTATTTATTCAGCATGTGTCGCGAAGCGTGGAAAAATCGGGAAAATATCAAACTTTCCATTAATTAAACTTATAAAGGGAGAGAAACGAAGAATGTCATTAGTCGTCATCGGGATGGAAGGCTGAATTTACTCAGTTTCCATACATTAAGGCGTAACGAGCGCTATTACGTTACTCCACACAGATTTGTATAACGACCTCATTAATCTTTGCTAATTTCTGCAACGAAGATGAATGAAAACGCGGTTTCGGTGCTGTCGAAAACAGCGACATGAGGCGGTAATCAAATTCACGAGCTCTGTCAAGAGAAAATTGCGATCTTTTCGATTATTTGTGATAATTTATTCGCTTCAGCGATTTCTAATTTTAGACTGACATCTGTTGACATTCTTGCAAATTAATGATAAAGTAAACAAGGTGAAAAGACGCTTTTGTTTGCGACTTTCAACCGACTCCCGGAAGAAACGTGATGGTATTGACAGCTACTCCAATTTCTTAATGTGCGTGTCGATTAAAAAAAAAAACAGAGGCATTTTTTGTAGCTGTTTTTTCTCACTTCTAACATACACTATGGAACAAAATTTTAGATTATTAAAAAAATGCAGCAAATAGTTGTTCAAAAATATTATTCCAATGCAAATTGCTTTAAATAAATAATATTACACACTCTATTTGTTTTTAGTTTATTTGTAGATTATTTTGCTGGTGATTTCCATTATTTCCACAACCAAACTGTTTCAAAGTAAACATTTGCGTCCACGGGATCGCTTTATATTTGCACGAACAAAATAAATTTAAATTTCGTTTAACAATTTTAGTTTAAAATTATTATTACCCAAAAAAATCCACAGTGATCCCCCTACTAATGAATAATTCCCTCTGCTCCGCACACAATGGATTTCCATTCATCAACTTCCAAAACTAAATCCAAAAACAAATCCTCAAAGATTCTAAACCTTTACCCAGCTACGATAACGTGAATTCAGCTACGAATTAAAAGTGACAGAAGTAGGTCACAGACATTAAAATTCACGACGGACAAAATTAATATGAGACGGAATGAATTAATTGTAGCACGATCCACCATCCATCATCCTATTGTAGCAAAAATTTTAAATCTGCACATTTGGCTCAACAATGACCTGCTCACTCCCACCCATCATGGTAATTCAAGCAACACCTGTTAGGGGTAATGTCACAGGACATAAACATAAATTTTTTATCTGTTGTGTCACGGAAATAAACGCCATGAAACTTTTAGAGCGGCACATCAATTCCCGATCGATGCGAAAAGTCAAGAACGAATTCATTAACGAAGCTTTCTTCGAAAGGAAATTGTAACAACGGGGATGGGGAAGACTTAACTTATAAATGACGTTAACAATAAATGTTGCTGCATAGCAGATTTCATTTCATTAATCCGGTTATTTACATTTACAAGGGTAGAGCCATCTGAATTAACCGATCCCGGGGGATTCTTAACGCATCTCTGTGTTGCTCTCGTGTTAACCAACAAGTTAACCGTAGGGCCCCATTGTCACCAGAAGGGATAAATTGTTTATTGATTGTGGCGGATTTTTGAACACACAACGTCAAAATCGTGGTAACACTGGCCATCATTACAAATATGTATTCTGGTGGAAAATCTAAATTATGGACGGTTTGTTTGACGTATTATGAAGCTGTAACCTCATACAAATTCAGCACAGGCCGAAAACTGTTTTCTTACTTATGAAAATATTTTTAGAACCTCTACACACTGTACGTTCTATATTTATTGCACAAAAGTGTTTGTAGTGTAAACAGTGATCCATAATTCCACGTTTGTAATAATTTTCTGTTGGGAAAGGGGTGTTTACATTTTACGTACCATGTCATTTTTAAGTGGGTAAAGTGTATATCGAGTACAATCAATACCGTTATTCATTTACCTTCGTAACTAAGAAAGTCAGAAAAAGTATGACGAACTTTTCGCCTCTCTCCTATATAAAAAATATATCAATAATATCAACACGTCCGACTAACACACTAAAGCGTCCCCATCTTCATCAACTTGACCTTATTCGATCCACCCCTATCCATTTCTCTAAGCACCCTCAATCATTTATTTTCTAACTGTCACCTCTTAACCATTTCCACAGAGCGACTTTAGTAAAGTAAGTGCCCTCAGGTTGACACTTGTCACATTGAAACCACTATGATAATTGTCGATTTTTTTCTTTAACAAAAATTTTCCTGTATTTTTTAACAATCCTGAGCGTGTTTAATAGATGACGTCATTACCTGTAAATCATCAGTTTCAGTTTCAAATTTCTTTGTTCAATACATTTAGGACAAACTGTATAAAATAAAAGTGACGTAAATGACATCTTCTACCTTTGTGAGAATTTCCACGTAAGTGGAAAAATCCTAGTACAATAATGTCTAGAGTTCCACAGCAACCACAATCCAACGTATCTCTAAAAATAGAACTGCCGACTCTGCCGTTCTAACGAGCTGAATTAATTGTTGCATAACAAGCGAGAGTGTTTGTAATTAACCTTCAAAATACGATCTTGTTTTAATTAGCACCGAACCACTGCGTACTGTCACCATCAAGACGACGTGCCCTTCAAGATTACCACCAATAGAATAATAAACATCCTAGTCGGTGCAGTATTATTCAAGCCCGGTGGCAGGAAGCTTCCTATTATAAAAACCATTCATGACTGATACACAAAATTATTTGAGTAACCTATTCAAACGTCAAGGTTACTTCTATCTTCGACCCTTGTACCGAATACCGTGGCGAGAAAAATTCGCCTACATCTGTCAAAATAAGCGAAAAAGTCGAAAAGTGCTGTGTGTTCTATACGCGATAATTAAGTTGGAAGTGAGCTTTGTGTCGAGCGCCAGTTTAAAAACTTGATTGTGCTGTTGAAACTTGTATTGTTTAAAAACTTGATGAAAACCTAGTGTTTATTGTTGTGTTGTGCTTTTGTTTGTGATTTGTTCCGCTGAATTATTGTTAAACGTGCGAAGGGGAGCGCAACGTAAATAAAGAAACTTGTTATCGTAAGTTTTAATCATTTATGGCTTAGAAATTCAGGTGAAAAGATGAACAAAATTAATGACGGGAAATTGTTTCGAAATTTCGGGAACAATATCACTAAATCAATCGACCAAACGACGAGAAAAATTCTTTGTGCGAAAGCCACGTGTAATCGGGCCGTGCCAATCATTACACCAATTAATTTTTGTTGGCGGCACAAAGGAACGCGTTTTTACAATTCAAATGTGATTTTACAAATTTTAATAAGCGCTTTGAACGCGGCTTTTTCGTTACTAAAATATCGAAACCGAAATGTACGAGCACTTTTAAATAAGCTTAGTTAAAACAAAGCCGCAGATCGATGATTTGGTGTCAGCTGCGTAGTTTTTTCATTGTATGGATGTAACAACAGAACGAGGAATGCACACACATACACCACAACCGCCACAAAAACATTCCAGTTGAGCAGATAAAACCATGTTATCTTTTGACGCGCAAAAATAGAGCAACCAAAACACTGAATAACTTTTGAATGAACAATTTTAAACTTAGTTTTGATTAACGTGTCAGCTGAAACACTACAGGCACTTTTATGTGCTTATAAATAACCAAAATTTGTCTGTTCATCCTCACCAAAATTTGGATGACGTCATATGATTAGGTCGCCGGTGATTCAACAATTATGGATTTATTACGTTCGATAAATCAAAAAGGGAACACTAAATTAATCATTTCTTAGTCCTGGGTGTATGTAGTTGTTTTAGAACCCAATATTTCCCACGTTCTTTAGACTATCCAGAAATTTAATCTATGCTAACTGAATTATTAATTTACTTCTTTACACCAGCAGCAAATAAAATAGTCAGGTTTAATTATTGATTTAGAAAACAGCTGCTCAGAAAAACACCTAGCGAGTGTTTCAAATTAAAATCAATTATGAACGAATTGAAATAATTTATTATCTAACTACACAAGTTTTGCTAACATGAAGTATATTTATAGACCAACGTCAATACCAATTTCTAGAGCACCAAATTTTCATAAGCAAAAGCAAATAAAATGTTTAGTAATACGTAATTATGAATTTATTAGTCAAACACGATTCGCTTTTATAAATGAGACTTTCATAAGTCATAACCTACACAAAGAATACTGCCTAAGTATATTTACGTGTCACAAAACACAATTATGCAGCATTTGTGGCCCAAATTGCCTCTTATTTAAGCCACTCTATCGCCTTGAAAAACCTTGACCTTTGCCGAAATTGAATTAACCATTGTTTCGTATCATCCTTATAAAAGTTGATGACAGTTCCATTTTCCCGATAAGAAATGAAGAGCAACTTTTTATCGCAAAATAATTAAACCTCAGTGGAAATACGGCGGCTTAAAACTTTCCTTATTTAGAAGGAAAATTCAAATTACATCATTTCCGTGTAAAGAGGAATTTTTAATGAGACAACAAATTCGAACGAGGATTAAATAGTATGATGGAGATTGTAGAACGGTGGGATTCAAACAGGGTAATTAAATTGGTCAAAAATGCAGAGGAAACCGGTAATTATTAGGCATAAGGGAAATTAGGCAGATCGAGATAATCAAAGGGAAAATCCATATTCAACAGACATTCCCTGTACAACAACAAATCCCGTTTGACTTTTGATGAGGATTAATATTCATCAGGGCCAATCAAATTGTTCCATCGCGCAGCAATTTGTAATGAGGTTATGGCAAATTTGGCGCCATTCAAGCACATTTGCACGAGAAAATTGTTATTGGAATTGTTATTTCTGAAGACGTGAGCGTTTCTGAAGAGGCAATAATCCAAGATAACGCCTAACGAGAACGAAAAGCTCTCTGATGGCCGTTTAAGAGCTTATTTTCCACTGACAATTAGAGCAGACGTCAAAAATTATTCGATATTTCACTGAACGCGTTATCAAACAATCAATTTGCTTCGAAGGGGTGTTTTGACAACAGGTGATGTTGATACAATCGACAGACTATTGGGAAATGTTTGATAAGTATTTGTTGTTTCGAGAGAAATAAAAAATCGTGAGATAATATTTTTGCGATATTGTACTTGTATGAATTATAAATTAGCGTTTGATGAAATTTGCCTTCGCTACCGGCTGAAATATAAATTTTTTATTTCCGTGGGTAAAGTTTTTGTTGCTTTCGAAGTGAGTGTTTTTGATTTCCGTGCTGTATCGATTATCTTTACCGACAGGAAAATTACTGATGTTTACAAAAAAACGGTAGCATTGTGAGGATGTTTAATTTTGAATGAGTGCGAGTTTGACACTAATTCTATTATTGTCGCACTTGCTGATATTGATATTCTGTGACCAATGTTGTTAGAACAGGGTAAATGAGTCGGTGACCCACATTTCTAAAGTGAGAAAACGGATTTTATTCACTTTTCGTGAAAGCTTTTCGAAGTCGAGTTGATTTTAAATATATAATAAAATACATATTTGGAAACTCTCACAAATATAATACTTTGAGTAAGACGACGAATAAACGAAATGCTCCCGCTTAAAAGGCACTTAAAAAATCGCCGTATTTCCGTGATTTACTTAAAATTCACAATACCTAACTGTCTGAGTTAGATTTAGGACAAAGTAAATTCCGTTTCGTGAAAGTTGGAAAATGTATGTAGCACTAAATAAAATAGGACAAGCACAAATCTAGCGAAATTCTAAAACAGGGTAAATTGGTTTTTCACCAGACGCTTTAAATTTTATGAAACTTGTTAAACTTAGACTCGCTTCTAACCCAGTTTAAGTATACATTATTTAAAATTCCACTATCCTTGTAATATCTGGTATCTCGGAAATCGTGGACAAGTAAAATCCTAAAAGCTGAGTAGGTGCTTAAGAAAACTGCACAAACGAAATGCAAAGTGCACTTTATATTACAGGATTACTGTTGTAATATTCTTTAATGAAAGTGGTTCGTTATGCTTTTAAACTTATATCCCCTGTTTAGCTTTTTTTAATTTCCTATGCGAGTATTTCTGCTTTTAAGCTACCAGAAATAATAGATGCTTCTTAATGTTTGCGATAGCTTAATTTAGCTAAAAACAACAAATTAACAGAAATTGTTTGTTACACCACTTTCGTATCTTTTGATGTTTAAGGTCGCAGACACACAAAAACAAATCAGACTTTTTTGCCACAACATAATCATGTTTTGTCCATGTTTTTCAACTTTGATAAAAACCTAGACGAATTTATTCCACACGCTAGTAATTTTTGTTATTTTCATTGGAATTAATTCGAGAAATTCAAATTGAAGACACGTAAACTCAGTCGATAATTTCTCTTGCCGGCTTAGCCTTCTCATATCTTTAAAATCAGGCATGATGAAGGCGTTCTCTGCTTCTATAATTTAAGGTAATTTACGGAAATTACCTGCTCATTTATCGTAAAATAACGTACAAAACGTGAATAAAATCGCAATTCCAGTTTATGGTCTTCGTTTTGATGTTTGTAACAAATTATTATAAATTATAGTCCGTTTCATTTTAAATTGTTTTCGCTATGATCAAAGTAGACGAAAACTTTGTGTTATTTGGTTTGTAGTGAAATGATCTGACCTCTGAAGCATAACCTATTCAAATCCTTAACAAGTGAAACTTGTTACACAAACTTGTTGATTTCTTTTGTGTCACAAAACGTTGCTTATTTTAACAATTTATTTTAATATAATTCACGCATTCACGCAAATTGTCCATTAAGAGCTAGTTTATCAAAAGAAAATTAGAAATTAATGAGTTGTTAAATGCGTAATAATGCACTAAACTTGATCCTAACAATTTGTTGTGTTGAATTTAATCGCATGTTCATTTAAACGTATGTTTAAACGAACAATGCTTTTATAAACCCTAATAATATTAATTATGTTTTGTTGTTGTATAAATCACTCACCGACAAAGGACGGATATAAAATGCCTGATGACTAACAACCTAATTTAAATGTAGGAAAATAATTACTAACTCGTCGAAAAAACTTTAACCGAGTCAATTACTGGACATAATCTTCAATTTGAACAGAAAATAAATTAAGTAGTTAAGCATAATTTCTTATCAGTGAGACAATCATTTAAGAAATGCAGCAGCAAAACAATTTCATTTGTACATAACACATTAAAATTATTATTACTGCTGGCATTTTCTAGCCAATCAACAAGAAATATGTGGGAACCAAGCCTCGTCGAATTAGAAATCTAGCACAAGTCTCACTAAAGTTTAAATGAATTATAAACATTACTTTTACGGGTGAGCATGAACTCATTAAATATTGAACGACTTCCAAATGTCATATTACGGCCCCGAAATGAGGATTTGAATAGCAAAGCAAATTTAAATAATGGTCGGCTACTGTAAAGTACAACACTAACTTTTCAAAGTTTGTGTAAGAAATGAATAATTACTTATGATTATGAAATGGTAGAGATGAACAATTCAGTTAGAATTGTGATAGCGAGATCCACTTCCTGTAAAAGCGTCTCTTCGCCAAAATATCTCAACATGAAAAATGAGACTACAAAAAGCGGAATTTAATTCACTCAAAGGTTCACGAGGATTATTTCGTTGAAACTGTTTTTTTATTATCGTTTGCTGAATACATTGTACACCGAAAGTGTTAAAGCGTCAGCTAAACCGCTGCACTGAAGCCGCGAAAATTTAATCATTTCATTTAATTTAACACGTTATTAAAACAACACGAGTTTCGAAACTTAATTGCGAGAATTTAAACTAAAATGAATAACTCGACAACTTTTTAAGGATTGGTTAGTTTAACACAACAATTATTATTATTATTATTGAATCAAAATTTTAAAATTTTTCTACAAAAAGTAAATATCGATAATTACAAAGCTCACCAAAGCTTACAGCACGAAGCTCCCTCTTGTTTTTGACGGCATGAAATTCCTGAGGCTTTTTCCAAACATGGACTCTTTTTAAGTTTTTAGGGACAAAAAATTTCAAAGGGTTTGATTAAGCTCGACAAAGCGTATTGTGTTGAAATTAAACCCGGATTTTTGTTTCAGATTGCATGAGAAGCCGGTGGTGATGGCATAGCCGCCACGGGCGAGGATTGTAGATAGCATGGCCAGAGTGCGGGTGGTCAGATGGACTTGGATTGTGTTGGCTGGACTGTGCGCTCTGGCCACATGCGAGGTAAGACATTCAGCCTGAAATTATCAATACAGTCCACTTATGCACGCGGAAATCGATACCCTTAATGAAAATTTCACCCGTAACCCAGTAACCAGACAATGAAACTCCTTAAAAGCTGTAGCGTTTGTTCGTCAAAGGGCTGAGTCAGGAAAAGGGATTCTAGACAAACATATCGGAGAACCTCAATTTGCGTCATCGTCTTAATGATGCTTAATTATTCATGGCGTCGTCGCTAAATACCCAAATCAAATCGATTAATAACACGTCGGAAATACAAATTCAGCGATTTAACTGATATTGATTTTCTGGTTTTCGTGATGGGAATGCAAGCGTGGTACAAGTCCCAGGCCGTCGGTAATTGTAATTATTTACAGACGCGTTACAGGCGTTTCAAGGTGGTGGATAGAGACAAAACATTTTTCCGGAAATCGTCTTACAATCTACGCGCAGGAAAATTACATTTTCTTGACTAGTACTGTAAAGACTTCACAAGACGCAAAATAAAAAAGATACTTTAAAAAAGAACAATTTATTCAAAACTATTAATTAGAAATGTTAATATGAGCTTCAAATTTTCAGTAAAAGTCCCAGTCAAAATCTCATTGCCGGCGAGATCGCAGCAGATAAATCATTACTTGTAGAGGGATTATTGCCCATACTAGTAGTTGTGTTTTTGCTGGCCCTGATTGTATTTTTCTTGCTATATCTAGCTTATTTTGGATCGATTCCTCGATATGGCCCTAATCTAATCTACTAGTCTACTAATAAAGTCGCCGAACTGCGGCACATACAATGCCCCGTGTATTCCAGAGGTAATTCAAGATACGTTGCAACTTTAGAAGGGCGTAACGAACCGGGCGTACAAAGCAAAATTTCCTTCATCAACAAAGCGACGAGGTTTTTTTGTTTTAGAATCAGGAATGTGTACTATTAGAACGTTATCTTCATCTTCAATATCATCCAGTAACATCTTTGATAATTTGTCACATCGACAAGCTCCCGAAACGCCACAATAAGCGCGACCTGTAAATACATAAAAAAAAATAAATTAATTTGAGGTACTTTTTTAACCATTGTCACAACTTACATTCACCAATAAAAATTCCTTATCGGGAGCTTCAAGAAAAAATTTATCAATCTGGTCCCGGCACTAACATTTCGAATTTTTTGGTTGGTAACCAGTCGATTTTCGCTTTAAATATGCAACAACTTTATAAAAGTTGCTAATGTCCAAATTCTGAAAATATTTCTTCGGTAAATGCAGTCATTTTTTTTTCTCGACGCCAAACTTCGAAAATTTGGTATGCCCTCACAATGATTTTCGTCTCCTTTCATCATTACTTTATGAATTAAGACTGTTTTCACAAGACACGCACAAAATTAATGAAATTTTGTTGATGTTGTTTTCTGTGTAATAGTGGTGAACAAAATTAACAAAGTTGATTTTCGTGAAATTTGTAAACACTTTTTCTAAAATTTGTAAACCTCGTCCTTTATTTACGATTTCAGGAAAAATTTTATACAAAACACGTTAGTAAAATCTCTTACTTGACTCGGAGCTTTAAAATACTCGGCACAAAGTGCCTCGTACTTCAATTTAGTTCCTATTCAGTAATGTGAGATTTTTCTGAATTTTTTGTAAATAACTATTTCGGAAATGTCGGTAACTGCGTAAATTATATGGATTTTTACTTCCTGAGCGTAAAGGAAGTATTGTAATCGAGTCTGTCGGCTGACCCTCTACTTTTACATTTTCTCGACCTTTCATGATCCCGACAGTACAAAGGAATAGGTCTCCTGTTTCCGTCTGTCTGTCCGTCTGTCTGTCCGTCTGTCCGTCCGTCTGTCCGTCTATCCGTCTATTCGCCTGTTCGTTTGTTCGTCTGTTCGTCTGTCCATTTGTCCGTCTGTCTGTCTGTCGGTCTGTCGGTCGTTCTGCCGTCCCGGATATTTATTAGACAGATAAACTCCTAAAGTGTGGGTCGACTGTTGTCAAATTTTGTATTTATATTATGAATATCATGTAAATAGTAAAACGCTCAGCAAAATTTGTCTGATTATCCCCACCAATAATGTGATGACGTCACTTCAAAATCGTACATAGTAAACGGGTTTTAAAATGTATAAAATAACATAGGCCTAACATGTAGTTTATGACTCCGTCTTAAGTTTGTACCCGAAATGTCCAGATTTTTGTAAAAAAAATTAAAAGTATAGAACAAGATTTTGCAATTTAATTTTGAATCTGCAAAACCGAATGCTTTGAAGTCTTGCAAATATTTTAAAGTTACGATAAGCATAATACATTTTTAATGAAAATTATATTTACTTATTCCCTCCAAAAAATTGATGACGTCAACTCAAAATTTTGCCGAATAAATCCTACCTAAAATGTCCAAAATATGACCACTTGATCAATCTGTACTTGTAATTTATCAGTGCATTCATATTTTTTAGATTGTGTGATTTATACTTGTGATTTATTATTCGATTCATATTTGCTGGATTTGCTTATACAGGGTGACTCAAAAAAATTAATGAATGCGTGAATTTATTTTACTGATTTAGTAAGAAACTGCAAAACCGAATGCTTCGAAATCTTGGAAATGTTTTAAAGTTATCATAACCATGGTAACTTTTTGATCAAATTGTATTTGCTCATCCTCCCTAAAATATTGATGACGTCACCTCAAAATATTGCTGAATAAATCCTATCATAAATGTGCAAAATATGATGATTCTATACTTGTGATTTATCACTACATTAATATTTTTTAGAATTGCTTATATGGGGTATCTCAAAAAAATTAATGACTGAGTCAATATATCATTTTGATTGCAAGAATTGCAAAACTGAATACTTTGAAATCTTGCAGACGTTTTGAAGTTCTTGTAAGCATAGTAACATTTAATCAAAATGTATATGTTTATCAACTGGAAAAAATTAATGACGTCATCTCAAAATTTTGCCGAATAAATTCTATTGTCTATACTTGTAATTTATCAGTGCATTGATATTTTTTAGATTTGCTTATACAGGGTGACCCAAAAAAATTAATGAATCAATCAATTTATTTTATTCAATAAATCAAGAATTACAAAAATGAATACTTTGAAATTGTGGAGATGTTTTAAAGTTATTGTAAGCGTGTAACCGAATATATCTGTTTATTCCCCCAAGAAACTGATGACGTTATCTCAAAATTTTGCCGAATAAATTCTACTCAAAATGTGCAAAATATGATGAGTTTTTACTTGTGATTTATTTGATAGCATTGATATTTTTTAGATTTGCCCCTATTATCTCAGAAGATGTCATTTGTCAAAATTAGTCTTATCTTAGCAAGGACTAGCCCCGCCCACCCGCCCTCTATTTTCTCAAAAGATATGTCATTTGCCAAAATCAGTTTGTTCTTAGCAAGTACTAGCCCCGCCCACCCACCCCCTATTTTCTCAGAAGATTATGTCAGTTGCCAAAATCAATCTTATCTTAGCAAATACTAACATTTTGGCAAATGATGAGGCGAAGTACTTGTTAAGATAAGATTTATTTTGGAAAATACCATACGCTCTGAGAAAATAGGGGGCGGGTGGGCGGGGCTAGTACCTTCTAAGATAAGACTTATTTTGGCAAATAGCATCCTCTGACAAAATAGGGGGCGGGTGGGTAGGACTAGTACTTGCTAAAATAAGACTGATTTTGCCTTTATTAATCTTGTAAAAACTTGTTAAATTTAAAAGGTGTTAAATTGCAAATTTCCATAGTAACGAGTTAAATTCCTTCATCTGATTGGTTGTTTACTTTTTATGTTTCATTCTACTTCAGGAGCTAGGGAAGTTCTGTTAAAGCAACGTTCGACCAATTTTTTATTTTTATTTTCCCACGGTTCGTGCTTTTCTCTTGTCCTAAAACTGGCCAAGGAATTTAGTAGGTGCAATCACAAATTTAGCTAACGAATCAGCTAAGTGTAGTTTTTTGTAGATGCCTAATTCCTCCAGGAAACATTAATTACAGCATATACAATATCTTACAATGAATTCTTTTGCCCAGTTTGCGTCTTTTGGTTTTCATATTAACAATAAAACTTTTCGCAAATAATAATAACAAGTTAATTTTCCAAACCTAAACTCGAGTATCTAAGATTTAATGAATAATATATAGTTGTTAAAAGAGCTACATTGATGTAATTGGAAACTTCCATTTTATCTCTTAGGATAAGGTAGGTATTTGATTGATATCTTCAGAACCCTAAGAAAACGTAATTTCATTAAGGATGTAAGAATGTAGTCAAAAGAAATTTTCTATTAGCCAAGATGAAATCCACCTCAAAAAATTGCTCAAGCAAGTATTAAAAATTGGTCGAAGATGATTTCGACAGAAATTCCCTCGCCCTTATGCGATGGTCCAGACTTTTTTGTTGCTTCGACTTGCGCTTATTAAATAAAACATTGCATTTTCACTTTTTACAGTATAACTTCGATAATTCGAATTAATTTGGAAAAAGGTATGTTCGGATTAGAGAATTTTCCAAAAATCTGAAAGGGAAAAATAACTTCGTACATTGCTAAAAACAAATTTCAAGAAATAAACCTTAATTTTATTAAACAAAAAAAATTTTTTCCTAAGCAACAACAAATAATTATCTAGGATGTGAAAAAGTAAAAAAAGCGCTAATCGTAACTTTTTTTGATCGAATATGACAAAAGTGCCAAAATCAGTCCTGTCTTATCAAATAATAACCCCGCCCATCCACCCTCTATTTTCTTGTAGGATGTCATTTGCCAAAATCTGTGTCATCATAGTAAATATTAGCCCCACCCGCCCACCCCCTCTTCTCATTCTAATGACTAATATTATTTCTGTTCAGTGTAAGATCATTCCATCCCTTCAGAGCGGATAAAACTAATCACCGAAATTGAGGCCGGGTGGGTGGGCGGGGCTAATTGTTCTTCTGTCGAGTGGGAGTAGAAACTAATAGAATCTAAGACGTGAAAAGAGTAAAACAAAAAGCGCTAATCGTAACTTTTTTTTTCGAATATGTCAAAAGTCCCAAAATCAGTCTGATCTTATCAAATACTAGCCCCGCCCATCCACCCTCTATTTTCTTGTAGGATGTCATTTGCCAAAATCTGTGTTATCATAGTAAATATTAGCCCCACCCGCCCACCCCCTCTTCTCATTCTAATGAGTAATTTTATTTCTGTTCAGTATAAGACCATTCCATCCCTTCAGAGCGGATAAAACCAATCACCGAAATGGAGGCCGGGTGGGTGGGCGGGGCTAACTATGTTTTTCTGTCGTGTGGGAGTAGGAACTAATAGAATCTAGGATGTGAAAAAAGTAAAACAAAATGCGCTAATCGTAACTTTTTTTTGGTCGAATATGTCAAAAGTGCCAAAATTAGTCTTATCTAATCAGATACTACCCCCGCCCACCCACCCTCTATTTTCTTAGAGGATATGTCATTTGCCAAAATCAGTCTTATCTTAAAAAGTGCTTTAATTATTAATAGATACATTCGAAACAAATACGCTCAAGCTATATTTTTGGAATCGAGCATGTCGAGATCTATAACCTTGAGTTTTCAGACATTTTCAAAAATAAAATTTTCCACAATGTGACCACTTTTCGACGATTTTCGAAATCTAAATAAATACATTTTCTTTTAGATTTCGAGCCACAGAAGCCTCATTTCTTCGAAGGTGGGTGGGTGGTGCTAGTAACTGCTAACATAAGACTAATTTTGGCTAATGAGATATCCTTTAAAAAAAGAGAGGGGGGGTGGGCGGGGTTAGTAACTGCTAAGATAAGGCTGATTTTGGCAAATGACTTAAACTTTCTGCAACTTTTCACAATCTTGGAGATTATCAATTATTTTTGCTAATTTAATGTCATCTGCATACAAAAAAAAATTACAAAATATACCTATCTTATGCAAATTTAGACCCACTTTCGACAATTTTCGAAATGTAAATACATTTTCTTATACATTTCAGGCCGCAAAAGTCACTTCCGGCCCCATTTCTTCGATAACTCTAACCCTTTTTTCAGAATCGGCCATTGAAATATCGCCATTTTTGAAAATTTCAAAAAATTCGAATTTCTCGCGGAATTTTTCGTAAATATTTCTCCGTGACCCTAAACACGCTATATTTTTGGAATCAGTATGTCAAGATCTGTAACCCTGAATTGTTTGAGACTTTTTAGACAACTTTTTCAAAAATGAAATTTTCCACTACGCTCGAGAAGTAAAAATCAACATTGGCTAATTTTAACACATATTCCAAATTTAGCGCTAGATTTCCAGAGTCATGAAAAAAATCACCAACACGCTTTCACTCTAGCACATTTCAATCAAATTTTCGCCACATTCACGTTTTCCAATAACATAAAAAAATGATGGAACGTGAGCGCACTTTTGCCAAGAACAGAGGTCGGGCTTTCAGTAATTGAATTTTTTCTGGTAAGTTTTTTACACAACAATGAATACCTCGAACGTACGTAGTTTATTTTCTCGTCGGAGAAAAACTGCGTGCCAATTACACAAACACAAATTAATGCTGAGCAATTATTGTTGCTGGCCGTACTAATTAAGCGACATGAATTTCGTGAATAATGGTCACGTAACGGCGTTAATTAAGGGTTGCCGAAAAAAATTGTGAGGGTAGAATCGTGCTTACGGGATAATTACAAGTTTACTATTCGAAAAACTAAGAATAGCGCAGGTAAATGTAATTTAGGCAAAATTCGTGTGTCCCGAAAATTGCGAACGCTGCTCGCATATTTAGTCTGGAAAAGTTCGAATAATAAAAGCAAAACTCGCAACAAAATTAAACGCTTCTCTAATAAAATGTAAATGAGAGGCTTACTGCACAAAGCTGCTCAATCTCCTTACCAGAATTAGCGCTCCCATGTAATGTATTCGTACCATACCAACACAAAGAATTGAAACATATACACCGACGGGTATAAACCCGTCCCGGGTGGAATTTCAAACAAGAAAATACATTTTTTTTCTTTCCAGGATAAATATTTAAATTGCACACTTTTACAAAAAGGACAGCGAATGCATGTCTTTGAAGAGCACTCCTTCATTTGCATTTCACCACTAGTTCTAGCTTAACTCCGAATTCGCTACAAAGAACTTTTTAAAATTGAAATTGCGTCTAACGAAACATTAATAAGGGAAAGAGCACCCGTGGCGGCACTTGTTAAGATGTGGCAATAATGTATACGAGAACGGGGAGATACGCAATATGGAAGAATTCCGCGATGAATAATAAAATGTGGAGTATACCCTTGCTAATCATGAGGAAAAAAATTAAAAAGATTGCGTTTTATTCTGAAACGCGACAGTTATGCGGGCAATAAATTTGCAGAATTTATGAGGAGGTGTCTGGGGCTTGTGGTGCATTTTCTTTGCACCTTTATCGCTGAAAACACATAAAACGAGTATTTGCAGGATGAAAGCACCTGTGCACCGAGAAACAAGACCTGAATTACATTAATTAAATTCACAAACGAAGGTCTACCAACCTGTTCTTAGACGGCAGTGTGCTTTTGATAAACTGAGTTACTGGATAATAAACACCAGTTTCTGCGCCACAGTCCAAATTATTTATGCGTTTTCGGTAATAAAAGCTGAAAACTTTTTTACGGGAAATATAAAATCGTGACAGTTCGACATTTCGCGTTATCACGAATACTACACAAGAAGCTTATCTCAGTGCCATAATGAACATATTACTTAATAGTCGTAGGAATCATGACGCTCATTTCTCACGATCACTAAAATTTACAACGTGAGTCTAAAATCAATGTACAGTTCATGCGACTAATAAGAAATGAATATTTTATGTACTAAGCTATCCTTTGCCTGCGACTCGTTTACTCATTAAAGGTCGTCATGTAATACACGCATTACTTGGTAGTGGCCATCAAAAAAAATAATTTGTTGAAAAAACAATTAGCGATCTAATCTTACCCACAATGACGCATATGAATCACATTATCGCATAATGCACGAATGTTATCAGAAGTTTATAGAATCTGATTATTCGCAAACACCATAAATATGTAATTTAAAATCGTTAACTACGTCTTTATTTTGTACGTCAAGGTTGAATATTTTTAAAAAGTCAGAAGGAATCTCGTAAATCAGTCTGGATAATTAACGGGTTTTTTAAAAATTCAGCAATTAATTTTTTTAATAAGTGTGTACAGGTTACAACACCAATTTTGGAAGAAAAATGATGCTAAGGTTTTACAAATGAATATGTTAAGTTCACAAGTCATGTTTTTCTTATTGAAAAATTGGTCTAAAGTAATTTCGATAGGACTTCCCTCGCACCTGAAGATAAATATTTAAATAAATTCAATATGCCAGAAAAAATATGTCAACAAGGATGGGATCGAACTAACGCGAGCAGTCGCTAGGGACTTAACCCAAATATCAACTTTTTTGTAAAGTAATTGTGATAAAAATCAAGGCAGACTCATAAACCACAAATATAGGAGTATATGTTCCGTTATAAAGTGTAAATATGAGTTACTACGAACATTTACATCACGCGATTCTTGGTGAACATGAACAGAATAAAATCTATATAACAAACTCAAAATATTTGGAAAAAAAAGAGTTTCGGAGAATATTGATAATAAATATTTTCATTCAATAAACTGGGAACTGTTCAGAAAACAAGAAATGAAGGTTTAATAAAAATTACCCTGCTACACTAGGTTTGGAAATTAAGAACATTCTAAAATGACTGTAACCGAAACTTCATTAAACACTTCCCAATAAACTCGAACATTGAAGTCCCACTGTTTTCAATTATAATGAAAAAATATAGGTATTCAAAACAATTCTGAAATTTTAGAAAAACAATAACGATAATAATTGCAATGAATTATATTATTAATTGCAGTAATGCGTAACACGTAAAGACGGTCACTAATGAGATAAAAATTAAAATTGGATTTACTTTTCAAATAATTAACATTGATTAAAACCTATTAGACATTCCAAATTATTTCAGCCGAAAAGGCCAGTTTTAAACAATAAATATCTGAGGAGATATATACATAAATCCTGATTTCTTTTACCTTCCGCGCCGATCCTTACAGACTCCTTCCTCATGGACATCACAACACACACCCTTCCACTTCAACAAACTAATTTACACACCGCACACCTCAACAAATTCAGAACCGACAGAACTCCTTTGCATGCGTAACACGGAAAAATGGACAAAAAATTCTCGGCGATAGCTTATCATTCTTATCAGACAGTTTTTGCAGTTTTTTTTCATCGATGTATCGCACAATGATTGATTTTTAAATAAAATACTGCAACATTAGTAAATAGAACATAATTTTCACACTGTGTGGACGAATAAGAAATTATGAATTTTACATACAATTAGCCAAAAATAAATTAGAAAACTCGATTTAAATACGCCTTTCGAAACTATTTTATTTTTCGACAGATAATGACAGAAACACAGAATTCAATTTTTTTGACAATTTTTGATAAATAAAAAAAAAAGTACCGAAAATTAAACATTCGCTGTACTTTGTCAAAAAAAAACTCTTGAACTCAATCTAATACTATTACTTGCTAAGATAAGACTGAATTTGGCAAATTATATACCCCTTAAGAAAATAGAGGGTGGGTGGGCGGGGTTAGTATTTGTTAAAATAAGTTCGATTTTGGCAAATGATATGCCCTCTCAGAAAATAGAGGACAGGTGGGTGGGGCTAGTATTTGCTATGATAAAAATGACTTTGGCTAATGACATACCCTCTAAGAAAATAAAGGGCGGGTGGGCGGGGCTAATATTTGATAGGATAATACTGATTTTGACGAATGACATATCCTCTAATACAGCTATAATTTAAAAGTATTTTCCAACATATAGTGTTTCGTTTAACTTATACAATAAAGCTGTATGTTTACTTTCAGAACGTAAAGTGGGATTTATAAACTTGCTGTTTACGTTGAAGTTCCCGCTAACGTTGGTTTTAGAGCTGAAAATTGTCATTTATAAACTCCGTTGCCAAGTTGCCATTGATAGTAACTTTGATATTCCACTTTTGCCGTATTTAAAGGGGTTGTAGAAGAAAAGTGGAGGATTCATTTTGATTTCTACAAAAAATTACCATTTTAGACATGTTTTAAGTTTCTTGTTGTCGAAATAAGTCTACACATGTAAAGAAAAAAAAGGGCAAAATGTAGCCCCGCCCACCCGCCCTATCTCAATTGTGATGATTTTTTTTATTCGTCGTGAGTCAAGGGGGCGGAGCTTAACTGCAAAATCTTTATTTCTCTACGCGAAATTAAAAACATGTTTTTCAGTATCGTGTTCTTCAAATAATACTATGTATATTAAGAAAATCCGACTACATATATTTAGAAAAAAGGCAAAATATAAGCCCCGCCCACCCACCCTATCTCAATTGTGACGATTTTTTTTTTTAATCGTCGAGAGCGAAAGGAGAGGAATTTAATTGCAAAATCCTTATTATTTCTCTACAAGAAATTACAATCTAAGACATGTTTTTGAGTATGGTATTATTCAAAGAATATTATGTATATTAGGAAAAAATTAAAGCCAAAGATTAAGTTCCACACATATCTGCCCTGACCTAAATAGTAATGAAGTTTTCATTTGTTAGCAAACCTAGGAGCAGAGCTTAATTGCAAAATCCATCTTCCGTTTGAAAAATTTACCATTTTAAACGTGCTTTAAATGAGTTTCTAAGAATAAAAAAATCATCATAATTGAGACGAGGTGGGTGGGCGGGTTTAATACTTTGCCTTTTTTTCTTAATATACATAGCATTCTTTAAACAGTTAAACAACACGATACTGAAAAACAGGTTTTTAATTTCTTGTAAAGAAATAGATATTTTGCAGTTAAGCTCCGCCTACTTGATTCACGGCCAATAAAAAAAATCATCACAATTGAGATAGGGCGGGTGGGCGGGCTTATATTTTGCCTGTTTGTTTTAATATGTGTACACTTCTTTTCACAACATGAAACTTAAAACATATTTAAAATGGAAAATTTTTATAAGGAAATATCATTTTTGTAAATAGGCTCGGTCCCATAATTGCAAAATCCATATTTCCTTGCAAAAATGTACCATCCTAACCATGTTCTAAGTTTCTTGTTGTGAAAAGATGTATGTTAAGAAAAAAAAGGCTAACTATAAGCCCCGCCCACCCGCCCTATCCCAATTCTGATGATTTTTTTTATTCGCCGTGAACCAAGTAGGAGGAATTAATTTCAAAATACCTATTTTACAAGAAATTAAAAACATGTTTTTGAGTATCGTGGTTAATTGTAAAATCCTTATTTTTCTACGAGAATTTACCATGTGAAATGTGTTGTTAAGTAATCGTGTTATACAAAGAAAACTAAATGTTTTAATTAAGAAAGAAAACCAAAAGAGAAGCCCCACCCATCCGTCTCGATCTCAAGGGGTGGAGCGTAATTGCAAAATCGATATTTCCCTATACAAATTTACCATTTTAAACATATTTTAAGTTTCTTGTTGTGATAAGAAAAAAAAGGCAAAATGTAAGACTCGCCCACCCGCCCCAACTCAATTGTGACTATTTTTTTATTTGTCGTGAGCCAGGGGGGTGGAGCTTTATTACAAAATTCTTATTTTTCTACAAGAAATAAAAAACATGTTTTTGAGTATCGTGTTGTTCAAAGAATACTATGTATATTAAGAAAAAAACAAGCCAAAAATCAGCCCCACCCATATCCATCCCAAGCTCAATTGTGATGAATTTTTCATTCGTTGTCAGACCGAGGGGCGGACCCTAGTTGCAAAATCGATACTTTCCTACAAAAATTTACCATTTTAAACATGTTTTACCTTTCTTGTTATGAATATTAAGAAAAAAGGGTAGTAGTTATTTCGTGAAATTAGTGCTGTTAACCAGAAACATGTTCCCCCTACTTCAGAGAATTTTCCTCCAAGTTGGCAGCACTACCGCAATTTGATTGGTTGAAAACCCAACGTCAACGGCAACGTAACCGCGAAAGGTAAAAGTTGGTCATCTCGAACGACACCCCAACGGCGATGCGAACTTTCAACGGCAACGTCAACGGATAATATAAACGACGCATACCTTCGCTGCGTATTTATCTTACAACAGCAACGTCAGCGGCAAGTTTATAAATCGACCTTAAGTTACAAAAGTATTCTACTAAGAATCCATGCGGCCACTTTTAACACTGAAAAATTGTAAATCGAAAAACTGAAGAAACAAAAAAAAATGAAATTTAATTAGAATTGAAAAATTCAAGACAAAGAAATGGATTTAATTGGGTTGTACTTGAAGGGCGAGGGAATTTCGTCGACCAATTTTACCAATTTAAATAATGTATTTAAATAAATTCCAGTAATAATGGAGACTCCAGATAGCTGTATTAAATGTGCTTATGCAACTCACATTACACAGGTCGCTCTAGTGTTACAAAAAATATGATTCAGTTTCACAACTCTGAAACTTTACGACTTTGCGATTTTTCATGTAAAAGACTCGAAACATATAATGTATAATTAAGTTAAAATATTTCGTTCAAAACGAAATTTACCTGTGTTTCAAGAGAGGTAAATATGAGTACAACAGATTTTTTTAAGTGTTTTTTAAGTATATCCTGTATTTTTGTGCTTGGGGCTGACACTGGATTTTAAGAGCACTTTTAACGAAACAAAAGAAAATCGCAATCCTGAAAACGCTTTGAACATACTCTCTTCCAAATTTAAAATTTTTTAAAGTAAATATTTGGACCCATAATGTCCTAGTCGTTCCAACTAGACAAGTTAGTTCGATTAATTATTTAATAATAAATTAACTAAACCCCTGTCATTCTAGGTGCAGCAGCAATGTCCAACACGTGCAGAAATCTCACCATGCTCGTGTACATTGAAGAAGAACGGTTTAGATATCTTGTGTGAGTTCACCGACCAGCAACACATCAGTAGTGCCATGGGAGTATTAAAAAGAAAAGAATTCGTTATCTTTTACCTGAAGCTTCGCCACAACAATTTGCGAAAACTACCAGCTTTCATTTTCTTAGGTTTAGATATCCGTCATCTGACCATACACAACAGCAGCTTGTCGACGGTGGAAGAGACATCTCTTAGCTCAATCGGTAAGACAGGACGCAATTTTTTCAATGGTTTTAATAGAATCACTT
Source organism: Zophobas morio (assembly GCF_036711695.1). Taxonomy (NCBI): domain Eukaryota; kingdom Metazoa; phylum Arthropoda; class Insecta; order Coleoptera; family Tenebrionidae; genus Zophobas; species Zophobas morio. The sequence goes on from NW_026972109.1 coordinate 10,363,187, forward strand.
AGGTAAAATGTTGACGCAACTCGACGTGTCCCAAAATAGCCTAACGGCCGTTCCATCTGCGGCCTACAAGAGCCTGCACCAACTACTCATTTTGAACATGAACCATAACAAGATCAGCAATATACATTCGAGGGCTTTTCTGGGACTCGACACGCTGGAGATTCTTACTTTGTACGAGAATAAGATTACAGCGATTGAGGATGAGGCCTTTGTGGGGCTGGAAAAGTGAGTTATTTTAAGCTTTAAGAGGTTTTGTAATTTTTGTTATTGCGGGCGAAGCTGTCAACTAAATCCGCAAAATTTGTGTACCTCCTCAGTAGCGTCCACTCACTGACGGAGTTATTTTTCAACTGAAAGTTTTTTTTGACACCGGAAAACATGTAGTATTTCTAGAGTTTTTGATATATCTAGAAACTTGAAGTACTTGAACCTTGCCTAATCTATTTTTAATTATACATTGGCTCTTATTTGAAATTGTCGGTTAGCAGTTCAATTTACCACGTTTACGTAATTTAAGCGGTCACTTAGCGAAGTCAATCAAACACATTTATCACTGTCATCCGTAGGAAACTGTCCATAAATTATTCAACGATTTAGAATAATTTCAGGTATTACATTAAGTAATAGCCATCACCACGTATAAGCGCACCACCATTAAAAATAAATAGCAACTTCTCACGTTCCTGCCATCGATTACCTTTAAGCTCGTCCGAATGCTTATTCAAAAATCCTCAGAAAGTACATTTTAAAATTCCATCTGCACGTTGCATCACCTCGTTCCACCCCCGCCTCATTTGAAATTCACCCAGTAGAATGCAATTTGTCAAGAGTTGTTCTTTTTCACAGGAAGTTGAAGAGGTTGAATTTGGGTGGCAACGGCTTGACGGAAGTGCCGCAGAAAGCTCTTTCCATTTTAGACACGCTGAAAAAGCTAGAAATGCAAGAAAACCGCCTCACCGACATTAGAGAAGGGGATTTCGAAGGTGAGAAGGCTTTTATGATTTTTGCGACTTGTTCATTGAATTCCTGAGCGAGCGTTGTGTTATGTATTCTTCGCAGGCCTGAGAAATCTCGATTCGTTAGGATTGGCCCACAACAAACTTAGGGAAGTTCCATCCAGAGTTTTCTCGCATCTCACGCTTCTAAATTCCTTGGAACTTGATGGGAACAATATAGAGACGATCGATCCTGAAGCTTTCGTGGGACTTGAAGGTGAGATTCGGAAAACAAAAACTTAAATGCTTTAAACAAAACAGCTTGGGGGAATCTGGGTTTCGAAGCACGTTTTGGCGCGATCTGCATGCGGAGGGCGAAGTTTGCAGCTCATTAACCGTACAAAAAAAAGGTTTCATTTTGATGGTGGAGAAAGACACCAGTTTTGTTTTTCTTTTCGATTTGTATAAGCCACTCGGGATATGCGACTACGAAGCTTGAAATTCGCCGGAATAATCCACTCGGAGCGTTTCCGAATATTGTTTCCGAAACAACTTTTCTGTCATATCTAAATATGTAAGAAAATTCTCCATTTGCCTTTTTTCTGCGGCAGTTAGGCGCAAACTTTTAACTCGGAAGAGTAAAAATGAAAATGCTTCATTTGCAATTTTTATTGCAGAGAATCTTCAGTATTTGCGTTTGGGGGATAATAAGATCAACACTATCCCTACAGAAGCTCTGAAACGACTACACAGACTTCGACACTTGGACCTGCGATCGAACAACATCAGTGGAATATCAGAAGACGCCTTCTTAGGTTTCGGGGACTCTATTACCTTCCTCAATTTGCAGAAAAATTTGTAAGTCAGATTTAATTCAAATTTCTCGCATTTACAGCCCACGCATCTGTAAATCTCCGTGTGATCAAAATAGATTTAAACTTAGACGGAAATTACACTTGAATACCTTTAGAGTATCATAAACAGGAACCTCTTCCGCATTCTAAATTGATCCTTGCGAAGAGAGATTTTCTGTGGCTCATAAACGTATGTCTACGAGCACTTTGCCAGTGTCAAAGACAATATAAGGTTTAGAGGAACTTTGGCGAAAATGCCAAGTTATGGCTCGACAAAATTAGGATCTGTAATTAACGTGTCGCTTTTACGTTTGCTATTAATGCCTTTATGGAGTTGAGTACTTTGAAGTTTCAATTAACCGTGCAGTTGTGACGAAAAGTTGAAGCTTTGATTAGTTGAGTTGGCTGAGTTTTGGATTATCTTAATGATATTTGGAAACAGGGAAGTGAACAAAGGGTTGTCATCTGTTCGAGTTCCATGTGTACACTGCGGCTTCCACTGTACTTGTTTGCAGAATAAAAAACAAAGAACAACTTCGAGTTAAAAAATCATTTCATAATTACCCACAAATACAAAGAGTTGTGTATAAAAAAAAAATTATAATTGGAAGCAGAAGTTGTAAAGACATCCTTTGAAGTTATTTTTCCGCTTATACTTTTTATTAGACAAAGCATTATGTACCTGGAAAATATCATAATACTAAATTCAAACATAAAAATCTTAAGTGCTAAGCTCTTCATTAGCATAAGAAGAGTAAGGCATTAAAAAGTTAGGCATTAAAGTGATGGTGATGGTTTTACAGCTTGAACTTTTTCTTAATAACATTTATGCACGGTTTCACATTCAAACCACTAAAATTTAAAGTACAAATTTGTGATGTATAAGATCATGTCATCAGGTTTCTTAAAGTTTTTGCGGCTTGAATTGAACATTTATTCCCACTCTTAGACGAGCGTTGCCGAGACCAGCTGACTTTGATTTTAATCGTATTAACTATGTGTGCCAAACTTTAAAAGTTTCTAAAAATTTGTTTTCCCGTTTTTAATAGAGCGTCGGATGTTGCTCACGATAAAAAATTTTGAGCTTCACGATTCCGGGAGTATTTGAAAATTTCTCTTCGAACGTTCCTCGCCCTTGTTTGTTTAGGCATCTCTCCGAACTTACTTTTCGAATGTTCTAACGTTGAAGTTTCCTTTGCAAGCATCCGTGCACTAACCGGTATAAGTTTCGAAAACCTCAACTCCCTGGAGACCCTAAACTTGCAGAACAACAAACTGATGCACCTCGGAGAAGACGTGATGGAGCCAATTTTAGACACTCTGCGAGTTGTGGACATAATGGGTAAGTTTAGAGGAATGGAACGATCTGGTTTAAATGCGTCGTTGCAGATAATCCGTTGATATGTCAGTGCGACCTTCAGTGGTACAAGAACTGGCTGAGAGGCCTCAAAGACAAAGACGACGAAATGATGCAGAAGAAGAGAACGGTGTGTATGATGTCGCTGGAGCATCGCGAATATAACCTACAACATTTGCCTTTGGAGAAGTTGAACTGCGCCATAAAAGATCCTAACATTTCGACGAGCGGTTCTAGCCGGATCGGTTATTGTGTTGCGGTTATGGGCATGTGGGCGAGCACAGTGAGAGTCGTTTAACAGTAGTTATAGTTAGAGATGTGTTTCGTTTGTAATTATTATTGAAGTGTAGTTAGCAGGATTAGCTAGAGTTTTAAAGTAAACATTTTATATTTAAAGTTAGATTTATCCTGTTTTGCAACAAGTTAGAGCATGTACGTTGCTTGTAATGATAGAAGAACGTATTTCAAAGCTTCTTGTTATGTATTTCTTAGATTTATGACTTTCTGGGGAAGCTGAAGTAGAGAGACTTGCGTCCGATTTTCATTGCGTATTAGCTTTCAACATCATGGTTAAAGTGATTGTGTCTCTTTCTCGATGAAGGTCGGATCTGGGTGTCTTTACACGGATTCTGCACATCATACATATCAGATATTCCGCATGGAATAGGACTGAGTATCGTCTGAAATTTACATCCACCATTCTCTCGAGTGTCCCAATTCTTAACTATATGTCTTTTTCTCTATCTCTCGATGTTTACGTGATGTCTTAGCTGTAAGTACGACATTTTATTCATTTCTAAATCTCTTGGTTGCGAACGCACACAGCGCAAACATCTAGGTTTTTGATTGGGACGAAAATGGCCTACTAACATATCACGGTGGAGTACATATATCATATCAAAGGTGCCGCATTAATTGTATAAAGAAACTTATTTTTTAAAACATTTCATGCACGTTCTACCATTTTGCGAGACAGAAACGTCCCCGCCGGGGACATTTTCAAAATGTGATCGTCATGAAAGAACTTTTTATAAAATAAGAGGGAGCCAAAATTGCATGGTAGTTAACATAAACATAAGAGATATTTTAACCCAAAAACTTGTGAGCTTGATTATCCATATCATAATTGTTAAAGAAATATTAATTAAGAGTACCTATCTTAGCGTCTAGATATAGCTAGTTAGATAGAGAACATTTGTCAATGCACTATCAGTGTGTTCAGCAAAACGCGGTTACATTTGGAACAAAACCACACGATTGGAATCTCTGCTATCACGTACCTAAAGCCCTAGCTCTAGCTACTAATAGAAAACAACCACCATCCCTTCCATCCCGAATCAAAATTTACTCTGAACATATCATAGTAATAGCTGCGATATTTTGTAAAATTTGTATTAAGGAAAATCGCAATTGTGCAATTGATAAATGGCAAATATTTTTGTGGCAATGTTTTTGTGATCGCTGTTTTTGAGGCGTTGCCAGACCATTTCGAGACATATCCGGTCGAGGTGTTGCAAAACTTCGCGTTGCTATGTAAGCTCAAAGCAAACGTGCAATATTTTTCTAAAAAATTTCTAGTGTCAGGTCGTTATCGCATAGAAACGCGAAGGGCAAACCCGGCCACACCATTTTTTACTATTTTACCGTATTCAATGTGTAATGTCATATTAGCACTATAGTGGAGTACTTGTCTACTATCATTGAAAATGGCTGTTGTGTTTTGTGTCATAATATATTCAAATTATTATATTCAATGTTTCCAAAAGTGTAATATTCTATGTATATGTGAAAGTCAATAAAGAAGTTTATGCTGACACTTACACACTCAGATTTTTCTAATACGAGCGCTTCAAACATAATTTCAATTCTAATGACTTTTTCACACTGTGTTAAACCACGGTGTTAGAATAAAATTGCTCATAAGCCAAATTCACAACACAGCAATGGCAGATTTTACTGATTTTACTGATTACATAATTACAATGACGAATGGAGATTTACTTTATTAAAGACATGTGTCATCTAGCTGTCAAATAACATACACAATGTAAACATAGACATATGAAAATAACTTTGGCTTAAGTTAAATTCCATTTCTAGTCTAATTCGGGCACCGTTTACAAATTTAAGTAGAAATCCACTAAACTAATTATTGTTTTTTTAAATCTATGAGAAAATATATCAACGTCATCATTACTCAATAAATTTGTGGTTGTAACTAATACGAATAACAACATACGAAATGACGAGAAATTATTAAATCTCGTTTCCGTATGTCGTCTGTTCCAACTTTTATTAGACACGTAATTTCCGAAATTACTGGACCGATTGTTGCCAAATTTTGTATGTATATTAAGAAAATCATATAAATGGTGAAACGCTACCCAAAATTTGGTTACTTATCCCCACCAACAAAATTGATGACGTCATTCCTAACAATTCTAATTTTAATTTATACTCCTATATTTGTGGTGTACGATTCCTGAACGGCCAAATGTTCACAAAACGATTCACACAGTGTAGTAACATTTTACCACTAACTCAGGATATAACCGTCCGTTTTTTTCTCTTTTTCTCTCGCGCTGCGTATTATCGATAATTATGACGTCATAACAATTTTTTTGTTGATCAAACACTTCAACTTCATATCCTATTTATGAATGAAATAAATTTAGTAAACCAAAAATACCTTTAAAAAATTTAAACCCAATTATCACCGATTACATTACTGCTACTTAGCGCAACGCCAATCAGAGTAGTTAATGCACGTGCTTTCGATAAAGCTCGGAAATAAGCTCTCCCAGCACTCCCGCGCGTTCGCAGAACGACCATAAACCCAACGTATTCCACCATGAAAGCACAATGAACACTGTCTTATCAGAAATTATGTGATACGGATTAATTTCTGATACATATTGGCTAATTAACATCTGCCAATAAATGTAAATAGTTCACTTTATCTGGATGAGTTTGCGGGCGACATTCGTCCTTTTTATCACCAAGTATTTGCTGAAAGGTACGGAAACCAAATGGGATGACTAAATTCAAAAAGTCCTTGAAACTAGAACTCGAAAAACAGGACGAACACATGAGGTATGTTAATGTGTGTGGTGTGCGACAAGTAACAGAACAGTTGTAGAGAACACAGGGTTAGAGAATGGTTTTCGAAATGGGATAGAACAATAGCTGCGATCACAGCTCTTGTTGTATTTTGTGCCTTACTGATTTTGGTTATCGTAAGTATTAAAGCACGTGGAGACGGTGAAGATGATTCAGAAACCGGAAATGCCACGAAGAAGACGCTCATATTTTATGGGAAAGATAGTTTAAGTTGCGGTTGCAAAACGGAAGGAACAGTGTTAACATGTACGGATACTGCCGTCGAAAATGTGTGCAGTGTCGTTAATGACTGTTCGACCCACTATGAAATGGTAAGTAAATGTATTAATTTGGAACGAAATCATTGAAAGTTAGTACAATATTACGAGCAGTTTTTCGAAATTAATTCTTTTAATCTATACAACAGGATTAATAAAACTAAAGCTGCAATGAATCCCAATATGTACATAAACAAATAAAACAACGATATTAATTAATACGTTTTCGGTACAAACGGCGCCAATTTTTTCCAAAATTTGTACATTTTACGTTTTTCTAGTGCTCTTTTGACAATAAAATGTTTTTCATTCAATTTTACAAAAGTTACACACCGACACTTTCTTTTATCTTGACATTGTGTTATATTTCGTTATCAAAATGTAAAGTACATAAAAGGATCGACAACAGCAGACAGAAGTTTATAAACAGAAAGTACAAAAGTTCAAATTAACGTATCGAGAGTTAAATAGCGTCAATCAAACAAAAGCTTGTCGCCGATTACACGAACACTTATCACACTCATATAGATTAAATTAGAGATAATAAGCTTAAATACAAAATATTGATCGAAAGAAGATATGTTCAATATTCGAAAAATTTATAATCTTATGTTTAATTATTCCAGTTTCGGTGTCTATAATTAAAAAAAAAAAACATTTTGTGTGTTCAATTTTTCTTCACTATGCATTGCAAACTTAATTGACAAAACGCGTCAACGTCTGTATCAAACTTTATTTTTATCCTGTTATTGTTTCATCTTTTTTGTTTTAGACATTCGAGCAACTCATATTAACAAATATCAAACCGCAAAACAACCAAATCGAGGAGGGATGGTTGGACTGCGTCAACTTTAAGATAACTAGGCTAACCATATCAGGCTCTGAACTGACAAACATAGGTGCAAAAGCCTTCAGTGGACCTCAGCTTACGTTAAATTCATTAAATCTGAACAACATCGGTGTTAGCGCTTTCCGCAAAGACATGTTTGAAGGGCTCGCAGTGATTAATCTTGCAATATCTTGTGATTCGTCTGACGCAGATTTTGAGGCAAATGTGTTCGAAGCCGTTTCACGAAAACTCCAAATTTTGCAGATAAGCAATTGTATAAGTCAAAGTGAGGGTAACGATAGACTGACCAATATAACTGGTTCTAGTCAAAACTTAACAGCGCTGGTCCAGCTCGACATTCGGAGTAACAACTTAAATTATATAAAAGCTACCAATTTTCAGAGCGCGAAAAGTCTAACAACATTGTACCTTGGAAATTCAAAAGTCGTCACAATTGAACCAAATAGTTTCAAAGGATTCAGTTTGGGCATGTTGGATTTGAGCTATAATGATGGGCTGAAAACATTACCCAATGGACTTTTCCATTCCGGAACGAAGGGTATCACTATTGCAGGGAACACCTTCAAGTGTGATTGCTATTTGGAATGGTTACAAGAACTGTTCGACAATCGACATGATCTTTTCCAAGAAAAAGTTTTTTACTGTGAAGGTAAATACGGAGAATCTTTACCTTACAAGGAGAAAATCCCGTTTTGCCCAAACGGTACTACTACTACAACTCCTCCACCACCAACAACAACAAGTAAACCAGATACAACGACAACAACAACAAATACACCCGAAGATTCCGACACTACAGATGGATCAACAACAACAGCTGCACCTCCAGCACTAATGAAAATAAAGTGCTCGGACCGTACTGGTGTCAATATAACCCCTCAAGATCAACTATGTGGCGAAGTCAGCATTCGCGACAAAAGTGTAAAGATGGAGTTTTTTGTTCGAAACAAAGATAGTACACCCACTTATCTCTTACAGATCACGGGTAAGGTGTCTAAATCTAGCTTTGAAAACATATTGTGGTACAATACTAATAACAATGATATAATAATGTGTGCTAATAATTTAACTGACGGTATTGAAATAACTCTGGGAGGTCTAGATGAAAACGCCACGTACATTTTCTGTGTGATAGATCCTAGTAATGGCAATGGTACTGTTTCACCTTTAGACTGCGGGGCATTCACAATTCCCTTCCGCATAGACGAAACTCTGGCGTGGATTTCTCAGAACGACATGATTGCCGTCATTTGCGGATTCTGCGGATCTTTGATCCTAGTCAGTCTTATAACTGGTTTCATCGTCTTCTATTGCATCCGCCAACACCCTAGTCTAATTAAAGGCAACAAGCGGGTCATAATTGTGGAAAGTAAGGCAGCAGATGCTATAGTAATGCCTCGGTACTACGACGAAATCAACTACAACCCCCCATCGCTCAACAGCTACAGCAACGGATACCTCACCCCTAAACATCGAGGTGTTTACAGCCCTCCTAGACCGTCCTCACGACTAAGAACAATCTCAGAAAACACCGACTTTTCCGTTCCTACTACAAGTTCAGGGGGAAGAATGAAGAAAGGCCACTACAAGAAACGAACTAGATTGGAACACGTGACAAGGGCTTTTGATGAGCACGTGTACGAACCGCCACCGTTACCCCCGAACCACCCTTCAGGATTCCATTACAACGACAGCTTCAATCGAAATTACAGTCGAGTGTGAAAATAGAGATGAAAATCAGGTCGCAAGGTAGTAGGCAGCCTTGGTTTAGATCAATGTGATAAGGGCAAAATCACGTGCAATAATGCTGCAATATTAAGTTCATTTATGTATAAATAAATTTTTATTAAAATTTGAGGGTTTTATTTAGTGCTTTGGTGTAATTATAAGTTCCGTTGTGGAATAAGGTGATGGCACAAAATCGACGAGAAATAAACACAAAAAGAATTAATTGGATTCAAAAATTAATCAGTAAATCTGATCACTAATTAAACGTGGCAACGTGCCATTGCATTCTGTAATTTTGCTTTTGCCAAGTGTGAGCTGCCACTTTTCACAGCAGGCTAATTCACAATTGATATAAAAATTAATAACATCTGCCTGTTCCCCCAAAAATATTATCAATACACTTGTCAAAATAGAGTTCGGAGTGTAATCAGTAATTACACACAACGGAGATCCATCTGTTGACACGACTGGACAAATGCATGTCACACATGCCAAATAAACGGGGTATACATCAATATATTATTAATAAAGACTTACTACTTATATTATTTACTTGATTTATTGCACACAGTTTAAATTAGTCATCTCCACCTGTCATCACCTCCATAAATTCTGCAAAATACGAACACTTATAATCGCGATAACTAAGCCAAAAATCAATTACCATCGTAATCAACGGTCCCTGATCCATCGGTATCAATCTCAGTAATGATACCATCTAGCTCCTCATCGCTCAAGTTATTATCTAACTCTCTCAAAATTTCTTTAAGTGTGGCAGTGGTAATGTAACCGTTCCCTAAACACGTCAAACTAGATTAAGCTAAAAATCATGAACAACCAAAACTGACCTTCTTTGTCGTATAACCTGAAGGCTTCTTTCAATTCTGACTGCATTGCTTCTGCATCTTCCTCTGCCATGAATCTAGAGGCAAGAGTGATAAATTCTTCAAATTCGAGTTCACCGGAACCTGAAAATTTTGATTTCAGGGTTGTACTTTTACCAGCGAAAATTACCATCAGCGTCCACTTCTGCGATAATTTCGTCCAAAATTTGTTCGGTTGTTTGGACACCCAACATACTCAGGATGGTGCCAACCATGACGGTTCCAATGCTGCCCTTCTTCTCGACATCGAAGGTGTCGAAGGCCTTCCGTAGAACTACAAATGAATAATTAAACTAGATTCTAGTTAAAAAAAATTAATAAAATACTTACGGGCAATCTGATCCTTGCTGAGCTCATCCTAACAAAAGATTTAACTAATTAATTTCGGTGTTGGTCAACACACCACTTACCATTCTTTATGGATAGATTCTTTGATGTTGGTTGATAGCAATATGAAACACGTGTAAAGCACTCTCTTATAAAAGTTCGCATGCTCCGAATAGTGGGGTCGTGACAACTTCAAATTTTTTCGGAATCCAGCTGTTCATGTTTTAATTACTCGTAAAATCGAGAACAGAAGCGGATTGGGAAAAAAAGAGCCCTCGTAATAGAAAAATTAGACAAAATTCCAAAATCAGAGCAAAACAAAATTTTAGATACGAAAAATGGTTAGTAAGATTTTTCATTTAAATTAATAAACTATTGCAAAAGCTCATTGTAAAAGTAATGATTTTTTGTATTTATTTTTGTATGGAACCAATCAAAATTTTAAACAAAAAAAATTTTTTTACGCCACTGATTTAAACTGAAACTATTCAAGAAGCATTTAGCAATGATAAAAAATTTAGAAACCGACAGAGTAATTAAACAGTAAATTAAAGTGTGATTCACTGATTAGAAACACTGCAACTAAATAATTATTTGGAAATTTAATTTTTGACCAGTAACACTAGCGTGACGACACAAATTCGACGAGCCGACTCTGGAATTTCAGTTATCCGTCGCCACAAAAAAGAATCGATAGTTAAAAAAATAGAATACTAAATAATTTTTAATAAATAATGTTTCATCTGTGAACAAGAAAAAATAAATGAAGACCATCAAACGCCACTCCTAGTGATTAAGTTAGATTACAGTTTCAGATTCAAATGTAATTATGATTTTTCATATAGTTCTTTGGATATACTTAATTAGTTATTGCTTTACCAAAAAATATTATTTTTGCCTTGCCCCAATACTACATTTTGCTCCATCTTCCCCTAGATACAAACAAAAAAAGGTTTAGACGATTTGGTAATATATACCGACTTTAGAGTCCATTTAATTCGATTTATTTCCAAAAAAAAACAATAAACTTTTAAATATAAATTAATAAACCTGTTTGTTGGAACACGAAGGGTCTAAAATAGTACACAACAGCTAATTTTGGCAGGTTTTTTTTTAAGATAACACGTTTTCGTTCTGTAAATTGCATTCGTTTATTTTAACGTAGCAGCACATTTTATTTAATGGAGTTAAGTTTGCCACTGAAGCCATAATATTTATGTTAATTTTCACTGAATTCTGAAGAAGACAGATTAACTGACTTCAAATCTTGGCAAACTATTTATTTGAAAGATTTGACACTTTAATCCTGCATTATATTCGCTGTTATGTAAAGTTAATAATCCGTGTTGTAATAAATGTTTTGAGTTCAACCGCAATGTCAAGTGTAATTTCACACACCTGGCACAATGCACAAATGCATGTCACACGAGCCAAGTAGTATTACTCAGCAGTCACCGTAACAACAAACAACAAAGTACTATAATTATTTATTTAATTTATTAATTATAAGTTGAATTAGTCATCTCCACCTGTCATCACCTCCATAAATTCTGCAAAACACATAATATCATAATCCTGATAAACAAGTCAAAAAATCAATTACCATCGTAATCAACGGTTCCTGACCCATCAGTGTCAATCTCAGTAATGATCCCATCCAGCTCCTCATTGCTCAAATTATTATCTAATTCTTTAAGAATTTCTTTAAGCGTGGCGGTTGTAATGTAACCATTACCTAAACACAAACACTTAAACGTGACCCCAAAACCCTTAAAACTTACCTTCTTTGTCATATAACCTAAAGGCTTCTTTCAATTCTGATTGCATAGCTTCCGCATCTTCTTCTGCCATGAATCTAGAAGCCAGCGTGATGAATTCTTCAAATTCCAGTTCACCGGAACCTGGAAAATTGTAACGTTTTTTCGGGGGTAAATTTTTATGTGGGGGAAAATACCATCAGCGTCTACTTCTGCGATAATTTCGTCCAGAAGTTTTTCAGTTGTGTGGACGCCCAACATACTCAAGATGGTACCAATCATGACGGTGCCGATGCTGCCCTTCTTCTCGACATCGAAGGTGTCGAAGGCCTTTTGCAAAACTGGAATCGAATGTAATAAATTCTAGCAAAACAGTTACACAAATATTAAAATAAAAATTAAAAATTTTAAAATCCTTACGGGCAATTTGATCCTTGCTCAGTTCATCCTGGAACAATAATTTTAATGTGTAGCTGCACTATACGCGTCAACACAGCACTTACCATGGTGTGGAGAGATTCTTTGATCTTACGTGCAAGCAATACGAAACACGTGTAAAGCACGGGCTTATAAAAGTTCGCATGCTCCCACTAGTGGGGTCTCGACAACTTCATTTTTTCGGAAACCAGCTGTTCATTCGTGAATTAATCGTAAAATAGAGAACAGAAGCGGATTAAAATAAATAAGCGCTGGAGGCTGAAAAACTGAAACAATTGAGTATCTCTGTGGTACACCAAAGCGTTTTTTTCAGTTCCATAAAATTTAGGAGCGGATGACAGGTTTATAAAACATAAATTTCCAGCGAACTAACGTCTTGATAATTTAAGTCATATTTTAGGCATTTTGCGTGAAAAAAATGATAAATGGAGCAGCTGCGCTGTCAGTTTTTCTTTCAATAAGTAAATTATTATTGAAGCGGTGTCCAGTCGGGTCTTGAAAAACTTCCATTCCTACCCTGGAATCCCTGCGTGAAACAATGTGAGCGATTTAGTAAAACAATTTATCACTTATGCTTGCGTTGGACACGTGGTCTCTCCCCACAAAGTTTTATACCCGCTTTCGTGTTTGGCGGTTGTCCAAAGAGTGCTCCAATCAGATCAGTTTATTTAAAATTCTAATCTACTATAAAGTACCTACTTCGAAATGTTAATGTAGTCTAGATAGTGACGTTACACTCGAGCCCAGACATCTGCCCTTGAGTTATTTATTTTTGTTTACGGGAATTTCCTTTGTTATATTTTAACTGCTTCCGTGTTCTCGATTTCCATTGAGTTTGGCATGCCTATTTCCCGTGGGACATCCTGTAAAAATTGGAGCTTTTATCCAAGGCGGTTTATTATTCTAAATTTGGAGAATGAGGCGATGTAAAAATAATGTTGCCTCAATACAATGCTGGCTGAAAATAGGTGGATCTAATTTATAGTTGGCTAACGGAAATTTTCCGAATAGTCTGGGTGTCTATAAAAGAAATCCATTATACTTTGGGAGGCTCCACAATAAATAAAAAAATTCTAAATACATCTATAAATACTCATAAAACGGTCCCAAACTATTCATTGTACGTCTATGGAGCGTATGACATTTCGATACTTAAAATAATAGGCTCTCTTAATAAGCACCCATTAATCTATTTTATGCATTGGAATGTACCCCTTCTCTGTACTTAAGTAGTTATCGAACTCTTCGAGTCCAGTGCACTCCAGGTGCTAATCCTTTAACCATGGTAAATATCCTCCCCAAAAACAAATTTACCATCTTCAGTTATATTTTTTTAGGACGAACTAGACAAAGAACAAATTTCAAGTAAAAACACACAATCTCAGTTACCACCGTTTAAAAAATGTTTTTAAGTGTTAAAATCAACCTTCGACGCCTTCGACGTCGACAAAAAAGGGTACATCGAAGTGGAAATGATTGGAATCATTTTGGACATGTTGGGAACTCAGTTAGTTGGCGAAGAACTCGACAACATAATTTCAGAAATCGACGAAGACGGAAACGGTGAAGTTAATTTTGAGGAGTTTGCTAACATGGCGGCTAGATTTTTAGTGGAAGAAGACGAAGATACGGAAGCTGTACAAACCGAGCTTAAAGGAGCTTTCAGGTTGTATGACAGAGAAGGCAACGGTTTCATTACTACTGAGGTTTTGAGGGAGATTTTGAGAGAGCTTGACGAGAAACTGACTGAGGATGATTTAGACAACATGATTGAAGAAATAGATACTGATGGATCAGGCACGGTCGACTGGGACGGTAAGTCGTTCTAACTCGACAACTGAAAAATATTTCTTCGTTTTTAGAATTCAAAGCGGTCATGATTGGTTAAAAACGATAATTAATCTTCAGAAAATGCATTTGTTAATTTTTCACGTAATAAATAGTAGTTGAATTGACTCCACTTTTATTGCGTATTTCAAGCGTAACCTTGTTCCGGTGTACTCAAAATCGGCTATTATTTTTTACCCACTATCCCCTCCTTCATTGAAAGGTGACTCTGATTGATAGTTCTATAAATATTTCGTCCTTTAATTAAACCTGCTTTAGTTAATTAGATTCTGCTCAGCATCAAGTACACGACAGGTGAAAAATGGTAGGTTTTTACTTTCATTTTCTAGTTTTATTCAGTTTGATTTTTTTAAAGGAAGAGGAAGAACTAGAGAAATTCAAAGACCTCGATATCTCCAAAGATCAGTTAAAATGTAAGTAACTAGAAAGAGTGTTAACTATAACGTCTCCTTAGTGCTTAAGCAGATTTTCGATTCCTTCGACTTGGAGAAAAAAGGTGAAATCGGTGTGGACATGATCGCACCAATTCTAGACATGTTAGGCCATCAACTAGGAGTCGAAGAACTACAGGTAGACCCAATTTTTCGTTTGCACTAGAAACCAACTCAAAATTTCAGGGAATCATCTCAGAAATCGACGCAGACGGCAATGGCGTGATGAACTTTGAAGAGTTTGCAAATTTAGCTTCCAGGTTTGTAGTAGAGGAAGAGGAAGACACTGAAGCGATTTTACGAGAGCTGAAAGATGCGTTTCGACTGTACGACAAAAACGGCTTGGGTTACATCAGTGTTGACTTACTAAGAGAAATTTTAAAAGAGCTCGACGACAAGTTGACTCCTAACGATCTTGAACAAATGATCGAAGAGATTGATACCGACGGTTCAGGAACCGTCGATTGGGAAGGTTAGTAATTTTTGGCAGGAAATTAAAAACGCAACTTCTGATTGCTTCCGTTTCTAACAAAGCGTTTAATTTATTTTTGATAATTTCAATTATGTAAGTGCAAAATTGTTTATATAATTTTGTATAATTTATTTGCAGAATTCAAAGCGATGATGATTGGATAAAAGTGTATCCCGTAATTAACAGTCAACGCAATTAGAAAACAGTGATAATATTTCGAACACAATTTAATTTCGTCCTGTCATCGTGCCAGAACTTCTATAATAAGTATGACGCTGTTATCGAACGTAAGAACATGGCATTGTCAAAACTTTAATTAAACGTGTTTTGTATCAAACGTTAAAAATATCACCAACAGGCTACGTTCCCATATATCTGTATTTATAATATTAATACAAACATGTACAAGTAAGGACGTGTTTTATTTGCCAAATCGAGATGATGTTGAAATAAATCAACACATCAACCTCATTCTGCGAGCCAACACTCGTAAGCAAAAATAAACAGGTGAGGAAAATGTTTATAATTGCCGACTGTTGTCAGGACAATGTGCAAAAATGGGAAGAGTGCCGAAATTCAACAGAAGTAAATTATAATAAATTATATCAAACTTAAATCTGTTTTTTCATTTTTTTATCATTGCTATTATTCACATCAATTACGGATACAAACATGTGTCACATTATGTAATAATTAACTAAAAACTCAAACCACACTACAACAATAATGTATGATGAGTTGCCTATAACTTTCATTATGTTGACTCGACAAATTTAGATGTCCACTTGTATACGATCTTCCGGTTGAAAATTATAAATTTATTTTTGGACCTTTTGCCGAGTGTCAATTGGTAATTTTTATTAATTTTTTCTTACTTCTTACCATTCTTACTATTTATTTATTCAATAGTTTTATAACCCTAGATTCTCGTCATTTAAAACCTAAAAAATTGAGAAGGTAGATTCTAAAAAAGAAATTCCACGGTATGCAATCCATACACGGCACGTGGCGGTCTATTATCAGATCAGTGTTGGGGTTTATGTGAATCCTTGTGCGGTGAAGATAAATTAATCACGTTCATAGTTTACCGATATTTTCAGTCAAAACAACACAAAAAATTGTCAACAACCACATAATTTGCACTTGATATTTAAAAATATCAGCGCGTTATTAAATAATTTAGTTTTTCTGAAACCGCCAAGTTATTAATTTTCCTGACAGATTTTGGTTAGATAAACACCGTTTTGCAGGTTATGAAAATAGTCGAAATGTCTTCACTTATAAATATTTAACTGTATTTACAAATTAAATTAATGTGAAACATTAATACTAATGGATAGCTGCATTTAAATATTTATATGTTTGTCCTTGCTAGTAATGCAACTGAGGCAGACATAATATCTTCACTGGATAAAATCAGATAATTCAGATATTGATGATTTATTAACTTCGAAATATTTTGGTAATTTTTTCATACCCTTCAGTTTCGAACTGGTTTTCCAAAAACTGTGCTTTTGCAGATAAATAAATCGCAGGACTACGCTTAAACAACGACCTGTTTATTTCGCATGTTCAATTCTATAAATTATTATTTATTATTATCTTTCGATCTTATCTTTTCTGATCGCTGAATTTCAGGTAATGTTTATTAAACCATGTTGAAATTTTAAAGATCACCGTAATTTACCTTGAAAAAAAAATAATGAGGTTAAGTTTTGCTGTGAAATACATAAAACGTTTATTGCCAAGATGAATAAGAAATGGGTCTTTAAACAATCAATAAATAGAATAAATACTATCTTCTAGATTAACATATGGGTGTAGTTAATAACACAATGATTATATTCAACTAGATACAAATCTAATTAATAATGACTTTATACGTATGATAATGTGGATTTTACTATTTGTCACAGTGTGTAATGTCTTACAGATTTCTCCATCATTATACTTAGGGTTTCCCTCCACTTTTATTGTTCCGATACCATGAAACCACATAACCACAATATATCTAGTAATAATTTGGAATATAGCTGTGGTTAACGGAAGTGGAGTAAAAAAATTGAAATAAACTAAAATGACAGATTTATCGTGAAGAGAAAAAAATAGGTAATTCAGCGAATCGTTACATGAATAAGTTCCTTTATAACAGGTGTCTGGAAAATGGCGAATTAAGTCTTCAGTACGTTATGTACGGGGTCCCAAAAAAAATTATTAAAAAATTCTTTATGATGCAGATTACGAAAAAATAGTTATTTTCCTAATGGCGTCCGTTAAAGCATAACCAACTAAACACTAGAGAAGATGTTCAAAATTCCTGCCTTGTACTTATAAGTAAGCTCGTAATGTTCTCAAATTTTGACCGTTTTTTATTAAAGTTAATCATCAGTACTTGCTAAGATAAAACTGATTTTGGCAAATAACATACCCCCTAAGAAAATAGAGGGTGGGTGGGCGGGGCTAGTACTTGATAAGATAAGGCTCATTTTGGCAAATGACATACCTTCCAAGAAAAAAGAGGGTGGGTGGGCGGGGCTGGTACCTGCTAAGATCATACTGATTTTGGCAAATGAGATACCCTCTAAGAAAAGAGGGCGAATGAGCATAGCTAGTACCTGCTAAGATAAAACTTATTTTATCAAATGACGTATCCTCTAAGAAATTTAATTACGTTATTATAAAAAAAGACACTAGAGGCTCTAAAGCACTTTCAAATTCTTTCCAAACAAGAATACCTAGAAGCTGAAAATTGTTTTAAATTTTCGAAAAAAAAAACGGGGTCCCAAAGTTAAATCAAAAACAGGTCATGTCAGAACTTTTCAAAAATAGAGCACCAAAGTCCCCCAAAATTATTTTAAATAATTTACAAGAAAATCTTCATGGGTTCCCAAAATATTACACCATGGGTACCCAAACACTGCGGCAGTCGACTTTTTCAAATTCGTAAAAAATAAAACAGCAAACAACAAAATTTATCTTTTAAATTTATCCGAAAATAGGCGACCTAAAATTAACTGCGAACATTTTAAACGTAGGGTTTTGAAAACTTTTGATAACTTTGACACCCGGTATATCGTAACAGCACTTTGAATGGACGCTACTGATTTGAAAAACGGGACAGTGACTTTGTGAAAACTATTTGATTTGTCAAACAAAACATCAATTAAATCCTAAATTTTTTTAAAATTTGGAAGTGTGTCAAAAATTATTCAAAAAAATCTATGAAATGACAACCGAAGCTTTGGAAATTTTGACATTTATTTGACACTCTAACAAAAATGTGTTAGTTCTTTTTGTTTTTAAAGAATGGGTTCAATGGAGCGATTTATTAGCATACCAAATCTGATTCAGAATACTAGAGATTCTAGAGATACTAACTACACTCGCCCACCCTCTCTTTTCCTAGAGTGTATGTCATTTTCCAAAATCAGTTTTATCTTACCAGGTACTAGCCGTGCCCACTCTCTTTTTTTAGAGGGGATCTCATTTGCCAAAATCACTCTTATCTTAGCAGGTACTAGCCCCGCCCACCCACCCCCTCTTTTCTCACAGAGTATGTTGTTTGCCAAAATCAATCTTATTTTAGCAGATATTAACCCCGCCCACCCGCCCTCTATTTTCTTCGAGGGATCTTATATGCCAAAATCAGTCTTATCTTAGCAGGTACTAGTCCCGCCCACCCACCCTCGAATAAATGAGGCTGGAAGTGGCTTCTGCGGCTCGAAATCTACAAGAGAATGTATTTAGTTAGATCTCAAAAATCGTCGAAAATTGGTCATAACGGGGGTATACATTGTGGAAAATGCCATTTTTGCCATGCTCGATTGTAAGTGCTTTGGAGCCTCTAATGTCTTTTTTTGAATATAATAATTTAATCAAATAACTTAAAGGATACATCATTTGCTAAAATCAATCTTAACAGGTACTAGCCCCACCCACCCGCCATTTCTTTTCTTAGAGTGTATGCCATTTGCCAAAATCGGTCTTATTTTAGCAGGTAATACCCCCCACCCCCACCCGCCCTCTCTTCTCTTAGAGGGTATCTCATTTGCCAAAATCAGTCTTATCTTGGCAGCTATTAGCGCCGCCCACCCACCTTCTGTTCCTTAGAATGTATGCATTACCAAACTCAGTTTTATCTTAGCAACTTTGATGACTAACTTTGACAAAAAATTTTGAACATCTTCTCTACTATTTAGTTGGTTATCCTTGTATGGATTTTTCTTTTGTTGGTTTTGTCCTTCTTTATAACTTTTTAAATGTCGTATTAAAAGTTTTTTTTTGGTTTGTTTTATTAATAATAATCCACAACTATTAAGGACTACTGGTTGTTATGGTTATTGTCCTAAAAAAAAATAAATTGGTGGATTTCAGTCACCATCGTTACTAAGAAATCAGAAAGTAAGCCGGAGGTATTCACGCGTAACTTTTATAAAATTACGTTTTCCTAACGGCGTGCGGAAAGTGACTAGTTTCCGCACGCTAACCCGTGCGGGAAGAGATACTTTGCCGCACTAGTGCGGGAAGTAAAATGTAAGTACATTTCGAACATTTATTGATTAATGATTACAACTATTTATATTAAATATAAACTTGTTTGCGGTTAAACAATTGCATTCGCAGTACCTTAACTACTCAACGATATGATTTTCGAATGTGCTGCGATTTCTAAAGACGCCATTAGGAAAATAACTATTTTTTCGTAATCTACATCATAAAGAATTTTTTTATTTTTATTTTTTTCGGACTCCCGAAACCCCCGTACTGAAGCGTTAATCCGACATTTTCCATACACCCGGTATATTAACAAAAATAACAACTAAAATTTTGAGATGACGTCATGAACTGTTTGAAGTGGATAGATAGACAAATCTGGTTATGCATTACCATTTTCACGACACACTTACCTACTATACATCTAAAAGCTTAAAGTATTCAATTAGATAATATCAGAGATCAACTCTTGCAATTTCCAGCAGACAGGCGACAGACGACAAACAACGGAAACAGGAAACTTGCACTTTCGTGTTTTACGAGGTGTGAAAGCGAGAGGTCAACAAAACATGAATTGGGCATCCATTAAATGTCGTTATTACAATAATTCTCTAATACACGCTGCCTGTCTGGACGGAAAAGTGCATTAAAAATTAATTAAATCCATTACGTGTAGTGTTATTACCACGTTATAAATTCTTTTTCAGACTCTATATATAACGCAATAGATTCCTCTGTAAAAATGCTATAAATAAGCGTCAGTCTGCTGCACATGATTGGAATTTGGTACCTAATCGTGTCATTTCATGACGCAACATTTGTTTTTATATAAATTCTGTCAACGGTAATTTATCAAATATTAACAGATGTTGAGTGACGAAATTGGAAACCTACACACGAACTAAAAAAAAATAATTTAATTAAAAATGAAATTAAAAGCTACCGATGTAATGTAAAAAGACAAATAATTGGGCACGCGAGAGCGACTACGAGATACGATCTCGTGTAAATATGTTACATAAACTAACGCGAACGTATTAATTTCCAATTATCCAACGGTTCCATCTTCGCTACTCTCTCCCGATTGCATTAATTTGCTAAAAACCGTAGGAAAGCTTGACTGAATAGAGCCAGACTCGCAAAAAAGCATATCGTTTAGTTAACCGCAGAATAAATACCAGTCAATTTCATTAAAAAGTTTCATATTTATTGGCGATGATGAAATCGCCAAAATTCTAAAGCGTGGCCAGCCAAGCTTGAATAATAAGTTATAATACCGACTTCGATTTAAAATGTAAATACCCCCTAGCCAATTAAACTTTTTTCCACACCTCTTTGGATAAAAGTGCAATTTCCGAAAATAAATAGAACTCATCTATTTTCGAGATTTCACCTTTTCAGTGCGACAGTTAATTGATTTCTACAACGAATAAAAAAACGGTTATAGAGCATTTTAGTAACAAAAATTCGGCTATTAAGCCATGAATTCGACTTTCACAACCGAAAAAAACAGTAAACAATGAATGGTTCCATGCGATTAAATAAAATTTGAAAAGTGGACTGAACGCAGATCTCGAATTAACATGAAACAATGCCGAAATTATACCGATTCCTTTCTTCTGTTGAGCAAACCGATGATTAGCAGAGTTTATGTTCGTGTAAAGCGGCTATTATGTATTTGGGGCTTGCGCAACGTCGCGGTATCATCTGAGGGAAAATTGTGCTAATTTTTTAAGTTTTCGGGCGCACCGCAACGGTCTGCTATTAGACCGTTAATTATATCATCGCCTCTAATGCAGGTGTAGAGTGGCCATCAATCAGTCTTTGAGCGATTTCCTGTCGTTTTGTTTTACTTCTTGGAGTTTTGCGTAACCTTGACACTCGCCAGTTGGTATAATTGCGAGGCATTTGCCTCCAATTAGTGTGATAGAATCTAATGACGATATTAATTTTAGGAAATCAAAACGGAAAGAAAAAAAATCTTCGTTAAGTAACCAAAACGAGCAGAAATCCCAGAACGTGTGGTCAAGGGCAGCCTTCGAATCCCATTTCCATCACTAAATTAATATTAATTTTGATTCTTTGACGCGGAAAAATTGCCTAAACAATGTCTCAACAATGGTAGATCCTTTTACAGTTTTGTAATATAAGTGAGGTATTTAGCGCCGAAATTGATTATCGTCGCCTTTTCAACATTCTTAACCAAGTAAGACGAAGTGCCAGAAAAAATCTTTGGCTCTGAAAAATGTGCTACTTAGGTTTTTATGTAACTATCAATGTAAATTGAACTGCACGCCCATAGCTGCTGTCACTTTGACGAAAAAAATGTGTTCATTATCTAACAATAAAAAAGCGATTTACTTGTGCCCGATACGTTTTATTAGAAAACCACATAATCGTACTTTCGACTTATAGAGAATACAAGTAGGTAGGAATATATCGAGTACTGCATGCTGATTAGGTTTCGTAAATAGGTAGAAGAGTAAAAAAATTACTTTCGCTCTTAATAGAAGTTGTAAAATTTAATTGATATAACTGTGTTTCGAATCGCTACAAGTTTTTATTTGAATTATTGACAAAATGTTACATAAAGCGGCAACTTACTTTTTTCCGTTTAAGGTGCATTTATGAGATTATAAAAGTGCTGATTCAGATCGTGATGAGATGAATCAATTACAAAGTTACACAGTCTTTAAAAATCTGCCAACGGCAATTTCTTATACCGTCTTTTTGTGCAGGGACAGGTTTATTCAAAAAGAAGAAACACTGGGAGCAACTGTGTTCACGGCTTAATTTGAACCATAAACAAAAAAAATGATTTATTCATTCAGTGAAAATGAGCTTTACCCAAGCGAAAATCGGTCCAACATTTATTTGAGCATACTCTAGACCTATATGTTTACAACGAAATAGGTTCCACTCTGTTGAAACGGAAATTTCTGCTGTTTGTAGTATTTAATTTAGAAAAATAGTCCTTGGGATGTAAAAAAATGACAACATAACGTATTCTTTACTGAAGTTGGTATAATATTAATTACAGCAGTCGATTAGATATTTAATATTTCGCATTATAATATCTACTACTATTATTATCAATACTATGACATAAAACGCTACTTAAAAATTCAGCTAAGCGCAGTTAATGGTCTAAAAAAAATGTATAGCTATCAGGTCTCAAGGACACCACTTGTTGTAAATACTCCTAGCAACAAGTTTGCAACAAGTCATGAAAACGTTGATATGTATGATATAACTGGTGTACAAAAATCGTTTTCGTTGATCATTTTACTTTCGACAGCAGTATATACAACGGGTACGTACATTATCCTCACTAGTGTAATAACAATGCATAACTAAATTAGTGTATTTTACATAACACACACATAAATTCCAGCAACTTTCAAAAACTGTCGCTTAAAATAAAAATACGCACATATTTCCTTATGAATCGGCCCTTATTCATACGTTCACCTTTGGGGTCACGAACACACGTCACGTGATAAATTGGAGAAAATGATGAAGAAAATTCTTGAGGATGAAAGTTCCACAATTACTCTCAAGATTCATTCCAAAGTCAATAGTTCTAATTGGCGCAGATAAATTATCAGTCTGTACTACATTTCATGATAATTTCTACGCGAACAAGCTAGTTAATTGGATACTTACTGAAAGGACATGTCACAATTAGTAAACCTAGGGATTAGGCTAAAATAATTGACTCGTTATTACCAAATCTGCGTTTTTCTTTACGTTGCGTTGTTACACTTTCTGTTCAGATCGTTAATAGCCGGATGTAACACCAGATCGAAATAATTTCCATTACGTAATTATTCAAATAAATCTAAAATAATTTTCGGTTCATATAAAACCCGGAATGTTGAAGTGGTGATTTACAAAATCAATACTTTCGTAATAGGCGCGGGTTTTATTTTAATTAAAATTCGTTAATAAAATTTCCGCGCTGATTCTGCTCCGATAACACTAATTTAGTCAAAATTCGACACAATGAACAAGTTTTATGTAAGACTTGGCGAGGGTGAAAGGGTTAACTTAAACTTGAACTACTTTCCAAATTCAACTTAGTTTTGTTAATTAAGCAAGTAGTTAAAAAGTAGGTGAGGAAAATGGTAATTTTTGGAAAAGTACTGCAACAATGGAAAAGTGTAACGAACAACACTCAACTTCACTTAGCGCAAATCCACATGTAATAACTGCGAGGAAACTCTATTGTTTTGATCTTCAGACAATAAATTGAGACGTCGCAAATTAACAATGCAGATGAAGATCTCACTCATTGAACGCTCGGTATTACGCTAGACAGAGCGGCAAGACAAGTTTTCTTAAGTACGATAAATTAAGATGTCCATTCATCTTTTCACCTTATACAGAGTGGAACTAAAACGGGAACTGAAAGATGTCTAGTGTCACCACACGACTTTTGATAGCTTCCTGAAGTGTCTCGTTCTCACATTATCGACAATGACACTAATTTTAATTCGTCATTTCCTTTAATTAATTTATTGTTACTGGGCTTTACTCATTATGAAAATATCCCACACTAAAAACTTACTTACATTTAGCCGATAATTAATACAACTTTCTTTGACTTTATAGGGAAATCTTAATTGCGCTGGTAAAATCCCGTAAACAATTAATGGCTCATCGAATTTGCCTAAATTTCACATTTGGAAATTGTTACAAGCAATATTTTATTCGGCATGGTAAAAGGTTTAAATGTTGGATGTTGTGGGTGACAATAGGAATCTGCTGCAATAAATCAGGTTTATCTGAGTAGTCATCAATGTCAGTTGCGACATGCGCCATATTTGGGACACGGAGATTCAAATCTCTTTTGTTTTTGAACGGGTAATATTTGTCAGTTATGCTAGTTATCTGTTGTACTATTTATTGTATTAATAAAATTGTAATAATCAATTGCTCATGGCGAA
Source organism: Zophobas morio (assembly GCF_036711695.1). Classification (NCBI taxonomy): domain Eukaryota; kingdom Metazoa; phylum Arthropoda; class Insecta; order Coleoptera; family Tenebrionidae; genus Zophobas; species Zophobas morio. Next base: position 10,387,888 of record NW_026972109.1, read on the forward strand.
ATTTAACAAACTTTGCAATATTAACATTAAATTATTATTTGTTTGGCAATAGCAAATTCGATAGGTTGGGTTACTTAAATTCGTGGGGGGCCATTCAGATGTGATTCAATCTTCTACATATTCAGCTATAATTGTAGCATTAAAACGGATTATTATTAATCTCTTTTTTAAGGTTAACCGTACAACTGACCTAAATAGGCTGAGAAAAATCGTCATAGAAGCGTCATTATTTGTTTATTCACTTCTATAATTAAACATTAGACAAGTAATATTTTTTCGAATGCACATTTAAAAAAACTTACTCAGTAAAAGATCGGTCTAAAGAGTTTATAGAATACTTCTTGTATCCTCAGAAACGTGTACAAATTTTTTTTTCATGCAGATTTCTTTCAGGAAAAATTTTTGTAGAAAAATCTGAGTGGATCACACGTATCATTTTATGCGTTTTAATTAAGGTTTACTTAGCAAGCTTTTCAGGTGATGTCATCAAAATCCTCGTGGGCATGGATACGCAAATTTTGTAATGATGTCTCAGGTTGATATCATTGTTTGTCACTAATATTTAAATGATTTTTAATCTTAATTTAAATAGTAATCGAAAATTACTAAATCCTCTTTTTGTGAAACAAAGTGGTGGAATGTGTTTAACTACTCATAGTTAGATAGAGGGGGTCACATGAAAAGCGAAATACGAACAATGAAAGAATAAAAAAATATATACAACGTCACTAAGTGCGCGATCCTTGATTTCTCATTAATTACACAGGCCTGCGAAATATAACTTTTAATTTCCCTTTTAAATAATATTGTTTTTTTTTTAGGTATTTATGTATGCCAAATTAAAATATAACTCTAGTTTTTTTGTAGCACATCGAGATTTATTTTTATGTAGGCCTAAATATTCATAGTTTTTCAAACAATTTTTATGAAAAAATAAAATATAAAGAATATAAAATTGAATATTTATTTATTAAATGAACTAAATTAGTTATAAACAAGACTTAAAAAACAAATAAACCAAGAAGCTTCTTTTTTTCTTTCTTCAAAGCTCTGATTTAAGCGTTTTCTCTTGTATTCACGATAGGATATGTTATTGCTGTTACATTTTTCGCATTATATCTTTTTATATTTGAACAGCAAAAGTAACAATCGTCTGTATGATTTTGTGGCTCCATCCAAATCATTGGTGTCAGCAAACTTAAAGATTTTTTTTTTCCTTTTGACCATTTGCGAGATGCATGAACACATTTTATGAGGCACCCAATTTTTGTTTTGGTTTTTTATATTAACTTTAAAATAACTTTCGCATAGTTGTTCGATAAATTCAGAATTTATTTGTTGTTGTTTTTTGATTAAATAACTTCTACAAATGTAACAGAATTTATCTGAAGAATTAACCTATTTCCGAGAAGACATTAGTAATTTTTGTTTAAATTCAGGGTAGTAAGCGCATAGTCGACACAAATAACTCTTACTAAGCTAAACAGCAAATGAAATATCAACATCATTATCCATACATATTATTACCACAAAATCTAGAAGTTAATTTTTATGGTACTAAGAACAAAATTGAAAAAAATATTTTTTGCAGAAACTGTACGTGATAGAAATTTTTGCAATTTTTTTTTATACATGAGTATCTAAGACCTACCCAAATTACTACTTGATTTTGTTGGGGGAAAACCATCGCAGGCCTGTGTTATTATTAGATGTAGAAAAAAGTCAAAAACCCAAGTCTTTGTGGACCATACTCTAACATTATTTTTAACTACACAGAGCGTTCGGTTTTAAAGGCGTAACACGCAACGTTTTTTTAAATAAAACACTATTACATATTTTTATATATTCCCATTAGCTTTCTCCTAGACTTTATAACCACAGTTTATTTTTAAAATTGCGATGCAACGTTGCCATGTTTTCCAATTTTCTTGATTTTTTTTTTCATAAAAAAACAGCTGTTTATAAAAAAATTTAATAGGTTTACAATTTTCAAATATGTATAGACATTTCAGTTTTTTCAAAAGGAACATGTATTTTATTAATGTATACCACTCTATTTCTTGTACTCATTCGTCCAACATGTCGGGGCGTCTCAAAAAAAGAGAACAAAAAGTAGAATAAGCTGCAATAATAAAATACAGGGTGTTCTACTTGAAAAAACTGAACTATTGATATTTGGAACTTATAATGATTAAAACTTTTTTATAAACACTGAATGAAGATTAATTTAATTTTGTTCATTCCACAACAAAGTGAGTAATTTATTTTTCTCTCCACGTAACCAGATTTTGAAAATAAACCTGCAATTTTTTGTAAATCATTTTCATTGCTAAAAAATTCAAAAAAATTGGATAACGTGGCAACGTTGCATCGGAATTTCAAAAATAGTGTACTAAGGAGGGGTAATTCAAAATATGTAAAAATATATAGGATCTTTCATTAAAAAAAAGTTGAGTGTTACGCCTTAAAAACAAAATACTCTGTATAGTTAAAAATAATTTTAGAGTATACTCCTCAAAGAACCGCACAACTTAATTTTTAACTTTTTTTTCTGCATCTAATAATAATTAATAAAATATCGAGGAATAATGACGCTTAAAAGTGATGTGTTTCAGTAGGATTAGATATTATTAATCATGGATAATGATCATTGTGTTCTAAATTTATATATTAAGTATTTTTATTATCTGTTTTTATATGACTGGTTTCAACTGTAGGGACTAATCATCTTCAGGATTAATAATCATTAAGACGTCATTCATCACTAAAATTAAAAAGAAAAATTTTTCAACAAACTAAGAATTTTTGATGTCACAGAAAAAGTTAATGCATTCTCATAAATGTTTTTGGTAAAAAATCTTGATTTATTCAATAAAATAAATTGACTGATTTATTAAATTTTTTGAGTGACGCTGTATAAGCAAATCTACAAAAAGGTTCTTAATTTGATCAATAAAAAATTAGTCAAAGGCTATAAGTAGAATCGGGCAAATCCAACTTTTCAGAAAAATTATAAAATTTGATTTTACGATGTTCCTTTTGTGATGACCGCTGTAAAGTAAAAACCAGAGGCATAAATAACACCTCTTGTCCTTCAGCACTGTTTATTTATGTTTATACATCGAAAGAATGTCATGTAGAAGTTAGTTTGATTTGAATGAGTTTGTCGTCTCAAAACAGGACTAAAATTATGAATTAAACCACAATCGAACAAAATGTTCTGAATACTGTAATTCTTATTTTATCATTAATGTATAAAGATGTACGTATTCTTCACATTTTCGAAAAAATGGGGTGACTCGTTCTTAATTTGACAAATAAAAAATTTGTGAATTTGAGAAATTTGTGTCACAGTATAAAAGAAAATTAGTCACAGCGTTCTACCAATGCAAGAAAAAAATTGCAGTACGGAGACGTTTAAACCGTGTCGAGAATAAAACGTTATTATACCTTGCAAATGTTTTGCGAAAATTTGAACGTTTGGTGAAAAAACTGAAAGGGATTCGTACACTACAAGTATATGAGTATATTTTTGTGTAACATTCAAATCATTTTAGAAAACCATTCATTGAAATGACGTAATCAAATTGTTGGTGGAGATGTTTAGCCAAATTTTGTTCTAATATATGTACATACAAAAATTGACAACAATCGGTCCAGCAGTTTCGAAGATTACGTGTCTAATAAAAATGGATACAGACAGACGGAAACGGTAGACTACTTTTTTCGTACTGTAGGGGTCATGAAACGTCAAGAAAACATAATAGTGACCATTCGTTCGATGAACTCCATTACAATACTTCCATCGCTTACGCTCGGGAAGTAATAAACCTACGATTTTTTTGTAAACACTGTCATTGCTAAAAAAATTAAAAAAAAAAAAATGGAATAACGTGGTCACGTCGTATCAGAATTTCAAAAGTAGGATATGACTGTAAAACCTAAGAGGATGTGACTCAAAATATGAAAAAATATATAGGATATTTCATTAAAAAAAACTAAGTTGTGTAAATCAAAACACTCTGTATAGTTAAGTATTCTTTTAGAGTGTACTCTCCAAAGAACCGCACCATTTTTTAACTTTTTTTCTCTAATAATAATTAATCAAATTTGGAGGAACTGCGCTTAATAGTGACTCACCCATCACCCTGTATATTCAAAGAGTATTTAAAAGTGACGTAATTCAATAGTATTAGATATAACTAGTCATGAATCGATCGTGATCTAAATTAATATTTTCAGGATTTTTATTATCTATTTTTTACGACCGGTTTCAACTATGGTGACTAATCATCCTCAGGCCTTTATAATGACAATACCTTTAACTATTTAAATATAAATAAAAAATTATTAATCACTCGGACGTCATTTGTCAGTTAAATTAAAAATTAGAATTTTTCAACACATTAAGAATTTGATTTCACAGAAAAAGTGAACGCGTTATCCAAATGTGTTTGAAAAAATCCCCCTTAAATACGTAAAATAACCAGCTTCGTTACCTATGACTTCTTTAAAATTTTTATTAACATTAATTTATTGAATATTGAACATAACATATTAAATCCATGTCTACTAATTTAAAATATATTTTGAAATATGCTTTTACATGTATGTGATTTATTAACAAAAAAAAGATACTTAGAACTTTTAATAGCAAAAGGTTACTTGATTTAATGCTATTCAGATTCATATTATATTAACAGTTAATCTATTTTTGTCTTATTAATATTTTAATTACAAAAATTAATCCGACGCTCGAAAGGGCATAGAAAAAGAAGAATGAGAAGAGAACAGAAATTGATCATACAGTGCTGATTATCATGGTACAATAACATCATCTACAATAAATCATCGCCTAAGATACTTGTTTGATCTACAGACCAAAGCGCACTCAGGCCAATATCGACTCTAAGCGATTTGATCTATAACCCGACTTTCGTTAAAGTTGATCTGACTGATATACATCCACTGCAAATAACTAACTGGTTTCGACCATCTAGCCGGACTTTACAACGAATAAGTGAACATCTTAACGATTTCATACATAATGTTCCCGAATGACAAAATTTACATTTCAAACTGTATTATCAAATTCAAATGGTAAAACGCTCACCAAAATTTGTCTTCTCATCCCCACCAACAATGAAATGAGATAACTTCTAAATTTTACAATAGTTGATCTTATTTAAATTTTATATCCTCTGTTTGTCGTTTATGAATACATGTTGAGTTTTTACCTTTGGCATTAAGGGTTTTTCAAAAATAAAAAATTAATAACATTTTACAATTGAAACCATTTTAAATCGTTAGTCAAAATCTATCCGTTCAAGCCCCCTAAAAATTGATGATCTCAACTTACAAATTTGTCGAATAAATGTTATTTAAGCCTTAAAAAGTAGTGTAGTCGTGAACTTGGGGCTTATGAATAGGTTGAATTTTTATCCTCGATATTGGGATTTTTCGGCTTTTCAATTTCAACTTTAGATTTCTCAATTTTCCAATATTTAGATTTTGGGCTTTTTCAATTTTTTCATTCTTTCTCGATTTCTCGATTTTTTATTTTTCGATTTCTCAATTTGCCAACGTTTTAGTTTTACGATTTCTCAATTTGCCGATGTTTCAATTTGACGATTTCTCAATCTTTGTCCTCTTAAATTTTCAGTTCTCCAATATTTCGACGATTTGAATTTTTGGAAATTGCTTTTTTGTTTTTTCGATTTCTAAATTTTTTACTTCTTTAATTTCTCAATTTCTGGATTTTTTTCATTTCAAAGATTTTTGAATTTTTCGATTCTTCAGTTTTTCAATATTTCGATTCTTGGTTTTTCGATTTTTCGATTTCTGGATTTATTACTTTTTGAATTTTCAGTTTTTCGTTTTTTAAATTTTAGATTTTTCAATTTTTCAACTTTTCCATACATTAATCTTAGACTTAATGATTAATCTAGATATTTTGATTTCTCGACTTTTCAGTTCTTCTATATTTCAATTTTTCAATTTTCCGATTTTTTAAATTTTCGATTTTCCAATTTTTCTTTTTTAAAATATTTCGATTTTTTAATTTTTTGATGTCTCGATTTATCTATCGAAATTAGGACATTTCGATGTTTTGATTGTTCAATTTCTCCATTTCTTTCCCATTTTTCAATTTTGGACTATTACAGTTTCTTAATTTTTCAACTTCTCGACTTTTCGGCTGCTCTATACTTCTTGTCTTAGTTTTTGAATTTTTCGATGTTTCGATTTTTCGGTTTTTCGATTTTTTACTTTTTAGTTTTTACTTCCAATTTTTTGATGATTCGATCGGATAACTGAACAATTATCCGATTTTTCAATTTTTTTAAATTTTGGAGTTTCAATTTCTCGATTTTTCAATTTTTCCATTTCTAAATTTTAGGTATCCAGATTTTTTTTATGTTTGGACTTCTCGATTTTCAATTTTTCGAAATTTTAATTTTTCAATGTTTTAAATGTTAGATTTTTCGATTTTTCAGTTCTTCATCTATTTTTCAATTTTTCGATTGTTCACTTTTACGGTTTTACGATTCTTTTATGTTTCGATTTTTTGCCAACTTGGTTTTTCGATTTTTAAAGTAATGTCAACTTTTCAATTTTTTGATTTCTCGATTTTTCAGTTTTTCAATATCTTCATTTTCCAATTTTTAAAATTCTGGATTTTGCGATTTCTCGAGTTCAGTTCTTCTATATTTCATTTGTTATTTTTCCGAGTTCTTAAATTTTCGATTTTCCAATTTTTCCTTTTTTTTAATTTTTCGATTTTTCAATTTTTTGATTTCTCGATTTATCGACATTCGGACGTTCCAATGCTTTGATTGTTCAATTTCTTGATTTATCAATTTTTGAATATTTAACTTTCCGAATTTTTGAGTTTTTTCGGTTTCTCAGTTTTTCGATTTTGCAACTTCTCAACTTTTCGACTCCTCGATTTTTTCGATTTTTTACTTTTCGGTTTTTCGATTTTTTAAATTTTAGAGTGTCGGTTTCCCGATTTTTCAATTTTTCGATATTGTAATTTTTCAATGTTATAAATTTCAGATTTTTCTATCGGATTTTTAGATTTCTCGTTTTTTCAAGTTTTAGAGTTTTAGGAACTTTTCAATTTTTCGAGATGTTAATTTTCGATTTTAAAAATTTTTGTGTCTCTGAAAATTCAACTTTTTATTTTTCAGTTTTTCGATCGCTGAGAGCTTTTTAGGTATGTGGCGTTACTGCTGAATGCTAATATCATACCATATGTGGAAAATAACTACAAAAGTTGTCACTAATAATTAATATGTCAAAAATTAATACAAAATAGAACACAATACATATTTCTAAAACATTAAAATAACTGCACTTTCCCGAAAAAAATGTATTGCATTTTTATTGTTCCACTAGTATTGTTAATTTAGGATGTTTTGCTAGTATCAAGCACAATTAAAGAAGTAATTCTTAGTTAAACAAAAAAATTGTTGCATGTATATCCCACAGAAATTCTGAACGCTTAGAGTCGACATTGCTCCGAGCGCGCTCTGGTCTGTAGATCAAACAAGTTCTCAGGCGACGAAATTTTCTTTACCAATTTGAATTTTTACAAAAATCTGTACGTCTATGGTACAAAATGAAGCGGATTAATAACCTACAAATACAAAAGCAAATTTAAATAAGATAGATAACAAAAATTTCGTATGACGTTTTCAAATTGTTGACAGGGATGAAAAAACTAGTGCTTTTCACGAGATCCGATTTTTTTTAAATCCAGATTTAACCGGATCAGACCAGGATTTTCAATTTTGAAAAATCTACATCATAGGTTCATCTGAATCCGGGGCTACACCCGGATCCTTGTTTCTTTTGAATCCGGATCTAAACTGGAACACCCGATGGATCTGACTGTCGACAGCTACCCGGACCTAAAACATTTTCATTTTAAAATAAAGAACTCAAATCCAAAACTAACATGTTAATATTTTCACGATAGAGAACTTTTTTTCCAGCCATTACGATTCTACGTCTTGAATGCTAATCCAGATCCCATCCGCATCTCCGGATCCGATTTCGTTACAGAATCTTGGATCCGGACTTTTTTAGAACGGAATTAATTACGAATCCGTACACTAATTCCACGGTAATTCGTCCAATAGTTTCAGAAATTAGGAGTCCAATAAAATTGCCAGCAATCAGAGCAGAGACGAAAACTGTGGATAACGTTTTTTTTTAAACTATTATTTATTCGAAAATAAGCTAAACTTGTCGAGTTATTTTAACTGAATTGGAATTGTTTTAGTTTTTGAACTTGCTCAGTTAACTTAAAGTTTATTTTTTTTTTAGTTTTATTAGGAGATTTTCATCAATTTTTAGAATTAATCGGTTAACAATTTACAACTCATTTACAATATCATTAATAAAACACAAAAACAGAATGATACCTTGTAATATTCCTGAAAATATACATGCTGAAACAAATTTTACCGGAATTTGAATTAAAAAAATTCGTAATGTAGTCTAAAATCGGAGCCACTTTCAGAAATTATGGTTTCGTAAAAAAGTCACCCTGTGTTACGACATAAAAATTGGTCGTTTTGTTTTGAATAATTATAACAGGGTCTTGTGTAACAAATAATTCAAAAATAGCAGACAAATTACTCGAAAAAAAAAACACAGTCGCTGAATGTGGTTTAAGGCAGTCGAAGTTCTTGGAAAAAAATCACAATTAATTAGCCTTGTACCCAAATATATGCATCGAAAATTGCTTGCGTACCAACAGTGATAATAGGTAATAAATTCAAACGGTAGGTGTCCTTTAAAAATATTTTTGATATGAAGCATCATAAAAGTCTGTATAAGTCACTAAACCTGACATTAGTATTACTACTGCAACTGTTATTATCTTTATTTATAGCCACGGGTTATTTTTTATTGCCGAACGTAAAGCACATAACGTATTTTTTTTATCTGGAATTAGCGTACTTTTACTTTTTGGTTTTTATGATATTATGTCAAAAGTAAAATAGAGTTGCACGAACCATTAATTACGGCTGACACCCTCAGTAGCCCAACGTAATTACCGTAATAAATAAACGTCAGCTCTTGAATTGTCTGTTTAAATTATAATGATTAGTCTTTGCAGCACTTCAAGGAGATAATATTGTTAAAGCGATACCCGGTCTATCAAAATCGCGCACTGCACCTAATGGTGATTTAGCTATCAATTATTTTCTTCTAATTAGTTGGAAAAAAATACTTTTCGTCAATATTATTAATAACACAAGTCAAAAAGATAAAAGCGATAATGGACCACTAACCTCCCTTTTAATTACTCGATTTAATATCCGAACAATCAAAAATGACCCCGAACCTGAGATCAGCCGTACACCTTTCACAAAAACTTCGTATCCGTATTGTAATTGAATTAGACTATATTGAACAGTTTAATCCGTTTGAAATCATTATTTCACGATTTGTCATTAATGCCTCGGTCCACGCTTTTTGCTCGAAATCCATCATTTTATAACAATTGATTCCGTCGATCGTTACGCATAATTACTTTTACTGCTCTTGTTTAAACAAGTTTATTGGTCGTTTTAACGACATACTTTTTGTTAAGGAGAGATTGTCCTCTTTCGGAAACTCACTTTTCCATCCGAAATGTAATGTTGGTAATTATCGGCACAATTTGCCAATACGACCATGCTCGTAAATACACCCAAGAAATTCTTTTAATCGAATTCGTCTGAACGCCGATGGGACACCCATATAGTGAGCCCATTTACGACCCACGTGCTATTTTTACCGAATTTATTAGTGCTTTACACGTTTTTCTCTCAGCGGGATGTTCACAGAAGCTATTACAGCCGATGGTGAGGAAGATAAGAACACGTGTGAGCTGAACCACACCTTGACGATAATTAGAAATTGAAGAATTATTCAACTGTTACTAAATTAAAAATTTGGGAGCGAAGTTTCTCAGCCAAAACTGTAACAATCGGAGCGGTTTTTTCAGGGAGTGAGTTTTGTAACGATAATTGGTTAAAAACGTCAAAGTTTACTTTCTTGGTACAAAAATATTGGCTGTTGGATTGAGTTGTGGGTGAATTCAAACGGGCAGTTTTTCATTTTTCACAGTTTATTATTTGTTGATTCGTTATGATCTGGTAAACTTGTGAGGCAAAGAACAATAGGAACAGTCATCTGTAACGTTTTCTGTGAATTGTCTTTTCTGGCAGGACACGAACTATTTTTAGAGCAAATATTTTTACCACAGTTCTTGACAAAAAGACTTATTGTTGATGAATAACTGCAATTTCTTTACAATTTTTCATTGTTGCAAATATTTTCAAATAGACAATACAAAGTAAATGTCACAGTGTCACACTACAAATTTTAAGCAGGATTTGCGTAAAAAATTTTGGGATGACGTCACTCCGTTTTGGAAAGGGATGAACTAATGAATTCACGAAATTAATCGTTCGTCCGCGTTCTGGAAGTAGTAATAATTTAGAGAGCGAAGTAAATAAAATGAATTCAACGAAAAACGTACTTAAATATTTTTTATTGTCCGCGAGGCGTTAAGTTGGACATAAACTTGCTCGTCCAACTGAAGAAAGTTTTTTATTGATCACGCGTAATAATTATTATGGCTCTTGTTCAATTAAATAAAATCAATATTTACAAGTATTTAGGTGAACGTAAGATTTCTCCGAGATTTGATTTGATAAAAAATTTTATTTCTTTTGGCAACTGTGCACGTATGCATTATTTACTCCAAGCAGGTACACATTGTATACAGTTGTTTTCGAATTTACAAGATTAACATCTAAACACTATCTCAGATGACCTCTGTTGTTAAGTAACTCTTTTATTAATAATTTATTTTTGACGGTTCCGATAAATATCTGCCAATATTTTACCTTGACATACAGAAAAACCGTTCAAATATAGCTACACTTTAAAACAAAATCAAAATTTCTTTTTTCAAACCTCAAAATATACCGACGTTGATGAATTAAAGCAGAAAAAAACCGACCAAACTGAATTTCTCATGTTTAGCAGTCATAATCATTCGACTTTCAGTGCTAGCCAATATAACTTGAATGAGTTTGCAAATAATATTGTAATTAGATACAATATCTCTGACTAGTTCCTGCCACGAGTGGTAATGAAACACGCACATAACAGTTATTGCCACTTCTTTGGGTGGGAAGCTACCACAAAAATTTATTGTTGAGACACCTTTCACTTGATCCCGAAGATTCAGTACGATAATTACAGAGCAAACGCAGTCACGACTGAAAAATCCCTTGTTGATTACAAGCTTCGAATCGGTCCGATTTCTTCGATTTTATTAATTGTTTTGACTGTTGAAAAAGTTTCGCTCCATTCCACTCTGTTATTAGCATAAAGGTGCAAAAACACGAAGTTATGCTCTAGAAAAGAGGCAATTTATTGGCACATGCCAATGTAGGAATTATAGGTAATTAGCATTTACTAGCGTTTGAGAGGAGAGTAAACAATGTGCGTTAGAATTACGTTTATTCACTTAACTTGGCAAACCCCTGAGGGTTTTAGTTTAGAGTGAAGGAAAACGATTATGCTGTTACTACAAACGATTAATTAATGCAGTTCCAGCACAATTACTTCCACCTACATCTTTCGAAATAAAATTTGGTTCATAATTACAAGTGTGGCAACTCTGGTCACGAAATTTCTTGTGTGTGTTTTCCGCCAAGGACATCGCATCAATTTCGACTGATTTCGGATCATTAATCAAAATGTTGAAGCTTCTAAATTGAAAAGTAGAGTCGTACTTGGAAAGGAGTGCAGATGCAGTTTTTCCTGTTCTTTAAAATAATGAGCCTGAACCGGAAGAGAAATCATTGGCAGAGGCGTCGACGCCAGAGGGTCAGAGGTTCAGACCCCTGCCGAAAATTACATATGTTTTGATGTTTTAATACCAGTATGGTAATAAGCATCATGTAAGAGAGCTGTTAAACGTCTTTGGTTTTATTATTTTAGTTGTTGTGCAGTTTTAACACGATCATCGGGATGTACGTTGGCGTCATTCCATTTTTCGAACGGAAAATCGGTCCCTCCTGGGTCGGTGTTTCTCTTTCAACACATGATAAATTAGAAATAAATGGTAAATATAAATTCTCTTTCAAAAAATAGTGGCTAGTCAAGGCTGTGTTGTGTGTTTTTCCCCAGGCTTGAAACCGAATACGACAGCTTATGTTGTACGTTATTTTTTTTACATTCGGTTTAGTAGTCAAGTTCTACTATACAATTTTTTCTTCCAACTAACTGACTGTTAAACTGTTAACAAATTACTCTTTTCATAGCAATTAAGTATTTGAATGTTCGGCTATCAACTCTAAAAAAATGTTTGAGGGCCAAGATAAACGAAGGTTAAGCAAAAAAAATCGACATTTTTTTACAATCTCAATAACACAATTTACCATAAATTTTCAAATAAATGTTTACCTGGTTTTTGACACTCCCTTATGAGTTGCGTCAAATTTTGGATCAAAAAACTCTTTTTAAAATTTTATGGCAAAAGTCAAGCAACCAAAACTTAAGCAATGGAGAAACAGATGCTTGATGAACTCGTATTAGTAATCGAAATATTACGTTATCGACACAGTTTTATAAACCAAACCGCGTATGTTTGCCATTATGATTCACTTATGTATTAATCATGGTAGTACTGAGAGAGGAATAAAAACGCGATGAAAGAGGCAAATTCTATGAGAGACAAGTCTTCAAAAAACCCTGGTTGTCTTTAATCGTATTTTTATTGTTCTCTGGGTACTACCATGATAAATCCAAATGTCTAGAACATGATTCGCCTTATGCGTCACTACAGTACCCAAACAAGGTCTTATGACAACAACAAAGAATTAAAGAGAAAAATTAAATTAACTGGTGGTGGAAAAAATATGTTCTTTTTTCGTAAACATTAGTTTGTTAACAAAATGTTTATAAAGTGAAACATAATTTAAAACAATAAAGATCAATAAGGAATATGGAAACGAACACGTGTTTGTTTCTCTGTGGGATAATTTGTGGGCAAATTTAGGTGTACCAGTGAAAGAAGATGAGAGAAAGCTGAAAACATAGAAACACAATTACATTTTTGTAAGCACAATATAAAACAATGAAAGAAATCTTGTAATAAATCAGTGAACGACGTTTTGTAGGTGGCATTGATATGACAACGTATTGAATTTATGCTAAGTAGGAAAAATACAAGATTTATGGTGTTTTAATGATAAAAAGGTTGGAAAATTTTTGGTCCTTATACAAAAAATTAATAATTAATATAAAAGAAATATTAATTAAATATTGGAACCTGTTTATTAATTTCATAAAGAAGAGTAAAAGTGAGAGGTAGAAATTTCCAGAATTGAGTGTTCTTATCAACGTAGATCTTCTTTTTTCACTGCTTTGATGACCTCCTAGAGATCACTACTTAAGTATATCAAGCCAATTTATCGAAGAACTATTTTTATTATTTGAAAGAAACGTTAGATGATATACTACCTGAATGTACTGTCTGTACGTACAAAAATTGAATATATGCTACATTCACCTCTATATGTGCGTAGTTCCTGGAGGAATTAGACACCTAAAACTTTTTTTTTTCTTTTTGTAGTGACTTTTAGTCAACGTTTCTTGGAAGTTTTGGGCACCTAATATATTTGATCACTGTATGTAGCGGCATATGCAGGTTTCCTGGAGGAACTGTACACCTACTGCACTTCATTTTCGCGTAGTATGCACATATGGAAGTTTTCACAAGTTCTGTGACCACACGAAATCCGGTGTCTGAAAGACCAAAATTTTACTTCATTTAAAAGTATATAAAATTTGGATTCGAGCACTGGCGCTCTAGTGTATCACAACTACTGACGAATCTTTGTTTTTGAAGTAATCTCGGCGACTCCTTGTGGTAGTTTTTTGAAGTAGATTTAAAGAATTTCGAGGTCCTCTTGTGTCTGGTTTTAGAAGTAGTTTGAAAGAACCCCTTTTGTTGGGGTTTTGAAGTAATTTGAAAGAATCTCGTGGACCCCTTTTGTTTTGTTGATTTTGAAGTAGTCTGAAAGAATGTCGCGGAACCTTGTGTATGTTTTTTGAAGTAGTTTTAAAGAATTTCAGGTTGGTTTTGTTTTTGAAATAGTTTGAAAGAATTTCGTGGACCCCTTTTGATTTAGTTTTGAGGTACATTACCCTCCATAAATATTTGGGCATTTTTAACATTTTTTAAAAACCTAATTCTCTTTGGCGAAACAAATCTTCATTTATCGGCGACTACTCTATTCCTAATGTCTAAATGGTGCTTGTAATGATATTCCTTTGATTTTTGCAATTTTAGTTAGAAAAAAACAAATAAAATTTAACGTTAACGCTTAATGTTAGTTAACATCATATGAAAATATAAAGCAAACCCAACTAATCAAAGCATCATTCGAAGCAAAAAAAAATATCACACCAATTTTACCTCGAATTTTCAATAAACAAAGATTAAGTAAATGATATTCCACAATTTATAAAAAATAATTATTTGGCCTTATTAAAAAAAGATAAATATATAAAAAGACACACTTAATAATATATCATTATCTCATTAACAGTATATTATTTCTACCTAAAAAAAATGCAGCCGTGCCTAAATACTGACAAAAACTTTTTTCTTGAAAAACATTGGTGCCTAAATACTTACTTACGAAGGGTAGTGTAGTTTGAAAGAATCTCGAGGACCCTTTTTGTTTTGGTTTTGAAGTAGTTCGAAAGAATCTGGGAGACCACTTGTGCCTGGTTTTTGCAGTAATTTGAAAAAATCTTGGGGATCCTTTGTGTATGGTTTTTAAAGCAGTTTGAAAGAATCTCGGAGCCAATTTTTGTTTTTTTTTTTTGTTGAAGAAGTTTGAAAGAATCTCAGGGACCATTTTTGTTTTAGTTTTGAGGTAGTTTGAAAGAATCTCGGGGACTCTTTTTGTTTTATTTTTGAAGTGGTTTGAAAGAATCTCGGGTGCCGCTTTCGTTTTGTTTTTGAAGTGATTTGAAAGAATATCGGGTGCCAGTTTCGTTTTATTTTTGAAGTGATTTGAAAGAATCTCGGGTGCCAGTTTCGTTTTGTTTTTAAAGTGGTTTGAAAGAGTCTCGGGTGCCACTTTCATTTTGTTTTTGAAGTAGTTTGAAAGAATCTCGGGACCCATTTTTGTTTTAGTTTTAAAGTAATGTGAAAGAAGCTCGAGGACTCTTCGTGCATAGTTTCTGAAGTAGTTCGAAAGAATCTTGGAGACCATTTTTGTTTTGGTTTTGAAGTAGTTTTAAAGAAACTCGGAATCCCTTTGTGTCTGGTTTTTGAAGTAAGTAGTTTGAAAGAATCTCCAGGACCCCTTTTGTTTAGTTTTTGAAGTGGTTTGAAAGAATCTCCGGGGACCACTTGTATCTGGTTCGTGAGGTGGTTTGAAAGAATCTCTGGTGACACGTTGTGTCTGGTTTCTGAAGTAGTTAGAAAGAATCTACGGGGACCCCTTGTGTCTGATTTTTGAAGTAGTTTGAAAGAATCTCGGGAACCCCTTTGTCTGGTTTTTGAAGTGGTTTGAAAGAATCTCGGATGCCGCTTTCGTTTTGTTTTTGAAGTGGTTGGTAAGAGTCTCGGGGCCCACTTTTATCTGGTTTTTGAAGTACTTTGTAAGGATCTCCGGGCCCCTTTTTGTTTTGGTTTTGAAGTAGTTTGAACGAATCTAGGATGCCGCTTTCGTTTGGTTTTTGAAGTGGTTTGAAAGAATCTCGGGGATCATTTTTGTTTTATTTTTAAGTGGTTTGAAAGAATCTCGAGGCCCACTTTTAGCTGGTTTTTGAAGTAATTTGTAAAAATCACCGGGCCCCTTTTTGTTTTGGTTTTGAAGTACATAGTTTGAAAGTACCTCTAGGCCCCTTTTTGTTTTGGTCTTGAAGCAGTTTGAAAGAATATCGGAGACTATTTTTGATTGGGTTTTGAAGTAGTTTAAAAGAATCCCGGAACCCATTTTCGTTATGGTCTTAAAGTAATTTGAAAGAATCTCGAAGACTCCTCGTGCATAAATTTTGAAGTAGTTCGAAAGAATTTTGGGGCCCATTTTTGTTTTGGTTTTAAAGTAGTATGAAAAAATCTCGGTGACCCCTTGTATCTGGCTTTTGAAGTAGTTTGAGAGAATCTTGGGGACCCCTTGTGTTTGGTTTTTCACGTTGTTTGAAAGAATCTCCGGTGAAACCTTGTATCTGGTTTTTGAAGTAGTTTGAAAGAATCTCGAGGACTCTTTTTGTTTTGTTTTTGAAATGGTTTGAAAGAATCTCGGAAACCTCTTGTGTCTGGTTTTTGAAATGGTTTAAAAGAATCTCGGGTGCCGCTTTCGTTTTGTTTTTGAAGTGGTTTGAAAGAATCTCAGGGACCACTTTTACCTGGTTTTTGAAGTGGTTTGTAAAAATCTCCGGGCCCCTCTTTGTTTTGGTTTTGATGTAGTTTGAAAGTGTCTCTAGGTACTTTTTTGCTTTGGTCTTGAAGTAGCTTGAGAGAATCTCGGGGACCATTTTTGATTGGGTTTTGAAGTAGTTTGAAAGAATCTCAGGGACAGCTTGTGTTTGGTTTTTGAAGTAGTTTAAAAGAATGTCGGAGTCCATTTTCGTTACAGTTTTAAAGTAATTTGAAAGAATCTCGAGGACCCCTCGTGCGCAGATTTTGAAGTAGTTCGAAAGAATCTTGAAACCCATTTTTGTTTTAGCTTTGAAGTAGTATGAAAGAATCTCGGGGACTACTTTTACCTGGTCTTTGAAGTAATTTGTAAGAATCTCGGGGCCCCTTGTGTCTACTTTTTGAAATAGTTTGAAAGAATCTTGGGGACTCCTTTCATTTTGTACTTGAAGTGGTTTAAAAGAATCTCGGGGACCCCTTGTGTCTGGTTTTTGAAGCAGGTCGAAAGAATCTTGGCGCCTATTTTTGTTTTTGGTTTTGAAGTAGTTTGAAAGAATCTCGGGGACCACTTTTAATTGTGTTTTGAAGTAATTTGTAAGAATCTCGGGGCTCGCTTTGTTTTGGTTTTGAAGTAGTTTGAAAGAACCCCGAAAACCCCTTTTGTCTCGTTTTCGAGGTAGTTTAAAAGAATCTCGGGACCCATTTTTGTTTTAATTTTGAAGTAGTTTTAAAGAATCTCGGGGACTCTTCGTGTCTAGTTTTGGAAGTAGTTTGAAAGAATTTCGAGGCCCATTTTGATTTTGTTTTTACAGTAGTTTAAAAAAAAATCGGAGATCCCTTGTCTTGTATTTGAAATAATTAGAAATAATCTCGAGGACTCCATGTGTGTAGTTTTTGAAGTAATTTGAAAGAATCTTGGAGTCCCTAGACCCGGACTGGAAAGACAGAAATTTTACTTCATTTAAGCGTATACATATTCGGGTGCGGCGCCTACCGGGGTCTCTGGAAAATTCTCGATTGCCAGATGATCTCATCCTCCCCTGACTGCAACTGATTAACATTTCGTCTTCATATAAGGTGCCCAGGTAAATGTTTCCTGGAAGAATTGTACACCTACTACAGTTAACCTGCATAAATGGTGTGCAAAGGTGAAGGTCTTCGCGAGAAACTGAACATATATTTAAATTTCACCTACAAATACCGTGTTAAAGTCTTTTTCAGAAACAGAAATTTAGGGTCACACACTTTAGATTTATGCAATAAAAAATCGGAAAAACGAACAAGGAGAACATTTTAGAATTATTTATTCTTTAAAACTGAAATTAAATTCCTTTTATGAAGACAAATAAGAAATGTAAATAAAAACTTAGGATGGCGAAATGAGGGAATTTTTTTGAGAAAATAAGGAACACTAGCAGATATTTTTATAGTGAAAGAAAAATAACCGCAGATTGTAAGTTTAAAGGAGAATGCTCTGAATGTAATATCTACATGGTAGGTACACATATACGAAAATGGACAGTTTCATATATGCAATGTTATACACTGCATTATGCATCATGGGCGTAGCGAGCTAACAGAGCGGACGAAGCTCCACACGGTTTCATTAATGCGCTATATAATAAAACAATTTCATATTGATTTGTGTAATTTACCGTCAACAGTTTTGCTAAAACTTAAAATAATAATTGAACAGTAGGTATATTTTATAAACGGAGGTGGCTTCCAACTTTTTCCGAAAATTCCAACAGGCTTTCAGCCATCCTGTCAGACTTTTCCTTTCCAAAAAAAAAAAAAAAAATTGGACTGTTTTTTTTTTCTGAGCATTAACTGGCAAATTCCACTACGTCTTCGCCTGCGTGAATCGCAGACCTTGAGGACTTGCGAAACCGCATCCCATTGACCCCTAGCGACCACCACCGAGCAATGTGGAGCAGCGGCAGGTGTCTGACTAATGGCGGCGTATTTCGGTGCAATTTGGCAAGGCATGTGTCCTTGTCCAGTGAATGTTGGCAGGATTGTTAGAGAACGGATAAGTGGCGGGCTACGCCTTTCACCGTCGTAGTCAAGATCACGTTGTGATTGGCTGCTCGGGGTTTCGGACAGCGGTGTGTCCTGACGTGTGCCTTACGTATGTGATCAGGATATCGAATTTTTTCGGAGCATTTTCACACGAGCCCGATAAATTATTCATCGCTGCGACTGGTTTTGAGTGAATAAAAATGATAATTTAGGCAAATATGGAGCAATGAACCGACCTGTCACCGAGAATTTCGGACACATTCTTCGGCTGTAAACAGAGCTGCTTAGGATTAATTAGTGGGGGTTATGTAAGCGGTACGGTTTTCCTTTCAGCGGAACAACCCGGCTTTCTGGCGCAGTTACCTAAAGCCATTAAAATCGGTTTGCGAATTGCGTGTCCGCCTCTGTGGGAGTTTTTCGATTCGGCATGCTAATTCTAGGTCTGGTTTCCACTTTCCTAACAAACACACATTCAGTTCTCGCACCTACCAATTACATGCTCTGCGTATGCCTTACTTGTTAATGCTGCCCGAAATAGCCGCACAAGGATAAAATAATCATTTAAATCTATTAATTATCGCCAATTAAAATACCTAAATTCAGTCAAGAAAAGCCAATAAATTAAGCCGATCTTGAGTGTTACGTAAATGCGCCGCAGGAAGCTGCTTAGGGACCTTTCCTTTTCCATGTAGACTGCATGTATGGGCCTACTTCGCAGCAATCTAATTAATTTATGTCGGATTTAAGTAATAAACAATCACTCTTAACACGAATACAGATTTTTTTTTATTCATTGAGAAAAACAAATAAATATTTAACGTTTTCGTTTTATTATATTTCTTTGAGTTACTTTCAATGAGGTTGCAGTTTAACTGCAATAAACTAGCAACTGCAGAAGCGCAAGATTCTTCTCGTTTGAAATTTGAGATTTATGTGAACTTAAAATGTCGTAAAACTGCTCAGAACACACTATATTTTGTGTAACGTTCAAATGTCACAGCGATTAGGCGTTTAATATCAGCAGTTTATTTATTTTATGGTTTTGAATTTAAGCGCTTAATGGGGAGAGAGTTAGAATCTGCGACCCCATGGAGCGTTCTCAGTTTCCAATTTGTTATCAAACAAGAAGAAGACTAATATTGAACGTCGTCACAATCGAGATCATAATTTAATTCTTGTGAAAGTTACTAGTATCAGTAGCTGCAACTATAAACAAAAAATCAAAAACTTATAAGTTATGCTAATATGTAGTGACTTTACTTTTCAAAAGTAAGATTATTACGTTATAGATAAGTCTGTAGAACTGAACTAAACGTGATCTAGGTAGGCGTTAAATGTGCTTGAATTATGAGACGATTGTCGTTTTCTAATAGGTAAACATTTGTTTATATGTAGAGCTATAAATGTCGCTAAAAATTGTATCGATTTACATATTACATCTAATTATAAGTAAAAACATGTCCTCTAGTATTAAAAAGTAGCTGAAACGTGTTACAAAAAAAATTGTTCTTAGAATTTCTCGCGGAGGTGAAGTTGATATTTTAAATAGGATTCACTTTGCACATTTTTAGATAACGTCGTCAAAATTTTGAATAAATTAAAGGATGATTAATTTTTATTAGAGATCTATCAGGCTGATGATAACTTGAAAACACAAGCTAAATTTCAAGCGACTATCCTAGCAATTGCTAAAAGAGTCAAAAAACATCAAATACAACGACACTCTTTATATTATTTAAAAAATATATCACTGGGGATTTCACAACAAAATTCTGTTTATTTAGAAAAAATTTTTAAAAAATTTTTAAATTTTATTTATACATTTACTTTTTCTTTTGTTTTTATTGTGAATTTACAAAAATCCATATTTTTTGCAAAAAATCGCTATGCCAATTTCTTGAAAATATCGGACTACTCGGTTCTTGGAATTCGCAAACTGGAAAATAGATCGCCATTTTGCCTTTTTTCTTAATATGTGTAGTCTTCTTTTCACAACAAGAAAAGTAAAACATGCTTAAAATGGTACATTTTTGTAGGAAAGCATCGATTTTACAATTAGGTTCCGCCCTTCACAATTGAGGTTGAAATGGATATGGGTGGAGTTTAATTTTTGGCTTATCTTTTCTTACATAGTATTCTTGGACAACGCAATAGTCAAAAACATGTTTTTTATTTCTTGTAGAGAAAGAACCATTTTGCCTTTTTTTTTAATACGTGTAGACTTATTTCGACAACAAGAGACTTAAAACATGTCCTAAAATGGTAAATATTTGTAGTAATCAACTTAAATCCACCACTTTTCATCTACGACCCCTTTAAATGAGCAAAAGTGAGATAGAGCGGGTACGCCAGGCTTACATTTTCCTTTTTTTTCTTAACAACTATGTGTAGTCATCTTTTCACAACAACAAACTTTAAACATGTTTAAAATGATAAATTTGTATAGGGAAATATCGATTTTGTAAGTACGCTCCGCCCCTTTGTAAGTACGCTCCGCCCCTCGGTTTGACAACGAATGAAAATTTCATCACGATTAAGATCGAGACAAATGGGTAAGGCTTCTCTTTTGGTTTTCTTTTTAATTAATACATTTAGTTTTATTCCTTTGTATAACATGATTACTTAAGAACAAATTTCACATGGTGATTGCTCATAGAAAAATAAGGATTTTACAATTAAAGTCCGTCCCTCGGCTTAGGACAAATAAAAAAATATATGAAAATTGAGATATGGCGGGTGGGTGGGGCTTATATTTTGCCTTTTTTGTCTTAATATACATAGCCACCTTTTCACAACAAGAAACTTAGAACATGGTTAAAATGATACATTTTTGCAAGGAATTATGGATTTTGCAAATTTTTGTAAGGAAATATGGATTTTGCCATTAGGCTCCGCCACAAGGTGTGCCAACGAATAAAAAACTCCATTAGTATTTAGATCAGGTCAGGTCAAGTCAGGTCAGGAGCTTAATCTTTTAATTTTTTCGTAATATACATAGTATTCTTTGAATAACATGATCCCTACTCAAAAACATGTCTTACATGGTTATTTTTTGCAGAGAAATAATAAGGATTTTGCAATTAAATTTGGCTCCTTTGGCTCTCGACGGTTATTAAAAAATTCATGAAAATTGAGACAGGGTGGGTGGGCGGGGCTTATATTTTTCTTTTTTTTTTAATATCCGAAGTCTTCTTTTCAGAACACGAAACTTAAAACATGTTTAGAATGCTAAATTTTTCTAGAGAAATGTGGATTTTGTAATTAAACTCTGTCCTTCCAACAAGAGAGAAATTTATCACAATTGAGACTTCAGATCGGGCCGGGTATGGGGGTGGTGCCTAATCTTTGGCTTCATTTTTTTTTTTTTTTTTTTAATATACATAGTATTCTTTGAACAATACGATACTCAAAAACATGTTTTTAATTTCTCGTAGAGAAATAAGTATTTTGCAATTAAGCTCCACCCCCTTGACTCACGACGAATCACAAAAAAATTATCACAAATGAGACAGGGTGGATGGGTGGGGCTACATTTTGCCTTTTTATCTTAATATATGCAGACTTATTTTGACAACAGCAACCCCTTTAAATACGGCAAAAGTTGTTAATTATTAATTGAAGATGAACACTGACTTATTTTAGAAAAAAATATTTTGGTTTTGGTGGATAAAATATGGAGTTAGTTATAGAAGGACGTAAGAGGATTTTCTGGAGATTCTACTATTGGTAAGTTTGTACTAGGAGCAGTGTAATACTAATACTAAGAGTATTGTTATCCCAAATTTCGGGAAAATGGAATGACCCATTCCTGATTTAAACACTCATTCATTTTTTTTGAGTCACCTTGTATAAGCAATTATAAAAAATATTAATTTAATGATAAATCACCAGTATAGACTTATCGTATTTAAATACATTTTGGATAGAATTTATTTGACTAAATTTTGAAATGACGTCATCAGTTTTTAGGGGGGTCCTAAACGGATAAGTTTTGATTAACGATTTAACATGTTTCCGATAACCTTAAAACGTGAGCAAAGTTTTAAGCACTGAGTTTTGCAATTTCAAAGTAAAATTTTCAACTCAACACGGATTCATAAACTACAAGTAGAGAAGTAGGTTAGTTTATAAAATTTAAATAACATTACAATAATATTGTAAAAGCGGAGATGACGTCACATCATCATTGGTGGAGATAATCAAACAAACTTTCGTTGACGTTTTACCATCTACAGGATATTCCTAATGTACATACAAAACTTAACAACAATCGCTCCGATAGTTTAGAAAATAGACAGACAGAAACGGGATACATGTTTTCGTATTCTAGGGGTCATGAAAAAATAGTGAGTCACCCGATAGACTCAATTACAATACTTCCTTAGTTTACGTTCGAGAAGTACAAATATGTTCCATTTGAATTTGAAATTACTACCATGAATGGCTTGCAGTAGCTGGGAACTTGAAATTCCACCAAGGGAAACAAGATTGTCGAGAATCTCCTCAAGAATTCTTAACAAGTTACACTGACACGACACTAATAAAGGCAATTTGTTTTTGCAATAACAACAGCAGAGGAAGTCAAGCACGTTTTTCAAAGACTGTAAAACCAACCTTGAAAAAAGCTTCGAAAATCTCCATTTGAAAGAATCTAACTAAAGAGGGTTCAGAAGTACCATCACAATGCTACAAATTTCAGATGCGTATAATAAAGAAAACGTTTTGTATGCGGGTTCAGTGAACATCTAGCAAATCGATGCAACAAGAAAAACATGTGTTGCAACTTCTGCATTATTGACTGACATCAAGTAAAGTCTGTTGTAATAAATCAGTTGGAGAAAATATATAATACTAAAGAACAGGTAGAGTATCGCTATAAATATTAATAAGAGCATAATTATTGTGCAGTTATACAAAAAAAATCATGATTTGCAGTCTTTGCGTCTTGAGGTAAAAGGCAGTTAAGCTCGTCTTAAACCTAGTTGACTAGTGTCGGAATAATAAAATCAAGATAAAAATTCAGACTGATTAAGTTTTACTTATAAAAGACACATACAACATTACGCATTCTTTTTAGATCTAAATACGGTATTAAGTATTGCCTTTCGGCAGTTCGTTTAATATGTAAATCTCTTAAGTCGAATTTCAATTCGACGTAATCAAGATTATCTTATTTAGCAAACCAAGCAACTGCCAACCTTATTTGTCCATGAAATCGTCTTCTCTTCTAAATGTTTTCTTTATATAAGAGATGGTTATGAATCATATATAAACATAAACATAAACAAAGTGGAAAGAAAAAAGTCATGTTGACCAGATAGCACCTGTGGGACAGAAAGAACTCTCTTTTATCTTTGAACAATAATTTGCGTGTTAATTTCAAATACTAAAACGTCAAACCTAACACTTCGTTTTCCTCGCATTCAATTGTAAAAGGGAAATATGCTCCGGAAGTAGACAGATATATTTTTTTAGTTGTAGCCACACTTTCGTCAACCTAATTTAATATCTATTATTTAAGAATATGCTAATTTTAAGTATGGCAAATAAAGAAATCGTGAGTTTTTATCAACTACAAGAACACGCAAACCATAAGAGCGCATTACATAAATTACTAGTAAATGTATTTAAATATTAATAGAAGCACATCTTTCCCGATTACAAAATATGCTTTTTTATTACCTAATTAGAACACCATGAATGAAAATAAAAATGAAAGTTATCTGAACATAAAAATTTGGACACAAAACAAGTTTTTACAATTATATCAACATCATCCCGAAGCGGATCTCGTAAAGAGAATGTAGAACAACTTACGAATAAAAATTTTAAGGAGCATGGTTCACCATTGTTTTCTTATCCTTTTTTCGTGATAAGATCAACAAATCACCCGCTGTTATTCGAACAATTGGCAATAAGTACATCGCAAAAGCACCTACAAGGAGACAATGGCAAAAATCACATCTCAGTTTTAGAAGAAAAAATCGAATAAGCGAACACTGATGAATAATCGCGTATGTTGTTTAAATATTTTTTTTTAGAAAAACCGTGTAACCTTTGAAACTTCCAGCATACGACAGATGCGTGTTTTTAATTTGTGAGCAGCCATGACTTTTTCAACTTTGATTTATAACAGCACATCTATCTCCAGTTGCACCTTTTTTAACGAAAACCGTATATCACAAAATTCACTGCAGTGTACGCATATATGGAAATGGCGGAAACTTGTGTAACCAAAATTAACACAAGCGAAGATTTTCATCAAAAACGAATTATCTTAAAACATTTTTAATGTTAAAGAGGGAGCCGCTGCACATTTGCATATGCTTTATGCAAATGTGGCACATAAAGTTTAATAAAATACCACAGTCATCAACATTATTTTATCAAAGTAATGGAAGCCCGAATGTGTCTTCAGAAAATCGAAAATGCTGCTGCAGTGTAATTGGAAGTATATACTCAAGTACTGCTGCAGTAAATTAAGTTTCACTTAAATGTTTTTAAGACCTACACAAAGCTTCTCAATTACGTAGGTAAAAACCAAAACATGAAATTTACTTAGCATAAATAAGACAATTTAACAGGCTCTCACCCTGAATAAGCTTGTCTAGCAAATAAAGCTCGTGAAACTTTTGAAATCTCTTAATTAATTCACTTTCAAAGCATCCAAAAAAAAGCTGTTTATTGAAATCGAAGGTTGCCGCAATTTGTATGAGAAATATGGTCATTAAAATGCGAGTTTATTGAATTGCGATTTTTTCAAAAAATGATCTAGTTTTTCTCAACAGGATGCAAATTCTTGCAACACCATCGTCGTGGTAGTTTGACATGAGAGTCATGCCTGGTGAGCAGCTTACATCATGTTAACACTTGTTCTTTATGCTAGAACAAAAATGCTTACGCATTTCAAAGGAAGATTCCCACACAATTGTGGAAAATTTTTTAATCAGCTGAATTCGTTTATCAATAACACCTCGACTCGAAAAATTTGAGAAATGAAATTATTATTCAGTTTTATGTTAATCTCAAATCAATAGCAGCCGAAAGCGTGCATAAAATTATAAAAAATTCTCTGCTTATCCACGAACGATTCAAAAAATCAACAATTAAGCGATAACGTAAAAATTTAAAATGGCACTTTCTTCATTTTTCGAAGTATCTACTGACGTAAAACCCTGAACGATTTAACCTTAGGATCACAGAACGATAAAAATAAACAATGGCATTCCAGCTTATATTTACTAAAACTAATAATTATGGGGTCACTATTCCATTGTGTACACTAATCAAATTTTTTTACCTAATTAACAATTTCGTAATCGATAATTCTAGTGTGCTAAAGTGAACGCATGAAATAGTTTCTAATTAAAAGGCACGCAAGGTTGGTACCGAAAATTGGTCTTCTCCATCTCAAACGCAAGCGAACAATGCCACTGATCAGTCCTGAAATTCCTGAGAATGAATTACCGAAGAAAACTCACACTTAACTCCAATTAATCTTTGAAATAATTAAAAATCGGATTTCTGCGCAAACACGCTAATTGCTTGCCGCAATAAGGATCATTTTTCAAGAAAACAATAGACGTGGCATAGACCTCATCAATGGGAACTAGAGAACTAGTACAAGTTTATGTTTACTCTCTTGATTAATTAAAAGGCGAAAAGGATTTCGCGCAATTTAAATGCTATTAGAACGTACTCCAACGTTTCGTCCTTCATCTAGAACTTTACCGACATTCTTACATGTTTTCAACAATAGCCGCCTACAATTCACACCCAAACTTGGCAATTTGGATTTATATTCTGATTTATTGTCGACTGATCCTTGCATTCGGATTTCTGAAACGCTAAGTCGCTGGTCAGTATTTCGGAGTTGCGCAATTATTGCGTGATTATTGTAAGCGTGCAATTAATTCTTTTAATAAGGCATTACTATTACGTGATACTGATTTGCATTAGTTTTGTAGGCCCTGAGTTGGGGCTTTCACTGGTGTGGGTGAGGCTTTAGTTTTTTTCGCGTGTCAAAAATGGTATCGAGGGATTTGATGCAGGAAATCGGAATTCTCGATCACTTACGGGATTGAATTAACGTGCGTGAAATGGTGAGGCACGCTCAGAACGCAGTGATGCAAAAAATAAAAAAGATATTTTTGCTCACGTCCCTGAAAATTCATGTCGAAATTTCCACCGTTTTCCAAGTAATCATTCCGCCTTCATCTTAACGCAACCGATTGCCGCCACCCAGTTTAGGCACCTAATTTTGTAAAACACAACGTTGCAGACGGTTTGACGAAATTTCCAACATTAATGATGTGAACGTGCTCGTATTGCTCAAAGCTTTTTGTTTAACAAAACAATGGTATGTTTGATGAAATAATGCAGCGCAAACATAACTCATAACGCATATTTTAATTAACAACAATTTGTATCAAAAACAAAGTCGGCTTAAGTTGTAAATGACAATTAGTTGGATTATCGCATGAAAGTGATTCGTTGTGGTCCCGTAGTAATCGACACGAATGGATGTCTGAATATTCAGAAAATTACCTTGGAAGGTGGATGGAAAAAATCGCACAACAACCTTGTAATTGACCATGGTTTCTCTATTATTTTTTACTGATAAGTGAGTAAGCGGTTTAGAGTTTGATATTCCGTGTGTTTATCTCAAAATGTGTTACGGTCTAGGAACTATTCCTAATTTAGTTTCAGGACAGTGTTCTGAAAAGTCGGAACTATGTACGAGGTATTTTCTCAGATTTATTACGATACGCGTGCTTCAATTATGCCTCAAACAATGCGAAAAAATTGAACAGAACGACCTTCTCATACTGCGTTGCCTAATAAGAATGCAACTGCAAGATCTAGGGTAACGAGTTTATTATCACGGCAAAAATGACTTTGAATTTTATCGATTTAATCTATAAATAGTATTAGTCCATTTGCGTTATGATTTTGTGGAGATTTAAGTGACACATAAATCTCGTAAGTGATTTTTATTGTCGGTACGTGAAAAAAAATCCAGATTGCAGTTCAGTTGCCTACCATAAATTGTGATAAATTCGCCACAAACAAGCAATAAGGAGCGATAAGATCTGATTTCGAAAACGGTTTTTGTGATCTTTGCTCATACAAATATTGTTGCTTTAGTGTTAAGAGCTCGGATAGTGTTCTAGCGAAAAAAATCTCGTAGCTTTCTCGTACTTTAACATTTATGGTAAAGCAATTTGGACATGGTGTTCAAAGATCAACTAAACTGTGTCAGAGAATTGTAATAAAAATTTCGACTAACACAGGAGGTTATTTGGGTTGGTTCAATCGGAAGAATGGGGAATCCAGAGAAGGAATTAAGTTCTGTAGTGAATGAAAGTGTATTTCTGTATCGATGGAGTACACATAATACCGTTATATTACACATCCAAGATCGAAGTATACATAACTTTTTTTTTATAAATTCACACAATTAAATACTACTCCCAAGTTGTTACAAAAATAGAAGGTATCAGTTAACTCGCAATAGTCCTTATATAGCGTTAATTTAGGTTAATACATTCATAACAATTAATAATTAACATAAATCTAACTAATTGCCACACTAATAACTACAAACTTGTCTGATTACAGCTATCACTTACATTTATTCATTGTTACTACTTCGCGTTAAAACTGAATTTAAATCAGCTTTTTACAGCTTTGACAGTGTTTCGTTTGTAAGGTAATTTGAGATTCCTTAAAACTCTTTGAAAAGAAAAACGCTGGGTGCCCCTGAGATTCCTAAAAAATTTGTTCAGAAAAATACAGACATAACAATACATACAAAAACATCCAGACCCCTTCAAGACTCTTTAAAATTATTTAATAAAGAATACTGAGGTCCTTTAAAAGTAAAAACAAGATTCTTCAAAAATCTGCTATTAAAAAACACCAAAGTTGAGGTTCTTTAAAACATTTTCAAAACCAAACACCGGATGCTCATGAATGACATTCTTTAAAACTCTTTTAAAAACAAAACACCGAGGGTCCCTGAGATTCTTTAATAGTCTTTCAAAATAAACACAGAGATTCTTCAAAAATCTTCTATTAAAAAACACAGAAGTTGAGGTTCTTTAATAGTATATTAAAGAACGAGTTTCATAAGGCAAATATTAAGGCAAGAAAGGATGAGTGCCACAGTGCCCTTATGAACGAGTTATTTATACTAATTTTTCTACCGCGCACGTTTATTCGCAAAATTTAATTGAAATTTTGGGTTTTTTTAATCTGGGGAATTTTGTCGTGGTTGGTGATGGGTTGGTCTGACACGAACCACGAAATATTTGAAGTTCGAATTTTCACAACAACTATAATTCGAATCAGTTCGAGTTTTTTGTAAGTTAAAATTGGATAAAATGTCTTGTGAAGAAGTTAGTGAAGTCCTTACGCCTCCCGAAATACAGGAAATTTTAATTTGACATTTGCCACTAACATTCACCTGACATTTCTCGTCATGGCTACCAATCTTACCGATCTAAATTACACCAGATCTATTTCAGAACCACATTCCGCCATTAACGAACCGCTTTGACGTCATTTGGGTGCTTTAATAGCTCTATTAGAAAATCAAAAAACATGCGCGGTAGAAAAAACACTTTCAAAACCAAACACTGGATGTTCCTGAAATTCTTTAAAACTCTATCAAAAACAAAATACCGCAGCTCCCGGAGAATCTTTAAAAGTCTTTCAAAGGAAAAACACTGAGTGCCCCTAAAAAAACGTAAAGGGTAATCAGGTTCCCTAAAAGTCTTTAAAAATCAAACAATGGATGTGCCTGAGTTTCTTTAAAACTTTTTCAAAAGAAAACACTGGGTGCTCCTAAGATTCTTGAAAATTTGTTCAGTAAAATACAGACATAAACATATATATAGAACATCCAAAACTCCCTAAAGACTCTTTAAAATTATTTCATAAAAAACTAGAGTTTTTTAAAACTCTTTAAAGGTAAAGACAGAGATTCTTCAAATTTTTCTATTAAAAAACAACAAAGTTGAGGTTCATTAAAACACTTTCAAAACTAAACACTGGATGCTCATGCGATTCTTTAAAACTCTTTCAAAAACAAAACACCGAAGGTGCTTAAGATTCTGCAAAACGCTTTCAAAGAAAAAACACTGGGTGCCCCTGAGATTCTTAAAAAATTTAAAGATTTATCTTTATAAACGTCCAGAACCCCCTCAAGATTCTTTAAAATTATTTCATAAAAAAACCCAAGGGTGTTAGGGTTCTTTAAAGTTCTTTAAAAGTAAAGAAGAGGTCCTTCGAAAATCTTCTATTAAAAAACACCAAAGCTGAGGTTCTTTAAAACACTTTCAAAACCAAACACTGGATGCTCATGAGATTCTTTAAAACTCTTTCAAAAACAAAACACCGAGGGTCCCTGAGATTCTTCAAAACTCTTTCAAAGGAGAAACACTAGTTGCCGCTGAGATTCTTAAAATTTCAAAAATAAACATCCAGAACCCCCTGACGATTCTTTAAAATTGTTTCATAAAAAAAGACAAGGATCCGGGATTCTTCAAAAATTCTTTAAAACTAAAGAAGTATTTCAAAAATCTTCTTTAAAAAACACCAAAGTTAATGAGGTTCTTTAAAACTCGTTCAAAATCAGACACTGGGTCTCCCTGAATTTCTTTAAAATTTTTTCAAAACAAAAACACTGGGTGTCCCTGAAATCCTTAAAAATTTGTTCAGAAAAATACAAACATAAACATACACTTAGAATCACCCTTAATCCCCTCAAAACTCTTTAAAAGTAAAGATAGAGATTCTTCAAAAATTTTCTATTAATAAACACCAAAGTTGAGGTTATTTACAACACTTTCAAAACCAAACACTGGGTGCCCCTGAGATTCTTAAAAATTTCTTCAGAAAAATAAATATTCAGAACCCCCTCAAAATTCTTTGAAATTATTTCATAAAAAAGCGTTAACTCTTTAAAACCCTGTAAAAGTAAAGATAGATATTTTTCAAAAATCTATAAAAAAAAACAAAGTTAATGAGTTTCTTTAAAACTTTTTCAAAAGAAAAACACTTAGTATCCCCTGAGATTTGTTCGGAAAAATACATACATTCAGAAACATACAGTACCCCTTCAAGACTCTTTAAAATTATTTTATAAATAAAGACAGAGATTTTTCAAAAATTTTCTATTAAAAAACACCAAGGTTGAGGTTCTTTAAAACACTGGAAAGAACGACCCTTGGGGTTCTTAAAAACCCTTTAAACACAAAGTGACCGCAAGATTCTTTAAAATTCTTAAAAAAGGGGATTTCTAGGATTCTTTCAGCTTATTTTAAAATTTAAACACTTGGTAATCTCAAAATTCTGTCACATTCTTAAAAAAAATTGGTTAATTCAACAGAACTTCCCTCGCCCCTGAAGTGCAGTCAAATAAATCCCACTTCTCTGAAAAATTATCTTTTTTTTGTGATTTTTCTTTTCTGATAACCTCTATAAAATACAAACCAGTGACGTAAATAACGTTCCCGCAGCTTATTTGACTTGAATTTTTTCTTCAGTTTTTAATTTTTTTTTTGTTCCTGGATTTTTTCGAGTTTTGAAGTTTAAAGTTAATTTTTCAATGTTTCAACTTTTCAATTCAATTTCAAGATCTTGCAATTTTTCAGCTTGAGTTTCTCGAGTTTTCAATTTTTAATTTTTCCATTTGCAATTTTTCGTTTCTATTTTTTATTTTCTTTATTTTTACAATTTTTCAGTTTATCAATGTTCCAATTTTATAATTTTTGGTTTTTTCAATTTCACTTTTTTTCAACTTTTCGTTTCGGCAGTTTTTCAGTTCGCAGTTTATCAATTTTACGTTTTTTTTTAATTTTACGATCTCTTCCAGTATTCATTTTGAAATTTTCCACTTTTCCGATTTTCCAACTTCTGGACGTTTCAGTTTTTCGATTTGAAATTTTACGAGATTTCAATTTTTAATTTTTCAATTTTTAGATTTTTAAGTTTTTCATCAAGTTATTCTACGTGACTTACATTAGGAGTACAGTCCAAAATTATTGAATAATAGATTAACTTTATGTTTTTTATTATAATTTCACTTGTTCTATGCAGCAAAAAATTGTTGAAAGAAAACTATGTATATAAAGAAAAAAAAACAAAGATTATAAACTCCGCCCTTCAGCTCACGATGAATAAAATTTTCATCACAATTGAGAAGGGGTGGGTGGGCGGGGCTTATATTTTGTCCATTTTTTCGTCATATATGAAGTTTTCTTTTTCCAACAAGACACTGAAAACATGTTTAACTATCCTGTTGTTGCAAGAAAATTCTACATATTAAAACAAAACAAAGATTTTTTTACACAAATTTTATTCTACTAATTTTATTTTTTGTTATGACATTCCCTACAAACGTTTATTTAAATTTGAAGTGTATCATAAAGTGCAGGTAAATTTACTTAATACAGTTCTGATCAGATTTTAGGATATAAATCTGGATAGGAACACGGACTTTCATATTTTCGTCTCGGAAAAACCATTTCGAAAAAGTTGGAACTGTGTTTAGTCCAAAATCACGAATATTTGGCAGATGTAGCGACTAGTTTTCAAAGCATCCGAAACCTTTGGCTATATTGTTAGAAGACGATTTAGTCAAAATTACTCAGTAGGAGTAAGTCGCTCGAAATTGTTGGTGTTTACTTCACTATAATTAATCATTATCAATCCTAATCTCTAAATATTATAATTTCAGGATAATTACCATTATTATTTGTTTGTGGCCATTACCTCAACAACACATCCTTTTTTCCACTAGTAATTAGAAACCTTTATACCCATTTCCTTCCACTTGAATTCATTTACTGCATAATTGCCACCATTTAAAATACTTCTGTCCATAGTCATACTTCCCCATTTTCAAAAAACTGTGTCTTGTACTCTATAAATATCACAGTTACGCAGTAGTGACTCAGATTACGATACCAATTATTTCCAGCTTCCGTTTGAGCGTTGCGTTATTCCTTACAAAAACTGAATGCTTTTTCTTACTTCTGATTAATTAATTATTATTAAACAATTACATCTCGCTGGAGTTAACATTCAAAGATCCTTACTAGAATTGCGTCACTGAAGTGACCACAATCGGGAAATAATCTTGTCAAATATTACACAAGCCGTAATTTCTCTCCTGTGCGTAACTTCTGCAAAACATCGCAGATAAAATCACGTACTTGAAAAACGGCAAAAACGAACTAGGAATGAAAATGATAAAATTTTACGAGTTATGTATGATTATTGATTAATAAATAAATAGCTGTGTGGTTTTCATGATTACAGATTGCGATCAAATGATATTGATTGAGATTCTTGCACAGAAGTGAAAATCTACATTGCTAAAAATTCTTCAATCTAGGCGTGGTGCGTACAAATATAGACCTAATTCAAATGAGTCACATTTGACTCCTTTAAGGAAATCCGAAATGTGAAAGTTAAAAAGAAGAACACTCTTAACCCAGACACTGATCGAAAGTGATGTAAATGCCAACTGATCAATTTCGAGACAATTAAGTTGTTTTAGGATGGTACGTGTCGAAGTGCGTGAGAACGGTGGTTTGTAATTTTTATGGATCCGAGATAATTATGGAAATTTATGCTGTTTTACAGGCAATGTTTAATAATTACTTTATTATATACAATAATAATATCAATAATTAATTATGTATCGCAGTGTTGCAATTTTTATTTGTTGTTGATTACTTGCCACTACAAAGTTGTACAATTTGTATTTTATGAGGAAACGAATCTAGCTGCATTAGCAGCATTCTTTGAAAAAACCTACTTCTGGAAGGCGTAATCTGGTGAAAAAAATCTTTCCTGCAGCGAGAAACCATACTGCATTAATACGGCAATAAAAATGTCGAAAGTTGCTAAATTAAGCTAATTTATCCTAATTGCCACGGGTTATTCTGCTTGATTTATCTTATTTTCCCGTTCGCCCATTTCCTTCTACCAATTGCTTCATAAAAATTGCTTGTTGGCACACGACAGTTATCACCAAATTATTTTTGACAAAATAAGATATGAAAGCTTACAGCCACATAATTTATAGATTGATTAGGCAACGTGTATCGGTGTCAAATTTCGATAATTATACAAACGATTTAAAATAAAAGATGGGTGGCTTTAACAATAAATCAATCACGATTGTCGCTAGACAATAATTATGTATGTATCGAATTTGAAATTTCGCTCACTTTCTCGCTTTTTTTTTGACGGATTTTCTCAATTAAAATGTAATCGATAAAACGAAAAGCGTCGGTAATGAATGAACATTTAAAGCAACTATCACTGATTTAAAATGAATGTTTTTACTTTATGAGGTTGTAATTAAAACAGTCGATTAACCGGAAAGTAGAATGTGATTCGGTGATTATAATTTACGTTTTATGTACATTTTAATCTTGTTGTTGATTTATTGGCGCTTTTATCCTATTATATCGAGTCGTACTAAAGTTTTCATGTATAGCTTCGATGAAAGTTAAAATTTTCGTTTTTTGTATTTTATTTTAGGCTTGAAAGTGCTCACAGTTTGAAAATTCTTTAACCAAAGTTACCTAAATACAACTGTAGGCGTTTGCACCCACATAAAATTTTGTTACAACAGACGTTTAAGATTTGAGAAACCAAACCATAAATATTGTGAGCAAACTCGGATTTAACTGATTTTTGCCAAAACTGCTATTTGTTACATCAAGCAGAAACACTATAAAACAATTCTAAAACCATAAAACGTCTTGGAGAAATTTATCTACAACAGTAATTAGGTATCAGTGACAGGTAAGATTAACTAAAACGTTGTAACGATATTAATTATTACAGTTGCGTCATTTGCATACATATGCAATCAACAAGAAAAGAATAAATTGGTACTAATAGATACTATAAATACAATAAAAGAAATAAATTTTAAACGTTTCCTGCTTTTTTCATATCACTGATAAATATGAAGTGAGCAAGAGTCTTAAAACGAATCCTTGTAATTTTCAGTTTGGTACAATCATAAAAATTGGTCCAAATATTTTCAAAATTGTAGTTGTTGTTCGCTTTCTCCTTAATATCCTGTGTGTCTCGACAAAATTTCACTGTCTGCATTCTGGGAAGTTAATTTTTACGATCATGTAATATCTCATTAAAATTACATTATAAAATGCATTGAATGTCAAACACTTAAATCTGGCACCCCGAAAATTCTACCTTAAAGTGTACAAACTACTGCAGATAAATTCGAACTTTACAGTTGCGCTTTGAAATTTTTCAGACCAAGGTCCCAAGGTAACCGTTCGCCCTTCAATAAAAATTAAAACAAAGCCAATCAGCATTAAAATATCTGATCTGAACACAATACAGTTCCGTGGATACCCCATAATTAAAAATTTTATCGTTCATGTTACCGTTTACTGTCTCACCTAGATTCTTTCGCAAGCACTGAGTCACGTATGAAACACACATAAAAAAGACAATATCGTTCGAAATTGCCGGCCATAAAAATAACAGGCAATTATAAAGCCATAAGTCCGTCTCCGAATCGTTCCTTCGGAAAATCGAGGGAGTGTCCTCAACCATAAACCCGCGAAACACTGAAACCCCATTAAAGAGCTATCACCAATCATTTTCGTTACGCAAACCTGCGGAAAACATCGAGCTTGTGTAATTTTCTATAAATTAGGTAGTTACTTTGGCCGTGAGGTACGGAGCAATGTCGTGTGCTTAAACTGTGCTACAGTTACGAAGTCGATAAAAAAATCCACATTTCGAAAGCTTTTGAGTGAATGTGCGTATACTTAACAAAGAATTTCGTTCCACATAATTGACTCTGTCTCGTTTAGGAACGTGGACGTGAATGAGATGGAGACAGCTGAAAATTTCATTGAGTTATTGACTCTTTTTTTGGATTTATTTAAATTGCATTATTTTGACAAAACACTTTCACATTCTGTTAGACTATTTCGACGATTATTTCTAGTGGTCAGTGGGGGACTGCGTATTGCATGTAATTGTCTGTGTGAAGAAAGTTGCTTTGTTGTGGTGGAAGTTGGACATACATATTTATTCGATTTGAAGAATAGGAAATGCAGCAACTGGTAGAAAACTTAAACCATAAAAGAGATTTATGATTGGTAGCCGGCGATGACGAGTCGTTTATGTGTTATTGACGTATGAACGTGGATTTTAATTAACGGCTGTCTCTTCATTAACATTTTAATTTATCTAATAATTCGCTACAATATATTCGTAAAATTGTTACCGTAATTATTTGCATTGGTAATTCTCGAATCGTATGCCTATCATAACAAAAATGTCTATTCTACTTTGCTCTAGTTACGTTTAATATTGCGTTATTATTGCATGTAGATTTTTTATCAATAATATAAAAAATTGGTCAATTGCAACTTCATTACCACATTAGGTATTACACACTTTTTAGCAGTAAACCATTATAAATAATGTTATAAAAAAGTGGTCCCTATTTAAATAATCTTCTGTTCCTCTGGATGGTTCGCGAACGCCGCTTCGAGATTTTTCTGGAGCCCGCCATCGAGACTTCCGGCAACCCGCTCCAGGCTTTTCTTTATGCGAACGGCGCCGTACGTACTAGAAAGTCCTCGAGAAAACCCAAAGGCGTCGTACTGGGCCAGCGTATGTTTAAGGCAACTTGTAATAGACAAACGGACACGAGAAGGCCTACTTTTACATGTTCTAGGAGCTACGAAGCCTCGAGAAAATATGAAAGTAGCTAAAAATGTCTAAATACATCGTTCAAAATGTGTAATTATCCAGATAAAAATGTGTAAGAGAACATACAGCACGATTACTGTAATTAACATCTTACCGGTGTATCTGTACTGTAATCATACAAACTCGGTAGCAATGACTTAATTGTAAAATTCCTATCTGGTAACTTGTGTTATTTAAAAATTAAGAAATGCAAGTTGCACGCATTTACCGTAAAATTATAAATGTCTAGTTAAATTATCTCTCAATAAAGCCACTCCGAATGTGGTAATTAACTTTTTTTAATGCATGTTGAGATCTGTACCTATAGAATTATCCAACAAACCAAAGATTAACACCCGACGTTTTTAAAAATGTCAATTTCTTAGATAAATTTCTAACCATTACCTTACATAAAAGGAAGTATCGCATATCGCTAAAATTATATCACTTGCTTGTAAATGTACAGAAATTTCCACTCTCCAGTGATGACCACACGTTAAAAATTACCCATCATCAACTATTAAGCAACCTAAATAACCAAATTAACCTCAGGATCCAAGTGTCCCAATTCGACAAGGAAGCTTAAGTTTGTCTTAATTATAGTTAATTTCTAACTAAAAAATTTCACAGTGCAAACACTCCACAACGGTTTATTATTTAAACATTACTTCCAACCGACCGAATTGTTTTCATAATAAGACAATAATTAAACTCTTAATTACTTTCACTGGCGTTCTGTTATTTTAATTGAGTAAATCGGATGTGCGACAAATCGAAGATCATCGGTATGTTGGACACGAAATATCAATTTCTAAATCGCTTTCTTCTACTTAAAACATGCTTCGTCGGATGTTTGTTAATCGATTAATTACCGTTCGACTAATGCAACATGCAAGCCCATTCACGACCCATCACAAATGCACCCAAGGCGAAGTGAACTTGAACTAAGATGAACTGGGAAGAGCTATGGAGGACGTCTGCAAGAACAGCCTTGCATCTTGCATAATGAAATTACAAAGATTAGCACTGGGGTAAAACTACTTTCAAGACATGTAATCAGGACGGCTGAAATTCGCAGTAAACTGAAATCTCGGATACGAATAACAAGTGTACGAGTATTACCCCATCCAGCGATCGTTGCTCAAAAGTAACAGTACTTTTTTTATTTTCTTAAAAGTATTACATAAAGATATACGTGCAAATAAAGTAGTAGAACATTCATATTACAATCCAATAACACGTTATTAACTTTACGACTAAACGATATCCATTCTAAATCATTCATCAAAATTGCAATCAGCAAGGGTCTCAAACTGGAACCTTGACACAAATCTGTGTTACAGTTACAAATAAATGACATGCAATTTTGATAATGAACGTTGCGTTTTTGAACAAACAGAAACATTTGGCCACATTTTCTTTTTTAAACTGACTTAAATTTCGTACAGTTTAACATTTCCAGACAGTTATCGTCGTATTAACTGATAACTCCGTTCATTTATACTACTGTTGTTGTTGTTCAAGACACGAAACTGAAGACGTTTTATTTGTCTACATGACATTGATTTAGCGATTATATTAGCATAAGAAAATACACTTTTTTAAGAGTACTTATGAATCCATGGAAATCGGATTCCGTAAGTTATGCATCTAAGGCGAAATGAACTTGAACTAAGACGACCTAAGAAGACCTCGGAGGACGTCTGTTGCACCAACCTTGCATCTGTTGCACCGGTCAGACTGAAATTACGACTCTTTCACGTCTTTGCGTGTAAAGTTCCTTTCTAGGGAATCTCATTAGAGAAATTAAATTTTCCCACAAAATGCTTCCATTTAATCATATCCGTTCCATTTTATCCACTAATTAAAATCCCCCGACAAAAAATGCAGCTTACAACACCCACAGTCCCTAGGTGTGTCACCGTGAGGTCACGCACTTTATGATCCAATAATTTTCAGCAGGAAAATAATTAACAGAGTCCTGCATCAGGATAAGTGATATAACGGCATTGTGTAATACAGACGACTACATTATCCTGCAAACTCGCCTTAATATGGTAGATGCATGTAATTGATATCGTAAACTTATGCCTTGCAAGGCGGCATTTCTATTCATCAGTCGCTCTACAAAATCGCCTTGAATGTAAACTCAGCTTAGCAAGGATCAAACAAGATACTAAAATACCTGGGATAAATGAAAGTAGTACTGCGCTTATTTTGTTACTGCTGTCGGTTGACTTGAAGGATCATTCATTATTGTGTGTGTGAAATGGTAGGAAGGAATGATTCGACAAGAGATCCAAATATCAAAATTTTAATAACAATAGGTACTGTGGGACCAGCACTTTGTCATATTTCATAATGGATTGTTGATTTTAGCGATAGGAGGTCCTGGAGAATATTTTCCAACAAGCTTTTTTTCCTGAAATTCTAGTTAAGACCAGTGTTGCAAAATTGATATCTCGGAAGGTAAACAGGAATGCGGTATTTGTTTTGCTTCAGAGGCAAGGAAAGTTTTGTTAAAATAAATTACAATGACAATTCTCGAGGAATTTACAGCCTACAGGACGTTTCAGCCGCCTTTTCCTTTAATTAAATGCTACCTGAACATTAATTTGTCAAACACGACTTGCCATTGTTTATGTTGCGACATTTCCAATCAAACGGCTAAATTAATTTAAATTAACACGATTTTATTATATTGTTAAAGGCTTTAGCTGACAGCATTATTATGTACGTCCTGTATCAATTTCCACAGGATAATGTCAATTCAAACATAAAACTTGACTTAATTAAAAAATAATAGAACTGTTACGTCGAATCGTTCACGCTCTCTCACATTTTTAATCGACAAATATAGTAAAAATATTCCATTAAGAGCGTTATTAAATTTTTATTTCACAAATAAATAAACGCCACATGGAAACCAGTGAAAACAATAACTACTCGTTTATAAAGTGAAGGTTGTTTTTCTAATGTTAATGAACGTTTATATAAATAGTTAAATTAATCGTATTAATTATTTATGGTATTTTCAATTAACGGCTCGTAGCTCTAGCAGTTCTCCAGTTGTTTCCAAATAATTTATTTATTTTTAATATTCTCCAAAGCGAGTCATTATTGTCGTGTTTATGGCTCGATTATCGAGCAAATTGCATAACTATTGTGATTTTCTGCAATTATTCATTCCTTTCAAATAGATTGTAGAAATAACTATAATGAAAGTAGCCGATTCGATATTATTATAGTACAATTGACAAATCATTATTCGTTGTTTGAATTAGATCATTTCCTGAAAATCGCGAAACCGTTTTTCAATCAGAGTGTTTTCGGATGAGATGCTAATCGTATTAAGTGTAATTAATGGAGGTGGCGGTGATTTCCTGTTGCAAGAATGAAATATTTCAGACCTACCCATGCCATGGTTCACGGGTTCGAAATGCCATTTCTTATTTTTATATGGGGAATTATGAAATGGTCGTGGGTTGTGGATGACAAAGTGATTTGTAAATATTTATATTTACAAGAGCGGCGATGCAGTAATTTAAGGGACACAATATGTGGCGGCTGCTTTTCAGACTTCAAAAGCCATAAAGCTTTCGATTCAGTTTTTAGAAAATTATTCTTAAACAAAAAATACGAATATATGCTTTATTTTGTAGTCTTCTTATCTCCCATTTTTCGCATTTTTCGCTGTTATGTCGTCAAAATAATATTTCTGAACATTTTTTTGTTATCGTGGATAAGAAAAGAACGCATTTTTTTATGGGTTTCACAAAAAACTACGCAAATGCAATTTTATCAAGACCGTCGCTTATCTATGCAAAAAATCACTCATAACTTGACGTTTTCCATTTACTTCGAATATCACGCATTGTTTAACAGTAATATTGTTGCTACGTGACAAATACACGTTATAAAAGTAAAAGCTAATCAAAGTTAAGATTTTGACACCGCGAAAACAAGCACCCATTAGTTTTGGATATAGTAATATTGTATCTGAAATGGCATGTGATCTCCGTAAAAATTTCAGAAGCCGAATTTTCACCTCGATCTTTCGTATAAACTTAAACAAATAAGAACAAGCCGTCTTCACACTTGTCGTTTTAATAACATCGGCACAGATTGCTGTTCAAATTGCAAATCACTTACGTCACGCGAATAGGCGCAGTTTCGTCTTGCCCATAAATCCGCCTCCCTACAACTACCGGATTTCTTTGGTTTCAGTAATTAAAGTTAAAAATAAAATACATAACGGTTAGCAATAAATTTCACAACTACCTAACTGATTAACGACACACTACTTGGTCTGAAAATTCGAACACCTTCCGGCAACGATAAGCGCTTACTAAATGTTTCCTAAAATCAACTCAAATCCGTAAACAAGAGAAATTTTCACATAAATTTTCGCACTCGCTACCAAATAGAGGAAAACTAATCACCCGTTGTGGCTTGTATACATCGTCCTTTCTAAATCAATTTGGCTTTTACCAATTAAATAACTAACTATGAAAACGGAAACACTTGATATCGTTCTAATATTGCAATTAAGGTGCAGCTGTAAATTATTTTCAGTTTATTTTTCAAAAATAGTGGATTTTTTGAAATGACTAATGGTTTCATGGTGACCATAAACCTGATAAGTTTACTTCTGTAACAGTAGATGGCATTTATATCCATTAACAATTTAAGTCTTCGTACGTTTATGATCATTTAACTACACGAACACAGAAAGCTGCTTTAAATGCAGTTATGCTACATGCTGCGAACGTAAAAAATGAGCAGGAAGTAAACCCGAATACGTTTTCCTGCGTACGTCATGTTTATCTACTAATAATAATGCCGAATGAAAGCACTCTCTACATTCTGTTAAATAAGCCACTAGATCGATAAATTATATTAATTGCTATCTCACTATATTGATATTTATCTCATGTGCTGCACATTGTCCACTACCAGTCACTGACATGAAAGTAAAATAGTAATTAGTAATTATTTCTCGAAATGCCTCTTCTTACCGCATTTGAACAAGCGGTAATTACGACAGTGGGCAGCGTCGATAAAAAATTCACACTTCAGCGGATAATATGTCATATCCTGTATGACTTTACCGCTGCTCTAATTAATACAATATGACACTATATGCACGACTGAGTGCGATTTTTAGCAATTTGTCTGCACCTCCAGGGATAAACACAACAGTTTAGAAAGTGTAAGCGAGTAATCGTGCGTACGCAATTTAGTCATGAACTTCTATGGAAAAAGAATTGG
Source organism: Zophobas morio (assembly GCF_036711695.1). Taxonomy (NCBI): domain Eukaryota; kingdom Metazoa; phylum Arthropoda; class Insecta; order Coleoptera; family Tenebrionidae; genus Zophobas; species Zophobas morio. Next base: position 10,429,403 of record NW_026972109.1, read on the forward strand.
GAAAGAGCGATATTCAAGGTTAGAAAATGCTCCCTTAACTTTCCCACAGTCAATTTAATTTAATGCTTGTCAGGATGAAGGAAAATCAGTGTTTATGTAACGATCAAATTCGCGACGTTTAATCAATTAGAAAATCTGAAGCAATTCCTTTTTAAGAATGCACGAGTCGAAAACTACCGGATCAATCAATTTTTTTCATTCGTGTTTAATATCCTAGACGCTTTTGTTCCAATTTTTTTTGCCACTATTGTTTGTGAGGAGGGGAGTGCTAGGTCTACAACTATCGTTTCATTGGCCACTTGCCCCAAGGAAATTACTTTTGCAAGTGTTATAATTGGAATGAGTAACAAATTTTGTCGCCTGTTATTTAATTTACGTAATTTGAAGGAGCTGGTGAGATTTATTCGAGTTAGAGGGACAAAATTTGGACAAGCGTAGGTAGCGGGAAAAGTGGAATGCGTTTTTTATGATTCTAGGAGAAAAAATAAAGTGTGTCGAAGTGCTTTTTGATGAATTCTTTTACACTTTGCTACTTTTATGTTTTCTCGACATTTTATGGCCCCTAGAGTACGAAAAAATAGGTCCCCTGTTTCCGTCTGTCTGTCTGTCTGTCTGCCGTCTGTCCGAATTTTTATTAGTAATTTAGTAAGTTGAATAATTTCAATTTTATAAAATAAGATAATCCTTCCTGTGGTTTATAAATTAATTTTTATTTTTACCCTAGACATACAGATGTTTGAAAAAAAAAAATCTAAGTTGTATATTAAAGCAATTTAGCTCTTTGAAATCTTGCATATGTTTTTTAAGGTTAACCAAGGTAAATCATTATCAAAATTTATTCGTTTATCCTCACTGAAATATGAAAATATTACTTTATAATTGTGGTTTATCAATGCACTGATAGATATTCGAAATGCTTATAGACGGTGGCTCAAAAAAATTAATAAATGAGGCAATATATTGTATCGATTAAAATCAAGAACTACTCATTCCATTTTCCCGAAAATTTTTGAATACAGTTATTACTAGTAGTTATTACATCCATCCAAATTTCTTTCTTATTTACATTTACTTTGCCATTGAATACATATCTTTATTTTAACTTATTAGGGTTATAAAAAAAACAGTAAAATTCGCAAAATCATATCATAATTTTTTGATATCAGAATTTTTGGTTTTTTCTTTTTTCTTCAGTTTTACAATTTTTCGTTTCTACAATTTTTCGGTTTACGATTTTCCAATTTTGCAGTTGTCGATATTACAATTTTTTATTTTTGGTTTTTAATCTTTTCGTTTCTTCAGTTCTTCAAGTTCCTGAGTTCCTATTTTTAGATTTTTCAAATTTTTCATTTTATACTTTTTCGTTTCTGCATTTTAAATTTTGCAGTTTTGCAGTTTTTCGTTTTTTCTTTAATTTAGGAAGTTCAAAAATCGAAAAACTTAGAAAACGAGACATTGCGAAAACAAAAAAGTAAAAATCGAAAAACTGCAAATCGAAGAATTGAAGAAACAAAAAATTGAAACATTGAAAAATTAAAATTGGACAAACTTAAAAAATTGGGAAGAAGAAAAAACGAATGGAATCGAAAAATTGTACAATGTAAAAATGAAAGAATCTTCAAAAATGCAAAGTAGAAAAACTACAACAGTGGAACATCGAAAAATCGAAAAACTAATAACCGAAAAATTGAAAAATCACGTGAATGAAAAGTGTTAAAGTGCAATAATTGCAGAAAAAGGAAAAATTGTAAAATCGTGAAATTGACAAAGTGAAAACCTTTAAAAATTATAAATATTATTATATACTTAAAATGAAAACTAGAAAAAATGCAAAACAAAAATTAAAAAATCAAGAAGTTAAAAAACCGGAATATTGAAAAATCCAAAAAGTAAAAGATTTCACTTTAAAAAAAGAGATATTATAAAAACAGAACATTGAAAAACCTAAAAATAAAAAACTGAAATGAAAAATTTCAAATATAAAATTTGAAAACTCGTGAAATTTCAAATCAAAAGACTGTAAATCTAAAAATATATCCACATATCAAAATATTCATATCATAATAAAAAATTGAAAAGTGCAAATAAAAAATAAAATAAACGGAAAATTGCAAAAATTGAAATTGAGAAAGCAAAAACTTATAAAAACGGAACATTGAAAAATCGAAAAATTGTAAGAATAAAGAAAATAATAAACCAAAAAGAAAATTGCAAACGAACATTTTATGAAACGAAAAATCAAAAATTCCAAAAATAGAAAAATTAAAAATTGAAAACTGGACAAATTTTAAGTCGAGAAATTACAAAACCTGAAAAATTTAAAACTTGGAAAATTTGCAAATCGAAAAAGTGAAGAAACAAAAAATCGAAAAACCAAAAGATTGTTTTACGAAAAATTATAGAATCATCAAAATTGTAAAGTCGAAAAACTGCAACACTGAAAGGTCGAAAAATTGAAAAATTAAATACCTATCGAGAAATAGAAAAATCGAAAACCGAAAAATTGCAAATCGAAGAATTCAAAAATCGAAAAAAAAGAAAAATTATAAAATCAGAACATCGAAAAATTTAAAAATTTTAAAAATAAGGAAAACGATGGAAATCATTTTACATTTTTCAATTCTACAGTTTTGCAATTGTTCCTTTTTCTTTTAATTCTTTTAAATCGAAAAACTAAAAAACCGGAAAAATTGAAACACAAAAATCGAGAAATTACAAAAACAAAAAAATTAAAATCGAATGTGACCAAACGAAAAATCGAAACATTGACAACTAAAAATCGATAAAACTTAAAAATCAAAAAACATTAATGAATAGAAAAATTGGAAAGAAGAAAAAACAAATCGAATCGAAAAGTTGGAAAACACAAAAATTGTGAAGTCGAAAAATGATAGAATCTTCAAAATTGCAATGTAGAAAAACTAACACTGAGAGACCGAAAAATAGAAAAATCAAATAAATGAAAAAGTTTTAAAAAGCAATAATTGCAAAAAAGTGAACTTTTAAGAACTATAAATATTATTGCATATTTTAAATGAAAAGTAGAAAAACTGCAAATCAAAAATTGAAGGAACGAAAAATTGAAAAATCCAGAAACTGAAAAATCTAAAATTGAAAACAGAAACATTTCGAATCAAAATATGTATTGGAAAATCCAAAAATTAAAAATTTTAACATTGAAAAAAGGAAAAATTATGAGAAAAGAAAAAAGTTTGTGAATTTGCTAATCGAAAGATTGTAAATCTAAAACTTGAAATATCCAAAAGTTGTAAAATCAAAAAACTGTAAAATTTTACAAAATTGTAGAACCAAAAATAAATACATAATTGAAAAATTGCTTTAAAAAAAAATGAAAAAATTATAAAAACTCGAAAAATTGAAAACTAAAAATTGCAAAATTGAAAAATTATAGAATCATCAAAATTGTAAAATCGAAAAATTGAAAAATTAAATAAATTAAATATCGAGAAATAGAAAAATTGAAAATTTAAAAGTCCAAAAATTGAATTAAAAAAAGAAAAATTATAAAATCAGAACACTGAAAACCCGAAAAATTAAAAATAAGGAAAACAAAAAACGGAAACGACAAATTGCAAGTCGAAAAATTGAACAAATAAAAAAACGGGCAATTGGGAAATTGAAAAATTAAAAATTGAAAACTCGAGAAATTTTAAGTCGAAAATTGCAAAACCCAAAAATTGAAAATTTTGAAAGTTGTAAACTTGAAAAACAGAAAATTTTAAACTTGTAATTCGAAAATTTGCAAATCTAGAAACTGAAGAAACAAAAAACTGGAAAGCCAAAAAAATTGTAAAATCGAAAAATTATAGAACAATCAAAATTGTAAAGTCGAAAAACTGCAAATCGGGAAATTTAAAAATCCGAAGATTGAAAAAAGAAAAATTATAAAATCATAACATTGAAAATCCGATAATTTTTAAAAATAAAGAAAATAAAAAACGGAAACTACAAATTGCAAATAGAAAAATTAAACAACTGAAAAATTTTAAAATTGAAAAATTAAAAATTGAAAACTCGAGAACTTTTAAGTTGAAAAATTGCAAAAATCAAAAGTTTGAAAAAGGAAACAACGAAAAAGTTAAAACTGAAAAAACAAGCAGTTATAAAATCGAAACACTAAAAAATCGAACAATTGAAAAAATAAAGAAAATAAAAAACCGAAACGAAAAATTGCAAATCTAAAATTTGAAAACTTGTGAATCTGCAAATCGAAAGGTTGTAAATATAAAAATTGAAATATCCAAAAATTGTAAAATCAAAAAACTGAACGATTTTACATATCTTAAAATTGAAGAGACAAAAAAAAGTTCAAAATTGAAAAATTGCGAATAAAAAAATCGAAGAAACGAAAAATTGAAAAATTGAAATTAAAAAGACAAAAAATGATAAAAGCGGAACATTGAAAAATCGAAAAATTGTAAAAATAACGAAAATGAAAAACCAAAACAAAAAAATGCAAATCGAAAACTTGAAGAAATAAAAAATTAAAAAATCGAAAAATTGAAAAATTAAAAAATGAAAAATTTTAAAATCGGAAAATTGTAAACTTGCAAACTAGAGAATGTTCAAATCGAAAAACTAAAAAAACAAAAATTGTAAAATCGAAAAGTTATAAAAAAATTAAAATTGTAATGTCGAAAAACTGTAACTCTCAAAGATCGAAAAACTGAAAAATTAATTAGCGAGAAATAGAAAAATTGAAAATCGAAAAATTGCAAATCGAAAAATTCAAAAATTCCAAAAATTGAAAAGTTTCTCAATGAAAAAATAAAAATCATACAAACAGGAAAATAAAAAACAGAAATGACAAATTGCAAAATCTAAAAATTCAAACCTTAAAAAGTTTGAAAATCGAAGCACAGAAAAAATTAAAACTGGAAAAACAAAAAATTATAAAATCGAATAATTGAAAAAATAAACTAAATAAAAAACGGAAAGGAAAAATTGGATATCGAAAAATTGAAACCTCGAGAAGCTCAAATCGAATAATTGCGAAATCTAAAAATTGCAAAATTCAAAAGTTGGAAAATTGCAAAACGAAACTAAAAACTCGAAAAACTGCAAATTGAAAAACTGAAGAAACAAAAAAAATAAAAAACGAAATGGAAAATTCAAGTCAAAAAACAAAGATCGCAAAAAAATGTATAGTTTTACAAAGAAAACGGGATCTGTTGGGCTGTATTTCAGTGGCGAGGGAAATTCTGCCGAAATAACTTTCAACCATTTTCTTATCTGAGGTATTATGTGTTTATCGTAGTTAAATAATTTTAGAAGCAATTATTGTTAATTATTAGGTACCTTGCACTAACTAAACATTAATTTTAGAATAAATACCATTGTTTTATAACAACAAAGAATTACTTGCAATATTCTCTATAGAACTTACTATGGTTTTATATCGAGGCATACCTTGTTATTCACTCGCTAAATCCACAAGTAATACAAAAACAACTTCTAACTATTGCATATGACTAAAGCGTAGCTCCGGATTCTGTTGATACATTTGTGTTCCGTGATTCAAGTATCCGGATAGGGTTTTTTCACAAAGTTAACTAAGAATTGCTTTTACCATTATTTCAACTTAACTTTGCACCGCATTATTTACGAACAATGGGAAATAAAGTTAAATTACGAACAAATACTTGAACACATAGAACTGAAAGTATTTCACCATTTTTGATTTCACTGTTTGCTTTAAAAATCCAACAACAACGTATTTTAGCTATTCATAAGCATTTGTGAACCTGTTGAACTTTTGACAACAGAAAGACATGCACTTCAAAATCTTACCACATTATGCATATATTTGCATTACGTCATTTAGCAAATCGGCGCACTATGCAAACATAAATTAATTTTCTTATTTAATAGAAGGTCTAATGAAGGCCGCATTATTTAAGCATCGTTTGTTCAGGGCGTTTCCCTTGTGCATTAGGCGATCCTTTTTCTGAAACAAACCAAACGAGGTTAAGGATACAAAATCCTGGACAATATCGCTTAATTAAATCGGCTCCAGCACAGACAATTAAAGTCGAACCTTTTGAACCATTATAACGCCTCGTAACCATATATCTCGATTATAGCCTTACACAACGATACTAGTTATCAAAGCTTAACAAGTAGCGTTCTGCTCTGATATGCATTCAGCGAATGGAAAGATTATAATTCGAAAAAGGCCTTTACTGACTATAAACCAGAAAAACACGCATCGCAAGAGTGTAGTAAATACAGAAAAAGAAATTATTTTCATGATGCGAGAATACTAATCGCTTCATTTGCCATAGTTACGTTAGCCACAAATCGGCTTCCTCTTGTCAAAGGGACGATTTATTTTTAAGACACAATTGACTTTCAAAACACAATAAAAATTATCGCACGAAGTGTGAAAGGCTACATTTCACTTTTACGAGGAAAACGCGTGCCAACTTGAGGTGTAAGTAATGTTTTCAATTAAAATAAGTGTTGGATATTACTAATAATTAGCTCCTGTGAGATAGACCTGAAAGATCAAAGCTTTCGACTCGTGTTTAATAACGAACGTGACATGTGTGGACTTACGCAACGCGAGAAAATTTGATCTTGCATATTCGCCATTAGCAAAATAGATTGTTGTATTGTGGTCACCTTGTAACCGAGTAATTTCAACAATACACAAAGTTGATTTGTTGCTACGAAAACGGTGACTTGAATAAATTAATCGGAACCGATTATAGCAGTCGCTTGCGCAAAACGTTAGATAAGGTAAGTGTCCAAAAATTCGCCTCTTAATCTTACGAAAGAGAGTGCACCTATATGCTAATTTTCGCCAAATAATCGCATTATTAACGATTACGTTTACGTGCAACCGTTACGCCAAGCTCCACTACCGTGCAAGAGTTTGTTAGAACGATCGAAAAACAAGTGTAAATTGAATTTGCGAGCTGAAGCACGATTTTGCTTGGTTACCACTCGAAACGACGTAAATTGTAGCAAAAATTTTATACGTTGGAAACGACATGACGTCTTTGTATTTTACATGACGTCGAAATGCCCCTTATCAGACCACAAGCAATTTCAAAAATGTACTTATGGAAAATGCATACATTACTATATGACGTTCGAAACGGACAACAAACTCAAAATTGTTTTGTTTGTTAGTGTCTGTATAGACAAAATGCGCAAATATTTTGCATACAGACATATTATACCAATATTTGTTTAATATTAACATGCAATCGCCTGTTTAATCACAAAATTTAAATTTTGCATAAACTCCGTCTAGGTATAATAGTATACTTTGTCAAAATTTGTATTGACTTTCAAATTGTATGTAAATTCTGCCCATTCTAGAAAAGGTTTATGTGCGTTTGTTATTGTAAAATGTTCAGATTTTATTTCAAAAACCTCGATTCCTAAGATAAAAAATTGGTCAAAATTTATAAATTAAAAATTAAAATTATAAACCACTATTTACGCCCCTGGTTACACTCCTGCAGCATTTTTCAATGCTTTAATTTTTCATTATTTATTTGTTTCTTCAGTTTTTTGATTTGCAATTTTTCGAGTTTTCAAGTTTAAATTTCTCAGTTTTTAGATTTTAATTTTTCAATTTTTCGATTTGCAATTTTTCGTTTCGGTTTTTTGTTTTATTTATTTTTTCAATTATTCCATTTTCCATGGTTCGATTTTATAATTTTTTGTGTTTTGAATTTTAATTTTTAAAATATTTCGATTGGCAATTTTTAATTGTCCATTTTTTTGTTGCTTCAATATTTAGACTTTTTTATTTTTCATTTCTTCAAATTCTCGGTTTTCAATTTTTAGTTTCGGTTTTCTATTTTCTTTATTTTTTAAATTTAAATGTTCCAATTTTATAATTTTTTGTTTTTACAATTTAATTTTTTTTTCATTTTCCTTATATTTTTCGATATGCAATTTTACAATTTCTCATTCTTTGTTTTTCAGTCTTACGATATGCATCTCTTCGAACTTTGATGTTTAAATTTTCCAGTTTTACGTTTTTTCAAATTTTGGATGTTGCCATATTTCGATTTATTTTCAATTTCACTAGTTTTCAATTTTTAATCTTCCAGCTATTAGATTTTTCGGGTTTTCATTTCTTCAATTTTTCAATTTCCGGCTTCTCGTTTGGGTTTGTTATCTTTTTTTTTTATTTTTCGGTTTTTCAATGTTCAAGTTTCCAAATTTTTCTATTTTCTGATGTGAAATTTTTCAATTTTTGAGTTTTTCAATTATTCGATTTTTCCATGGTTGGATTTACATAATTTTTTGTTCTTTGAATTTTAATTTTTAAAACTTTTCGATTTGCGATTTTTAATTTTTTTTTTGTTTCTTCAATATTTAGATTTTGCAATTTTTCGATTTAAAATTTCTCGAGTGTTCAACTTTAAAATTTTAATTTCTCCATTTTTTAATTTTTCATTTCATCAAATTTTCGATTTGGAATTTTTGGTTTCGATTTTCTATTTCCTCTATTTTAAAAATTTCTCCAATTTTATAATGTTTCCTTTTTACAATTTAAATTTTTTCAATTTTTCCTTTCTTATATTTTCGATATGCAATTTTTCAATTTTACTATTTGCAACTTCGAGTTTTCACGTTTAATTTTTCCAGTTTTCCGATTTTCCCATGGTTGGATGTTACAAATTTTGGATTTTGCCATATTTCGATTTGCAATTTTACGACTTTTCAATTTTTAATCTTTCAGCTATTAAAGTTTTCGGGTTTTCATTTCTTCGATTTCTCAATTTCCAGTTTTTCGTTTCGGTTTATTTTCTTTTTTTTTCAATTTTTCGTTTTTCTATGTTCTGATTTTCTATTTCAACTATTCGATTTTTCCATGGTTCGATTTTATAATTTTTTATTTTTTGAATTTTAATTTTTAAAATATTTCGATTTGCAATTTTTAATTTTCTTCGTTTCTTCAATATTTAGATTTTTTAATTTTTCGTTCCATCAAATTTTCTATTTGCAATTTTTGATTTCAGTTTTCTTTTTTTTTTATTTTTACAATTTCTCGATTTTTCAATGTTCCTATTTTATAATTTTTTGCTTTTACAATGTCAGTATTTTCAATTTTTCCTTTCTTATATTTCCCGAGTCGCAATTTTTCAGTTTTTCATTTTTTTATTTCTTCAAATTTACGATATGCATCTCTTCCAGTTTTCATGTATAAATTTTCCAGTTTTCCGATTTTACAATGTTTGGATGTTTCAAATTTTAGATTTTGCCATATTTCAATTTTCAATTTCACGGGTTTTCAATTTTTAATCTTTCAGTTATCAAATTTGTCAATTTTTCATTTCTTCAATTTTTCGATCTGTAGTTTCTCGTTTCAGTTTATTTTCTTTATTTTTTTCAATTTTTCGGTTTGTCAATGTCCTGATTTTCCAATTTTTTTATTTTCTAATGTGAAATTTTCCAACTTTTGAGTTTTTTGATTTTTTCATAATTGGAATTTACAATTTTTTGTTTTTTATATTTTAGTTTTTAAAATTTTTGGATTTGCGATTTTTCATTTTTCATTTTTTTGTTTCTTCAATTTTTAGATTTTGCAATTTTTCTATTTAAAATTTCTCAAGGTTTCAACTTTTAAAATTTCAATTTTTCGACTTATTAATTTTTCATTTCTTCAAATTTTCTATTTGTAATTTTTGGTTTCGGTTTTCTATTTTTTTTATTTTCACAATTTCTCGATTTTTCAGTGGTCCAATTTTATAATATGTATTTTGTTTTTACAATTTAAATTTTTTCAATTTTTCATTTCAACTTTTGGATTTTGACATTTCTATTAACAATTTCACGAGTTTTCAATTTTTAATTTTTCGGTTTTCAGATTTTTCAACTTTTGATTTCTTCAATTTTTGGTTTTGCAGTTTTTCGTTTCCTGTTTATTTTGTTTATTTTTTTCAATTTTTCGGTTTCTGAATGTTCCGATTTTCTAATTGTTCTATTTTCTATTATAAACTTTTCCAAGTTTTGAATTTTTCAATTTTTAGTTTTTGAATTTTTGATTTGCAATTTTTCGTTTCGGTTTTTTGTTTTCTTTATTTTTTCAATTATTCGATTTTTCAAAGGTTCGAATGTATAATACATATTTTGTATTTTCAATTAAAATTTTTTCAATTTTTTCTTTTTTCAACTTTTCGATTTCCAATTTTTAATATTTTGTCTCTTCACTTTTATGATAGTTATTTCTTCGAGTTTTCGTTGTTAAATTTTCAATTTTCCGATTTTTCAACTTTAGGGTGTATCAGGTTTTAGATTTTGCCATATTTAGATTGGCAACTTCACGAGTTTTCAATTTTTCATTTATCACTTTTTAGATTTTTCGATTTTTCAATCTTCCGGTTTTTCAATGTCCTGATTTTCTAATTGTTCTATTTTCTAAATTTTCCAACTTTTGAATTTTTCAATTTTTGAGATTTTACAATTTTTTGATTTGAGTTTATACAGTTTTCAATTTTAGTTTCATTTTATAATTTTTGGTTTGGCAATTTTAATTTTTGGAATTTTTCCTTTCTTTAATTTTTCGATTTGCAATTTTTCAGTTTTTTTGTTTCTTCAATTTGATGATATGCATGTCTTTGAGTTTTCATTTTGTAATTTTCAGGAATTTAACGAGTTTTCAATTTGTAATTTTTCAATTTTTAGATTTTTCAATTTTTCATTACTTCTATTTTTCGATGTGCAAATTTGCGCTTCGGTTTATTATCTTTGTTTTTAAAATTTTTCGGTTTTTCAATGTTCTAATTTTCTAATTTTTCATTTTTCCAATGTGAAATTTTTTAATTTTTCGATTTGCAATTTTCCGGTTTTCACTGTTTCGACTTTTCAACTTCTAGATTTTTAATTGTTCGTTTTTGCAGCTTTAGATTTTTTAATTCTCCATAATAACTGTGATTTTTAAATTTCTTCGGCTTTTCAATTTTACGATTTTAGAGTTTCTGCATTTTTCATTTATTGAAATTTAAAGTTTTCATTTCTTTAATTTTTCAATTTCTGGGTTTGTCTTATCTTATTAATGTTACAGGTTTTCGACTTTGGAATTTTGACGACTCTGTAATTTTTCGATTTTACAATTTTTGGATTTCCCAATTTTTCGATTCGATTCGTTTTTCCTTCTTTCATTAATTTTTTTTCGAATTTACAATTTTTCGTTTTTGTCGTTTTTTGCTTTTTCAATTTTTCGAATAAAAAATTGGAAAAATTGCAAAATTGTACAATTGAGAAAAATGAAATATTGTAAAATCTAAATAATGAAAATTAAAGAAATCTGAAAATCAGATAATAAAATAAAAAATTAAAAGTGTAAAATTTAAAATTCAATAATAATTGGAATCTCGAGGAATTGAAAAATCAAAGATTGAAAATTTGAATTGAATAAACGAAAAATTATAAAATCGAAAAAAACACTGAATAAATAAAGAAAATGAAGAAACGAAAATTTTTGGGGAAATGAAACACTAAAATATCGAAAAATTGACGGCAGACAGACAGACAGACAGAGGGGAGACCTATTTCTTCGTATACTAGGGGTCAAAGTCGAGAAAACACAAGAGTAGGAATTCGCCAAATGGACTCGCTACCTCCTTAAAATTTATAACGACGGATTAATAAACCACGGATATTAAATCAGCTTAACTGATAAAATTTAACTAAGATTTGCCTAATTTTAAGATGGCATCACAAGTGGTTGGTGGAGACCATCAAGCAAATTTTGACTTCTATGATATTCTTAAAATACATCTTAAATTTTAATATAATCACTCCAGTAGTTTTGTAATATCATAAAAACAAATGAAAAACAGTCGAGGGACACACCGAAACTGGAAACCTACTTTTCCACGCTTTGGGAGTTATGCAATGTCGACAGAAAAGGAAATTAGTCATTCACCAGATGGACGCTATTAAGCTCACGTTATAAAAATTGTTACATTCCTATAGACTAATCCAACAATAGTCAGACGAAAACAAATGATTCCCGTAAAGCATAAATAGAACGTGCCAAGTTTCCTTCCTTGCACTACTCCCTAGAGTCCCCAATGAGATAAAAACCACACCATCTCTAACAGGCAATAATTTGCCAACAGAATATAAATTTCCACTTTAACATCTATCCCTTTTAGCCTTCCTGGTGGCCTTCGCGTTTACCACGAATGTATCAGGTTACAAAATGCCCGCTCACATGCTCCGATATAAATTTAGGGACTTTCGGCTTTCATCTGCAGAATCTGAATCGGAATTCACTTGCGCTACCTTGTTTGGCTAATGAGGCAGGTTATGCTCTTATTACGTCGCACTGCCGGTTCGAAACACATTCATTTGAGCGTTAGTGATTTAAGTCAAATTAAATTAGCGCTAAAGTTGCATAAATTGGCCAGTAACTTAATCAACACGGGCTTTCGCGCATTGTTGGCCTCTCGAAATAAAGACGTATGTTATCAGGTTATGTAATTTTCCGAATATGTACAAACGCCAGACTCTGAGTGGTTTACATACAACCTAGTTTTAAACGAAAAAAAAATGCATTTCTGTATCTCTTGTGTTCTATTAGAAGTCTAGTTTGTAAAATGTGTGTGCTCTCACACCGGAATTGTCGCCGGTTCTGCATCCGACTAATGGTAATAAGCTGAAAATTAATGAGTCTGGAAGGAAGAATGTGGCCGGACTTGTTTTCAAAAAAAATTCTCGAGCCAATCAATAAGTTGCCATAATCTGTAGTGCTTAACGCACGTAATTTCTGTACGTCGTGTACTTAGAGTGAAAGTAAAATGCAAATGGTAGTTGGACCAGCAGCAGGTTCAAGAAAATAGCGTCGGAAACAGCGTCATGCACAATTGCCTTGTAATATTCCTCGGCTAAATTCATACAATAAGATTACTTTTCTCGAAAAAATCGCACAGATTATTATCTTTCTACTTTCTTGTTTAATTACGACGTTTAGGAATTTTGTTTCGATTAGCGTTTTGTTATGAAAATGAAATTTCTCTTCGTATGAATCGACGCAAGGAAAACGTAGCATTATGCAATCGTAACAACAATTTTTAAGTCTTAATTCTCTAACACGATGTAATAAATAATAAACCAGTCCGTGTTTGGTTTATAGACCGTATATCACAAGTCGGTTCCATCATAATTCCGGTCTGTCAAATTAAATTACGTAAAACAATTTCACTGGTTGTCAACCGACGGTGAAATTTTAATAACTGCAATTGTTGGACACGACGCACATGGTGTTGAAACGGTTTAACAAAATTAAAAAAAAAATAAACAAACAAAACAAATGTCAAACAAAACCGCCTCATCATAATTTTTCAGCTTTCTACTAATATTTTATTGTGGTTTATTACAGTTGTGCGTTTTTTAATTACTGCTAAATATTTGCAATTTTCGTTTTTTCGACCATCATTCCGATATTAATTACCTGTTTATTACGTAAACTATTAATTTATGGCAAAGAAACGCGTACAGAAATAAAACGAAAGTTATGCCGAATTTCGGTTCTGCTAATCAATTTTTTTCTTGTGAAATATTTAAAATTGATGAGATTGATGGCGACAGTTAGCACCTTCAGATGTGGCTCACTTGGCCACCTAGTTTAGTGATTTGTTGATTTTGGCGATTATTCCGCATTAGCTAAGTTATACTTTTTGGCTTTTTACTAAATTAATATAGTTGTCACGCTTGAACTGGATGCATAAAAATTATTGTTCTTGTGTTGAATTTACCGCTGCCAGATTAAACTGTAAACGCTTATTAACATTTGAATGGACAGTGGCCATAATGCGTGAAAAATAAAAGGTACACAGTATGAAAGACTGTTCTAAAACGAGAGTTTACATAATGCTAATATCGGTTGCTAAGCTGATACGTAATGCAGTTCCTAATTTATAATCACAAGCATTTTTAACTGCACATATAGTTTATTGCCCCCATTTTTTTATTTAAAAGTATTCATAATTGAATTTCACGTGAAATGTTTCGTACTTATATAAATGAAGACGTCCAATTTTTACATTAATTTTGATGTGATCCTTATCACAACGCAACTCATTTCTACAGTTTCAAGAAAATTAATTCAGCAGTTAATATTTATATTTAAAAAAATTTGTTTCCATTTTTCAGTGTTTTTAAACAACAACGTGTGAAAATTTAGCACCTTTTGCACGAATTTTGAAATTTTACGCACAAAAACCTGTTGTTTGCAAAACATTCACTCCGTTTCGCAAAGTCCCGACAGACCGTTTAGTGTGATCATCTCTAGTTACTACTATTACATCAACTACACAACAATGGTATTGTCATAGAACTTGCGACAATTTTTACCACAAGCGTGAAAAAAAATTATCGGTACCATAACCTTGCTCCATACCCATTTATCAATTTTGCAATATATTAGCACTAATACATTAATTAAAAGGAATGTTGAAAGTTCAAAGCCCTGTAAATTATTAGAAGATGATATTTAAATCGGCAGATGCATGACATTCAGTGGAGCGAAAAATGTAAAAATTTGGAATAGGCTAAGTTAAGAGCAATAAAGGACAACATATTGTGGATGCAACCTAACCTACATCCATAAATATTGGCTAGATTAATTAATTAGTAACTAGAGACGGTTTCTTAAGAGCAATAACTCGATAAAAACGTTATTGCCACTTAATTATATAGATACACAAAATACGTACTTTCATTCGCGTTATTTCTGTTTTTCTTGACTTTCATGCCACACTCCTATAAATAAGTATTGTCAAAAAACGGGAGTGTATATGTTTTCGAAGTTGTTGATGTTATGTGATTATCAAGTTAGAATTCTCTTAATGTTGCATCATTTCTTTTTTGTGCCCAAAGTTAGGCATTCTTTGCACGGCAAATTGGTTAATCACATGTCCAGGAGCACGTTGTGTGATGTCTGATCTTATCTGATCCACACGTGATGTGAAAATAATAAAATCTAATCTGTTGACATCTTAAACTCAAAATTATAACTTAATTTTTCGTATCATTTCAGCTTTCACTACGTGTTGAAAAGGGTTCAAACCAGGTGACATACGATTTCAGAAAGTAGCGTGTAAATTGTGAAACAAATAAATTTTAATAATTACTAATTGTACCAGAACACCTGACGGAGTGCGAGTAAATTGCAAATGTTATTTTTAAAGAAAGTGTAAGAGTTTGTTTGGCGTGAAGAATTTTTAATTGATTGTAAAAATTTTAATGTTATATGGAAATTCGAAAAAGTTGAATATGCAAAATTCGTTGAAAGTGACTTGAACAAGCCGCGAGCATTCTTTTACAACGCTTCACTTGTATTCTAATGCCCCAACCTGAAGACATTAATTATGTTTTAAACTAAAAACGTACACAAATGATTTATAATGTGATCCTGAAACTTTCTACTTTTCATGTTACAGACGTGCTCATGTGACGTAAATTTTCCTCAAAAAATAATTAGGTGTGTCGGTTTAGTGCAGCGTTTCTTGCTGAGGTAGCGACTTGGAGCGTTTGTAACATTGTCTTTCATTTATCACTGTCGAGAAGTACCTAAGGACAAATTCCACACGGACTGCGAAAAATGTGTCAGGTGTCTCTAAGGTTTTTCTGAGAAGGAAATTTTAATCAATCTTTGTCAGTTTTTACGTTTCTCCGCTGCTAGTTTTTACATTTTATGAAACACGACCAACACATAATTATATCATAAAAGTTGTATGTATAAAACAATTCAAAATCGGCTCTTACATATCCCTGGAAAGCGAAAGTGTACTTTTTTTGGTTATGTGTACCTACATATTTCGAAAAGTACGCTTTTGTATGAGCAGACATCAGTCAATGAGAAAGAAAATCATTTTCCATTCATAAAAAGTTTCTTAAAAAGGTGTCTTTTAAAGGTTCTCACATTAAATTACCATAAGAAAGATCAGATTATGCAAAATTAGCCGTCACCTTTACGATAAACTTTATTGTGAGTAACTCGTAGACTGGCAAATTGTTCTGTAAAAGCTCACTTTTCAAGTTACTTTAATTTACAAATGAAAATATATTTATAAGTTTTTTAAAGAAAATGAAAAAATGAAAAATTGTTTAATTGAAAATTCACTCCAACGCCTTCTTTGAACGATTTTTCAATTGAACACCCGTTACAATTTCTTATTAAGAAAAGGTAGATGAGATTATAATTTTATATTTAATTGTACTTTAAACTTTTGCTCAAAGTCTACAAACTCCTCTAATATTTAATGTTATCTGGTCACAAACCAAAGAAATTGGTCGAAGATTATTTCAACAACACTCCGCTTGCCCCACTTCTTTGAAAAATTATAACATTTCATTTTGCGAAATTTTGCTTGTCATAATCTCTATAAAAAAATGTTATTGTGTTTTTACTTCCCGAGCCACTTTTATGTTGTCTCCCGTTTCCGTCCGTCTATCTGTCCGTCTGTCTGTCTGGTGGCTGTATCCATTTTTATTAGACACATAATCTCCGAAACTACTGGACCGATTGTTGTCAAATTTGATATGTAGGTATGTTAGAAATGTGGACGGTTAGACGCTAACCAAATTTTTGCTGTTCATTTCCACCAACAACGTTATGCCATCCCCTCAAAATTTTTAACAATAAATGAATTTTACCCACGCCAATTTTAGTTCACCGACCATCGTAACAATATAATTTTTCCTTATTTAATAAAATAATAAATTAATAATAAATATAACATAATTCAAAACAAAACACCCCGCCTTCTTCAAAAATAAAACAATTGCTTCATTGTCCACCTGGAGTTGGCATTTTGCTAATTCAAAACGTATCTCAATGGAGTTGCATCTTTTTCTAAATCAGATTTAAAAAATTTAATCAAACACCAAGAGCATCGAAACTGTCTGGTCGAAGCATTTTGACTCTTACACTCCAAAAATAAATATCATATAAAATTTAAATTTCGGAAAAATTCGAGATACGCACTTTGAAAATTACGCCGACGATATTTTCCGTATCAAGCTACAGTTTTTTTTTCTGAGAAAATACCTTAGTTGCCAACCGTAAAAGGGATTTGTTGGGCTGTACTTCAAGGGCGAGGGAAGTCCTGTCGAAATAACCTTCGATCAGTTTTTTTACATGTACTTGTAGAGCTTGTTTTTCTGAATTCAGTAATATATCATCCGCCACTGCCTGTGATTCGAACGCATTATGTTACGAAAACACACTCTGTAAACTTGCTTGATGCATTGATAAAGCACAAGGTTAATCCTTGTTTCTACTGAGTTTTTCCATTGGAAAATGTCCCGATCAACATTTCAACAAGGACACGTATGTCAATTCAGACACGTGCAATGCTAATAATAAAAATGGTGTAAGGTTAGTCAGATAGAATTTCCCTCGCCCTTGAAATAGTGTACATCTTATCCAACTTTCTTGAATATCTGCTTTTGAAAATTTTATTTTTGTATGATAATCCACATAAGTTAATGTTAATATATAAAGAAATGTATGTAAAAGTAAAGGTAAAGAAGCATGCCATTTGCATGTTTCAAGTGAATTTTGTGATGGCATGATCAACATTCTAACAAGAAGACATGTATCAATTTGGAACGATGTAGGATGTAGTGTAATACTTACAATAACAGTAGTATATTCCCAAATTTTCTGAAAATTTAGACGCCTACTATAATTTATTTAATCAATAAAGAAGTTGTCTCAATTATTCCATTAATCTTTTTTTTATTCTTTCTATCCAAGTTGTTGTAATAGTGGATTATTAGCGGATTCCATTAATTTTCCATTGATACAAATGTATTATTCTAAGAAACCATAAACTCAGAACAGAAAGCGAAGACGCCCGACGGTCTTAATTTAAGATTGATTTTTATAATGAAAAAAGATACATATTTCTTAGCATTTTGTAATGAAAGAAAAAACGAGATATTTTTAATACAAAAAAATGTATCCAAAATTTATCGAAATTATCTTCAAAAAATTATACCTACATAAAATTAAAATAACACAGACAAGCAGACGACAGATACAAGAATTCCTTAGGTTACATTCGGGAAGGAAAAATATAGCTAAAACAAGTCACGGTGTAAAAAAATGTAACCCACGAATCAATCAAACCAGCGTTGGTAATTTAACATTTTTATAACACAACCACAGAGTTCTCTACACGTCGGTGTTCTAATACCGGCATAAAATGTTTTGATGCAATTTGGATTTTTTTTTTAGAGAATTTAGACGCCTATGATAAAAGTTCAAAGCGGATTTATCAACCACAAATACAAAAGTATATTAATTTATAAAATTTAAATGGGGTTTTAAAAACAATTTTGTGTTGATGTCATCACCATTGTAATAGTGACACATATGTCAATTCGGACAGGAGGAGTGTCATACTAACAATAACACAACAGGGTGATGAAAAAATGACGTATAAGGTCGATGGTACGTTGTTAAAAAGGCTTTGAGGAACTCGAAAAAAATGGTTAAAAAAATCCCTGAACAAATTTTTGAGTGTATTAAACTTCAAAGTTGAAGAATTAACTTGATAATTATGCGAATGTTGAACGTGAATTTAAATGATAATTGGCAAAAATGACAACCGTAAAAAATGAAGTTGTGATCGAATTCTACAAAATTGAGTATTTTTAAATTATTAATAATCAAATATTTAACCGTCTTACGAGGATAATTGTTCTATTTTGAAGTTTAATATTTTCAAACCGTTTTTTTTTCGAGTTCTTCGGAGCCTACTTAACAACGTCCCATCGGGTTATACATCGTTTTTTTATCACCCTGTATTCCCAAATTTTCTGGAAAGCTGAACCATTCATGAATTAATCAATCAAAAATTGCCTCATTATTTTTTGCAACTCACAACAGACTCACAACCACACAACAAAATATCAAAAAAAAAAATTGGTCTAAAGAGTTTAGACAGTACTTCCCTCGCTGTTGGGAACGTGACGACTGCATGCCTATTATGTTTTTTTCTTGCACATTTAAAATAGCATTTATTCAACAAAATTTTGAGGTGACGTCATCAATTTTTTACGGGGGATGAGCAAATATATTTTGACTAAAAATTTAATATTCCTATGATAAAACAACTCCAAGATTTCAAAGCATTCGGTTTTGTAGTTCCTGATTAAATCAATAGAATAAATTCGCACATTAATTTTTTTGAGTACAGACTCATCATATTTTGTACATTTTAGATAGTATTTATTTAGCAAAATTTTGGGGTGACGTCATCAATTTTTTAGGGGGAATGAGCAAATCCATTTTGATAAAAAATTTACCATGCTTATGATAACTTTAAAAGATCTCCAAGATTTCAAAGCATTTGGTTTTGTAGTTTCTGATTTGATCAATAAAATACATTCACGCATTAATTAATTTTTTTGAGTCACCCTGTATATGCAAATCCAAAAAATATGAATGGAATGATAAATCACAAGTATAGACTCATCATATTTTGTACATTTTAGATAAGATTTATTAGGCAAACTTTTGAGCTGACGTCATCAATTTTTTGGAGGGGATAAGTAAATATTTTGTGATCAAAATTTTGTCATGCTTATCATAACTATAAACCATCTGCAAGATTTCAAAGCATTCGGTTTTGTAGATTCCAAATTAAATGTCAAAATGTTGTTTCCTAATTTTAATTTTTTTTACAAAAATCTGGACGTTTCGGGTAAAATCTCAATTCGGAATCATAAACTACATGTGTAAGACTATGTTATTTGATACAATTTGAAACCCAATTACTATGTACAATTTTGAAATGACGTCATCACATTAGTGGTGGGGATGATTAGATAAATTTTGGTTAGCGTTTTACCATCTACATGATATACCTAATATAAATACAAAATTTGACAACAATCGGCCCAGTACTTTCGGAGATTATCTGTCTAATAAAAATCCGGGACGGCAGACAGACGGACAGACAGACGGAAACAGGAGACCTATTTCTTCGTCCTCTAGGGGTCATGATAGGTTGAGAAAATGCAAAAGTAGAGAGTCGACCGACGGACTCGATTACAATACTTCCTTTGCTTACGCTGGAGAAGTAAAAACAAAGGATTGTTAGCGGCTTCTGTCGAGGACTCAAGACGACAAAAGACGACCCACTTTTTCGTACTCTAGAGGTCATGGAACGTCTAAGAAACATGGAAGTACCCATTTGCTAGATAGACCCTTTTAAAAGCCTTCCTTGGAAAGTAAAAATATAGATAATATCAATCACAGTGTAAAAAAATACGACAGAGTTCACTATACATGCTACATAATAGTTGTTGCTATTTGAACTGTTTTTGCGTAAATTTGGATGCCTAGGGTAAAAGTTCAAAGCGGATTAATAAACCACAAGTACAGTGTATTAATTAAAAAAATTGGTCTAAAGAGTTTAGACAGTACTTCCCTCGCTGTCGGAAACTTGACGACTGCATGCCTATTGTGTTTTTTTTTCTCATTACATTTTTGTAGTGGGAATTTAAAAAAAAATTGTGATGACGTCATCAACATTTTTGCAAGGACACGTATATCAGTTGGGATAGATGTAGTGTAATAGTAAGAATAAAATTATTGTATTCCCAAATTTTCGGGAAAATGAATCGGGTCGTTTTGAATATTGATTTGTTATAATCAATAAAATAACGAAACAATTTACTCACGTATACGGCGCCGGTGTGTAATATCTAGAGAGCGGATTTCTGTCGGGCTAGGCAAGGCCAAACTCGGTACGGCTCGTACGGGATGCGAATTCATTGCGGTTGCGGACTGCACTTCGTTTATTTGAGATTAGAATAACGCTGTTTCGTTGCACTCTGCTGTTAATTCCCGTTCTCATTTACTTAGCCGTTTGATTAATAAATCGTTAATTATATTTATGGAATTAGTACCGATTAAAGTCAGTGATTATCTATCACCCGGCGATCCAGTGCGTCCCCACCTATAATCGTGACGTAGCCCGACAGAAATCCGCTGTCTAGTAATATGAGGGGCAACTGAAAATCGTTTATGTATAACCATTCTTAATTTAAGATGACAAGCGTAACAGCATACGTGAGAGTCAAACAGAGAAACTGTAAACAAAACGACCATCGGTTTTATTGCTTCGACTTCCGCTTATTACATAAAACATTGGGTTTTATTTTAATTCTTGACGGTGAAATTCACAATTGGTTGATTATAAACATGCCTATTCCACATTCGCGGAACCAAGTGAGCGCATAAAACAAATGCAGGTCTGTAATGTTAAAGTCGATGTAAATAAGCGTGCTACCCTTATGTTTCAACCGAGTTTTTCCTTTAACAAATTTTGTGTCTACCAAATTGGGTTGGTTGGGGTGTAATACTAATAATAAGTGTTGCCTTTAATTTAATCAATAAAATAAATTGACTTCATTAATTTTTTTGAACCACCTCTTAAGAAAATCTAACAAATATGAATGGAATGATAAATCACAAGTACAAACTCATCATATTTTTTGCATTTTAGATAGGATTTATTCAGCAAAATTTAAGGGTGACGTCATCAATTTTTTTAGGAGGGATGAACAAATACATTTTGAACAAAAGTTTACCATGCTTATAATAACTTTAAAATATTCCCAAGATTTCAAAGCATTCGGTTTTGTTGTTTCTGAGTAAATCAGTAAAATAAATTTACGCTTTCATTAATTTTTTTGAATCACCCTGTATATGCACATCCAAAAAATATGAATAGAGTGATAGATCACAAGTACAGACTGATCATATTTTGTACATTTTAGATATGATTTATTCGGCAAACTTTCGAGCTGACGTCATCAAGTTTTTGGAGGGGATAAGCAAATATATTTTGACTAAACATTTATTATGCTCTTTATGACCTTAAAACATCTGCAAGATTTCAGAGCATTCGGTTTTGTAGTTCCTGATTAAATCAATAAAATATATTTACGCATTCATTAATTTTTTTGAGTCACCCTGTATATGCAAATCCAAAAAATATGAATGGAGTGATAAATTACAAGTACAGACTCATCATATTTTTACAGTTTAGATAGGATTTATTCGGCAAACTTTCGAGCTGACGTCATCAAGTTTTTGGAGGGGATAAGCAAATATTTTTTGACTAAATATTTATGATGCTCTTTATAGCCTTAAAACATCTGCAACATTTCAAAGCATTCTGGTTAGCAGATTAAAAATTAAATTTCAAAATGTTGTTTTATAATTTTGATTTTTTTTCCAAAAATCTGGACGTTTCGGGTGAAAAGTCGATTCGGAGTTGTAAACTACATGTGTAGGACTATGTTATTTTATACAATTGAAAACCCATTTACTATGTACAATTTTGAAGTGACGTCATCGCATTAGTGGTGGGGATGATTAGACAACTTTTGGTTATCGTTTTACCGTCTACATGATATTCTTAATATAAGTACAAAATTTCACAACAATCGGTCGAGTACTTTCGGAGATTATCTGTCTAATAAAAATCCGGGACGGCAGACGGACAGACGGACAGACGGACAGACGGACAGACAGACGGAAATGGGAGACCTATTTCTTCGTCTTCTAGGGGTCATGAAAGATCGAGAAAACGTAAAAGTAGAGAGTCGGCCGACGGACTCGATTACAATACTTCCTTTGCTTACGCTCGGGAAGTAAAAATTTTAATGGTGTTTATTAAAAACAATTTTCTAATAACGTCATCAACATTACTACATGGTTGATACAAGTTGATGAAAAAATTACGTATAAACTCAACGGTAAGTACGTCGTTAAGAAGGCTCTGAAAAACTTGAAAAAATTGGTTAAAAAATCCCTGAACCAAATTTAGAAAATATTAAACTTCAAACTGAAGAATTAATTTCGTAATTCTTATATTTTTTAATATTTGACAGTCTAAAATTTCAATATAAATTGGCAAAAATGACGTCTGTCAACTACAAAAAATAACGTTGCGGATTTTTTACAAATTATTTTTAAATTATTAATAACTAAGTATTTAACTGTCTATTAGACATGCAGTTCATTAAAACAAATCAGAATTACGAAATTAATTCTTCACCTTTTTCAATATTTTAAATTTAATTTTGAGTTATTCAGAGCAATCCAACAACTCACCATCAAACTTATACTTCATTTTTTCATCACCCTGTATTACCAAATTATCTGGACAATAGGTGAACCATGCGTAATTTAATCAATAAAAACAATTGCCTCATTTAATTTTTTTGAGTTTTTCTGTATAAGCAATTCTAAATAAGAGGTCACTCACAACAAGCATACACACCAAAATATCAACTAATGGATTGGTATCGGCTTCTATCGAGAATTCGATTTTATAAAATTTGAAGAGAATTTACTATGCAAAATTTTGAGGTGACGTCATCAAATTGTTGGTGGGGATGATCAGACAAATTTTAGGGAGCGTTTTACCACCTGTACGATGTTCCTAACGTATACTTAAAATTTGAGAACGAAATTTTGGAAATTATCTGAAATGGGGGGTTTCTTATTTCATATTCTACGAGTTATGAAATGTCGAGAAAACATAAAGTAGATCCGGACGGACCCTAATAAAATTAATAAATTTACGTAGAAAAAATATAGACACTGTAACTGACAGAATTGAAGACTACAAAAGAGAAATAACAAAACATGATTAAGGAGCAAAATTGAAAATGCAATGTTCCCTTTTAATACAAATTTCGCTTTTGGACAGGATCTGTTACTGGTACAGTATGACAGTCTGTTTACACACTTTAAGTTTACAGGATTACAAAATTGTGGACACAAAAATAACGTTCTGGGTATACACTCGTTTGAAGTAATCTTCCTTGTGTGTTTTCAAAGTGAAAAAAAAATCATTCAATGGGCATATTTTATGACACC
Organism: Zophobas morio; assembly: GCF_036711695.1. Lineage (NCBI taxonomy): Eukaryota > Metazoa > Arthropoda > Insecta > Coleoptera > Tenebrionidae > Zophobas > Zophobas morio. The sequence continues at coordinate 10,453,311 of NW_026972109.1, forward strand.
CTTAATTCAAACGAATAAGTTTGAAGTTTCCTTGAACCTCCTACCACATGACATTACCTCCGTTAACGTGACGCAATAGCAATTTTGAAAATTACTGATATTATCAACAGTGGCAACTTAACTCAGGAGTTCGTGAAATTCGCGATATATTATAACATGTCTTAGTAATTATCTGATAACAATTCGAAAAAAAACTTGCACGTGCGTAACAACTATTTGAAGTGTTCGTTACGCGTTACAATAATTCCTTTCGTCGTCGAATGTAACATTTTTAAACAAATTTTCTTCACACAAACATTAAATTCGAAAAATTTTCTTCACACAACGTCGAAAAATTAATCATCGCATAGTTCGTGATTCCAACCGAAAAAAAACCGGTCTTCATTGGATTATAATTACTGTTAATAGTACACACACTGTAATTAGACAAATTTCCAACAAGGTGTAGAAAAGTTGAATCAACACGAGATGCCTTTCACGTCAAAAACCCTATAATCGCAGATGAAATTTCATTTTTCATTTTTAATTATTGACGCAAACCAACAAAACAAAAATGATAATTCTCATTGTTGCACCTTATCATTCACCATCATTCTTCGCACGGTTCACATTAGACGGGATTGTCAGACGAAAACATGCGTGTCGCTCCCAATCATTGTTAACCATTTTTTTCATCTGATTATCATAAAACCAGTTTCGAGTATAGTATATCCCATAATGAAAAAATCATAATTAATTTTTCTTAATACTTTCACACATACGGTATTGTCTTTCAACCCAGAAAAGCCTGGAATGAAAGTGCGATTTTGCAAAACGAGAACGGATTTATCCAATTTTTATTAGCATCTCCTTTCGTCACAATAAAATTTATTTGCGGTGGATAAAGTAAGTCATTTATGTAACTTCCAATTTTTCTAACCGCGAACCAGCCGATTGGTTGAAGTTATTTATTTGTTTGACCGGAGGCATTCGAAGTATCTAATTTGTATGATATTATAGCGGCAGTACTGGACGCAGGAGCAAATAAATTAAGTCATTTGAAGGATATGCGTAGACTTTCAAAGCGCTGAATCCGGTAGAGGATTGGTACAGTGTGTGGATACCCTAATTTTTTATTACATAAGTAAGTGTCACAGTAGCTGTTATTAAAGCAATAAATTTAGCTGCAAATGCTTAAAAAAAAGTGGATCTTGTCGTGCTTTATTGAATTGGTTGAACCACTTGTTAGTCACGTCGAAATTTAGTTCGGCGATTATTAAATAATGTAATTACTGTGAACAAAAAAGTACTTTCTAAGAAACGCTTAGTGGTCGTTTTGTACCAATTGAAAAGATTTTTTCGAAAATAATCATTTAATGGACTTCGAGAAACATTTTCACAGTAGGCAATTTGCCCTTTCTTAAGCGCTTTTGTTATTTTCTGCCAAGTAACGAAAAAATTGTCAAAAGCACTGAGTTCCTTATCGATAAATAATAACTCGGAGGTGTGTCCTATTATAGATCCCTATTAATAAATGTGTATTAACCGGATATTCTACAACACGTAAATTACTCACTCAAAATTTTTTTTCGGGAAATGTACAATCTGTTTAACAGTATGTGGTCTTGTGTCTTTTAGAAAGCGAAGTATCACACTTTTTACAACTATATTAATAACTGTAAAGTAAAAAATTAACCGAAGGAAAGAAACACGAGGACTCTATTTTTAATAATGGTGTTACGGTTACCCTTCAAAATCACCGTTGCACAACGATGTCAAAATTTATTTTCCCTTCGAGTTAACACGCATTCCGCATTATTACGACACTGAAAATATTTGTTTCAATATTATGAAACTTGACTTGGGACTTCAATTGGCCTTCCTGCGACGTTCGTCCTTTGTAAAAATAAATTCTTTCCACTTTTGATATGACTAATTTTTGACAGTAAATCTCCGCCTATGCAGTGTTAAGATAAAATTCATATTTGTCCAGTGAAATCATAAATCTTTCATAACCTATCAATTTTATTGTCTCACTAATGTTGTTAAATTCCTAATGTAGAGGACATGGAAAATGAAAGTTGATCTTGGGAGATAAATAGTATAATAGAGCTAATGTTTTGTTTAGGCATATCTATCATCTTCACACTTTTCCGTTGTTTCTCATGTGCTTAATTTTTTCTAGAACTGACTACCATATTATTACTACATAGAGGGAGTGCACAATGTTTCCCAATGCCTCAAACAAGTTTATTTATTTAATTAAGGCTTGTCCGGAAAGTACGTTCTACGGTTTTTTATGCAGTTATTAGAAACATATTAGATTTTTTATAAACTTGTTTACACAAATAAGAACAGACTTTGCTCTATATGGGTCACAATTTTAGTATTATAACTATCGGCTACAAGAAACATAGAAGAAGGAGTGCCAAAGAACGACAAATTAAAAAAACCATGTAAGAAAAAGAAACGATTTCTCGTCAATAAATGATGAATTTCATTTAAATATTGTGACAAAAACTGACGTTCTCTTTCGACTGGAATTTATTTTTGTGTAAATTTGAGAGTAAAATTTACATTCCCGGTCTAAACCATTGCGCAAACTAAATAGAGAATTTAAAATTAATTTTATAATGAATGTTTAGAACCTCATAATTATTTTAAACAAAAAATGTTAAAGGACAATTTCGTTCAAAGTAAGTATATGTTACCAATACTTGACATAATTTAAGTGAAACAAGTCGTTTAAATTTAGAAATGAATGTCCCACTCGAACAACTCTATTACTAATTTTGCATATAATATCTATGTGCATGGCACTCAGATAAGATTATGTTAACAACTGTTTTTACTGGGAAAATAAACTTGTTTACTGAATAGTAATAAGCTCTACAAATCAATTAAACTACACAACAAGATCAAGATATCAAATAGTGCAATGAATACGCTTCATTCATAGTTAATAACAATTATTTTCTAATCGTTTTTGCAAAAACTAATTGCAGCTATCAACAATTTGGAAAAACTAATTAATCTTACAAGAAGGATTTCAGCGTCCTTTAAAAGTAAAAGCAAAAACGAGGCTAAAATCTATAAATTTTCGTGTATCTGTCAATAGGTAATTATTAATGGGTCGACTTGTAATTACAGCATTAAGCAAATCGTACAACAGTTTAACCCAGTGAACAAATTAGTTTTTCCAACGAATTATTTTTTATTTAATTATTGTTTTAAATAATAATGCGGAAATTGCATGGCTCCGTGATTAATGATAATTTTTATGCACAATCTCGTACGATATTAAGTCACGATTATCCTCACGTGATTATTTTCCAAACTTTGATAAGGTCGCGATAATTTTCGTATCCTGGTGAGATTTTCAGTTGTACAATCGATTTTATCGCACCGACTACAGGAAAGCTTTTTTCACCACTAATTAATTTAATTCGCGTTGCTTAAAAATAATAATCACGCAATTCTCCGCCTATTTCTATCACTTCGTTAGAAGAGTAAGTGAATTATGACGACGGTATGTATGAAATTACTATAATTATTGTAATGCAGGAAATTCGACTTCATATACTTAACATCCAGTTAATTGTTAATGTGCAAGGTCGTCGGCCAATAAACAAAATGAAAATGTTTATATCGAGCTCGTAAAACGCTAACATTAGAAACGGGTGAAAGCAATATAAATTACTTCATAATCTTCCAGCTAATGTTTTTAATAATGTAGTTTAGTGTTAGGCGTGAAGAACGTTTCGTTGATACCATCAATATAAATTAATTGGTGATTTCGTAAACGCCGCAATTTGTCATCTTTAAATAAAACTCCCAATTTCGATCGGTTATCTCCCAACAACACAAAATTAAAATGTACGAACTCGAAACGAGATATTTTGAAAGCACGAGGCGCATTCTTGTAGTCGTTACATGAATGTCTGATTTGAAAAAAGGTGGATATACGTCACCTGGATATACTCGGTTTCTCTGAATAGTTATTTTAACCGCATATCTAATGAAATCTTGAAAATAGTCGTGCGTGAAGTCATACGCATTCCGTTCAGAGCTTAGTCCGGTGTTTTCCAATTTCTCCGGCAAATTCGAAATTAACTATTATTATTGGGTATCAACGGTCTAGACGTGAATTATGGCACCTGGTGGATGGCGAGGAGTACTAATGCATCTGTTACATTTTCTCAGGTTTTCTAACCAGCGCATTTTCACTTTTTATTTATAGAAGATCGAATGATAATTGCTGAAATGTCAGTTTATTTTGCAACTATATCATACACTATTTTTACACGAAAACAAAAAATCGGCAACTGAAAATTTTAAATTAATGTTGACAATTTATGATTTAGTGATAATTAATAAATCATATTTTATAAACTGGTTGAACCAACGAAAACTCTTTATTAATTGCGTGCTACCTAACGGACAGTAGCTGTTAGAAAAAAAAAAAGAAATGAAGTAGTTAAGGCACATTAATCTTAGCAGTTACTTTAAAAAATAAACAAGACCTAGTTTCTCTAAAATAAATAAATTAAATTAATCCACATCATAATTGACTGTCATTGTTTTTTATTTAAGAATGACTTTTCTAGATTATGGAAGAATTATTTATCAATATTTACTTTATTCATGAAACCAAATAAAGTACTACATAAACTAACAAACTAAATCTTTACTAATATTGCCACATTTTAAATAGAGATTTCTGAGAATTTCTGGCGTTCGAAAACAACGAAAGGGAAAATTTTGAGTAAACCTGGAATTTCACTGAATTGTCTTCACAGGTCTAGACAATTAAAATGAAGAAAAATATTTTATAACAATTAAATTAAATTAAATTTCTTACAGCTTATGCAACGGAAAAATTACAACGCTGTTTGCTCATTCATCTTTAAAGTTAATAAACTTTAAATAACAGAGGGACACATAATAAATATCAAAGATATAATCTGGGACTTTTTATATTTTTAACTAAAGGTATAAACATGTTATTCGTTTCATTGTTACAAAAACATGGAAGTTTTCTCAATAGCACATGATTAATTTTTAATTTTGTGAATCCTGAATTATAACGACTTGACATTCAGACTGAACAATGCTTGTCGTCAACAATAATAAAATATTGTGACCTCTTATTCATAGTCTATTCATATAAAACGTCATTCTAGTAACATAAAAATGATTTTTTTAAATATGATTTTACTGGACGAAAATGCTGCAATCAAATTTAAGATATTTATTTACACTTATTTGCTGCATTTCAGTCGAGTACTAAATAATTTACCATCGATTTACTTAGTAACCTACCTACAAATGTCAAGGTTGCCATAAAAAATTTAGGCTTAACTAATCGACAAAATCGCTTGTGGTTTTGCTGTTCTAAATTTTTATCATGACTGTATAAATCTATAAATAAAATTTTATACCTAATTTTCATTATGGGAAATGTCACCACAAATTTGAAACCGCTCTAATCTGGTAAAATTTACTCTTATAATAATTCAGATTTCAGAAATGGATTCTGACAGTGTCATCTAGAAGAATAATTAGCGATCATTAGAGCATCCGAGAGCTAATTAGTAAAAATTTATTTGGTGCTTTTACAAAAAGCGCTAATGAATTGCCATGATAGTGCTACATTTGGGTTGTAACCTATTTTATGGGAACATTAGCACTTTTGAGGCATCCATTCATAACCGCTAATCCATTTTTTACACTAGCAGTAATAACCACTAGTAGTCCAACCAATTAAGGAATGCATTTATGGAACAAATCTGTGGAAAAATAAAGTGATTGTGCTTGATACGTTACGCTGCATTTTTTACTTTTACCTAATTTTTTACCTAAATTGAAACGTCTGTCGAAACCTCAAATAACATACACAAACATTTATTAGAAATATAATACGAGCGGTAAAAATAAATGTGTCAATTTTTTTAAACAGTTTAATGGTCCACAAAAATCTGGATTTTCTACTAACAACTTCAAAAAGTCCGTCACGTAATTGCTGACATAAATTATAAAATTGGATTGTAAATTATAATTTTTTAGATTAATCCTCTAAGTAGATAGTTGAAACTAGGCGTGGATTATTAAAAACCAGTTTACTTAGTAATATATTTTTGCAATATTTTCTCTAAGACTCGAAGACAAAAAAAACCGAATTTATTTTATCGCCAAAATTACGATAAAGGAGCTGTATTTTAAAGAAAAAATGGGGACAAAATTATTTGCACCAATGTCAGTAAAGATATGGTGCTTCACCTTATGTTAATTATTAAAGATAAATATGAGTCAAAACATAAAAAATTATTTTTACTTGCGTCAAAGGGAATAATAAATCTATTTTATGTCTGTTTTTCAGTAAAAAAAAAAACATACTACAATGTTTTCTAGAATCAAAATTTATTTTTACTTATCATTTTCCAAATGTCCACTATTTACGAGTTTAAAATGTTACAGTGGAACATCTTCACTGAAAACAATCTAAGTTTCACAAATTTTCTCTAAAAATCCACTAAAATTCGCAATAGGGTAAACTTTGATTTTTTTACTTTATGTTTTCGAGAAATATCATAAGTTTTAAAATTATTATTAAAATATATGTATTATTAAAACAATAAAAAAAAAGTTTAATGAAGTTAGAAATATATGAAAAACGAGAAGTAATAATGTTAACTTTCTGGACCAAATTAAACCAATCAGGTAAAATTTCGATATGTGTAACCACTTTGGAAAACTCTAGAACAAGTAAACAGCATTCTAAAAAGTAAGCTAATAATAATAGATAATAACAACAATTCAGCCGTCTGCACATTTAAATTTACAAATGAAATTTAAATAACACAAATACTAAAAATAAAGAAATTAGGTAATCAATGTCTAAAACAGCAGTTTTGTTGTAACTTTGTATGTATATATTCATAAAAAAACAAGTTTACGGTACAAAGGCAAGTAAAAAAATATGTAGATAAATGATAATAAAATATCAATAATTTGTAGTAATAGTGATATTAGTGTTCTATCTTTTTTATTAAATGTTTTGAAATCAACTCCATTAAAAATCGCTGTGAAATCAAGCGTGACAGTCACAAAATTTTCGCCGGTTTTTGTAACAAAAATATTATAAAACTCTACAAACTATTAATTTTTCACGATGTTTAAAATATTCGAAAATTAAAAAGTTTTGCCTGAAATTTAGTACACATCGCTCGTGTGTGACACCTGTCAGATATCACTGTTTCAATTTTTGTAGTAGACAACCTGACAGACAAATTACTAGAAACCACAATACTCGTGATACCTCAAAACGTGAAGATTTCTAGAAACCCCGTAACGAAAACCTCACCTCATTCCTTTTCACAAAATAAAAAATAAATTTCGAAATTTCAGACTCAAGTGTCCCATCAGCGTCCGGAACCCACCTCCGCGTGTCCACCCGGAGGAAACGTCGTCGCATATCCGGATTCCGGGCAGCCGGACGCGACCTTGACGCGTCTCGACCCCCGCCACCAGCGGCGCTCTCTTTAAACCCAGTGGTGGAGCACAAGGTTTTAAAAGTCGGGTGAACGCTTGCGGTCGTAGCAAACGCGCCGTGGTAAAAATAGGGCAGTGCAAAAGAGTGATTGTGCGAGAACGGACGGAGTTGTGTTGGTTAGTGCTGCTCGTACCATGGACGGAACACAACGGTACCTTTTGATCGCGGCCGCGACAATCCTCTTCTGCGGTCTCTGCCATGGAGTCGGAGTACGAACGAAGAAGAAAGGTGAGTGCTAAGGAACCGGGATAAAGACGTGCGCCAGTGATGACAGTGGTCAGTGGTTTGCGATGGTGGATTTGCTGGATCGGCGACAGTGCGGAGGGAACTACCCCTAAGTCGTACCGTTGATCGATGATCGAGCGTGTAGGAGCGGTTTGAGTACCGTTGTGGGTTTGGGCAGAAATTGGCGATGACGCGATGATGGGGTCAAAGATAGCGATTTTGTTGATGGGTTTTGAATTTGAGATCACGTGGCGGTGGCTAGTAGTAGTAATAGACAGTTTTGGTACTATTACGGTAACGATAGAATCAGCGTTGTTTACATTACGACTACACCAAAATTCATATTGTAACCACACAAAATAAGTATTTGTCGACGCGTTTCGCCAAACACTAAAATTTATACTTTTTTGACAATGTAGGATTTTTCCAAATTTCTAAGGTTGAATGACTCGCTAAATTTGGAAAGCAACAAAAATAAGTCTTGTGGTTTTGCACTAACATTTTGCCAGTCATACAGGATCTGTTATTTAGCACTGTGGTTTTTGGTGCAAACTTGAGTATTTCTTAGATTTAAAGTGGCAAATAACTCAGAATTTTCACTGTGAATATAAACTGAACGACACTGTATTTACAAATAAAATATGTGTACATTTCTTAATTTGCATAAAGTGCGATATTAACACTAGGCTTTCGAAACAAAGTAATTTAATACGAAACTTTCGTAAAAAAAAACGTTTTAAAAGATATTTCACGCATGCCAACACAGATTGTAGAGTAATTTTACAGTTTATCATAGCACATGATCGACAAGCTAATATCAGAAAAACCAACTTTTACTTACATTAAATGGAAAATTTGTAAAAATCGTCCACATCTTGGGGTTTTTTCAATAGTTTGTATTGTAAATGTTAAAATGTGGTCTTCATTCTTACAATTACTTAGGTGTGAATTTCAAAATTTCAAAATTACATAATTCGTTTTTTTTTTTTTTTTGGAAAGTGTAGTAAGTTCCAAATTTTTACTGCTTCGAAAGGAAATTTTTCTTGTTTAACATAGATATATTTTTTACGTCTTTTGTTGTATGTATATATTTTTGAAAAATAAAACTTCACTCTGTTCACCTTTATGTAAGTGGTGTTAATTTAATCAAGCGATCACAAGTTCAAGTTTTAATGCATGATTAACTATTTAACAAAGCATTCATTTTTAATTTGCTTTCCATAAACTGAACCTTTTTGATTTTTAAAATTCGGTGAAACCTGACATTGTCTCCAGAATTATTTTGTTTTTTTACTAAAATTATTGATTATCTTATCATAAAAATTTTATATTGCACTATAAGTATGAAATCTGATAATCAATTATTGAAGGTTTCTGTGTTTTTTAAAATTCTTACTTTTCAATTTTTAAAACCAATAGAGTTTTAGACGCCTAATATAGCCACTAATTCGGTGGTACCAATCAAATGTATTATTTTTTCCCACTCAAATTTAAGTTGGCAACAATTAATCTTTTAAATTGGGCACCACTTTCTAATAACTGACATTTTTATTAATGCATTTTAATTATATACGTTTTAATATTTTTTTGTTAATATGTAGTTAATAAATGGTACCTATGTTATTACAACTGTGATTGTTAAATGTTAACATTTTCACATCTGAAAACAGGGCATCTGGGCACAATAAAACTTGATTTTCCCTACATTTTAAATTTGGTGCCACGAAATCCACCAATCGAATGTGCTGCTTGATTAAAAGATTGGTGCCACCTTTTTTTTAATTTTTCTTTTTCATAATAAACTTTTTCGGTCTTGAAATGAACATTATTTTTTAAAACATATACATGATAAAAAAAAACTCCTCTAGTAGGCCGTGCAATTTACACGTTTATTTTTAATGTTGACAATACCAACGCGTTGCTTAATCAAATTGACAGTTATCGTCAAATAACTGTCAAATAAAGAGTAATAATTATTTATTTAAAAAATAAATTGGACGGTCTACTAAACGATTTTTTTTTCGCTCATGTGAAGTAATTATCTATTTATTTTCGAATGATGACGTCATCATTTTATTTTAAGTATCAACTTCTGTCTGATTTTGGATCTAAACGAATAACATCAAAATGTTGATACTTATGGTGAAAATGTTATTATTATATCTGGAAAAAGTTTTACTTGAAAAAATTAAAAAAACTAAACTATAGACATATACCCTGTATATGTGTTACTATGATTAAAAATTTTGCACTAATTCAACGGTACATTATTTAGTTCACAAGTTTAAATTCGACAAAAATCATTAAAAATTCCTTAAATCAATTTGACGTTCACTTAAAAGGCAAAATAACGATGTAGATAGATAAATTGAAAAAAGTGAAAAATTAGCCATTTTTTAATTTTTTTTTTAATATTATAAAATGAAAAACACTATAGACATGAAGGCATGATACTTCCAAAATTATTTTGAGTATGGAAAGTTACCCAACACTAAGTAGTCCTTAGCAACGTATCATCGAGTGTGCCATTTTTGAATCACCTGTATATAGTAATTTTAGAAAAAAAAAATGTTTATTTAATTTTTAGTATAGAACAATGTTTCTCTTTATTACACAACTGCAAGTTTTACCTCAGGTACAAAAAATTTGGTAATCACGGTCTAAAACAATTGTGATAATTTGAATATACTAAAACGACGGAACGATTTTTATAAGAAAATGGATTTTTTTGAAAATAAAATGGAGCTTTTCAAAATATTTACAAAAAAACTTTGACTTCATTGTATAATTTTGATAAACGGTATTTTACAAAATACATTTTTCGTGGTTTACACATTCAACAATAAATTTAATTCGGTAATATTTGTTTGTATAAATAATTTTAAACTAAACAATAGTAGTCCTTGAAATGATAAATAATAATTTAAATATTTAACTGTTTAACGAACATTTGTCACTTACAGTTGGGTGTAAATGAACCCTTTCTTTGTTGTCTACAAAGTTATAATTTTAAGTTATTGTCAAATATCTAAAAGAAAAATTGAACTTTGAAGTTGTGTCTTCTACATTTGGGCCCAAGGATTTTTAAATTGTTGTTCCTACTCTTAATAAACGGTACTTAACAACGTATCATCGTGTTAGTGTGCCATTTTTGAATCACCTGTATAGAGTAATTTTAGAAAAAAATGTTTTATTTTTTTAACTTAATTTTTGAGTCTTGCATTTTTAATATTGAACATTTATTCTCTTTATTATACAACTGAAAGTTTTATCTCAAGCACAACAAAATCACGATTTAAAACGATAGTGATAACTTGAATACACAAAAACAGATAAATACGTAACGACTTTGATAAGAAAATATCATATTTTTTTTTAATAAAATGCAGCTGTTCCAAAATTTTTACAAAAATATTTAAGGCCATTGTATTTTATATACGCATGTATCCAGACTTAATATTTTACTAAATACAATTTTCGTTAATTATTTCTTAAATAATAAAATTTTATTCGGTAATGTTTAAATAATTGTACACTCAAACTAAATAATAGTAGTCCTTGGAATGATAAATATTAATTTAAATATTTAATTGTTAACGAACACTTTGTCACTGACAACTAGGTGTTAATGAACCATTTCTTTGTCGTCTATAAAGTTAAAATTTTAAGAGCGATTAACAAAAGTAAAAAAATACAGAAAAGCAGGATTCCGCGAAAGCCAACGTTTCACAGATGTCGAGGGATGGAAAGTGATAAATCTTTTGTAGAAAATTTGTGTATCTAAACTATTTCTAGAGCTTACCAGATTCAGTGCCGTACACTGACGCGAATTTATTCCTAGAAACCCTTGAGGACTCTGAACTTAAAAAGACGAGTTTAATGATAAAACAACTTCATAATTTTAAAAATACGTGTTTTTTAGAAAGAATTTTTCAAAAAAATTACTGTTTGAGTTAATGTTGACACTTGATAATAAAAATAATTGCGGTAGCAAATGAAACTATTTCTTGCATCTTTTTGCTGTTCATGTTTTTATGGCGTTTTTACAGTGCAAAAAAGTTACTTAGTTTGAGCCCATTCACTTTTGAAAAACACCTAGTTCTCTTCGAACTAACACAATTTAACTGAAAACTTTCCATAGCACAACTTGCGCCTTTCAAAATAAACCTCACATCTTCACCAACGGTTGCAAGGCTGTCATTCACCACAGCAGCGCGAAATTAAAATTTTACAAATTTCGACTTGGTTGCATTTAGCCACTTGTCTCAATCTCAGCTATTGCCAACTTTCTTCTTACGTAACAAACAAAAAGTGCGCGGACTCCTCCTCCCAAACTGCTCCTATTTTAATTACCATTTTCGAATTTCTCTCAAAGAAAGGTTTAGGCTCGCCGTTTAAACAAACAAACACCCGCCGAAAGTTCGAAAGTAACAAAAAAACACAACCCGGAGCTAACACCGCCAAAATAATCGCTCGACAGCCACAATTCAACCAGAAAAACGGCAATTGTGAATGTTCATTCACACAACCAGACATGTCAAGTTCAACAAGCGCTAGGTACAAGAACCTCTGCATTTAATTTAAATTCGTAATTAAGCGCATTGTGTCCGATAATTTCCAAATCGCAAGACTAATCTGGAAAAAAGTCGTGAAAACTTCGCAATCGATTAGACACACGGTGTTTTCGTTTTGCTTACATAAAGCGGATGATTTCAGCGATAAGATCGGCTGTCGCACTGCAAAAGTAGGTGAAAAGAGCAGTAGAGTCAAGTGAATTTAAGTGTCTAACCGTTAAGATTGTATAACTCCGGTAACCTCGTTCCGGTGATCTCTGCCGCCGATCAGAATGCACAGAAAACAGAGGCAACGAAAGTGAATTTTGCTTTTTTGCAACGTTTAAATAAGGTTTAGAGATCATTTTGTTAGTGTAAATACAGAACATTGTGAGTGGTAATTAGGCGGTTTGTTAGAACTTCCATGTGAGGAATGTTGTACAACGTAAGATTATACAGGTGGATTAGTCATCTTACCTGATTATTGCAAAGTTTAATACTTTCTTCAGAGTTAATGTCCTGGTTTGAAATTTAATTAAAGCTCTGTCTTCAGATATTATCGATTTTGGTTTTTGATTTGTAGCGTTTTTATGACGATTCGGCAAGATAAGAGTCATATTTATTATAAGGAAATCGCTTCAGAGAAAGCTTGTATTTTTTCATTGTTGAAGTTGCCTAACTTGTAATGTTTTAGTGGTTGTACTAATTAATAATTTTTATTGTGCAAACTGACAAACAAACTTGGTGTAATTTATTAAGAAACGCAAAAACGGTGAACACAATGTTCACCAAGGCTGCTAAAGTCGTTTTATTAGTGGGATACGCTAGTCTTTAAAATGTACACAAAAACGTAACATTTCACTTGAAAGAACGATTTTATTTTAAGAAGTATTAAATACACAATTGGCCTCTAGCGCTAATGACGAATATAATTGCTGTTTATGTTTTCTCACATAAATATCGCCACATAGCATGACTCACTGCCATGTATCACTTGTAGTTTTTAACATCGCGTTACACTCATTAGTGGTTTTAAACGTTCCAAATCCAAAAGTATCACTTTATTTCACTGAGTTGTAAAAAAAATACATTCCACTTGTACATTTTGCAATGAATATATAAAAGTGCCATTCACCAAATTTATTACATTGTAACTAAGGCTATAAAATTTAAAATATGGACTTGTAATATGTCACTCGGAACTGAATTCAAAAACACGCTCACAAAAATCCAAATGGAACTTTTTATTTGAAAGTTAATTTAACTTCTATTCTTTTACTAGTATTATGTGGTCTTTTTATTAATAATTCTCAAGGTTTATATTACAGCTTACTTATTTTTTCACTGTTGTGGTTTTTGGAAGCTACAAAGGTGCGATATAGATTAAATTTAAAAAATTCTCTGTTTCCACTGGTAATATAGGTACTTTCAAAAAAACGTAAAATTAGATCTGTCAAAATATTAAAAAAAAAAACAAATTATCTAATTTGCGAATTGAAAATAGTTCCTAAGCTTATCAATCGTCAAAAATATTCAAATTTAGCGTCTAAAGGAATTTTTAAAATTGTATAATTAATGGCAACAGTTTTTTATACAAAGGTCATTTTTTAAGATGGGAACTTCTTAAAATTATTGAAAAATTACTGTAGTTCTATGTAAGTTCTGTTTATTTATGCAAAGTAACTTTTTGATCAATTTTCTTCGATATTTGTAAATTGCAAGATTTTTTTATAATTTTTACAAAGGTTTTAGTCGTTTTTGGTCGTAAGTGGCTATAATGTGACACTTGGTACTGGATCAAATAGCACTTTTTCTAAAAAAAAATACGCAATAGAATCGAAAAAAATGATGCTTTACTTTGTACACTATTTTCTAAGCAAAGACAACTCGGTTAATGTTACGACCAAACAAATATTGGTGTTTGTTTTCCCAAATTTTTCAAGTTTAAAAAATACAACTTCTAAATTATAAATTTAAATTACTGATGCGCTGCTACACAAAAAATTCGAAAAGTTTTTCTGAAATACGATTTAAAAGAGGTTACAGAATTAATTGTAGTTCTCAGTATATTGAAACGCGTTTAAACCACAAAAGTAGCCCGCGTTTTCGCGAACCAAAAACTAAAAAAATCTCCCAACATCTTAAAAACTAATTACCACGATTCTTGATGTCGACCACAAAAAGCCCGTTTGTCGGCGAACTTTCTGTTTCAGGTCCCATTTACCTACATTGCGTACCCGGAAACTGCACATATCACGTATTTTTACCCAAATTACACGCACTTTTGACGTTACCAGCGTCATTTAGCACGCAAAAACTAATCGCCGCTCTTGAACCTGTTCATGTACCGAAAAACCGCACGAAATTCTGAAAACTCATCTCCGCCATCCGTTTTCTGAATTAAAACGTGTAAACTAATTGTAATTCCCGAGAAGCAATTCCGAATATTAATCAACCAAACAACAAAGGAATTTTTTCACGACGCAAAAAATTGCGGTCGGGATTAACGAACACTAAACACACATTCTAAACGCAATCTGCGAGAAAAATAGTCATTTGGCTGCGAGCGACAACAAAACCAATCGAGCTTTCAGATGAGCACGCGATCAAATCCAGCAAAAACGACCTTGTAATGAATCGTTGCGCTTTTTGATTGTCACACTCTGAATCCGTGTAAGTTACACATTTCAAAAGTTGAATCTATAATATCTTATATCAGACGAAATAGAAAGTTTTCAAAAACGCAGTAATAACATAGGAACTACGTTAAACGTTGCGTAAGCGGCTTAAATGTGCAAAAATTCAGGCCGGTCCTGAAAAATTCGCATTGCGTCACCAATGCATCTGCAACGAATTATCTAAATACCTTCCTGTGCATATTTCAACGCGATGCATCCTCATATCCAACGTAATTAAAATTTTAAGCATTTCCTACTCTCGATTAGTAAGTTACAAATCGCCCGAATATTTTTTCGTTCCCTTCTAATGTAGTGAAAGTCATTTTCCTACAAATAATCAAATAATCAAATATGCAAATGAAAAACGCACATGCTATGCGTACACCTGAGGCGACTTTATCCCAAAACTTTTACTATTTAAAACCGCAGTTATCTCGTCTTGCTCCGACTAACTTCCTCTATGCATAAAATTTTAAATGTGCAAAAACTGGTGCAGTAACAAGATCACAATGTGAAAGTCATCGGTCAAATCAAATGGTCCACATGATGATCCCTAATGGCAGAGAAAGTCAGCCTATCAGTCGATCAAAAAGCAGCCTAGGTTATCACATCTTCACCTTTTATCGGGCGAATCACGAAAATGACTTTTGTCATGCGTTTTCAGGATTGCCTCAGAGAGAACACTTAAGTAGTTTGCATTCATGATAAAATAATTGACCCATTTAGTAAATACCCATTTAACTTCTTTGTGCCAAGGCTGGGTGCTATTTCATGAGTTGGTAGACAGAGGAGAGATGCAAGTGTAAACTCAGTAAGCCAAAATTTTACTACTTATTTTTACGTTCTACGTTTACCAACTATTTAAAAAATCTGTACATAATTGTAAAACCAAATAATTTGAAAAACATTACATTACGTTTCCGCAATATTGCGTCCTTTATCAGGTTTAAAAGAGTCAAGTCATCTTAAAGACACAGTTACACAATTGGAAGTGGGACAAGTCGAGCTTGGCAAATAATAAAACAGACCGCGTTTACAAAATGGCACGTTTCGTCAGTCAGGAGTATTTAAAAAATAATAGCTGGCTTTATCTTTAGCTTAATTCTCAGACTAAATTGTTTTCGTATGACACGTGGTTATTAAAATTACAAAAATGTAATGTTGTAAACACAAATTATCTGATTTGTGATTTCTTAAGCCAGCAGCTGTATAAGCGGCACTTAAAACAAAAAATTAAAACTATTAACATTCAATAACGTCAGTTGGTTTAATAATCACAACACACACTAACTTATCTTTTTTATCACAAGTGCAATCAGAATTAGAAATATAATAAAATATATTCTACACATGTAATTAATTACAGCATGGTAGTTTTGTGTGAGAATTATTGTGCCAAGCCACTTCACTCCTTTTACAATTGTAGCGGTAACTCCATGAAAATTTTATTATGTCATTATATTGTATTTCTCGTTAATGAATCAAGGTAATTTTATATACCAATAAACACTAACTGTAAAGATAATTAGCATACCTACGTGTAACTAACTATTAAAATATTAAATTAATTTGTATAAGCGATTTTTACAAAAATATAATAAACATGCGCTACTTTTAATAATAGTAGTGAACGGCAATTATTGCAGGCATAAAAACTGGTGATAGAGCAAAGCACAAGAGGCCAAACCAGTCATACAAAAGACATTAGAGACTTCATTTTCCACTAATTAAATGGCCTATATCTGTTGTAGCAACAGTATAACGTAACTGGAATTTAACATAAAATACAGTTTTTTTTGAGAGTTCACAATTCTTACAAAAATATTGTAATCAGATAAATAGTTTCTACAACTGTCCACTCAAGTATAATTAAACAGTTTAAAAAAAAATGCGTTTGCGTGACATTAAAATTTGATGAATTTCTTTTAGGTATTTAGTTGAAAGGTAATAATTAAATCACCGCTGTTTAATTCAGTAACGCACAACATACGTCAGAACTAAAACCTTTCATTAAAAAATTTAGCTACGAGTACCGAAATTGCAACCCAAAAACGCGTGTTGCAACTAGGAAAATGCCAAAACCGCCGATTCGTACCTCTTTAATATTAATGCTCCACTATGAATGGCAGTTAAATAATAACAACGAAAGTAATCCTGTCAGCTTTGATAAAAATCAACTGATGTAACACAATAATAGCCATTTTATTATAATGCGTGAAGAAAGCGAATAAATAAAATTCCGCACGAAACCGAAAATTACAGGTTTTGTCACTCACTTAAAACCAGGAACAAAAGTTATACAACCTGAAAATATGCATTCCGTCGGGACTTTCCCATTTTCCCCATAGCAGTTTCGAAATTAGCAAGGCTATGTCCATGTATAGATCGATTTTTAACGAACAAAGCATAGCGTTGTCGTAACAGGCGTGGCTCAGTTTGAACTTTGACTTGCATTTAAAGCGCTTTTTATTAAAGCACGATTATACAACACGCTGAAAATCACTCAGCACCTGCCTTGACCTATCATCGCAGTCTCCAAACCTCCCAATGGAAGCGCGGGAAACGGCACGTGACCTTGACTTTCGAAAACGTAGATGGACGCTAAACGGGCTAATTGTTAGAATGTTTGGTGTTTTGGCTCGAAGGGAACTTTCGCGGAGAGGGAAACCTGAAAATCGACGAGTGAAACTGTAGCGGTTTTTGAGCGCGACGAAAGTTTCCATTTCTAAAAATGCATCCGTGTGGCGCGAAAACTCGAATTTAAATTAAAAAAAAATTATTACTGTTTTGGCACATAATAGTACCGACGTATAAATATAATTAAGTAAATGGGTTCATTACGTCACCTTCACACTTAACACTTATCAAAATGGCTTTGTTATCAGCGTGGAACGTTAACGGATTTTACTATATCTACGAATTTAATAAAATAAATTACAATCCACGAATTTCGGCCTCTTTGACTTAAAATACGGATAAATAACTATGATAATTTCGTTCAAAATTCGTGTATTTTGACAGTTCGTTCCTCGCTATATCTACCTCGAAAGTCCTCCTCACAGTTCCTCCCACACACTATTCTTTAAATATTGAAACAACAATCACAAATTGTAAAATCGTCAAGGTACTTTTCACACCATTCGTAACACTATATCTGTCACTTGCTGCATTATCAATCATCCCGTCGCTTTTCTGCCGTTTCAACAACAAAAACTAAATGTCAACCTTCATAATTAATCGCCGCTGCTAATTAACACAAATACCTATTTCAATTAAAGTAAAACTGCACATTTTTTCGAGTGAAAGCCTTGCACTGAATCAAATTTTCTCGCAAAGTTCTCGCCAGTTACATAATTAAATTAGAACAAAGTCATGCAGTTAATAACCCCACCCTCGCTCTAAAAACCTGCGACTATACATTTGTTCCGAACGACTTTCAACCGTGAAACTTTAAGAACAATAACATCTTAACACCTACTCTTGATCTGACAAAGGACAAAACTGATCGAGTTTTGCCAACAAATAAGCAAATAAAGGCATGATCGTGCGCTGGCTTAGGGCGAGGTTGAATTATTGCAAGCTCCACACACTTTGAATAGAGAATGTAGAAACATTATCATTACAGGACTGTAAGGAGGTTGACGCCAGGTGTTTTACTGTTGTGTGTTTGCAAACGGATACTGTTGCACAACAACGAAAGGTTCGACTCCAAATTTTACAACCTTCATGCTTTAAACGGGAGAACTTGGAAGCGTTTAGCAACTTCCTTGTGGTTTTGCGAATTTTAGGAATGTCGGGGGAAATTCGCGATTAAGAGGTGTGCAACGATGATGGATGGCCAGAAATCGTAATTATACACCATATTTAAATCGGGGATATTAATTAGCGCCAGGATTGACATCATTAGCGGTTAATTGAAGGTTGACTGCATTTGAAAGAAATCGCGGTTGAAGATTATATAATTGAGAATTGGAAGTAGCTGCTACGAATTTGGATAAGTGAAGATCGTTTTTCTAACCGAATTTCAAATTTGTTTAAATTTCATACTTTCTTCATTTTTTCTTACTTTCCCTTTTAATTTATTCCACTCTAATTGCCGTTTGACTGAATAGTGGACAAGATAGCGTTTACTTGTAAAGTAGCAATTTAAATTACAAATTAACTTTATCTTGTCTTGTCGGGGCTTTTAAACGGAATGATTTGAATAAAATTTATTCCAGCGAACAAAGATATAAATATCGGAGTGTGAGTTCGATTTAATACAACGTCAAAATACGTTCGTCGGATTTTCAACGATTTACCAACAAATAATGTACAGAATTTATCGTTTTTTGTACTTATACTTACGTCATCGACTTTTCGAAGGAGATAGGTAATATTCTTCTAACCCGAGATTAATAATAATGACTTAACAAAATTTCTAACAAAGCGGTTACGCAATCAGTGACACGCTGGTCCATAAATTATTATTATTATTATTATTTTAGAACCCCCGTTACAATACAATACATTACAAAGAAACAATTTCAACCTAAACAAAAAAAAAAACGAGATTTCAACACGTCGCGATAATGAGACTTTCAACACGGAATTTTATTTAAACATAAACTTATCTTAACTGTTTATCACTCCATAAAATCACCGTCTTAACACCACTACGTTACGGAAAAAATACTGACTTGAAAGTACCGATTGCCCAAAACTTGTACCAGATTTTACCAAACTAATTGCCTCGTCTGCCCCATCACACGTGACTAAATGCCACCTATTTAGGCTAACTGGAAAAAAACGCACGTTTGTAAATCAACACGTTACTTTTATATGCAAAAGTCACCAAAATGCCACGAACAAAGTGCAGAGATTCATTAAACCTCAATGTCGAAACTAAGTCTCTAATTAATCATGTGGGAATGAAAAAGTTGGATGCTCATTTCTTACGCAACCCTAACTGAATAGCTATTCTCTGACATTGACCTTTAGCGATTTCCTCGTATTCGGCCTTCCTTGTTTCGTGCCTTTGAGGGAGTGAAAAAACACAAGTGCTAGTGTTACCTTAAACTAATTTTAACAATTTGAAATTGGCTTGAAATTTCGTGTAATTATGGTAAATAGAAGACCTTCAGAGTGTAAATACCATAATCTAGTGGATTATTTACTAAACGTTGCAATAAAAAAAATACAGGAGCTATAATTAAGTAAATGGTGACAAAATCTTGCAGGCGTTTCTTTCAGTCGAGGGTTAGAGTTCCTTATTCTACATAATAATTTAATATTTTTTTATCAAATTTTAAAATTCGATTGTCAATTTCCGTTAAAGGCAGTCGCCGCACTTCCAATCCACGATATAATTACTTTGACCCACTCATTCTAAGCATTGTGATTGATTTATTGAAGTGATATTATAATTGCGGCAATTTGTTATCGTAATATGAAAATTATACCGGCACAGTAGCCTTTAACCGTAAAATGGCGGAGTTGATTTGCGTTACACATTGCGTTACGACAATGATAATAATTAATCCGACAATACGTCTCTATCAGTGCGAAAAATCCCTCGTTAGACATTTTCTAACAATAGCTGTGATAAGATCATTTCCTTCATACCGTAATTATTGAAGTTGCGAAAACAGGAACGTGCCAATAGGCCCTATTAAGAAAAAAACACGATTTCGCAAATTATAACTCTCCATCATCATTACTCTAAACTGAAGGCAGGTGATCTTGTGATGCAAGCGATCACTGGAGCTTAACTAATATGAGAAATTGAAATAAGTATTGGTTGGACTGCTGCCAGACCTTGAAATGTGGCTAGTGCCAATAAAAACCAATCAGGAATAATTCCCATTTGGAAAATTTATCAAGCGAGTAGTTACGCGTCGAAGAAAGTAACGTAAATGGAACGTAACGAAACGCACACATAGATCAAACAGATCCATCCAGGTCAATATTTATGAGGATTTCCCGTTTCCGAAACAAATTTGTAATTACGTGGTGATCAATTGAAGGAAACATTATAATTACGACAATAATAGAAATCTGATCCATCTAACAAGCACAAACAGAACGTCAATTAATCTAATTAAAACGAAGCCAGTTGAAAAAATTGATTACCCATGCCGTTTATATATATACAGCCTTACTTTCAGCATAATAAAGCCATTATTTACATAAAAGTGAAGCAAAAACAAATTCATACGAAATGAAGAGTTTCTCCGAGGAGTACTTTGCGTAAGCGGTACTTTCTTCTCGTAAAAAATCTACGAAGAAAAGCTGTTATCCTTGTGTTCTAATTCCATCGTGAAGATTCCACTCCGCATAAGCCACTTGAAAAACCTGATTACAAGTTCAACATCCTTTTAATCGTTTATTTACAAGCCTATTAGCCGGTAAGCAGAATCAAAGTCAAGGCTGGTTTAAGGTGAATCGTAAAATGTCAATGAATTCAACAAATCCTGAAAAAATTCATTGAAGAAACAATACGACACGATAAGATCGGCAAACCAGATTTATAAATCAAGAAAGGTAATCGAACTATAACACGATTCCTGTTTTTGTTGGTTGCGAAAGCTTTCTCCTGTAATTGTAGTTAAAACGGATTTTACTATTAAAAATGTAATCTAAGCCATGCGTGGCATCGCATTAAATTAATTGATGCTTAGCCGTAGGGGAAAAAAGTAAATTCGTAAAAACGCAACGCCAGGAGCAAAATTTCATATTTTCACTTGCTACGTACGGAATTTTCTCTTAGACGACAGACAGCACTAGCCACTGTTTGACCTTTTTTCATAGTATTCACGTTGCAAACCACATTCTGCGACCAGGCCGACACCTGCTGACAAAGATTTATGGCTTGTACCAACCTAGATAAATTATAATTAAAAAGAATAATCACAATTTTCCATTTTTAGAAATATGGGCTATTTCCCAAGACGCGAGTCGTTAAGTCTTACGCAAATTTTTCGCCGATTTTGTTACGTAGTATTGGGCCATAAATCAATGTAAAAATGTTTCATTTAGAGATGATGAATGAATTATGTCAGGAATTAAGTACGACCGGGGGGCACTCGATAATTGAAAACTGGTCGAAAATTTACGATTCAATGGTTTTGAAAATTCTTACTCGAGCAGGAATCCCGTGTGAAATTTTTACTAGTGTGGTCATATCCTGAATAAACTCGAACTTGAGTGTGGCTAGTTAAAATAAAAATATGATTAAAACTAGGCCAAGTTATCTAAGTCAAACACTTCTCTTTTTGTTAGAGAGCAGTAGTGAAACCTCAAAAATCTTCTCCAAAATATATTTGCATGGTAATATGTACGTCTGGCGAAATATAGGCACGAAAAGTTGTCATTACTGTGGTAAATCTGAATAATTAAATTAAGTGCCGATTAATTTGATGTAGAAAAAGAAACTCCACAGAATACAGAATATATTAACAAAAATATATAAAATGTGGTTTGCAGCAATGAAAATTATGTCGTAATTTATTCAAACAATTTCTTTTTTAACTTGAATGCAAACATTTTCAATAAAAATTCCGAATACAGTTTGCGAATTTTATTACAGGAAGAGTACGCTTCACAGCTGTTGTTAATTTATAACGACTGACGAATCATTCTTCAAGTGTTTCACTATTATTAATTAGGGTCAAGTAGTCAGTAAGGTACAGCTGAGCATTTGGTCTTTATATAACATACACTTATTTAATTGAATGACTTTTCTATATGTTCGTTTGTAATAAAACTCACATAGTACTAGTCTAAACCAGAAATTCTTTAACAGATGACTTTTGATCTGTTTAAAAGACACACGAAAAGTACCTAAACTTGACACACTAAAACGCCATATCATTGTATAATTGACACTTCAAATATTGTTCAAGAGATGCATTATCATTTTGAAGGTTACATTGGAGTGACAAGTTTGAGTGCCAAAGAATTAGATTTCTGGCACTATGGAAAATTTTTCCAGTTCTGTCCGTTCTTTTTTTACAAGATTTTTTACCTTATACATAACTTACACAGAAAAGTAGAAAACATATGGGTTAAAAACCATTGATTATTACGTTAAAGTTCGCCTTAACTACCATACTCCAGATGGTGACACTGATTTAATTGCAACACAACAATCAACAAACATCTATGGTCATTAACCGACAATGAAACGCTCACGTTAATAGTAATACCAAGCCAATTAAAATCTTTTCGATTGCACGACACTGTTAATCACAACAGAATTTATATATACAACTATATAATATAATTCTATAACAGGTATTACGATCGCGTTAACTTATCCTGTCCAAAAAGAAAAAAGTCGAAGCTGTAAATCTAAACATACCGTAATAAATTAGAAAAAACATTTAATATTTTCTTAGGAGACATTGTATATCGTCAAAAGTATCATTTTGAGCCTTTATTGATTCAGTTTTGCATCTTCTTTAATAACTAAAAATGTGGGCTCGAAAATATTAATCATAACGTTAAAGTTCGCCTTAACGATACTCCGGAAGCTTACACCAATTTAATTGAAACACGACAATCAACAAACATCTATGGTCATTATCCGACAATGAAACAGTGAAATTAATAGTAATACCATAGCTTAGTAATATTTGTGCCAACTCCTTATATATAAATAACTTTTAATATTTTCTTCCAAGATATTGTACATCGTTAAAAGCACAATTTTAGTACCGCTAGTCAAAAATAACTGTTTTATTAAAATTAGAAATTACTCGGTCTACTGACCAATTTTATTTGTGCAACACGAATATAAAAGTTCGATTTAGGCAAGACAAGAGCGCAAATGTCGCAGAAAGTACGTGAAAAAACGAGTATATTTAAAACTAAAATAAAATGTGTTGTAACGCCAACCATATGTTTCCGACCCCTAATCAGTACAAAACCTTTCTGAATTCCATTAAAAAAAAATGCATTTTAATGCTGAGAAAATCAAGGAAGAAACTTTCCGCTTCAATCGTAATACAAAATGTACGCGTAATAATTTAATCCGTGAAACTAGGAAAACACACACACAATAAATTACCTACAAGGAAGAAAAAACAACAGTTCTTGAAACACCAATCATTATGACAACAATAGCAATCTGCAATTCCAACATCAGGTCAAAGTTTCGTAACGCGCTCCATTGACCTACCCAGAGCATAAAAATAGAAAATTTAAATGAAAATTACCTGCAATCAGACGTTACAAAACCGAATCCGTTTAACTCTTCTGAAAATCCATTAAACCGCCACGATTCGAAAGACATTAAGTCGCAACATCTTGAAACCGCCGATCGAAACCCAAATCTGTTGACTTTCGAACGTAAAAAAGCAGTGTTAATTACTACAACAATCACATTAGCATCTGTTTAAATAGACAATATCGCGTATCGACCAGATATCAAGTTCAGGTGAACGCACAGCGGGAACTTCAACGGTGCGTAAGGACAGAAACTGACACTAGCGAAACGACGCAGTGGCGTACCTTCAAGGATGTTTGGAATAGTAATTACGAGCTAATGCAACGCCTGTGTTTATGTATCACGCACCTCACGTAGTAGCTCGAAGTCCGTTATTATCCGTCCATTATACACATGAGAACTGATTTATGCAAATAGAGAGGTGTTCGATTACTTTTACTGGACGACATATTGTACGCAGACTTGTTTCCACAAATGAAGTGACCGTGAATTAATTAATTAATCGAGTGTCTTTATCTGGGCGGCCGGATTGTCATTTTTAATACGCGGTAATTTCTCCTTTCACTTGACTGTGACAGCTACACTTAAGTCGCATTAAAGTGGCTTAATATAATTAATACGCCAATCAAAAGCAACCTGCGTCTTGCGAATATGGAATTATTCCAGCTTTTAGTTTAACGAATGATACGACGCAGACAATGAGAAAGCGTTATCTAATTAAGCCCATTTTGATTTTATTTGTGCCCACGCCTACAGGAAATTTCTCTCGATGAAGGTAAAACAAAAACCGACTGAGGCTACGTTTTTCTACAAATTTTAATTTACTCCAGTTTATCATATTTGAATGACTTTCTATTTGTTGTAATTAAATTTGTTTATGGCTATTTTATTTATGTAGGTTGCGTTGAGGGTAATTATGTAAAGTTGGATAAAAAAACTACCACACTTAAATTTGCTTGTTTTTGGTAATTACGGACATTTTGCGTAAGAATTACGCCAAGTTAAACAATGTGATATAATAACAATGTTCGCGTCACGAATATTACAATGAAAATTGTTTCGTGATGTACTTAGTCGCTTTATTTTCACGAAATCAGTTTTCTCGAGCAAATAATTAATTCGGACGGCGTATACGCAAGATTTTAATTGTGTTGATTTGAAGAATGGAAATGTTAGTGAAAACGTGCACACACTACTTTATTAGTATGCAAAAACATAAATTAATTATTATGCAGGTGGTCTTGTACTTCCTTCTCAACGTATTTCTCTCCTTCCTGTTTATTTTTCTTTTGTTTCAGCTTCTTTCTTTGCATATCCGCCGTTTAATACTCACTATCACTCTACAATTTGTAAAAAATATTAACTTATCTTCAAAAACACACCTCGGTTTCATTCAATCTTCTTCACACTCAAAACTGATCTACTTTATTTTCATCGTTGTTCCTTTTGCTTTACGATTGATGTTTTTCTTTTTACTGAAGTATATTTTTTTACTTTTTGTTATCTACAGCTTCTTATTCTTTGTAGGGGATTATTAGTGCTTCAAATATGCTATTCTCCCTATAAGTTTAATGAATTCTTAGGTGTTCCATTATCCTTAAAATGTTGTATTATCTCGATATAAAATAGACATTATTTTCATTTTTTAGTTGTGCCTACACTTTTCTTCATCGGTCTTCGTGTCCCGATTTTCCAAGTTTTCTGTTCTGGATACTCTTAGTCTGGCTCTTCAGTTGAGACCTGCCTGGCTTTAGTAGGCCTTATGGTATAATATACCAACGAATATAGTGATTTTGCGACTTTGACTGCTTTGCTACCTCTAGTAATAAATAATGTAACTTATTAGATCAAATTTATGACACTCTTTGTTCGTTTGGGAGCTTGGAAAAATCAAAATCATAAAACCACTATATTCCTTGGCACACTATATAATGCACTACTGCCAGTATAGACCCCAACCTCATCAGAGCACGCAAGCCCCTCCCCCACGACAAGGGGGTATCCGCGGAGGGGGTTATTATTATTAATATTAACTTAATTATATTATTATATAGATTATTATTCAGTTTATCTGTAGAAGGTAATACACATGTTAATTCATTTTTACTGTTAACATGATGAGAGCATTTAAATTTGAAGTGTTTTTAACTCAATTTAAAAAACTCATTGTCCGAAGCGAAACGGAAGGTTATACTCAAAGAAAAACTTGTATCAAAAAATGGTGGTAAAATTATAAGTTAATTACCAAGGTCCAGCGGATATTCGCTTAGAAGATTTTTAATTTAAATTATTTTTAACAAAATATTCTTCGTATCTTTAAATACAAACATCCTTTATGTGTCAATCGTTTGCTCCGACAAATCATAACTAATATCCCCACCATAATTTTAATGACGTCATCTCACAAAAATGAGCTAATATTCCTTGATATGTACCCTTTGAGTTAAATGATCTTTCTAAAGCGAAATTGTTTCAAAGTTACTGCAAGTTTAAATACCGACCTTCCATGGTCTAATCAACTTTAACGCGTCCATCCATCCATGCGGCACACATTTGCTGGTGCGACTACAAGTTTAGTGGTAATTGCTCCCAGCAAATTAAACGGAGCTTCAATTCATTAACAACCATAATTCAAGGAAGGCCATAATTTTATTCTCCGTCTAAATCAACCGAGTGTCTCAAAAATGTCACAGTTATAGTAGGTCAGTGTCTCAAAAATCAACAATAGAAAGCACCTAGTCAGAATGACATCACATGACTGTAATCTTTAAAGTGAATTACATGGTGGTTAGGTGTCTGTGCTCTGAGAATGGTGCAACTCAAGAGCAGAACAATAAAATTAATATCTGTCATAATTTCGTGATTCGAAAAAATTCCGAATCCCAAAAAAAGCCCAATATTTAGAAAGCAGAAAATCAAAATCGTATCTCTTTTTACCCGAATGTTTCGCATAAAAAGCGTTTATTTCCTGCTTAACACCCATCACCTGTGAAATTAATTTTTGGCAATAACCACAAAACCCCTTTTACTAGTGTCAGCAGAAATTGCACCCAACGGTTTTAATTACAACTGTTGCTTAATTACGTTAACATAATTAACGGTTTGTTCACTGATTCCACACTAATTAAATTATATAACCGGGCGCGTGCGTCATTAAATAAAAAAATGTACGTGAACAAAAAATAATAATGAATTTTAGGAAGGAATTTCTGTTGTGCGCTCCTGGGCAATGCATTTTACAGCCGACATAGCATATCAAAAATCGTTATTTAATTGAGTGTTGTGTTGCAGCATGTATTTTTCTTGTGCAACACCAAAAAATTGTTGCGGTCATTTGATTCCTTAAGTAATTGACGCCTTCACGCTTAAAATATACACGTAACTTCCGTGAAGAATAATATAAATAACAGGCACGTGGAGGCCCTTTAATTACACGTTCGAAAAACGAGAGTAATTTTTCATTCTTATGAAACGCTTCTACAAAAACATAAAAAGTTATGCAAAGGTTTTGTCTCAATCCAGCGATTATTATCAATTATTTTCCATTGTTTCTGCAGCCGCTACAATAAATTTAAATATTTAATCTTCAAGCCAATCAAGCATTCGATTTGTGGCCACAACTATTATTTTCTTCCTGTTGAGTTTTGCAATAAAGAAAGTGCAACGAAATTTTTAACAAATGTTGTCACTGCAATAATTTATGATTGTTCTGATTGTACAGGTCCATATCAACCGATTTGTGTGTACGGAAATTACACAACTTATGCATATTCATGTTAGACCTGATTTAATGCGCCTAAACTTCGTAACTCCCGATATACGATTGTTTAATGATTTTTTCAAATATTCCATCTTTTTACGTAACACACCTTGAAATGGGTTTTAATCAGGATTAAAATATGTATCGGGTTCTTACATCATGCAAAAACACTTTCTAGCTTAAATCACGCGTTCATTTTTTACAGAAATTCGCGTTCCTTGCAATATTAATTGTTGTACTATTACTAGTCTAGTACTTGAATTACAAACCGCGCTTTCACTGCACTAGACCCTAATAAAGTCGTTGTGCAAGAATCCGGTAAGACAAAAACTTGCTCTACATCAACCAATTTGCAAAAAAAATTGTTAATTAGTTGCGAAGAATTTGAATGTTTACTATCAGGAATTTGTCTTTTATTTTTGTTACACTTTTTTTGGAATTTCATTGCTCGCGCAAGCCTTGAGCTAGTTTTCTAAAATTTCTCTGACTCCTTTTATTTTTCAATTTTTTTTAGTGAAATTTGCATTTGCATCACAAAGATATAAAAAGTGCACCAATTTCTAAAAATCGCGTTTATCAAGTTAATCCTTTCACGACGACACTCGAACTTATTACCATTTGAATAAAAACAGCGTGAATTTATCAAATTTTTTGCTGATTGTAGAAAAATTAACCTCTTTGGTGGTCTCTATTCACAGGATTATTAGATCACTGTCACACATATATAATTAAATCTATTATTTATGTGACTTAATGAACAGGTT
This sequence comes from Zophobas morio, assembly GCF_036711695.1. Taxonomy (NCBI): domain Eukaryota; kingdom Metazoa; phylum Arthropoda; class Insecta; order Coleoptera; family Tenebrionidae; genus Zophobas; species Zophobas morio. The sequence goes on from NW_026972109.1 coordinate 10,482,030, forward strand.
GAACTCTTACAAAACACAATAAAACTCATAGATTAGTTAACACAGATTTAATTATGAGATAACCTGTGCCTCAAACATTTAACAACTTTTTTCAGTAACATTGTTTACATTATTTATCGAGAATAATTAATCAATTTGCTACCGTAAAATAATTAATCACTTGTTAAGCACGTACTTTATGCTTTATGTCATATAATTGACATTTCAACAAAGAAATAAATTAGCATGAAAAATGTGCCATATATGAAATTGTATAGTATAGTCAGACGATTTGTTCAGGATCATGAAATAATAATCTCTGATAATAGTTTTGCTCCTAAAAATTGTAAAACTACATATATCACCCCATTTTTACCAACTAGCTCTTACTACGGAAATTTATAATTTCAAGAGCGTTGAAAGGTTACAAATACGCCTTAATTGGACACCTTGTAACTCGCAAACAGTATTTACAATTTTTATCAACTGCAATTACACATATGTAACTGTAATAGACATTTAGTGACATATAATTTTCCATATTAGATACTACAAATTTTAAGTGAAAGGAACGACTACACATACCAGATCACCGTTAATTAAACACTACAAGTGCTCCAGTTTTTGAAGCTTTTAAGCACGCTAAAACTCAATATGTGAGTGCTAAACGTTGGACCTAAATAATAAAAATCTCATTAGGAGTTTTCGTATTCTTATTTTGTGCAATATATTCAGGTATAAATAAATTATTTAGTTCATTGTAAAAGCAATAAATATTTGCCAAACAATTTATGTCATAGCGATAATATATGAGCAAAATTATTTAAACTGATATGTAAAATACCAACCACAATTTTAAACCAATGACAATAAGTTAAAAAAAAATCAAATTTATCCTTGGCCTAGGAACATTTCAACATTTTGATACAACCAATGGTACTATGTCATAAATAGTCGTTCGTACTGTAGAAACACGTTAGTGTCTTATATAAAATTCAAATGGACAATAAAATTAAACACACTTAATTATAATTAATTTGCAACAATTATCGTCACTGTTATCTCATAAACTGACCATCGCAAACCGTAATAAACCTAACACTAAAAATAACCACACTTATGTTACAAGTGAAACTAACTTTTTCCTCTTTTGTAGGAGATCAACAAACGGCGGCAACATCCTGGGATGGTCTCGATTTTACCTCAGGTTCAAACTTCTTCCGGTCAGAACATGGTGTTCTCCAAACCCACCCCTCCCTCAAATACACGGGTAACCCTGGATCCTTGGGAAAATTCCAGGACGAGCTGAAACGCAACCCTTCGTTATCGTCGCCCCACGAATGTGCCAGAGCTTGCAGAGAGGGTGAACCACCCAGAATCTGCTACTACCACTTCACCCTTGAATACTACACAGTCCTTGGAGCGTAAGTTCCAGTTGCTTAATTTAAGTCGTTAGAAACCCTAGTCATATAAGCAATTACATGAAGATACACGTGTTAGCACGGAAGTAATTGGTTTGGACGATAGATTCGATGCATAATTTATTTGGCTTCTTTTGTAATGAATACCAATCTTTCAGAGCCTGTCAAGTGTGTACACCCAATGCTACGAATGTGATGACGTCGAGTTGCCAGTGTGTTTTGGCTGATGGTGTCGAAAGGGGGATTTTGACGGCGAATAGGATGGTTCCTGGACCTAGTATTCAAGTGTGCGAGGGTGATAAGGTTGTGGTGGACGTCGATAACAGAATGGAGGGTATGGAGGTGACCATTCATTGGCACGGAGTCTGGCAACGAGGGACGCAGTATTACGATGGCGTACCGTTTGTAACGCAATGTCCGATCCAGCAAGGAAATGTCTTCAGGTAATTGTCGTTAAACTTAGCTTTTACGCGATACTAATGCTAGCTGGATACCAACACACATTAATTAATTATTGAACTTTCTGTGGAATTCCTTAAACAGCGGTGTCCTTCCATTAAACCAATTAGAAGGGGGACATCCGTTGAATTTTGCAAACGCGAAGAATCCCATTAATCCTCTAAATTATCATAATAAAGCCAAGGCGAAATATTTTGACTTATTGCATGTAAATTTATTGAAAAAAAAGCAACTATCACTGCTGCAATTTCCGTTCGAAATGTCAGCCGTACATCTTTTTTTAATAGCTCGCTAGTTAATTTTAATCCTCTGCATAAATGTCAACACTTATTTATTACAAATAACTCTATTCGAAGAAAACCTATTTTGCTACTTTTGTAGGAATCTCGGGAGAAATTAGCAAGTTTTCTTCAATTAGCCTCAAAATGTTCTCTCGTGACATGCGAACGAACAATTTTACTGTCGTGAACACATTGTGTACCTCCATTTATCATTTTTAATAAACGTAACGCAAATTACGCAGATTAAGCAATGATTGTCATAAACATTTCCCACATTTCTCATCCGTCTTGCAATCGCTGAACTTGATCCCGATTAAATTATGCGGAAGATACGCAGACTCTGTGATTTACGTAATTTGATTTCGATCATTTCCGGCAGCACTATAATCAAGGAAAAATATATAGTGCGGACTAATCAGACTGTCTTGATTGATTACTGATGAGTGAAGTACCAGTTATTATTAGATTTTCCTCTGGTAATTCTTATGAATGTTGCAACACCCACTTCGAGCCGTCTTTTGGGGGATTACAGCTTATTACAACTTTCCAGATATTACTATTTGCTGTATTTACCCGACAAACTTGGTGAAGACACCATTTGGTCGAAACCGGTCCATCAAAATAAAATTTGTCAAGAGAAAGCGTACATGCATACCTACACCACAATCAACCTCTACCAACACTTACTCATTCAGGAAAAGTTCACTCGTGAATCATGAAATTACCCATCAACACAACAAAACAACTATAATCACAAAAAGCTCAATTCTTTACTGTGCTTTTTATGATTCAATATAAACACCCACAATCATAGACACACTTTAACACTTCACCACGCGCCTTTCCAACGCCTCAAACTACAAAAATCGACCCTCCACTCCAAAAAACGACGCAAAGAACGTTTAATTTAATAAGCACTTGCTCGTACAATTTTATAGTCAGGAAGCGTTATTATACGCTGTTTCACTTCATTAACTCCCAATAAATCAATCGCCTTATGTCATAATACCATATTTCAGATACCAATGGGTAGCCGGAAACGCTGGCACTCACTTCTGGCATGCGCATACCGGTTTACAAAAAATGGACGGTCTGTACGGCAGCATTGCCATCCGACAGGCGCCTTCCAGGGACCCCAACAGTAACCTCTACGATTTTGATTTGACCACACACGTCATGCTTTTGAGCGACTGGATGCACGAAGATGCCGTTGAGAGATTCCCTGGAAGACTGGCTGTTAACACCGGACAAGATCCCGAAAGCTTGCTGATCAATGGAAAAGGACAATTCAGAGATCCCAATACTGGATTCCAGACGAACACTCCTCTGGAAGTTTTCACGATCACACCTGGAAAGAGATACAGGTTCAGGATGATCAACTCTTTTGCTTCGGTGTGTCCAGCGCAACTTACGATTCAAGGGCACGATTTGATTTTGATTGCCACTGACGGAGAACCTGTACACCCTGTGCAAGTCAACACCATCATATCGTTTTCAGGTGGGTACTAAAGTTCAACGATGAACATCTTGATTTAGAGTTAGCTTTCGCAGTATAGTTCAAGCCAACTCTGAGTAAAAACGTTTTCGACACGTAAATATTTCGAGCTCAAAACGTCCAACTTTCGTAAAAACTCGATTTTTCAGTTGACCTCTCGTCACGCGCGCGTATACATCTGAAAGTGAATGTCTAATTAACCGAAAGTGCAAATGCATGTTGGGTGGGAGGTCTGAAAAATGTCTCAGCCGTCAATGTACCTATTTGCTCAACGGTGGTCATAATAAGCAATTAGAATGCGGTCGCAACGTAAATATGCTTCACAAATTACACAGATCCATGAATATTAATAAGAACCAGGAGGTTGTTGTCACGTTCTCTTTCGGCTAGCTAATTTCAAATAAATTTAAAAGACATTCTTACACAAGACGCGCTTTAAAAATTAACCAGGTCATTCGTCATTTCGAGCGCATTCGTTGCACAGTAATTTTTTCGATCGATTAAGTAAACACGTGAAAAATTTAGCACTGACACTGGAATTTCAGGTGAAAGATACGATTTCGTCATCAATGCTAATCAAGCGCCAGGGGCGTACTGGATTCAGCTTAGAGGGTTGGGAGAGTGTGGTATTAGAAGAGTTCAGCAGTTGGCTATCTTGAGGTATGCTAGAGGACCGTACCAGCCTTCCACGGCTGCCCCTACCTACGACTTTGGTATTCCTCAGGGTGTGGTAAGTACGAATTGTAAATAATACAGAACGCGATAGTATTTGAAACACCGATGCTACTGTACATATCGACATGTAAAGATCTGGGGCTTGTCGAGTAGAGTTTTGATAGAACGGTGCTGGTAGAGTAGAAAAACAAATGTACAATAAAATTGTCGAGTATATGTAGTATAAACACTTGGGGGTGTATGTAATGTACAGTGTAAATAGATATAAAAGCGACCTCCCCACAGGTTTTAAATCCACTGGATGCTCGATGCAACGAACCAAGAGACGACGCCATCTGCGTGAGTCAGTTGAAATTTGCTCTTTCCATTGACAAGGGAATTTTAAGAGAGAAACCCGACGTTAAAATTTTCTTACCATTCAGGTTTGCTCTGTACACCCCTGAACAACTGTTCCAACCGCACCAATACACAGCTCACTTAGGTAAGTCGGATTAAAGGAATCAACAATGTTTGCTAATTTATTGATGTCTAGTTGCTCCAAATGGAGACCACGTGCGAAGTTTGATCGACGGAATTTCGTACAGAACTCCTACCTCTCCTCCGCTTTCGCAAATTGACGATATCGACGATCAAGAGTTCTGCAACGGCGATAATTTACCTCCAGGTGGTTGTGGAACGCAAGGATGCACCTGCACCCACAAAGTCGACATTCCGCTCAATGCCATCGTAGAAGTCGTGCTTGTAGATGAAGGTAAGACCTACATATAATATTAAAGCCCTTGCTATTCAGCCAAATATACATCGATATCACACAATATATCGAATTTTTCCTTTTCAGTACAACAACCCAATCTCAGTCACCCCTTCCACTTGCACGGCTACGCCTTCAACGTAATCGGTATCGGTAGATCCCCCGACCGAAACGTGAAGAAAATCAACTTGAAGCACGCTCTAGATTTAGATAGGCAAGGTCTGCTGCACCGCCAATTCAATCTACCTCCAGCTAAAGACACGATCGCCGTGCCAAACAACGGATACGTTGTGTTGAGATTCCGCGCTAACAATCCCGGTTACTGGCTATTCCACTGTCACTTCTTGTTCCATATAGTGATAGGAATGAATTTAATCCTCCATGTTGGCACACATGCCGATCTGCCGCCCGTCCCACCCAATTTCCCGACGTGTGGTAACCACTTACCACCAATGTTAATTTAATAGGGTCTAATTCTAGGTTCAAGTTCGCAGTGTGGTCAGGTCGATAGACTTGAGCATATTTCGAGTGAACCGCAACTTAAGTTACCTTCACCAAATTTGTTTGTTTGTTTCGCTGTGAAAATTTATTTTCGATCTTGCCATCCCAAAAATTTCCCAAGCTAGTATTACTTGATGTAATTTATATTATTTATCTTTAAATGGTTTTTATTCGCCATAATTAATTTAGGTAAGTATAAGTAGTCTTGACCTCTTCAACTACTGTAGAAATTACAATAGGTGCTGTATATAATTGGCCAAGTGGCGACTGTAGACTTTATGTAAATACCACGTTTATAAATTGCAAATTTCTTTTTCCTTCTATTATGATACTGAGTTTTCGAATTTGCAGTTTAGAACGAGTCTACCTACTTGTAATCAGTATTTCAAAAAACCTATATATTTTTTTAAAAAAATTGGAAAATGACTTAAGTAGTGACTTAACCCAGATTCCTAAACTGAAAGTATTGTACAGATTTAAAGTTTCACACTAACACCAGTTATTTGAGATTGTACTAGTCTTCCACAGTCTTTAATAACTAAAGAGTTACTGTTATTTTTATAAAATATGTATTATAAAAACTTACAATAAAAAATGTTAATCAATGTGTATATTTGCTTGCTTCTTCGCACGTGTACAAATCCGCTTCCTCCTCAAGTGTACATACCCCCTGTATATACGTGTACATAGCTCTGTAAATACAAAAATGGTAGGTATCCAATTCACCCCACAGCAATAACCTTAGACGCTCCTTCTATTCAGGTCTTAAACCCCCTTGACGCCATCTGCAATAGACCACGAAAAGACGCCGTCTGCGTAAGCCAGTTACGAAACGCTAGGAAAGTCGACGAAGGAATTTTGGAAGAACGACCGGACGTTAAAATTTTCTTACCTTTCCGATTCTTGTTCTATAGACCTGAGCAGCTTTTCCGACCACACACTTACAATAAGTTCTTAGGTACTTAGTGAGACGATCATTACCAACCCTTAACCACAAATCACCGATTCTTTGTGACTAAGGGGTGGCTATGAGAATTCTCCGAACACACTATACTTCACCCCTTTCCAGCTGCTGTCGGTGGTGACCACGTCATCAGTTTAATAGACGAGATTTCATTTGAGTTCCCTCCGTCGCCTCCACTGTCACAAATCCACGATATTCCTCAAGAGCAGTTCTGTAACGGTGACAACAGGCCAGCAGAATGTGGAAACAACTGCATGTGTACTCACCAAGTTGATATTCCACTAAACGCAGTTGTTGAAGTAGTACTAGTCGACGAAGTACAGTCTCCTAACTTGAGTCATCCGTTCCATCTGCACGGATACGCCTTCAACGTTGTAGGAATTGGCAGATCGCCCGATCAAAACGTGAAGAAGATCAATCTGAAACACGCACTTGACTTGGACAGAAGAGGTTTGCTGCATAGACACTTTAACTTACCTCCGGCGAAAGATACGATCGCTGTACCAAATAACGGTTACGTTATATTTAGATTCAGGGCCGACAATCCAGGTGACTTGAAATTTTGTTGGGGTGTTTGTTTGATTGTTTTTTTTTAGGGTACTGGTTGTTCCACTGTCACTTCTTGTTCCATATACTTATCGGAATGAACTTAATCATCCATGTAGGTACACAAGCCGATCTGCCTCCAGTTCCACACAACTTCCCCAAGTGTGGGAACCATCTACCACCTATATCATTCCACTGACAGTGATATTAAGTGCTATCTAGTAAAAAAAACTTTATGAAATTAGTGGAAGTCTGTATGTGTGTTGTTTCTGTTGATATTTCCAGTTGTTAAAATTTTTCTTTTGTTGTATTTAGTGTTTTTTTTTTATTTATTATGTACAACGTTTTCTAAAGGTACCTACTAGTTTCATAATCGGTTACTCATGCCATGTTATCTACTTTGTGGAAATTTCTGAGATTTATTTTTGTACTAGTCGATTAGTACTCCTCTATTATATTATAGTTGTGAGATGTGTGTGTGCGTGTGTTAGATTTAATTAACATGAATTGTGAGATTATTGTACTTACTATAGTTAACAAATACTGTACAATGTGATGTAAGTTAATAAACTTTCATCGACCATTGGTGGTACTTGCTAAAATATAATTAATACATAAAAAAATTAAGAGAACAGACAATTTAGGAATGCTATTGACCATTAATTTGTTTATAATTACAATAAATATTTATTTGTTTGTTTATTCAACTTTTTGTGTTGCCGGACTTATTTAGTGAATAGTCACTTTGAGGAACCTTATTTATTTATTTGTTTATTTAATTATTGTGGGCAACGGAATAAAATCACCGGACAAATAAGTGTTAAGACAAAAAATTGGTCGAAAGGTATTTCAACAGAACAGACTGTTGAATTACAGTCTAACAAATCCTGGTTAAAATTCAAATTATAAAATTATCCTCTACAGGTTTCACATTCTTAAAAAAAAAACAGTTGCAGCCGTGAGAAGATTTCACATTCCTTAAAAAAAGACAGTTGGGGCTCTTAAAAAAACCAGTTGGGCTCACGAAAAGGTTTACATTCATAAAAAAAATATAGCTGAGACCCCCGAGAGGGTTTCATTCTTTAAAAAAATTACAGTTGGGATCCTCGAGACAGCTTCACCTGCTATACAAAAACACAGTTGGGGCCCCCGAGAAGGTTTCACCTTCATTAAACAAAGACAACATTCTTAAAAAAAGTTGGGCATGGTTTATATTCTTAAAAAATATAGTTCGGAACCCCGAGATTTCACATTTTTAAAAAAAGACAGTTGGGACCCTCGAGAAGGTTTCACCTGCTATAAAAAAAGACAGTGGGGGCCCCCGAGAAGGTCTCACTGTCTTTAAACAAAGACAATCGGGACCCCCGAAAAGATTTGTATTCTTAAAAATATACACTTATGACCCCGAGAAGGTTTCACATTCTTAAAAAAAAAACAGTTGGGACCCCTGAAAAAGTTCGACCTGCTATAAAAAAAAACACAGTTGGGGTTCCCGAAAAGGTTTCACCTTCTTTAAACAAAGACAATTGGGACCCCCGAGAAGGTATCACATTCTTAAAAAAAAGTTGGGTCCCCGAGGTTTACGTTCTTAAAAAAATATAGTTGGGACCCCCGAGAAGGTTGCACCTGCTATAAAAAAAAGACAGTTGGGGTCCTCGAGAAAGTTTCGCCTTTAAATAAAAACAATTCAGACCTCCGAGAAGGTATCACGTTGTTAAAAAAAAGTTGGGCCCCCGACAAGGTTTATATTCTTAAAAAATATGGTTGGGACCCTTGAGAAGGTTTCACATTCTTAAAAAACAGATACTTGGGACCCCCGAGAAGGTTTCACCTGGTATCAAAAAACCAGAGTTGGGGTCCTCGAGAAGGTTTCACCTTTTCTAAACAAAGACAACTGCGACCGCTGAGCAGGTTTACATTCTTAAAAAAATATTATTGGGACCTCCGAGAAGGTTTCACATTCTTAGAAAACAGACAGTTGGGACGCCCGAGAAGGTTTCACCTGCTATGAAAAAACACAGTTGGGATCCCCGAGAAGGTTTCATCTTCTTTAAACAAAGCTAGCTGAGAGCACCGAGAATGTATCACATTCTTAAAAAAAGTAGAAGCCCCCGAGAAGTTTTAGATTCTTAAAAAACATAGTTGGGACCCCCGAGAAGGTTTCAGATTCTTAAAAAAAGGTGGATTCCAAAGAAGGTTTACATTCTTAAAAAAATATAGTTGGGAGCCCCGAGAAGGTTTCACCTGCTATAAAAAAAAAAGACAGTTGGGGTCCCCGAGAAAGTTTCGCCTTTAAACCAAAACAATTCAGACCTCCGAGAAGATATCACACTGTTAAAAAAAGTTGGGCCCCCGACAAGGTTTATATTCTTAAAAAATATGGTTGGAACCCCTGAGAAGGTTTCACATTCTTAAAAAACAGTCATACTTGGGATCCCCGAGAAGGTTTCACCTGCTATCAAAAAACCACGGTTGAGGTCCTCGAGAAGGTTTCACCTTTTTTAATCAAAGGCGACTGGGACCACCAGAACGGTTTACATTCTTAAAAAAATATAATTGGGACCCCCGAGAAGGTTTATATTCTTAAAAATATATACTTATGACCCCGAGAAGGTTTCACATTCCAAGAAAACAGACAGTTGGGATGTTTTTCGAGAAGGTTTCACCTGCTATGAAAAAACACAGTTGGGGTCCCCGAGAAGGTTTCGCCTTCTTTAAACAAAGCCAACTGAGAACCCTGAGAATGTATCACATTCTTAAAAAAAAGTTAGGCCCCCGAGACGGTTTAGATTCTTAAAAAACATAGTTGGGACTCCTGAGAAGGTTTCAGATTCTTAAAAGAAAACAATCAGAACCCCCGAGAAGTTTTCATCTGCTATAAAAAGACAGTTGGGGTCCCCTAGAATGGTTCACCTTCTTGAAACCAAGACAGTTGGGACCCCCAAGAAGGTTTCATTTGCTGTAAAAACAGTTGGGATCCCCGAGAAGGTTTCACCTTCTTTAAACAAAGACAATTGGGACCCCCGAGAAGGTATCACATTCTTAAAAAAAGTTGTCCCGCCCGCCCGAGGTTTATTATATTCTTAAAAAAATATAGTTGGGACCCCCGAGAAGGTCTCACCTACTATAAAAAAACACAGTTGGGGTCCAACGAGAAGGTTTCACCTTCTTTAAACAAAAACAACTGGAACCCCCTAGAATCTATCACATCCTTAAAAAAAATTTGGACCTCCGAGTATGTTTAGATTCATAAAAAATAGAGATGGGACCCCCGAGAAGATTTAGCATTCTTAACAAAAAGACAGTTAGAAGCCCGAAGAAGGGTTCACCTGCTATCAAAAAAAAATGTTGGGGCCTCCGAGGTTTCACCTTCTTTAAACAAAGACAACTGGGACCCCCGAGAAGATATCACATTCTTGAAAAAAAGTTGGGCCTCCGAGAAGGATTATATTCTTAAAAAAGATAATTGGAACCCCCGAAGTTTCACTTTCTACAAATAAAAAAGAGAGTTGGGATCCTCGCGAAGGTTTCACCTTCTTTAAACAAAAACAACTGGAACCCCCGAGAAGGTATCACATTCTTAAAAAAATTCGGGCCCCCAGAAGGTTTCACCTGCTATGAAAAAACACAGTTGGGATCCCCGAGAACCTTTCACCTTCTTTAAACAAAAACAGCTGAGACCCCTGAGAATGTAACGTTCTTAAAAAAAATTACGCCTCCGAGAAGGGTTACATTATCAAAAAAAGAAAATTGGAACAGGTCAGACCCCCGAAGTTTCACCTTCTAAAAAAGACAGTTGGGTCCCCCGAGAAGGTTGCACCTTCTTTAAACAAAGACAACTGGGACTCCTAAGAAGGTATCACATTCTTAATCACCCAGCATCACCCAGCATTAGATATTTTTATTCAAACTAACTCAGTGCTGCCTCAGTTCTTCAGAGTGATCTTGATGCAGTAACTTGCTGGTGTTCGACAAACGCGTTGAAATTAAATAATTCCAAATGCCATGTTATGTCTTTTAGTAATAAGTTAAAGACTATGATTTATCCGTATCGTATTGGTAATACTCAATTAAAAAAAGTATCTAACATTAAGGACCTAGGAGTTACTTTTGATAGCAAATTTAACTTTAATGAGCATGTTCTTGAAGTTATTGCGAAATGTCATAGACTATTTGGTTTTATGTATCGCAATTGCAGAGGATTTTCCAATGTAAATAAATGCGTTGAAATGACTATACTATGCATTTATTAGATGTAGATTAGAATACGCCACACTCATTTGGAATCCTATTTATAAAATATATAATAATCTCTTAGAGTCCATCCAAAGAAAGATGTTAACATTTTTGTCTTTTATACTTGATGGGGTATACCCCATAATAAGAGGTTATGATTACCATCTTCTTTTGGCGAGATTCAATTTTAATTCACTAGAAACACATCGCATGTTCTTAATAATAAAATTTTTATACAACTTATTAAATAATAAAATAGGTTGTAATTCACTCCTAGGCCAAGTAAATTTTTTTGTTCCGCGTCTCAATTCGAGACAACATATGTTATTCTATCCCAGGGGTGGGATTTTCTCGATCGAAGTGATAAATTATCACTTGCGATAAATGTCACTACGTAGCTTTTAAATGCAAAAGTTTGCATTTATTATTTGCATATAAGCTTATTAACTGCTCAAAAGTTTACAATTACCTTAATTAATTTTAAGAACTAATGACTCAGAATTACGATTTTGAACTTCTATTTTGACATAAATTTCGAGGTAATGTCTCCAAAATTTATCACTTCACTCAGAACTATCGAGAAAAATTCACTCCATGAAGACTTGATTTCGTGAAAGGCCCGCGAAAAATTTAAAAATTCAAGATTTGGCCTTGGTTGTGATCGTCTAACAAATGGGAACCTACGTTGTGTTTTTTTTTTTTTTTTGAAAATTGGCGGGAAGACGTTCTTTCATACAAGTGCATACACTGCGTGTGAGTTGAGAGCACAAGAAATTATAGACAAAATTTAGGGAGAGGCCACAATGGGACCCTTCCTTAGGAGGAAAAGTAACGAAGAACGAAAGGGACTCAGCGTGCCCTTCTGATGACTCCGCAGGGCCAAGGCATCATCGGTCTTCATTCCCCAAAACCCCCTAGGGCTTTATTCACAGATATATTACATTTCAAACACATTAAGATATATGAAAAAAGGACACTCGCGAATTGACAAACATACACATATGAAAAACGAACAAACACAAAATTCTATACGTCTGTTTGGAGTCAATGCGAATATTTGAATATCACAAATTTAATAAAAAAATGAATGGAGTGATATATCACAAGTACAGACGCATCATATTTTGTACATTTTAGATAGGATTTATTCGGCAAACTTTTGAGCTGACGTCATCAAGTTTTTGGAGGGGATAACCAAATATATTTTGACTAAAGATTTATGATGCTCTTTAGAGCCTTAAAACATCTGCAACATTTTAAAACATTCGGGTTAGCAGATTCAAAATTAAATTGCAAAATGTTGTTTTATGATTTTGATTTTTTTTCCAAAAATCTGGACGTTTCGGGTAAAAACTGAATTCGGAGTCGTAAACTACATGTGTAGGACTATGTTATTTTATACAATTTAAGACCCATTTACTATGTACAATTTTGAAGTGACGTCATCGCATTAGTGGTGGGGATGATTAGACAAATTTTGGTTAGCGTTTTACCATCTACATGATATTCCTAATATAAGTACAAATTCACAACAATCGGTCCAGTACTTTCGGAGATTATCTGTCTAATAAAAATCCGGGACGGCAGACTGACAGACGGACAGACGGACAGACAGACGGAAATGGGAGACCTATTTCTTCGTATTCTAGGAGTCATGAAAGATCGAGAAAACGTAAAAGTAGAGAGTCGGCCGACGGACTCGATTACAATACTGCCTTTGCTTACGCTCGGGAAGTAACAAAGCAAAAACTGAATCAAGTAACTGGATGCAAATACACAAGTTGTTACGGGCGTGTGGCGGCAGATTTTAAGGTTACGGCAGTTAACCGGAGCACAACAAAAGTACCCCTGAGGCGTTGTAGCATAAGCGGAGTTTGGGGCTACCGGTCTGGAGCTGTTCTTCCCCCATGACGATGATTCTCTATCACAAAGCCTACCCGCACGCATATTTCCATTACGAACGTGCCCTGCGAAACTAGGCCATTACGGTCGCCAGACCCGCAAGTGGATCTCGACTATTGGTCCAAGTCGAGAGCACTACAACATCGGCGGCCGCCCCTGAATCTATCCAAACCTGTGGGCTTGTAGAGGTCGCCAGCTCGACTAAGAACCGCACTTCGCTTCTGCCACGTTTTCTGTGTCATTTAACCTCAATTCCATTTTTAAATATTCAATCTCCTAGAACTCTCATATTAACAACAACTGAACAAGTGTTAAAGTTTCAAAGAGCAATAAACAACATTTAAATTCGCCATATAATCTTGTGAAATTTTAAACAATAAATAATTCTTATGTGAGATTAAAATTGGACATCAAATAATTTATACGATAGAAAGATTCATCAACAAACTATTTACAAAACAAAACTTAGCAAGAATTTATGAAACAAAAGATCTGGTGTGAAATAAACTTATACAAACAGAAATATTATGTGAGGTTAAAACTGTAGAACATTAAATTTACGTTCAATTAAAATTATACAACAAATAAAACTACTGAAGTTAAAACTGTGAGATTGAGAAATGTTGTATGTGGTGGAAAATTGCAAGTTAACAAAATTTATAGGAGATTGATATTTGCCACACTTTATCAACGGTTCAAACAAAAAGTTTACATTATGTTAAATTATGTCTTGATCTAAGTGATTGGTTACTTCAAGAAAACAATTCACTTTGAGGGTTTAAAATACCGCGAACTGGTTACCCCAACAAAACACATAATAAACAAACACAAAAATATCCAATCATCGCTCCGAGGGAATAAGCGTCTCGGTGATGTAAATTTTAAAATCCTTGCGAGGAAAAAGCATCTTGGTGATGTAGTTAGGGAAATAGACTATAGCTTACGTTCAGGAAATAAAAATTAACAATGATTTCGTTACATGTACACACAGAAGTAGTGTAAGTTGACTACATACCCTGTATAAAATAAAAATACATAGAGTGACAAAACGAAAAGGGCCATCACGTGAGTTGCGCAGTAAAGCAAATTACGTTCGTCGAGTCTATTCATAGCTCTCGGAGGATGGAAACATAGGGCAGTAGCGGCGTTAATTTGTCTTACTTTTGTACTGTCTTCGTATGTCTGGTGCAAGGGTTTTGTGTCTCCTATTTTTTAAATTATTATTATTTATTTTGTCACTTTGTATTTATTAGCAAGAAGAATTTTGTTTAATAGGGTCCTCAGAGCATTTATTACTTTAATTACATTTTATGATAAATCAGTCACGCCACTGGTAAGAGATAGGCGCGTATCTGAACTTGCACCCAAGTCAGCTTTCGTCCTGCTTGGCACTCTACCTACACTGACCGGCAAAAGAAACCGGCCAGCCCGCAAAAATTTCACAAAACCCCTTTAAAAAATATTAATTTAACTAGTGATTGTTAATTTATTAAAGAACCATTCACTATTGATCTACAAATTAGCAAAAAAAGAAGACAAATAAACGCAGAATTAAATTTAATTTAACAAAATAACAGAAACATACCAAGTACGAAATTTTCTCAATTAAAACAACAAAGGAGGTTGTTGTAAACAGTGTTTGCGTCATTTGATTATAAGTTTGGCAGTTAATAAACGTTTTCACGCGGAAACAATGCCGTTAACTCTTACAGACGTATCTCAAATTGTCGCTCTGTTTCTGTTATTTTGTTAAATTAAATTTAATTCTGCATTTATTTGTCTTCTTTTTTTGGCTAATTTATTCATCATGTGTCAATAGTGAATGGTTCTTTAATAAAATAACGATCACTAGTTAAATTAATAATTTTTAAAGTTTGGCTTTACGAAATGTTTCAGGGTGGCCGTTTTTTTTGCCGGTCAGTGTATATCAAAAACGACCATTATTTGCTGGTCTGTAATTGTAATGAGAAACCACTTTGGCACTTTTTCACTAGCCTGTGAAATATGTTTCGAGTGTTTCTTGAAGTGTCTTGACACTAGAAACAACAAAATATTGACACAATTAGATAATCAACGAAAAGGACGCTGCTGTTAATATGCAAAAGAGTTAACACAATACAATTCACTTGTTTTTAAAGAATAAAGAAACAGCGGCACTTTAAAATAAAACTTGAAAATATTTGCGATGTATGCGAAAATCTACATTTTCAGAACCACAGAAAACGTGTTAAATAATAACTACAGAAATAAAAGTAAAATGTTTATTCATCGACAATAATATACAACAAAAACGTATCACATTTCTTCGCAAATCTTGCACCAGCGCTTCCCAACCCACCTCAACCGTCGAATCTGCAACCAAAACGTTAGTACACACACATACAAAATAAATTACACAACGGAATGACGCCGACGACCTTCCAGCACTTTTTTAATTGCTGACATAGCTTTAATTCAGTTAAATTTCTACTAAAGCCACATCAACAACTCAAAACTTGCCAGCATCTACTTTCCGACGAATTTTCCATACTTCCAGCGAATGTTCGATCTAGTCACAAATCGAAAGCATGCGACTCGATACGAACATCCGAAAAAAATATGAATTTTAGAACTTCTCTCTTCTTTGTTGGTTTCGTTGATTGTAGCCACCACTGTGAAGTAACTAATGGCTGTGATATGATAAAAAACAACAAATCACACCAATAGTTCCTCCACAGTAGCGGCCTTCGGGGCTCTTGGAGATAGTACGCACTATCAGGTCTTGGCGACTTAGTCGTGTAATTTTAAATCACTCACACGGCTAGATCACCAAAGAACTGATAATACACATGAAACACCACAAACAATATATATAAAAAATAAAACACTATGATGGTGAGATTGTAAAGTTCATAGTGAGTACCGTTCGTACTACGGTTGAAAATGCGTCCGCACTTGCAGTACCCACTACAAATCCTTTACAGACTTTGTGACTTTAGTGTAGATAAATCTCAACATCAATTGTGAGATAATTCCGTACTACTTTTGAAAAAACAGCAGGGACGGAAAATCACACAAGAGATATTAAGAAAATGATGCACGAGTTAAAAAATATTTACTCACCAAAATATTTACAAAAACAAAGAAATTAAACCCCAAATAGCCGGCTGTTCGATCCGTACTATGAGAGCGCAACTACATAGTACAGAAAGAACCAGCCGTGATTTACGAGTTTATTACAAATCAAACTTCACAAACTTCAAGGGAAATTTTCGGTCACCACACGTCAATACTTCCATCTGTCGCAAATCCGAAATGACGCGAAAATATTCCCTTGTGAGATCTTATATACTACTAAAGCTTAGGGTAGCGGGTGGTAGATGGAGTTGGGGGGAAACACAATCCTTGCAGGTAAATTTAAAACGTAACCAACGAAAACAATGCTACTCTAAAATACAAAGAAAAAGGCAGAAAAAAACAAAAGAAAGAGAAATATTACAGATAAAGACTGGAAGAAAAAACAATGTCTCTTTTTATTAATTTGATCGAAGTGTTAAATTTGTCTTCCAAGTCTGTGTTCCCGATTGTTTTCGATGCCTGCACCATTTGTCGCAACAACTCCTCTAATCTACGCATACATCTAACTATCGACCCTTCGAAAATTTCCGTCATTTTGCACAACTCGCTAAAAGATGCACCGTTGCACCAGGAAAAGACAACGTCCATTAAAAATGGTTTGAAACGCTCAACATAGGAATCTTCCTCTAGCGGTATACGGGCTTCGGTACTTACTTTTGCTATTCTTCGAGCAAGTTCCTGTGAAAAATTAAGGTTTACACTCATCACTAGTTCTTTATGTTGACTGAGACGGTTAAAGCGCGTCTACAGCAAGTGTTTCAATCGTGATAACAATGGCGGCCTTTTTGTCAAAAAATTAAAGAAAACAACTGTAATTCTGTATTGCCGTTAGATTCCTAACGCGTTCCCGTAAGCAAAGTCCGAAATTGTATCATAATCGAATCAACGTAATGCAGTATTTGCGATTAGACTTTAAAGTGTAGATAAAAAGATTTAGAAGTATTGATCATCTCTAAAATTTTATCAAATTTGCAGCAATCTCGACAGTTGTAGACAAATTTATCTTTTTATTGGTACGACCTATAAAAATTAATTAAATTTGATTACGAAAATAATTTTTTTCACTAGCAGCCTGGACGCATGCAAATGCCGACTCATTTAGTGGTAGCAAATTCAACTTTTGCTACCACGGGTTCAAAAAGAAAAATTGAGGTTATGTACGCAATGTTTGATGTGATTATTTCTTAAAAAATGAACAAATGTGTGCTACAAACATTACTTGAGTATACGCATGGTAGTTGGTAGACGGTAGAAGATAAAATGATTAACTCAGCGACAAGTATAAACGGTTTTCTTTGTGTTGAAGATTTAGATCAAGTTTGATTAGAAATCAAAACAAAATCACGTTGCGTCAAAAAATTGAACGTTTATTTTTCAGTTTATTGTCTTATGGTTTCTACTAGTGAAAAAAATAGTATATTAACCACGGTTGCAAAGCCACTTCTAGACCTCGCACTTAGAGCCCTCGACGCTGCGCGTCTCGGGTTCTAATTTGCGCTCGGTCTAGAATGCTTGGCTCTGCAACCTTGGCTAATAATATACTATAATCGTACCTTCAAACCCAAAACTTTTAAAATCATCGTTTAATTAAATGGGCAATTAAAATAGAGTGAAAAAAACTGTTCTAAGGTAATTTCGCACCTGAAGTACATACAATGAAACATATCCATCAATTGAACAAAACTAGGAGTATAAAATTTGCTTGCGAAATGTAAAAAACCGTGCTACGCTATGTTTCAAATGAGTTTTTACTTTTAATGACATCATCAATTTTTGTGGAGAAATAACAAATATATTTTGATTAACAATTTACCATGCTTACAGTAACTTTAAACCGTCTGCAAGCTTTCAGAGCATTCGGTTTTGCAGATTTTTCAAAAATCTTGACGTCTCGGGTAAAAGTCAACTCGGATTCATAAAATACATGTGTAGGAGTGTTATTTTATACAATTTAAAACTGATTTATTATGTAATTTACTATGTACTATTTTCACGTGACGTCACATTATTTGTGGGGATGATTAGACAGTTTAGTTAGCATTTTACCATTTACATGATATTCATAAAATTTGAGGACAATCGGTCCAGTAATTTCCGACATTGTCTATCTAACAAAAATCGTCACGGACGGTGGACAACTGGACAGACAAACGAAACGGGAGATCCATTTTTTCGTACTCTCGGGGTCATGAACCATGACAAAATAGTCCAGTCGCCCGATGGACTCGATTACAATACTTCCTTAGCTTACGTTCGGGAAGTAAAAAAACGAATTAATACCAACTAGATTTTTTTACAGTATTTATATTCGTTTTGGGGTTCATCAGAATCAATAGACTTTATTACTTCAAAAGAGGAACAAAAAATAATAAAAAATACCGGCTGCCTTATACATATTTTTCAATGCTTGTATGTATTAAATTGCCCAAAATTAAAATGTTGAAAACCGATTTTCTTTAATTTTTTTCAATAAAAAAAAGTTTGCATAACTTTTCAAACTAATGTCCCATTTGTTGGCTAGTGCCGAAGGTTTTGAAAATGGTAAAATGTGAAAAAAATTAGAACAGAATGATACCCATTGTATAAGGAAGAAAATATAACAAAAATAAAAGGAAAAATAATTTACGGGCGATCTGAAGTCGGGAAGTGGAAGGGAGTGAGCTTTTAAGGGTAGAAAACGGTTTCTCACGATTTCCGACAAAACTAGACGTCCTATCGAAAATAAAAAGATCTACAACGTTTGTGTTTACACTTTTTTAACATAACCTCAAAATTTATGCGAAAAATGCAAATAAGCGAGTTTTTGGTTTTTTATTTTAATCTCCCACAAAAAAATGTTTTTTTTTTTCACTAAATTTGGTGAAAACTTACCTATTTATGTGCCAAACTGACTGTAATTTTTTTATTCAAGATATTTATTTTTTCCCCTTATTTTGATTTAATATCGAAAAAGCAACCTAATTTTCAATCGAAAATTCTTAGTCAAAATATCTGCTTTTTCAAAAAAATCGGTGTGCTTTTTGTTCATTGAAATCTCTACTTTCTGATGGTGTGGTGTTTATTAAAATTTACACTCTAATTATGGAGTGTGACGATAAAAATCGGTAAAATTCAAAATTACACAACGGCTTTATTTGAAAAGGTAATTATAATTTATTTCTTTATTTTAATTTGATTTTTCATTTAACTACCAAAATATTCACTAGAAATAATTTATATGGCAAAACAACGTTTGCCGGGTCGGCTAGTTAGACGATAAAAATTTGTCAAATTTGGGCAATATTTCTTATAAAAAACATGCAAACAAAGAAGATATCGCAAAGAATGGATTACAATTAATCAAATCGATTATTTTATAAATGTAAAAATGACAATATAACACTGAATCAATTAAGATTTCGAAAATCAATTGGCAAGAACTAAATCATCTTTCAGATTGGCAAATCTCCCACCAACAGAAGGCATGGATTTGCAATTTTTTAGTTTATCAATGTAACATGGAATCTTACTTTTTTCGAATAAATTTTAAAAATTTAAATAGCCCCAAATTTTACATGATGATTAAAAAAAAAAAAATTCGAATTCGAGTTTTGTTTTTCGTGAACATTTTCCATAGTAATATGTATTTTTTTTACACCATCAGATTTCAACGAACAAAAAGCACATCGACTTTAAAAAAAAAGCAAATATTTTGACGTGAGAATTTTCGATTGAAAATTTTTGTGCTTTTTCGATATTAAGTCAAAACTGGGGAAAAAAACAAATATTTTGAATACAAAAAATTACAATGAGTTTGGGACATAAAAAGGTAAGTTTTCACGAAATTTCGTAGAAAAAAAATTTGTGGGAGATAAAAATTAAAAAAAAAAAAAAAACTCGGTTACTTGAATTTTTCGCATAAATTTTGAGGTTATTATCCATTCACAATCTTTATACAGCCTGTTACAAAAAAGTACATTAATTTTAACTGGTAATAGAACTAATCCAAAGCAATTAAATTTGTAAATAACATTTTTTCGTAAACCCTTTCGTGATTGAGTTAAAATTAGTCAAAGATTTAATACAAATTCATCTACCCGCCCATGGCTAACAAAGCAGTTTCTTGCGGAGAGGGATAAGAAATGAACAGAACACGGAATAAAAAATGTAAACATTTCAATGCAGGACTAACAGGTAATGGAGACCTACCTGACCTGACCTGACCTGACCTACCTTGAAATCGCCAAAACTTCATAATAAATGTTCAAAATGGCCACGATTATTGTCTAGTCAACACTGAAGACGGCGGCGAAATGAGTCTTTGACTCTTTGTAACATGATTTCATTGTTTCGAATTGTTTCAGCAGAACGTATCACTCGTTCCCGCAAAATGTCAAGAATACCAAAATTCTTTATGCTTACATTGCATTTCCATACTAGCACCATGTCCGTGTATTCACTGTTCGAATAGCGGGGCATAACTTCACACAACGAAAAGTGAAAACACCGCAAAGCAAAGTCGAAAAGGAACTAACTGTTTTGAAGCTGATAAAACGTTATCGCTAACCAACTCGCCAAAAAATTGGGTAAAAACACTTTCCACCTGATGCATCGAAAGTGAAATTTACGGTCAACATTGAAGAAATGCATGGCCGGCTCGTCAAATAATGGGGGGTAAAACTATGACAAAAAAATTCGTTTTTGAAAAAATGCCAAATAGAAAAATGTTTTCTGTGGACGAGTTCTGTTCGTGGTTAAATTTAATGCACTTTTTTCTGTAACATGTTGTATAGTAAAGTATTTGATGATTTAGTGTTCAGTCTGTCAGTAGTCTGATTGACATTTGCTTTGAGCTGGACTGCCACTTTTCAACTTCATTTAGGCCCAATTCCACACCTTCTGCTTAAATGTGACCCTTAACAAAGTATCACTTAATATGTAAGTGAGACTTAAGAATTAATTGCTTTCCACAGTGTCATATTTAGTAAAGTGTCACTTATCCGTAGCTAATTTCATTAAAAACATACGTTCCGAAGAGATTCGTTTTAATTGGTTCGTTCAAATTTGACGCTTTTTTGGCAGATCCGTACGTGTTTGTCACCCTTGTCACCAAAGTTTGGCACATTTTTTATTACTGAAATAGAAGCGGTAATATAACATGGAAGCCACTTCAAAAGTTGAAATTTGGCTAGAATAGGTAGTCTTTATTTTGTTTATACCACAATGTTTGCTGACAACGTTTCTTATTAGAATTTTAGTTTTGTTACAACTAGAGAGCGGATTTCTAGGTTTAATGCTTTTTGTGAAAAATGTAAGCACTTCAAAACTTTTTTATATCTGTAACTATGATACAATTTGGAGTCATTTGACACATTTTTTTTATGCTTATTTGCTTTTTTTTCAATTTTATGCATATTAAAACTTATATGCTTATTTAATGCTTTTTTCGACGAATCTGAGTTTTATTAATGCATATTTTGTTCAAATGCCGGCCTTGTCGGAATGACAAATACTTGTTAGTTAGCCGTATCGTATGGTATGCATTTTACCTGGACTTGTGGCCTGAAGTATACTATCCTCAAACATATTTGGCGTTTATGACTTCACACCACTTTGACTTAATTCAATAGGCCGTCACAACCGGATGTCTTAAACCCGCTCACCGATACCTACCTGGAAAGACCTTTTCTGGTAAAAGCACAGGGCAGGACTGAGTTTTGCATTTACCGACAACTGCGCCTTTCGAGTTTTTTATTTTAAGTAAAAACAAAGTAACTTTGTACTCAATCATTTTTTATTACAGCACAACTATTTACTTATTAACTACTACTGCTTATTTATTGATCGAAATAGTCACTGTAACGGTGTTATCAACCGTGCCCTGTACTGGTCTTCTTCTTTTGTGGAATGTCGTACACAATTGGCCCACATTTCGGCAGTTATTTTGGAAGCTTCTTCCCTAATTATGTCAATTGTTGCACTACTAAATTTTGGTGCCGTATTATTCCTTCTTATATTATTTTTCATTTGCGGCCAGATTAGTTCGATGGGGTTAAATATACAATGGTACGGCGGAAGTCTAATCACCCTAAATCCACGATCTCGCGCCATTGCATCTATTTTATATTGTTTCTCAAATTTTCGAGTGTGTAACACTTCTAATAATTGTGTATTTGTGTAATTTTCTTCAAAGTATAAATCATGCTCTGTAAGGAAATTTTGAAATTTGAAAATTTTAACAAACAAAATTACTCTGAGTCCGGTCCTTCGCGTCTCGACCGTCCCTGGCACGTCGAAAAGGTCTTTTCAGGTAGGTATCAGTGAGCGGGTTGTGACGGCCTATTGAATTATAATGGGAGTCAAATTGGTGTGAAGTCATAAACGCCAAATATGTTTGAGGATAGTATACACTTACTCAAGACCACAGACTACCCCCTCAAGACCCTTTCTGTGAATAGGTTCCGGTCGTTTGGGTAATAAAATTTTATTATAGGATTGGAAAAATACTCCATAGATTTTATGACTTTAAATCCTTACTTCTTTTTCGGCATTTTGCGGCAAGACCGTTGAAGATTTTCTAGAAAAAAGGATTATTGTACCCAACTACCTACCTTAAAATTTTTCTAAGGGAAACTTTTAAGTAAATGAACCGTTTATTTCACAACCATCAGTCTATCGCATCTGTCGTAGTACAGTGTTATACGTGGTTCTCCCTTGTTACATGCTGAGTTCTTTTTGGTAATATTACTAATATTTTAAAAGAATGCCGAAAGTAAAATCGACGCCGGATGAGTGGATAATGGATTTTCCAGAATTAAAATTAGAAAACAACAAAATATTCTGCAGAGCTTGTGTGAAAACCATAAGCCCACTAATTTTTTTTTATCTATTTTCCTTTGTTAATCCTATATATGTACGTTGTTTTAGATTCAAAGTGATAAAAAATATAACGTGACGCAACATGTCAGAACGACTCTTCATGTAGAAAGGAAGAAAATGTTTGAAGTTTCTAAAATTAAACAGCAGACCATACATGAATCTGTTGCATCTACTTCCACAAAAGATGAGCAGTTTCAGTTTAATTTCGATTTATGTAAAATGATGATCCAGCCCAATATACCTTTAAAAAAATTGGAGAAAGGCACTCTTCAAGAATTCCTTGAAAAACACTGCAATCGACATATTCCGGTTGAAAATACTCTCCGAAAAAATTATGTAGGCCCAGTGTTTCAGCAAGTTTACAACGAAATTAAACATCGCATTGGAGATAATTATTTATGGTTCGCTGTCGATGAAACAACCGATAGTTGTGGAAGATACGTGGAAAGTTTAATTTTTGGAATCTTAAATGAATATTTCCCTAGTCGAGGGTATGTAGTAAGTTTGAAAATGTTAGAAAAAAACAAATGGCAATACGATTACCAGATTTGTAAATGACAGTCTTACGTCACTACTTTTGCCAAATGCGATACCGGCGAATAAAATTTTATTGATGATCTCGGATGCAGCTCGTTATATGTTGAAAGCAGGGAATAATCTAAAAATATTGTACCCCAATTTAATTCACTCTACTTGCATTGCCCACAGTTTAAACAGAGTGGCTGAAGGAATACGTTTGCAGTCTGCTACTGTTAATAAATTAGTGGCAAATGGTACTAAGAGTGCAACATTTTAAGGAAAAATTTCCAAACATACCATTGCCCCCAGAGCCGATTATAACGAGGTGGGGAACATGGTTACAGGCCACATTTTATGACAAATATATCAAAGAATTTGAGGAAGTAGTTACGGAGTTTAGCGAAGATTCTTTTCAATCGATTAAATATTGCATAAATATTTTGGAAAACAAAGATTTGCGACAAGATCTAGCTTTTCTAAGAAGCAATTATCAATTCGTATGTGAGGTAATAAAAAAGTTAGAAAAACCCAACATGTTGTAGATAGATGCCATAAACTTGGTGAAAGAATTTAAACAACAAGCAAATGCAGTAAGGGGTGATATTGGTACTAGAGTATCTCAAAAACTTGACGAAGTGTTAAATAAAAATGCAGGTTGCGGTGTTCTTTCCGACGTGCTCGTGTTTTACAAGGCCAAAAGGTGGAAAATTTGGAGTTAGATTCAACATTAGTTGCAAAATTCAAATTTGCGTCAACAACGAGTGTCTCCAATTTTAAACACATTTTAAATGATCGGCGAAAAAATTTTACAGTGGACAACTTGGAACATATTACAATCATAAATTGTTTTAAAGAAAACTGAAATACGTGTGTAAAATATAAAGTCTAGGATTATTGTAAGAATATTTTATCCAAAGTTCTAAGAAGTGTTCTTTGATATGTAATATGATTATGTTTTTAATGCTTTTTTGCTTAAAATAAAACTTTTTTAATGAAAGTGTTATGCTTATTTAATGCTTTTTGCTTAAAATAAAACTTTTTTATTGAAAATGTTGTGCTTATTTAAGCGCTTATTCTTAATTTTTTTGTGCTTATAAATCCGCTCTCTAGTTATAACCCATATCTTTTTTCGATACAACAAGAAAGGGTTTTTTTGGTTCATTTCAGGTCATTTACTGTAAAATTAAGATGGACAGCGTAATAGTTCTAGCCACATTAGGAAAGGAGGATATCTCATAAAATACATTTTTCGTTAACT
Source organism: Zophobas morio (assembly GCF_036711695.1). Taxonomy (NCBI): domain Eukaryota; kingdom Metazoa; phylum Arthropoda; class Insecta; order Coleoptera; family Tenebrionidae; genus Zophobas; species Zophobas morio. The sequence continues at coordinate 10,506,992 of NW_026972109.1, forward strand.
GTACATCATCTAAATTTCTTGGGAAGTTTATATATTGTGGTCGCAATTGAACATTTGCATGATATACTCATTACACAGGTTCACAAATGATTTCAGTTACATCTGATATAATAATAATAATGTGACTATTTGGCGAATAAAACATCTGTGGTATTAGCAAATGGTTTATTATTGACCAATACCTAGAAACAAGAATTACTCAAAATCATACAGCTGATATTTAAGCCATTGTTAAAAGTGATATTCACAAATCACTTGGAAATTCCAAAAATTGTCTATTTGGTCTATTTGTGGAAGGAGCCCTAGAACGGCTAAATCGATAAATATGAATGAAATAAATCAACTCGATTCCTAATTTTGTCTAGGGACTCCGTGTTGGATAATTTCCATTATTTTAATATCGTCGTCGAACGTATCAGCGTCTATGTTAATGGTATATCCATTTTAGTCGAAACGTTTTGTTAATAAAAAATTTTCAGTAAAATTGCACAATAACATGGGATATGAGTTTATTAGTTAGGTCAAAAATTATTCCTTAACTTAGTTAAGTGCCACTCATTCTGAGGCTTAAAATAATTGGAACTACCTTCAATTTTTTTTTTATGTAAAAAAAGTATAAATATAAAAGTTGTAGATCTTTTAATTACCTACAACTTGGCCATCACCTTTTTTCGATAGGACTTGTAGTTTTGCCGGAAATCGTGATAAACCGTTTTATACCCTTAAAAGCTCACCCACCTTCCACTTCCCGACCTCAGAACGCCCTAATTATTTTTCCTTTTATTTTTGTTATATTTTTTTCCTTTTCCAATGGGTATCATCCTGTTCTAAATTTTTTTGGTCTCAAAAATTATCGGCTATTTATAGTAATTTAATTTTTTCATGACGTACATTCTCATCCATCAAATGGACGTACGTTATCACACACGCAATAATACCATGATTTCTACAAAATGCGAATTATTACATTGATTTTTAAAAATATCCACTATTTGATCGTTCGTAATCTTAAACAATCAGGATTCGACTTTCACGTCCGAGTGAACAACGACTATTCAAATTATTCAAGCTCCCAGAAATACGTCACTGAAAGATTTACAGCTGCAACAAAAGTCAAGCTTTGTAATATTCTAGTCTGCAAATTTGACTTTGCCGAGGAAATGTCCAGTCTGAGAGCTTGCAATTTATCCACCATAAACCACCAATTTAGGTGCCGCCAACCCTCCGGGCAAGAAAGAACCGTTACAAGGACGAAATGCAATGTGGGCGGAATGTTTCCAAACAAACTGTACTTCAAGCACTCACTGAAATTGACATCATCTATGCGCAAAATTTTAAAATGACGTCATAAACTTTTTGGGGGGGTTATCAAATAAATTTTGGATAGTTTTTAATTATCTACACGATATTTTTAAAATATACACCAAATTTGATTCAGTAGTTTCGTAGATAATCTGTCTAATAATAAAACTGAAACGAAAGACCTAAACAAATTAACCACTCGTCAAACAGTATAATATATAATAAAACAATAAAAAAAGTGATTTAAAATTGTTTTTTACAGCTCGAGTGAGTTTTCCAAAAAATTGTGTTACTGAAAAATTCAAACACGAAGTCATTTCCGCCCAAACTGATATCAAACGTTACAATTTAACGCAAAACTCACCTGCATTTGTCTCAAAGGACCGGATAACTCTTCCGACAATTTCGGAACTTCGTTAACCCTTTCGTCGCAAACAAAAGTGCTCAAAAGGGCACACGCTTGTGCCGGCGATAAGTTCCCAAACACACCATTAAAAATCATCTCGGTGATTAGCAATTCGTCGGCACTGCAACACACGACAAAATAACAAACCCCCTTTTAAAAAAAGCCGAAAGAATACCTGCTCAATTCACAGGCCACCCTGCCCTTCAATTGTATGACATCCGTATTGGTGCAATAACCTAGCCTTCTTAATACTCTTTTACGGCATTTCAATTCATCAAGTTGTAAAACAGACTTCGCCTCTAGCAGTTTTTGGCGCGCAACGGCCAATTCTTCGGAACATTTGATTTTTTCTTCGTATTTTTTGTATTCGGTGTCCAGAAGGGAGTGTTTGTGTAGAGGGTGGTCATACATTCTTAAAAATGATAATGAGTGTTTTGTTTTCAGAGTTTTTAAACAAACGTTACTTTTTTTCGAGTTGTTCGATTTTTTTGACGATGTCTACAAAGTCGGGTTCGGTTATTTTCATATCGTCGATCGGGTTGAGCAAAGGCGGGCCTTCCGGGAATCGCTTTTTTACCTCTTTTATCGACTTGTAGACGCCTTTTCGGCTGTCTTTTTGGCGCAAATCGTTGGGACAATACAGGCGAACGGATGATATGTGGGTGATTAAGCTTGATTCGACGCTTACAATTTCCACTTCTCCTTTCTTAAAAACGAGACAAATTAATTACCGCAGAACTTCCCACCGAACTGAGTTGTAAAAAGTTGACAAGCTCATAAATTTTGTCGGATTTACAGGCGACTGTAAGGATTGTAAACAGTTATTGTAATTACCTGGCCGTCCAGACAGGGTTTAGGAATTACGTCTTTGTTGTCGGAAGCATCTTCAGCCATCACGTGTAACAACAAATCCACCTGTACCTTTGTCGAAGTTTTGGCGGGATTTGCTTTTGCACCCCTTCTACCCGGTACCGTCTCGCTGACTTTTTTGAAATTAACCACGGCTCCCCAGTCGTACTCGGTGTCTTGGATTTTGATCTGGAATTTAGGGAAGGATGTTAATTTGGGGTTTCCACGGCCATTTTTTTTATCGTTGTGTGGGCTGGAACTTTTTCATGAACTACTAGAGGCTGACACCGGTTTTTCCGGGATTCTATTCTAAATAACAGTCATACCCAGGTAGAATTTTAAACACAATGGTTTCGTTTTGAGAGAAATAATGGAGTTGTCGTCTTTTTGTGCGAATTTGTGCGCTTGTAAAGCTGTATTTGTTGCGAAAACGTGTATTACATAAACAGGAATTAGAAAGTGACCAGATGATTTCTGTCGACAATCAAAAATAATTTTCTACAGTTTGTGCGAATTTTTTATTCAGATCATAAAATATTAATTGATGTGTTTGTCTGATTCATATTTTTTCGTTATTACAATTCACTTCATTACAAATAACGATATCATAAGTGACACGAAAGTGTACAAATGTATAAAGGAGATTATTAACGTTAACAAAGTGATTTGGAACAAAGCAGATTATTCTGTACTTTAAAATAACAATTATTACATATGAACGATTCATATTTAGTTTCACTTTATAAAAGATTGATTTGTTAATAATTCCTTCATCGTTTGATTTACCATATATTGTGATGTAAATAAATTGGCAGTTCGCTGCCCTAGTTATGACGCTATACTTTTTGTGAAAATCAGGTAGTAGTATTGTTTTCACAATGTATGCAAAGTTAGGTAACTCATTTTTTATTGATTTAATTGTTTATGGTATGACAGAGTTCGGTGTTTTACGACATAATTTTGTCAAAAAAATAATTTTCGATTTACGAATATTCTGCGACGGAATTACTGCACATTTTATTTCATTTTAATAAATTTCTTTAATTACGAACATGAAATACTCACCTCAAAGCTAAAAGTGAATATTGTATAAATCACAAAAGAAAAATCTAAAAACGTTAAACGCTAACTTCGCCAATAAATTATGTGATTAGATATGTTGATGTAATGAAAGAAGTGTTGTTTTGTTTTGTCTACATTTTGTTTTCAAATGAGTCAATGTGGTGAAAAACACAATTTATCATCAGTACGCTTAAATTATCGGAGTAGATGTTGGCATTCAGTTGATAGCGTCTACAGAAATTCAATTCAACAACACAATGAAAACGTAAAAAAAATAAATCGTTATCGAAAATCTTAAATTGTATGTGATACAGAAGGAAGCTCTCTGATAATGCTGGTTTCCAGGTTTCAAAAACAGAATGTAATAAAACGTACACAAAATTCAAGAATGTGGATCGTTTTTTATTATTTTCACAATTACGCCGACGTTTCGAGAGCAGTCACCTCCCTTTCTCAGGCTTTTATTACATTTAAAAAATGCAATTTTGTTCGGTAACGTTATTACGACCCGCACTTTTTTTTTTGGCAGACCGCCATAAAGTTTTAATTAGCAATTTGCATATAACAAGCTTGAGAAAAAGAGAAAACTGTAACCGAAATGTGGGCGTTCTAAAAATAATAATAAACAAATCACATTCCTGAAATGTGTTTCCGTATTTTGTTCAACAATAGAAAAAAATACCGTTGTGAATTATTTTAAAAACAAAAAAAAACTAGCGATTTATAAAAGCAATAAATCAATTACAAAATTAAAGACAAGTGCAATTTCAGAGTAGCAATAACTTGAAATTTAAATCTGTAATTAATTTTAATTAAGCAAATTTTACAGAGATTTAATCTGTAACGACACACCACGTTTCTAATTTTCTTTTGGAAAGTCGTTATACAGTCTTGGATTATAATTTTACTGAGCAGGACCGGAGGAGGTAAGTTGTCTCCCAAATGTACAAATTTCTAAAAACCATAGGTAAGTTGTCTCCCGACCTCAGGTAAATTGTCTCCCGCACCCAATCCTCCATTAGGGGTGGTTTAGTTGTTAATAACACCTCCTACCCTTAATTTACCTGTTTTCAAATTATTGAGTTGCGATTTAGCAGGACTTTTATAGATGTTTTGAATAATTTTCAAGTAAACTCGTATATTAGACAAAGAAGTGCAAATCAAAGTGAAGTCATTTATGATAAGAAATATCTAGAAAGAATTACCTTCTTAGAAGAAAAAATTGAAAACTCATATAAATATAAACCTAGAAAAATTTGAGATTATAATGTTTATTTTTTAAAATAGAATTCAAATTGATGTAAATAAAACAAAATTTTTTACTTTTACATATGTACCTGGGTATCAAGTGATATTTTTCTAAATAAGTGTACATATGGTTTTTTTGTTGACTTAGATTGTAGATTAATCCATATGCTATGTAATTGCAAAATAATTGTAAATGTTACAAAAAAAATTATTTTTGACTCTTGCATACGTATTAGGTACATGTGCATCAATGTGATATTTTTGTAAATAAATGTATGTTATTTCTTCCTTGGATTAGATTGTAAATAAATACATATATGTACATACTTGTGAATTAATTGTAAATGTTATACAAAAAAACATATTTTCTGTTCTTATTGTAAATGTACCTGTGTACCAATGTGATATTTTTGTAGATAAATGTATACACATATTTTTTTATTGGCTTAGGTTGTAGATAAATACATAATTATATGGATTTGTGAATTAATTATAAATGTTATACAAAAAAGTATAATTTGGACATGCGCATAACTTATTTGTGGCGTGGATGTTACATCTACTAATTCTTTTCAATAAAAACAGTTTTTTTTTTGGTGAAGTACATTCTTGTATATTATTGCACAGTCTCGACGGTGGCGCCCATTAGCCTTAATCCGTGTACCTGCGTAGCCGGGAGAGAATTTACCTATACCTTTTTGTCACCTTGACCACTGGGAGACAACTTACCTACAGCCAGCAGGACACCTGCAGTGAAGTCTTCTCGTAACTGTAAAAAAGGATTAATCCCCAGTTATGCCCAAAGAAAGGACGAAAAGTTATGAGCAGATTCTGGCTGGTACCTGGCAATTTGTTTGACTTTAACGAACAGTTTAAAAATAAATAAATAAATAAATAAATAAATAAATAAACAAACAGAAGAAATGTTACAGAATTCGGAACTAGCGTTTCTAATTTTTCTAATTACTCTGTTAATAAAAATTGGTCGAAAGCTGTTTCGACAGAACTTCCCCCGCACCTAAAATACAGTGAAACATTCAGCATTTTTGAATTGAGTTTTTACTTTACAGAATTTTGTAGTTTTGCAGTTTTATCTTAACAAATACTAAGCCCGCCCACCCGCCCCCTATTTTTCCAGAGGATAAATAAATACATACGACTTATGTTAGCAAGTACAAGCCCCGCCCACCGGCCCTTTATTGTCTCAGAGGGTAATACTTGCTAAGATAAGGCTTATTTTGGCAAACGGCATACCTTCTGAGAAAATAGAGGGCGGGTGGGCGGGGCTAATACTTACAAAGGTAAAACTTATTTTGGCAAATTACTTAAACTCTGAGAAACTAAGGGGCGGTGGGCGGGGCTAGCACTTGCTAAGATAAGATTGATTTTGCCCCTATTAAACTTGTAAAAACTTGTTAAATTTAAAAGGTGTTAAATTGCATAGTAACGAGTTAAATACATAAATCTGATTGGGTATTTATTTTTTAACAACTCAGTAATTAATTTCTCTGAGACACCCTGTATAAGCAAATTTAAAAAATAAATCACAAGTATAGACTCACATTTAGGATAGGATATATTCAGCAATATTTTGACGTGACGTCATCAATTTTTAGGGGGGGGGATGAGCAAATAGATTTTGATCAAAAATTTACGATGCCTTTGATAACATTAAAACATCTCCAAGACTTCAAAGGGTTCGGTTTCGCAGTTCCTGGTTAAATCAATAAAATAAATTCACGCATTCATTAATTTTTTGAGTGACCCTGTTTAAGCAAATTTAAAAAATATGAATACAGTGATAAATCACAAGTATAGACTGATGATATGTTGCACATTTTACATAGGATTTATTCGGAAAATTTTGAGGGTATAGGCAAATGTACTTTGATTAAAAATGTACATAAGTTTAAAACATTTGCAAGATTTCAATCCATTCAATTTGGCAGATTCAAAATTAAATTGCAAAATGTTGTTTTATAATTTTGATTTTTTTACAAAAATCTAGATGTTTTGGATAAAAACTCAACACGGAGTCATAAACTGCATGTGTAGGACTACGTTATTTTATAGAATTTAAAATCCATTTATTATGTACAATTTTGAAGTGACGTCATCACATTATTGGTGGCGATGATTAAACAAATTTTGGTTGGCGTTTTACCAACTACATGACATTCCTAATATAAATACAAAATTTGACAACAATCGGCCCAGTACTTTCCGAGATTATCTGTCTAATCAAAATCAGGACGGCAGACAGACGGACAGATTGACAGACAGACGGAAACAGAAGACCAAAACTTCATTATAGGTGTTGTATTTATTACACCACGAAATTTTTCTAGTACATTTATTTCACAAAAGGGGGCGTTATAATTACTACCTTTGTTATAATACGCATAATTCGAAGTCTCCTTTATACTTTTTTACCAAACTGTTGGCTATAAAATATTTTATAGCATACATAAACAGCAAATAGGTGTAAAAAATATTGCACACTAATTTTAATATCAACATACAAAAAGACAATAAAATGAAAAAATTACGACGTGTTTATTTTGATATATTAAAAATATTTAATATTATTTGCAAGTTCTTAAAATTACTACAATAACAACAAAATAAATCGACACCCGCTGAATTTAAAACATAAAGAGATTTTAGAGAGAACAATTAAATTAAATAAATTAATTTATTATAATAAATACCTTCGAATAGGCAAATATACTTTGATTAAAAATGTACAATGCTTACCATAAATTTAAAACATCTGGAAGATTTCAGTCCATCCAGTTTGGCAGATTCAAAATTAAATTGCAAAATGTTGTTTTATAATTTTGATTTTTTTCCAAAAATCTGGACGTTTTGGGTAAAAACTCAACACGGAGTCATAAACTACATGTGTAGGACTATGTTATTTTATACAATAAAATCCGTTTATCATGCACAATTTTAAAGTGACGTCATCACATTATTGGTGACGATGATTAAACAAATTTTGGTTAGCGTTTTAGCATCTACATGACATTCCTAATATAAATACAAAATTTTACAACAATGGGCCCAGTACTTTCGGATATTATCGATCTAATCAAAATCAAGACGGCAGACAGACAGACGGAAACAGACGACCTATTTCTTCGTACTCTAGAAACATCGAGAAAACGTAAAAGTCGGCCGACAGACTCGATTACAAAAATTCGAGATTGTTCCAAGATTCTTACAGGTTAATAAAATTTTGTCTATGTTAAACAAACCGGAACAAACCTATAATCAAAATTTCATTATAGATGTGGGGTTTACACCACGAAATTTTTCTAGTACATTTATTTCACAAAATGGGCGTTATAATTACTACCTTTGTTATAATATTCATAATTCGACAAGTCTCTATACTTTTTCACCAAACTGTTGGCTATAAAATATTTTATAGCATAGATAAACAGCAAATAGGTGTGAAAAATATTGCACACTAATTTTAATATCAACATACAAAAAGACAATAAAATGAAAAAATTACGACGTGTTTATTTTGATATATATTTCTTTAATATTATTTGCTGGTTCTTAAAATTTTACGACGATCTATTTTTTTTTTTAGAAGATGCATATTTTAGCAATATTACCAATGCATAGAATAAAGCCTAAATAAAAAATGTCATTTCATATGCATTAAAAATCCAACGCACAAATTGTTGAAATAAGCAACCCCCAATACACTCAGGCATAGTGTACAAGATTGGTAGTTTCAACAAGAATTAAGTGAATAAAAAAATTCAGCACAACTACCTTCCGTCAAGATTAATTCGAACAAGTTTGAAGCCTAAGACACGCAATTTTCTCCGCTGGGGGAAAGCAAACACAAAAAAATGTGTTCTTTGTTCTTCATTGTTACTAAAAATTTTTAATTCGCACGCACTTCAAATTTAAAATAAGTCAAGTATTTATCAAAAAAGTTTGGACTATGAAACACAGCAAAGCAAAAGTCACTACTTATTTAAATAACGATTCACGGTAGCGACAAACAATTGCTTAACAAATGAAATCAAATTGCGACATCTAGCGGACGTTACAAAAGCAACAAAAATCAATTAGCAATCAACACTACTTGAAAACTATCATGAACAATTTTATAACTTGGTGAATTATTTTTTCACTTACCTTAACCAAACGTCCTGGCTGCAAAAAAGGTATTAGATAATTAGACTTAGTTAAATAAGACCTGAATTGCAGTCCAAGTCTATCCAACTGTTGCCTTATGTTGTAATACGACGCAATCTGAACTTCACTTTCAATTTGAAAACTATTACATTGTTCCAATTTTCCTTTGTACTCTAAAAACAACCAAAAACAATACAAATACAACTAAAAACAAAAACAACTCACTGTCGTATAAACCGGGTATTGCTGTTTGATTCTGGAACTGATAAAACGACCTCTCCAACATATACTCTGGATTGATCTCCTCAACCCTCAACAAATTCAACACCATATTATAAGTCAGATGGAAAGCCGAGTTGATCGGGTCTGGTTGACCCTTCACGATATCTCTCCCAGCAGCAGGTGGTACCTTCTCATCAACCATCAAAATAACTATCCCTTTATCATCAAGCCCTCTTCGTCCCGCACGTCCAGACATCTGAATGTATTCACCAGAAGTAATCTAAAACCCCAAAATCAACACCCCCTCTAATAATAATATACCCAAAACGCACCCATCGGTACTCGTGCCCGTCATACTTCCTCATACCCGTAAAAAGCACAGTCCTCGCCGGCATGTTCAAACCCATCGCGAAAGTTTCCGTTGCAAACAACGCTTTAATCAACCCCTCCCCAAACAAAATTTCGATAGTCTCTTTCAAAATCGGCAACAACCCCCCATGGTGAATCCCGATTCCGCGACGCAACAAAGGCAACAAGTTCTCAACCTGAGGGAGGTTTCTGTCGTCGTCGGTTAAAACATCCATCGCATTATTGAACACTTCATCCACTAGTTGTTTCTCAGCGGCTACAATTTCAACGATTATTTGTCGTAACGCGATCGCACAAAATCTTACTTGTGTTGAAATCAAGCTTCGTCATCTGCATTGCGTACAACTCGCAATCCTTCTTACTAAAACTAAAAACAATGACTGGAGCGAAATTCCGCTCCATTATCATTTTAACTACTTTGAAAATGTCGGTTTGGGTCGCGTCTTTGTTTTTTATTCCGCCTTTTCGGCCTTTTTCGTCGCCTCGGGCGGCGTCGCCTGAATTTTGGAGGACCGCCATGGCGGCGTTGAAACTGTCATCTTTGAAAGTTCCCTGAAAAAAAGTTACTTATGAAGGATCAAACCCGAAATATAGCTATAATCTAAAGATCACCACCTGCTGAGTCAGAATAATAAAATTGCGTCAAGTTAAAAATAAGAATCAAAGCAGCAAGGAAACAAAAAATATCATAAATAAAAAAGTAGTCCTTACCTGTAAAAATATTGCACTAGAAGAACAAATTATATTTAATTATTTGCCGCTATTTAAATTCTACCGCAATGTCAAGCGCAGTGTTGGTGAATCTTTACTATGTTATATACACCAAAAAAATTCTTACGGTTTCGTCCACGACCATGTGAATGCCACTCCCACCCGCCGGATAAATGAAATGTTGTAACGGTGTAGGTCTGTAGTCTGTGTACACCACGTGACACGGTTGGTGATGCAAATGAGCTACCCATTCAGCAAACTGTCTTGCGTTTGGAATTGTAGCCGACAGAAAAACAAAATGAACATTGTGTGGTAACAAAATCAAAGTTTCTTCCCAGACGACGCCGCGTTCTTTATCACGCATGTAATGGATCTCGTCGAATATCACCCAACCCACTTCTCGCATTATTTCTGAGCCTCGGTATAACATGTTTCGCAGGATCTGTGAAGATTACTACTGTGAAATCGAGTCTAGAAAATTTGTCCAAGTTACCTCGGTGGTCATGATGAGGCACGAAGCGCTCGGATTGATCGTGACATCTCCGGTGACCAAACCTACATCTTTGAATTCGTCGAGAAATTCTCTGTATTTCTGATTGGAGAGTGCCTTAATCGGAGTCGTGTAGATTACGCGCTGCTTGTTCTTTAGCGACAGGGCGACTGCATATCTGAAACATTAGCGTGTTTAAATGGCGATTAAATAATGTTAGTCACTGTTACGAAGAAATACCGAGCGATAAATTATAGTCTATCGATGAGTGGTTATTGTTTTGAGCATTAGCAGGATTCTTGTGAAATACAAGACAGGAATCACCACTAAGTACAGTTACGGTTCTAATGCAAAACCTCGATGGTGGTTACTTTTTTAATTTTTAGTTAAGTGTGTTATTTATGCTAATGAATGCAAATATATTCGCAAGTCAATTCACAATCGCGAAATTAAATTTTCATGTTAAACACGGCGAATTTCTGTTCCCAATGGTTAAATATTTTGTAACGTAAACTTATATTGCAAAATAACGTAAAAGCTCATTCAAAAAATTTGTTTTGGATCATAAAATTGTTTTAAAAGTGTTAGTTATTCTTCGAAAGTTTGATAAGTTGCGCATAATTTATGCACATTATAACGGGTTTATTTTCCTTTCTATCACTGAATGTAAAAATCCACGTGTCGTCTACTGTTATTAAACACATAACGCCAATTCTAGTAAGGATAAGAAACACGGACACTTAAATTTTGCCTACTTTTTTCACCATTCTGTGTGAAATGACAACTTCAAGCAAAAACAAAACAAATTATAAAAATATTATTTTAGCTAACTACCGACGAAATAATATTTTTTTAAATACACGGTCCACATTAAAAGTAAACATCCGATTGTGTGAGCGGCAACTGCAAACTATTAATAAAGAAAGTATTTTTAATCTTCCTCTGAATTAGACAATCTAGATAGATACATGACCTCATAACAATGTACAACGTCAGCATTGTTTTAAATTGTTTTGAATTTTTCTTGATAAACTTGTGATATAATAGGCTGCTTACAGACTACACAAACGCGTTGGCAAGCCTTGGATTTTATAAACTACATTCGAGACATATTTTTGTAGGAGTTTCAATAAAACAACACTTGGAGAATTATAGTCACTTGATAGCAAACCACATGTGGTTTTATGTTTTGATGAATTATTGTTCGTTCACAGGAGATTTCTTTACAATAAATATCGTAGTAAAAGGTCTTAGATTTCTGGTAGATCAGGCAAATTGGGAGTAAATTTTTGCAGGCAAAAAATGTTTTTAAATGCTTGACTAAAAAATCACAAACAAGGGAACTAGTAACTTTTCATTTGGAGTGTCTCTCAATTAAAATACAATAAAATGTGGAATATTTGCAGTTACCTTACCACCACGATATCACACTATTTAAACTCGACATACACTTGACATATTTTAAAAATTCAAGTGCACACTCATACAACTCATTAATTACGGATTTCCGGGAAACAAGTTTGCATTAGTAAACGTATGTATTGACAACCCCTAACCCAGAATACTTTTTGGTGAAAGTAAAATTCTTTAAAATTTCATGAGAGGGTTTATTTAAAAAAAAATTGAAAAATATATCGCTATTTTTAAAGATCCAAAAATCATTAAAAAAACTAGGGATTTCAGCCTTTTTCGACTTACCAACAATACGCAAATCATTATTTCCGTGCAAGTTTAAAACCTATTAAAACCAAAACCTCACTGACATAATTTAATTTTAAAACACTCCTTGAAGTAAAAAAGTAAAAACAACGTTATCGTATATACAAACACAATTCCTACTATGACAATTTTCAACACACCGGAATAACTGTGGAAGATTATTTTAGACGTTTTTCTATTTTCACGAAGATCTTAAAATATACAACAATTTGCAAAATAATCAATTTCAAAAATTATTTATGTGATAAAATTTTCAACAAAAAACAGACACAAACGGAAATCTCCATTTTCTAATAATCCGACTTGTAAAATAACAAGAAAACACTAAATTGAGAGACAAAATGACTTCATTAGAATCCCTTCAACTACTACTGTTCAAAAATCCAAAATGATATTTCGGCAACGACAATGAAGTTTTTGTGAAGAGACGTAGCCGAGTTAAACTAGCCATTCGTCGGATTATTACAATACTTCCTTAGCTTAGGTTCGGTGTAAAATTGATTCGCGAGCATAAATATCAAAAGTTTTGTTCAACACCTCATAATGTTTTATAATTTTTATTTGGCAGTAATAAAAATATAAATTTTACATATTTTTTTAATGAACTGTTCATTAAGAAATTTTCTAACATTTTTCGCTACACTTCACATAAATTCGACATATTAACGTCAGACAATTGAATTAGAGACAAAAAACCTGCCTAATATTATCGGAAACAAACAAAATTTTCATAAACCCAGAGTCCATTCAAGAAAAATCGGTCACTAGTTAACACTGGACAATCAAGATGTCTTTCTCATCATGTGTAAGTATGTACAACAGAGTATGCAAAATATAGTAATCCGACACGACTTTTGTTCTCCAGAAATATCTTTGCCTTTTAAAATTCTTTATTGTTTAATATCCAAAATATTTTAGCGACTAAAGAAATAAGTAACAGACAAAACTTCCCTCGCTCCTGAAGTACAGTAGAACAAATACAGCTTATTCGAAAAATTAAAAAAATGTATTTCTTAAAATAAAGATAAAGAAGCATGCTAGGCAGTGGCGTAAAAACACCCCCGCAACCCAAAATGCAAAGCGAAGCAGTCCGCATAGATACGGACAATATGAAATCTATTTAAAACAGAAACTAAACAAAACAAAAAAAACATTAATTCATGCTTAACTTCGACTGTTTATGTTTACATATTGAAGGAGTTCGACGATTAAGCATGTATAAAATTCGGGGCAGCAAAAAATACAGCGCAAGTCTAATCCTGTTTCAAGTGAGTTATCCCACTGGAAAATGTTCCGAGCAACATTTCGCCAAAGACACGTAAAGTAAAAAGCAGTGGCGTAAAGAACACTCCCGCAAATTCTAAAGTGCCGTAGTCCGCACAAGTGGGGAAAACAAAAAATATATTTGACAAGTAACCAACGTGAAAAAATGTATTCTCAGTATATGCTTAACTTCGTCTGTTTATGTTTATATTTCGAAAGAATTCTATCATTAGCATTATAGTACGACGAAATATATTTGCAAATGACTCCAATTATGAGAATTGCAGCTTTGGAAAGTGCACCCAGCATAAAACTGTCAATCAAGATTACTCGCCACCCTTACCCTTCCCAGGACCGTATTTGTTTCAATACGTGAACAAGTAGATTGTTAAAGGGACGGCTTTCAAGGAATTTAATCTTAAAATTTAAGGACAGATGAAAGTGTGGTTCTTAAAACTTTTTAAATCTTTGCAAATACATACATATTTTCTAGAAAAACCCAATAAAAATTAACTCTACCATGATTCATATATGAACGCTCCAAATTTGAAGTCCGGCTCTGGCTGAAGCCGTACCTCGGGTGCGAAGGGTTCGTAATGGTTTTATTGCAGGTTGCGGTCCAAAGTACTTAAGACCCCTCATAAAGTAATTGACGGCGTTTGCAATTATTTTTCGTAGCACTTTAACGGTGGTGTCTATGTTAAAAGAAAATAAAACTTGATTTTGTTTCCTCAACACAGGTAAAGTTTGTCCAGAATTATAAGAATTTTATGGACTCCCAACGTTAATTCGTTTTACAGCCCAGGCGTCAATTCTATTGTACAGGTAAAGAGCTTGTCAGGGGAAAGCCGATGTTTTCTGTACCTGAGTTCGCCCCGCTCTTCAGCTGTACAATAAAATTCACAACAGGGCTGTAAAACGAAATAACTTTGGGACTCCATAAAATTCTTATAATTTTTGATTTCTAGACAAACTTTAACATAATTAAGCATACTCTGCTTTTTCCCAAAAAAACTGAATGTTTAGCGTACTCATAAGTTTGGAGAACATTCAGTCGGCAAAATTGTAAGATGACGTCATCATTTTTGGGCGGGGCATGCTTCCAGTAACCTTAAAATGTTGGCAAAAAATTCTGCGGTGACATCATCACGTTTTTTGAAAGGATTAAACAGATAAATTTTGATTGGAGATTTACCTTGTTTGCGATAACCTTAAAAACGTTTGCAAAATTTCAGAGCAGTCGGTTTTGTAGTTTTTAAATTAAATTGTAAATTGTTCTAGACGGTTTACAATTTTTTTTCACCAATTATCCAAGGCAAAAAAATACGGGTGAAACCACAAGTACAGGAATACATTTTATAAAATTTAAAAATGATTTACGTAACAAAATTCCAATCAGACAAATTTTGGTTAGCGTTTTAGCATCTGTCTTTGCCTAAAATTTTACCACAAGTTTCAGTCCTGAAGTTTCGGAAATTATCTGTTTATTAAAGCCACCAACAGACGACACACAGACGGAAATGGAAAACCCATAACAATGTTCCTTTAGCGTGAACTCGAGGAGTAAAAATCGTTATGTCCTCTTTTGTTAACAATGCGTGTCGTTCCAAAGTGAATTTAGTGGAACCCAGTGTTTAATAATTTTTAATAAACAAATTTTACGATAAATTTTTGTACTGAATCCCCGCAGTTAAAATTTACTTTCAATCTTGTCACTAATTTCTATTATCACACTTTTTGTTAAAATAAAAAATTGGTGAAAGTTGGTTGGAGGGAACTTCGCTCGTATCTCCACAATTTACAATATGAAAATAACAATTTTTTAGAATTTCAATATTCACAACGTGCTATTCGAACACTTCCGAAAATTACCTAAAGAGTTTTTTTTTATACATTGTCATTTTCGGACGTTATTTTCGTCTTCATTTTCTAAAAAACTTTGACCATTTTTCCACAATTTACAATATGCAATATGTATACATAACAGTTTTTTAGAATTTTAATATTCAATTACAATTGACATTGGGTGGGCGGAGCTTAAATTTTGCCTTTTTTCTGGATATTCGTAACAACAATGTAAAACGTTTAAAATGGGGGGGAACATCGATTTTACAATTAAGATCTTATTTTTTGGATATTTCTTCCTAACATATAATGTAGCTTCCTTTCAACAACATGTTATTTAAAAACATATTTCACAAAATAATTTCTTGTAGAGAAATAAGCATTCTGCAATAAACTCCGCCCTTCGGCTCACAACGAATAAAAACGTTATCACAATTGAAGTGAGGGCGGGTGGGCGGGGTTTTATGTTGCCTTTTTTTTTCTTAATACATGTACATATGTCTCTTTTCAAGACAAGGAACTGAAAGCATGTTTAATGTAAATTTGTAGAGAAGTGTATGGGAAAAAATTTACCATTTTAAACATGTTTTCAGTTTCTTATTATGAAGAAAAAACAATATATATTAAGAAGAAACAAAAAATGCAAAACATAAGCCCCACCCACCCACCCTATCTCAGTTGTGACGCATTTTTTTGTTCGTCGTTCGTCAAGGGGGCGGAGCTTAATTGCAAAATCCGTATTTTTCAACAAGAAATACCATGTGAAATATGTTCTTCAGTGATGATGCTATTCAGAGAAAACTATATGTATTATGTAAAAAAAAAGATAAGATAAGCCCCACCCATCCATTTGGATCTCAATCGTGATGAATTTTCCATTCGTTCTCAGACTGAGGGGCGGAGCGTAATTACAAAATCCATATTTCCTGTTTTAAACACATTTTAAGTTTCTTCTTGCGAAAAGAAGACTACGAATATTAAGAAAAAAAGGCAAAATAGAAGCCCCGCCCGCCCACCCTATCTCAATTGTGATGACTTTCTTTATTCATTGTGAGCCAATGTTGTTTTACATGTTTATTTCTCTACAAGAAATAAACATGTAAAACAAAAACTAAATAAACTTTAATAAATTCATGGATAAAAGATTTTCTTGAACTTATTTTAATTGACGAGGACTTTGCTTCTTTACAATACATATTATAGAATTTGATTTTGCGATTTTCGTTATTGTAATAACGAAAAATTTTGAAAAATATTTGATTGTTAATTATAAGAGAAAAAAAATGCATAAAACTGCATATTTAGCAAAATTGTGCATATTTAGAACAAATTCAATTTTGAGTTTGGTTAGCTTCTTACCGTTTACATGAAATTCATAATACACAAATAAAATTTGACAACAATCGATAAAGTAGTTTCGGAGATAAATGTCGGTCGACGGACTCGATTACAATACTTCCTTCGCTTCCGCTCGGGAAGTAAAAATTGGTCGAAAGTTGTTTCGACAGAACTTCCCTCGCTCCAAAGTACAATGAAACATATCCAGCATTTTCGTGTTGAGTTTTTTTTTTTACACAATTTTGTAATGACGTCATCAACATTTTTGCAAGGACACGTATATTAACTTGGATTGGTGCAGTGTAATACTAAAAATAACAGTATGTATTTCCAAGCTTTTTTGAGAAAATGGAGTGAGCCTGATTTAATCAATAAAATAAACTGACTTATTCATAATTTTTTTTGAGCCACCTGCTCAAGCAAATCTACAAACTATGAATGCAATGATAAATCACAAGTAAAAACTCATCATATTTTGCACATTTTGGGTAAAATTTATTCGGCAAAATTTTGAGATGACGTCATCAATTTTTTTGGGGTTGACAAACAGATACATTTTGATCAAAAAAGTTACCATGCTTACAATAACTTCAAAACGTCTGCACGATTTCAAAGTATTCAGTTTTGCAATTCTTGATTTAATCTATAAAATAAATTGACTCAGTCATAAATTTTTTGAGACACCCTGTATTACCAAATCTAAAAGGCATTAATGCAGTGATAAATCACAAATATAGGCTCATCATATTTTGCACATTTAAGACAGGATTTATTCAGCAATATTTTGAGGTGACGTCATCAATTTTTTAGGGGGGGGTGAGTAAATACATTTTGATCAAACATTTATTATGTTATGGTAACTTCAAAACATCTGCAAAATTTCAAAGCATTCGGTTTTGCAGATTCAAAATTAAATTGCAAAATGTTTTATAATTTTTATTTTTTTTTCCAAAAATCTGGAGATTTCGGGTAAAAAATCAACACGGCATCGTAAACTACACGTGTAGAACTATGTTATATTATACAATTTAAAACCCATTTACTATATACAATTTTGAAGTGACGTCATCACATTATTAATGGGGATGATTAGACAAATTTTGGTTAGCGTTTTACCATATACATGATATTCCTAATATAAATAAAAATTTGACAACAATCGGCCCAGTACTTTTGAAGATTATCTGTCTAATAAAAATCCGGAACGGCAGACAAACGGACAGACGGACGGAAACGAAAGTCATATCTCTTCGTACTCTAGGCGTCATGAAAGGTCGAGAAAATGTAAAAGCAGAGAGTCGGCCGACGGACTCAATTACAATATGTACTTCCTTCGCTTACGCTCGGAAAATAAAAAAATATGCATTTTTAACCATTGATAAATTTGTTTATAATTCATTGTTTTTATCTTTTAATTTGAATGTTTTTAATAATTGAAATATATCTAAGACCATTGTTGTTCATACCCAATTAATTTCTCTTTTCTCAAACGGGCTTCCAAAGTCACTACAAAACTCATTAAGTCATTACATACACCGTTGTAGAAACAGCGCATGTCCGATAAAACTGATTCCACTGTCTGCGTTTTTTTTTTTTTTTTTGTAAATTTCAAATAATTATGTCCACGTTATTGAAAACTAAATAAACACAAACACCAAATTAAAATAACATTTAACGAAAATTGACTAATTAAAGAAGCCTTGATAAAAAATTAGTTAAATTACTTTTACGTTATTAACACTCATAACCATACACATAAATTGCAAAATTCGTGAGAGCCTGCCGCATTGTGGGAGGCGCCTATGAATTTTACATAATTTGTGGTTAAAAATCTTAATAATTCCTGGTAGCCACTTTACCAACCGCAGAATATAATAAAAATCGCTCTGAATAGTAAAAACACGTATTGCAACATTTCAAAGAAAACACTGCTTTATTTCCAAATCTCTCTCACACTTACTCTGCAATAACCGTCTTGCCAGCCGAAGTATGTGCCGAAACCAAAACTGACTGGTTATTATCGACACACAAAATCGACTCCTTCTGGAAAGCATCCAGAGCGAACGGGTACTGCTTGGCGGCCTCGTTCCTCCCCGTCCTCAGCGGCACATATTCCTGCCCCGGGGGGCACGCGACCTCGTGCGTGCACGCCTCCATGGACTCGATAACGTGGACCACGATCCGATTTTTCAGCTCCTCCAAGCTGCAACAGGACCAAGCTAAGGTCATGCCATTCCAACATGTCACTTACGCACTTGATGTCTGTGAGATCCACCACCTCGTCGTCGGTCTTCGGCCTCTTGGGGCCGCCGTCCGCGCCCTCGTCCTCGAGCTCGCGCTTGCACGCCTTGTTCTGGCCATCTGGATCGCTGGAATTTGCGTAAAAACGGGATTTTGGCGTGTATTTTTGAGGTTATGGCTGCATTTTACCTGTTGGATAACGGTGTGCTTGGTGCGGCTGGCTCTTGGTCGGGCGCGTTTTCCGGCTGGGGCTCGTCCTCGAAGCACAGGAAGAGGTCGTCGATGGAGTCTGCCATGGCTTTTCGCGCTTTTTTATGCCGTTTTTGCCGATTTTTGCATTACAATGCACGCGCCAACCAACGAACGCTGTTTTTTACGGGACCGGGTGACGAAGCGGGACGATCAACTTGATTCGTGGGTTTGCGCTCCAAATTCAAATTGGGCTTGGGGAGAGGAAAGAGCCGGAAAGTGAAGAATAAAGACGAAAAATGCAAGATTTAAATGAAAAATGAAGAATTCGCGACGACTGGGAAGTAATTTTGATGTTGATGTCGCGAAATTGCTGAAAAAATGGATATTTGTCCTCAATGCTTGTTTTTGAAGTGTCTGGAAACAATTTTGTTACGTAATAAGTTGCTAAATAAATCAATTAAGTTCAAAAGTTCCATCAATAAACAAAATTAAATTATCTGCCAGAAAAAGTATTATCTCGTGTTATGTTAACTTCAAAATAAATATTTATAGACAGAGGCGTAACGGGTAGGGTTGCGCAAGGAGACGATTCTCTCGAAAGTATATATTTCGATTGCGATTCGACCAAAATAAAAAATAAATTAAGCAATTAATACTATGGGTCTACTGCTATTCATTTGTGACGTCAACTTTTGAATTAGGTCACTTTTTATGTATAATTTAGTTCAAAACTTAATATAGCGAAAAATTCTTGAATTGACAGTGACAACCGATTTTTGACCATTAAATTGGCGCTTGTTACCATAAATTCCAAATTAAGAATTCATTTGTTGTTAAATTCCAAGGAAACTTCCTGATTAACATGTTGGGGGTGCGGACGGATGTCGGAGCTCGTACCCAATCGGTGGGTTAAATTACTACCTGGCTCCGCCCGAAAGCGTCGGTCACATTCTTCAAGACCCAATCCACGTTCTGTTTTATATCATCTCCATGTTAGAGGGGTCTCTGCATGCTGTTTTGGCCGATTTCTTGGATGTCATTGGTCCGGAAACCGGTATTCTTCTAGCTATTACTATTATCTACCAGTACTTACATTCACATTGATGTTTACATTTGTGAGTGGTTCTCCATAAGACTTGAACCGCATGTAGTTATGTTGACTTCATAAGACGGTTGTGTGTTTTGGTCATTTTATTATAGATTATAATTTATTTTAAATACGATAAGTAACTACTTACGGCATTTGATTTGTAGACAATAATAAAAACTTTGGAACTGCTAATGTTCTACAAATTCGTTATTTATTATATATTATTAATATAAAGTTACTTAAGTAAAAAAAAAGTAAAAAGTACTTTTTTTGAAAGGGCATGCCATTGTCAAATATATCAGCAACAGGTAAGCCAACATAATTTTTGTTTCTATTCTTCTTTTTTTACATTACCTATTACATATGTACATAGGTGTATATTTTTTTGGAAAATCCGCCTTATTATTTGATATTTATAATAGTGTACAGAATGGTTTCGTCGTATTGTGGTCCATAATTTGTTTTCTAATGCTCTTAATTTAAAAAACTAGGAACTTTTGAGCCCTCGGAAACGTGGGTGAAAAGTCGCGCATCCCTATAGCGCATCGTCATTTCTCATTTTCCCTAACCTGGAAATTTCGTGACGCATTAACCTTCCAATATCAAAAATGATCGTGTTGCTGAAATTTCTGAGAAATAAGTAGTGAATATGAACAAGATAAAACCAATTAAGGGGATGTGGATGAGTCAGTTTTCGCACTCCCAAAAACTCACATAGGGAAGAGTAAAAAATTGGTCGAAGGTTATTTCAACAGAACTTCCCTCTCCCCTGAAGTGTAGCCAAATAAATCCCACTTCTCTAAATTTTTTGCAATTTCTGTTTTCTGATAATCTCTATAAAGTAAAAACCAGTGGCGTAAATAACGTCCCCGCAGCTTATTTGACTTGAAGTTTTTCTTCCATTTTTCATTTCTTTTTTTCTTTCATTTTTTCGAATTTTGAAGTTTAAATTTAATTTTCAATTTTTCGATTTGAGTTTCTCGCGTTTTCGATTTTTAATTGTTCCATTTGCAATTTTTCGTTTCAGTTGTAGGAACAACCGTTCCCACAAAATCAGGTGTTCTACCTGAGCGCATTCATAATTTTTGTACTAATGTAAATCTTTCGTCTACCTCCCTACGCTCCTACATACTTTCTCTTCCCGTTTCTAGAATTTTCTAAATTCTTTCTTTACCGAGCCTACCTGTCGACCATTCAAACACCCTTCGATCTTCTTCTCCCTGGCACTCTCAAACAGTAAGGAGCTAAATAAAATCTGAAAACCGTAACCGTCTCTTTTTCTAAAAATCACCAACGATACCCACAAAGTTTTTCATTTTCTTTATTTTTACGATTTTTCAATTTTTCAATGTTCCGATTTTATAATTTTTTGCTTTTTCGATTTCACTTTTTTTCAATTTTTCGTTTCGTCAGTTTTTCAATTTTCAATGTTTCAATTTTTCTTCAATTTTACGATATTTCTTCGAGTTTTCATTTTAAATTTTCCAGTTTTCCGATTTTCCAAATTTTGGACGTTTCAATTTTTAGATTTTTCAGTTTTTCGATTTGAAATTTCACGAGTTTTCAATTTTTAGATTTTTCAGTTTTTCGTTTCTTCAGTTTTTCGAGAAAAACGAGAAAGTACAAGTTATTCTACGTGACTTATGTTTGGAGTACAGTCCAAAATTACTGAATAATAGATTGACTTTATGTTTTTTATTATAATATCTCTTGTTCGTTGCGGCAAAACATTGTTGAAAGAAAATTATGTATATAAAAAAAAAGAAAAATTAAGCCCCACCCACCCGCCCCGATCTCAATTGTGATGAGTGTTTCATTACTAATTAGACGAGGAGCGGAGTTTAATTGAAACATATTATTTCTCTAAAAAATTCTACCCTTTTAAAAACAAATTTCATATGGTAATTTCTTGCAAAGAAATGAGAATTTTGCAACTAAACTCCGCCCTTCAGCTCACGATGAATAAAGCATTCATCACAATTGAGAAGGGGTGGGTGAGCGGGGCTTATATTTGGTCCATTTTTTTCTTAATATACGAAGTCGTCTTTTCCCAACAGGAAACTTAAAACATGTTTAACTATCCTGTTGTTGGAAGAAAACTCTATATATTAAAAAAAAAAACAAAGATGAAGCCCCACCCACCCGCCCCGATCTCAATTGTAATGATGAGTTTTTAATTCCTAAACAGACTGATGGGCGGAATTTAATTTTAACGTCAATATTTCTATAAAAAATTCATCCATTTTAAGAACATATTTCATATGGTATTTTCTTGGAGAGAAATAAGGATTTTGCAACTAAACTCCGCCTTTCAGCTCACGATGAATAAAGCATTCATCACATTTGAGAAGGGGTGGGTGGGCGGGGCTTATATCTGGTCCATTTTTTCTTAATATACAAAGTCTCTTTTTCCAACAAGAAACTGAAAACATCTTTAATTAACCTGTTGTTGAAAGAAAATTCTATATATTAAAAAAGAAAGTAAACAAAGATTAAGCCCCATCCACCCGTCCAGATCTCAATTGTGATGAATTTTTCATTCCTAATCAGATCGAAGGCCGGAGTTTAATTATAACACCAATATTTCTCTAAAAAATTAATCCCTTTTAAAAACAAATTTCATATGGTAATTTCTTGTAGAGAAATGAGAATTTTGCAACTAAACTCCGCCCTTCAGGTCACGATGAATAAAGCATTCAGCACAATGGAGAAAGGGTGGGTGGGCGGGACTTATATTTGGTCTAATTTTTTCTTAATATACGAAGTCGTCTTTTCCCAACAAGAAACTGAAAAATGTTTAACAATCCTGTTGTTGGAAGAAAACTCTATATATTAAAAAAAAAACAAAAATTAAGCCCCACCCACCCGCCCCGATCTCAATTGTCATAAGTTTTTCATTCCTAATCAGATCGAAGGGCGGAGTTTAATTTTAACGTCAATATTTCTATAAAAAATTCTTCCCTTTTAAAAACATATTTCATATGGTATTTTCGTGTAGATGAATAAGGATTTTGTGACTAAACTCCGCCGTTCAGCTCACGATGAATAAAGCATTCATCACAATTGAGAAGGGGTGGGTGGGCGGGGCTTATGTCTGGTCCATTTTTTCTTAATATACAAAGTCTCTTTTCCCGACAAGAAACTGAAAACATCTTTAATTATCCTGTTGTCGAAAGAAAATTCTATATATTAAAAAAAAAACAAACAAAGATTAAGCCCCACCCACCCGTCCGGATCTCAACTGTGATGAATTTTTCATTCGTAATCAGTTTGATGGGCGGAGTTTAATTGTAACATCAATATTTCTATAAAAAATTCTTCCCTTTTAAAAACACATTTCATATGGTATTTTCTTGTAGAGAAATGAGAATTTTGCAACTAAACTCCGCCCTTCAGCTCACGATGAATAAAGCATTCATCACAATCGAGAAGGGATGGGTGGGCGGGGCTTATATTTGGTCCACTTTTTCTTAATACATATATGAAGTCTTCTTTTCCCAACAAGACACTGAAAACATCTTTAATTATCCTGTTGTCGAAAGAAAATTCTATGTATTAAAAAAAACAGAACAAAGATTAAGCCCCATCCACCCGCCCCGATCTCAATTGTGATGAGTTTTTCATTCGTAATCTGATGAAAGGGCGGAGTTTAATTGTAACACCAATATTTCTCTAAAAAATTCTACCCTTTTAAAAACATTTTATATGGTAATTTTTTTGTAGGGAAATGAGGACTTTGCAATTAAACTTCGCCCTTCAGCTCACGATGCATAAAATATTCATCACAATTGAGAAGGGGTGGGTGGGCGGGGCTTATATTTTGTCCATTTTTTCTTAATATACAAAGTCTCTTTTCCCGACAAGAAACTGAAAACATCTTTAACTATCCTGTTCTTGAAAGAAAATTCTATATATTAATAACAAAACAAAAATTAAGCCCCACCCACCGGCCCCGATCTCAATTGTGATGAATTTTTCATTCGTTGTTAGACCGAGAGGCAGACCCTGATTGCAAAATACATATTTCTCTATTGATTTAAATGAGTTTGTCTTCTCAAAACAGAGGACTAAAATTATTAATTAAACCACAATCGAACAAAACAGCGCATTACCAGCGCAAGAAAAAAAAAGTGTTAAGTTCGGCAACCATGACACAATGGGGACAGCTCATATATATCGTGGTAGACTCGATTACTATACTTCGCTTACGGTCGAGAAGTAAAATGGCCATAAAAAAAAACTATTGATTTCATGTTCAGATAAGTACTGGTATTTTTAGATGAGATATCCAACGTGAAATAGAGTTGCCACATTTAAAATGACATATATGAGGTCTTCGCGCCATAAGGTTATATGACCATCATAAAAGTAGTTGACCGTAAATAAATACCCCCTTTGTGCGGTTCGCACTAAGCTTACCGGTTGGCAACAAATTGTTTTCTAAACATTTCTTGCTTAGATTTAGATATTTAGTGAAAGTCGCCTCTGAACGAAATGACAACAGCCGGTCGAACTGAAGTGTACACGTTATTTACGACCCTAAAATATTTCCTATTGTAAACAACCCATCTTCGACTAATTTTTTACAAGTTATTGTAAATTTCACTAGTAAGTATATAGACACGCAGATATGATTTTATTATGAAATAGTAAAAATAAAAAAGATCCCAGCACAGACCCTTGATCTACGCCCATGGTGGTATTTCAGTAACAGAGTGCATGTTACTCAGGAAGCGCAGAGCGACGCATGCGCGGTGCTTAATGGAGGACCCACCAATCTTCACTCACTTTACTTGTGTTTACATGCCCGCCTCCATTGACATCTGGGTAATAAAACGCAATAATAAAAAAATCGGTCTTTATTATATGAAATTAAAGCACACTTGGTACATAAATTTCCATCACTAATTTACTCAATGCTAGCTTGCTCAGTTGTAGAAAAAAAATACGTAATATTTAACAATATAAATTTCTCTGTAACTCAAATTATAAACGCATCAACACGAGGAAAGGGCAACAGAATAAGTTTCCTTATACTAATGCGTTTACAATAACACAAAATAGAAACAAATGATGGCACTTTCAGTGCGATTGATATAGGTATTAAAGAAAATCTGAATGAAAAAGACTTAAAAGTATTTTATTTTTTTTAATAGTTTTTTTCTTTATATTTTTTGGTATCAACTGATTGGAAAATACATTATTTCGTACCGCTACAGTACAATAATAAATGCCATAAAAAATAAGCATAGAAAAAAGAATACTCCTCCAATCATGTCGGATCTTCCTGGGGAAATCTTTCACCCTATCACATACAAACTAACGACATTCATTCTGGCGTAACGAGCCCTTCTGATATAAGTTTTGTAATGACTCGCCGTTTACAACCCTGAGTGTTGGAAGATGATGCCGAATTTTCGGCGATCGTTTATCACTGGGACTAGCCGAAAATTAAGCACCTTGTGATCGTCGCGCCCCCCACTTTTTTTCGAATACCGAAACTACCCTTGAGCATTACAAAATATTTAAAAAATATCCAAACTTATATAGGACTCTTAAAAATACAATGGACTGTCAGTACATGGCGGGACGGCCCGTCCCTCGAATTTAATGTTCTGTATCTTACCGAACATAAAGCAGGTACGCTGTCTACAGTCTATCGTGCGCTACTTCGCACGCTTAGATGCTTATTTAATTATCACAATGCAGACTGACCTGGATCAGTCCACCTCAACACATACAATAAAAAAAAGAAAAAAAAAATGTAAAAAACAAGCTCCGAAAAAACTAACGCTAGGCCAGAGACGCCAGACCTGGTCCAAGACATCCTGGGCTTCCAGATTATGTATGTACCAAATGTCGTGGTGGGCACGACCCTGACGAAGGAATCGAAAATCGAACGATGTCTTGACGCAGTTGAGTCTCAACTTTAGACTCTTCAAAAATAAACAACGTTCTCTCGGAGACTAACGACGAGAGACAAAAAAAAAAGATATTCTCGTAAAATCGACAAAGACAAAAATTTTGCGTGAAAAATAACGAAAAATGCGCGCCGCCCGTGCACGCCATATTTTTTTCTTCTTTTATTTGTTTTTTAATCTTATTTTGTAAAAAAATATCGGAGATGCTTGCGCAACGCCTTCAACCGCTCGGACTGGGAATAGCGGGGGCCGGAGTGGGCAACAAAAATTGGCAGGATCGACCCTTGATCCGCCTCTGCATTAAGTTGCTCTCGCTGGGCGGGCTTAAGCCGAACACCTGTCAAAAGAAATTAACATTGTATCAAAGGGCCAATAAAGGGGTTATTTTTCGTACCTTGGCGGAGTAGGGCGCCGCCTTTTCGTCTATAGGATACACGTTCGGCCTCTCCAGATAGTCCAGATTCATGCTGAAGTGCTGCTGCACCACCCTGTTCACAGCCATGGCGCTCTCCGCGAACTGGGACAGCTCCCTCGCGGAATTATTCTTCTTGATAATGGCAGGCGTGGTCAACGGCGCCGAGTCGCTGGCGCATTTCAACCACGGATGTTGCAGAACTTTCTCGGCGCTGATGCGTTCGCTGGCGTTCTTGACCAGCAAGGATGATATCAGATCCTTTGCCTCGTCCGATATGTTACCCCATTCGGCTTCGGGGAAGTCGTATCGGCCCTCTTGGATGCTATGGAAGAGGAGGTCTTGGCAAGCGTTACAATTGTCTCCGCGTTCCCAGCCGCAGTCGCGGCCGCACTTGCCGTAGAACGGCGGATACCCGCATAACAAGATGTAGGTGATGACGCCGAGCGACCACAGGTCGCACCGCTTGTCGTACGCCACCGAGTCCGACTCGCCGATGAAGGCTTCCACTACTTCGGGGGCCATGAACTCGGCGCTGCCCACCTGAAACAACAAACTCGATCAGCGATCGTCATAACCCTTCAGATTGCGAGTCGGATTTTCGTTGATCTTTGACCCGAAACTTTCACTGGGTTGTAAACCTACATTGGACTGGAGGAACCGGTGTCATTTGAGCGTTATTAAAAATAAAGAACAGCGCTAATTTAATATTCATTTCTCTCCGTTTTTTTAAAGTCAGGTTTTACGACTACCTGCACGAATATGACCATCAACCACGACAGTTTCCCCTCCCACGGGTGAATTAGTATGACTATGGTTAAGCCGCGTTCGTCACGTCGTAATACCGAACTCATTATGAATAAAATATGTTTATTCCACCATGTGCATTTCTTATAAAACTCGAGCTATAAAGAATACTTGAACAAAGCACTACAGTAACCCAGCCATTACACACTGTACGTTGTTTACTTTCCCAGCCAGCTTCAATAAACATCAAAATATTCCAGTTATACACTTCACACTCGATTTCATTATTCATCACGAACTTTTAATTACAACGAACATGTTTGCCTGAGCTTCATAAGGATCAAACCACCGTAACGCAACAACACCTACCGGAGTTAGAAGTTGTGGAGTGGCCAACGGACTCGAAACGCTCGACTGGAAGCGTATTCCGGATCCCAAATCAAAATCGCAGATCTTGACTGGACAAAGCCTATCTTTATTAACACATAGGATGTTCTCCGGTTTGAGATCGCGGTGTGCTATTCCTTTGGCGTGCATGAATCGCAACGCGGAAGCGACTTCCCTCACAATCTCCGCCGCTGCCGCTTCGCTGAAGTACCTATTCTCCTGAATCCTTCTCAACAGTTGTCCTCCATTTATCTGAAAAAAAAAGAAAAAAATGTCTTCAGGGGTCGAAAACGGGGAGATCGTATTCTTTAAAATTCAAGAAACATACTAGACGTAAATTCAAACTTCCAGGATGTTTTATTAACTTTTGAAAAAGTGTTTTAGAATGGCGTCACGTGCATTTTCTAACAAAATTGAAACAAAAACCGGAACATAAGTGATAATTCTAATACAACTCATAGAAGTTATGAAGGTAAACAACACTTTGTTAATTTAGACGTCTGTGCTTCATTGAAAATGATGGATTGTTGTTTGTATAGCTATAATTTGATGAATTACCAATGGATGTCACGTTTATTAAACTGTGAAGGAAAAAATTAACACCAATTTATTAATACAATACAAATTTCAAATAACCTTCATTAATCATGATGAAAGTCTATAAAACAATACAACCAATACAACAGAAGTTTTCCTTATGTCAAAACGTGTACTAATCACACCATCTAATAACCTTCAGCTCAAGTTCAGACCACTTTTGATTTTAATAAGAATTGTGTTTTTTCTGTGGTTGTTTTAAATGATTTATTCTGCAATCTTCTTAGCACTGAGACTGAATTCAACAAAGATCATTTTATTCTTTTTTAAAAGTCGGATGTTATACCGGGTGTCTGGAAAATGGCGAAGTAACTCTCCGCGACGCTTGTAACAATCAACTGGACAGTTTGGGAAAAATAGTTTAAAAAATTCTCTCACTTTTGCTGGAGTTATGATGATTTTAAAATTGGTTCTTTTGCTATGTTTAACAATAACTAGTGATAAAACTTTCAGTTAATATTTCTCTCGCTCATGACCATGTTTAAATACCATTTCAGTTAGAATGTACAAAGATAATTATGGTTGTTGTTTTTCTAATAATTTGACAAAAAATCGATAGTTTAGTTTTTTTTTTTTTTTTCAAATAGAACACTATATTTTATTACTGCTTCTGATTCTGCCGTAGGTTTAAGTAGCCGAAGTTATCTGAAATTAATATAAAGATGTCCATGGTTTAATTTCTAATGCCCATGGTTTAATTTCTACAAAATATTTTATTTTTAGATTTATCAACAAGCAGTAGCCCCGCCCACCTACCCCTTCTTCGTTCCAGTGAGTATATTTGATATTGTTCAGTCCTATCTTAACAAGTTTTAGCCCCGCCCACCCACCCTTTTTTGTTCTTAGTCGATGTCATTTACCAAAATCAATCTTATCTTATCAAATACTAGCCTCGCCCACCCGCCCTCTCTTTTCTTAGAGGATATCTCATTTGCCAA
The DNA here is from genome assembly GCF_036711695.1 of Zophobas morio. Lineage (NCBI taxonomy): Eukaryota > Metazoa > Arthropoda > Insecta > Coleoptera > Tenebrionidae > Zophobas > Zophobas morio. The sequence goes on from NW_026972109.1 coordinate 10,536,505, forward strand.
AATCAGTTTTATTTTAGTTAATATCGATGACTAACTTTAAAAAAAAATGATCAAAATTTGGAAACATTACGAACTTACTTATATGCACAAGGCGGGAATTTTGAACATCGTCTCTAGTGTTTAATTGGTTATGCTTTAATGGATTTTTCTTTGTTGGTTTTTTGTTTACAATTTATAATTTCTTATTAATTTTTTTTTTGTTTATTTATTAATTAAAAATAACAGCGGGTTTTGTTAATAATAATAATACACAACGTCTATGACTACTAGTTGTTATGGTTATTGTCCTAAAAAAATATGACGAAACACACAACTTAGTTTTTTAAACGAAACACCCTATATATTTTTACTACCAGCTTATATTTGAAATTCTGATGCGACGTTGCCACGTTATTCGGATTTTCTTAAATCTTGTAGCAGTTGGAACAATTCACAAAAAATTGCAGCCGGGTTATTTCACAATATTTTGTGGAGAGATAAATAAGTAACACTGTCATATACAGAATGTTTATAAAAAATGTTTCATTATTACAATTTTCAAATATCGATATATCAGTTTTTTTTTTTTTTTTAATAAAACACTATAATTTATTACTGCATCTGATTTTGCTTTAGGTTTAGTAGCCGAAGTTATCAGAAATCAATATGAAGATGTCCATGGTTTAATTTCTATTAAGTGTTTTATTTCTACTTTTATGAACAAGCAGTAGCCCCGCCCACCCACCCCTTCTTCCTACCAGTGAGTACTGTTGATATTGTTCAGTCCTGTCTTGGCAAGTTTTAGCCCCGCCCGCCCACCCTTTTTTGTTCTTAGACGATGTCATTTACCAAAATCAATCTTATCTTAACTAATACTAGCCCCGCCCACCCGCCCTCTCTTTTCTTAGAGGATATCTCATTTGCCAAAATCAGTTTTATTTTAGTAAGTATTGATGACTAACTTTTACAAAAAATGATCAAAATTTGGAAACATTACGAACTTACTTATATGCACAAGGCAGGAATTTTGAACATCGTCTCAAGTGTTTAGTTTGCTTTGCTTCAATGGATTTTTCTTTGTTGGTTTTTTGTCTATAATTTATAAATTTCTTATTAAATGTTTTTTTTTGGTTTATTTATTAATGAAAAATAACAGCATGTTTTAATAATAATAATACACAACGTTTATGACTACTACTAGTTCCGGTTGTTAAAAAAAAAAAAAAAATTAAGACGAAACACATAACTTGGTTTTTTAAATGAAACACCCTATGTGTTTTTAAATATTTTGATAGATTTTGTCTTAGGCTTTACAACCACAGCTTGTATTTGAAATACTGATGCGACGCTGCCACGTTATTCCGATTTTCTTGAATCTTGTAGCAGTTGGAAGAGTTCACAAAAAAATTGCAGCAGGGTTATTTTACAATATTTTGTAGAGAGATAAATAAGTGACATTGTCATATACAGAGTGTTTATAAAATTTATAAAAAATGTTTCATTGTTGCAATATCGATAGTTTAGTTTTTTTTTTTCAAATTGAACATTCTCTATTTTATTACTGCATCTGATTCTGCCTTAGGTTTAGTAGCCGAAGTTATCAGAAATCAATATGAAGATGTCTATGGTTTAATTTTTATAAAATATTTTATTTCTACTTTTATGAACAAGCAGTAGAACCGCCCACCCACCCCTTCTTCCTTCCAGTGAATACTCTTGATATTGTTCCGTCCTGTCTTAGCAAGTTTTAGCCCCGCCCTCTCACCCTTTTATGTTCTTAGACGATGTCATTTACCAAAATTAATCTAATCTTAGCAGATACTAGTACTTGCCAAGATTAATTGTGACAAATGACATACCCTCTAAGAAAATAGAGGGTGGGTGGGCGGGGCTAGTACTTGTTAAGATAAGATTGATTTTGGTAAAAGACTGAACAATATTATGAGTAATCACTGGAAGATTCTGTAGGAAAAATTAAACTGTAAAGTATAACAAAAAAATTACGATTACCCCTTTTTTTTAAACAACCTACGTTCTATTATTTCAGATTCTCATTTTACACAAGAACATTCACCCCGCCCACCCACCCCGCCTTTATTTCAGTGATTCATTTTGTTTATTTCGAATAAAAGGTAGGAAGATAAGATTGATTTTGTTAAATGATATACCTTCTAAGAAAAGAAAGGGTGGGTCGGATGGGCTAGTACTTGCTAAGAGACTGATTTTGGCAAATCACATACACTATAAAAAAATAGAGGGTTTGTGGGCGGGGCTAGTATTTTCTCCCCCAAAATTTGCTAATTGAAATATAGTTGTTTTTACAGTACGTAGATAAAAAAGGAAATTATTATTAATCACAAAATACAATTATTTTAGGAATGTACTTTGTGTACATAAATTTTATAGAAATATAAATATAAAATATTTTATACCGATTTCCGGAAAACTTTTGAGCAGATTGATCGTTTCGTACTTGTACTTTTTAATAAATTCAAATAGTGTGGTCTTTTAACACCTCTTAATAATTTATTCAAATCTTATTTGCTTGATTGAGAACAGTGTGTTAGGTAGAAGAATTATTGTTATTTATAAATGACATAGTAGACGTTACGACAAATCAAAAATTGTAATTTATTTGCCGACGACTTAATTTCTTTGATCAAAATATGTTCTATCCAGGAATCTGTTTGTCCCTTCAAATGGATGTTAATGATATTTTGAACTGGTGTGAAGTTTAATAGGTTATTTTTAAAAATATTGAAATGCTATGTTGTAACATATAATCGAAAACTTAAGTATTATTTCATTTCTTTATAGTATAAACAATATATTTTTTATATATTATATATTTATATAATGCATTGGAAACATGTATGTTTTATATACATAATTTATTAAACAATAAAATAGATTGTACTTCTGTTATGTGTGGATATTATAGTGGTAATTAATGTTATATAATAGTAAAGTATTCTTTTTTATTTTATACTTATTTCAATTATTCATGTTTTCTGTAATTGGGTGCGAGTCTGGAGGAAATAAATCTATCATTATTATTATTAAATGTAAATACAGTCAACTAGTGTACCTAAACCGTCTCAGGTAAAAAAGACGATTTAGGTCATTCTCCATGTTCTGAGGCTTAGAAGATGAGAGTTACTGAACATTTTCCCAAGTTTCAAATGCCCTTCGGCACAAAACTCTTGAGTTGCTCAATCCGGAGCTAGAAAGCAGTTCTTTCGTCAAGTTTTGATACCTGAGGTTGTTTTCAAAATCAATTTCAAGGTAGAACCCGATGTTTCGCCACCCGTCAGTTTGGTAACTCAAGTATATATTCATTTTAACAAAAATCAATTATAACTCCGGTAAAATGAAGGATTAAACTTGTCAAGTCAGCCAGGAACGAGAAATCGAACTTTGGCAGGCAATTTTTGATTTCGAAACTTCCATTAGTTTTTTGTTATCATATTAAAAGTGCTCTCGTCTGAATACACTATTGTGTCGTAAACTCCACCTGCAATCGCTGCAAAAAAGCGAAACAACAACACGTTAAAAATGCACACAATGCTCCTTTATTATGTCCGAGAACAATGCGGTTGTAAAACGTGTCGAACCGCCATCAAATAATAACAAACCGAGAACAATTTATTTAAAAATGCAAACCGAATCTTAAAATGTCCGAACGCAACCCACAATACACCAGTCGAACTAAACCCGTGCGTTGCGGGTTGCATTCTCATATCCACCTACCTTCTCAAAAACCAAATAAAACTTTTCTTCATCCTCAAAAAATTCGGTGAGCTGAATAATATTGGGGTGTCCTTGACAGTGGTGGAACGTTTCGACTTCCCTGAAAACCCGAGCCCTTGCATGTCCCGGCACCTTGTCGATGATCTTCACTGCATATTCCTGGTCGGTGTACATGTTGACGCAGGTCTGCACACTGGCATAGGCACCCTCGCCCAAGATTTCGCCGGATAATTTGTACAAATCTAGAACGAAAATTTCCAGGTCAGAACAGAGAAAGCTCCGATTTGCATGAAAATAGCGCGCAAAAAAGTTCAAGGCCGCGATAATTTTCCATTCTTTATCGAAATGACAAAAATAAATGTTTGTCGAGCAAATATTCGTCCGCTGCGATAACGTGAAGACGATTAGGACGTTTAAATAAGCGGCAAATAAGACACTGTGACGAAAGGACAGGGGGGTTATTCAGCAAATATTTATCAAAACATTGTCGGTTTCCGTTATCGGATGCAAAAAGTTGGAAATTTGTATGGTAATTGTTGAAGCGTGAATTCTTCGGGTGTTGTGACGACTTGAAACATGAACAGGTGCGATAAGCAACTTAAATGCCGAGTACAGCCCCGAGGGAATTTTTGCATGTGCAACTTAAATGAATACGTATAAAAACATATTAACAGGTTATTACTTTGTGAAATAAGGTGAAACGGCGACATCGACGTGCTTACGGAAGTTTTTCGCACTTACATATTACGTCGTAGGTAAATAACATGAAGACAAACAACATCTATAAAAATTTAATTGAAAGTGATAACACTGGTTATTTTCGTTTGTTTGATAATACTGTGTATACATGTAGTAAATGGTTGGAGTACTCGAAGAGGTTTAGCCGCACTTCACAAGTCTGAATGATAACGAAGTTTTTCAATAAACAATAAGAATGGCTGCGATAGACGTTTCCCTCTTATGTGGAGTGCTATTTTTACGCTTTAATCGTCGAAGATAAAATGTAACACGCAAAATAATACTAGTGCCAATTCAAGTCTAGCACTAGTGAATAATTTCAAGACTGCAATGCAATACTGATTGTCTAGCTAGAATTTTACGACGGTGTTTTTTATTAGACCAATTTTCTTATACCTATCACAATTTTCCGTTTTTCTTCGATTTTACAATTTTTTGGTATCAGTTTTTCGTTTTTTATTTTCTTGTTTTTTTCAATTTTTCGATTTGTAATTTTTCAATTTTGCAATTTTTCGATATTACAGTTTTTCATCCTTAGATTTTTCGTTTCTCAATTTTTAATTTTTCGATTTTTTAATTCTTCGTTTCAAGTTCTTGATTTTGATTTTTCATTTTCCCGTCTTTTCTAGATTTCGTATCACAATTTTTTATTTTTTCATTACCTTTATGTCTTCAATGTTTCTTTTAGTTTTATAACTTTCTGTTTATTCAATTTCTCAATTCCTTGATTTTCCAATTTCTTTAATATTCAATATTTTGTTTTTTCTATTTGCACTTTTTCGTTTTAATTTTTCCATTTTTGTTATTCGAAAAGTTGAAAAATCGAAAAATTGAAACACTGAAAAACTGAAAAGCCGGGAAACTAACATTGACAGATCGAAAAATTGAAAAATTAAATATGGATAAACGGAAACAGTGAAAACCAAAAAATTGCAAAGCGAAAAATTGAAAATTTTCACATTGTAAAAAAAAAATATAAAATTAGAACATTGAAAAACCGCAACATTGAAAAAAGAAATGAAAAATCGAAAAATTATAAATTGAAAAGTGGTGAAATTGCAAAATTGAAGGGGAAAATTGAAAAAACTGAAATTAAAAAAAAAGTGTAAAAATGAAAAATTGATGAATCGAGAAAAATTGAAAACTCGGTTTAATCATTTTTCGTTTCCTCAACTTTGGTTTTTTTCAATTTTTCGACTTCTCTTCGACTTTTCGATTTGTAGTTTTTCAATTTTGCAATTTTTAGATGTCTCAGTTTCCCAATTTTTAATTCTTCAAGTTCTTGATATCAATTTTTCATTTTCCAGAAAATTTAAATTCCGTTTTCTCGATTTCACATTCACACATTTCACACATTTCATTTCCTTTATTTTTTCAATGTTTCTTCTGCTTTTATAATTTTCTGTTTATTGAATCTTTCATCTTTTGATTTTTCCAATTCCTTCATTTTCCAATTTCTTTAATTTTCAAGATTTCAATTTTACAATCTTCCGTTCTTTCTATTTTGCACTTTTCCGTTTCTCAATATGTATTTGATCTTTTGATTTCTCAATTTTTCGATTTATCGAAGGTTTTTTATTTTTTATTTTTCAATCGTACAATTTTGCAATTTATTCATTTTTTATTTGAAAAGTTGAAAAATCGAAAACGTAAAAAATAATAATGGTAATAAAAATGATGAATCGAACGATTGAAAGAAGGAAGAACGAATCGAATTGACAAATTTGAAAACCTAAAAATTGTAACAACGAAAAATTATAGATGGAATCGTCAAAATTGAAAAACCAAAAAACTGTAACATTGACACTGAAAAATCAAATATCGATAAATCGAAACACTGAAAACCGCTAAAAAAGAAAAATGATAAAATTAGAACATTGAAAAAATAAAGAAATGAAAAATCGAAAAATTATAAACTGAAAACAAGTGAAATTGCAAATCGAAAAATTGAAGAGGGGAAACATTGAAAACTCGGTTTCATAATTTTTCGTTTCTTCAATATATCTGTTTCAAGTTCTAGATCTTAATTTTTAATTTTCCTAAATATTGACCTTCCATTTGCTCGATTTCACATCACAAATTTTCATTTTTTCATTTCCTTTATTTTTTCAATGTTTCTTTCGATTTTATAATTTTCAGTTTATTCAATTTTTCAATTTCTTGATTTTCCAATTTCTTTAATTTTCAATATTTAAATTTTACAATATTTCGTTTTTTCTATTTGGCACTTTTTCCTTTTTTTTAAGTTTCTCAATATTTGATTGATATTTGGATTTTTCAATGTTTCGTTTCTTCAATTTTTCTAGGTCTGATTTCCAATTATTAGGTTTATCAAAGTCTGTTCTGTATACGTTTTTTCGTTTTTGATTTTTCAACAGTACAATTTTGCAATTTATTCATTTTCTTTATTCGAAAAGTTGAGAAATCGAAAAATTAAAAACCGGAAAACTAAAAAATCGGAAAACTAAAAAACCGGAAAAAATTTAAAAATCAACAAAAATTGGTGAAACATTGTAAAGAAGAAAAAACGCAACGAATCGAAAAGTTTTAACACTAAAAATTGTAAAATCGAATATATAGAATCGTCAAAATTGAAAAGCCGAGAAACTACCATTGAGAGATCGAAAAATTGGACATTTTTCGCATGAAAAAAGAAAAATTAGAAAATTAGAACAGTGGAAAACCGCAAAATTTCTAAAAATAAAGAAAAAAGAAAAACGGAAACGAAACATTGCAAGTAAAAAAAATAAAGAAATGAAAAATTAAAAATTGAAAACTAGTGAAGTTGAACAAATCGAGAAATTAAAACATTTAAAAGTTTGAAACTCAGAAAATTGCAAATCGAGAAATTGAAGAGGGAAAACATTGAAATTAAAAAAGATGTAAGGAGTATATTATAAAATCGGCACATCGAAAAATTAAAAATTGAAAACTCGAGAAACTTTAAATCGAAAAATTTCAAAATCTAAAAAGTGGAGAAAAAAAATAATGAAAAATTGAACTGAAAAATTCAAGCCAAAAAAAGCTGGGGGAGTGTTATTTACGCCACTGATTTTTCCTTAATAGAGTTTATCATAAAACAGAAAATCCAGACAATTTTAATAGTTTTTCAAAAAATCGCGATTTGTTGGGCTGCACTTACTAACTTCGAAATTTTTTAGCCACACTATAAGCCGTTTTAAAAATAAAAATTAGCAAGGTATGGCATTATCTTATAGGATAAAATTTTTAAAACAAATAGTAAAACTTCTATCTAAGTATGTGGGGTCAAAAATATGGAGGTCATTTTTACACTCCAGGTGATGCGAGTTTGCTTATCAATATTTTTTTATCTATTTACATGATAAACCTGACGCAAATCAAACACTTCGGTTTTATCTCTCTAACCAACAGTCAACAGACAAAAAGACGCCACACAGACAGAAAACCGAGACCGTATTTTTTTCTATTCCATTTTGACAAATTAATTACATCTAAGTTTAGCTCAGCAGAGATTACCTGACACGACTGAAAGTTGCACACTAAATCTTTAAATGCATTAAAACCGGATCAATGCAATAAAAAATCGAGTTTTAAGTGAAACACAAAACATCGCTTTCATTAATTTTTGAAATAGTTAGCATATTTTGCTTATTTATGTGCATACCTGAAGAGAATTTCATTATTGATAACATCATCAAAATTTATTTTAAATATGCATTTTTGATTGCGAAGTCATAAATACCATACAAATTTATACATTAGCATTACTATTAAGCATAGCATTATTATTCAACCAACAGAATGTTAAATAATTCTACTTAAAAAAAACTTGAACATTTATTTGCAAAACAAGTTAATTTGCCCATGGAGAATATTCATAATAAGCACTTATTCTTTAACTACGCTGATAATAATATCAAAGAAATTACTACAAGTTTCCAAGAAAAATTTAAATATGCTAAACATATGTAGAAGCAAAAACGAACCTCAAATGTGCCAAAACCCTTGTAATTATTTTTAATATCACTGATATTGTAAATATATTAGAAATAAAAAAGTTAGCACATATTGTTTTTGGCTTGTTTATCAGCACAATGGTAGCAATTTTCCTTTACCCACGCTGTACCTCACGATAGACATTTTTAATAATGGTAATTTTGTATGTAGACCTATATTCGTAACGATTACGTTGTTTTGTAATAGCATTTAAAAATAAACTTTACTGTGGATTACGATATTTTTAACGTAATTTTTAGAACAACTGGTAATTTCAAAACTAAATCATAAATACCAGTAATTAATCATACACTACCAAAAGTACAGTAAAAAGATTAAGCCTTATCCAGCACCTATAGTCTATACTTAGCAATTTATTGTTATAATCTCGATCACTCTTTCCACTTTTGCATCACCACGTGGACATAACAACAATAACAAAAACTTTTTCAGCTCTTCCTCGCCAACAAACCCACAAATAAAAATGCATCAACGTCACTCTATGCTCTCATTTCTTTGTCCCCAGCTGGCGCCTCACGTCTGCGATTAAAACAGCAAACCGATTTCCCCAAAACTCGTTAAAAGTTGAGCAAAATTTCGGCCATTCATCACGAATTCAAGTGCGTTTCGCAACGAAACGAGCAATTATCCACAAACCGGCGGCTGGCAAGGGACCTCGACGTCTCCTACAAAAATACATCCTCTAGTGTTTACCTTCGGTGATCCAGTCACGTGGCCGTCGGATTCGAACCGAAATATTTAGGCTATAATCACGATCTAAAAATACCGGTGTTGTTTAATAAATTTAAACGACGTCAACGGCCATCGTTAATAATGGTCATTATTCTTTCCAACAACGGTGACTATGCAACTAGGAAATAATAAAAGATGCATAAAAACGCCCGTTCGCTCACCGACCTTATTAACATTTCCCTGTTTGATTATCCAACTCGCGATTTCAAGGCCTGCGTTATTTCCATTTGTTGTTGTTGACTCGGATTCTTATGGTTCGACAACAAGGAGATTACGTCATGGCGCGACGGACATCTGGATGAAACGCTGGTTCGGGTGGAAACGGGAAACGATGAGGGGCAAATTAATGGAGGAAATTGGAGCGACGCAACAGTGCTAAGGAATTTTTAAAATCGACTATAGTCTAGTTGACTTTGAACTGAATCTGGAAAACCCAAACAAATCAAAACCAATGTTGCCATTTTACGGCGGCAATCGACATTTTCATTGTGTGCGAAATCCCATCATTACCCCTTGGTTACTCAAGATTACAAAATTATGTAGTTTATGTAAACAATAATAATATAAGCTAATAATATCTACAATTTTAAATTTGTGATTTGATAGAATCATTATCTATCAATAAGAGATGGTAATTCTCATGTGACGACCATTATGCTTGATCTTAAGGTTAAAAAATGCCCTCGGCGATCATTGGAAAACGCCAGAAACAACTGTAAATCAAGATTGTTTACATTTAAATTTCAGCGTTCTCTAAACATTCGTGGAAATAAAATAGGGCAGTTTGCAGTATGAGCCAAAGACGACTGTTGCAGTTTCACGTATTTTGTGTTGCCTAGTCGCACTCAATCCCGTTCCACACACTCAAACACCGTGCATTCAAGTGCATTTTTCTAAAAATCAATTACCCGAAGAAAGTGAAACTCCACCACGTAACAATCGCTCCTCTAGAAGCCAACAACCAGACGTAACTTTTTCCCTAATGCGCGTTCGTCGCGTCTTATCACACTTCCTAGCACTCACCCATTAGCAAACCCACTTAACTCCTCTCCTACAATCATCGGCTTCCATTTCTTGGACAAACAACACTCAACAAGTGTTATCTCACCTTGGAAACACGATGACACTAAAGATGAGCCGGTACGTTTCTTTTTACGGCGTTTCCTCTTGGCCTCCTCCTTGCGACGGGCTAGTTCTTTGGCGCGGGCATCGGCGTCCATCTGGTCGCCGCTGTCGGAGGCGGATCCTCCACCGCCCGTGCAGCCCCCGATGCTGTCGCCATTGGTAACGCCGCCATTGCATTCTGAAACAACGACCGATGTTCAGTTCATTTTCAGCATGTGCAGCGATGATGAAAAACCCGCAGGCCTATAACGGAGGCCTCGCCCAGGTTGTCGACCCCTTGCGACACTTTTCTTGCTTTTTCGAAATGAAATATGGGCAAGGACGGTGGCCATGGGAGGTGAGCTAATTTTGACGCGGGCTCGGTGGGGATTAAGTACGGGATTTAAATCGACTCTGTGCTAATGGGAGGTTATGAGCGAAGTTGAGGTTATTCGCTGGGGACGCCACTGGTTAAAGGGTTTTATTTGACAAGTTTATCTAAGTAGCGAGCAAGATGTGTCAAGTGTCACTCTTTATATACCCATTTATTAAAGCACGTTACGTTATTTCCTCTAAAGATTAAAATATGTGACGGTAAAAAAGAACCCAATAATGAAATGAGCAAAAAAAGCGATCGAGTTTTCTTTGAAATTGGAAGATAGAATGGTAAATAAATACGAAGTTCAACTTTATGATCAAAGATAATTTTTTCTTTATCGGGTGTTACTAAAAAAAAAAGATTCATCGTAAAACTTATCATTCAATTAATATATATATAATACCATGAGATAGCACCTATAAAACTATTAAATATCAACAACATAAAAATTTCAACTATGCTACACAAAGCATCACCGGATCTAATTTTTTTTCTTGGAAAGTGCATTTTTTTATTTTGAGATCTGCATTGTCCTTTGTTCTTCCATATTCCATGTTTACAGTCTCATAAAATTACATGTCATTATTTTTACTTCCTGAACGTGAACTAAGGAAGTGTTGTATTGTAATCGATTTTTATCAAATTTTATATATGTATTAGTAATATCGTATAGATGGGAATCATTAACCAAAATTTCGATAAACATTCCCACCAACAATAGGATGAAGGCAATTCCAACATTTAAATTAGTAAATATTATTTCAATTTCATAAAATAAGATAATCCTTCACGTGTGGCTTATGAATTCGTGTCCAGTTTTTAACCCCAGAGATCCAAATTTTTAACTTTGAAACTGTAAAAGTGAATGCTCTGGAATCTTGCAAACGTTTTAAGCTTATTGAAATATGCAAAATATTATGACTCTATAATTGTGGTTTCTCAATGCAGTCATAGATTTTAGAATTAATTATACAGCTGACTCAAAAAAAAAATCACATTTTTTAAATTTTGCAATTTTTGGATTGCTCAAATATCCGATTTTCCGATTTCTTTAATTTCCACTATTTTAATTTTACAATATATACATATTTTTGTTTTTTGATTTGAAGTTTCTCAGTTTTTAGTCTTTAGATTTTTCGTTTGTTCTTGATTTCCAATTTTTTGATTTTTCAATTTCACAATTTTGGATTTTTTTAATTTTTCAATGTTTCGGTTTTATAATTTTTGGTTTTTTCAATTTTTCAATTTCTCGACTCCCAAATTTTAAAATTTTTCCTTTCTTCAATTAAATTATTTGATTCTTCAGTTGATCATTTTTTAATTATTTGTTTCCTCACTTTTTCAAAGTCTTAATTCCTATCTTTCAATTTCCAGATTTATTAATGTTTCCATTTCCCTTATTTTTTCAATGATTCTTTCGATTTCATAATTTTTTGTTTATTCCACTTTTCAAAATTTCAATCTTTGGCTTTTCCATCTCTCGACTTTGATTTTTGCATTTTTTAAATTTTGCAATTTTTGGATTTCTCAACTATCCGATTTTCCGATTATTTTAATTATCAATATTTTTTGTTTTTTTGTTTAAGTTGCCCGGTTTTTAATCTTTCGATTTTTCGTTTGTTCTTGATTTCCAATTTTTTGATTTTTCATTTCACAATTTTGCAACTTTTCAATTTTTCAATGTTTCGGTTTCATAATTTTTACGTTTCTTCAATTTCTCGACTCCCAAATTTTTAAACTTTTCGTTTCTTCAATTCTTCCATATTATTAAATTATTTGATTTTGCAGTTGCTCAATTTTTAATTTTTCGTTTTCTCAATTTTTCAAAGTATTAATTTTTATTTTTCATTTTCTTAATTTTTTTCAATGATTCTTTCGATTTCAAAATTTTTTGTTTATACTATTTTTCAATTTTCAAATTTTCAATCTCTGGCTTTTCAATATCTGAACTTTTTAATTTTTGAATTTTTTTAAATTTTGCAATTTTTGTATTTCTCAACTATCCGATTTTACAATGCATACTTTTGTTTTTTTTTATTTTAAAGTTTCTCAGTGTTTAATCCTTCGATTTTTCGTTTTTTTTTTCATTTTTTATTCGAAAAGTTGAAATATCCAGAAATTAAAGAGCGAAAACTAAAAAATTGAAAAAAAAAGAATTGCAACTCGAAGAACTCCAGAAACCAAAAAGTAAAACATTGAAAACTAAAAATCGAAAAGCGAAAAAATTAAAAATCGAATAAACGAAAAAGTTTTCAAATCAATTTTACCAATTTTGAAAAATTCAAAAATGGTAAAATTGCAAATGAAAAACTGAACAAACAAAAAATTGGAAAATCGTGAAACTGAAAATGTAAATTTGAAAAAACGGAAAATTGAAAATCGAAAAAACGAATCGAATCGAAAAATTGGAAAACCCAAAAACCACTAAACCGAAAAATTATAGAATCGTCAAAATTGTGAAGTCGAAAAATTGTAAGATTGAAAAATTAAATATCGGAAAATTAAAAATCAAATAAATGAGGAAGTTTTAAAATGTATGTAACAAATGACAAAAAATGGAAAAACCCTCATATTGTAAAATTCAAAAATTTTTAAAATTGTAACCATTACATATTTAAAATGAAAGCTAGAGCAAATCAAAAACTGAAGACACGAAAGATTAAAAATTAGAAAAACGGAAGACTTAAAAATTGAACAATCCAAAAACTGAAAAATTTCACAATAAAAAGGGACAAATTATTATATCCGATCCTTGAAAAATCCAATAATTGAAAAAATAATGAAAACAAAAAAACGAAACGAAAAACTGAAGAAACAAAAAATCGAAGAGTTGAAAAATTAGCCAAAATCGCATTTTTTTAAACAATTTTTCCAAGAAGCGGCATTTGTTGGGCTTAACAGTGAAATATTTCTTCGACCACGTCTCAAAATGTAACACTAATGTTATAAACGAAAAATAAAAATTTTTTTGGTGCCCCAATCGGTGAAATTAGTTTTTAATTGAATCGTTCCTTGACGTCATGGCATCGTTAATGTAAAACCCAGCTGACACGACATTAAATTTATGGCCAAATTTAGTGATCATAAAATCCGATAAAAACGCAATCGAAGATTTCATTTTTCCCATATTAGAAATTAATTTAGTTTTAAAATTAGTGTCAAACGGCCGGACAATTAATTATCATCTCACAGTTAAATCCAAAAATTGAAAAAATGGCACCAAGCTTTGGGTATTTCTTTTCTTACTAAATTTCAAAATGAGGTTATGTTTTGTGACACAATTTTTTACCATATTTGTATGTGTGTAATATTACGGAAACGCATAAATATAACCGTTTGCATTACAATTTCGATTTCTAATGTACTCGAGAGTGAAAATTAATTCAAAAAGGAAAAAAACAAACACACTTCTGCTCTAGTCCAAGAGTTTTATGTATTTCATATACGCATTTTTTGACTTAGTACAAATAATAATAACACAAACTTTTTGTAAAATTAACTTTCCTTCTTTGAACTTTGCGCCACTAAAATAGCAAAACTTTTCCCTGTTGATTTGTTTACAATAAAAACACGACTTTTGCATTCCGAGTCCCGATTTCTTGGTAACTGTAACATTTTATCATAATTAGCTGTTCTATAATTATTTTCCTCTGTTTTTGATTGTGTTGAATAAACAGAAAGCTCTCTGCAACACACAAATTGTGCTAAAAACACGTTTACTCTGTTTTCTCTTACATATTTTTTTGCACTAAAGCCAGTATAAAAAACCTCAAGATTAAATAGTTAAAATAAACAAAAACAAAATAATAAAATACAAACCGACGACGGGTACATGTGTGTTAATATTTTACTGCGAACTTGCTGACCTTACATTATATTCAGTCCTCTTTTTTAATTTTATCTGTGCAATAATAAAACTGTGCATTTACTCGTTTTTTGCAACGATCTCATTAGTTCCACCTAATCAGTTAATTACTCTCAGCACTCGACATTTTTTCACCTTGATTCAGAATACTAACTAGATAAAAATAAAAAAAATGTGATCGTTAATTCAAGCACGTGTTTTAGCTGGCAATTTTAGACGCAGAAACAGTTGTGGCAACAAATTAATTCAAAGACGCCATCTAACACAAACAAGCTTTACTCCTGCACCGAAATGTCAACCGAATCAGACAAATGTGAAGGAAGTTGGCATTTATCGCGGCTTGTAAGAACAGGAAGTTCGGTACTAATCCGAGATAAATTAACAGCGCAAAGTCGATTGAGCCGTAAAAACAAAAGGTCTGTAATTATTGCAAATTCAATTTCGGGAAACCACTAATTAATGCCATAAATTGTGGATCCAGCTCCACCCGCAACGTCTCGACAGCCATATTAATCGGGAAGTGAACCCTTGAGAGGTGTTCCACTTTCGGTTAATCTAACATTAATTGAACCGCGTTTTGGGCTTGTGTCTGACTCTCCCACACTCAGGAGTAGAAAGTTGCCACGGCGATGTATGCACGACCTGTCAAAGAACCGTCCATATTTTATATCTGCCAGTGGCGTATCACGTTTGAGCTCGAGGCGGAAATCATCACTGGCCATTACTTTGTGATGAATGTACATTTTACAACCCGGAAAGACCAAAGACGAAATTTCCACGGAAAAGAGATTTCCGTCGAAATTACATAATCGATAAAAATACACCACGATATTGAAAATCTGCCAAATAATCAGCACGTGCTTGGATTAACGACCACTTTTTTTTTTATATTTATATCTATTGAATATTCTAAATCAATATTTTGGTTTGGTTTGTGTTGACAGATCGGAACAGCGTGAGAAACCCACACAATTTCAAAAAGAAAAATCACACAACAAAAGTGGAGTCAATTTATGATAATACTCGCTACCGCTGGCAGCCGATATTCAAGTAAAGATTGATTGCAGTTGCGCCTAGTTTTAAACGGCGCCTCCGGCGCCTCCCATTGTCTACGCCGCTGCAATATGCAAATAAATATTGTTCGTGACGTCAGCCTTAATTAGCTATACATTAGGAGGCGGTTGATGTTAATTTATGTTTATGTTCTTACGTTCCACATTTGGCCATTATCAATTCAATAAACAAGATACTTGATTACCAACTCACGTTGTCAATGGCGACGACGCCATCACCAAGGCCTGCTTTCTTCCCACAAGCGGTCTCCGCCTTTTCGATTGTTTTCCACCTGCTGCCACGTTGACTCGATAGTCAAGGTTTAAAAAATGACGAGAAATGATAAACGAAAGCTGGTTTCTACGTGGCGGGATTGGCGAGACGCCAGATCGTGTTTCTAATTTTGGAGGAAAATGGATTTTCTCCGTGTTTTTGTTTACGGATTCCGGGGATGCCGCGCCCGGAAGGTTGCGATGGGGACGCGGACCAGGGGCGGAAATTTGAGCGCGCAGAAAGCTCGTTAGTTAATTTGAAACACATTTTTTTAAATACTAACGATTTTTTACTCTTTCAATCTGGAGATTTGATTAATCGGGAATAACTTGAAGTTTCAAAAATCAATTTAGCTATTCTCCGGGCGTAACGTTTCAATTTTGGGAGCTTTTGACCGTCGTTTTCAAGGTGACACCACTACAGCTGATTTTATGATCTATTTACGCTCAATATTATCATTTGCTGATTCATACTAATCCAATAGATATCCCTTTGTTTAGAAGTTCGTCATTTGTTATTAATTGACGCAAACGCATCAAAACAAGATCAAATTAAAGCAGTGCTAAGAAACGATGAAATTTGTGGTTACCTGTAAATAGGGCGAGTCTTCTGAGAGGTCACATTACAAGTCTTTAATTTGGCAGATGAGTGACAGCAAAACTTAATATGACTTGATTCTGCCGAGTTTCCACGGTAAATTTCGGTGTTGGTGGACCTTTAAAATGCGAACAGAGTTATGTACAATTTAGAATATGGATAAAAAACATAAGTCAATTATAAAAAAAAATAATTTGTTTCTTCTTCGTTTTTAGTCATCATGTAGCTTCTCCTGGTAGAACTATTATTTTGTTCACATTGAAAACACTCCAACTTTCCCCGATAACAATAAATATTTTTGCTTCACTTGTCACGAAAGCTCTTGGCAATTTTTTGCATTCAAACTGACCTTCGCTTTTGAAATTGTTTTGTATTTTGCTTAAATATCATTGATCTAATTACGTTTTCGTTGCATAATTCTTACGGTCTGACCAGGATCTTCTAGAATGTAACCTTAGCGTGAGTTGGCTGTACTAAACGTTATTTAGCACATGTAAACCCACCAATTACATTTATTACAAAAAACGACTTAGCACGTTCTCGCAAATGTTAGAATTTTGTAACTTTTTGGTTAAAAAAATTTTAGCCACAAAAAATAATAGTCGCGACCTCCATTCATTACAAAATTTTGGATACAGCTTCAAGGACCAGAGGCATTTTTAAAATAGCTTTATCTGAATTTAACTGCTGAAATAATCAACAGGTGGCTGACACAAGTTAGAGAATTGTGTGGATTTTTGTAAATATGTAAAATCGAAACGAGAAAATTAGTTGACACAAAGTTTCAGCAATTTTGTTAGTATGATGACTAAATTAAAAAACTAGTAGCACATCAACTTGAATGCCGGTATGCAAACAAACTTGTGCATAATTGTTACAACAACAAAAACAATGTTTAAGCTTTTTCTCTAACATTACACAAACCGGTGATAAACTGAAATTAGACCCTTTTTGACCTCAACCCAAGTATTGCGACAAGAACAACAAACATTGCGCCAACTGTTTGATCTGACGACAAGTGACATTTCATGTGGCAATAGCCCTAAAACCTGAAGCTAAAACGTGACAAAAATCATTTTTTCGTGTATATGATTAATCACTCTCGTAATTGAGTTGTTCTAATTTGAATATGAATCTACGCGAGGTTAATCTATGGTAATTTTCGTGTCCCTTGTATGTCAAATGCCGGTTGTATTTGATCGGCTCACAAAAACCGTTTTAATTATCACAAGTCGACCTTTTTGTACTAGCATCTCTGGAAGGTTTCACATTCTGACAATATTTAATCACAAGGAGCGGCTTCATTTCCCAAGTTTGTTCACGACAGTTCGTTACGCAACCCAGTCTAGTTCACCCCAATACCCGTACAAAACAACTTAATTGCATCGAAAATGTTTGTTTACAAGCTACTAATTGTGAGTTCTTTCAAAACCATAAAATATGTATCGATTGCGTCACGGCTGGCATTTCAATCGCTCGGAAAATGGGTTGAAAAAGCCACGGTTCGAACCTCCCAACGGAACAACAATTAAACGAGAAAACGACCACAACACATCATTGTTTATTGTTTTATCAGTTCCAGGTCATACAGCCGATGAAAACGGAAGATAGACATGCAAGTGCCTAATGCGGTTAATGAAAAAACCGAAACGTGTTGCGGATTTCCAACCGAAAACAAACGGACCGTTGGCTTTTTTGGCGCATTTTCGGCCAATAATCAGACGATGAACCCACGGCGTTGCCAACTTGCGAAAATAGAACAGACAAAGGAGATGTGCGTTTTCCATGAATTGCAAAAACGGGAGCTGACGACAAGGTCTAAATCGTCTACATTTGCATCGGAGGGTTCTTTGATCATAAAGGAGACATTGCCGAGATTTTCCTTATACACTCAACACAAAGACCGCGCATTTTACAAAAGGAGTGAAACGAGAACTGTCAAACTCAAAAGCCGGCCGCGGTTATTAGTGGAAAGAATTTTAAAGATCGGGGGCCTGAGTTCCAATTAAAATTAATTTAATTAGGCATTAATTCGATGATTACTTCGTGACGTTGATTAGCAAGGCACGTCTTCTTGCGTCATAAAGGGGATCTCAAGAATTCAATTCAACGACTTTTCCATGTTTAATGAATTTCTTCGGGTTTTTTAAACGACTGCGTAAAATGTGGCAGACTGTAACACTTTTAATATTTCTATTATGCGGCCGCTTGCTTGCCAACTTCAAAATCATATTTTAATACTCTTCCCAAAAATGCAAATCAGGATTAGCAGCATTATAACATAACACTGATAGCACAGGATTACCATCAACGAAGGAACTACTATCAAAAAATGTTAATAATCCTTGTATTGTTTTCTTATCTACCTGTTCTGGCCCTATTTTCAATGCTGCTTCACCTGATTCACCTAAATAGAAGGGTAAAAAGATTATCTGCCAAAAGATAATATGTACTTTTATGTTACGTCTGCCACTTCTATTTAGTTTTTCAAAGCAAACTCAACGGTTCATTTTTACGGTTCTAAATGGTTCTTTTATCGCTTTTTGGCTAATCTATCAAATGCCTACACGAATGCACCGATTTGAATTAAATTTGAAATTTAAATGCGTCTACAAATTATTATCGTTATCGTATGTCAGATTTTATGGACTGATTTGCCTCGTGAAACAGTAATTTTATTGAAACTAATGTATTTGTAATGCATGACTCAACGAATTACCTTAAAATAGTAGGTGTTCCAAAATATGGATATGTACCAACTTGGTAATTTGTATTTCCGAATCATTGGGTCTAGTCACGCTATGGAAATGGTCCTTTACCATTTGAGCTTGACATTACCAAAAAGTACAAAACCACGTTTGTTTTGACAGGTATAATTTAGTGCAGACTTATAGAAATTAAAAATTACCAAAAACAAGTCAAAACGTGTTCGATCTTGTCAAAATGAATCTATTTATAACAACAATGAAAATCACCTTCCCAGTCATGTGAACACAATCAGGTATAATTTTAAAAATAGCCTGCTACCTTTTTCAACTTCCTTGCCGGGAAGTCGTTAATTTCAAGGATAGTTCCTGCACATGTGGCAAATCGCAATTTTCAACAGTCTCTTGGGCTCGGCTAACCCCTAATTTTTTTTCAAGCCACTTGTATTTCCTTCATTCAAACTAAACAATCGACTCTTTAATCGATCTTACAAACTGTTATATCATCTCTCCTCGACTTCTGGTTGATCGATTGATAAGCTCCACAGTATGTCAACCGTTACAACATGTACATCTTAAGCCAGAGAAACAAACCGTTGATTTAATCTTTGTTTATGTTTTTATCCACAACCGCCTCATCGGTTCATTATGCACTGGAAACTCCGGCGAGTATTGATCGGGCCGTCAAAGTCTTTGATTAAGGGCTCCACATGACGTCATCGGGATCTCACGGAAAAGGAATAGCGGAAACAAAACAAAATGCAGGTGTAACCTCACCACTGTTTTTGTAATCTAGCTTTAGTTATTTCTAGTCTAAAAACGGTCTTTTGATGAAGGACTATGAATTGAAAAAAGCCATCTACTGAGTATTGAAACTTTTTGCTTTGTGTTAAAATAAGTCCACGCCACGTAAAACCGTGGTTTAGTAAAATTCCCGGTTTGTGGATTTCGGGCGCCCACAGCAAGGTGCTCACCGGCCCAATTCCACAAAGTAGAACAAAGTATATAAATAGTGTTTTTTTATGTGTCATCAGGTGCTACCCTTGTTATAGCCGGTGAGTCGAGCCTCCGGTCACGTCTCCGCACGGCCTGTTAGAACCGGTGCGTGCGCTTAAAAACGTATAATTGTCGTTTTAATCGTAGAAACTGGTGATATTGTCGATCACGACGTTCGTGCAGCAAATGCAAAGCCAACAACCTCTTTCAATTCGTTTCACAACAATGAAGGAGTGTTGCGAATTACGACATTGATTCAGCGCGATTTTCTCGTCGTGTAGTCCGGAGCTCCGGACGTAAACAAATCCGGCAGGCCAAAATTGCGCGAGCAAACCGGTTATGGTTATTTATTCTGGAAAAATGACGTAACCTACGCAAGAGTATCGACAATTTGGACATCCCACAGCAGGAACGCACAAAGACAACACACCAGCGGTCCCCAAACTTCTCTTAACTACACACCTGGATCGTAGTTCTCCGCTTCTTCCAAAATCCTCTCGACCATTTTTCGGTTGCTGCGTAATGTGAAAAAGAAAAACCTGGATGTGATCGCTTCCTTTTCGGAAGTGGATTTATCGAAGCTGGTGCTACGACGGCCCGGTGTCACAGATAATGATAATTTGTTTTGTAGGCACAAAGAAAAGGATTTATCGGTTTTGTCACTCTATCTACCCATCTTGCAATCCGCACTCCACTGATGTTAAATTCCGACTGCTTTATTTTGTGTTCACCGAGTCACGGCATCGTCGACGGTCACGTAGGCGCGATGGTGCGCACGCGTATCGTGGGGCTTACGTGGGATCGTATGATTCTGTTTGTTGTGTTGGGAGCACTGAGACGGCGATGCTCCGGGTTTCTAGAACGATTCGATTCTCCACGGGCTTAGTTTCGAACTTTTCTAGATTAAACGAGGACCATTCCGAGGGTGAGCCCTGTTTCACAGTGGTTGCGTTCTGTGACCGAAACCGCAGATCAATTATCATAAGTTTGGAAAGATCTAGAACGTTCTCTCGATTCACCTGTGAATAGCAGGGTTTCTAGAACGTTTTGAATCCCCACAGTCACACTTTCCGTCCTGTGTTATCTACATCACCCGGAAGGTTTCAACCCGGAACGAAGATGATCCTTGCTCCGGGCCACTCTTCGCAGCTGCTGGATTTTGCCAGCGAAGCGGCAATCAATTATCATAATAACGTTCACCGTTTTGCGGAGATCTAGATTCTAGAATGTTTCTTCGAATTCACGTGGAATTGCAATGTTTCTAGAATTACTACTCCGCTCACTGTGGCAGGATTTTTCGTGAAATGGACAAGATTTGGGAATATTCACAGATCTGACCAAAGCGAATCGGATAACTCCAACCGTGAAACGATTTATTTAAAGACCTTTTGTTACGAGGTGCAACTGTAAATGGATTACAGAAACACTTAGTACCTAAGCTCGAACTTAAGCCTTTTACTATTCTCACCGGAAGGTGAATGCACACAAGTAAATATACAATAGTAATTTACACAACTAGTTCGGGATAGCCTGCTTCCCGCATGAACGCTTGTTTGCGGCACGACCGAAGGGAGTGCCGCATTTGCGTGAATGCGGGAAGCAGGCTCACGAACGTGTTGTGTACAATATTTTTTGCGACGAATAAACCTTTAAACTGAAGAGATTAACTGTGAGTTATTCATAAACAACGCCATTGACAGCGCCGTCAACACGTCACAATGTTGACACTACCCGAGTATTTTAAGGTTACCATGGCAACGGGAAGTTAAATGCACGTGTGCGGGAAATTCGACGTCCCGCACTCTGGTGAATGCGCGAAAGCTATCAAAAAAGGTCATGAGTGCAAAAAGTAGTTTTATCCATCAGACGATTTCTTGTTCTGAATGAGCACCGATGATTCATGATATTCATTCGCATTTCATTATGAACCTACATTAATTAGAAAAATCAAAGAAAGGAACAAAATTCAAACCAGATTTTTTCACTGACCTTATTGACTCATTTTAAATATTTCAAGATGCTGAAAAAATAACAAGTTGCGTTCATCTGTTTTATTATCTTTATAATATGCCAATAAATCATGACCCAAAAAATCAAATTTAGAGTAGATTTTGTTTAATATGATGCAAGAAGTGATAAATAATTGTATTCAAACTTTACAAATCTAATCTATTGTTTCATTTTAAATCTTAGTAACCTTAATGGGGGGACATTTTCCGATCGTGATGTACACAAAAGAATCACTAGAACAAAAGTAGCCGTCTTAGCAAGATAACAATGACAAGCAGCTTTTCAATAAAGAATTTTGCTCTCTATATTTTTATTATTGTATTTTGTGCGTGGAGGGACCTGTTTTCGAACGTTTTCTTACAAATGAATTACTTTCTCTGTTTTGGCTGCGAGTACTATAAACTACGTGAGAATAAAAACTGGTCCAAGGTTATTTCGACAGAATTTCCCTCGCCCCTAAATTAACTCAACAAATCCCGCTTTTCCGAAAAATTATAAAAATTGTTTTAACTTGAATTTTTCAATTATTCAATTTTTTTTGTTTCTTCAGTTATTCGAGTTTTTAAGTCTAAATTTTTCAGTTTCCCAACTTTTCAATTTTTCGATGTTTCTATTTTATAATTTTTTGTTTTGAGATTGTAATTTTTCCTGGTTCTTGTTTTTTCAATTTTTTTTGTTTGAGATTTTTCAATTTTTAATTTTTTTGTTTCCTCAATTTTTAGATCCTCCAATTTTTCGATTTAAAATTTCCAGAGTTTTCAATTTTTAATTTTTCAATTCGGTATTTATTTTCTTTATTCAATTTCAATTTTTCGTTTCTTTAATTTTTCTTTTTTTTTGTTTCTTCGAATTTACGATTTGCAACTCTTCCAGATTTCATTTTTAAATTTTCCATTTTCTCGATGTTCCAAATATTAGATGATTTCATTTTTCATTTCTTCAAATGTTCGATTTGTAATTTTTAGTTTCGGTTTTACATTTTTTTATTTTTTTAATTTTTTGATTTTTCAATTTTACGATTTTCAATTTTTCAATTTTAGTTTCTTTAATTTTTCGTTTTTTCAAATTTTTCAGTTTCTCGATTTTTAAATTTTTCGTTTCTTCAAATTTTGGTTTGCATTTTACTAGCTTTAATGTTAAATATCTAATAATAATTACAATTTTAAATTATTTTAACTTTTTCAATTTTACCATTTTAGAACTTTTCCATTGGATTTGAAAACTTTTACATTTATTCAATAAATTTTTCACTTTTTGGGTACTTCATGTTTCAACTGTTCGATCTTTCAGTGTTACAATTTTTCGATTTTACAATTTT
The DNA here is from genome assembly GCF_036711695.1 of Zophobas morio. Lineage (NCBI taxonomy): Eukaryota > Metazoa > Arthropoda > Insecta > Coleoptera > Tenebrionidae > Zophobas > Zophobas morio. Next base: position 10,560,003 of record NW_026972109.1, read on the forward strand.
GAAGATTCTATAATTTTTAAATTTTACAATTTTTTGGTTTTTCAATTTTTCGATTCATTAATTTTTTCGATTTTACAATTTTGAAGATTCTATAATTTTTAAATTTTACAATTTTCGGGTTTTCCAATTTTTCGACTCATTAATTTTTTAGTTTTCAATGTTTCAAGTTTTTGTTTCTTCAGTTCTTCGATTTTCAATTTTTCCAATTTTTGGGTTTTCCAATTTTTCGATTCATTAATTTTTTAGTTTTCCGTTATGGTTTTTTATTTTCTTTATTTTTTCAATTATTGGATTTTTCAGTGTCGTTTTTTGTTTTTTTCAATGTTAATTTTTTCATTTTTTTGTTTACTCAATTTTTAGATTCTGTACTTTTTCGATTTAAAATTTCTCGAGTTTTCAGTTTTTAATTTTCTTATTTTTACAATTTTTCGATTTTTCAATTTTCCGATTTATAATCTTTTGTTTATTCAATTTCAATTTTTCGTTTCTTCACTTTTTCATTTTTTTCGTTTCCTAAATTTTACGATTTAGCAACTCTTCCAGTTTTCACTTTTAAAATTTTCAGTTTCTCGATTTTTCAATTTTTGTATGATTTCATTTTTCATTTATTCAAGTTTTTAGATTATAATTTTTCGTTTCGGTTTTACATTTTCTTTATTTTTCAATTTTTAGATTTTTCAATTTTACGATTTTCAATTTTTCGATTTTACAGTTCTAGGTTCTTTAATTTCTCGTTTTTTCAAAATTACATTTTTCAGTTTCTCGATTTTTCCATTTTTCGTTTCTTCAAATTTTGATATGCCATTTTACTAATTTTCATTTTAAATTTCTAATAATAATTATAATTTTAAATTAACTTTTTCATTTATTTGGATTTTAATTTTTTAGTTTTTGGGTACTTTGTGTTTCAATTGTTCGATCTTTCACTGTTACAATTTTACGATTTTGCAATTTTGAAGAGTCTATCATTTTTAGATTTTACAATTTTGGGTTTTCCAATTTTTCGATTCATTAATTTTTTCGATTTTTAGTTTTCAAGTTTCAATTTTTAGTTTCTTCAGTTCTTCGATTTTTAATTTTTCAATTTTCCGTTTTGGTTTATTTTTTTTTACTTTTTCAATTATTTGATTTTTCAGTGTGGTTTTTTGTTTTTTTCAATGTTAATTTTTTCAATTTTCGTTTCTTCAATTTTTTAATTTTAGATTTTTCAATTTTTCATTTTTTGGTTTCCTCAATTTTTAGATTCTGTACTTTTTCGATTTAAAATTTCTGGAGTTTTCAGTTTTTATTTTTTTTTATTCAGTTTATTTTCTTATTTTTACAATTTTTCTATTTTTTAATGTTCCGATTTTATAATCTTTTATTTATTCAATTTAAATTTTTCGTTTCTTCACATTTTCATTTTTTTATGTTTCTTAAATTTTTCATTTTTAAATATTTTAGTTTCTCGATTTTTAATTTTTGGATGATTTCCTTTTTCATTTTTTCAATTTTTCAAATTTGGTTTCGTTTACAGTTTCTTTATTTTTCCAACTTTTCAGTTTTTCAGTCAACTGATTTTATAATTTTTCTTTTTTCAATGTGAAAATTTTCAATTTTTGGATTTTTCAGTTTTGGTTTCTTTAATTTTTTGTTTTTTGAAATTTACATTTTTCAGTTTCCCCAATTTTTCAATTTTGCTTTCTTCACATTTTGATTTGCAATTTTACTAGTTTTCATTTTAAATATCAAATAATAATTACAATTTTAAATTATTTTAACTTTTTCAATTTTACCATTTTAGAATTTTCCCATTTTTCAATTATTGGCTTTGAAAACTTTTTCATTTATTCGATTTTTAGTTTTTAACTTTTTGGGTACTTAATTCTTCAATTGTTCGATCTTTCAGTGTTACAACTTTTCGACTTTACAATTTTAACGATTCTGTAATTTTTAGATTTTATAATTTTTGGGTTTTCCAATTTTTCGACTTTACAATTTTGACGGTTGTATAATTTTTCGATTTTCGAATTTTTTGATTCATTAATTTTTTTGGATTGTTAGTTTTCAATGTTTCAATTCCTTCAACTCAAGAGAGTTCTTTGATTTTCAATTTTTCGATTTTTCAATTTTTTGAATCAACAAATGGAAAAATTACAAAATTGTAAAATTGAAAAATCTACAAACAGGAAATCAAGAACTTGGAATACCGAAAAATTCAAAAATCGAAAGATTAAAAATTGAGAAACTTAAAAATCGAAAAAGTGCAAAACCGAAAAAACGAAATGTATTGTAAAACCGAAATATTGGAAATTAAAGAAATCGGAAAATCGGATAACTGAAAATCAAAAAAATTGCGAAATTGAAAAATTTTTAAATGGGAAATGATAAAATCGAAGGAAACATTGAAAAAATAAAGGCAATGAGAAACAGAAAAATTGTGTATGAACTCGAGAAAATGAAAATAAACAAAACGGGAAAATGAAAAATAAGAATCAGGAAAAACTAAAAAATTGAAAAATCAAAAATTGAGAAACTGAAAAATCGAAAAATTGAAACATTTTGAAGTTGATAAATTGAAAAAGTGAACAAATTAAAGTCGAAAAAACGAAAAATTATGAAACCGAAACATCAAAAAATGGATAAATTGTATGTATCATTAAAGAAAATGAATAAACGAAAAATTGTAAAATCCATTTTTTTCATATAATTGATAAAATCAAAGAAAAAGGAAACACGAAAAATTGAAATATCAAAAATTGGTTGAAGATAAATAAATTAAGATTTTTCGAAAAATTATAAGATTTGATTTTGCGAATTTTATTTTTGTATGATAACCGTTGTAGGTTAAAATAAATAGAGGTGTGTAGTTATTCTTGATTTAATGAATAAAATAAACTGTCTCATTCATAATTTTTTTTCAGTAACCCTGTATAAGTAATTCACAAGTTCAGGAGCATCTTATTTTATAGAATTACAACAAAATACATTACTGTAAATTTTAGAGATGACGTCATTCCATTGGTGGTGGTGGTGATTAGCCAAAATTTGGTTAGCGTTTTATCTCTACATGATATTACTAATATATGTACGTATAGACAGACAGACGGAGACGGGAGACCACTTTTTTCGTACTCTAGAGGTCATGAAACGTCGAAAAAACATGAAAAGTGGCAAGTCGTCAATTGATTCGATCATTGTCTTCCTTATAGTTTACGCTCAGGAAATAAAAATTAACATAATTAAAATCCAAAACAAACCGAATCTTGTTACCGATTTGGTCGAAATAAATTATTCGGAATTTGGGGCGTTGCAAATTTACGTCTAATTTTCACTCTCCTAGATTACAATCATTATTTATTTATACAACCACCGCCCTAACTTCCAACAGTAAACTTCTGCTCACTCCGGCATACCTTTATCTCAATAATTACACTTCTAATCTTCACAATTCCCATTTGAGCAACTGTTCTTTCTGCAGGTGCGAGTCCCTACGGACTTGTTTAATATGCTAATGATTTTCCTCATTTGGTAGGGTCTGGCTGTTCGACGTAAGCTCGAATTTTTGTCGCGCCCATGCAAGAAGTAGACCACCATACCACATGGGAGTATGCTGGAATGATAGACCATAAATTACGCCGCAGACAGGTTAGAGTGCGTCCCAAACAGTCTATGTCGAAATTGCTTCTTGATAATTTTTTCAACTCTATCGAAGCTGTGTGTTTACGTTATGCAGTGATAAACGGGAATTTTTCATTAAAACCACGTGGCGTTGCTTTTTTTAGACGGAAAGTTTATCATTTATTCATCGATTACAACAAAGCGTGCAACGCTGGTGGTTGATTCATTCGTTCAATATTTCGATCGTGGCCGAGGGCTTGCATCACCCTTGTTGGCTGCGGATGGGTTTGAAATTGTGCTTTGGGATGATGCAATAGCGCTACGTGTTGTAACGGGCGGTGTTAAATAAAACGGAGTGACTATTCGTACACACAGTATGTACGAATAGTACAAGAGCTATTCATACATCCAGTGTGTACGAATAACTACAGCGCTATTCGTACACACAATTGTACGCCCACACACGAATGATTCTGACTGTGCCTATTTTTCAGTTTGATTTCGTTAAATATTTAGTGACCATCATCAAATAGATAAAAGGTACGTGTATGTATATCAGTATCATTCAGTAATTACGTGTACTAACATAAGTCCAATCATAGCTTTGCAGATATAAGCATAACTTCAAACTTTAGCCGCCACAAATGTTCCCAACGTACCTTCAAACTCCAGACATTCCAGATCGAGTTTAATAATTTTTACAAGTACTGCACATCTTTTCTATAACAAGATAATAAAGTTACAATATGTTAACAGTCGGAAAAACTTTCGAAACTTACGAAGAGTGGCGCTAACTTTAAAAAATTACGAAGACATGAATTATATATATTTTTACAAAAGAATTAGTGTAACAATTTCCGAAGGAAAGAAGAAACAGGCCGCTAACTGTAGTGATGACGTGCAATATTATAAAATTGATTATGCATGTGCCAAAAGAGGTAAACATTTTAAGAGTAAATTAAAGAAGACACAAAACGATGCAAGATAATTGTCCAGCTAGTATAAAAATAAGTATTAACGATAATCATCAGTTATGCATTACAGAAATGCATAATCACAGACTTGAAGAATCCTCTTACAAATTTATGGCTAGAAATTGCAAACTGGATCCAAGCGACAAAGAAGAAATGGTGCATCTTATGCAAATGAAAGCCAATTCGAAAGACGCACAAAACTATATTATGTCAAAAACAAACAAAATCGTAACCCTGAAAGAAATATAAAGTCAATTGCTAAAGCACTATTAAACACAAACTCGAAGAGATTATCCCGAAACTTATTCAAGAAGGAGACTCAGTAAAAATTTTCCGAAATGGCGACAAAAATCTAAGAGCAATTTACTACCAAAGTAAGACAATGAAACAAATGTTCAAGTACTTTCCGGAAATATTAATATGCGATGGCACCTACAAACTCAATAACCTGAGAATGTCGTTGTACTCACTGTTGATGAAAATGGACATAGTGAAATTATATGTTCTTTTTTGTTGATTGATGAGGACGAAATTACTTTAGGCGAAGTGACTCAGTTATTCAAAAAAGAAAATGCTAACTGGGAGGCAACAAAAACTACTTTCACTGATAAGGATATGAAGGACCTTCACATTTTCAATCAGGAATTTCCAGATGCTAGGCTGTTATTATGCTTATACTACACTCTAAAGACGTTTCGCAGGAAAATTACTGTGGATAAAATGAAGATTTCGTCTGCCCACAAAGAACAGTGCCTGAATTTGATACAGAGGATAACATACAGCCATAGTGACGGAGAGTATATAGAACTAGAATTGAATAAGTTTCAATTTTCCCAAAGTTACGGCATATTATAAGAAAAATTGGCACGACATAAAGGAGCAGTGGGTCTGTGCATATCGTCATCACTGCCTAACATTTGGAAACAATACAACCAGTAGATTAGAAAATATTAATCAAATGCTGAAAGCAGGTATTGAAAAACTGTCTTCTTTGGACCAGTTTTTCACTGACTTCAAGAAGGTGTTTTCTTCATTACCAATTGAAAGAGAAAGAAGTTCACGATTTACTCCTTAAGTAGGAAATAATTAAATTTAAACGGGATACTTATCAATGGAAATATCACAACTTAATTACTCCTTTTGCTTGGAAATCTTTACTGCAGCAATTTTCTTTTATGGTAAGATACAAAATTAAGGAAAACCTAGAACTAAACGAAAAATGACAAATGTGACTGCAGCTTTCTAACCAAATGCTATTGCTATGTTGCCACATTTTGGCTTTAAGAGAAAAAATGGGTTTGAATCCGTCTGACGAAAAGTTGATGCTTAATCGTTGGAAGAAGAATTTTTATTTAAGTTATCACAGAGCGTCAAGCAATATGGAAAATCTGTATGCAAATGATGCATGCCAACAAGTAACAATATTGGATTTCGCATCTCCAACACCTACAGCTGTTAGAGCTAACAAAAAATATGAATAAGCAGCAAAATTATGTTCCAGATTTGCTGTTGTTATATCCGAGTTTGGGACTGAAAAATATAAGCAAAAAATGCAAGACGCCAAATTGCTTCTCAATTATTACGAAATGAATATAGAGGTACTTATATGTGAACTGGCAAGTTCGTCTAAAAATGCAGTCACTAACAAAACGAAGTGCTTGATACAGGTATTGAAGAAATTGAAATGAATTTCACAGAGGAAAATGTTTAATCACACTGTGAAAAAATGTGGAAGAATAGATTATTTACGTTGAAGACTTGAATCAAAGTAATTCATTGGAAGAAATAAACAATAACAACAAAAAACTAATAGAAAATACTCGAAACCAATATGAAAAATGCAGTGGTACATAATAAACATCAGGATAATGAACACCAAGAAACTGCAACAAAGACAAATGAGGAAAGAATAGAAAAACTAATCCCTCAAAATTAAGGCTGTGATTGGCACATCTAAGATGCTGTAGGGAATGCTGTTCAATTAACGTTTGCAAAAATATTTGCTAACAGTGAAGTCTATAGACAGAAATCTACTAGTAATACCATCTCGTAGAATCAAAGTGAAAAATATCATATTTTACCTAGTTGCTCTTTACAAAAAATGAACGAGCCTACTCCGGCAAAAAAAACTATTGTTTCATCATCCAAAACCAACCTAAATGAAGAATTTTTGTTTGAATTAAAAGCAACTAAACTTCCTAAAAAAATGATTCGTTGTGGGCGCCCTAAAGGTCACATGTCAACGGCTGTGGAAGTAAAAAGAAAAAAACAAACTTTTGGGGTTCCAGTAAAATACAGCTTAAAATCAGATTATGAAAAAAAGAAGTTGATCTTTGAATGGATTGGTTTATCTTACGAATCCACTATTAAATATACTACTTCCCATTTACCTACTGAGCCAAAATTAATCAAATCAGAATTTTTTTAAAATGAAGTGCATGTATCTTTAGTCCAAAAAGATTTTGCAGCACCCGGTTATTCTGCTCTACTTCGTTTTTTGATAACTGCGAAAAAAATCAAGAACTTGCACTGCAGAATTTGTAACAAGATGTCGAATGGAATCAGTACTAAAGAAATGTGCCAATATCAAGCGAAAACTGAAAGGTGATTGGTTTTGTACTGTTTACAGTGAAAGCGAGAATCTTTAGTATGATACTGAACACTTGGAGATGTTCTATTAATTATTATTAAACTATCTTTTTTTCGTTCTTATAATCTTCTTAAAAATAGTTCCATTGTTTTGTTTTAAAGTTTTTTTGAAAAAAAAAAAGTACAAAAAATAAAAGTTAAGTCTGTTAGCACTGTTTTGTTGTGTTTTGTTTCTTATGTTAATATACAGAGTGTTATTGAAAGGTACGTACAAAATAAAATCGGCAGTTGGTCTCGAAGTATGGGTGCTAAAAGTTACAAAAATTTCAGGTAAAAGTGTTCTCCTTTTAGAGATAAAAATTATTAAAATTTATGTCCAAATTCGTTGTACGCCTCTGATAAAAAGATCATCTCTCGTTTCTATAGCAACATTTAGTCTTGACAAAAGTTTTATTGTTACAGTTGCTAGGATTTACTAAAATAAATTAATTTTACCTATTTATCCTTCAGTAGCGTCTAAAAAGGTTGGATAAGGGTTGATTTTCCCCTTATAATTTTGACAACACAAAATAAGTTTTTTAGACTTCTTAGACTTCGTGAAGAACTGTCAATTTTGTTGTACGTACCTTTCAATAACACCCTACCTACCACTTAGTCTCTTGGATTTATTTCTAATGCCTGTTACGGTTTGCTTGTATTTGACATAATACAGCTTTTTCTTCTTTGTCACTTATACCCATTTTGCGATTTATAGCCACAGATTTGTAAAAGCATAAGTATACCATATAGTTTTAGAAAAGACGTACAACGGTCGTAAAAATCATTAAATTTGAACTGGAGTTTGAAGGTAAATCGAAGATTTGTGGCGCCAAAACCTTTCAACTTGTGTTAGTACGCCTAATTACTGAGTGATACCTATATACAAAATCTCTATCCATCTGATGATCTGATGATCATGAAATATTCAACGTAATCGAACTACAGATTATTCACAGTAAAGAGAGTAAAATGGTGTGAACAGATGTTTGTATCATTTGTAATGTGGACGTACCTACATGTGAGTATGAACAGCGCGCGTACTATTCATACACACTGTATGTACGATTAGCGCTGTAGTTATTCGTACACACCGTGTGTATCAATAGCTCTTGTACTATTCGTACATACTGTGTGTACGAATAGTCACTCCGTAAATAAAATGAATATTTAGAGAAGACGTAGGTAATAATGGCATGCAGTTTTGTTGATTTTTATATTAAAAAAAAGTAAGACGTTATTTGACACGTTTGGTGGCGGACAGTGGGAGGAATGGGAATTTTAGGTGGGCAAAAATAGTAATTTTTCGAATAACTGCCGCATATTGACCTTAAACAAGCGAGTCATCGGGTTACCTCTTCGAACATTTTTGTTAAAGTTGATTAAGCTACATAAAATACGATAAGATTCATGGCAGTTTTAAAAGTACTAATTTTATGTTTTATGTTTTTTTTTTTTTTAATTTATCATCGAAAGTATATTCTGGTCTTCAATTTTTCCATTGTGTTGTTACAGCAATGACGTAAAGTTATGCCACTAAAATTTTTAAACTATAGAAAAAATTAGTAATACCTACATAATTTTTCTTTAGTTCATTTTTTTAAACGATGATGATCATCATCCTGGGATTTCCAGATTTCATAAAGGGCGCAATTTTTAACAAACTAAAGATAGATATCGAGACACTTTGTCTAATTCCGACTGTTCATTTGAAATTATAAATTATTTATCAAATAAAAACTGTCACTGTTGTTGTTTTAAGACAGAAATAACACTTTAAAAATGTTTCGAAACCTAAAAAAACACAACTGAAATAACCATAACATGTTTAACTTCGACTTTTCATGTTTATATGGATTTGTGACCATAAAATTAAATTTCAATGATTTTCTCTTCTGAAATTAGAAGAAAGACTAATTATCAATTAAGCTACATATTATTGTTAAATACAGAAAAGGAGGGCTTCATTCACATTGTTTTCATCTTTGAATACAATTCTCACACTTGTAAATACCTATGATAATTATTGTTTTTAAATTTTTAATAACTTTGTTATTTCTTATATACAGGACGAGTCACTAAGCGAACGCTCCTTATTTATTTTATTTTTTATTTTATTTTATTGATTATTTGAAAAAAAAGACACACCAACATATAGACAAAAAGATAACGCAAAATAGAGTAAGCATAAGATGACGTAATGAAATACAGCGTGAAATATCGACATTTGAAATTTGTGAAGTTTTACTTTTCCTTGTTTTTTCAATTTTACGATTTACAACTCTTCCAGTTTTCATCTTAAATTTTCTAGTTTTTTGTTTTTCCAACTTTTGGATTATTCAGTTTCTAGATTTTGCAATTTTTCGATTTGCGATTTCTAGAGTTTACAATTTCTTTTTTTTTCAATGAATAAATAAAAAGAATAAAATAGTTTTTCGCTTTTTCAAATTTACATTTTTTAGGTTGACAATTTTTCGTTTCTTCAATTTTTGATTTGCAATTTTTCTAGTTTTCATTTTAAATATCTCATAATTCTCTATAATTTTTAAATTTTTTTCACTTTTTCAATTATTGGATTTCAAAACTTTTTCATTTATTCGATTTTTAATTTTTCAGTTTCTCGGTATTTAATTTTTTAATTTTTCGATCTTTCAGTGTTACAGTTTTTCGACTTCACAATTTTGACTATTATATAATTTTTCGATTTTTTTTGGGGGTTTTCCAATTTTTCGATTCGATTAGTTTTTCTTCCTTCCAATTTTTCAATTTATTACTGTCGTTCGATTTTTAGTTTTGAATCTTTGGTTTTTCAGTTCTTCAATTTTCAATTTTATCGATTTTTCAGTTTTTCCGATTTCTTAGTTTTTTTTTCGACTTCTCGATTTTTCAATCTTTCGATGTTTCAGGTTTAGCATTTTTCAGTTTTTGAGTCCCCAATTTTTCGATATTTCAGTTTTAGGATTGTTCAATATTTTGATTTTTCTGTTTTTCAATTTTTAACGTTTTTAAATTTTCGAATTCTCAATTTCTCGTTTTTCGACTTTCCGATTTTTCATTGTTTCAGATTTTCGATGCTTCAAGTTTTCTTCGATTGTTCAATTTTTCAATTTTTGGCATCTCTAAATATTTTTCGATTTCTTGATTAATTAGTTTTAGTTAATTAAGTTTTTTTCAGTTTTTCAATTCTTTAATTTTTCTCCGATTTTTCGATGTTTCTATTTTGGAATTTTCGGTTCTTCAATTATTCCTCGAATTTTCGATATTTTAATGTTAAAATTTTTCAATATTTCGATTTTTCAATATTTCCATTCTTCAATTTTTGACGTTTCTAAATTTTCGATTTTTTTGATTTTCTAAAATTTTCGATTTTTCGACTTTTCGATTTTTCAATTTTTCAATGTTTCACTTTTGGGAATTTTCAGTTTTTCAATTGTTCAATTTTTCTTCGATTCTTCAATTTTTCTTGGATTTCTCAATTTTTCGATATTTCAATTGTAGAATTTTTCAATATTTCGATTCTTTAATTTTTTGATTTATCGATTTTTCAATTTTTGACGTTTCTAAATTTTCGATTTCTCAATTTCTCGTTTTTCGACTTTCCCATTTCTCGTTTCGATTTTTCATTGTTTCAGATTTCCGATGCTTCAATTTTTCTTCGATTGTTCAATTTTTCAAAATTTCAGTTTTTGGACTTTTTAATATTTCGATTCTTCAATTTTTCAATTTTTGACATCTCTAAATATTCGATTTTTCGAGTTCTCCATTAACTAGTTTTGAGATTTTTCAGTTTTTCAATTCTTTAATTTTTCTTCGATTTTTCGATGTATCAAGTTTGGAATTTTTCAGTTTTTCGATTCTTCAATTATTCCTCGAATTTTCGATTTTTCGATATCTTGGTGTTAGGATTTTTCAATATTTCGATTTTTCAATATTTCGATTTTTCAATATTTCCATTCTTCAATTTTTCGATTTTGTTGATTTTCTAAAATTTTCAATTTTAAGACTTTCGACTTCTCGATTTTTCAATGTTTCGATGTTTCATTTTTGGGAGTTTTCAGTTTTTCGAGTCTTCCATTTTTCTTCGATTTTTCAGTTTCAGGATTTTTTAACATTTTGATTCTTCAATTTTTTGGTTTCTCAATTTCTCGATTAATGTTTTTTTTTGATTTTTCGACTTCTCGATTTGTCGACTTCTCGATTTTTCAATTTTTTACATCTCTAAATCTTTTCGACGTTTCGAGTTTTCAATTTTTCAATTATTTCAGTTTTGGAATTTTTTAGATTTTCAATTTTTTGATTTATATATTTTTAAATCTTTGAAGTTTCCAAATTTTCGATTTTTCGAAATATCAATTTCTCGATTGTTCATTTTTTCAATTCTTTAGATTTTCGATTCTTCAATTTTTCGATGTTTCAGTTTTGGGATTTTTCAGTTTTTCGAGTCTTCAATTTTTCTTCGATTTTTCAGTTTCAGGATTTTTTAACATTTTGATTCTTCAATTTTTTGGTTTCTCAATTTCTCGATTAATGTTTTTTTTGATTTTTCGACTTCTCGATTTGTCGACTTCTCGATTTTTCAATTTTTCAGTTTTCCGAATCTTCAATTTTTCTTCGATTTGTCAATTTTTCAATTATTTCAGTTTTGGAATTTTTCAGTTTTTCAATTTTTTGATTTATATATTTTTAAATCTTTGAAGTTTCCAAATTTTCGATTTTTCGAAATATCAATTTCTCGATTGTTCATTTTTTCAATTCTTCAGATTTTCAATTCTTCAATTTTTCGATGTTTCAGTTTTGGGATTTTTGAGTTTTTCGAGTCTTCAATTTTTCAGTTTCAGGATTTTTTAACATTTTGATTCTTCAATGTTTTGGTTTCTCAATCTCTCGATTTTGTTGATTTTCTAAAATTTTCAATTTTAAGACTTTCGACTTCTCGATTTTTCAATGTTTCGATGTTTCATTTTTGGGATTTTTCAGTTTTTCGAGTCTTCCATTTTTCTTCGATTTTTCAGTTTCAGGATTTTTTAACATTTTGATTCTTCAATTTTTTGGTTTCTCAATTTCGCGATTAATGTTTTTTTTTTGGTTTTTCGACTTCTCAATTTGACGACTTCTCGATTTTTCATTTTTTCAGATTTCCGAATCTTCAATTTTTCTTGGATTTGTCGATTTTTCAATTTTTTACATCTCTAAATCTTTTCGACGTTTCGAGTTTTCAATTTTTCAATTATTTCAGTTTTGGAATTTTTCAATTTTTCTACTTTGACGTTGCTAAATTTTCAATTTCTAGATGTTTCGATTTTTCAGTATTTAGAATTTTAATTTTTCGATTTTTCGACTTCTCGATTTTTCAATTTTTCTGTTTCACTTTTCGGAATTTTCAGTTTTTCAATTGTTCAATTTTTCTTCGATTTTTCAATTTTTCTTGGATTTCTCAATTTTTTTGATTTATTGATTTTTCAATTTTTGAAGTTTCCAAATTTTCGATTTTTCGAAATATCAATTTCTCGATTGTTCATTTTTTCGATTCTTCAGATTTTCGATTCTTCAATTTTTCGATGTTTCAGTTTTGGGATCTTTCAGTTTTTTATTTTAATAAACGAGGCAACTTTATTGTATTGACTAACATTAAGAACGATTCACTCCATTTTTTCGTTTTTTCCTTAACTTTTTAAATTTTTCCATTTTTCAATGTTTCGTTTTTTCAACTTTTCAAATCAAAAAACGGAAAAATTGCAAAATTGTAAAATTGAAAAATTGAAAAAGTTAACAATCGAAAAGGTCCAAAATCAAAAATACCAAATATGTATTGTAAAATCGAAATATTGAAAATCAAATGAATCGGAAAATGGGTTAGGTGGAGATCCAAAAATTGCAAAATTGGAAAATTTTAAAATGGAAAATCGAGGAATTGAAAAACCAAAAATTCAAAATTTTAAAACTGTAATAAACCAAAAATTAGAAAAACGAAAGAAACATTGAAAAAATGCCGACTCTTCATTGGAAATTTAACAAAAAAATCGCAATAACAGGGTTATTTTTTTTTAAATTGCCATTTTTAATTTTAACGGTTCTGGAAGATAATTAAATTACAATGATGTCCAACACTTACAAATTTAGATAGTTCATTTTTAGTTGATAAAAAAAACAAAATTTACAAAGATAAAAAAATTAAAATTGAGTCAATAATAAAGAATGACCACTATTCTACGACAGTTGGAAAATATGCTACAATAGCTACTTTTGACACAAATTTTATTGATTATAAAATAAAGTGCAAGCGCTTTATTCCACTAAAATTTGTTTTTAATGTGAGTTTGCGTCGCGAATCCGACACCCATTATTGTAAATTAAGCTTCTCCCTTCACGCTAAAAACAATGGCGTTTACAGAATTTCAATATGTCTATCTGTGCTCAAGGTATTCTATAATCGAAAATAATTATAACGTATACTCAAAGGGCCCTACGACTTTTTTCCATCTCTAACAATGAATGAGATAACGAGGACTGCGGGCTTAGTGATTCACCCTGTATAAAAAAGTTAACGAACTCTGTATAATTTCAAAATGTAAACAGAACAATAGCGTTAAATTTAAAAACTAAGAAACTAATCTTTCTTAGACTCGTTTGAAAAATGCTGAAAGGCCAACACTTTATGAGAAGAAGGAAGAAAAAACACGAATGTGATCATTATGACTAGAAAAATGAAAAATCCAATATTTTGCTTGTGGTTAATTACCGAAAACACTATTTTTGTGAAATAATAGTAGACAATGGGTGAAATATGCGTAAATTTCAGGGTTGTATTAATTTCATCAAATCATCATGACGAAATTTGTCTACGCATAAGTACCACGTGGACCAATCAAAAACGAATATATGGAGGCTGCCCACTCGTCTATAACGACTTTAATTCAATTTTCGCAAATATGGAAGAAAATTTTGACGAGAAACTACTCGCAATTTTGGATAAAATTTAAGAAGACGATTGCTTCCAAACAAAAGTCAAATTTTTTTGTTGTGAACACTTTATTTTGTTAAATAAAATTTCTAAACCTAGAGTAACCAGCAAACGTCACAAAATTTTGAAATTTTTAACGTTTTCAGAAAACTAACGAAATCAATATAATTTTTTTCATATTGCAACATAAAAATCTCGTATTTCATGATTTTATCTTTGTAATATTCTGATTCATAAAGATAATGAATACGAGATAAAATTACTCACAAAACCACTCAACTTTCGTCGACATTTTTTGCAGACTAGTTATTAAAACGTCAGCTGCTGATCATTTGGGTCTAAATTTCATACAACACTCAACAGTCATAATCATGATTTTAAACATAAACAAAAAAAAAAAAAAGATAGAGACAGCGAAATCAAGTAAAATATTCTACATTTTTAACTACCACGAAGTAAAATTTTTCAACTCACTGCGCCATTTCGAAACGTTTAAGCTCGTTAACAAAAAATTAGACCCCAACACAATGGAGAGAGTGGAGCAGATGTGTGATAATATCCCCGGCAACGTCTACAACGTGTATATAGCAATCGTGCAACCAATAAGGACAGAAACAGTTAGAATGTAGGAACGACAACTAGCAAAATACGAAAACTTGAAATGTCTAATTCCTATATTTGTAGCGTTCACTGTTACACTTTGAAAAGATCAAATTTTAACGGAAGTTCAACGCATTTAATTTTCACCAGCCATTGTCAAAATTAAACTTTCACATTCCATTTGTCGCCTTAATTAAAGATAAACATTTATGTGGTCTTGATATTCGGTTATATAACAAAAACAAAAACCTACTTTAAAATAAATTAGCAAAAAACTACAAAAACAAAACCACGTTTGTTGAGTAGATAAAGTATGTCACGTGTGTTTTGTGCCACGACAGGCTGAAATTCGATAAACCATTGATGATATAACAGCCATCAATCAGCAACCCTCCTTTGTTAAAAAAATATGACGAGCAAAAGTGAAACTTTCGTTCGAATAAAGTTGCTAGGTAACGTAAAAAACAAAAGCTGACGCAATTGGTGTTGAAAATTCGGCATGATTCACCGACGAATTTTACTATCACATCCTTGTGACTACTGAATAATTTAATTTTAATTGGCAAGTTCATTGCCAATATTTCCATATTTCGTCAATTCCATTGATCGTGCCAACAAATGCGGCATTACCATTCTGTACACATGTCGAAAAACTGGTTCCATTTGTGAATCCCCAAATTCGAGAGAACGACAAAAAGTCAAATTTCTCGAAACTCGTAACGGTAAGTGACGGGATTTCAGGGAAGCAAAACCGTCATTAATCACGGTTTCGCAAGACTTGTCTGGGGAACGAATTTATTTTCGGACAAATCTGGCAAAACGTGGAGTACAACGTTCGAGAATTAATCACCGGAGATTCGACTTTTGTCGATGGATAATAATCATATCCAGTGGAAGATAAAGTGGTATTGACACCAATTATTATCAAGAAGGTCGGCTTAAATCGAGATTAATCGAATTACGCTAAATTGAGCCAGAAAAAAAACACCATACTGCCAGAATTTATCGCTTTATGAGATGATCTGACGCAGGCGAAAACAAAACAAACACGATACTCCCAAAACGTAACAATAAATAAATGTACACTCCAGAATTACATAAGTGGCAACAGCGTGGAAAGCCTGTGGAATTTCCCCCGATTCGATTCGTTTTTAATGTCTAATGTGTCGGGTGATAAAGCGCTGCTTGACGTCAAATTTAAATATCGGAAAGAAGGGAGATTTCCATCGAGCCCGGGGGCACCTCATTTTTTCCAAACAATCGTAACATTGTTTGGGATCAATAATATTATTAAACAGACGCACTTGAGAAATAAAAGCTACCGCCAAAAATAGATCGACCGTTAAACAATAATAAACAAGATAACTGCGTACATTTTCACAAAAAGTCAAGACAAAAAAAACCTTACGTAAGCAGGTGCTTCAGGACGAGTCAAGGATGAAAGTACACCCTTTCCGGTTAACTAAGAATTAAAGGATTCGTCTCGTTTTCGCCGGCATTCGGTCGAAACGAGCGCGTCCATTTTTTATAATTGCCAGATTTATTGTGATTACGTCACGGACTTCCGATCGAAGATGCGAAACGAATTAATTTTTAAATAACGCTTTATTGCATAATGGTTAATGTATAGTGTGTTTCTTGTTGTTTGGCCGTTTCAAGGCCAACGGAGAGTTTTCGAACTAGAGCGTGTTATTTGGAGTTACGTTTCTGTTTTTGGCCGACTGCGACAGTGATAACGCTATTCCAATCGATATACGTCAACTTTGTTGAGTGCCAGTAGCAAGATTGCAATTATATTCGTCTACCTTGGTTATATTAGCGTTCAATGTTCATTAATGACTCATTTCTGCGTGCGGTTTTGCTTCCATTCTTTTAGAAATTAGGTTTTATGAAGTTTAAATTCCTACAATTTTTTTAGTAAATAGCGCATATAACGTTAGTCGCTAACTTTGACGTCATGGGTATTTTTTTAAATTGAATTAATTCCCCCTTGTCGAATTATATAAAGTGCGGGAAAAAAACTCCGCACCCTTGTATCTTGAAAACGGATGGAAATACTGTAAACGCCATTATTTTTAGCTTAAAGGTGGAATCTTAGTTACATGACAAGTATGATACACGGTGTCGATATTTCGAAACTGTAACGTCTATCTTTGACGATTACAATGATATAAAACACTTATGTATTAGTCTTAACTGTAAATAATGCTCTATAAATTATTACATATATATCTAGATGAACAGATATATCTAGTTGCAACATATTGTCATAAAAATCGATGTACAAACACAAATACACTACTACTTTTAATCTCATAAATCTTGGACTACTTTTCTTTGCTGCCTGTTTAAATGGTTCAATTTTTCATTTCTGAAAAACATTAGTGAGGGAAATTGGATCGGCAATAAATTATGATAAATGATTTAACGCCCTCTTATTTTTATAATGATAGATAAAAAATTTGCTGTATCTGCCACTTTTTTTTTACATTTATAATTTTTTTTACCTAGTAAAAGGTATCGGTTATTATTTAAATTTCTTGTTTTTTAAGCGTTCATTACTCGGTAAATTTAATTTTTTAAATTTCGACTTTTGCAAGAGCATTTTTCAAAAATTGGTAGGATAACAGAAGCTCCAAGGACATTACATACATTCTTGATGAATCAAATTTTCATTATTTGAGATTTTTGGAAGATTAAAACAATTTTATTTTACGTTTCTGCAATTGTTTTTGAGAAATTTTGTACTTTTCTTAAGAACTGAGTTTAGCTTGAGCTGAAAAAAAGAGAATTTAAAACAATTTAATATAATTACTTTTCACTTTATTAAAGAAAATGGGAGATTTTAACGAATTTTTAAAAACGAAGAGTCAAAGTTTTCGTTTGTTATTTAAATTTCTTATTTTTAAACAATTCAATTCAAATGGCTGGCGAATTTGATTTGTTTACTTTTCAATTTTTGAATAGTGAATCAAATTTTTATTATTTTCGATTTTTTGAAAAATAAAACAATGTTATTTTACGTTTCTGCTATCGTTCTTTAGAAATTTTGTACTTTTCGTAACAACCGAGTTTGGCTTCAGACAAAAAAAAAGCAGGAAAGTTTGACGAATTTTTAAAAATTGCAGAGTAAGAAAAGTTTTCGTTTTTTATGTAAATTTCTTACCATCTAAATATTGTCAATTTGTATGCATTTTCGATTTTTGGAAAATTAAAACAAAAATTATGTAACGTTTCTACTATTGTTTCTACGTAATTTTGAACTTTCAGTAATCACCGAGTTTAGCTTGAACCATGAGAATTTAAAACAATTTAATAGAACTATTTTTAGGTGTATTTAAGAAACGAGGGAAACTTTGATGAATTTTCCAAAATTGAAGAGCAGTAAGTTTTCGTTCACTGTTTGAATTTATTATTTTTTAAAGACTGACTGTTTGGTGAATCAATTTTTTACTTTTTAGTTTTTGAAAATTTCGATTTTTGGGAAGTATTTTTCAAAAATTTTGGCAAAGTTAACGTTGTAATGTTTTTTGTACATTTTATAAACTCAGAATATATGAAGGATAACAAAAGCTCCTAAGGACATTATTAGTGAATAAAATTTTTATTATTTTCACTATTTTGTAAAATAAAAACACATTAATTAATGTTTTTGCTACAGTTTTTGAGAAATGTTGTACTTTTCGTAACAATTGAGTTTAGCTGGAACAGAAAGAAAATGAAAACAATTTAACTGTTCTTCGGTTTATTAAAAAAAAAAAAGCGGGAAAATTTGTCGAATTACAAAAATTTTAATTTTTTAAACCTTAACTGTTTACTGCATTCATTTTTCAATTTTTAAATTTTTGAAAATATAGATTTTTGGAAGATGATTTTTCATAAATATTTGCAAAGTTATTGTTGCACTAGTTCAGATAATAGGAGCTTCTAAGGGCATTTTTGAAATAAACTTTGTACTCTTAGTGACCTAAATTGTTATATTTAATTTTTGGACTATTAAAAGAATTTTATTTTATGTTTCTGCTATTCTTTTTGAGAAATTTTGTGCTTTTCTAAGAAAAACAACAGAATTTGGTTTAAACAAAGGGAAATAAAACAATTTCATAAAACTGTTTTTCAGTTTACTGAAAAAAGTGGAAAATTTTGAGTAATTTTCAAAAACTGAAGAAAAGTTTTCGGTCATTATTTAAATTTTTTATTTTTTTAATTATGTCTATTTGATGAATTCAATTTTGTTATTTTTCAATTTTTGGCAGTCCCGTATCAAATTTTTCTCATTTTCGATTTCTGAAAAATTTACACAATTTTATGTTACGTTTTTGCTATTGTTTTTAAGAAATTTTAAACTTTTCATAACCACCCAATTTCGGTTGAACCAAAAAAGGGAATTTAAAACGATTTAATTGAACTGTTTTTGGATTTATTAAAAAAAGTGGGAAATTTTGAGAATTTTCAAAAATTGAACAGTACTCAAAGTTTTCGCTTGTTATTTAAATTAATTTTTTTAACATTGTGGACTGTTTGGTGAACTCTTTAATATTATCAGTTTCCAAAAATTTAAATTTTTCAAAAATTTTGGTAAAATGAACGCTGCAATTTTTTCTTTTTGATTATTTTTCAACTTTCGAAAATTGGAAGATGTCCCCTTAGCTCCTGGGGACATTTTTATCATTTATAAATAAGTTTGAATTTTTAGTGAATCAAATTAATAACAATTTAATTTAATGTTTCTGCTATTGTTTTTGAGAAATTTTGACGAATTTTCAAAAATTCGACAGCATTAAGTTTTCATTAATTACTTAAATTTATTATTTTTTAAACATTGACTGTTTGGTGAATTCATTTTTCAATTTTTTAATTTTTGAAAATTTAAATTTTTGGAAAACTGGCAAAATAACAGGAGCTCTACAAGACATTTTCGTCAATTTCTAAACAAATTTTGAATTCTTAGTCAACCAAATTTTTGAAGCTCCGCCTCCTTGGTCCACGGCGAATAAAAAAAATCATCACAATTGAGATAGGGCGGGTGGGCGGGCTTACATTTTGCCTTTTTGTTTTAGTCTGTGTAGATTTGTTTTCACAACATGAAACTTAAAACATGTTTAAAAGGGAAAATTTGTATAAGGAATTAGGTTTCGCCCATAATTGAAAAATCGATATTTCCTTGCAAAAATGTATCATTTTAACCATGTTCTAAGTGTCTCGTTGTGAAAAAATGGCTATGTATATTAAGAAAAAAAAAAGGCAAAATATAAGCCCCGCCCACCCACCCTATCTCAATTCTGATGATTTTTTTTATTCGTCGTAAGCCGAGGGGAGGAGCTTAATTGTAAAATCCTTATTTTTCTACGAGAAATTACCATGTGAAATATATTCTTAAGTAATTGTGTCATACAAAGAAAACGAAATGTATTAATTAAAAAAGAAAACCTAAATAGAAGCCCCACCCATCCGTCTCAATCTCAATCGTGATGAATTTTTCATTCGTCGTCAGACCGAGGGGCGGAGCGTTATGAAACTTGTTGATTTAAACGTCGAGAATTATCTTTAACATTGCGTAAGTACTGACAGAAAGCTACAGTGAAGAAAATGATGGCAGCTATTTAAAATATGAGGGTTTCGGTGAACAGGTGCTTAAATAGCTTAATATTAGTGGACCTCATTATCTCTATCAAAATTTAAATTTTGTGGAATTGGTGCTGTCAACTAGAAAAATGTCCCCCCTGCTTCAGAGGATTTTCGTTCTAGGTGGCAGCACTGCACACTACCGCAATTTGATTGGTTGAAAGCCCAACGGTAACGTCAACGGATGATATAATTATAAACTACGCATACCTGCGTATTTATCTTACAACGGTAACGTCAACGGTGAACGGCAACGTCAGCGACAAGTTTATAAATCGAATTATTTTATTTCTCAAACGTATTAAATATTTTTTAAATATCGATTCGATAAATTCAGTTTTGTTATTTTTCAATTTTGAAAACCATACTTTTGGTTTTTTCAAAAATTTGGCAAAATTAGCATTGCAATATTTTTTGTATATTTTGACGTTTTGGAAATTTGGATGGCAATAGGAGCTCCTAGGGACGTTTTGCCATTCATTTACCAATTTTGAATCTTTCGTGAACTTTTGAAAACTTTAAATAACGGAAGTTCATGTTTTTAAAAAATCTCGATAAATTTTGACTCGCTCCACCATCTCTGTAGGCCAAACGAAACAAATAAATGCGCAATGAGTAGAGAAAAAAAAAGGCGAACTTTGATTTCAAAATTGTGCTGGCAATAATGACACAAAAAATGCAACTGTATTATTATTTTTAGATCTCTATTCAATTTAAAAAACCCAATGTAATGTTGACAGTATTGTAGAACTCCTACACATTATAAATAAAATTTCAATATATTATGCCACTGACGTCACGATAATATCATAAATATTTCAAATGCCAAGTTAGTAAACGTGATAAATCAATTATATATTTTGGATAGATATCATCTATCGCAGAAACAAAACAATAAATTGACAGTTGTTACAGTTCCTCGCCACCTTGACCTTATCAAAACCGGTGAAACACACTGTACTCACCTTTCCTCGTGGCCGCAGCGTACCTTTTGGCTTTGTTGTTGCAGTCCGCCTCCTGTGGAAACAAAAAACAATTAGGTAACATTGTAACAGAACAATAAGTGCTTTTTTCAAGTTCAAGGTTTTTGCACCGGCTCGTTATTATTAGCCAGAGAGCACGACGAACACACAAAAAAAAAATAAAAACAATCTCACGACCTTGGTTGCAACAAAATGTTATTAGTATTACGTACGATTTGCTGTTCTTAGGTGAAGTTTCGGGTCTGAAACGCAAAATCTACTGCGCCGCGACCGTTTTTTACGATAGCGCGATCAAATATTTAAAGAAAAGCCAAAAATACTCGGGCGGGATATTTTCAGCAACAATACCATTAGGTCGTGCACTAAATCAAAATGTTTGTGTTTCGCGTTATTTGACTATGCCAGGATTTTGCCGGCCAGAAACAGCCAAAAACGTAGCAAACAATAACATAATTTCCAGAGATTTTGAAAATCGTACAGGCGCCACGGGAGCATTAAACAGTGGTTCGAATGTGATAAATATGAACCATAAATTTAAAATAAAAATATACTCTCATTTTGATTTTCTGACCTGGATTTGAATTGGGTGGATCCTAGGTAACAAAATAAATCGAAGTCAGTTTATACAAGTGAAAATTTTAATTTGGATCTGAACACTGAGTCGCATTTATTTGTCGTACAGAGGACATGAATAATTTTAGACGTATCGATCCCCAAAATGTCCGTCGCTATTTCGGTTTTATTTAAAAAAATAAAACCGAAATGTCGGCGGAAATTTAATTACCGGAGATCATTTGCGACAATTATTAAATATTAAATTTAGACGACAAAAACGGGGCCATAATTACTCTCTATTTAATCTACAAACTACAAAAATAGTTTGCTATCTGGTTTTACTGCTGTTAAATACGGGTTCTGCAATGCCGGAATAGCTAAAGAAAAAATATGAATGATTAATGAGGAAGTTATTGAAACTTGTAAATTCCTTCGTACCGACGAGAATCATTAGTGTTGTCACTTTGCTCCTGTTTCCCCTATTTCTTGCGATTTCGATACGGATTGGACATCTTAAAAGCACATGTACCATTTTAATAAAAGTTTGTTTTTTCAAAGGGGTTTTTGTGGAATTAACAACAAACAATGGATAGAAACCGTGAACGTGTATCATAAAATTAAAATAAAAAAAATATAGGTAACGATCACCTTCACGTTTTTTTTTAAGTGAATGTAACTAATTCGGTGTCAAAATCGATGTCACACGTATGAACGTGCCATAATTGAAAACCTTCGTAACAATATCCGACTGATAAAAATAACTAGTGTACGGTGGGCTGTCCTAAATTCGAATTAAGCACGCGGAAAAGATCATGCAGTGGGCTGAGACTCGTGACAAGAACATTTTTCGATTGTTAAAAAATTACGTCATTAGTTTTAAAAGAACACGATATTTGACACTAATTAAATTGAGTCATTATAAAGTTGCGTTAATTTAACGTTCTTGCTGTGGCACCCAACCGAACTGGCTACTTTTTAATGAACCTACCCATTTTTCTGGAATGTTACATAAAAAAATAAATAGATGAATGACAAGTGGCTTATTATGTCGTGACCTAAATTTTTCTACTAATCTTGTGTATAAAATTTGGTGAGGTATTTTGCACCTCAAATATTGTTCGTCCTGATTTTGAGATGATAATTTGTTAATATAAATAGGTCAGCGGTAGATAATATTAGGCAGGTAGTTTCGGGTTAATGCATAACTTAATAGGAGTGATTTTCCTACGATCCTTCTGGTACATTATAATTTAACGAAGTTTACAGTTCGGTAAATTGGGTTTCTCGGGTTATAGGATTATTATTAAACAAATAATTATCATCAGCGGTTGAGGGTAAAAGATAAATGGGAGCGTAGGTATACCTCAACCGGAAAAGCTGTTAATTAGAAAATACCAAACCATTTTCTCTTAATTTTTTTTTTCTTCACGTAGATGAAAAAGCTCACGCACCAAAGGAAAAGTACCTGCGATGATTATTATTATTACAATCCAAGAACATACCTTTCAAAAATAAGAACCTTGACGAGGCCTCCGAAGTTTGAAGTAATTGGAATCTCAACCAAGTGCTTATCTGACTTTAAATACAAAGAAAAATTAATTGGGTTAACACTACTTGAATAATTGATGAAGTGCATGGGTCAAATTTTGCGCACAATTGACACGAAAAATAACTTGATTGCGTATGGAACTAATTTATGCTACAGTTTTGTGAAAGTAATGTTCTTCATTACTCGAATTTACACCAATAAAAAACACAAACCAGATTGTGACGTTCACAGATTTCGTATTTGTAGTGCGTTTGATACGCTTGCACACGTTACATAACACCCTATACTTAGTGCAGGAATCGAGGCGTTCCTAAACCGTAAAACATTCACTTTAAAATTTAGCATAAAAGTTCATGTGAACATCACATTTCGATTTAGTCCTACGAGAGGCCGGGATTTTTTTCATAAAAAACGGAATTTATTTGAAAATC
Source organism: Zophobas morio (assembly GCF_036711695.1). Taxonomy (NCBI): domain Eukaryota; kingdom Metazoa; phylum Arthropoda; class Insecta; order Coleoptera; family Tenebrionidae; genus Zophobas; species Zophobas morio. The sequence continues at coordinate 10,583,906 of NW_026972109.1, forward strand.
GTGACAAATCCATCAAGTTTTGTTATCTCCATATAGGACTTTATGGTTACGTGACTTCGGAATTAATAGGCAGGGCCGGCGCTACCGACGGTGCAACACGTGCATTTGCACGGGGCGGCAGATTTTTGAAGGGCGGCGAAATTCGATAATAAAAACTTATTTTTAAAATAACTGAAATCAAACTCAAACAAGAAAAAAATTACAATGCTTATGTGGGAAAAAATTCAACCTCCACTAAAATAGACTCATATTTCAGTCGCCAGAGCAATACTTAAACAATTAAGCGTGACGCTTTCCTAAACAACTGAAACGGTATACGGTTAATAAACTTGTTTTAAAGTACTTAAATTTATAAAAAATTATTAATTTAACTCGTGATCGTTATTTTATTAAAGAATCATTCACTATTGACACATGATGTACAAATTAGCAAAAAAAGAAGACAATTAAACGCAGAATTAAATTTAATTTAACAAAATAACAGAAACAGACCAAGTACAATATTTTCTTTAAAAAAACAATAAAGGAGGATGTTGTTGTAAATAGTGTTTTTCATCATTTGATTATAAGTTTGGCAATTAATAAACATTTTCACGCGAAAATAATTCCGGTAACTCTTACAGACGTCTCTCAAAGTGTCGGTCTGTTTCTGTTATTTTGTTAAATTAAATTTAATTCTGCGTTTAATTGGCTTATTTTTTTTTGCTAATTTATACCACATGTGTCAATAGTGAATGGTTCTTTAATAAAATAACGATCACTAATTAATAATTTTTAAAACTTGGTTTTGCGAAATTTTTTAGGGTGGCCGGTGTTTTTGTCGGTCAGTGTATATGTACTTATCTATCTAGTGATCAATTAACTGTATATACCTACCACCTAATACCACGCTATTTAACCAAAAGCCAAAAATCATTGGATGAAAAAAGAGGTAGGTGGTTTCATAAATTTTAGTTGAGGGTAGCAAAATTAATTAAGTAGTAAGTAGTTTATATTTTTAACTTTATTGAGGGGGCGGCAAAAAAAAATTGCACGGGGCGGCGAAATCTCTAGCGCCGGCCCTGTTAATAGGTTTATCAGGAAAGGAAAATCGCGGATTGCTCCCGTAGACCAATTTCGAAGCGGACTTCGACCTGCAGCACCATCTGGCAAAAATCGACCAAATAAACCGGGATTTTTGCAAACCAGATAAACAGAAGTTCGGATTTAAGATTCCCGAAAATTTACGCATAAACAGGATTCTAAAAACAAAAGCACTTGTAATCAGCACTTAAAATAAAGTCGGAATAGATTTGTATAGGGCGAAGGAAAATAAGTGTGTACGTTGTGCGAACGAAGCGGCACTGAAAAAAAACGTAAAATAGGGGATTAATAAATCGGTGGTGGCTCTCCCTAAAATTTTACCGTCGTAAGACAGAGGACCATTTTTTATTAAACATTCAACTGAATTCATTATTTTTATTTCAAATCAAACAATTTCACTCCCGCAGAATGAAAATGAAATCCCGCCACCAAGTACTGGTTGCTGATAGTAGTCACTGTTTGAGCACGAGCCGATTTCAGCTGAATACAGCGACTAGACGCACGGTTTCCATGGCAACGTTGTAAACAAAACGTTTAAATGGGGCATGATTTGGTCTCCGCTTTTATCAGCACTTCAACAACGTATGATATATCCAAGACAATATCTTTGGATGTAAGTTTTGACACATTTTATACAAATGGAGCGAGATAGAAAAATTAGTTTTGATAATTATGATACAAATTTCCGGATTATTTTTAAATATTGAAAATTACTATTTTGCAAAGTCCAGTGTGTTTGTAGACGTTGTAACTTTGGTGCCCCCTGGCACCAACTGCCGCCGGGTGAGTCACTAAAAGATCTCTCATATTTCATTATTCAGTTCATTTTTGAAATTCTGATGCTACGTTGCCACGTTTTTTCAATTTTCGTGAATTTCTTAGCAGTGGAATGGTTCACAAAAAAATTGCAGCAGGGTTACTTTTAAGATCTGTCCCATAATATTTCGTTGAAAGACAAATAAAGGTACACACTTTGTTGAGGTTTAAATAAAATGACATTGTGATATACAGGGTGTTTAAAAAATGTTTTGATTATTACAATTTTCATTAGTTGTTTCAAAAAAATATTAGGAGAATAAGAACGAAAAACAGAGTAAGACATAATAATAAAATACATTCTATTCGAAAAACCGAAATATTGATATTGGAAAATTGTAAAATTTTAGAATTTTTTTATAAATATTCTTAGATTCAACAAAATTTGAATATAGTGACAATGTCGCAATGGAATTTCAAAAATAAATTATGGTTATAAAACCTAGAAAGACTAATGAGAATATCTAAAAGTATATCGGGTGTCTGGAAAATGGTAATGATAAAATTCCATTTGACAACATTGTTTGCACAATATAAAGCGAAGGTACAAATTAGCAAAAATCGAGAAAGCAGTTAAAAGTGTCTGACGTATCAAAAACTGTCAAAATTTCCAAAACACAACTTAATTTTAGGTCCCACGGTGTTTCATTTTCGGATAAATATAAAGGTATCTGGTGTTTTGTTGCTGGATGAACTTGAAAAAATCTTTTGAGCTTTTAGTGTCTTATTTTGGGAGATTTTTTTGTTGACTTTGGTGTTCTATTTTTGGACCTGACCTGACCTGACCTGACCCGATCTGTTTTTCAGTTAATTTTGGGACCCCGCTTTTTTTTTGGAAAATTTAAAACAATCTCGAAGTTCTAGGTATTCCTGGTTGGAAAGAATTTGAAAGTGCTTTGGATCCTCTAGTGTCTTTTCTTGTAATAATTTAAATAAATTTCTTAGAGGATATGTCATTTGCCAAAATCACTCTGATCCTAGCAGGTACTAGCCCCACCCACCCACCCTCTCTTTTCTTAGAGGGTATCTCATTTGCCAAAATCACTCTTATCTTAGCAGGTACTAGCCCCGCCCACCCGCCCTCTCTTTTCTTTGAAGGTATCTCCTTTGCCAAAATCACTCTTATCGTAGCAAGTACTAGCCGCGCCCACCCACCCTCTCTTTTCTTAGAAGGTATGTCAAAATTGGTCATCGACATACCTTCTAAGGAAAGAGAGGGTGGGTGGGTGGGGCTAGTACCTGCTAAGATAAGAGTGATTTTGGCAAAGGACGTATTCTCTAAGAAAAGAGAGGGCGGGTGGGCGGGGTTAGTACCCGCTATGATAAAAGCGATTTTCGCAAATCACATATCCTTTAAGAAAAAAGAAGGTGGGTAGGCGAGGATAATCATTGTTAAGACTGATTTTGGGAAATGACATATTTTCTAAAAAAATAAAGGGCGGGCGGGTGGGCTAAAATAAGACTGATTTCGGCAAATGACCTACTCTCCAAGAAAATAAAGAGCGGGTCGTCGGGGCTAGTACTTCGTAAGATAAAACTCATGTTGCCAAAATGGCATACCCTTGAAGAAAATAAAGGGTTGGTGGGCTGGGCCAATATTTACCAAGATAAGACTGATTTTGCCAAATGATATATCCTCTACCTGTCATTTTTAGAGGATATGTCATTTGGAAAAATCAGTCTTATCTTATCAAGTACCAGCCCCAACCACTCGCCCTTCATTTTCTTAGAGAGTAGGTCATTTGCCAATATCAATCTTATCTTAGCATGTACTAGCGAAACCGGCCCACCCGCCCGCTCTTTTCTTAGAGGGTATCTCATTTGCCAAAATCACTCTTATCTTAGCAGGTACTAGCCCCGCCCATCCACCCTCTCTTTTCTTTGAAGGTATCTCATTTGCCAAAATCACTCTTCTCTTAGCAGGCACTAGCCCCATCCACCCACCCTAGCTTTTCTTATAAGGTATGTCGATGACCGATTTTGGCAAATGACATACCTTCTAAGAAAAGAGAGGGTGGGTGGGCGGGGCTAGTACTTGCCAAAATAAGACTGATTTTGGCAAATGACCTCTCTAAGAAAATAAAGAGGGAATGTGATTTGGCAAAATCAGTCTTATATTGACAAGTGTTGGCCCCGCTCACCCACCCTTTATTTATTTCAAGGGTATGCCATTTGTCATAGTTTTACGCAGTGTTGCCAATTTTACTTTTATAAAATTACGTTTTTTTCGTAATCAACATCATACAGAATTTTTTTATTATTTTTTTGGGACTCCCAAAAATCCCGTACATAACGTAATGAAAAGTTAATACGCCATTTTCCAGACATCCGGTATAGTGAATTAATTAAAAAAAGGTTTGTGTTACGTCTTAAAAATAGTACAGTTAAAAATTATTAATAGTATGGTCTTCAAAGAATTGTACAACTGTGGTCTTTGACTTTTTTTTCTCTGATAAGTAATGACTTAATGAGATATTGAGGACCGCGCTTAGTGAGTGACTCACCCTGTATAGTATTTATATATTTATCATCACACCGGTTTCCCTATCGGGTAGGCCGTGACTACAGAATGCCATAATCCTCTTTAGTCCGGCTCTATGTATTACATCATTCTTACAACATTGTCTATTTCTGTTCCAAAAATCGGAAGTAGGTACTACTTCTATGGTAACAAACCAAAATCTTCGTGATGAAACCCGGGCACAAACTAGTATTTAATGTAACGAATGAAGTGAAAGAAAGCGAGTTTGGGTCTTTTTATTCCAACAACGTTAAAGGAATGTGTACAAGACGTAGGTATTCCGACTTTCAAATATTTTTTTTTATTCATTCACTCCGAAGCATTAAATTTATGATTAAATTTTCTAATCCTATATTCGAATATTTAAATTCATGATTAGTACGTTACATAATAATAAATTATAATTAGTCATTTGTTATCTCCAATTTAAATACCGATTCATGAACTGTGTTAATTTACGCAGATTAAGTTAACTACTCATTAAACGAACTGTTTTTGAGTAAAATCTGTTCGTCAATTAATCTTCATCTTCCACATTTGTGTTTATTTGATTATCTGGCATTACCCGTGGCGTTTTGAACTGAATTACAGGATATTTGGTTTCTGAATAACGAGACAACTTTGCTTGTTAGACAAACGTCGTTTTCTTTTTCTGCAGCTTTCTTCGGCTTGAAATACTGTAATAAGATTAAACTTGTAGATTGTAAATTCGTTTTATCCAGATTTCAAAGAACTCCACCAAGATCCAATAAAAACCAATAAATCAGGACAGAATTAAATGTAACTGAAAATTTGGATTGTGTTTCTATTGGAAAATTGAAATTGCTGTAAAACTGAATAATCCAGTGCACGAAAGCTTCAGTTTGTTTACATCTAGACATGTTTGAAATCAGTGAAATGTCAGCTTATAAAAATAAACCAGATTATATACATTCAGGACAAAAACTGGATTAAAAATTAATCAAACCGTGTTTACTCAGAGTTAATCTACGTCACAAAAACCGCACCAAATATAACCAGATTACTAAGTAATTTAATTTTTTCACAATTACAAACAAATATTGAATTTACTGAGATTTATTGAATCACACTGTATATTAATAGCTTGCTGTTGTGTTCCGGGTTGTTCGGCAAGCTTCGGAAGGCATCGTTTGAAACCTTCGAAGATTGTCGAAGGACCGCCGACATCAGTCGAAGATACCGGGTCTCATTATTTTGCCACAATTAGCTTTAATTTAAATATTTGTGCATTATTTTAAAATCCCAGGTATTTTGGTACTGCGTGCTAACTAAATTTAGAACAATTTAGAAAATCGTACTTCGACCTGGGGCACCATCTGGTAAAAATCGACCTAATAAAAACGATTTTTTGCAATAAAGATAAACAAATCTCCTGTACAAACAAATACCGCGATGATAATTTCGACGTCGCTCTTTATCACAAGTAAAATATTCCGGCTTAGTGCGCACAACGGCGTAAAATCACGCCAGAACGTCTTATAGAAAGCATCAATTTTGAGCTGTGACGTCTACGAATTAATAGGAGAGAGTTCAGGGACAAGGCCAACATGCCGGCGTCAATACGGCGAAAAAGTTTGGGATTCATCTCAGGCCGTGCCATGTATAAATAAATTCAACTTTTAACAGAGACCGAAAATAGAACGAACCGAACATATCGTAAGAATCGATTCACGTTATCAAAGGTTGGGACGCCTACGCGAGGCCCTCGCAAAAATTTTCACTCATCGTGGATTCGGATTTGTCTTCTCAAGGTGAAAAGTCAACAATTTGTTGTGTAACAGGCCAAGGCTACAAGCAAATGCATTATTTATGGTCCTAATTTGTGAAACAATTATTTTGTTGATGATTCGCAAACTCAATTCCGCAACAGGAAACCGCAAAGGGGCCCCGCCTGTTACTACGCATTTGCAGCAGCGGAGGAAGAAGACAGGGCCGGAATATCCGGGCGGAAGACCGGGGCCCGAAGTCAGACCGCGGACGATAGATGAGTCACGGTTTATCGATAACATCGAATACGCACCTGGGGCGGCAGGTGGAGAAGTTTAGCTTGGAAATGAAATTTCACTACCTGCAGAAGATAAAAGATCGAGGACAAAAGAAAGGTAGATATGGTGGCTAGGAATTGTCTGAAAATTAATTCATAAACACAACAAAAAATATTGTTCAGGAAATATCTTGCTTATAGGTCACGATATCGGAATGTAGTGAAAAGTTGTTTTAATGATGAGGTACGCAAAGTGAGCGTCATGGTAAATGATAGCTTAAAAGCAAATCCGAGAATTGTTAACTACGTGACATGTGACACCAAGTCAATTATTTTACACAGAAAGGAAAAAATATCGTACAACGACGAACAACATACCACCAAACAGAAAATTAAAAATACTATTAATTTTCCGGAAAAAATGGAAGCGTCGTTCTATTTAAAAATACAAGCGATACGCTTTATGAAAACTTATTTTTGGAGACACGTGTTGAGTGAGTACCTCTACGAACTTTTGAAATCAATGTTGTAAACTATAAGTCATAAAACAACAAGGTAAAAGCATTGTTTTCGTTAAATGTGTATCAGTTAAACCTCAAATTTTAATCATTATGATAGCTCGATAGAACAATACCCATTTTCAACGGTTCATAGCTAACTCCAGACACGAAACTTTCGAACAATCGTTATTAATCGCCTCAGCAGTGTCAAGCTTGCCCACGCCTAAACTATAATAACAATCAATTCAAAGGAGATTCCGTGAACAAATTATTGATAATTGCATTGCTAGACCTTGACTATTACTCTTTGTCAAAAGATCACCTTCCAAATTTTCCAAATTGAAAGTTCCGTTTTGATGATTTCCTTAATTTCAGATAATCTAACTTACGAATCGTTACAACAGCGAAAGTGATGCTTCCAAGTTGGAATGGTAGAAGAAGAACAAAGAAAAACATCTAGATATTTTCAGCATGACTAGAATTTCTGTTTGCTCAGAATTTTACCAATTTACCGGTTTTTATCAAGAGAATTAAATATTAATGCGTGATTAACCTGTAAATTGGATAATCTCATTGGTTGTCTTTGATCACATGATCGATTAAGTGCGTGATCAAATTAATGTCGTGAGTGAGTGATTCTGATGTTAACTGGGTCTGAATTTTTTGTAGTTACGCAGCTATTAATGTTAAAAAATCGTAAAATGGAAACACGATCCACTGGAACTAATTAGAAGTCTCATTTTCTATTAATAACCAAGATACAGGGTTAAAATTACTTCAACAAAAATATGAATTAGTTAAGTGATGGATCTATTTATCTACTGTTGCGTGGTAGTCACACTTAATACAAAGAAATTCGTAGGAGGTTATTTCGACAGAACTTCCCTCGCACCGAAAGTACAGCCAAATAAACGCCGGTTCTTTGATTTTTTTTTTTATTTTGGTTTTCTGGTTACCTCTGTAAAATTAAAACCAGGGGCGTTCATATCACTCCAGCGGCTTTTTTAACTAAAATTTTTCAATTTTTTGATTTGCACTTTTTCGACTTTCAAGTTTAAATTTTTCAGTTTTTCAATTTTCCAACTTTGGAATTGTTCAATTTGATTTTTTTAATTTTTCAATTCCTTACTTTTTCATTTCTTCAAATTTTCGATTTGCAGATTTTTGTTTCGGTTATTTGTTTTCTTTATTTTTTCAATTTTTTTATAATATTTCTTTTTTCAATGTGAAAATTAACATTTTTCGATTTGCAATTTTACGTTATTTTTTGTTTCTTCAATTTTACGAATTGCAACTCTGTGAGTTTTCATTTATTTTTAAGTTTTTCAGTTTTTCGATTTTCAAACTTTTTCACAAGTTTCCAAATTTCGATATTTCAATTTTTCATTTCTTCAATTTTCAGATTTGCAAATTTTTCGTTTCGGTTTTTATTTTCTTTTATAATTTTTCTTTTTTCAATGTGAAAATTTGCAATTTCTCGCTTCTTCAATTTTAGATTTTTTTTCTCGACTTCTAAATTTTAGATTCTCAAATTTTGATTAGCAATTTTTCTAGTTTTTGTTTAAATATGTAATAATAATCATAATTTAAACAATTTTTCACTTTTTCGATTTTACGATTTTAGAATTTTTCCATTTTCCAATTATAGGATTTTAAAAGTAATTCATTTATTCGATTTTTCAATTTTCCGATTTTTAATTTTTAAATGTTTCGATATTTAATTCCTCAGTTTTTCGATGTTTCAATGTTACAGTTTTTCGTTTTTACAATTTTGACGGTTCTATAATTTTTAGATTTTACAATTTTTGGGTTTCCCAATTTTTCGATTCGATTACTTTTTTTCTTCTTTCCAACTTTTCGATTCATTAATTTTTTCGATTTTTAAGTTTCTCGTTTTTTAATTTTTCAGTGTCTCAATTTTTATTTCTTTTATTTATTTTTATTTCTATTTTGTGAGTTCTTCGATTTGCAATTTTTCGATTTTCGATAATTGGGAAGCCCAAAAATTCCAAATTGAAAAATCAAAAACTGAAATTTTGAAGAATTGAATAAACGAAAAATTATAAAATCGAAAGAAACGAAAAAATAAAGGAAATGAAAAAATCAAAATTTGTGACATAAAATGGAGGAAATGGAAATTAAAAAATCGGAAAAATGAAAAATAAAAATTAAGAACTTGAAAAATTTTAAAATTAGGGGTCCAGAATTAAGAAAAGTGAAGCTAAAAAAACGGAAAATACTGACATTAAAAAATTGCCAGTAAATAAATCCTAGTTTTCCAAAAAAAAAAAAATAGACAGACAGACATACGGAAACCGAAGACATATTTCTTCGTACTCTAGGGGTCATGAAAGGTCCAGAAACACAGGATTAGCGAATCGGCCGATGAACTCGATTACAATAATAGCGGATTAATAAACCACAAATATATAATTGATAAAAATTAACTAAGATTTGCCTTATTTTAAGATGACATCATTACATGGTTGGTGGGGACGATCGAGCAAATTTTGACTAATATGATATTCTAAAAATACGCCTAAAATTTTTATAAAATCGGTTCAGTATTTCTCGATTCATTTTTTTTTCTATTCATGTTTCCCGACTTTAGTTTTTCAATGTTTCAATTTATCGTTTCTTCAGTGTTCGATTTGAAATTTTTCGATTTTACACTTTTTTCGGTTTTGCAATTTTTCGTTTTTTCAATTTTTTTTATTTTTCTATTTTTGCCGATTATTTAGTACTTCGATTTTCCAACTTTTCGAATAAAAAAAATGGAAAAACTGCAAAATTGTAAAATTGAAAAATCAAAAATGAAGAAACGAAAAAGCACAAAATGAAAACTTTGAAAAATCTAAAGGATTAAAAATTGAAAAACTTAAAAATCAAAAAAGTGTGAAATCGAAAAAAACGAAATATTAGAAAATTGAAATATTATAAAATCGAAAAACTGTGATATGATATCAAGAAAATGAAAGTAAAAAAATTGGAAAAATGAATAATAAAAATTAAGAACTTGAAAAGTTGAAACATTTAGGAGTCAAGAAATGGAAAAAAGTGAAGCTGAAAAAACGAAAAATTCTATCTAATCGAAGAAAAAGGAAAGATGAAAGATTGTGATATCAAGAAATTGGTCGACAATAAATCCTAGTTTTTTCAAAAACAGACAGACAGACGGAAATGGGAAAGAGTCGAGAAAACACAAGTGTCGGCCGATGGACTCGATTACAATAATGGCGGATTAATAAACCACAAATATAGCAGCATCTTAATTGTTAAAATTTTACCAAGATTTGCCTCATTTTAAGATGACATCATTATAGCTTTGGAAATTTCATTCTATGCTATAAAATTTTATTGACAATAATGAGACGGGCAGTAGTACAATGGTAAGAAATATTTATGGCTCACACCAGTTCACCGGAATTTGTCGGAGAACATTTAGCAGGTAGCTGTACTCATAAAATAATGGTCATTTTCTTTCCTTTTATATTTCATTTTTTAATTTTCCGAATTCTTAAATTTTCGATTTTCCAATTTTTCTTTTTTCAAATTTTTTCTTCATTTTGATTCAACTTTTCGATTTTTTGATTCCTCGATTTTGTACAATTTGAATTTAACGTTTTTAACTTTAGATTATTCAATTTTTCGACTGTTTTATACTTAGATTTACTAATTTTTCAACTTTTCGATATTTTAACTTTTCAACTTTTAAAATTCTGGATTTTTCGTTTCCTCAAGCTTTGAATTCTTCTATATTTCAATTTTCCGAATTTTTGATTTCTCGATTTTTCAATTTTTCCATATTTTAATTTTTGAATGTTTTAAATTTTAGATTTTCCGATTTTTTGATTTTTCAGTACTTCACTATTTCTATTTTTCAATTTTAGCGGTTTTACGATTTTTCTATGTTTATATTTTTTGCCAACTTGGTTTTTCGATTTTAAAAGTATATGTCAACGTTTCAATTTTTAGATTTCTCGATTTTTCAATTTTTAAAATTCTGGATTTTGTGATTTCTCGAGTTTTCAGTTCTTCTATATTTCATTTTTTAATTTTTCGAATTCCAAAGTTTTCGATTTTGCATTTTTTTTTTAATTTTTTGATTTTTAACTTTTAGATTTTTTTGATTTTGACTAATTTCGGTGTCTCAGTTTCTGAATTTTTCGATGTTTCGATTTCTCGGTGTTTCGATTTTTTTAATTTTGGGGTTTCGATTTCGCGACTTTTCAATTTTTCGATATTTCAGTTTTTAAATGTTTTGAATTTCAAATTTTTCGATTTGTCGATTTCTCGGTTTTTCAGTTCTTCTCTATATTTCAATTTTTCAGTTCTTCGATTTTGAGTAACGATGGTCCCTGTCCGGACCTGGATTATTCTGCTTTCTAACATCTGGGGATTACCGGCACGCGACAACTTCAAGTTGTAAATATCTCTTGCTTTTGTACTACTGTCCGTCTCGTTATTACCAATAAAATTTTATAGGGTAGAATGAAATTTCCAAAACATGGTTGGTAGAGACGATCAAGCAAATTTTACTATAAATACACCTAAAATTTTAATAAAACCAGTTCAGAGTCTCGAATTTTAGTTTTTCAATGTTTCAATTTATCGTTTTTTCAGTTTATCGATTTGCAATTTTTTTCCGATTATTTATTACTTCAATTTTCCAACTTTTCGAATAAAAAAAATTGAAAAACTGCAAAATTAAAAAAACGAAATATGGGAAAATCGATATATGTATTGAAAATTAAACAATTCGGAAAATCAGATAATTGAGAAATCCAGAAATTGCAAAATTGGAAAATAAAGGAATTGAAAAATCAAGGATTGAAAACTGACAAATTATAAAATCGAAAGAAATATTGAAAAAATAAAGGAAATGAAAAATGAAGAATTGTGCCATAAAATCAAGAAAATGAAAATAAAAAAATTGGAAAAATGAAAAATAAAAATCAAGAACTTGAAAAATTGAAAAACGAAAAATTGGACAATTTGGTAATCGAGAAATTGAAAAAACGAAAAATTGTGATATTAAAAAATTGATCGAAAATTAATTTTAGTTTTTCAAAAAACTGAGTATAAGTAATTCTAAAATCTATGCGTGCATTGATAAACCGCAATTGTAAGGTCATAATTTGTTGCATATTTCGGAGAGAATTTATGCGACAAAATTTTGAGATGATGCCATCAATTTTTAGAAGCGAATAAAAAAAATAACATTTGAAAACAAATAAAAAAAATAAGCTTTGGAAGATTTCATAGCATTCGGTTTGCAGTTTTAAAGTTAAATGGTAAAATGTTAAACAATTTTGACTTTTTTTTCAAAAATTTGGTTGTCTAGGGTAAAAACTGTACACAGATTCATAAACCACACGTGAGGCATTATCTTATTTTATAAAATTGATGTTTATCCAAATTTTGGTTAGCGTTTTACTATATAAAATTTGACAACAATTGATCCACTAGTTTCGGACATTATCTGTCTAATAAAAGGGGTCACGAAACGTCGAGAAACATTCGGCCAGTGGACTCGTTTACCATACTTCCTTAGTTACGCTCAGGAAGTAAAAATCAATATTTAAACAGCCAGTGACCTGTGAAATTTAATCACGTTTCAGATTTGCCAGTTCTTAGTAATTGCAGACATTTTTAAATTTTAATTAATATGGCTCCTATATCACCTGTTAACTTAATTACAACAATTGAACTTTCGTTGCCATGGAGACTGTGAGAAGTTGCCGTTGTAATTACACACTACGAAAGAGGCGGAACAAATAAATCAATGCCTACTTGGATTATAGAATCATTTACGAAATTCGTGTATAACTTACATATTTTATTTCTTCAATTTTGAGCAATCTTGACTCTAATTATTACGTAAAACTGATAGTCATTACGTTAATAATCCTTTAAAATAGTTTCTACAAAAATACCAGCGACACGAAAAAAGGCTTGTGTAGGAGTCACAAATTTCCGCACCTAGCTGTGTAAATATTTTTTTATGATTGTTGACAATGCGTCCAGGACATGGGTGCATTTACCAGTTAATGGTATGGAAAAGATCATGGTAGCATCGCTCCAAATAAAGTAAATGAGGTTTTAATTTCAAATCTCTTTTACTAAACTTTCTTTTTTTTTTTTTTCAATAATGAGAAATATATTTCTTCGAAAAATGAATAACGACAAACCATTAGTTTGGTTTACTTCTACGCAGTCTCTTTGTTGTTTTGATTATAAAATAAGCGACGATCTCGGAAAAATGTGCTATGTAAATATTTTTTAAATTGCGAAGGAAAACAATTTTCGCCAATATTAATCAAGGTATAAATTTTCATTTCTCGCCAATAAATTCATCCGGCCGTGGCAAAGACCCCCTGAAAGCGAGCTTTTATTAACATTTTTATTGCAGCTCCGATTACAATAATCATCTTTTTGTTTACAAACCACGGTTATCACATGACTCGTATTTTTTTCGAAATTGGCGTCACTGCTATCTATCGACTTTACATAACTTAACACCCGTACTGACTTTCCCATTTTTTACGCTGGCAAAACACTGCTGTTTGAGAGCTTCCGGCAGTAAAGCGAGGGTCGAAGGGTAAATTTCCCAACCACCCTTCCAACAAAGGGTTCGACGAGGCCAATTAAAAGATTTAGAGGCGAGCAGCTGCCTACCGTCACGTAGGGTTAGCATTTTTTCATTTTGATATTTATGATAATGAAACGGAACGTGTTCGAAACCTACGCCTGTCGTAGCCGAATTAGTCCGAGATTATGGTAATAGAATTATCATTATTATGACTACTGGATAAATGTGCGGATGATGTAAACTGTACCTGGTTTTGCGTGAGTCTCTGGTTATTTCCGTACCATGTTGCTTTGGAAAAAGGAAAGCCGAAGCCGTAATAGCAAAATCTCGGGCGAACTTGAGCGGAAACTTTGAGGCCGATAGCACCGAAAGTCATCTTTTTGATAGACACTACATGACTGACTGACAAATGGAAAATTTAAGCCAAGCCGATTTCAAACGGGCTTTTGATGTGCGAGGAATGGAGTCGTATTCAAATTTTCGTGTTTTTCCAGATCGATAATCGGGTGATGAGATAAACCATTTTGTCTGGCTTAAGACGCAGATATTTTATCTTAGATTATAGCACTTCCCTAAATGATTAGATTAACAATACGCATCGGTAGGTACGTGTGACCTTTTTTCAATTGTTTTGTAACAATAAATCATTAATAAATCACTGCCTGGGATAATTAAGGTCAAGTGGTGTTGAGACAGGTTTCTAGAAAAACATGCAGAGTTTTTCGATTTTCAAATTTCTCTTGGGAAAAATTTATTTGAAAAACCGGTGTAGGCAAGTTTGTAATTAAATAGAAATTGTGATAATGAGTTACAGCTTTGCTGACAAGATTACATAAATGGGTATCATTATTCATATATTGTTTACAGTGATGCTAAGATATGAGGTTGATCCGAAATTATCTCTATGAATATGTCAGTGCGCATTTACGTTTCTTTCTTTGTTATCCACACACAATTACATTAAATTCGAGTGTGTTTACGTTTTATTCCGAGCGTTAATTACGTTTATGCCCATCAGGCGACTCGTCGACTGCGAAATTAAGTTTTTTACCGTTAACAAGATTCGACTGGGTGAAATCACTATCAAAAGATCAGATTTACGATCAACAATAAAGGACGTAAACATACACAAATATTATCATGTGGAAGAATTAAATTTTTACAAAAAAGTTATTTTTATAATCCTCCTTTTCATAAACATGTTTGACTTGTCGCTCTTTGAAAAAGCCTAACGAGCTTAATTCCTCGTTACCCTCGTTTCGGATTTATTTTTTCATTACAATTTTTTTCCTCATCTGTAATATAATGGTCCCGGGAGATGTACGAGTAATTCGAAAATGATGAAGTCAATGCCCTTTCAACTGATCGATTTCGCTTGTTTTGCCAAAACAAAGAACATCTTGATTACATCATTGTTTCTTTCGAATAATGGAAAACATTTCTATCAGTGACATTTTATTTGACACGTGGCACTTCGGTACTTTACATACCGATGGAATAGACAATGAAATTTTATTTCGATAACTGATAATAATAAACAAAGTTTCTATTGAAACATTTTTTGGCAATGATTGTAAATCCACATCGTGACTATCAATTTTAAGCGTAATAAAACCGATACAAGCGAAATAAAAATTGACGAATCTTCTTTTATTTTTGTCGTTTTATGATATGAGTTTTTCATAGTATTACTCATTTAACGATCTGGATACACTGCGCATGAGCATATTCGAATTTGGCGCTTCTGAAGCTTGGACACGGTCGCACAATTTTTTGACAAACCATGATTGTACATTCCTTAGATTTTACGAAAATTTTGGCGGTTTTGATTATAATATAAATACAACGATTTCTCTTTTCCTGTAACCCCGCTATATTTTAAATTAAATTAGTGCATAATTATCTATTCGTTATTATAATTAATTTTATTCCTTAACCTTATAACCAATTGAATGTTCTCCGCTTTTGTGATTTTTTTGGAATTCAAAGTCCATTTTGACTCACCGCTTGTAAATTAATGATTAATGTAAATTGCACAATCTTCTAATACGATTCAGGTAATGAAGTCACATGATACCTCGTAATCTAGTTCAAATTAGAGTATCGCATTAATTTTTTTAAACTAATAATTTTTTTCTAATTCATTGGAATCGATTTAAATTCAATTTTTCGATTTTTCAACTTCTCGATTTTTCTCTATTTCAATTTTTCGGTTGTTCAATTTCTCGATTCTCCCAATTTTTGATTTCTCAATTTTCCGATGTTTGAGTTTTACGACTTTTGACGTCAGTTTTTAGTTTTCTTAATTTCTCGATTAATCGATTTTTGATTTTCCCATTTCTGTATTTTTAGACTTTTCAATGTTTCAATTTTTCCGTTTTTCAATTCTTCAGTTTTTCGATTGTTCAGGTTTTTAATTTTAAAATTTTTTGGCTTCCAATATTTCAGCATTGAGATTTTTTAATTTTTCGATTCTTCAATTTCTCGACTCTCCCAATTTTCGATTTCTCGATTTCTTAATTTTTCGATTTCTCAATTTTCTGTTTCAGTTTCACGTTTTTTCAATTTTTGACGTTTCGAAATTTTCAATTTTTCGACTTTCCAGTGTTCCGAAAGTCTTTCAATTTTTTGGTTTTCAAGGTTTTTGATTTTTCAATTTTTCGATTTTCTTTCGACTTCGATTTTTCAACTTCTCGATATTTCAGTTTTTCAATTTTTCGATATTCTAGTGTTGGGATTCTTCAATTTTTCGATGCTTCAATTTCTCGATTCTCCCAATTTTCAATTTCTCCATTTCTTCATTTTTCGATTTCTCAATTTTCGATGTTTCAGTTTTAAAACTTTTAAACTTTTTGGACTCGTCAATTTTTCAATATTTCAGTTTTTGACGTTTCTAAATTTTCACTTTTTCCATTTCTCGACTTTTCAATGTTTCAACTTTTCAGTTTTTCAATTCTTCAATTTTTCGATTTTTCAGGTTTTTAATTTTAAAATTTTTCGGCTTCCAATTTCAATTTTTCGATATTTCAGTGTTGGGATTTTTCAATTATTCGATTCTTCTATTTCTCGACCTCCCAGTTTTCGATTTCTCGATTTCTTCATTTTTCGATTTCTCAATTTTCTGTGTTTCAGTTTTACGATTTTTTAACTTTTCAATGTTTGATGTTTCCAAATTTTCAATTTTTCGATTTCTCGACTTTTCAATATTTCGATTTTTGGTTTTTCAATTTTTCGATTTTCAAGGTTTTTGATTTTTCAATTTTTCGATTTTCGAGTTCAATTTTTCGATTTTCGAGTTCAATTTTTCGATTTCTCGATATTTCAGTTTTTCAATTTTTTGATTTTTCAGTGTTGGGATTTTTCAATGTTTCGATTCCTCAATTTTTTGACTCCTCCAATTTTCGATTTCTCGATTTCTTTATTTTTCGATTTTTCAATTTTTCAATTTCTCGACTTTTCAATGTTTTTGGTTTGTCAATTTTTTGATTTTCAAGGTTTTTAATTTTTCAATTTTTCAATTTTTCGATTTTTCGATTTCTCGATATTTTAGTTTTTCATTTTCTCGATTTTTCGATATTTCAATTTTGTCGATTGAAAAATCAAAAACCTTGACAATCGAAAAATTGAAAAACTAATAATCGAAACGTTGAAAAGTCGCGAATCCAAAAATTGAAAATTTGGAAACGTCAAAAATTTAAAAATTGTGAAACTGAAATACAGAAAATTGAGGAACAGAAAAATTAAGAAATCGAGAATCAAAAATTGGGAAATATCGAAAAATCGAAATCGGAATTTTTTAAATAAAAACCTGAAAAAACGAAAAATTGAAGAATCGAAAAACTGAAAAGTCGAAACATTGAAAAGTGGACAAACCGAAAAATGGGAAAACCAAAAATTGATTAATCGAAAAATTCAGAAATCGAAAATCTGAAAATTTAGAAACGTCAAAAAGTGAATGTTGAAAAATTGAAGAGTTAAAAAAATCGAAAAATCCTAGAACTGAAACAATGGAAAATTGAGAAATCGAAAAATGATTAAATCGAGATTGAAAATTGAGAGAATCGAAAAACCGAAAAATCTCAACACTGTAATTTCTAAAAATTGAAATATCGGGAAGTTGAAAAATCGAAAAATGGAAGAATTGAAAAACTGAAATGTCGAGAAATCGAAAAGTGGAAAACTTGACATCGAAAATCGAAAAATTGTGAAAACTCAAAAGCTTCAAAATCGGAAAAAATCGAAAAACTGAAAATTTGGAAACTTCAAAAATTGAAAAATCGTAAAACTGAAACATCGAAAAATTAAGAACTCGTAAAATGGGGACATCGAGAAATCGGAAGTGAAAATTGGGAGAATCGATAAATTGAAAAATCCCAACACTGAAATATCGAAAAACTGAAATATCGAGAAGTTGAAAAATTGCAAAACTGAAGAATTGAAAAACTGAAATATCATGAAATTGAAAAGTCGTAAAATTGAAGTAAAAAATTGAAAAACTGGAAAATCAAAAACCTTGGAATCGAAAAATTGATAAACTAAAAATCGAAACGTTGAAAAGTCTGGAATCGAAAAATTGAAAAATCCCAACGCTGAAATATCGAAAAATCGAAATCGGAAACCGAAAAATTTTTTAAATAAAAACCTGAAAAAACGAAAAATTGAAGAATTGAAAAACTAAAAATTCGAAACATTGAAAAGTCGACAAAACCGAAAAATGGGAAAATCAAAAATTGATTAATCGAAAAATTCAGAAATCGAAAAACTGAAAATTTAGAAACGTCAAAAATTGAAATGTTGAAAAATTGACGAGTCCAAAAAATTGAAAAATCAAAAAACCTTGAAAATCGAAACATTGAAAAGTCGAGAAATGGAAAAATCGAAAATTTCGAAACGTCAAAAATTGAAAAATCGTGCAACTGAAACATCAGAAAATTGAGAAATTGAAAAATGAAGAAATCGAGAAATTGAAAATTGGGAGAATCGGGAAATTAAAGAATCGAAGAATTGAAAAACCCCAGCACTGAAGTATTGAAAATCTAGGTCGGAAACGGAAAATTTTTAAAATTAAAAACCTGAAAAATTGAAAAATTCAAAAATTGAACCATTGAAAAATCTAGAAATCGAGAAATGGGAAAATCAAAAATTTATTAATCCAGAAATTGAATAAATGAAAATATGGAAACGTCAAAATTGAAAAATCGTAAAACTGAAAGATCGGAAAATTAAGAACTCGAAAAATGGGGACATCGAGAACTCGAAAGTGAAAATTAGGAGAATCCAAAAATTGAAAAATCCCAACACTGAAATATCGAAAAACTGAAAAATCGCAAAATTGAAGAATTGAAAAACTAAAATATCAAGAAATTGAAAAATCGTAAAATTGAAGTCAAAAATTGAAAATTAAATTTTTCTATTTTCGACTTTTCGATCTTGATATTTGAGTTCTTCAATTTTTTGATATTGTTTACACAATATACACACAAATATTTCGTACCGAGAAAGTAACCAGGCCGAGAATAGCCCTCGTGTAAATTACAGTTTCCTCTTATTCTCATAAATGTCAACCATTCGGCGCTTGAATTCCACCAAACAATGACAGAGAACATATAACTGCGCATACCTTCGACTGAAAAATACCATTATTTTTAGTACAGAATTTTGGCTTAAAAGCAACGGCGTAGAAAATAATAAAAGTGCACCCACAATGCACTGGCATTAATGAAAATCAGGTGGAAATGCAGCTGCGAAAATACAGGAGTCTCGTATTTCAAGTATGGATTTCGGTTTGCAAACAACGGGATTACTTTATCTTTCAATTTCATAATACCAGATTATAAAAAATATTTATATTTATCTAAGATTAATTTGGACGAACACCCCGGAACTTTCCGATCATTATCTTGTTTATCACTTACTAAGCTAGATTATGATAGGCTTGAGCAACGATCATTAAATCAATATTCTTTGTGTTTTCAATTTTTTTTTAAATAAGTCTGGAATGAAAAAGTGAATGGACACCATGAATGGTAGGTGCTCATTCAAAAGGAGAAATCGTTGAGTAAGTAAGACTTATTTGTGTACATTCAACTCGAAAGTAATGAGCTGCAGTAAGTATTCCTGTAATCCGTTTACGACTCCCCCCGGGATAAAGATGATTAAATAATGCTTTCAAAGAAATACTCACCCCATTAACAGCATAGGGGGTGTTTCTGTTGGTCAAACATTTTACTTACAATTATCCTCAGTAAATAAAGACAAATTATGAAAGTGCCAACCTACGTGAATCCGGTTCAAAAGGACAATGAAGGCATAAAATTATGTAAATTAAATATTTTTGTTCAAAGATTCGCCCCAAATGTATTCACACCCAGGACGTAATAGTCTGTTGACATGGCAGGAAAGCACCATGAATGAATAAACATGTGAATAAAACTGTAACCTGTCTTAAAATTCAACTATTCGTCTAACCTTGTTGAGTAATTGTTGACGAAGGCAAACAAACCTCCAGACATTAAAATTTGTTGAAATCTGTACATAAATCTTGCTACGATTTTAAAGAAAGTTAAAAATATCTACCTTAACAAAGAGCCAAAAGTTCGATGAATTTTTAAGTGTAGTTATAACACATTAATGAATCATCGAATTTTTACAAAAATGTGACCAAGTCTACTAAAATATGTCTCCAACTCATAGCTGGAACTCTTTCAACCGATGACATCAAAATCGTCAACAAGAAAATAAAAATAATAATCTATTGTTCTTTTCTTAGATAAGACGAAATTTGCGCAAAGCAGATTCGTTCCAATTTTATTATTTACATTTTTCTGCTATTTATACTCATTCTGTAATTATAAAGATCAAGCCCTGGCGTTGAATGTTGAGACCCCATTGTAAACCTTATGCCACATTTACATAATTTATTAGCGTTATAGCTGTGATGCAATTTGTTTGTACCAAATAAATTATAATAAAGAACGAATTTACAGGATAACTTTGCATTACCATAATTACCACAAAATCGATAAATTTAGCGTAATTTAATGCAGTGTTTTTTATTTACTTCTAAATTAATTTCAAATCACGTTCTAATTGATTAAAAAATTTGATCTTTATCGTGCCATAAAAAAAGGGAATTAAAGCTGACCTTGCTTTTACGGTTTCAGTTGGTAGTTCTGCAGTATGAATGTCATACGGGGATCTACGTGTTTTGAGGTTACAACCGACTGACGTAAATGCCCTACAAATGGAAATGTGACACCTAGTCTTAACCTAAAAACGATTTTAATCATTTGAAATAGTCACTTTTTGTAAGATTAGCTTTTTTTTAATTTTCAGGAGTTTTAAATTCAATATCGTCGCGCTTCATTTCCCTTGCGTAATGAGCAAAATTTTGAATTTCTCAATAAAAATTCCGGTTCGTTAACCCCAATCGGGCAATTAAAACAATGGCGTCATCACCATTTTCAATTTTTTAATTCGCAAGCGAAAATGACGCCGCCGCACCGAAATACACTAGACATACGGAATAAAGTACAAACTGGCAGTGGTTCAAAATCGTCCTAAAATTAAATCGGAGGTCAACGGATTTTCCGTAAATTTTATAAATAATGCGGCACCTCATCGCGGATACAGATTTACCGAAGCCTCCGAATAATGGTTTTTGGCTATTGCACGCGGAAATACACGTGTGTTGCTTTTCTAGGTTAAATATCTCTATTTTAAGGGGGTTGGCCAAAAAAAGCCACCCGGTTTCATTCGAGCCCTCGGATGTTATTTTACTGCGGGTATGTTGGCAGCTGGACTGTGGCCAAAACGACGGAGATTACTTCCTATAACAATTAAAAGTTGCTGCGATCAAAGAATAGGATTTTAAGGTCGCAGAGAAATGGTTTGCTTTGGAACGAAGGAGATAAGTTACACGGTAAATATCAGATGTTTATGATAAAGTGAAGTAATGGGCGCTTTCTCCATTAGTCGAAACCGATATGTGAACAAACAAAATCTGTTAAAAAATCGTAAAATAAACTATTGGAGAAAAGTGGTAATTTGAGGATGATGTGATGTTTGATTTCACTCGGAACGCAGTAGAAAATTTTATCACATGTCTTCATGTCACACTAATTTTTGAATACAGATATTGCTAGACACGAATTGCACATTTAACAAAGAGGATCTGTTTAGCAAAGAAAATTGGCATCATTTCTAGATTATTTTTACGCGCGCCGACTTAGAGTAAGCACTTGGGTGGTGAGAATAATAATAGTTTACGTACAATAATTTTCTTGTAGTCTGTTCTAGTTTCTAATATATTTTGGGGCGGAACTAGTTCAAGCATTAACAAAATTCATACGTAACACTTTCGTAATCCTCCACTGAAAATTGGTGGTTTTAACTTGCGACGTCATGCCCAAATTTTCTAAATGTCACTTGAAATGTGAACCGTTCCTTTACCCATGGTTCAGTGATCTACCCCTATTTTTAACTTAACATTTACGTGTTACCCTAAAAAATACTTTGACAAATTTTACAATATCTGAAAAAGTATTTCTTTAAAATTGTGGTGGGACAGCAACACTGATTTAACACTTACAAAATAATGGCTAATTTTATTTACGATATATCCCATTCAAAAGATTGATGACGTCAACATTTTTGAAATAAATATTTCTAATAAAACTATTCACTAATTATCCCAGGAACTGTTCAATTAATTTCTACACAAGTGTGGAGAGATTAATGTTGTGATTATACCGGGTGTCTGGAAAATGGCGGTTTATCCGCTATGCTCTTAACATCAACTGGTGAGTCTTTTTCAATTTTCGATTTAACGGTTTTCTTTCGATTTTTCGCCTTCTCGTAATATATTGTTAAAACTGAAAAACTGAAAAATAAAGAAATTTAAAAATCTAAAAAATCCAAAAATTAAAATATCGAATAGATGAAAATGTTGAAAAATTAAGATTTAAAAACTCGCAAAATTTTGAAAAATCGAGTAAGTAAAAAATCAAAAAAGCAGAAAATCTAAAAATCCCAAAGCTTAAACAAAAAATTGAAAAATCTAAAAATGTAAGATTTAAAAAATTGCAAAATTTTGATCAAAATCGAATAACTAAAAAATGGAAAAAACAAAGTCGAAAAATCTAAAAATTATTTCGATTAATAACATATTGAAAAATCCCAAAATACAATGAGAGATCGAAAAATTCAAAGATTTAGAAACGCCAAAGATTGAAAAATTGAAATATAAAAATCCCAAAACTGAAACGTTGAAAAACTGGAAAATCGAAAAATCGCAAAGATAAATTATCGAAAAACTAAGAAATCGAAATTGAAAAATAGAAAAATCGCGAAATCGAAACATCAATAGATCGAGAAGTCAAAAAATCGAAAAATTGAAAAATGTTAAAACTGAAAAATCAAGAAATTTAAAAATCTAAAAAATCCAAAAATTAAAATACCGAATAGATGAAAATTATGAAAAATTAAGATTTAAAAACTCGCAAAATTTTGAAAAATCGAGTAAGTAAAAAATCAAAAAAACAGAAAATCTAAAAATCCCAAAGCTTAAACCAAAAATTGAAAAATCGAAAAATGTAAGATTTAAAAAATTGCAAAATTTTGATCAAAATCGAATAACTAAAAAAACGAAAAAACAAAGTCGAAAAATCTAAAAATTATTTCGATTAATCACATATTGAAAAATCCCAAAATCCAATGAGAGATCGAAAAATCCAAAGATTTAGAACGCCAAAGATTGAAAAATTGAAATTTATAAATCCCAAAACTGAAACGTTGAAAAACTGGAAAATCGAAAAATCGAAAAGGTAAATTATCGAAAAACTAAGAAAACGAAATTGAAAAATCGCGAAATCGAAACATCAAAAGACCGAGAAGTCAAAAAATCGAAAAATTGAGAAATCTTAACTAAAAAACTGATAAACCAAAAAGTGAAAAATCGAAACATCGAAAAACTGAAAAATTAAAAAAAAATGAAAAACCGAAAGAAAACCGTTAAATCGAAAATTGAAGAATCGAAATATCGAAAAACTGAAAAATTCCAAAAAATTAAAAAATTGAAAAATCTAAAATCGAGAAGGCAAAAAATCGAAATATTGAGATATAGAAACAACAAAAAAGTGAAAAATCTAAAATTAAAAAATTCGAAAAATTGAAAATTTAAAAAATCAAAACAGCAATAAATCGAAAAATGCAAGATTTAAAAAAATCGCAAAATTTTCAAAAATCGAATGAGTAAAACATCAAAAAAACTAAGTCGAACAATCTAAAAATGTAGAAATCGAAATACATTGAAAAATCCCAAATTTAAACAATGAAAATTTGAAAATCCAAAAATTGGGAAATCGAGAAATCAGAAAGACGAAAAGTGCAAACATTGATGAACTGAGAAAATTGAAAAATAAAAAAATTTCAATACATAGATCCCAAAACTGAAACGCTGGAAAATTGGAAAATCAAAAAGATGAATTTGAATTATCGAAAAACTGAGAAATCGAAAATGGGAAACTTCAAAATTAATTCCGAAAAATTGAAAAACCGGAGAATTTAGAAACTACAAGGCGAAAAATCGAAAGAAAACCGTTAAATTGAAAATAGAAAAATCGAAATATCTAAAAACTGAAAAATTTATTCCGAAAAATTGAAAAATCTTAAAACGACAAGGCAAAAAATCGAAAAATTGAGAAATCGAAATAACAAAAAAGTGAAAAACCTAAAATTTAAAAATTCGAAAAATTGAAAATTTAAAAAATTGGACAATCAAAACAGCAATTAATTGAAAAAATGCAAGATTTAAAAAATCGCAAAATTTTCAAAAGTCGAATGAGTAAAATATCAAAAAAACTAAGGCGAACAATCTAAAAATTTATAAATCGAAATATGTATTGAAAAATCCCAAATTTAAACAAAGAAAATTTGGAAATACAAAAATTGGAAAATCGAGAAATCAGAAAGACGAAAAGTCCGAAAATTTATAAACACCAAAAATTGAAAAATTAAAGTTAAATACATAAATCCCAAAACTGAAACGCTGGAAAATTGGAAAATCAAAAAGATGAATTATCGAAAAACTGAGAAATCGAAAATGGGAAACTTCAAAATTAATTCCGAAAAATTGAAAAACCGGACAATTTAGAAACCAGAAGGCGAAAAATTGAAAGAAAACCGTTAAATTGAAAATAGAAAAATCGAAATACCGAAAAACTGAAAAATTCCGAAAAATTCAAAAATCGAAAAATCTAAAATCGCGACGGCAAAAAATCGAAATATTGAGAAATAGAAACAACAAAAAAGTGAAAAACCTAAAATTTAAAAATTCGAAAAACTGAAAATTTAAAAAATCGGACAATCAAAACAGCAATAAATAGAAAAATGCAAGATTTAAAAAATCGCAAAATTTTCAAAAATCAAATGAGTAAAATATCAAAAAAACGGAGTCGAACAATCTAAAAATTTATAAATCGAAATACATATTGAAAAATCCCAGATTTAAACAATGAAAATTTGAAAATCCAAAAATTTGGAAATCGAGAAATCAGAAAGACGAAAAGTCCAAAAATTTATGAACACCAAAAATTGAAAAATAAAAAAAATTAAATACATAAATCCCAAAACTGATACGCTGGAGAATTGGAAAATCAAAAAGATGAATTATCGAAAAACTGAGAAATCGAAATCAAAAATGGGAAACTTCAAAATTAATTCCAAAAAATTGAAAAACCGGACAATTTAAAAACTAGAAGGCGAAAAATTTAAAGAAAACCGTTACATTGAAAATAGAAAAATCTTAAAACGAGAGGCAAAAAATCCAAAAATTGTGAAATCGAAATAACAAAAAAGTGAAAAACCTAAAATTTAAAAATTCGAAAAATTGAAAATTTAAACAATCGAGCAATCAAAACAGCAATAAATCGAAAAGGTAAAACTTAAAAAGTCGCAATGTTTTGAAAAATCGAATAAATAAAAAATCAAAAACACGAAAAAACTACCAAAACTGAATTTTTATGTATTTCGTTCAGTTTGCTTCGTGACCCTAAACCGGCTATATGTATTTTGAAATCAGCACGTCGGGATCTATATCCCTGGATTTTTTGAGAATTTTTAGACGACTTTTTCAAAACTGAAATTTTTCACTATGTATACTCCTTATGCAAATTTCGACCCATTTTCGAAATTTAACTAAATACACTGATAAGCTATTGCGTCATTTTTGCATGTCGGTGCGTATTTGCAAGTTCAGTTCGAAATGCAGAGTTTTGTTCGGGTTAAAGAGACTTCGACTAGCTTCTGTTCGGATAATCGTGGGTTCGGATTATAGAGGTTATATTGTATTCATTTTTGTTAAAAAATAATGGTTTGTACGGCGGTCACTTGCTTAAACTCCATTAATTCACTTTTATGTCAAGATCTTCTTCTCGGTCTTATTTTAGAAGCTACTAGCCTCGCCCACCCACCCTCTTTTCGAGGGTATCTCGTAATCTAATCATAAAGATTTTTTTCAGTACATAACGGTATAGTGTACAGTATTGTTCAATCAAAATCCCCATTAAAAAGTTGTTGACGTCAGTTCAACTGAAGTTTTAATTAAAAAAAAATCATTTATAATAATAAATTAATCTACGAAATATCACAGAAACAAACAAATAAATAAAAAAGAAATGAAAAGTTATTTAAAACATTATTTTTTCCTATTCAAAAAAGTAAAAAACGCACAAACTTTCAAAATATCCTTGTATTTTCCAACTTCCTGGACATTTTTAGATTTTCGGAATTTTTAGTTTCACTTTTTATGAAGATAAATGAATAGTTTTCTTATCATGGAAAGACTTTTAAATTTGAAAATATTATGCAATCTCTTCCGTTGTTAATCAGTGAAAAATGTTGAATATTCATAATGATTTCCATATTTACAGAAAAGGTGTGGATAAAACTTTGAAACAAAAAGTGATTACTTGCTATTTAAATTTTTGACATAAGTATTGACCAAGATTTGTATAAATGTTATTGACTTTGCGTAAAACTAAAATTATTCTTCGATTCTGAATGATAACGGTTTAAATGAGTGAGGCATCAGCTGACGAAAATAAACAAGGTATACTACAATCGTCCCACAGACGTGTTGTCTAATCAGTGGCAACACTAGGTTCGTTGTTTTTACCACTGCGTGTGTTGTTTTTAACCTTATAAAAGTGTTAAACGTTATAAATTCTAACAAAGTTTTTTCCAATTATGTAATAGTACAACGAATTCAAACGTAATTTTCTATTTTTATATTTAGAATCAAGGAACTGACCATAAAAATGAAATTGGCCGACTCAAACATATTTTTGGGCTTCCTATTTACAAATAAATACAAAGTCTCCGTATTAAGTTTTCAATGAATCATGAACTTTACTCTGGGTACCGACACTTACAACAGGTACAAAACTTTGTAAACAATAGAGTTCAAACCGTTATTACTGCTACACACGAACTTAGAAACCATAAATGTTACAACGAAAAAATAATATTTCACTGTTATATTGTATCTAAAGCAATAAAAAAGATAACAGTAAAAAGTGAATCAGTTGCAACACAATAAAGATAACGAAATATTTTGAAAAAAATGATGACGTGTTGATTTTCGATCTTATGGTTTTGAGGCACCTTAAAATTAATGGGAACATTTTTAAACTGACGAATTAATATTCCATCGGTGTGCGTATGGGTGAATGCACCTGTAAACTTTGAGAAAGCTACATTGCAGGGTTCATTTCTACAAATATGGGTTACCTAACCATCTGATAATTTGGGTCCAAATCAAGGTCACCCCGCTTAAAAACATCAGACATGCGAACATGATGTAAGTTTTGTAGTTTTTAAAGCACCGAATTGCTTAAAAAAAATAAATAAAAATTGTAAACAATCTACCGAAGTCCTAATTATTTACAAAATAGCGTCCGACAGGTGTACCACCCGCGGAAATCCAGCTCCACGTGTCGCACAAAAAAAAAATTAAAAATAAACCCAGAACCCACTTTTGCGCGCAATTTTTTATCGCCAATGGCCCCACCGCAACCTCATCCTCCCCCGCTCCCCCCGCTAGCACGTGCCTTTTTATCAACACTGGCCCATTTCTACTACGTCTTTACACCAACACAACAAACCGGCTCCAGGTGGCATTTTATCGAAATTTTTCCAAGGTCAAATAAACCGCTAGTCGGCCAGGTGAACAGTGGCCACGTTGGCCGTTCCGCGTCGCACACCACGCCACTGGTTTATTGCCACTTTTCCTTTCGATAAGAGGTCAGGGGGTAGGGCTTCGTATCACCGATAGGACACTGGCGATGGCGCGAAGATCAGTGGTGGAGTGTTTTTCTCTGATTAGGAGGATGTTGGGGGGAGAACTGTGACGTGTCTTTGTGTAAATATTGAGAAATCACTTACCGACTCAGACAACACTCTCATGCCCGCCATCTTGCCCACAACAAACTGCGCTGACGCATGCGCAACAAACGTAAACAAAGGGCTATTATTGGATAAAAATATATTTATTTTGTAAACAATTAATAGTTTTTACGTTTCGAGATGTCATTTTTTCTTCTTGTGGTTTACCGAAGTGTCCATCTCACTTTTTACTTTATTTAGTAAATTTAAAATTAACGAATTTGTTTGGAAGTCGTTTTCGCTGTCGTCGTCATGGACTTCTTCTTTTACGTGCTTCCGCTTTTTCTTGGGCGAGGACGTCTCGTCTTCTGGGTCAATATTTTTCTTCCGCTTTCTGGGGCTGGAAGTTTCATCTTCTGACTGTTCTAGTCTCTCTTTCTTTATTTTTTTCACTTTTTTTTCGACATTAGTATCTGACTCAAATGATGCTTCTTTTTTCCTCCTGTCTTTATGCGACTTTTGTTCTTCAGGAGCTTCCTCGTCGTTTTTACTTGAGTCGTGATCTTGATCATCTTTATCCCCAATGTTACTAACATCAAACTCAAAAAGCGGCAATTGCACGCCCGGTATAACTGTACTGTTAATAAGGCTCAATCTACTTGTTTTCTCTTTTATACTGTCATCATTTTCTTCCTGTTGCTTCATATTTGTACTATTTTTTCTTTTGTGATGTTCAAATTCATGTCCACTTTCTGAATCAAACTTTTCTTCTTTTATAGCACGGTGCTTCTTTTTCTTTTTGCTTGTGTCTTCACTAAAACTATCAACAAAAGAACTATCTTGTGATAGCTCATTTTTGCTAGTTTTATGTTTTTTCTTTTTCTCAGGCTTGGAACTAGTTTCCCAATCATGTGAATCACTTAGTTCCTGTTTAGGCAGACTAGCGTGACTCTTTTTCTTTTTTTCCCAACTATCATAAAATGATGAAAACTCATCTTGACTATTTTTACGTTTTTGTTTTGTTTCTTCAACATCTTGGACTTCATTCATGCTGTTCTTATGTTTCTTTTTGTGCTCATGTTCACTTTCATTTCCACTTTCCCTAACGCTCTTTTTATGTTTTCTTTTGTGTTCAAATTCGCTAATACTACTTTTGCGTTTTTCTTTATTTTCATTTTCAAGACTGGCTTCTCTCATGTTGTTTCTATGTTTCTTTTTGTTTTCATTATGATCACCATCAGCTTCCTGAACACTTTTATCCTCATATTCACTTTTGATATCTTGTGTAAAAATACCAGAATCTGAGGATGAAGTCAATGGCTCTTCTTTCGTTTTTTTGTGGCCTTTTTTACTCTTTATGTGGGTTTCTAGAAGGGCGAAAATTGACTCATCCACATTCCCTTCATTTTTATCTTGTTCACTACTTTCAGCCGCCTTTTTCTTATGCTTTTTCTTTTTACCAGAATCAGTGGGTTCTAAAGGAGCCACAAATTCTTGACTGGTTTCTACTTCCTTGCGTTTTTTCTTTTTCATCTTCTTCACAACTTGATCAATGGTGACATCCAGTTTTCTTTGTATTTCTTCATCTAAAACAATTTTGCGTTTAAATTCGGCCCCAAATAGCGGATGTCTAACTTTTAAAGTATCAGGGAGTGCAGGTGGAGTTGTAACTTCATTCTCAACCTCACTTTCTTGTTTATGTTTATTATATTGTCTCATCCGCAAAATAGATACTGGATGAACTATTTTTATCTTCCTAGTAAGCAAGTTTATGGGTCTAAGGTCCTCTAGTTCAGGCACAATTACATATTTTGTTTTATTCACCTTCAGCTTTGTCTTTTTATCAAAATTAATTACTTTTTCTAAAAACTCTGAAGGATCAATGGTTTTTGGAATCTCCAACAAACACACGTCGTCCTCATCTGTCACCACATCCTCTACATCCAGCTTTTTCAGATTTTTATTCTCGTCAACGAACCTTTCAAGAGGGGTGAAGGTAACCTACAAAAGAACAATTATTTTATGAAATTGAACCAACTTATCGGGTGTACATTTTTTTTTGGACTTGCTGAAGTCGAGGATTTGCGTTTTCGGGCATCGATTGGGGGCGGCGGCGCCTTGCTGCTCTCGTCAGACTCCGATGATGAACTGGAGCTAGAATCTTCATTATTCGTCGTCAGGCTTTTGGAGATAGAGCGTTGCGTCAAATTAGACTCTTCTTCTGATTCTTCACTTTCAGAAATTTCGGCAACACGACTATTTCTCATTTCGGAAGTTTAATGCGTCACGAAATTTCGAGGTTAGGCTAAATGAGGACGCGCGACATTTGAGGAACCACGTTTTCGAGCAACCCGAAAGTCCCTAGATTTTTGACTGTAGAATATTAAAAAATATATATGGATCACGATACGAAGGCGGGTAGCATTCAGTGCAATATTTAAATATCGAAGATTAGCCCGGACTTTCGTAAAAATATGTGTATGAGATAATATTTAAAAAAGGAAAAAATATATAGAAACAAAAATTATGTTGGCTAACCTGTTGGTGATATATTTCACACTATTTTATTTCTTTGACAGTGGCGTTCCCATTTTTTTAATAAAAATGGGTTAAAACTATAATTTCTTTTATTTGAACCTTTGCACCATGTGCAGTACCTACTTAAAATAATCGTAATTGTATTTATTTATATGATAATAAAATCATAATTTTAAGTAACTTGAAAATCAAACTTTCTTCATAAAAAACGAATTTGTAAAAAACATTGTCAGTTCCAAAGATTTTATTGTTATCTATAAAACAAATGTCGAAAGTAGTCAGGGACAATAAAAGCTCCGGCTACGGAAATTAGATGTATTTAAAATAAATTATAATCTATCACAAAATTATCAAAACACACAACTGTCTTATGAAGTCAATATAACCATATACGAATCAAGTCTTGTGGAGAACCACTCACAAATATAGACATCCATAAAATGATCCATTATGATTATTATCAGCTTCCTGATTACTTTTATCCTCATATTCATTTTTGATATCTTTTGTAAAAATACCAGAATCTGAGGATGAAGTCAATGGTTCTTCTTTTCTTTTTTTGTGGCCTTTTTTACTCTTCTCTATGTGGGTTTCTAGAAGGGCGAAAATTGACTCATCCACATTCTCTTGTTCAATTTTATCTTGTTTATATTCACTACTTTCAGCCGCCTTTTTCTTACGCTTTTTCTTTTTACCAGAATCAGTGGGTTCTAAAGGAGCCACAAATTCTTGGCTGGTTTCTACTTCTTTGCGTTTTTTCTTTTTCATCTTCTTCACAACTTGATCAATGGTGATATCCAGTTTTCTTTGTATTTCTTCATCTAAAACAATTTTGCGTTTAAATTCAGCCCCAAATAGCGGATGTCTAACTTTTAAAGTATCAGGCAGTGCAGGTGGAGTTGTAACTTCATTCTCAACCTCACTTTCTTGTTTATGTTTATTATATTGCCGCATCCGCAAAATAGATACTGGATGAACTATTTTTATCTTCCTAGTAAGCAAGTTTATGGGTTTAAGGTCTTCTAGTTCAGGCACAATTACATATTTTGTATTATTCACCTTCAGCTTTCTCTTTTTGTTAAAATTAATTACTCTTTCTAAAAACTCTGAAGGATCAATGGTTTTTGGAATCTCCAACAAACACACGTCGTCCTCATCTGTCACCACATCTTCTACATCCAGCTTTTTCAGATTTTTATTCTCGTCAATGAACCTTTCAAGTGGGGTGATGGTAACCTACAAAAGAACAATTATTTTATGAAATTGAACCAACTTATCGAGTGTACTTTTTTTTTCGGACTTGATGAAGTCGAGGATTTGCGTTTTCGGGCATCGACTGGGGGCGGCGGCGCCTTGCTGCTCTCGTCAGACTCCGATGATGAACTGGAGCTAGAATCTTGATTATTCGCCATCAAGCTTTTGGAAATAGAGCGTTGCATCAAATTAGACTCTTCTTCTGATTCTTCACTTTCAGAAATTTCGGCAACACGACTATATTTCATTTCGGAGGTTAATGTGTCACGAAATTTCGAGGTTATGCTAAATGAGGACGCGCGATTTCTATGCGCGTGAGATTTGAGGAACCCAGAGATATGTAAAAGACATTTACATATCTCTGGAGGAACCACGTTTTCGAGCAACCCAAAAATCCCTAGACTTTTAACTGTAGGATATTAAAAAATATATATGGATCACGATACGAACGAGGGTAGCATTCAGTGCAATATTTAAATATCGAAGATTAGCCCGGATTTTCATAAAAATATATATATGAGACAATATTTAAAAAAGGAAAACATATGTAGAAACGAAAACTATGTTGGCTAACCTGGTGGTGATACTTTGGCAGTGGCGTTCCCATCTTTCTAATAAAAAAGGGTTAAAACTAGAATTTCTTTTATTTGAACCTTTGCAGATAAACATAATTGTATTTATTTATAATGATAATAAAATCTTGTGCGCAGCTTCATGACGCACGTTTTTTTTACTTATTTTAAGTAACTTTAAAATCAAACTTTCTTCATGAAAAAAACGAATTTGTAAAACATTATCAGTTCCAAAGGTTTTATTGTTATCTATACAACAAATGCCGAAAGTAGTCAGGGACAATTGGATTTTACAATTTCTCGGTTTTCAGTTTTTCTCTTCAATTTTACGATTTTTAAATATTTCGATTTTTCAATTTTTGACTTTTATAAACTCTTTATTTGTCGATTTTTCAATTAATTGGTTTTTCAATTTGTCTATTTTTTCAGGTTTTGATTTTTCAACTTTACTTTTTTGATTCTTCGATTTCTCAATTATTCAACTTTTTAATTTCTCAGTATTTGGACATTTCAGTTTTGGGATTTTTCAGTTTACTTGTTATTCAATTTTTCGATCTTACGATTTTGCAGGTTTTTGATTGTTCAATTTTTCGATTTTTTTAAGGTTTCGATATTTCGACTTCACTTTTTTGATTTTTCGATTTCTCAATTTTTCGATTCTTTGAATTCTCAGTCTTTGGATATTTCAGTTTTGGGATTTTTCAATATTTCTGTTCTTCGACTTTTCCATTTTTGACTTCTGAATTTTTCGATGTGTCGACTTTTTAACTTTTCGATTTTTAAACTTTAGATTTCTTAATTTTTTTGTATTTTAATTATTCAATATTTAAAATTTTTTATTTTTCGATTTCTCGATTTTTCATTTCAGTTCTTCCATATTTGAATTTTTCAAATGTTTCGATTTCTTAATCTTTCGATTTTTCGACTTCCCGGTTTTAGATTTTCTGTTTTTCAATTGTCGTTTTCTCAATTCTTCGATTTTTAAATTTGAAATTTTTCAGTTTTTTGATATTTTAATTTTTCAATATTTAAAATTTTAGATTTTTCGATTTTTCATTTCAGTTCTTCGATATTTCAATTTTTCAAGTTTTCGAATTTTTCAAGTGTTTCGATTTCTTAATCTTGATTTTTCGACTTCCCGGTTTTAGGGTTTCAGTTTTTCAATTGTCATTTTGTCAAATTTTCGATTATTTAATTATTCAAATTTGACTTTTATAAACTCTCAATTTTTTGATTTTTCAATTAATCGATGTTTTGATTTTCCCATTTCTTGACCTTCGAGTGTTTCGATTTTCCTGTTCTTCAATTCTTTAATTTTTTGATTTTTCAGGTTTTTGATTTTTCAATTTTTCGATTTTTTAAGGTTTCTATTTTTCGACTTCGCTTTTTTGATTTTTCAGTTTTTAGATATTTCAGTTTTAGGATTTTTCAATATTTCAATTCTTCGACTTTTCTATTTTTGACTTCTGGATTTTTCGATGTGTCGACTTTTTACTTTTTCGATTTTAAAATTTTAGATTTCTTAATTTTTTGGTATTTTCAACATTTAAAATTTTTGATTTTTCGATTTTTCATTTCAGTTCTTCCATATTACACAATTACTTTCTGATATTAGCTTTTCTGAGGACGTTGTCTTAGGAGAATTGGAAAAACTGTCTGAAAATTGCTGTCCAGGTCCTGATGGCATTTCGGCGCTTGTACTCAAACGGTGTGCTATAGACTTAGCGGGACCCTTATCCTACATTATGTCCTGTTCATTTAAAACCTCAACTCTGCCTTCTAGTTGGCGTCAGGCACTAATAACCCCAGTATTCAAAAAGGGAGACAAAACTAAACCAGAAAATTATAGACCGATAAGCCTCACTTCTATATGTTGCAAGATTATGGAAAGAATAATAAGAAAACATCTTCATCTGTTCTGTGAACAAATCAATATTATTTCTCCAAATCAACATGGGTTTTTACCTAGAAGGTCAACTGTTACTTGTTTGCTTCACTGTATTAATAATTGGACATTGTCATTAGAGCGAAACATTCCGATCGACGTTATATACCTTGATTTTGAAAAAGCTTTTGATCGCGTTCCTCATCGTCGTTTATTGTACAAACTGGGAATAGCTGGTATTCGGGGTCTTTTGTTACGGTGGATAGAGGCCTTTCTTAAAAATCGATGTTTTTCAGTCAAAGTCGGTTCACTCTATTCTACTAAGCGCACAGTCCTATCGGGCGTACCACAGGGATCCGTACTAGGTCCGATTCTTTTTCTTTTATACATATCAGACCTCTTAGCTTTGATAAAGTCTTCCCATTCTTTTTACGCTGATGATGGCAGGTTGTATGGAAATCCACTAGAGAATTCGCAGGCGATTCAAGATGATCTTCAAATCATACACAAATGGACTTGTGACTGGTTAATGCCGTTAAACAACAGCAAATGTTTTGTCCTCCGGTTGGGGAAAAATAATCCAAATACAAATTATACAATTGAAAACCATTCCTTGAAGACGGTTCGTGAAATAAACGACCTGGGTGTCTTAATTGACAAAGAACTCGTATTTTCTGAACATGTTGCACACGTTGTGAAAAGAGCTAATATTAAAACTTATCTATTCCAGAAAATTTTTACTAATCCAAACGGGGACCTAATGAAAAAACTCTTGGTCTCGTATGTTCGGCCCATTATCGAATATGCCAGTGTGATATGGTCACCATATCTTATTAAGGATAAACAGTTATTAGAAAAAGTTCAAAGACGCTACACCAAAACTGTGGTAAACTTAAAGAACAAGTCGTACGAAAACAGATTAACAGAATTAAAGCTACCATCCTTAGAAAAACGTCGTATAGTAAATGATCTTGTCTGCACCTATAACATACTGTCAGATAAATTCAGTATTAATTTAAATAATATATTTGTTATGGCTAACACATCTCGACTACGTGGACATACATCGAAACTGTTTCATGAGGAATATAAAACAAGGTGGCGTCAAAACTTTTTAACCAACAGGATGTTCCATTTATGGAATAATTTAGATGAACAAATTGTTAACTCGAGAACTGTTAATTCATTTAAAAAAGGTTTAAATATTCATCTGAATGATGTGTTATAGAATATTGCGTTATCTACCATCCACCCGAACACTTCTTAACGAAGAAATAGTAAACTGAAAATAGCTGCTATAATGTGTTCCCTCTGACGAGCATAATAGGTTACCTCTGCTCGGTAAAGATAATAATAATAATAATAATATTTCAATTTTTCAAATATTTCGATTTCTTAATCATTCGATTTTTCGACTTCCCGGTTTTAGATTTTCTGTTTTTAAATTGTCGTTTTTTCAATTCTTCGATTTTTAAATCTGAAATTTTTCGGTTTTTTGATATTTTAATTTTTCAATATTTAAAATTTTAGATTTTTCGATTTCTCGATTTTTCATTTCAGTTCTTCGATATTTCAATTTTTCAAGTTTTTGAATTTTTCAAGTGTTTCGATTTCTTAATCTTGATTTTCTGACTTCCCGGTTTTAGATTTTCTGTTTTTCAATTGTCATTTTGTCAAATTTTCGATTTTTTATTTTTCAAATTTGACTTTTATAAACTCTCAAGTTTTCGATTTTTCAATTAATCGATGTTTTGATTTTCCTGTTCTTCAATTCTTTAATTTTTTGATTTTTCAGGTTTTTGATTTTTCAATTTTTCAAGGTTTCTATTTTTCGACTTCACTTTTTTGATTTTTCAGTTTTTAGATATTTCAGTTTTAGGATTTTTCAATATTTCAATTCTTCGGCTTTTCTATTTTTGACTTCTGGATTTTTCAATGTGTCTACCTTATTATTTTTCGATTTTTCAATTTTTGGATTTTTAAATTTTAGATTTTTCAATCTTTTGATATTTTAATTTTGCAATATTTCTTAATCTTTCGATTTTTCGACTTCCTGGTTTTAGATGTTCTGTTTTTCAATTTTTCATTCCCGATTTATCGAGATTTGATTGTTCAGGTTTTCGATTATCAGTTTTTCAATTTTTTATTTGGGCCTATTCCGGTTTCTCAGTTTTTCCGCTTTTCCAATTTTTCAACTTTTAACTTTTTGTTTGTCGATTTCTCTATTTTTCGACTTCATCACTTTTCGAATTCTCGTTCTTTTGATCTTTCAATCTCTCAATTTTCCAAATTTTTAAGTTTTTTGATTTCTCGAGATTTGGATTTTTCGATATTTTGTTTGTCAATTTCTCAAACTATAAATTTTCCAATTTTTAACGTTTCGATTTTGGTCTATTTCGGTTGCTCAATTGTTCGACTTTTCGACTCCACGATTTCTTGATCTTTTGATTTTTCGATTTTCCAGTCTTTCGGTGTTTGGATTTTTCAGTTATCTTATTTTTTAAATTTGGGGGTTTCGATTTTTCGGTTCTTAAATTTTAGATTTTTGAATTTTACATTTTTTAAATTTACTGATGTTTCATTTTTCGATTTTCAGTTCTTCGATATTTCGATTTTTCGATTAGTTTTATTTTTCATTTTTTTTCTCACTGTTAATATCATACACAAATTTGTCACTAAAAACATTTAAAAATTCGTACAAAATAGAACACAGTGTTTCCAAAACATTTTCCCGAAAAAAATCCATTGGGTTACTACGAATTCAACAATATTCTTAGTTTAAGACGTTTTGCTAGTATAAAACAAATAAAGAATTAATTCTTAGTTAAACAAAATATGTAAAATCATCTAAATATGTACTAAAAATATTCGCTTAGTCGTTAGAAAAACCGACCAAACAACTATTTCCCGTAAAAATGATAGTCCAAACCAACCAAATTGCTTCTGAACGCTTAGAGTCGACAATGGCCTGAGCGCGCTCTGGTCTGTAGATCAAACAAGTTCTCAGGCGACGAGTTGTAGTGATACAAGTTTTTCTATTGGCATCGATTATTTAAATTTGCGGTTTTCCAAAATCAGCCTGTATGACGCATCTATATTAATCTATGGTAATATTTTATTATATATTTGACAGTGGCGTGCCCATTTTTTGAATAAAAAAGGGTAAGATCGAGTAAAACTGTAATCTCTTTTACTTGAACATTTCCAATACTTGCAAAATAATTGCATTTACTTATATGATAATAAAATATTCACTTGTGACGCACAACGTTTTTTTACGTGTTTTAAGTAACTTTAAAAAGAAACCTTCATAAAAAAAAAACGAATTTGTAAAACATTATCAGTTCCAAACATTTTATTGTTATCTATAAAACAAATGCCGAAAGTAGTCAGGGACAATAAAAGCTCCCACTACGGAAATTAGATGTATTTAAAATAAATTATAATCTATAACAAAATGACCAAAACACACAACCGTCTTATGAAGTCAATATAACCATGTACGGATCAAGTCTTATGGAGAACCACTCACAAATATAAACATCCATAAAACGCAATGTGAATGTACAATGAAAAAATATTCCTTATATTAGTTTGAACGTCCTTAGAAAAAATTCATCACTGATCTACAAAGTGACAAGAAACATTAACCGTCGAACTGGAATTAAATGAAATTTACAACAAACAAAACTCCAGTCTCGGCAGTTAATATTTTTACAAGTAACAAGAAAAAATCACAATATCAGTCAAGCTTGCGCCCACGATATTTCGATTGTTTTAAAACAGTAGGGCCCCCATTCCGCCCATGTCGCTCTGTTCTTTAACGAAAATTTCGAAGTACTGGTAGATAATAGTGACGGCTAGAAGAATACCGGTTCCCGAACCAATAGCCCCCAAGAAATCGGCCAAAACGGAAAGCGCGCCAATGCAGAGACCGCCGAAAGCTGCAGCCGTAGGAATATACCGATTCAGCTCGTGGATCATGGAGTTGTCTCTGTGTCCTCTCATCACCATCTGCTGCTCTTTGAGTTGTTTAGCGACATCTTTGGCCGAACTTCCCGAGACTTCGATCCATGTCTTGGAGAAGAAGGCACAAGAACCTAACATGAAGATGATGTAAAGCAGGGCGTGGATTGGGTCTTCGAGAATGTGGCCGACGCTTTCGGGCGGAGACAGGTAGTAACACAGCCCGCCTATTGGGTAAGAGCGCGCGGGACCGCCCCCTCCCACATCCGCCCACACCCCTAACATGTTAATCAAGAAGTTCCCTTGGAATTTAACCGCCAACATTTGCGAAATGACGTACAAGTTTGAGACTAAAGCGGACTGCAAGATGATTGGGATATTGGAAGTGTAGAAGAGTTTGATTGGGTAGCTGGAGTACTGGCCGCGGTATCTCGCGCTCTTGATCGGAAGATCGACTCTGAATCCCTGGAAGTATATTACTATGGCGAAAACGAGAACGGTGGCTAGCAAGTTCATCAAGTTTGGTAAATTCTGGCGGTAGAAAGCTTCGCGGAGGGCTCGGATTTTGTCCTGACGGGTTGTGAGCAAGTGGAAGAGAGCGATGACGGCGCCTTCGAACTCGGTTCCTCTTCCGGTGTTGACGGTTGCTGGGGAGAAGGCTTTCCAGATGATGGTTTCGCAGATGTTGGTTGCGATGAAGAGGGAAATGCCGGAGCCGAGACCGTAGCCTTTTTGGAGGAGTTCGTCGAGGAGGAGTACGATGAGACCTGCTACGAAGAGCTGGATGATGATGAGGAGACAGACGCCGGCACCTATTTCGGCAGGGTCTCCGTACATGCCGGTCATCACGTATACGATGGCTTGGCCCACAGTGATTACCATGCCGAACACTAAAAAATGGATTGTTAATTTGCAGTTAATGGTAACGAGAGCCAATTTACTGGTTTAAATCGATTGTCAGTTCAAGGATTTTTACTGTACTTTGCGCTGTTAAGTTTGAACTATTTTTCATGTAAAAGTAGTGCAGCTGCGACATCAAAAGTTAATAACATTACACTTTAAATTTATTAAGTTATTCACAAATGATCTTAACAGCATATAACAATGTTTCAAAAATCCACAAATAAAAAAAAATCTGTTTTTTTCTTTATTACACTTAAGCTAAACGACCTCTACTTATTTATGCATTTATATATTTATAAAATTATGCCATATGTACCCTTTAACTACACATTATGATAAGAGCACAAGAAAACTGAATTAATTTGTAAAATTTTCGAGTAAATAAATAAACATAGGTACACTCGTTTACATAACAAATGTAACAAATATTCCGCATTACGCAATAACAAAAGAACGTTTAATATTTTCTAGTCCACACAAAAATGAATTCATAATGTATTTACATATTTAGAAATTTTATGCAACTATTTTGAGTCATCGACCTCAATATTTTGTTAACACATCAGCGTATAATTCCTCATTTTTAATCATATTAACCCACAACAAAAAAGGAGAAAACAAAAAGTGAAACACATTTTTTGTGTTTAAAATTGAACTAGAGAACCTTAAATCTGAAAATGCAATGGACTTATTAGTGATTTAACGCTAATTCATTATTGATGATAAATCAAGTTTGCTATGGTTTTTTGGGTAAGTCATTTTAAAACTGAGCAGCCAACTTAGATGAACAATAATTATATTTTTCCTAATTTTTTATAACAGAACATTGTGGTAAAAAAAATCAATGTTTTATATTAAAATATCTCAAAAACGTTAATTACTTTGAGCGCTTATACAGAGATAGCACCTGAACTAAAAATTGGACCAAAGTTGTTTAGATAGAACTTCCCTCGCTCTTACAGCAAAACCAATAATTTTTTTTTAGCGAGGATAACCCTTATAAGTTAAAATAAAAATTGGTCAAAGGTTATTTTGTTTGAGCTTCCCTCGTCCCTAAAGTACAGTCCAACGAGTCCTCTTTTTTTGAAAAATGACAATTTTAATATCCTTTTCCGCGCAAAATGTTGAGCGGATAAGTATCTTAAAATTATTGGTAGGGACAATTGCCCAATTCCAATAGTTACGAAAATTATTATCTGCTTGACACAGATGGTCGACAGACCAAAAAGGGGACCTATTGTTTCGTACTCTAGGGATCATGAAACATCGAGAGATTGGATTATTAAACTTCAGGTAAAGCTGTGCATACATTTTAAATGCAATTTACAAATCAATACAACACAAATATTTTTAGCTTTTTAATAGAACAAATATGTGTATCAATCTGGATAGGAGCAGCTTAATAATATTAATAACATTCAATAGAGTCAACAATTTTAGATATTATATTATAAACAATAAAATAAATAGTTCCACTGACTAATTTTTTTGGGACGTTCTGAATAAAACTGTTCTAAAAATTAAAAGTGTGTGAACAAATTACATGGACGGAATAAGTTAAAGCATAAAATTTCATATCTATCGATTTTGTAGTTGTTACTAATCTAAATATCGGGTGTCTGGAAAATGGCGGATTAACTCTCCGTTAACAACCAACTGGTGAATCTGAGAAAAATAGTTAAAAAAAATTGGTACACAAACTCAAACCAAAGATCTGAATTTTCGTACTTTACGAAGTGTAAAACTTGGAAAAACTTGAAGTTAAAACATTTCTCGACTATACCACGAAAAAAGACAAATTTCGGCGTTTTATCTGCATACATTATAAAACTTGTTGGTACCATATTGAATGCACATGGTGCTCCAACGATCTGATAACAAGGAGATTACATATTTGCAGGTTTTGATATGATCTGAGCGAACTCCTTTAAATTTACACATTCAATCTTGTTTTTGATACTATGGATTTTCTAAAAATTATATACATAATTTGATTTTACTATTTTTTTAAGATGACGTCATCAAAAAAATTCAATGCAATCGTCAATCACGTATAAAGCCTCATCATTTTTTGCACATTTTCGATAGGATTTCTCTCGGCAAAATTTTGAGATGATGTCATTAATTTTTTAGGGAGATAAACAAATATACAGTATAACCTCGATTATCCGAATTAATTGAGGCAAGGTGTGTTCGGATTAGCGATTTGTTCGGATCAGCGAATTTCCCAAAAAGCTGAAAGGGAATTGAATAACAACTTCGTACACTGCTGAAAACAAATTTCAAGAAATAAACCTTAATTTTATTAAACAGAACTAAAGTATTCTTAACCAACAATGGGTTATAGATACATTCGAAAAAAATATTACTCAGTTACTATAAACAACACGTCGAGATCTATATCCCTGAATTTAATCAGAATTTTTAGATGACTTTTTCAAAAACGAAATTTCCCATTATGTATTTGTATTACCTCCCTTATGTAAATTTCAACCTATTCTCGATGATTTTCGAAATTTAACTAAATAGTTCCATGCAGATTTTGAGCCGCAGAAGTCACTTGTGGCTTCATTTCTTCCATAACTTAAACCATTTTTTCCGGAATCGTCCATTAAAATATCGCAATTTTCAAAAATTCCAAAAAATTACAATTTCACAGCGAATTTTCCCAACATATTGCTCCGTTACCATAAAGATGCTATATTTTTGGAATCAGTACATCGAGATATATATATCTCCGAATTTTTTCAGAATGTTTAGACAATTTTTTCAAAAATGAAATTTTACATAAATAACCTACCCTCTGGGCCAGGCTAGTATTTGCCAAAATAAGACTCATTTTGAAGTGCAGCCAAGTGAATCCCACCTCTCTGAAAAATTATCTTTTTTTTTGCTATTTTTGTTTCCTGATAACCTCTATTAAGTAAAAACCAGAGGCGTAAATAACGTTCCTGCATCCTATTTGACTTGAATTTTTTTCTTAAATTTTTCAACTTTTCAATTCAATTTCTAGATTTAGCAATTTTTCGATTTGAGTTTCTCGAGTTTTCGATTTTTAATTTTCTATATTTTTACAATTTTT
The DNA here is from genome assembly GCF_036711695.1 of Zophobas morio. NCBI lineage: Eukaryota > Metazoa > Arthropoda > Insecta > Coleoptera > Tenebrionidae > Zophobas > Zophobas morio. Next base: position 10,626,005 of record NW_026972109.1, read on the forward strand.
CAATATTCCAATTTTTTAATTTTTTTGTTTTTTCAATTTTTCGTTTCGTCAGTTTTTCAGTCTGCAATTTTTCAGTTTTTTTGTCTTTAATTTTACGATATTTTGTCTTTGCGTTTTCTTTTTTAAATTTTCCAGTTTTCCGATTTTCCACCTTTTGGACGTTTCCATTTTTAGATTTTGCAGTTTTTCGACTTGAAATTTCGCCAGTTTTCAATTTTTAATTTTTCAAATTTTAGATTTTTCAGTTTTTCGAGTAAAACGAGAAAATACAAATTATTCTACGTGACTTATATTAGGAGAACAGACCAAAATTATTGAAGAATAGACTGAAGTTACATTTTTTATTATAATATCTCTCGTTCTTTGCCGCAAAAAATTGTTGAAAGAAAACTTTGTATATAAAGGAAAAAAAAACAAACATTAGGTCCCACCCACCCAATCCGATCTCAATTCTGATAGTTTTTCATTCCTCACCAGACGTGGGGCGAAATTATTATATTATTACACATTATTACTCTAGAAAATTCTACCCTTTTAAAGACATATTTCATATGGTAATTTCTTATAGAGAAATGAGGATTTTGCAAACTAAACTCCACCCTTCTTCTCACGATGAATAAAGTATTCATCACAATCGAGAAGGGGTGGGTGGGCGGGGCTTATATTTTGTCCATTTTTTCTTAATATACAAAGTTTTCTTTTCCCAACAAGAAACTGATAATGTGTTTATCGATCCTGTTGTTGAAAGAAAATTCTATACACTAAAAAAAACAAAGATAAAACCCCCAAAAAAAAAAAAAATTTTAGTAAAAATATATTTGCTTATCCCCTCCAAAAAATTGATGACGTCAGCTCAAAATTTTGCCGAATAATCCTATCTAAAATGTACAAAATATGATGAGTCTCTTCTTGCAATTTATCATTCCATTCATATTTTTTTGATTCGATATACAGGGTGACTCAAAAAATTTAATGAATGCGCAAATTTATTTTATTGATTTAATCAAGAACTACAAAACCGAATGCTTTGAAATCTAATACGAAAAAAAACATAATAGGCTTGCAGTCGTCACGTTTCCGACAGCGAGGAAAGTACTATCTAAACTCTTTAGACCATTTTTTTTGTAATCTATATCACAAAGAATGTTTTTATTATTTTTTGGGACTGCCAAAACTCCCGTACATAACGTACTGAAGAGTTAATCCGTCATTTTCCAGACACCCGGTATAATCGCCAACAGATGACACGACATACGGAAACGGAAGACCTACTCTTTCATACTCTAGAAGCTATTAAAATGTCGAGAAAATATATTGGTCATTCGTCAAATTGATCTAATTACAATTCTCCCCTAGCTTACGAAATAAAAAAACGCACTTTTATGGATTTTATACAGACTATTATTCAAAGAAATTGCAATAATTTCGATGCATACGAAAATTTTCAAAATACAATAAAAAGAAGATAACGGGGTAAAAATGACATGATGAAACAATTAAAATGTGATATATGTATCGTATAATCTTATCTCTGGTCTAGCCTTGCACAATAAAGTCATTTGATTAACTTTTTTGTTTTGTTTTTAATTAATTAGGTAAAACCTACAAACGTAACTTATATTCTCAATCTATATTTGGTTATAACATGGAGCAATATCCATTTTGACTCTTTGATATTAATAAAATAAACCACAATTTATTTATAAACTTTTATCAGCACCGCTTACATAACCCAAATAAAATAGTTGCTTATTTAACAAGAAATTCTTAACGAGTGCAGTCAGGAAGTTAAGATACGTAAATAAAATGTACTATAATTTGTTCCACCTTTTGGAAAAAAACAGTGTTTTACAGGTGAACGTTGTGTCAAAAATTGGTTAACTTCAAAATGTGTCAAGTTTATAAATGTAAGTAATGTCACTAGTCTTAAGATGACTTAAAAAAGATACCATAAATTTCTATATTTTTATTTCTAAGTGATAAGATCTTATGAAAAAGGTTTTGTTTCTTTTAAAATTATTTGATGTTTATTGTCACTACAATAAAAGCGTCCACAAAACTCAAATTCAATCATCAAAAAAACGAAGGCAAATCCTGTCCACGAAAATTTTCACTTAACCACAGTACAACTTTCAACTTACGTTTCTGCGCGCCGTTGAACAACGCTCTATCCTTTGGTGTGTCCCCAACTTCAATAATTTTCGCTCCAGCTAAAAGCTGCATTATCAAACCAGACGTAACAATTGGTGAAATTCCCAACTCCATCAACGTGCCTCTGTTCGAAGCGAGAATTACACGTATCCAGTAGAAGGGATCGGCTGAGTCCGAACTCATAATACCGAAAAGTGGAATCTGCAATAACCCTTGTAGCCTTTCTCATTTCTAACAAAGTGCATTCTAATACCTGACAACAGACGAGGAAAATGAAGAGAGTTATAGCAGTCCATAATACTTTCTCCCTGAATTGGATCTGTAACATTTATGATGCCACATGTTAAATACAACAGCTGTTGCAATTATATGAATGAAAATTCACAAAAACGTGCAAATTTCAACCCTCAATACGTTAACTAAACCCCCACGCACACAAACGTCGCGAAAATTTCAGAAAACCCGCTGGAAATTCCGTGAAAACTCACCTTTCTTTCAGGCTTGGCTATCTCAGGGAGGATACTGCAGAACGGTTTAATTACTTCTAAAAATTTGACTGGAAAAGAAACAGGAGAGATTAGATTATGGGAGCGAAAATGTGGATGAGCCCTTTGGGGGCGTAATCCCGTAAACACGAGCACGAGGGTGGTAATAATAGAAATAAATAAAAATAGAATGGAGGTTAGATGGGCCGTACTTACTCCCCATTGTGATGGGTGAAGAACTACACTAAAATAGATCACAGATTTACTCGGACAGCCTTATTCTACGTTGTCACGTCAAATATGTGGCGAAGTCCGGATTTACGGTACTTGGTGAGAGCGATTTTGGATTACACGACAGACACGTAGCAAGAAACACCGGTCACGTGACCGATGATGTTGGCGGTGGTTGCGGTGACGGCCGCCAGAGTGGCAAAAAGTGTCACAGATGTGTCAGTTGGTGTATAACTGGTTGCATAACCGCGACACAAGTTGTACAACTATTTTAGTTTTTGTTGTGTACAATAAATTATGCAATGTGCAATTCATTTAAATCGATGCATTTTTTTATTTCCGTATCTACAATCACTTATTAACCACTGATGTGATAAAATTTCCATATACTAGAGACACAAAGTGATACTTTGTGGGAGAATTGCCATGCACTATTTTTTCTACGACACGAGAAAACATTCCAAACGATAATGTATATTCTGTCCCTATTTACTATTATCGAGTTTCATCAACAAAGTAAACCTGATACGTGGTATCTTATCAGAAATTAATTTTCGTGACAAACTAAACAGAATTAGAATAATTGATAATAATAATGCTTTTTCATATGGAATTATAGGTATAAACAATTTGTTAAAAAAATAGATAACGTCAAAATCTTTAGTATATCCACTAATTAAAGAAACTGTTCAGTACAACAGGGCCACATACCTATTCTGGAAAACTTTCTGTAAATAGTATTTGAATTATTTTGTACAGCAGCTTGTAGAACATCAAACTGTAGAGTAACTTTGTATAAGAATAAGACACATCCAGGTGTTATGCAGAGTTTCAGTCTATGAACAACCTTGTTTTTTTTTTATATGTTAATGACATTGTTGAGACTCCATTGTCAAGCATAGTTATATGCGAATGATTTAAAGTTTACTTAAGTAAAATATTAACACTAATTGTGCTATCCTTCTTAGAAACGTTGAATAAATGATGCTTCGGTCGGTAGTTATTCGTAGGAATAAGTGTAAAGTTATGTTTCTCGAAAGAAAAAAGCAAAATTATTAATCGATGATCATTATAAATGGTAAATAACTTGAAAGATGTAATTAATTAAGGATTTTGGAATTATAATGTACTTAGAAATATGATTTATGCCTCACGTTGAAAATGTTATTAAAAACATTTACATATTAGCATCTAGGTTTTACTATTAAGGTAACATTCCGATTTAAAATTACTATATAGTACGCTTATAGGATCTGCGATTTAGTTTCACAATAACTAACTCCCTCAGACATTTAAACTATTCCAAAAAAAGTGTTTACTCATTTTTAGTTACTACGCAATAATCTGTAATTTACCGACCCAAACAGGTTGATAAAACCTAAATATAAATCGCATATTTAATTTCTAGTTTCCTCAAGCACGAAATAATATGTCCAACATTTTACGATAATAACACACCAAAACTGACAGACAACAAATACAACCAGCCACCGGAATCGCCATCATTTAAAGGTCTCCACTTTAATTATAGGCGTTCGAAACCCACATAATTTATCCTGAAAAGATCAGCCTTCGCTTCTTAATCCCATAATTAATGATTCTCAAAATGTCTGTGCATGCATTATCACAAACAGCTTCGACATTTACACAAAAATTTATCGTCTTCTTATCATATTTTCGCGACCCCTGACCCCATCCTTATATTAATAATCGTCTTGTACGACTATTACGCTACTTCCACCATAACAATGTACAAAATCGCTTCACGCACCAGGCACATTTTGCCACAAGTGAAATTTTTGCGATTTTTAAGCGCCGGGGCTCCACCTAAACCCGATGGACCCTTGTTTCCGCATAAGGATGAATTTCCAAGCCGACACATCGGTCCCAGAGAGAGCGACGTCATTGCCATGCTGGATTCGCTAGGATTCAAGGTGAGTCTAAATTAATCGAGATTATGCATATTAAAGTGACAATAATTTAAGAGCTTAGATGAGCTGACTGATAAGGCCGTTCCACAAAACATACGTCTGAATCGAAAATTAGATATCGAGGAACCTGTGGGTAAGTGTGGAATTTTTTAAAAAGGTCAAACGTCAAGAGATATAGAGTTGCTGGGGGTCTAATGAAGTAACTTATTATCATAGGCGAGTACGAACTGATAAACAGAATAAGAAAAATAGCTGAACGTAACAAGATTTGGAGGTCATATATAGGGATGGGGTACCACAATTGTTGCGTCCCGCATACCATCATGAGGAACATTTTTGAGAATCCGGGGTGGACTACACAGTATACCCCGTACCAACCAGAAGTGGCCCAAGGAAGACTCGAGGGACTTCTGAATTATCAAACCATGGTTTCGGATCTTACGGGTCTAGACGTAGCGAATGCGTCTCTACTGGATGAAGGTACCGCAGCCGCTGAAGCTCTGTCCCTTTGTTATCGACAAAACAAGAGACAAAAGATGCTCCTTTCTGACAAACTACACCCCCAAACCATCTCAGTTGTTGAAACACGACTATCATCTCTAGGGTTAAAAGTCGAAGTGGTGGATGTCAACGAATGCGACTTTTCTAACAGGGACGTCGCCGGAGTACTATTTCAGTACCCCGACACTGAAGGAAACATCGTTGATTTTAGTTCGATTACAGAAGCTGCACACTCTCATGGTAACTCACTTGTGGTAACAATTTACCCATAAATTAACCCTTCATTCTAGGAACTTTAGTTTGCTGCGCTACTGACCTACTCGCTTTGACTCTTCTCCGCCCACCTAGCGAATTTGGCGCCGATATCGCCATCGGTACATCTCAAAGACTGGGAGTACCACTGGGTTACGGAGGCCCCCATGCCGGTTTTTTTGCCTGCCACCAGTCGTTAGTGCGTCTGATGCCAGGTAGGATGATTGGGGTCACTCGAGACGCTTCTGGCAGAGATGGATACCGACTAGCTTTACAAACGCGCGAACAACACATAAGAAGGGATAAAGCCACAAGTAATATTTGCACAGCTCAGGCCTTATTAGCAAACATGTCGGCCATGTTTGCGGTTTATCACGGTCCGCAAGGACTTAGGGATATCGCTACTAAAATACACAACCTGACTTTGGTAAGTAGATTAAATTTCAAGCCACGATTTATTAAAAGTGCTTTAGGTTTTAAGACACGGATTACAACAAGATGGTAATATTTTAACGAACGAGCTCTTCTTTGATACCATTCGCGTCGTACCGAAGATCGGAACCGAGGAGGTGAGAAGTCGGGCGAACGCGAAACAAATCAACTTGAGATATTTTGATGACGAAGCTATCGGTGTGTCTTTAGATGAAACAGTAACCTTCAAAGATGTTAACGATTTGTTTGAAATTTTCGGAAGCTCGCACTCGATTGAAGACCTACTAAACAACCCAATGGTGCGCGAGCACTCCATTACCAGAAGCGAATATAAAAGAACGTCGCCGTTTTTAACACACCCGGTATTCAACTCACACCACTCTGAAACCAGAATTGTACGCTACATGAAAACTCTAGAAAACAAAGACATATCGCTAGTACATTCCATGATCCCGTTGGGTTCTTGTACCATGAAACTCAATTCCACGACGGAAATGATGCCTTGTTCGTTTAAACACTTTACCGACATTCACCCATTTGCCCCTCTGGATCAAAGTTTGGGCTACCATCAACTCTTCGCCGAACTAGAAAAAGATCTTTGTGCCATCACAGGCTACGACCGAATAAGTTTCCAACCCAACAGTGGCGCTCAAGGTGAATATGCAGGTTTGAGAGCCATCCAGTGTTACCATGAAGCCCGCGGTGATAAAAATCGGGACGTGTGTTTGATCCCGGTGAGCGCCCATGGTACTAACCCAGCGAGTGCCCAAATGGCAGGAATGCGAGTGGAACCAGTGAGAGTGAAACACGACGGTTCTATAGATGTTGAAGATCTTAAAGCCAAAGCAGAGAAATTTAATAGTCGATTGTCGTGTTTCATGATTACGTATCCTTCCACGAATGGAGTGTTTGAGGAGACGGTGGCTGATGTTTGTGATATAATTCACAAGAATGGAGGGCAAGTGTATCTAGATGGGGCTAATATGAATGCACAGGTGGGTTTGTGTCGACCGGGTGACTACGGCAGCGACGTTTCCCATCTCAATTTACACAAGACGTTCTGTATTCCTCATGGAGGAGGTGGTCCGGGGATGGGTCCCATTGGGGTTAAGTCACATTTGACTCCGTTTCTTCCAGGTCACCCCGTTGTGAGTCCCGGGGGTGACGACGCAAACAACTACGGTGCTGTGAGTGCTGCACCTTTTGGGTCTTCAGCGATTTTGCCCATCTCTTGGGCTTATATCAAGATGATGGGACCCAGAGGGTTGCGCAAAGCCACTCAGGTCGCTATTTTGAATGCCAACTATATGTCGAAAGTGTTAGAGCAGCACTATACCACGTTGTTTAAGAGTCCTACGTCAAATCTGGTTGCTCATGAGTTTATTATTGATACTAGGGATTTTAAGAAAACTGCTAATATCGAGGCTGCCGATATCGCTAAGAGACTCATGGATTATGGTTTCCATGCGCCTACGATGTCGTGGCCTGTTGCTGGGACCTTGATGATCGAGCCAACCGAATCCGAAGATAAACAAGAGTTGGATCGATTCTGCGACGCGCTGATTTCCATAAGGCACGAGATTAAGGAAATTGAGGAGGGTCGTATGGATATTAGGGTTAATCCGTTGAAAATGGCCCCGCATACACAGGAACAGGTTATTAGCAGCTCCTGGGAACGACCCTATACGAGGGAACAGGCGGCTTTTCCGGCAAACTTTGTCCGACCAGAGGTTAAAGTTTGGCCAACTGTTGCTCGGATTGACGATATCTACGGAGATAAGCACTTGGTGTGCACGTGCCCGCCTATTTTGGACGAGTACAACTACTAAGCAAAAACGACAAAACAAGAATGTATTTATTGAGTCAACGCTATAACAATTTTTAAGGAAATATATATTATTTGCTACAACTTTAGAACGGATCTGGCACAGCGCAAAATAGTATCAACGAGGTTTTTCGATAATAAAATGTCTAGTCGACACCATCAAGTCTAGTCATCAACTTCCTCTTTGATGGTGTCACCGATGTCGGGTTATGTAATTAAAGTTAACGCATCAGCAATGCACCAATGCAATAATAATGTAACGATAAAATTTAGAGCAGTCTTTCCCTTATTATAAGCACAACATTAATAAAAATAGTATAAAGTTGTTTTGTCATTTTTTGTACAATCCAAGTTTTAAAGGAACTTCCTTGTTTTGCCTAGAGTTCAGCGCGACGGGGAAAGGGTTGAATATTTTATTCGGTGATTTGGAGTTAGGTGATTTTTCGCTCCGATCTGAACAAGGAGACTTTAAAGTCGCCAGTCGCGGACTCGGGGGGCTATACAAGGAGGCGCTTTGTTCCAGGTTAAGACTTAGATTTGCCTTCGCCGCGCCGACATCCACCAAGCCACTTTTTTTATCATCGTCGACCTCGAATCTATACAAATCCGCTATTCTCTGAGAATCGCTGCTAAATTTGTAATTATCATCCTTCGGTATTCTATAAGAATCAATAGTACTCAGATTCATCGAATCGTATTTTAAGTTGAGTTCGGAAATAAGATCACTTTTGGGCTCACTCTCATCGACTACAGTTTTTATACTCCTCACACCGGCGTTCAAGATCAAACTGTTGTATTTTTCGTCCAGGTTGCGACTCTTCTCCAATATGCTGCTGTACCTTGAGCCGTACTCCGGCGACTTGTTCTCTTGATCTTCGTCGATTTTTTCCATGGCGGTGAAGCATTGTTCCGCGTCGCTTTTGTCTTCCGCGAATTCGCGACTAATACTGCTCGAAATCGTGTCATAGAAACTCGTCGATGATATCGTTTCTCTCGGTGACTCCATTGTTGCCTCCGTCTCATTGTTCGTAGTAACAAAAGGCGGAGACGGAGATAATCTTGACTGGCACTGCATTATTCGGTGCAATATTAACGAGTTCTCTTGTATAATTTGCAGGGCGCGTTCGCTATTTCTCCTACCGTGTTTCGTCCGGACTGCGCCTTCTGCGTCCTCGTCCGAAGGCGTTTTGATTTCTTTAAGGCAACGAACGCGGTCCTCGAGGAACTTCTCAAAGTCCGCACTATCGTCGTCCGACTCGACCGGATCGAACATGTTGACACTAGTTGAAGCAGTATTATCAAAAATATCACTACTAATTTGGCTGTTGGAAGAGTTGGCAACGTCTTCTTCACCGTCGACTTTATTGTCTGTAGTCATAAGATTCTCGGGATTGTCTTTAGCGAATTGACTTTTGATTTCTTCTTCGTCTTCTTCGGGGGAAGACGAGTCGCTGGGGTCATCGCACAGTTCGGTGTCGGAGGATGAAGAACTATCGCTAGTTTTAGGGGCGTCTTTCCAGAGGAGCGTACTCGCGGGGACTCTAGCTGGAGGGATGCTCCCTTTCGGCGGACCTAGACGTTTTGCCGGAACCAGGGCACTTTTTCCGAGGAGGAGGTGGTTCATGGCAACCGGAGCACTAGGTGGTGGTTGTCTCGAGATCGCAGCACTGAAGATTATATGCGCTTGTCTCTGTCTCTGCTTTAACTTAGTATACTGCTTCTTCAGCGCACTTATATCCAAGACGAGTCGATCTTTAGCGTACAGCTTCATTTGTTTATCCACGTTACTGGGGAAAAGCGTCGAAACCGAAGTCCCCCAAGGGTTTATATTGTACAAGTAGTGTTCGCGAAGGCTCTTCAATTCCGTTAAAGGCCCAATCGCTACCACTGATTTGATTAACGAATTGGCGTCGATTAATTCAAACTCGAGCAACTCTCGAGTGAGGACTCCCATGATGCAGTAGAACTCATCTGCACTTCTAACGCCGAGTATTCGATCGGCAAGCGTCTGCCAAATCGCTAGAGCCGTACGGAGAAGAATTTCGTTGCCTTCCAGTAGGATGAGATCCCAGACACGTAGAACCGTGGGCTGTGGAAGGCAATTACAAAACAACGTCAGGAACCTGGAAAACGGGAAATTATTAAAGTGCTTCGTTTAATTACGTCCATTACCATTGCATGGTGAAGACGTTCGTTAACGGAGGTTCGTAGCTCGTAGTTCCGTCTTTAGCTGCGTTTTGCAAAGCATCCAAGTGCTTAGAGAGACGCGGCAAACGGGACCGTAACAACTCGCGAAATACGGCCATATCGACTGAGAGCCCGCGCAAACTATCGGCAAAATACGAGTCGGGAAGCACACCTTCAATTAAGTAAATCATGAGTTTTAGAGCGTCAGTCTCACATTTTTCAGTCACTTGAAGAATAAGAGCTGCCAACATGTTAAATCCCTGACAGTAGCCTACAACAAAAAAGTTATAAAAAAAGTTATTTCGAGTAGAGAGCGCCACGAAGACAAATGTAGAAACACAAAACCATTGTTACTATTGCTACCTGACCGTCATCTCCATTCCTAGGGTAGGAAAAAGTAGGTCCCCATTTCCGCCTGTCTGACTATCCATCTATTACACAATATTATCCAATTTAGTTCTCAAACATCAACTCCAAATAAAACCCTTTTAACAGTTTTGTGTTTGTACAGTTGTGTGGGTGGCGAAGTCCCTTAAAGGCCACCTACCGACCGCCTTGTTCCAGCGCGCGTAGGCCAGAAGCACCCTTTTGAGCAAAGCTTGATTTTCCTGTCCATCCTTTCCGCAGAAAAGGCTGCAGCCTGTCCGATGCAAGTCCTTCACAATCTGGACCCCCAGTTCTGAATCCGCCGGGTGAGACCACTCACTGAAGCAGTTCCTTTCAACTTTAGGCCAGTCGATGCCCCTCGCGGCCAAGTGCTTATCAGCGAGTGTGAGCCACAATCTCCTGCGAAATTCCGGGGGTATGCCCCCGGACAATTGAGCCACCATCTTCATAGCCGCCGACCATTGAGAAAAGCCGGACTCTCCCGGTGCCGGCTGGATGGAGAACCGCATCTCCGCTCCGTCCGAGCCGCTTCCTGCGAAGAAGCGCTAAATTACCAAGGTGTTCACATGTTCTAGGATAATAAATAAGAGTCTTGTTGCGGCGGAGAAACTGGAAACTGTGATAAATGAAGACAGTTAAATCTAGGCTTAAACAGCTGTCGTTACAAGACGTGATCATGCGTTCGAACGCAACAGGATCTCATATAAAACGTGTGTTTTATTGGATATTGAAGCCGCGTTCGCTGGAAGGTCTTTTGATTTAGAATGATGGATGTCTTATAGGTCGGAGAGTGAGTCTCTGGGAGTAAATTTTTTTGCGTCGTGTGAATTTTAAGCGCCAACTTTTTCCATCAGGTTGTTGGAAAGCGACGCTTTATTGTAATAAAGAATTCTGTTTTTGTTTGAGGGAGACAAGGAGGAATTTGAATTTTGGAACAGTTGGATAAGTGCAAACTTTTGTCAAAGGTCGAATTGGAAGTTTATGGGAACAAATTGTTGACGCGAGAAAAGGACAAGATTATAGTGGAAGTTCGGATGAGATTAGCTTCTAGCGTGAGTAATAGCAAAAAGAATATCGAATGCGGGTGGCAAGATGTCGAGCTTTAACAATTTATAATTCCTCATAGACTATAAATAGTGCAATTGCAGCTTGTGGAGCCACTTCAGACGAGAGCTTTGAGTATTCAATTATAAAGGCATATCCCTCGGGACACAATATTCCGGACCCGTGCAAAGTGGCTGGATCATGATAGCTTAAGTTTTAATTAAGACACAACCTACATCAGGTGTTGGATGTCACGACGCGAGATTGTTAATCTTTACAACATGAGGTAATTAGAACTTAATGTTTAAAATTCATTAACTAGATGAAAGACTTTAATTAATTAACTTCTTTTAAACAGAATTAAAACCATAATTTTTTACTGACCGGTTACTCCCAAGAGTATTATTATTACATAATGCGGAGCTTAAGGGTATTAATTCCTCAGATTATTGAAATAAATCCCACTTGTAATTTAAAATATTAGCAGAAATATCTGTTCACCTTCTCCAAAAATTAAAAACATTGTTGAGTAAATTTCATTTAAAGTGTGGAACCCAAAACGTTCTCCATTTCTGATTTAATATTCCATCCCGCTTTTACCTTTACGAGTTAAAAAATTAATTGGTCCAAATTAAAAATGGTTCTTTCTACGGATTTTTATTTACTTGTTTCCGCCGCCGGCTTCAGCTTTACCTTTGTCAAACGTCGTCCATAAAATAAATCAGATTATGTTATTATGTTGTTATTTGTAATATAAAACTCATAATTTTTATTTTAGCTGGCGGAATTGTAGAAATACGTGTATTAAATGAGGTCCGAGAATAGCACGAACCGGAATCAGTAACCTGAAACAAGTAAATAAAAACCCATGAAAAGAATGAATGAAACGTTTTTATTTTTAGCCACTTGATATAAACTGCCACGACGATACAGAACTGAGTAAAATTGAAAACTTGTACGAAGTTGTAGCAATTTTTATAAAAAAATATTATTTATTTGTTGAGTTTTTAATTTCTTTTAAAACGAATTTTCAAGGAGTCTGATATGAAAAGGCGATTATCAATATCTCGGCATCACTTGCCAACAATAAAATAAATTGTGATCTTAAAATTCAGTTTAAAGATAGTTTGAAACATTTTACTCAAAATAAGACCGTCTAAAAAATAAAAAAGTTTAAGGCCGTTGAAAAGTTGAAAGGCCGAAATTTTACTTCATTTAAAAGTAAAAAAAAAGTTTAATGTCTAAAACATAACTATAACTAGGGGTGGATGAGATCTGGTTCAGCAAGAAAAATTTTGACCGACGCCTGAAAGGCCGAAATTTTACTAAATACATAAACTAATTACATAAAAGTATGGTAAAATTTGAGTTCGGGCACGCTTTTGGTGTACCACTGGTGCTGCTGGAAAATTCCCGATTTCCAGATGGCTAAATCCATCCCTGCCCGTAACGTCTTTGAAATAATTTGAATGAATCGCGGAAACTTTTTGTCTTTATTTGAAGTAGTTTTAAAGAATCTCGGGAACCTCTTTTGTTTTGTTTTTGAAGTAGTTTGAAAGAATCTCAGAAACCCCTTATGTCTGCTTTTTGAAGTCGTTTGAAAGAATGTCGGGGACCACTTTGTTTGGTTTTGAAGTGGTTTGAAAGAATCTCGGAAATCCCTTTTGTCTTGTTTTTGAAGTGGCTTGAAAAAATTTCAGGGACCCCTCATGTCTGCTTTTAGAAGTGGTTTAAGAGGATCGAGTGGTATTCATAATAATAAGCACTTGCTTTTTCTAGTATTTTTTTAAGGAAATCCTTCAATTTAGATTAATAAAATTTTCAGTAAATGCTTATAAGCAAAAGCTTAATCTTAGGTAACAAGTATAAGCTTTTCCTTCCATTAGTATTCAAAACAATCACCGTTTCCTTGACATATTAAGCATGTCCTTAAAAAAACGTAAGTCTCGTTCTTCAGTTCCTTATGACAAGTCTAGGAATGAAAATGTTTAATAAAGTAGTACGACAACAAAAATTTCATTTCGCTGACCCTCAGGAGGAAGATTTAAAAAAATTATTTCGCCTCCGATCAGAAAGTGTATGTAGCGGCTTTCTGAGCATTTTCTCCCAGAAATTGCAGAAATACGCAGAGGAGCAATTGATAATAGGTACAACAAAACTGAAATTTTTTCTGCGATTGGTTTTAGATACAGGTATATAATTATTATTTAAAAGTAGTGTTTTATCGTGAAAAGTTTTAGTAGATTAATTTCCCGCATTTCAGTTCTATGTTTATCTGTTTTCTTTATAGACACCTTCAAGTTATTAATATTTTTCAAAATTGTTTTTATTTCGGTACTTTTAGCCAAGTTATCCCTAAGTTCTTCCTTTGGTTTTTCAAGAGCTAAGTCTGTTTTGCCTTTGTTGATGGAATTTGACTTTTACTCAAAATGACTTCATTGGTTTTCATAAAATTTACAACAAACATTATTTATTTCTCTTCGCACCTAATTTATTTCTTCGTCGGAGGTGTTACTTGAGCTAAACATTTTGATAATATTCTACGTTTGCACTAGACAACAGCAAAATTGCGATTTCAAACAAAAAAAAATCGTTTCTGCTAATATATATACAATTGACTACGGTGGTGGTAAAGGTTTTTTTCTTATTTCTTGGAAACGGTCACGATGGAGTTCACTCAACTGATGGCAAATCCTTATGGCCTAAGTATTTCATTATGAATATAGAAATAAGCATTTGCTTTTAGTCGAACCTTTTGCTGATAAGGATAAGTAAAAGATTCCTTTTTTTTTTTGAAAGAATCTCACAGACCCCTCATGTCTGCTCTCGGGGACCTCTTTTGTTTTGTTTTTGAAATGGTATGAAAGAATTTCGGGGACTCCTTTTGTTTTGTTTTTAAAGTACATAATTTGAAAGAACCTCTGGAATTCCTTTTGTTTGGTTTTTGAAGTGATTTGAAAAAATCTCGTAAACCTCTTTTGTTTGGTTTTTGAAGTGGTTTGAAAGAATCTCTATAACTCCTTTTGTTTGGTTTTTGAAGTGGTTTGAAAAAATCTCGGGGACCCCTTTTGTTTTGTTCTTGAATTGGTTTGAAAAAAATCTCAGGGACCCTTCATGTCTGCTTTTAGAAGTAGTTTGAAAGAATCTCGGGAACCTCTTTTGTTTTGTTTTTGAAGTGATATGAAAGAATCTCGGGGACTCCTTTTGTTTGGTTTTTGAAGTGGTTTAAAAGAATCTCGGGGATCCCTTTTGTTTGGTTTTTGAATTGATCTAAAAGAATCTCGGGGACTTCTTTTGTTTGGTTTTTGAAGTGGTTTAAAAAAATCTCGGGGCCTCTTTTTGTTTGGTTTTTGAAGTGGTTTAAAAGAAACTCGGGGCCTTCTTTTATTTTGTTTTTGAAGTGGTTTGAAAGAATCTCGGGGATCCCTTTTGTTTGGTTTTTGAATTGATCTAAAAGAATCTCGGGGCCTTCTTTTGTTTGGTTTTTGAATTACTTTAAAAGTGTCTCGGGGACCCCTTTTGTTTGGTTGTTGAAGTGATCTAAAAGAATCTCGGGGACTCCTTTTGTTTAGTTTTAGAAGCGGTTTAAAAAATCTCGGGGACCCCTTTTGTTTGGTTTTTGAAGTGGTTTGAAAATATCCCGGGAACCCCTTTCGTTTGGTTTTTGAAGTGGTTTAAAAAAATCTCGGGGACCCCTTTTGTTTGGTTTTTGAATTGATTTAAAAGAATCTCGGGGAGCCCTTTTGTCTGGTTTTTGAAGTGGTTGAAAAGTGTCTCGGGGACCCTTTTTGTTTGGTTTTTAAAGTGATCTGAAAGAATCTCGGGGACTCCTTTTGTTTAGTTTTTGAAGTGGTTTAAAAAAAATCTCGGAGTACCCCTTTTGTTTGGTTTTTGAAGTGGTTTGAAAAAATCCCGGAAACCTCTTTTGTTTGGTTTTTGAAGTGGTTTAAAAGAATTTCGGGGCCTTTTTTTGTTTGGTTTTTGAAGTGGTTTAAAATAATCCCGGAGACCGCTTTTGGTTTGTTTTTAAAGTATGTAATTAGAAAGAATCACGAGAACTTCATGTGTCTAGTTTTTGAAGTAATTTGAAAAAATCTCGGAGTCCGTTATCAGAACAGTGATTATGTTAAGTTTAAGAAAACTAATTTATTATCTTATAAATATTAAAATTCACCCAACAGATATAAAAATTCATAATCCAGCACTTCATTTATCTGCAGCGACGACTGTTTGCCATCAGTTTTGACACAAACGAATACAATTTTAAATTATCCCACAAACCCTCGCGGATTAGTAAGTTTTAATTAAAGCCCAAAAAGTCGCATCACAAAATTAACGAAACTTGTTTGTGCATGTTAAACGATCAAAGCTCCTCTGTGGTGTTCGGCGAACAAAAAGCTCAAAAGCTCCATCGCGAAAGGTCAATTCCGGGGTTCCACGCTCCCGAGTTTATAATTCCGTGAAAAAAACGTGCACTCCAATTGCAGGTCAAAAATGAGCTTAGCGAAACAATTCCTGCCGAGAGCTTTCGGCTATTTAACTAATAACGGCGCATCCCTGCAGACACGGAGAGTTCGCTTAAGACGGTTTAACTTTTAATTAACAACCTACATCAGGTGTTGTTCTTTATGAATCCTCCCACAGCGGAATAACGCAAAAAGCCATCTTATTGTTGACCTTTCCCCATCTCTCATTACTCTCGACGAATTTCAGCGAAATGAAAACGTTTCGTGCACCGAAATCGCGTGGGTGCTTGAAAAGATACTTATTCCGGAATCATGACGAAAATAGAGTTACGTGAAGTTTATGATGGTTGAGTCGATTCTGTGTTATGAATTAAATAACAAAGAGAGCATGAATCAATACGAATACAAAAATAATACATAATGGAGGGAATATGGAGAGAATTGAGGAAGTTCTTTCGGAGTGATTGACATTTTAAGGATCGTTGCCTTCGCTCTGGAATAATTACAGGTAAATTACGGTCATTAGCGAGCGGGAGACGAATCGATAACCGCTTATCCTGAAAATGGAAGGCATTTGTTAATCCCGAGACTATCCCGGTTATAGGGGAATATGGGGGAATAGCGACACATTAGATAACTCCGCCAACTTGTTTATTTGTCTGACCATTATAGATAGAAACTTGCAAATTAGCTAATGCTAGATTATTTTAGCTTAAATATACAGCGGAGCTTCAAAGCGCTCGTACCTCCAGGGCAGCGACTAATGCAACTATTATCATAGGATCATTTTCTTATTAAAGCTTCTAGTTTTTTTCTACATGCTACATTATTAGAGTTGGTAAGGATCAATTTGCTCAAATAAAGTGTCAATGACAAATTTTTAGTATATGTAGTACCAAATTTTCCCCACCTTTCCCTAATCGCCGCATTTTTTCGTCGTTACGCGACAAACCCATTACTCTGAGTAAATGGAATTTCAGGTGATTTTCGTCGATCAAAAGCAGTTTGTTGATATTAATTGTTAATTAGGGAGCGCTGGGTCGTTCCGTGGAATAATTACTTTAAAGTTCAGTAAACATCAAAAGGGATGTTTATTGAAGAATGTCAGTCAGTGTAGTTGAAATTAGGGAGAAGTGACTGACTGAGAGCAGTAACGTTTAATGTTACTGTTAACAGCATTACCACAACTAGATGTAAGTTAGACTGTTGACCCGAAAGTTTCAAAATTTTTAATAATAGTTGCAGGCTTGTTTAACTTTAGTTAGAAACTTATCACAGCCACTGTACAATGTTTATTAAGTTAGAATGTGGCTTTTACAGTCTGAAAAGTTTCGACCGGTTGGAAGTTTGTCACGTGAGAGTTGTGGTTTTTTGTTGAAAAGCAATCATTAAACCAAAGTTGAAGTTAAAAGTTTGAACGAAGGCGTTGTGTAAAACGATAAATTATGGGTTACAGAGAAAATTTCGACTTTGAATAAAAGCTGTGCACGCGTTTTTAACGTAATAAACTGTTCTTTATTCTCTATCGCCTCGTACGCTCAGACATTCTTTCACAGTTCGGTGCATTCTTCTCCTTTCGTTGTTCCAGTCAAACTGTGTATAGTCTCTTCATTGACATAATAACTATACAATATTTTATCTCCTTCATCATTCGAAAACTATTCATCGTTTCACTGTTCAAACGTTTTTTCTTTCAACCGCAGCATTGTTTGTTAAATTCGTTGTTCTATGCAACCTCAACAGTTTTCACAGAACATATTCCAGGATTAGACTTTCATTGTTTACTACTCGAGCGATCGCCAAGGGAAGTATTCTAATTGGATTGTTTTGACGAACGTCTAATTTCGTATTTCTCTGGCGTTTCACGTCGCAGATTGAGAAAATAATGTTCCTTGTTTGTGTCTGTTGTTTCATATTCAGAGAACCCGTGGTTCCAGCCAGCAATAGATTTAAGTCTGAGATTTTATGAAAAAAAAAAGATTTTTTTAACATATTCCACCAGCGAAAAAAAAACGTTCTCTAAAAACATGAATATGTAAAATATATGATTACTTGTTTTCGTAGATGTTGCAAAGTTTTGATAACTTTATTGGAAAAAAATAACCAAGCCATGACACAAAGAACAAATGTGAAACAGTTAATGTCATGATGAAAGTTTTCAGATAATGCCGCAATCGCCGTGTTGAATCGTTGGTGTTGCGGAAGACGTGTTGTTTTTTTATAAAGAGAATTTGAAGTAGTTCCAAGCAACCGATAAAAACAGTATATCTTTTGTAACGTCAGCCCATTTAATACAACGGTCACGGAATCACCCAGAGACCCTTCATTTATCTAACTAGTAGCCCTAAAACCCTACAATTTTTCAGTTAATGTCAATCATTTTAAAACTGAAAGCACGAAAGAACAAATTATTATATAATGTATTTGAGTGGTGACCGAAAGATGAAATATGAAGATAACTTTGCGTAACACCTTTCACTTGGCTTGGCTTTTAAAAATATACATAAACAGGATTCGTATCGAAGCTTGTTTTCGATTCCAGTTTAAACTATTTTTAGTAATTTTTCTGTTTTTAATTCTCAAGCATAAGCTAAAAAAGGATTGTAACTGAATAACAAGCGAGGCGTAGGGGCTGTGGGGGTGTTATTTACGCCACTGCACAACACGTTTACCTACGTTACCAATAATTTAACAGTCCACAGATATCTCTATTTTAAGTTATATGGTTGTCATAAAAATTGAATTTTATTATTTTTCGAAGAAGTTGTATTTATTTGACTCTGCTTCTGAATAATTTTAGACCATTTTTTTATCTTACGTTTCAAAAAAAAAAAAAAAACGATTAGCATCATGTCCTCTATGGTTTTTCGGAAACGATGTCAACTTTATCTGCTCAAACGGAATCGAGATGGTTTTTAAGCACGTTAAATGCAGTATTTTTGCTTTTTTACTTCCCGTGCGTAAGCGATTTTTGTTAGAACAATAATTTCCTAAACTACTAAACTAAATTACAATTACTAGAAAAACAGAGTTGTGGAACCTGGAACTGCCAACAGTGGAAAAATAAAACGAGAATTTCTGAAAGTGACATTCATTCATCAGTTATTTAAGTGCTTTAAATAAAAAATAATAATCAAAAATAAGCCTCAAAGTGATGAACATTTGACGATTTTATACTTCCTGAGTAAGGAAGTATTGTAATCGAGTCTACCGGGCTAGTTTCATGTTTTCTCGACGTCTCATGATCCCTAGAGAACGAAAAAAGGGGTCTTCCGTTTCCGTCTGTGTCGATTTTTGTCATACAGATAATCTCGGAAACTACTGGACCTACAACTACAATTGTTTTCAAATTTTGTATGACTTAATTTATTTTATTGATTAAATCAGGAACGGCTCACTCCATTTTCCCGAAAATTTGGGACTACAAATTGATATACAGGTCCTTGCAAAGATGTTATCACCAAATTTTGTAAAGGAAACACTCATTTGAAACATACGTGTAGCACGCTTCATTATATTTACTTTAACATTACAAAAAGTCTTATTTTAACTTATATAATCTTTCAAAAAAGTTGGATATGTTTTATTGTACTTCAGGGGTGAGAAAAGTTCTGTCGAAATAATTATCGACTAATTTTTCGACTTTTCCATTCATCTAGTTTGCTGATTTTTTCACATCTCAGTTTCCCGACTTTTCGGTATTCGATTTCTCGATTTCCCAATTTTTCAATGCTTCAGTTTTTGAATTTTTCAATTTTTTGACAATTTATTTTTTCTATTTTTTAAATTTTAGATTTTTCGATTCCTTGATTTTTCAGTTCTTCGATTTTTATTTCACAATTTTTCCAATTTTTAAATATCACATTTTTTAATTTTTGATTAGTAAATTTTTTTACTTTTAGAGTTTTAAATTTTTCAATGATCGATTTTTTAAAATAGTCTATTCTTTGATGATTCAATTGGCCATTTTTCCATTTTTCATGTTTCCGATATTCGATTTATCAATTTTCTTGAATTTTGAATTTTGAATTTTTCAATTACCTATTAATTTTTCGATTATAGGCTATTTTAATTTCCCGATTTTTCGATCTATTGACGTCTCGAGTTTTCAGTTTCTCGATCTTTGCATGTTTCGATTTCTTGATGTTTCAATTTTTCAATTTCTCGGCTTTTCGATTCTTCAATTTTTCGGGGTTTTGATTTTTCAATTTTTCAATTTCCCAAATTTTCGAGGATTTGGTTTACATATTTTTCAATTTTTCGATTTCTAGTTTCTTTGATTTTTCAGTTTTTCAATTTTTCGAGTTCTTTAATTTTTCACTGTTTGTTTTTAGGACTTTTTGATGTTTCAATTTACCGATTTTTAAATTTTTAATATTTAAATTTTTCGATTTTTCAATTTCTCGGCTTTTTGATTTTCCAATTTTCCGGTGTTTTAAGTTTTCAATTTTTCCAATTTTTAAATATCAAATTTTTCAATTATTTGATTTTTAAAATATTTTACTTTTACAGTTTTCATTTTTTCAGTTTTTAAATTTTTCAATTTTTCAGTTTTCTTAATTTATCATATTGCCCGATTTTTCGATTTTTTATTTTTCCGATATTCGATTTATCAGTTTTCTTGAATTTTGAATTCTTAAATTTTTCAATTACATGTTAATTTTTCGATCTTGGGTTATTTCAATTTCTCGATTTTTCGATTTTTCGACTTCCCGAGTTTTCGATTTCTTGATCTTTGTATGTTTCGATTTCTTAATGTTTCAATTTTTCAATTTCTCGCCTTTCCCACTCTTCAATTTTTTGGTGTTTTGATTTTTCAATTTCCCAAATTTTCGAAGATTTGGTTCAATTTTTCGATTCCCTTGTTTCTTTAATTTTTCAGTTTTTAATTTTTTGAGTTAAATTTTTCACTTTTCGATTTTATGACTTTTTGATATTTCCATTTTCTGATGTTTAAATTTTTGATATTAAAATTTTTCGATTTTTAGATTTATGGATTTTTAAGTTTTTGACTTATTTAACATTTACACTTAGAGAATTTTTCACTTTCTAGATTTTTCAAATTGTCGAAAATTTAATTTTCAGATTTTTTGACGTTTTGATTGCCTTTTTCTGATATTCGGTTTATCAGTTTTCTTGAATTTTGAATTTTTAGATTTTTTAATTATATATTAATTTTTCGTTCTTGGATTATTTCAATTTCCTGATTTTTCGATCTTTCGACTTCCCGAGTTTTCGATTTCTTGATCTTTGTATGTTTCGATTTCTTGATGTTTCAGTTTTTCAATTCCTCGTGTTTTCGATTCTTCAATTTTTCGGTGTTTTGATTTTTCAATTTTTCAATTTCCCAAATTTTCGAAGATTTGGTTCAATTTCTCGATTCCTCTGTTGTTTGATTTTTCAGTTTTTCAATTTTTCGAGTTCTTCAATCTTTCACATTTCGATTTTATGACTTTTTGATGTTTCGATTTCCTGATTTTTAAATTTTTAATATTACAATTTTTCGTTTTTCGATTTCTCGATTTTTCAAGTTTTTGATTTATTTAACATTTACATTTTCAGAATCTTTCACTTTCTAGATTTTTCAAATTGTCGAAAATTTAATTTTTAGATTTTTTGACGTTTTGATTGCCTGATCTTTGAATTTTTCCACTTTTCGGATTTCGATTTTGCAGTTTTTTGACTTTTTTCGAATTTTTTATTCTTTGATGAATCAATTGCCCGATTTTTGGATTTTTTTCCGATATTCAATTTATGAATTTTCTTGAATTTTGAATTTTTAATTTTTTCCATTACGTATTAATTTTTCGATTTTGGGCTATTTCAAGTTCTCGATTTTTGGTTCTTTCGACCCCTCTAGTTTTTGATTTCTCGATCATTGCATGTTTCGATTTTTTTGATGTTTCAATTTTTCAATTGCTCAGCGTTTTGATTTTCCAATTTTTCGGTGTTTTGATTTTTCAATTTTTCAATTTTTCCAATTTTTAAATATCAGATGTTTCAATTATTTGATTTTTGAAATATTTTATTTCTAGAGTTTTCAGTTTTTCGGTTTTGAAGTTTTTCAATTTTTCAGTTTTTCTATTTTATATCGCTTTTTTCAAATTTTCTGTTCTTTGATGATTCAATCAAATTCAAAACAATTCAAATCAATTTTCTTGAATTTTGAATTTTCAAATTTTTCAATTACCTACCTATTAATTTTTCCATTTTAGGCTATTTCATTTTCCAGATTTTTCGATCTTTTGACGTCTAGAGTTTTCGATTTCTCGATCTTTGCATGTTTCGATTTCTTGATGTTCCAATTTTTCAATTTCTCGGCTTTTCGATTTTCCAATTTTTCGGTATTTTGATTTTTCAGTTTTTCAATTTCCCACATTTTCGAGGATTTGGTTAGGAGATCTTTCAATTTTTCGATTTCTAGTTTCTTTGATTTTTCAATTTTTCAATTTTTCGAGTTCCCCAATTTTTCACTTTTCGACTTTTTAATGTTTCGATTTCCTGATTTTTAAATGTATAATATTTAAATTTTTCGATTTTTCCATTTCTCGATTTTTCAAGTTTTTGACTTTTTAAACATTTCCATTTTGAGAATTTTTCACTTTCTAGATTTTTCAAATTGTCGATATTTTAATTTTTAGATTTCTTGACATTTTGATTACCTGATCTTTGAATTTTCCCAGTTTTTGGATTTCGATTTTTCAGTTATCTATTTTTGCAAATTTTCTACTCTTTGATGGTTAAATTTCCCGATTTTTGGATTTTTCATATTTCTGATTTTCGATTTATCAATTTTCTTGAATTCTGAATTTTTAAAATTTTCCATTACCTATTTTTTTTCGATTTCAGGCTATTTAAATTTCATGATTTTTCGATCTTTTGACGTTTAGAGTTTTCGATTTCTCAATAATTGCATGTTTCGATTTTTTGATGTTCCAATTTTTCAATTTCTCGGCTTTTCGATTCCTCAATTTTTCGGTGTTTTGATTTTTCAATTTTTCAATTTCCCAAATTTTCGAGGATTTGGTTTGGAGATTTTTCAGTTTTTCGTTTTCCCGTTCTTTGATTTTTCAGTTTTTCAATTTTTCGAGTTCTTCAATTTTTCACTTGTCGATTTTGTGACTTTTTGATGTTTCGATTTCCTGATTTTTAAATATTTAATATTTAGATTTTTCGATTTCTCGATTTTTCAAGTTTTTGACTTTTGTAACATTTCTATTTTGGGAATTTTTCACTTTCTAGATTTTTCAAATTGTCGATACTTTAATTTTTAGATTTTTTGACGGTTTGATTGCCTGATCTTTGGATTTTTCCACTTTTCGGATTTAGATTTTTCAGTTTTTCAAATTTTCAATTATCGATTTTTTCAAATTTTCTATTCTTTGATAGTTCAATTTCCAGAATTTTCGATTTTTCATTTTTCCGATATTCGATCCATCAATTTTCTTGAATTCTGAATTTTTAAAATTTTCCATTACGTATAATTTTTCGATTCTGGGCTATTTCAATTTCTCGAATTTTCAATCTTTCGACTTCTCGAGTTTTCGATTTCTCGATCTTTGCATGTTTGAATTTCTTGATGTTTCAATTTTTCACTATCCGATTTTATGACTTTTTGAAGTTTCGATTTCCTGATTTTTAAATTTTTAATATTCAAATTTTTTGATTTCTCCATTTTTCAAGTTTTTGACTTTTTTAACATATCCATTTTGAAAATTTTTCATTTTCCAAATTTTTCAAATTGTCGATATTTTAATTTTTAGATTTTTTGACGTTTGATTGTCTGATGTCTGAATTTTTCCACTTTTCGGATTTCAATATTTCAGTTTTTCGATTTTTCAATTATCGATTTTTTCAAATTTTCTATTCTTTGATAGTTCAACTTCCCGATATTTCGATTTTTCATTTTTCCGATATTCGATCTATCAATTTTCTTGAATGTTTATTTTTATTTGTATATATATTTAATTACGTAGTAATTTTTCGATTTTGAGCTATTTCGATTTCTCGATTTTTCGATCTTTGGACTTCTCGAGTTTTCGATTTCTCGATCATTACATTTTTCGGTTTCTTGATGTTTCAATTTTTCAATTTCCCAAATTTTCGAGGGTTTAGTTTGATTTTTTAGTTTTCAGGTTTTTCAATTTTTCGATTTCTTGAATTTTTTCATTTTTCGATTTTACGAGTTTTTGGTGGTTTCTGGATTTCCCGACATTTCGATTCCTATTTTTAGACTTTTCGATTTCTTGATTTTTCAAGTTTTTCACTTCATAATTTTTTGACATTTTTTTTGACGTTTCGTCTGCCCCATCTTTGGATTTTTCGACTTTCCGGATTTTGATTTTTCGATTTTTCAGTTTATAGATTTATCAATTTTTCTGTATTTTAGTTTTTGGATTTTTTAATATATCAATATTTCAATATAGACGGTAAAACTCTAACGAAAATTTGGCTAATCATTCCCACCAACAATTTTATGACATCCGCTCATTATATCTCTCAATTAACATTGTCGAAATTTCATGAAATAATATGCTCCTGTACTTGTAGTTTACGAGTCTACCTTGATTTTGTTTATTATTATTATGTATATTTGTTATTGTAACTTAATTAAAGTAGTCCTCGCCTTTGTTTTAAAGAAACAAAATTAATCAAGTTTATTTTTTTTAACGCAGATGCTTGTTATCGGAACGTGCGAATAGTCGAATTCTTTCGAAATATCAAGAACGTAAATAAAAAGACAATTATTGAAAGAGAATTTTCCAGAAAAATAAATTCCAAATTGCACGTTTAAAGAAAGATTTATGAAAATACCTGAACTACAAAAACAAGAGGACACAGACATCCGCAAATTAAAAACGAACTGTTGGTGTTTGCGAAGAGTTAACTTAAAAATACACCCTAAAATAACTTTGCATAAATTTGCCTAAGTGCGCGTTTAAAGGAACATACTCTATTATATTTAAAAAGGAAAAAATTCAAACAACTCCGAAGTTAAAGTGGAGTATAACTTACAAAAGGAAAATTTTGTATTGTATAAAAGTTCCTGCAGCATTTATAAAAGATCTTTAGTCGTTTGTTAAAGTTGAAAAATGTTTCATTTAAATAATAGTGACATCTTTTACAAAGACAAATATTTTACTATTAAAAGTCACTTTCTCGTTTACAGAATGTCTGAGATTGCAAAGCAACTTTAATGTAAAGTAAAGTTAGCAAATTTAAACCCAATGAAACGTACATGTTGGTTGAACAGAATTAGCTTCGTGGTTAAGAGACTCATCAAGTTTATCTTGTGACTTTATGCTTAAATCAATATACTGAGTATCTCAAATGTAACTAATCAAAAACTGAACGTGTTGTTAATTCATATAAAGTCGGTTACCACGCTGATCCTTTGCATAGCCAGGTAGTTTCCTCACAGAGGTGTTAAATTTACCACATTCTGTTTATATTCCCGCCATAAGAGGTTTAACTTTACAGTGTCTGGTTTCGGCTATCGCTAACACTGAATATTCAATTCAGGTGTGCCAAAAGTGGATACTTGTCAGGTTAAATTTCGCTTCACCTCCCGCTATCTCCACATGGCTGATTTCTAATTTCATTTATTAGCCACCAAACGCTCGTTGAAGCAGCAAAGAAAAACAAACCCTATTTCGGACCGAAAATGAAAACACCTTTTCCCTCTGATGGGATATTTGAAAAATATATCAAATATTCCATCTCCCAAAGTAAGATTTTTTATTCCAAGTTGTTTTAATTTTACGACCGAAATAATATTACATTTTGATTCCCTCTGACTTCAAAGCGCCACAAAGAAGCTTAAATAAACCTCCCGCGGCTTCCTAATCAACATTTTAAATTGTTCGGATCGGATTCCTTTCGGGGGTCATCTTATTTTTAAGGATAAACGAATTTCTCGCATTTGCGACTTCTTTCACATCAGCTCAGTATTTTTCGAAACTATCAGATTTCCTTTCTAAAGCGAGCGCCTTTGATCCTTGTGTTGGTGAAATAATAATGTTGCATCTGTTTTTAGCAAGGCAAAAACAGGGAAAACAAAGCAAGGCGGTAAAACAATTTGCAGAGTATTGATTTCCGTTCATATCAATATCAGATTGTTTGAAATGGTTAGATTACGTGTATCCCTTAGGGACTATGTATAACGCGTAGGTACGAACTGGGTTAACCAGTTTTGTCGAGCACACAATCAAGACTGTGACAAATGTGCGTACTGCTTATACACCGGAAGAAAGATACGCACGAAGCGATATGATAAATGTAAAAGTTTTTCGCATTTTCTACCCATTTCGTTGGAATTGCGCCTATAAATCCGCTAAGTTACTAGCTGGTACGAATAATAATTTATCAGTTAACCCTTTAAGGTCAACGGCCAAACGATAAAAGAAACGCCGAAAAGGCAGCGAGTTGAAATAATACAACCGAAGTCGGGATGGAGGCAACTGGTGCGCAACCAAATTTAAATTTAAATATAGGTTGCGGAAAATTTTCTTGTAACACAAAGTTATTAAAGAGATAATTAGAATTCGCAGCCCCTACCATCAGTATGCATGAATTGGGCATAGGCGCCGACTTCGAAATTTTCCGGGGGGCTAAGTAATGTTTTCGTTCTGCTTTTAAGTGAAAGTAAATAAATACGGCCAGTTATAAAATATCGCAAAATTGACGCAATAAATGTCTCTCCGCATTGTTATTTTTCCGGTGAATACACAGTTACTTGTAAATAAAACGCAAAATTCAAATTTAAAAACATCTCTGTTAACAGAAACATAACCGTAAAGTAAATTCATGCTTTCTGATGGGCTTTTGCACATAACGGAACGGATAAAGCGTACAGTTAAAATATTTTATTACTTTGGAACGTGTATACTTATTCCAAATTGTTATATTTTAGTTTGCTTACCTTTAGTTTTAACGTTATGAGTACACGCTAGCGTAAATTTTAGGTTAATAAATTATATTAAATGTCTTTTTATTAAATCCATGATACGAGTAACATGTTTCGCCACCCTCTAGTGTCAGTTTCAGGGTAAAGAAGGCAAGAAAAAAATTACATTATAACAAAGTTAGGTTCTTGAGTGGTAACAAGAGTGTTGGCATGGATTTAATTATAATATGGCGTCATGAAATCATGGCCATTTTGAAAACAATAAATAGAAATAGTTATGCACAAGGTACGATTTTTAAATTTATTATGCATTCAAAGGATTTACAAAGTCACTGGGGATTATGATAAAATGTCTTATTATATTTCACCATGGGTATTAAGAATTAACACAAGAATGAGAAATTTTCTTGTTTTTAAAACAAGTTCGTTTACATTACAAATACTAAACAATAAATTGTTGTTAACAGACGTTTGTATCATTAATAAATTATAAACCGTGATTATCGACTTATAGGTGTGTCGAAACGAATTTTTATACATATTTTACCAGTAACTTACATAAAATTAGATTACAATATTGGTAACACATTTTTTCCGACATCATTCAATTTATAATATTTTTTACTTTTCAAGAATACGTGAAAGAAGGATTGTAATAGGGTTCATCGAGTGGCTGGCTACTTTAATGTTTTTCTGAGGTTCCTTGACCCCTAAACTACAGTAGTTATATAGTGGGGGTTCTAGACCAGGTCAAATGAGGTCAAACTGGTCCAGCTCCCCCATTACTTTTCATCGAGCGGTCATTGACCTTTCATTTGTTGTCGAGCTTGTCGGTGCACGTGGCTGACCTTGCCAGCTGGTCCAGCTCCCCCATTACTTTTCATCGGGCGATCATTGACCTAGTCGTTGCTCGACCTTGGTCGTTTATTGCCCTCGTTCATCTCGAGATCTATCCCCTCTTTTCGTTTAGGTCGGGGAGGGATCTCGGACGCAATCTCGCATCCCCACTTCCGTTTTATACTTGTATAAAAGTCGATGGATTCGTCTGTAGGAATTACGTTTATTGCCCTTGGTCATCTCGAGATCTATCCCCTCTTTTTTTTTTAGGTCGGGTCGCTGCACGGGGCTGGCCTTGGCTGACTTGCCTTAGGACTTCACGTGCCTGACCTGTACGTTTTGGCAATGCCTTTTACTCGATCGACCTGACCCGTTTTTCCATAGTCAGGTTGGCCGAGCGGTCTAAGGCGTCAGATTTAAGCTCTGATTCTCGAAAGGGAGCGTGGGTTCGAATCCCACACCTGACAGTTTTTTTTTTTTCGTTCGTTATTTTGACGTTTTGTGTTGCGATTAAATAAAACACAGTTTAATATAGTATTATTTATTGAGGAAACCTTGAATACAACCAATTGTAAATACATTTAGCATTGTTTAAAGAACAGTAACATTTTTTATTATTAGCAATATGTTTATCACATGCTGGGATTTCTTTAGATAATTTCACAGAGTCTTCAATTGTTTCGAGGTTCACAATTTTGGGGCAGTCTTTTCCTAGCGTTTCCCTAAGGTAATTTTCTTTACATTTTCCTTTTACATATAAGATCTCCACTGCATATTCCTTGATGTATTTGAACAAAATTTCTTTTACAGATATCTGCTCCTTGAAGCCGTCATTAAATCTCAACATGTGATGATAACGTTCTAGATATCTAGCTTGTTTCTTCGTTCTTTCATCGATTTCTTTGAGTTGTTTTGTAGATTTGAATGTTTCGTGTATTGTGTTAATTCCATCGTAAATCGCAAGTTCTTTTACAATGAATTCAGGTAGACAAAAACCTTGTACGTCGACTACAACCAACTTCATCGTATCAATTATGTCAACTGACTGAGAGAAAAGCGACTATGTAATTTTTTTTTTATCAATCCAACTGTTGTGGGTGTTATTAAATCCTAACCATTTAACATAAAGTTGATTACCTTTCTTTTTTAAAACTTTTTCAACGAGATATACACCTGGATGCTTAACTTTCAATAGTTCCATTTCATAGAAACCACCTAAAATGTTTTCACCCTTTTCATCTTTCAAAAAATATGTGGTGGGATTAGTGAGATTAATTTTTCTTATTATGAAAATCTCATTTGACCAATTGGGTGTGTATCCCTTATCGAATATTCCGCGATACTTACTTATTCTTACGTTATCACCAACTTTAAATTTTGATTTATTGCTAACTATTTTAATCTGAGTATAAGCAGCTTTTAGAATAGCGTTTTCATTACTTTTGTTAACTTGTGACGGTTTCATTTTTATAGTACGATGATAAGAATTATTATATCGATGTACCACATTTGCCAATAAATCTAACCATTTATAATTTCCTTGCAAACTAAATTCTTTCCACATTAAATTTTTTAATGTGCGATTTACTCTTTCGACGATTGAGGCTTTTTTTAAACTGTAGACATTGTAATGATTAATTTTGTATTTTTTCATAAGATTTTGAAACTTTACGTTGTAGAATTCTTTTCCTTGATCTGTTTGTAAATTTTTGGGTAACCGTACGATTTTGGATAAAATTGTTTCCATTGCAGTGGCGATTTGTTGAGCATCTTTTGACTTTACAGGGACAGCCCACACGTATTTTGAGAAACAGTCAATAACAACAAGTATATATTTGTATCCTCTGTTTATCTTAGCATACGGTATCATTTCCACTAGATCTGCTTGTAATGTTTCATTAATACCTTTTATTATAACCTTGCGTCGTTTAAAATTAATTCTTACGGGTTTGTGCAATTCTGCAACAATATCTCTTTTAATGGGAGTTGGCTCATACACCTTCTTGCGTTTCATTTTTATCAGTCTTATGTATATAATGTGCTTTCTCGGCACTAACTAACGATTCTTCAAAATTAACAGGACATTTTATTATCATTTCTGCGAACAAATTTGGTACATTTTCTGTTTTATTTACAGCATATTTGAACGATATTCGATCACCGTTACGTAGTACAAATCCTTTCAATTCTTCTTTACTAAAAAATTTGTTATTTACATAAACATTTATTTCATTAATGGTAATATTCAATTTTGTAAGGGTTCCAATTTCTAAAGGAAACGTATAGTGCGTTTCTTTAGAATTTAATACATACGTGTTTTCCACGGTTTTATCGGATTCGAAGCGAAATATCAGATTATAGAACATATAGTTTGAAATAGTAATCATATCATTGTCGATAGAACCTGAAAGTTTAGCATGTTTTAACAAATGACGCCCGAATTTATCCAGAGTCATATTAAGCTATAATTTTAGCTTCGCGTAGTTCTTCTATTATAGAAACGATTTCGTTTTGATGACCTGAATGGCCTGCTGTCTGGGAAGCGACTAACAACTTCAGTCTTTCAACTAATTCATTTGGATCTTCCCAATACACATAATCAACTTTATTTGTGTTTACTTCTTTAAATAGTACTTGACCACCTTTCTTCGGTTTTTTATACTTCGTGAGAGTTGAGAATAATGGTCCTATAATATTTTTGTATTTCATCGAACTTGTACCCAATATTCGATCATTTTCATCGAAATTTCTTCGATATGCATTGGTTTTTTCTAAAATTTTTTTGTAAATTTCCTTGTCTTCCGTAGTAAAATGAACAGGCTTCTTTTTAAAAATAAGTTCATAAATTCCAGGAGTCCCTTTAAAGATTTCATTGTCTATTTTTATATCTGGACCTATAAATTGTACCTCCTTCGAACCAATATAAAATTTCTCTGAGAAAGTGTCATGTCTTACGCCTGTTCTGTGATCAAATTTACTTTCTGCATCGTGATGCATTTCGTCAATATATTTTCTGGGTAATTCATCAAAATCATTTAAATATTCGTTGTAAACGTCTGTATCAACGATGTTTTTAATATAATTTTTACTTAACTGAACAGATTTTTCAAGAACCTCATTGAAGTTATAATTATCATTGTCTTCCTCGGGAATGTATTGGAACACATTGTCCTGTGCATCTGTTTTATTTATTGATTCTTCGAAATCTTCCTGTGATAAAACATCATATTTTGAACTAATCGGACTCATTCGATCTTCTTTTTCATTTTTGATGGCATCGATTCTTTTCACAAGGTTAGCAACTTTTGTAGCAATTCTTTTTTGTCTTGGCGTGAAAATTTCTGCTTGCTTTGGTGTAGTAACAATAGTTTTTTTCTCACGAACAGGAGACAGAATTGTATTTTCTAACTTTCGCTTTGCAGGTGTACTGTGCTCAATGTTCGACACATTTTTTGTTTTCACATCTTGATTACTTTTTATTGGATTTTCACTCCGTCTCTCAATTAATGTTTCCAAATGTTTAGTGAGGGGTTCATACTTTTTCTCTTCATTTCGTTGAGTTGCTTTAATTAGTTCTAATTTTCTTTGTAAATCTTTTCTTTTCTTAATCAGTTTCTTTTTTAAATCAACCACATCTGATATTTTTGAATCCATGTCTCCTAAGGCTTCCGAAAATACAAATAAACTGAATCTATTTATTTGAATGATAGGCTTATATACCTATGCAAAATTTCACAAACATTCTATAAAAATACTTTATTCAATAGTACAGATGCACATGTTTTGTTTTGTAATGATCTCTTATATGATCTTTATAGTAGCAGTATATACATGGTAAGTTAGGAGTATCTGTTTCACCTCCACATTTTGGACATTTATATTTTACAGGAACTGGCATGTTGAATGTTCAACATACTTCTATAGACTGAAATTATGAAAATGGATCAATAAAATTATCAAATCCTTTTCTAAACCGACCACTACGAATTTCGTTCTCTTTATCGACTACTAAAAAATCATAACTGTTTTGCCAGCAAAATGAACACATTTCTTTAAATTTATCAAATGAGATATCAGTGCCGATATGATCATCATAGATATGGCGCAAGTTTAAATTATCTTGCTTAAATAAAATGATAAAATTTGCGTTGTCTCTTATTAAATGCTTAGGAATACATGTGTAGGTTTGACATAAATAAAAACAATCTATATTTCTGTGTCGTCCCATGCTAAAATATTCTTTCATTAAATTTTGCTTGTCACATGCCACATCGTCAAAAATAAAGACAGAATTAGTTTTAGCTTTGTGCGGTGGTGGTATGTTGTTATTGTCGAAATTGCTGAAACTATAAAAATTTATACCTTTAATAGGTTTTAGAAGATTTTCCAAATATTGATATTTTGGTTGGAAAAGAGATTTAGAATACACATAGACATTTTCAAATCTTAAACCATTTGGATGTTCGATTAAACCTATCATAACATTAGTCTTTCCGCAGTTAGACGGTCCGACAATAATACATCTTACTGTAGACGGTAAAAGATCCCCATGTCTTTTATTCCCACTATTAATTTTGATATCGTTATTATTTATCGGCAATTTGAGGTTTTGAGGTGTCAAACGCATTTCGACATCTGATTAAGAAACTGACATGTGGGGGGGTATAAATACTAAATTTTTCTACGTTTCCGTTAGTAGTTTAGCTGATCCGAAAGTTTGAGTATAAATGAAGATTACGAAGCGAAAAAGGAACAGTCGTCGGATTGAGACCTACAGAAAGAGATATTGTGGACGTGGGATCGTAAATTCGGTTATTAATAAATTACCGTTTGAACTTCATATTCCCGGTTATAACTTTTGTGGACCAGGAACTAAATTAGAAAAACGATTAGCAAGAGGAGACAAAGGCCGGAATCAATTAGATGAAGCTTGCAAATTTCACGATATAGCTTATGGTGAACATAAAGATTTGGAAAATCGACATAAGGCCGATAAAGTTCTGTTAGATAAAGCGAAACTTAGACTACGTTCTTCGGACGCTTCTTTGGGCGAAAAAGCTGCTGCTTTAGGTGTTGCGGCTGCGATGAAAGCTAAAATAAAACTCGGTATGGGTTGTCGAGTCAAAAGACAAACTAGCAAACGTGGAAAAGTCTTGAATTTTAATGATTTAAGAAATTCCGCCAGACTTGCTTTAAAAAATAAGAAATTTAAGAATATGAACGATGCTGTAAAAGTGGCCATGAGAGCAGTAAAATCATCAAAAGGAAAAAAGAGAGTGAGACCTGTTCGTCACAGACGTATAATACCCATACCGAAAAGTGGTGGATTTTTACCTCTACTACCAATATTTGCCGCTTTAGGCGCTCTGGGATCTCTAGGTGGTGGCGCAGCAACCATTGCAAAAGCTGTTAACGATGCTAAATCAGCTAAAGAACAGTTGAAAGAAAATCAACGACACAATCAGAAAATGGAGTCGATAGCTGTAGGAAAGTCAGGAAGTGGATTATATTTGAAACCATATAAAAGAGGATATGGTCTTTTTTTAGCTCCATCAAAATTTCAAAAGAACTCCCGATAAATATTCCAAAACATGCTCTCACCAACATCGACATTTACAAATATGTAAAGCGTTTGAAAATTCCCCGCTTCAGAGGAGTTTTTATGAAAAATTCACTTCCAAATAAAGTACGCCTTAATGAGTGTGGTATATTAAATTTAGACAATAAGGAAGGTCCTGGAACACATTGGACAGCTTATAAAAAAACTCGAAACGAAGTTATATACTTTGATAGTTATGGAGATTTGAGACCACCTCTTGAACTGATCAAATATTTACAAAGCAACGGTTTCTGTAATATAGTATATAATTATGAATCTTTACAGACTTTTAATAGTATTAATTGTGGACATTTGTGTTTAAGATTCCTATATAACTGCTACAAATAAAATTGTTTGAAATTCGAGCGTTTTAGTTGAACTGTTAGTGTCGTCGAAGTAAGTTGCACGATGTCCAACGTATTCTCATTGGATGGAAACAGTTCTGTACTTTCGAGCAGATACTATCCACCAATTATCTTGGAAGATTATAACTATGCTTTAGGATTAGAAAGTTTGGTTACTTGGAATTCTTTTCCAAATATCGATAGCAATAACAACAAATTTTATTTTTTTACACCAGACAAAAAAGAGCATTACATAGAAATTCCCGAGGGTTCTTACGAGATAGAAGACATTGAGTCGTATTTAAATAAAGAAATCAAAAACTATATGGAACATTATTTTCAATACGAAATTGACAAACACGGAAATAGAATAAAGAAATTTAAAATGTTAACACCAAGCTTAATAATTAGAGGAAATAATAATACTTTAAAATCGGAAGTTAAATGTACTCTTGATATAAATTTTTCAAGAAAGGATTCGTTAGGGAATTTATTGGGATTTAAGGATACCATTCTGAAAGCGCATAAAACTCATATATCAGATTTTCCAGCAAAAATTTTAAAGGTAAATGCTCTTTGCGTTTATTGCAATATAGTAACTGGTTCATACAAGAACGGAAGTCCCGTTCACGTTATCCATCAATTTTTTCCAACAGTACCACCCGGTTACAAAATAGTGGAACGACCATTAAATGTGATATATCTACCAATTAATACGAAACAAATAGATGAAATAATCGTTAAAATAACAGATCAAGAAGGTAATATTGTTAGTTTCAGAGGTGAAGAGGTAGGTGTACGGTTGCATCTTAAGAAGGTCACGTGATGGGTATTATATTTAATGAAAATCTAAAAAACCGAAATTCGGTATATATAAGTAGGGCAATGAAAAAGAGATCAGTCAGTCCTTTGAGAAGGGTCAAACGTTTAACTTTAGGCAATCGTAAATTTCTTGAATCTCTAGGATTAACGGTCTTGAAATAATATTTTTATTGAATATATAAATCAGCAATGAATTTTGAAATATTAAACGTAAGCGAAAAAGCTGCCTATGATCATTCAATTTATTATGGAGAAAGACATACACACCTACCTTATTCTAACAGTTCATTTAACTACGATGATGAAATAAGAATTCCTATTGAACATCAAGATTTATACACTTTTCCACATTTGAGTACATTGCATATAGAGGGTAAGGTTATTGTGAAGAATGAAATCGACGAAATTGTACAGAAACCAGAAATCAAATTTGTAAATAATGGCGTTCTTCTGATGTTTAATCAAATAAGATATGAAATTGCTGGAGTCGTTGTGGATAGTATTAGAAATCCTGGGTTAGCGTCTACCATGAAAGGATATGTAACGTATAACAGTAATGAAAGCGTAGCTCTAGAGAATGCTGGATGGTTTCCCAAAAAAGATTCGAATATAATTAAGGAAAATGGAACTTTTGAAGTTTCGATTCCATTAAAAATGATTTTTGGTTTTTGTGAAGATTTTAAAAAGACCATTTTGAATGTAAGACAGGAGCTTGTTTTGGTTCGTTCTAATACCGATGTGAATGCTTTAATTTCCTCAAATGATAAATACAAAATTAAAGTACAACTTAGTAAAATATGCTGGAAAATGCATCACTTGTCCGTGTCCGATGCCGAAAGGATCGCATTAATCGATATTGTAAGAAGCAACAGGGAATTGGATATTATGTTTAGAAGTAAAGAATTACATGAATTTGCTCCACCAGTACAATCGATAACAAATACTTGGACTATTAAAACTTCCTTAGAAAAACCTCAGTACATACTTTTTGCATTACAGCAAGGAAGAAAAAACCAATTGAAGAAAAACTACAGTCAGTTTGATCATTGTAATCTGAGAGATGTAAAATTGTACCTTAATGATACCATGTATCCCTACGACAACCTGAATGTTGATTTCACAAATAATCGGTATGCAATTCTCTATGATATGTTTAAAGAATTCCAGACATCGTTCTTATCCAAACAAACCAGCGAACCATTATTCGATAAGGATGAATTTAAAGAAAAGACGCCTATAATAGTAATCGACTGTTCTAAACAAACGGAAGCTTTGAAGAGAGGCCCCGTTACAATCACTTTGTGGTTTGAGACGATCTCTGGTATTCCTGCAGACACTACAGCCTACTGTCTTATTCTTCACGACCGAATGGTAAAATACATCCCTGCACAAGATGTCGTCAGAGTGTTGTAAATAATTTAACCTGTTATTGTATTATTATTATGTTTGGGGGTAAATAAAACTACATATAACCCATTTCTGTGTGTTTTATTCATGGCTACCAGAAATTACATGTAAAGTTTTCTTATAATCATCTAACTTAATCGAGGGCCATTTTGTTGAATCCGGTCCCTCAGTCCATCCTAATGGTATTTCAGGATTGGCTTCTCCTTTGACAATGTTCTTTTTGATCCAGTTGAAAATTCTTCGGTGCTCCTGATTTTGAGAAGGTTGAAATGCGAAAGAATCGTAATTTATTATTTCTAAAGACTCATAGAAAGTACTGAGCGCTTTATGGTTTGCCAAATACGCAGCCCGACACATAAATTCATCCACGCACTGGTCGATCCTTCGATAATTTTTCCGGATATTCTCAACAGGATAGAATATATCTCCAAGATTCTGCCAGCGATTATCACTCAATAATTTATAAATAAAACATTTATACGTTAGAGTATTGTCCAAATAGTTGGTGGTCATCAAAAACTCCAAAGCAGCATAATTTAAATTTTCAATTTGGTCTCTTTCGCATACAGGTAGAAATGCATCAATGTAACCATCGACACATTGCTTTCTTTGTAGCAGAATACAAATGTCAAGTGTATAAAAGTCACTTTCACTTTCGGCAATCCATTTAAACACTTCGTCCGGTACAATAAAATCTTTTTTATCGATGAGATGAAGGAATAAATTTAATTTCGTTCGATCACTCGCAGCGGCTTTAAGATATGTTTTGTACACATTTTCGGATGCACAAAATGCTTGTAAATCAACAAATTGTCTCAAGTCAGACATTGTTGTAATAATGAAATAACCAACATCGAATAAATCATCTGTGAAATTTAATTGCTTATATATGGCAATCCCCACTTTTTTTAACTTACGTGCGAAATATGATATCCCCAAGGTTTCGTATCCGTTGCAAATCTTGTGACAATCCTTTTATCATCACTTGGGCTGAGAACTACTTTTTCTTGTTTTACTGTGTAAACAGTATGATGTTTGGACTTGATGAGTCTTTGTGATTTTTCGTAACTTCGATTATTAAATAAACATTCTTTGTAATTTTCAAACGTTATTGTTTTAAGTGATGCTTTTGTACTACCTTTGGATTTTTTAACTAATTTTTTATTGAAATCGTCACTTGCAATTCTATATGCGTACATTTTAGATCTGAGACCCACAAATTCTAGCATAATCTTACCGTTATTTTCATCTTTCATTAAACCTGGTACTTTCTTATTTTTCAGTTCTATATCATAAATATTATATAAATCATAGTCAGAAGTATCAAATCGATGTGAGTCTTTCTTAATATATTTGTATATATCGTCTACGTGAAATTCATAAATTAGGCTGTCAGTGTCGGTATAAAGTAACTTAGCATTATTTTTAAATGTTTTTTTAATATAGTCATAATGAAATTCATAGAGAAAAGTTTTAGAAATATCTAAAATGCAAAAACCAACATAAATTGGTTTATTCAAAAATACTTCTAATTTACTCATTTCGATTATTGCTGAATCATCGTCAAATACAACAGAACTGTGAAAATTTGGTTTAGATATAAGAGAACGAACTCCCCATCTTCCCTCCCATTTACTAACCAATCGAATATCGCGATGTTTTCTTACATTTTCCATGCATTTACCATAAATAGCATTAATCATTAATTTAAAAAAATCTTTTTCAAAATCGTTCTTTGCTTGCTGCCTAAGTTTTGTATTTAAATCTATATATTCCTTTAACCACGCAGATTGTTTGAATTTCATAACACGATGTACACATTTTATTTTCATACCAAATTTTGTATACATTTTTAAATTCCGATAATGAATAATATAATTTTTCTTGGGATATAAAGTCAACAATAACTTCTTAAGTTTAGATCTTGAAATGGGCGGTATCATATGCTCTGGAGCTAATGGTAAATCACTATGAATTTCATGTAAATCTATTGGATAATCTAAATCGCATTCAATAATATAACCGATTGCTGAATTTTCTGGGGTATCTAAGATATCAGCTATATTGAAATTTTCTACAAACTCAAATTTTCCATACGGTAAGTATTGAGACATTGCCGCTCCGTAAAGGTTGTTAACATCAAAATACATTAAATAGGTACTATCTTTCGAAGGATCATATTCTTCTTTTGGCATGTATTTGTTATTGGCTTTACCATATCTATTGGAACACTGCGAAACTCCACCTCTAATACCTCTTTCTACAAATAGAACTTTATCTATATCCGTTAAAAGTTCTAGTTTAATTTCTGTTGTTTTTAACATAGCATCAAATGTTAGGCCCGGAGCAGTATAATAATGCAACGGATCAAGTTGATAAGTATTTAAACAAGTAGTTCGAAAAGCTTCAAATACATCGGCTAGAAGAAGCACATCAGTTTTTAAATATAAATCAGAATATTCTCCTAATGTATGAATATTAAAAGTATTCCATACATTGGTAGCATGGGAATAATCTTCATATTTAATATTTTCATCGGATAAGCGACTATAGAAATCCTCCTTTTCGGGCAATTTTGTTTCAAGTAGTTTCTCCCAGGAGTTTATATAATCGTAAGGAAAAACTCCCTTTCTGTTTAACAAATCAAATTCTTCCATATTATTACAATTTGCCAACGTAATAATTTTCTGAGAATTATCTAAATTGGAGGAAAGTTTGTCTAAACTATGTGGCATAAATCTGAAAGAATCAATAAACCGTAAACTAACTTTCGTGTCTTCGACAAATTTAGTAAACGAGATATATCTTTCTTTGTTAATGGGAAGTAACTTAATATCACCTTTTATTGAATTTGAAAGTTCTTTAATAAAAAAATGGGCATCATATCCGCTCATATTATGAAAGACCACGGGTATAACACAAATATCTTTATAATTTAAATTACAACTTTGATGGGCAGCGCCTCTATACATTCCAGTTAAATGACTATGATCGCGTACTTTTGTGTTCTTTTCCGAAAATCCTTTTTTACATATATGACATATTTGGGAGGATTCAAACTGCTCACGTTCTTCCGTAGTTAATGTTTCCATAGAAATAACGTTCTGAAATTTATCGTTGCAAAAATGAGCCATTCGATGTAACTCCTGAACGAACCATTGAATGCAATTTTTACCTCGATACAAACGAAATTTAGAAAATGAATTATCATATGAGCAGTGAAAATAGTAAGCAATGCTGTGCGCAATATGTTTTTGATAAGTTTCGGTCTTATTCGTGGTGGACATATGCTGTTTGGTACAATCAAGAAGAATACTCTCGAGATCTGCATAAATAGTAAAAGGTACTTTTTCTTGATGTCTATAATTTTGAAAATACAAGTAATTTTCGTTTTCTGTTGGCAGTCTTATGGAATATTTATTAATACTCTGGCATGAAGTTTTATGTTTTTGGAGCAATTCCTCTGTGGTGAAATGGTTTAAGCATCTTTCGCATATATGAAATTTACATTTATGGAGGGAAAGTTGCGTAGCTAAAAGAGCTGACAAATTTTTGATCCATACGAAATGATAGAGCAATTGTTGATCTTCAAAGTTATCATTACTGTTATTAGTATTTTGTATTTGTCTTTCAGCGGGTAGCATAAGCAAATTAATTGCTTTATAAGAATTTGAAAATCTAGTGCTTAAACGACAAGGTAAAATTTTTTTCTTCTCGATGCAGTATAAATTAATGGCAAGATTGTTGAGTTCCTCAAATTTTTGAATGTCTTTAATTGTGATTGGAAAGTCTAAATTATCATATTTCAACACATTTTTGAAATGAGGATACGATGATTTTCGGTCTGAATGTTTATCGGTAGGAAATAAAGCCGAAACTATGGCCCAAAGAAAACAATATTCATCATTATTTTGTACATTAATTATTGCATGTTTTTTTTTTATAAAATCTGGTGTGGATACAAAAGTTGAATAGCCGAATTTAATTGGGTCGTATTTATTTATGTTAATTTTCAATCCTAAAATTTCATACAACGCCCAACCGGAATCCTTTTCTGCAAATTCCTCTAATTTTTTCATGATTTTATCAATGACGTTTTCTTCGTACCATTCCTTTAAATTTGTGTATTGATCAATGTGCTGATTTTTTGTTGAAAATGTTTTAATGTCTGTTTCACCAGAGTGCGGTTGAATAAAATTTGCCGAAAAAATTACATTTACCTTAAGCATTGAGTTTTTCCGTTCTTTTTTAATTCTAAACATAAAGCATTTAAAAGATTGTTGAAAAAACTGAAGAGGATCTTTAATGTGGTGGTTACTTATAAATCCTGTACGAATTCGTTGTTGAAAACAGGATTCGACATCCTGCCATGTTACATTAGTCACCGGTTTAAATTTGACTGTTTTAATATAGCCTTCACCAGTTTTTATAGATAATTGTTTTTTCTTATTTAAAAGCTTTAGGCGATAAAATTTCAAATACGCCAAACTTGTTTCTAAGGAATTTGCGTTTTCCAACATATTTTCTCGATGGATTTTACATTTGAGTGCTTTTCTAATTATTCTAATACTGGTATTGATATAAACTAAAAAATGTTTAGTTTCTTCGATTGTTTTGATTTTACTTATGTATTCATGAATTAGCTTAAGAGAGTTTTTACATATAGCCGTCACTGATTCTTGTGATTTCATTTTTTGTCGTGAAACTTGCTCACCACAGCAGAAAAAAAGAAACACTACTATTTCCCGTTGACTAGTTTCTTGTTTATATGAGAATTAATTTGCAAGTTACAACTTGCAAGTCGTAGTTGAAAACGTGGTCGTAAGAAATAAATTCAAGTCAGCGAAAAATGAAACATGATGAAAGCAACTGAAGGAGGGAAAAAAGTAGGGGTGGGGATTAATATAGTGTATAAATTAAAGATCACACAAAAGAACAGATTAATAAGTGTTCTACAAGTACATATCATAAAAATTAATTAACGACAGAAATGGGTAAGCTTATATATATTTTTTTTTTGTAGTATTTAATTTTTTTTTTTTTTGTATAGAGAAATTTGTTATCTGCCCCTATGATGTCAGCCACAGGCTTTTAGAGAATAGGCTGAGAAAGCATAT
The DNA here is from genome assembly GCF_036711695.1 of Zophobas morio. Lineage (NCBI taxonomy): Eukaryota > Metazoa > Arthropoda > Insecta > Coleoptera > Tenebrionidae > Zophobas > Zophobas morio. Next base: position 10,666,929 of record NW_026972109.1, read on the forward strand.
TTTCAAATGCCACCGGGATGCCTGGGAAAGGGAGCGAAAACTCTGGGAGAATGCACTTCCAAGACCATCTACACCACCCCCACCACCATCAAAGTGGTTCAGCCAACCACCACCAACACCACCGCAAGTGGAAAACTGGGACAACGAATTCTCAGGGACCTATGTCCCAAAGTTAGATAGATCCCTGTTTTTAGATAGAACAGCCTTAAACGCCTACCATGCGACATTTAACAAATATATAAGAAAACAATAATTTGTTATTTCTATCGCTATCACCCCACCACCATTATTTACCACACCATCATTTACCACCTCTAAAAACTTCTTCCCTACAAATATCAACGACCACAACTAAGTATTTGTGTCTGTGTACAAGAAGATAAGTCTAAGATGTTTCTGCCTAGCAATGTATTAATACTATTAAGTGTGCTTGTTGAAAACAACTTGTATATTTACACCACTTCAAATATAAGTCTGCTGTATATTCAGACGTACGAAAAAGAATTTTGGGAAAAAATGACTCCGATCAATCTAATCGAAACCAGTTATCATCTCTTCTATGCGAAAAATATAACAATGCAGAATCATTTGACGTACAAGATAAAAACGGAAGAAGAAAATCACCAATTTTCCAATTGGTTAATAATAGAAAATACTAAGAACAGTCGCAGTTCAAAGGAGGTCATTGATTTTTGTTTAAGAAACGATCGTGTATGGTTTGCTTCATTTTTTGTCATATTCACGATAATGACTGTAATAGTGGGATGTTGGGACCTGGCTGCTCGTTAATGGTGGTGGTGATGGTTGTTGCTATATATATAGAATTCCGCAACAACAAACTATTCATTTCATCCAAACAATGTTCGGCTTAAACTGCACACTTGTTCTATCAACCATTCTAATTCAGAAAGATTTTTATTTATTGACTGATAGCAATGTTACTGATGTCTATCTACAAACTATTGATAGTAGTAAAGAATGTACTGTTAGAAAAATGTTAGAAATTAAAAATGGGCATGAACAACTACATATGTTTTATTCAAAAAATGTATCTTCCTCGAACCAACTGCAATATCGGCTAGAATTAGTCTTCAAAGACAACACTCGATGCAAGTCGCCGAATTACACCATCTTTAACGATTATAGTGGATACAAGAATTCTACAGGTGCAAATGTTACAGAATATTGTTTGGCAAAACCATGGATATGGATATTTACTTCAGTAGGAGCAATTATTTTTGCAATCGTATTTTGTCTGTTACTTTATTTAGTACTAATTTGTTTCAGTTATTTTAGTAAATACAATACTCAAACAAATGTATGATTCAATAAAACAATTAGTTATTATTAATAGTTTTATTTAATGTCCTTTAACATATTTATTTAACAGCATCAGTACTACGATTTAATACAACAATAAGTTATTTAATATGTTTTAAATTATTTGTCCAGCAGCACGATATGACTCATCACGATCTACCACCACAGCAGTGATTTTTGATGATTGTTTATAGGTTTTTGATTTTCGTTTTTTAATGATGTTTTGTTGTTTTCATATAAAATTCAACAAAAAGCCGTTTTTGGTTAACTTGAAATTTTTTTTTTTAATGTCTTAGTATATTTAGTTGTGATGGTAGTAGTCATATAACAATACATATAAAGAACAACCTATTTCGCTTTTTTTTTTTTTTTTTTTTTTTTTTTTTTTTTTAAGTGTTGCATGTTGGGCTTATTCGAATCCTTTTTCGATGGTCTTTTTTTCGACCTGAAAAAATTTTTACGTAGCGACCTCGAAAAAACTAGAAATGGCTCCTGTATCTAGGTCGATGTGGACAGAATCGATTTTTTTGAGCAGACTTATGCGTTCGTTCCAGAAGAAGGTTTTGATGTATACAACCGATATTCTATCTCTTACCATTTGGACACTAGAAACTTTTGCCCTTTTCTCCCTTATTTTCAACTTTTTTGAAAATTTTTTTTGCTCAACATATGGCTTAATTTTTTTAGCTTTTCCCCGTTCCCCTGAGCCGACATGCTACCTCTTACCGCTTACGAACTATGACGTTTTTTCGTTATTACTACTAAACGGTAGCAAAAAATATTTATTTTGCTAAGTGGACCTATAGACTGTTCACTCAGAAATATTTTGGTACAAAAATATATTTTTTAAGTTTTACCGTTTGGGCGCCACAAACTTTTGCCCTTTTCACAGTCATGTCAAAAGTTAGCGAAAAACCGTCGACGGCTGTCGATATTATTTGTTTTTGTCAATCTTTTTTGCTCTATACACGAACCTCCTATCTCTTACCATTTTCGAGTAACAAAAATTTTTTCTATTTAAACGGTAGATACACCTATGAGTCATAATCATTTTTACACACGATTAGATAGTACTTCATGAATATGCATTTGATTTTGTGGAAAAACAAACTTTTCAAAATTTGGATTTTTTTTTTGAGATTTTTTTTGTTTTAATTTTTCTTTGGATTCTTTGAATTTTTTAATTTTTTTTTTTCACCAAAACTTCTAATTTACTTTCCTACTGCTCAAGGAAAACTTTTTTTCGAATTTTGACAACCTTTTTTGACAAAAATTGTTGCGCCCCAAACTCAAATTTTCACATATTTAATTACATGGACCTATTGATTATTCATCCAAAAATATTTTGACACAAAAAACAAATTTTTAACTAATTCCGTTTGGTCACCACAAACTTTTGCCCTTTTCTCCGAAATGCTAAACTCAAACTAAAAACCGTCGACACAGGTGCATGTGTTTCGTATTTTAGGAACTTTTTTGTTCTTTGCACGAACCTCGTATCTCTTACCGTCTTCGAGTAAAACATTTTTTTTTTATATTTAAACAATTATTGCACCTCCAACCCACATTTATTTTTACACAAATGTGTCATTAGTTTATAGGGATGCATTTTTATTTTTTTAACAAACTTTCTGCCCTTTATCACCCTCAAGCGATAATTCTTTTTTTTAATATTTCCGAATACGTCCCTGTCTATTGCGACAAAAGCGTCCAGTTCCGTAAGAATTTGCTGAAACAGCATCGCGTTATTTCATTCTGTGTTGTAATAATGACGGGCGGCGTGTTTCGGTTTATGAATTTTACCGTGAAAAGATTTGGGAAAAAGGTGGTTTTGTTGAACTAAATGGTGGCTTCTGTGAAGTGTGCGTGTATTTGAATGTTTTCGAGGGAGAACGGATGATTTTATTGCCTGTTTTCAATGTCGTAAGTAACAATTTTTTTAATTTTTAACAACACACTCGCCTTCTGACATTTGAGATTTTATTCTAATAATCACGGACAAATAAGCTTAAATCGGCAGAAAGTTGCTGATGAACATTTATTTATTAAGAAAATAACAGGAGTTTTGTCGGAGCAAACACGGCTTTTATTCGTTGCTGTTATTCCCAATTAAATAATTTTAGATGAGACTGGGGAAAATAATACACCAAACGAAATAAACAATATTTATTATAATTTCAATTACAGCTTAAGATTATACAAACTAGTTCGTATTTTATACATTTTAAGAAACTAATAAGTTTTAAATTTAAATCTAATTTACGACGCAGTGGTTTAACCGCAATGTGCACAGTTATTTAACTGATTTTCTTTGCTGAATAATTTTCAATTCTGAATCCAATTTTTCGATTGTTTCTCTAAATTTTCGCTTCTTCTCCATCATTTTTTCGATTAAGGGCTTTATTTGCAATTCGAAACGTTCCACATTCATTTGAAATCTTTTAACATCGTATAACCAAGTATTAATTCGGCTTTCTTTATCATTTATTAAGAAAATAACCGGAACTTTGTCGAAACAAACACGTCTGTTATTCATGACAGTTTGCAATCAAATATTTTTTACATGAGACTGGGGAAAATAATACACCGAACGAATTAAATAATATTTATTATAATTTCTATTACAGCTTAAGATTATTCAATTTAGTTCTTATTTCATACATTTTAATTGCTTCTTTTAAATAACTAATTCGTTTTAAATGTAATTCTAATCTACGACGAAGCAGTCTAACTGCACTTGATTTGTTTTCCACATGAACCAATGCCTTCTTCATTCTTCGATAAATTCGATATTGATGGTTCGACCGATCGGACCTCTATTTACCAAGTACAATTTCAAGCCGTTCACGATCTTCTGGTTCAGATCGCTGATCACTGAGTCGGTGAATTTTTCGGTAAATCTCTGTGGAAGTATCGTTCTAGACTCTTCAAGTTGCACAAATATCTTGTCACCGTACTTTGTAGACAGTTTACTAAAATTTTTTGTTAAAAATTTTTTATTTTCTTCTAAAGTTTTCGCACTCACAAAAGCTTGCAAGTGAGACTCTTTATTCAAGGTAGAAATGAAAGATGACATTTCTAAGTGTTAAATAATTGAATTCAAAAAACTAATTAATTCTTACACACGAATCCATCGACTTTTATACAAGTATAAAACGGAAGTGGGGATGCGAGATTGCGTCCGAGATCCCTCCCCGACCTAAACGAAAAGAGGGGATAGATCTCGAGATGAACGAGGGCAATAAACGACCAAGGTCGAGCAACGACTAGGTCAATGATCGCCCGATGAAAAGTAATGGGGGAGCTGGACCAGCTGGCAAGGTCAGCCACGTGCACCGACAAGCTCGACAACAAATGAAAGGTCAATGACCGCTCGATGAAAAGTAATGGGGGAGCTGGACCAGTTTGACCTCATTTGACCTGGTCTAGAACCCCCACTATATAACTACTAACTACGAAAAAATAATGTCCACAGTTTCCGTTTGTCGGTTGTATCAATTTTTGTTAGACAAATAATCTCCGAAACTACTGGATCCATTTCATGATGTCATCTCAAAATTTTGCTTAGTACATGCCATACATACAGGGTGTTTAAAAAATAGAGCGCATCAACTCGACGGTAGTCGAAGTTCGAGAAAAATCATTAAACAAATTTCTACGTCAATTTGACGTTCACTTACAAAAACAAAATATAGATTTAGATAAATAGATCAAAAAACTTGAAAAACTAGCCACTGTTAGAAAAATTAAATTTTGAAGAGCTGTTTCTTCCACCCTTGGACAAAAAAACTTTTTAAATTATTTTTTCTCTGCTCCATAAACGGTTCTAAACAACGTGTCATAGAATTGGTGCGCATTTTTTGAACACCTTGTATTTTAGAAAATAACATACTCGTCTAATTGTGATTGCCTTGATGTTGTCTGTCATTATTATAATTTTTATTATTCAATATTTTGATCTTTAATTGTAACTTGACGAACGGCTACTTTCATGTTTTCTCGATGTTAGTTAGAATACGAAAAATTTTATGGAATAATGTACTACTACAGTTGTGGTTAATGAAACCGTGTTGAGTTTTTACCCTAAACATCCAGATTTTTGGCAAAAAAATTAATGATCTTATAATTTAATAAAATAACTTACTCCCTCACTTGTTGGTCATGAATCTGTGTTCAGTTTTTATCCGGGCAATCCAAATTAAAAAAAAATCAGATTGAATAATATTTTGCAATTTAATTTTGAAATTACAAAAACGAATGCTCTGGAATTTTGCAAATTTTCTCCGATACGTCCCATGTTCAAAACGTTGTGGTTTATCAGTGGATTATTTTTGTTATTTTATAGGCGTTATTAGAAAAAAACCTCAAAATAAAATTGTATAATTTTTCAAATAAGCGGAATTTGTTGGACCGTAGTTAGTTTTTTGAATTTCCCATTTTTCAATTTTTCCAATTTTCGATGCTTCAATTTTGGGATATTTCTATTTTTCGAGTTTTCAATTTTTTAACTTTTCAGTTTTTCAATTTTTTGGTATTTCGATTTCTCGATTTTTCAATTTTTCGGCGTACCAATTTTTCGATTTCTCGATTGTTAGCTACTTGATTTTTTGTTTTTCCGACTTTTCGGCTTTTCCATTTTCCGTTTTTCCAATTTTTCGATGTTTTTATTTTTCAGTTTCTTGATTTCTCATTTTTTTGATTCATCAGTTTTTCAATTTTTAGACTCTTTAAATTATACATTTTTCGTTTTTCAGTTGTCCGATTTTAAATTTTTTTAATTCGGTTTTTCGATTTTTCGAATTTTCGATTTCTCGACATATCAGTTTTTCCACTTTAAAATTTTTCAGCTTTTCGATTTTTTGATTTCAGTATTTTTTCAGTTTTCAATTTTTCAATATTTAAGTTTTGGGAATTTTTCATTTATTCAATTTTTTGATGTTTTTCTTTTATCCCCTACCAAAAAATGATTACATATTCCTGCACTTGTGGTTTATAAATCCATGTTAAGTTTTTAACCCTAAACACCTAAATTTTTGGAAAAAAATCAAAATTATGTAACAATATTTTTCAAATTAACTTTTAAATTGCAAAACCGAAGGTTATCGGAAACATGGTAAATCCCCAAAATTGTTGATGTCATCTTACAATTTGGCCGAATAAATGTTACTCCTAATTAAATTTAATAAAATAACATATTCATCTACTTGTTGGTCATGAATCTGTGGTCAGTTTTTATCCTGGCCATCCAGATTAAAAAAAAATCAAATTGAGTAACAACATTTTGCAGTTTTCTCCAATACATCCCATCTTAAATGTGCAAGACATTGTGGTTTATCAATGCATTATTTTTTGTTACTTTATAGACATTAGAAAAAAATCTTAGAATAAAATTTTATAATTTTTCAGGGCTGAAGGAAGTTCTGTCGAAGTAACTTTCGACCAATTTTTTTCCTCTGTGACTGGTTTACCTGCACCCCTGCACTTAGTTTGATTTTATAATTTTTTGAAGAAGCTAAATTTGTTGGACTGTAATTCAGGAGGTGAAAGTAACCAATTTTTCTGTATTCGGAAAATCTCGTTCTTTCTTTAGTTATAAAATTCTAAGAAGCAAACGTAAATTTTCTGTTCTGAGTTTATGGTTTCTTAGAAAAATGCGTTTGTTTAATGTCCTTGATAACAGAGAAGCTGGTATTTTGATGTGTATGGTTGTTATGAGTGATATCTTATTAGAATTGCATATACTTCAATTTTTCATTTTTTTGTTCCTTCATTTTTTCCAGTTTTGAAGTTTAAATTTAATCTTTCAATTTTTCAACTTTTCAATTCAATTTCTAGATTTTGCAATTTTTCGATTTGAGTTTCTCGAGTTTTCAATTTTTAATTTTTCCATTGGCAATTTTTCGCTTCAGTTTTTTATTTTTTTTATTTTTGCAATTTTTCAATGTTCGGATGTTATAATTTTTTGTTTTTTCAATTTCACTTTTTTTCAATTTTTCGTTTCTCCAGTTTTTCAATTTGCAATTTTTCAATTTTCCGTTTTTTTCCTTTAATTATACGATATCTCTTGGCGTTTCATTTTTAAATTTTCCAGTTTTCCGATTTTCCAACTTTTGGACGTTTCAGTTTTTCGATTTGAAATTTCACGAATTTTCAAGTTTTAGGTTTTTCAGTTTTTCATTTCTTCAGTTTTTCGAGAAAAAGTACACCTTATTCTATGTGACTTTGATTAGGAGTACAGTCCGAAATTGTTGAATAATAGTTTGACTTGAAACAAAGACTAAGCCCCACCCACCCGCTTCGATCTCAATTGTGATGAGTTTTTCATTCCTAATCAGACGAGGGGTGGAGTTTAATTGTACCCTTTTAAAAACATATTTCATATGGTAATTTCTTGTAGAGAAATGAGCATTTTGCAACTTCAGCTCACGATGAATAAAGCATTCATCACAATTGACAAGGGGTGGGCGGGCGGGGCTTATATTTGGTCCATTTTTTTCTTAATATACGAAGTCTTCTTTTTTCAACAACACTAAAAAAAACGTAATTTTACTGTACGTAAATGTAATGATTACACATATTAAAGAAGTGATTTTATCTTACTTTTGAAGCAAAATAAATTTTTAAATTTCACGCCCTTATTATGTGTAAATTTACTTTTTCTTGAAGTATTTTTCAACCCCTGTGTATTTATACCCTATTTTTAGAGATATCTAATACTTTCATGCCATATTACACCTGATTTCGTGTAAATTTATTACAATGAATTTCAAAATTACTCAAATCTGGGTGATTGATTAAACTATACATTTTGCTATTATTGCATGTAGACGTAACCAAGAGTATACCAAGATTAGGTACAGTTTTATTCAAAAAATATTGGGCAATGTCATTCTATCATTTATGACAAATCATATGTGATGCAAGCTTTAACTGTCATTTTGACACTTTTCAAAAATCTATTTTGTCAAACGATGTCTTTGATATTATTAATATAACACTACTGTCAGTAAATTAAGGTTATCTAAATAAAGCACATTTTACAAGTTATTACATTAGTAAATGACAACTGCCTAATATTTCTTGAATGAAACTGTACTTACTCATTTGACGCGATACATAAACGCTTCGTAAAATTTGATTGTGTGACGGATTATTTGGGGGTAAGTCCTCAATTTGTTGAAATGTATACCATATTTGCACGAATTGTTCATGGCATTATTCATTATTTATGTTGATAATTTTAGGATGTCACATTACATTTGTTACTTCATACGTTTGGTAATATTGTGTTTGTTTTAGGTTATGTTGCACACGTTTTATTTAAATAGGTACACAGCTACAGAAAAACTTCGTGAGCAATTCTAAGAAATGGATTGTATACAACTCAGTACATGAAGTGAGAAGTGAATTCACTTGCAACAAATTTTTCATACTCATATAGTAAAGTGCTCTCCGGGCTCCATTGTGTAACACATTTTTAAAAGTTATTTTTAAAGAAGAGGCAGATATTTGTTTAAATACCAAAAATTGAAGGTTGCAACATCGTGAGCGAGACTAGAGGAATGAATAAAGTGATGTTTGAAAATCATAGGTGAAAATTTGCAGTTAAGTTAGTACGAACACTGTAACAAATTCAGATGCAGATTCTCGCAAGGTAAGAATAAAGAAAATTAATATTTATGTTTTTAGGTAACAATTTTCGATTCTTTTTTTTTTAAATGTATCCTTGTGCAATTTGTAAAATAGAGTTTTGACTTTTTGTCAAAAAACTGCGCTACAGAGTTTAATAATCTCATTAATGGTAGTAGATACATATTGCATGAACATCAGTTAAGAATGTTGTAAATGTTCAAATTTGTATTGTTGTAGATGAGTTTGATGACTCTGAATGGTCCTCTAAACCCTAATTTAGCATACATACAAACTTTATATTGTAAGACAAGTATTTTAGGTATGGAAGTTTATAATAGCAACTTTTCTACAATTACCTACATCAGTAGTGAATTTTTTAACATTTAAATAAGTTAATGTATGTATTAATGTTTTTTTTATTTATATTTGACAGGTGTATCTACTTCTAAACACACGCACTGGAAATACATGTGCTGAAACAATCAAACTCGTATTGCTGTCGTTGGTTATATCAATTTGGTTATAGGTAAAACCATAAGTATATTGTTCTTTTCAGCATAAACACAAAAAGGATACTAACAAGTGTTAAAATTAAGTGGACAATAACATTGCACAGTCTACTCTGATAAAAGTAAGTGATCATATTTTGTCTTAGGTAAGTTTTGTTTTTTTTTTGCAGTAAAAACAAAGGTATTCACCTCTACTATGCAGTAGTTTATTTGTAATCAATAAAGGATTATATTATGTAATTTTCCCTGAATTATTAAAATTACCTACCCTATAAGGTAGAACGGAATGTGTAATTTTACCTTGTTAAGTAAATTTACACGGGAGTTGTACTTTTCATTTTACCCTAAAATGTAATTTTACACCGCGGGAAGTAAAATTAGTTAATTACCTAAGTTGCCTCCTATTTTTGGGGTAAAATTTCCATACAATTTTTTACAGTGAAGAAACTGACCATATGTTTAACTATCCTGTTCTTGAAAGAAAATTCTATATATTAAAAAAAAAAACAACAAAGATTAAGCCCCACCTACCTGCCCCAATCATAATTGTGATGAGTTTTTCATTCCTAATCAGACGACGGGCGGAGTTTAATTTTAACATATTATTTCTCTAGAAAATGCTACCCTTTTAAAAACATATTTCATATGGTAATTTCTTGTAGAGAAATAAGCATTTTGCAACTAAACTCCGCCCTTCAGCTTACGATGAATAAAGCATTCATCACAATTGAGAAGGGGTGGGTGGGCGGGGCTTAGATTTGGTCCATTTTTTTCTTAATATACGAAGTCTTCTTTTCCCAACAAGAAATTAACCATATGTGTAACTATCCTGTTGTTCAAAGAAAATGCTATATATTAAAAAAAAACAAATATTAATTGGAAAATACATATTCCTGTATTGATTTGAATGAGTTTGTCTTCTCAAAACAGAGGACTAAAATTATTATTAATTAAACCACAATCGAACAAAATGTTATGAACATTATAATTCTTATTTTACCATTATTATACACATAAAGACGTGCGTTTTCTCACGTTTTCCAGAAAATGAGATAATTGTCTCGTTTTTATTTTGATCAATAAAAAATTTGTGATGACGCCATCAACATGGATAATATGTACTAGTCACAGCATAAAAGAAAAGTTGCCACAGCGCATTACGAGTGCAAAAAAAGTTGATCTAAAGAGTTTAGACAGTACTTTCCTTCGCTGTCGGAAACGTGATGTGATGTTTTTTTTGTATTACATTTTATGTTGCCTGTGCAAAAATTGTTAGGCGTGAACAGATAAAATGAACAGCCTGTATAGTACTTGTAATTTAAGACAAATAGCCATAACACTTATCAACCTGTAGACGTGACGGTGAAACACAAACTAAACTAAAACATGTTTTCTACGAATTGCAATAACCGGATGACAATGCCGACGGTCCAGACTTGTTTATTGCTCTGACTTCCGTTTATTGAATAAAACACTACATTTTATTTGGTTTTTGGATGCTGTAGTTCACATTCGGTTAATTATAACTTGTCTAGATCTAGGGGAGCATCCCCTAGCCTCCCCCTAGCTACGGCCTTATGAACACTGTTGGGCAGTATCTAGATACTTGTATCTAAATAAGGTATCTAGATACATTTTTGGGTATCTAGTATCTGTATCTAGATAAAATCGAATTTAAGCACAAAATATCTATATCTATTTACAAAATTAATTACGCAGATACAGATACATTTTTTATTTCACTTTTTTTTTCAGTAGTTATTAATTGAGTTATACTAGTAGTAATTTTTGATACTTCATGTTGGTGATTTTGGTCACATAAACAAAAATAGAGGTAAGAGGTCCACTAATAGTGTTCTGTCATGGAAATTTTCATATTTTAAATACCATCATTTCCTACATTATAGCTTTCAGTACTTATACATCTATATAAATATAATCCTGAAGGGTAATAAGTCTAAACCATGGTAAGATGGTGTTTTAAAAACCATAAACCACAATTCACTATTCACTGCGTTTTACACTTGTCGGGGCAATGCATTTTATCTGTGTACCTGAGCAACCCGGGTCCGGTAGGGCCGCTGGTTGTATTTGTGTTATTAAATAAGAGTAATTTTAACAGTAAAAATATTTGTTTAAGGTATGCTATTATTTTTAGAAAATAATAATTGCGTGTTACATAATGATTAATTTTTTCAATTAGCACAAATTAGTTCTGTAATCGACTAATCGAATGTTCAATACATACATTTCTCTCGCATAAATCGCATATTTGTTACTGTTTTATAGCTTTATTTTTCAGACAAATGTAGCATCATTTCCTGTTGCCACATGTGTTATTTCATCACTTTTTCATTGTTGGATCTAACGCGAGTCGGGCTTGGCAGGTGCGTTTTGCCCTAGAATGTGCCGATTATGTTTAAGGTAAATCTTGGGCAATAAAATTAATATTATTACAACCCTCGGTAGAATAATTTATCGTGATATATTCTCAGAAATCGTGAAACGAGATTAAAATAAAATGACTTTCAACAAAAATCTGAAAATTTAAAGTTGCACTCTGGTGATTCCGGCCAGCCAGGCAGCCTTTGATCCTATAAGAGGTTTAAATACCTTTCTAAGAAATTGTACTTATTTTGCCTTAAACGGAACCAGCTATTCTTCCTAAAATGTATATACCTGCCGCACCGGGATAGACGATTACCGGACATGCTCATAAAAACATCGTAAGCCGATATTGAAAAATAATAATTTATGACAGTTTGCCGACAACAGACCTTCAGCACAGAATAATCATTTCCCGTATTCTTTTGAAATATTAATTTTAGTGCTGGAGATAATTATTAGATATACTCAAACACAATTTGGACACTGTAGTGTGGGAATAAAAACAAAAAAATATTCTTTTTAAGCGTACGTAATAAATATTGCACAATTTGCGACACATCAAACAGCGAAACGATGGCCTATTTGCAGGAAAAAAGACAAGATAAAATGTTTATTTTTTAAACTTAATACCACAATTCCTTTTTCTGCACCTGTGGAACGGGTGTTTAGTAGCGGAAACCAAATTCTGACACCAAGAAGAATTAATTTAGGTGACAATTACGTTCGAAATGTTGTTAATTTTAAAAAAATCATTAAACAATACATAAAAAAATACATAAACATGTTTTCAGTTATTTTATTCGCCAAAGCTTCAAAAAGTATCTGTTTTCTTGTATCTGTATCTAGATCACGGTCTAGATACATTTCGAAAAAATCGAAAACAATCTGTCTCTAGATACTTTTAAAAGTATCTGTCCCCAACACTGCTTATGAAATATCGAGAAAATTTGAAAATACCAAATTGAGCAATGAACTCCATTACTGTACGTTCTTAGGTTATCCTCGATAAGAAAAACAACTTGAAAGTGTTTATGTTTATACCTATCATGTCATGTAGAAATTAGTTTGATCTGAATTGTTTTGATCCTCAAAATAGACTAACAAGTTACAATAAAAAAAATGTTCTGAATATCATTATTATAATTCTTATTAAATAAAGACATATTGTATTTTCACATTTTGGGGAAAATGGGGTGACTCATTCTTAATTTGATCAATAAAAAATATGAATGCTATGATGAATCACAAGTAAAAACTCATCATATTTTGCACATTTTGGGTAAAATTTATCCGGCAAAATTTTGAGATAACGTCATCAATTTTTTGGGGGAAATAAACAGATACCGCTGGTAAGATAAAACTAATTTTGGCAAATCACACACCTCCTAAAAAAAGAGAGGGTGGGTGGGCGGGCCTAGCCCATGCTAAGATAAAACTGATTTCCGCAAATGACATATTCTCTAAGAAAAGAGAGGGTGGGTGGGCGGGGCTAGTATCTGCTAAGGTAAGACTGATTTTGGTAAGTATTGGCCCCACCCGCCCGCCCTTCATTCTCTTAGAGGGTATGTTATTTGGCAATATCAGTCTTATCTTGGCAAGCGCTAGCCCCGCCCACCCGCCTTTCATTCTCTTAGAGGGTATGTTATTTGGCAATATCAGTCTTATCTTGGCAAGCGCTAGCCCCGCCCACCCGCCCTTTATTTTCTTAGAGGACTAGCACCTGCTAAAATAAGACTGATTTTGCCAAATGACATACCCTCTACGAAAATGAAGGGTAGAAGGCAAAATCAGTCTTATCTTGGCAAGTATTGCCCCCACCCACCCACCCTTTATTTTCTTTGAGGGTATGCATGCCATTTGGCAATATCAGTTTTATCTTGACAAGCCCGCCCACCCGCCCTTTATTTTCTTAGAGAGTACATCATTTGCCAAAATCAGTCTTATTTTGGCAAGTACTAGCCCCACCCGCTCACTTTTTCTTTTTTTAGAGGGTTAGTACCTGTTACGATAAAACTGATTTTGGCAAATGGCATACCCTCTAAGAGAAAAGAGGGTGGGCGGGCGGGGCTAGTAGCTGCCAAGATAAGACTGATTTTGGCAAATGAGGTACCTTCAAAGAATTTTTTTTTTATTAACAATTTATCACGCTTACGCAGTGACTTTAAAACGTCTGCAAGATTTCAAAGTACATATTCAGTTTTGCAATTCTTGATTTAATCAATAAAATAAATTGACTCAATCATTAATTTTTTTCAGACACCCCGTATAAGCAAATCTAAAAAATATTAATGCAGTGATAAATCACAAGTATAGACATATCATTCTTTACACATTTCAGATAGCATTTTTTTCAGCAAAATTTTGGGGTAGCGTCATCAATTTTTTAGGGGGGATGAGCAAACACATTTTGATCAAAAATTTTCCATGCCTATGATAACTTTAAAACATCGCCAAGATTTCAAAGCGTTCGGTTTTGTAGTTTCTGATTAAATCAATAAAATAAATTTACGCATTCATTAATTTTTTTGAGTATATGCAAATCCAAAAAATATGAATGGAGTGATAAATCGCAAGAAGAGACTCACCATATTTTGTACATTTTAGATAGGATTTATTCAGCAAAATTTTGGGGTGACGTCATAAATTTTGATCAAAAATTTACCATGCTTATGATAAGTTTACGCGAAACTACTTTCTTCGTACTGAAGGGGCATGAAAGGTCGAGAAACCATAAAAGTGGCAATTCGTCCGATGGACTCGATTACTAGGTATACTTCCTTAGCTTACGTTCGGGAAGTAAAAAATGAATGAAATTGATGTAGTGTCCTTGCTATGAAACATACAAATAGTTTATCTACTTTTATTTTACAATAGGGGTTGTCATGAAAAAATAAATTCGCAAAATCAAATTTTATAAATTTTCGAAAAAGTTGGGTAAGTTATGTACTTCAGGGGCGAGGAAACCACCTTATAGCAATTTTTCCATCAGGGAGAGATTAAAATTGAGGAAAACACGTTTAGGGAAGAAAAGTCTTCCTAATTTGTAAAATAACTTTATTAAGCAATTAAAACAAACGAAGGGAAAACAAATCTTATATAAAGAAAAAAAGAAAGAAGAAAACTTTAAAATATTTTTTATTCATTATTTAAGAGATTAACATTATGGTTAATAAATTGCCTGAAGGAGTGAAAGTTTATTAATTGTATACAATTTTCACTAGTGTTTTGCTTCTGATCCAACACTATGAAAATGAACAATTCATGTAAATTTTACAACTGAACAGCAGTTTTACGTTTATTGTCTATAAATCCAGTTGATATGAACTCTAACAGTTATAAAAAGCTTATAATATAAAATCCGTCGACGGTCAGGACAAATTGTTCGATGATAAAGCGTTCCATAAAATAACTATAATCAAAGTTCTGTAATTGCGTGTGATTTGCCAGTGATAAACTTTTGTTAATGTTCTTCATCGTAATCGATAGTTTAGTTTTAGTTTGATAAAATGCTGTGAAAACAAGATATAGGTACATGAAATTAACTTGCAAATTTTAGATATTTAGCATTAAAAAAACTGAGTCCTTGTACTAGAGCCCTACATACCTACTCTAACGAGGGACTTGATTACATATTTATGAAATTGTGCCAACTATGAACTTCATAATTGTATTTAGCTTCACTTTACTACAATTCATTCAAGAATAGTAAGTCCTAAAATGGGTCAAAATATACCCACAAAGAATGAAATTATTTTGACAATTGTGTATCATTTGTCAGCGCCAAACCTTTTAATGCGCTTTCTCATAACTTGCCCTTTTTAACTTAATAAAGCACCCTTTAAAAGACCTGCTTTTAGTACGGCCGCAGAAAATATAATTACCATTAAATGAAATTAACAAACTTTGCATTTTCCTGCAAAAAAAGTCGAGATTTTTCCGTTTGTACTTTACTACTTGTACTAATAGAGTCCGCGCCTATGACATCCTGCAACTGCAAACTTCGGTAAATCCGTGGCGCTTCCCCTCTTCCACCGGTATAATTAACGTAGCATAATTACGCCGCCCCCGCTCGTGCGAAAAATTACGGCCCGATTACTCGACAACAAACAAGAATGTGTTGATTTTGGTGTCCCGCTGGCTGCGGCCAAATTAAAGGCGCCCCTCGGAGCCTCCGCGAAATTTACTACCTAACACTCACCGCTCCCTCTCTGTACCATCGAACCAGCATACGCAGCCTTATTCTTAATAGAGCTGAAGAACCCGCTCATGAGGACATGTTCTGCACGTACTCATCGCTATATACGAACTGCACTCGGCGACGGATTTATCAGATGTGGCGAGCCGAAGAGGCAAAGTCGAAGGCTGAGGGCTTGCGTCTTTGTCCTTCGGAGGCGGAAGGACAAGGATGGCGGGACAGGCGCAAGAGCTTCAACCTGGCAGGATTCGACTGGTATTGATTTTAGTACTCACGTTTTAGAAGTTGGCCGGTGATGACGTCAGAGTGTGCGTCTTGTTGACGACGCAAAGCGTCGCGGCGCTTCAGCTGCCGCACCAGAACACTGCCGGCGCGCTCCACGTGGTATTCCAAATAACTAACGAGGGAAGATAATTCGGTTACATCTGGAAAAGGGAGTGCGAAAAATTACATTTGTTGGCGTTTATAGGTTAGGAGGTAAGAGAAGGTGGTGGTGGAGGGTTGACGCCGATAGGAATTGGATTACGACGGGCGAAAATGAGGGTAATAATAATCAGTAAATATTTGCGGCGCCGGCAAAGGAAAAAGCGCGCAGATTAGAAATACTAGTGCTGGAAATCTGGACACAGCGTAATAGAGAAATTATAACTTTTTTAGTTTGTCAGGATGCTTGAAATATCCTAGTGGAAGGATATTATTACAAAACATATTTTCCAAACGGTTTTGCTTTCCCGAGCGTGTGCTATGGAAGTATTGTAATCGAGTCCATCGGCCCCTAGACTAGAAAAAAATAGGTCAGCCGTTTCTGTCTGTCTGTCTGTCTGTCCGTCGTCTGTGTCGATTTTTATTAGACTAGATTAGACTATTGGGTCGATTGTTTATGTATGTATGTTACGAATTTCATGTAGATGGTAAAACACTAAAACAAAAGTTGTCTGATCATGCGCACCAACAATGGAATGACGTCATATCCAAATTTTACAGTGGTAGGTAAATGTTATTTAAATTTTATAAATTTTTTCCTGCGGTTCTGGTTTATGAATCGTTGTTGAGTTTTTACCCTAGGCATCTCGATTTCTGGAAGAAAATCAAATTTTTTTATAAAATTTTACAATTTAACTTTGACATTGCAAAATCGAATGATTTACCCGTCTATGTCCCCCCCCCCCTCCCCCCACCCCCAACAGATTCTAGGATATTTCAACATTCGATTTCTCATTTTTTTTGCGATTTTTTAGATTTTTAATTCTTCAATTTTTCGATTTCTCAGTTTCTCGATTTTTAAATTTGTCAGTTTGTCAATTTTCCGTTTTTCTGTTAGTCAATTTTTCGATATTTCGGTTTTTTGATTCTGCATTTTTTTGATTCTTCAATTTCTGAATTTATCAAATTTTCGATTTCTCAATTTTTTAATTTTTTGGTTTTGCAATTTTCTGATGTTTCGGTTTACGATTTTTCAATTTGTCCAATCTTCAATTTTTCGATCTTTAAATTTTTTTGCGGTTTTTAAATTTTCAATTACTCGATTACTTGATTTTTCGATTTTTCGACATTCCGATTTCTCAGTTTTCCGATATTTCAGTTTTGAGCGATTTTTCAATTTTTCGACTTTTCAATTTTTTAATTTTTTTGTTTTTCGATTTTTCAATTTTTGGCGTTTCTAAATTTTGTATTGTTCGATTTCTCGGTTCTTTGACTTTTAAACTTTTCGATTTTTCAGTTTTGTTTGAATTGCTCATTTCTGAGTACTTCTCAATTTCCCGATTTTTCATTTTTTCGATTTTTCATTTTTTCGATTTTTCAATTTTTCAGGTTTGTTTTCTCACTTTTTTAGATTTTTTAAATTTTCAATTTTTCGACTTTTCAAGTTTCCGATTTTTTCATGTGTCAGTTTTGGAATATTTGGATTTTTTTGTGATTTTTCAATTTTTTATTTCTCGATTTTTCGATTAATTTTTTCATTTTCCGACTTTTCGATTTCTCTGTTCCTTGACTTTTCGACTTTTCAATTTTTCAGTTTTTTGAATTTCCCATTTCTTGATTTTCCGAATTTTTCATGTTTCGAAATTTCGAATTAATTTTTTTATTTAGGTTTTTATTTTCTCAATTTTTCGATTTTTAAATTTTCGATTTCACGATATTTCTACTTTTCGATTTTTCGACTTTCCGATTTCTCAATTTTTCAATTTTTTTTAGTTTTTACATTTTTTAATTTTTCGACTTTTTAGATTGCAGTTTTTTCGGTTTTTCAATTTTTTGATTGTTTAATTTTCGATTTTTCGAGTTTTCAATTGTTCAATTTTTCGATTTTTCAATTTTTCGATATTTCGATTTATCGAATTTCGGCTACTTTAATTTCTATATTTTCAATTTTTCAGTATTTTGATTTTTCGATTTCCCGGTTTTTCGATTTTTGAACTTGTCTTGTTTTCGATTTTTCGGTTTCTCTGTTTTTTACTTCTTCGATTTTGCAATTTTCAGTTTTTCGTCTTTGTTTAATTTTCGATTTTTCAATTTTCCAGTCTTTTACTTTCATAGATTTTTCAATTTTTCAATTTTTCGACTTTCAGTTTTGGATTCTGCGATTCTTCAATTTCTCGATTTTTAAACTTTTTGATTTTTCAATTCTTGCTGTTTCCAAGTTTTCAATTTCTCGATTAGTCGATTTTTTTTATTGTGCGACTTTCAATTTCTCAGTTTTTTGAATTTCCAATTTCTCGATGTCCGGAATTTTCAATGTTTTGATTTCTAGATTATTCTTCGATTTTTCAGTTTGTCAATACAATTTCACGATTTTTAAAATTATCGATTTCTCGATTTTTAAATTTTTTGGTTTCCTAATTTTAGATTATTTTAAATTTGAGCGCTTTTTTATTTTTCAATTTTTAAATTTTTCGGTTTTTCGATTTTTCGATTTTTTGTACATATTTCTAAATTTTGATTTTCCGATTGCTCGATTTTTCGACTTTTCGATTTTTCAGTTTTTCCATTCTCCAATTTTTCGATTTTTCAATTTTTTAAATTTTCGATTTTTTGACTTTTCGATTTCTCAATTTTTCGATTCCCCAATTTTTCGATGTATCAGTTTTGGGATATTTCAATTTTTTTTGATATCTCGAGATTTCAATTTTTCGATCCACTGAAATCAATTTTTCGATATTTCAGTTTTGGAACTTTACGGTATTTCGATTCTTCGATTTTTCGATGTTTCGCCATTTCAATTTTTTGTTTTCTTGATTTTTTATTTCTTCGATTTTTCGATTTTCCAATCTCTCTAATTTTAAAATCGTAGTTTTTCCGGTTTTTGAATTTTTTGATTGTTTAATTTTTGATTTTTCAATGTTTCTTAATTTTTCAGTTGTTCAATTTTCCGATTTTTCAATTTTTCAATATTTTGATTCATCGAGTTTGGGCTATTAATTTCGATCCCTATTTTTTAATTTTTCGACTTCTCGACTTTCGCCTTTTCGTTTTCTCGATCTTGATTGTTTAATATTTGATTTTTCAATGTTTCTCAATTTTTCAATTGTACAATTCTTCGATTTTTCAATTTTTCGATATTTCGATTCATCGAGTTTGGGCTATTATTTTTGATCTCTATTTTTTAATTTTTGGACATCTCGACTACCGACTTTTCGTTTTCTCGATATTTACATGCTTAAATTCCCCGATGCTACAATTTTTTATCATTTCGATTTTGCGATTTTTCGGTTTTTCGACTTTTCGTCTTTTCGAGTTTTTGATCTCTCAGTTTACTTTTTCAATTTGTTTACTTTTTAAATTTTAGATTTTTCGGTTTTTGATTGTTTCATTTTCGATTTTTCCATTTTTTAATTTTTCATTTTTTCAATTTTTCATTATTTTCAATTTTTACATTTTTTTTTCAATTTTTCAATGTCTTGGCGTTTGTGTTTTTCGATTTCCAGATTTCTGGGTTTTCTGATTTTTCATTTTTTCGATTTTTTGACTTATTTTTCAATTTTTCGATATCTCTATTTTTCAGTTCTTCGATTTCCCTATTTTTCAATATGTATTTCAATTTTGTGATTTTTCAATTTTTCGATTCTTCAATTTTTCAGTTTTTCGATTTTTTTTTGTTTTTCCATTTTACGATTTTTTGATATTTCCCGATTTTAAAATTTTTTTTATTAAATTTTTCGATTTTACAAATTTTCGATTTCTCGACATCTCGTTTTTTTCAATTGTAAATATTTTTCAACTTTTCGATTTTTTAATTTCAGGATTTTTTAAGTTTAAGTTTTCAATTTTTCAATATGTAAATTTTGCATTTTTTTCACTTTCTAAAGTTTTCAAATTTTCAATTTTTTGACGTTTCTAATGCTCAATGTTTCAATTTTTCGACTTTTCAGTTTTCGAGTTTTTCGATTTTGAAAATTTTAGATTTTCCAATTGTTCAATTTCCCTATTTTTCAGGTTTTCAATATTTCGAGATATCGAATTTGCACTATTTCTCAATTTTTTAATTTTTCGACTTCTCGACTTTTCAGTTTCCCAATATTTTCGTGTTTAAATTTTTCCATGTTTCAGTTTTTCAGTACATCGATTTTTCGATTTTTCGCTTTTTCCACTTTTCGGTTTTTCGATTTTTCGTTTTTCAAATGTTTAATTTCTCTGTTTCTCATTTTTTTAATTTTTTAGTTTTTCGATTTTTCGATTTTAGGATTTTTTAAGTTTTCAATATTTCAATATTTAAATTTTGGGAATTTTTTTCAGCTTCTGAATTTTTCAATTTTTCAATTTTCCGATTTTTCAATTTTTCGAAATTTCGATTTATCGAATTTGGGCTATGTCGATTCAATGAATTTGATCTGTTTCGATTTCTCTATATGTTTCAATTTTTCGACTTCTTGACTTTTCGATTTCTCGATTGTTTCATGTTTAAATTTTTCAGCATTTCGATTTTTCGATATGTCGATTTTTTGACTTTACGTCTTTTCGATTTTTCAATTCTTCATTTTCCCGATTTCACAATTTTTAGATTATTCGACTTTTCGATTCCTGGATCTTTTCATGTTTCAGTTTCGCTTTTTCGACTTTTCGGCTTTTTTATTTTCCGTTTTTCCATATTTTCGATGTTTCTATTTTTCAATTTTTCAATTTTCCCATTTTTCGACATTACAGTTTTGTAATTTTTTAATTTTGCAATTTTACGATTTTTCAAGTTTTTAATTTCACTACTTCTCATTTTTTTGATTTTACAATTAAGTGATATTTCGATTTTTCGTTTTTAATTTTTTTTTAATTCAATTTTTCGATTTTTCGATTTAACGATTTTTTAAGTTTTCGCTTTTTCGATATTTAAATTTTGGGATTTTTTCCCCTTTCTGAATTTTTCAATTTTTCAATTTTTTGTTGTTTCTATTAGTCGATCTTTTAATTTTTCAACTTTGAAAATTTTTGGTTTTTCTATTTTTATATTTTACGATTTTTCATTTTTAATTTGTTTTCATTTGTTCCATTTTTCAATATTTCGATTTTGCCGTTTCAATTTTTTTGAAAAACAATTTTTTTTTTGGTTATCTGCTTGAAATATTCCAGCGAATCATGAATCTAAAAAAGCGTCATAATCGAGTTCTGTTTTTAAACAAAAATATTAAATTTAAGCTTCACTCCATTCAGTATAAAATCAATGGAAAGAAAAATTTTCACCACTGCTTTAAAAAATGTAAACGACAGCACGTCAATCGTATTCAGTATTCAGTTCGACTGGTCGATTCTTCGGGAGACATCTGACGACAAATCGAATAAAAAATTTACAAAGACAAAGAACTAAGTGAGTTTAAAATAGGGACATCTTGCCTTCATCGATAAAATAAATGTATGAAGTTGAAGTGTATAGGTCACAAAGAGCCTACAGTATTTAATATTAAGGGCGTCCCTGCATGTGACGTATATTCGACGTAAATACGATTTTGTAAAGAAACAAAAAAGTTTTATTACTCCAAAATTTAATTTACTATCGTATATTCAACAGAGTGAACTTTAGCCCTAAAAAAGCCAAATATCGCGTTATTAATTATCATTTTCCAGTGGATGCAATCGATATGACTGTAATTACAAACTTGTACAAAAATAACACACGTAAAAATAAACTTGACGGCAAACTTCGGAAAATAATCCAGTAATGAGGAAATTACGGCATCGACGTTCTTGTCTTTTGCAGTTTTAATGAGTATTTAAGTTGAAAGTGCATTAATGGAGTAGAAGTAGGTTGCATGAAAAATAACAACGGAAGACTAAATTATTGTTTGCCGACTACCAAGCTACTGAAAAATAAATTAGAACAGAAACTTTAAAACATGAAGTAAAATATACTCAATTACGATATTTTCAAGAAAAATAAAGTAATCGAAAGAAATAATCCGGAACTAAGAAGCTGAAGGAGCAATATCTACAGTTACAAATATCAAACATACAAACAATTCAATCGACAAAGAAAACGCAAAAATACACATCTCCGAAAAAACATGAAAGATCTGAAGGAATAACACATTCTCTAAGACGAAAGTAAAACATTGATCGGGGATTTTTTTATTTAAGGCAAGGTATCAAATTGATAATTATCAGAGGGTAGACGAAGGAAGCTGATCCGTTTTCCAATATATGCTCTCGATTAAAACAACCACCCGAACATTATTTCCCAAGGCAAAACCTGTAAAAATATTTTTAAAACGATTGTTTTTCCAGCGTCTCAGAAAAACAGAAAGTTTTTCGAGAGGTGTGATTAGTCTTAAAAACAACAGTAGAGAAATTTATTCTGGAAAAGTCAATGTTATTGTACGAAGGGATGATAAATAAAAGGATCTAATTCTCATTTCTAAAAGCAACTCCCCAAACAACTCCAGTTGGAATCGTGAAGGTAGAGTCAAATACTGCTTATCAATATTCGTGTAATTTTAGCTTGAAATACACTCTTGTAGCACTAATTGTTATGCATAGAGTGCGTTCCGTGTCAGATGTCTATTATTTACCGAGCAATTTCCAACTCTGTACTCATGCGAAGAGGGTGTGTTATATAAGAGGTGTGATAATTATCTACAAGAGAATAATTGCTGAGGGAAAGAACAGTAAGAGGTCAACAAAACGAGCGAAATTTGAAAATCTTTTGTTGTTCGAGAATGTAAAAGTGGTGAAACCAGGAACGCACAAAAAAATAAGAGCTCTTACGTGTTCGTCAGAAGAGGGTTTGAAGTTTTCAAAAGAAATATATACCTAAGTATATGGGCCAACTCTCTATGGGTATATATTGATTTAAATGCTACAAACATACTCTCCTTTGAATGTACCCATTATTTATCGAGCGCAGCGAGGCATTTTTACCCTAAAATAAAAATTTTATAGATTTTTTTCTTTCTGAAGCTGTAGTCTATAATAAAAGTTGTTTGTGTATATAGAGCGCAAAGCGATATTTGCTTTTTCAGACAGGAGCGACAAAGACTCTTTGCTATCGCTACGCACACACAATTTTTTCTGCAACTGAAGTTAATTGCAATCGTTTGTATGTTTTCTTTTCACGGTTTCTCGCTGTTCTGTGTTAGAAATATATGAGTTACATTATTGCATGTCGGCGAAATGAGCTCATTAAATGTCGAAGATACGAGCGCAATTTTTGTAATGGCCCCCGAACATACAAATACATGTATAATGAAATTTTGTCGCGGGAAAAATGTGTGTTGCCGAACAATAATTGACTTTACCGAATCTTGCGCTATATAGGGTACTTCTTTAGACGGTTTTCGGCTAGTTTGCAAATATGTATTATAAAAATTTGTGACTGTGGTGACTGTTTTTTAGCTTTTCAATTTGTCATTTTTTGTTTTTGCCGATTTTTCAATTTTCAATTTTTGTACATAAATTTTCGATTTTTCAATTCCTCGACTAGTCGTTTTTTTGCCTTTTTGATTTTTCGATTTTTTGACTTTTCGAAATTTAGATTTTTCGATTTTTTGATATTCCTATTTCTCGATTTTCCGATATTTCCATGTTGCGATTTCTCGACTTTTAAATTCTTCAATTTTTCAATTTTCAATTTTTGTTCTTAAATTTTCGATTTTTCGATAATTAAATTTTTCGATTTTTTGATTTCCATTTTTTAGATTTTCCGGTATTTCGATGTTGCAATTTCTCGAGGTCTCGATCTATCGACTTTTCAATTTTTGTTTCTTTAATTTTTCAATTTTCATATTTTTCTCGTAAATTTTCGATTTTTCGATTTTTCGATTAATCGATTTTTTGCCTTTTCGATTTCTCAATTTTTTGATTTTTCGACATTTTAAATTTTTCGATTTTTTTCTTTTCCCTTTCCTCGATTTTCCGATATTTCTATGTTGCGATTTTTAGACGTCTTGATCTACCGACTTTTTAATTTTTCAAGTCTTCAATTTTTCGATGCTGTAATTTTTCTTCAATTTTTCAGTTTTTCAAATTTTCAATACTTCAGTTTAGAGTTTTTTAATATTTCGTTTCTTGATTTTTTCGATTTTTTGATTTTCGATTTTTCCGTTTCTCTTCGATTTTTCAATTTTTTGATTTCTCAGTTTTTCGATATCCTAGTTTTAAGATTTTTAAGTTTTTTGATTAAATTGTTCGATTTTTTTTCAATTTTTAGATTTTTCGACATTTTATTCTCGATTTTTAAAATTTTTTTCTTTCCGATTTCTCAATGAATCAGTTCTTCGATTTTTCAATTTTTCAATTCTTCGAATTTTTAAACATTTCACTTCAAATTTTTAAATTTCACCTTTTTTAGTTTCACGTTTTTTTCCAATTTTAAATTCCGCGATTTTTTTTAATGCTCTATTTTTGAATACTCCAACTTTGGAATTTTTCAATATCTCAATTCCGCAATTTTGAAAATATTCCGATTTTTCAATTTTTCGAGATTTTAATTTTTCGATTTTTAAATTTTCCATTTTTCAGTTCTTCGATTTTTTAATTTTTCAGTTCTTTGAATTTTTAGAGTTAAGATTTTTTAGTTTTTTGATGTTTCGTATTATCGATCTTTTGATTTTTCGGCTTCTGGATTTTTTAGATTTTCAAAATTTTAATTTCTCGAGTTTTTAAATTATATCTAGATTTTTAATTTCTCGATGTTTCAATTTTTCGATTTTCCAATCATTCGATATTTTGATTTTCCAATGTTTCAATTTTTCGATTGTTTAATTTCCCGATTTCTCGAGTTTTCGAATTTTAATTATTAAACTTTCGATATTGTGCTTTTTTATTTCCAGATTTTTACATTTTTCGAGTTTTCGATTTCCCGATGTTTCAGTTGTTCAATTTTTGTTTTTTTCTATTTTTTTAAATTTTCGATGTCCCAATTTTACAATATTACAGATTTGAGATTTTTCAATTTCTCGACTTTTTAGCTTTTCGATTCTTTAATTTTTCAATATCTCAATTTTTTCGATTTTTTAAATTTTGTATTTTGCAATTTCTGGATTTCTCGTTTTTTTTATTTTTCAGTCATTCGATTTTTTAGTTTTTTAATTTATCGATTTTTAAATTTTTCGAATATACGATTTTGTAATGTTTCGAGTTCTTGATCTTCACGGTTTTAAATTGTGATATTTCAACTTTTCAATTGTAAAATTTTTGTTTTTCGATTTTTCGATTTTTCGACTTTTTAGTTTTTCGATTTTTATATAATAATAATATTAAATTTTTCAGCTTTTAATTTATCGATCTTTCGATTTTTCGACTTCTCGGTTCTAGATTGTACGGTTTTTCCATTTCTGGATTCAAAAATTTTTGATTTTCCAATTTGTCAATTTTTTGGTTCTTAAATTCTGCGATTTCTGGAATAATATAGATTTCAATATTTATAGATTTTGTAATGGAATGAGTAAGTGTCAATTCGTTAGTCAGCAAATGCTTGTCCATTGCAAGGAACTAGGTCATCAATAGTGTATAAAAGTGTAAGTGATAGCTAAAACAAGAAAGTGTTAAGTCTGGGTTTGTAGTAGTAATATGGGTAAATAAATGGATAATAAATATGTAGTGGTGTTATTAACCAACCACCGTCGTGACTAGTAGATAGGACATCACATGGCGACCCTGCCAATCGGAAGAAAGAGAAAAAAAAAAAAAGTGTGTTAATACGGCAGTACTACTGCTATTGTTAAAATGGCTAGAATAGAAGATCATGCAAGACGTTGTGAGAGCCAAAGTCAAGAGGTCGTATAGGAGAAGGAGAAACAGCGATACCATCGGAGAAGAAGATGTCTGCGTCGGAATCCCGTTCCAATAGACTCCACCAGTGTGTGATTGTGAAGTGCGGGAGTGAGAAAAAAAAAGGCCTGTAAATAGTTTTTCTCCTAAGTGTAGTAGTGTAAATGACCAGTTTAGACGAACTCAAAAGTCTACAGATAGAAGTAAGCTTATTCAGAAGAAACTTGAAGAAGGACAATATCACAAGACGTCGGGATGTGCAGGTACTTCAATGTAAAAGTGAGAAACTCAAAGAATTGCGGCAGAAATTTATCGTTGCTAAGAATAATTTTAACAGTCAAGTGCATGTTTTAGATGTGTTAAATAAGGCAAAACGCATTGTCTCAGATATAGAAGTAAGGTTAGAAGAAGGTGAATCAATTTTAAGTAGTAGGGTAGCACGATTAGGGCAAACTGAAGAAGCTTCTGACTCGGCTGAGAGTTCTGATAGCTCCGATAGTGTTAATTCTGCGGGCGTAAATTTTAAAATGGCAGAAAAATTCGATTTAAAAACAGCGGCTAGTTTGCTGCCTGTTATGGACGGTTCGGAGAGAGTTACAAAGCAATTAATCGACGGCATTGAGATGTATGATAGTATGCTGGACGATAACGGGAAAAAACTTTTAACTACTTACATTCTAAAGACGCGTTTATCGGAAAGTGCGAAAATTCGGTTGAAATCCAGCTACGCGACAAATTGTCTTTTAATCGCAGATATAAGAAATTATTTACTAACAAAAAAGTCTCCAGCGTCATTATCTGTTCAGTTGAGTAGAGCAAAACAGTACTCCAAATCTGTGGAGGAATTTGGTAGATCGATCGAGGAACTATTGGTAGACCTGACGATAACTCAGGCCGATGGCAACCGACAGGCATTAGAAATTTTAAGACAATCTAATGAAAAAATTGCTATAAACGCTTTCGCAAACGGATTAGAAAATTTTGAGTTACGAACAATAATAAAAGCTAGGAACTATGAAAAATTAAGTGACGCGATAAGAGGCGCGAAGGATGAAGAAACACCAAAATCGGAAACATCATGTCAAGTACACCGTTTACATAAACAAAATTATAATTGGAATTACAATCGCGGTAATCATACTTTCAGAGGTACAACAAATAGTTTCAGAGGTAAAGCCAATAATTTTAGAGGTACAACAAGAAATTTCAGAGGTTCAACAAGTAATTTTAGAGGATCAGCAAATAACTTCAGAGGTCATGATAGAAGGTACACTAGAGATAGTAGGCGGAATCAATCAGCGTTTCGTATGAATGCATCAGCTGAACGAGAAGTTGAAAGAGAAAATTCGGAAAGTCAGTTTTTTCGAGTCTAAAATTGTTGATAGTGAAACTAATGATACAATAGTGTTAAGTATGAATGCAGTGAACTTTGTGCGAGTAAATTATCGCGGGAAAGAATTAAAATTTTTGCTAGATACAGGTGCAACAGTTAGTGTAATTTTTCAAAATTCAATTGCGCAAGATGAGGTTATTGATCAAACACGGAAAATTAAAATACACAGTATTGCTGGTTCGACAGTTTCGCAAGGTTCGGTACAATTATTGCTTAGTTTTAACAATGTTGAAATGCAACAGGAATTTTTGTTGATGAGGGAGTTTGAATGTGGAATGAATGGTGTAATAGGTGCTGACTTTTTCATAAAACATGATGCAATTATCAATTACGAAAAGAATGAATTTTCCTTTTGGAGTAATGACCGGAAAATTTTTATTCCAATTGAATCGCAATGCGAATTTTATACAGAAATTCCAAGCAGATGCGAAATTATCAAATATTGTTATGTCGAGAATAATGACGACTATGTGGTCCTTCCTGATGAAATATGCGAAGGAGTTTACATAGCCGGAAGTATAGTCTGCGCTAGAGATAACTTGATACCTGTGAAAATATTAAACGTTAGAGACGGTAATGTTAAACTGAAAAATTTTCGACCGAAATTAGAGAAAGCAACCAATTATCACATTTGTGAAGCAAAAGAAACTATGCAATCGGTTTCGCGAGTTGACAAATTATTGAAGTTGTTAAAAACTGACGACTTAAATAATGAAGAAAAAATCTCTATTCAAAAAATTTGTGCCAAATATTCCGATGTATTTTTGTTAGAAGGTGATGAACTGACAGTTACTAATATTTATAAACAAAGCATAAGGTTACAAAGTAATGCGACTCCAGTTTACACTAAGCCGTATCGGTTACCACATGCACAAAAAGACGAAATACATCAACAGGTCGGTAAAATGTTAAAAGACGGAATTATCGAAGAAGCTAGGTCAGAATGGTCCGCCCCTTTGCTAATCGTACCTAATAAATCCGCAGATAATTGTATCAAGAAATGGAGAATAGTCATTGATTATCGGAAATTAAATAAACAAATTCAAGATGAGAAATTCCCATTACCTTGCATTACAGAAATTTTGGATTCTTTGTCTGGTGCAATGTATTTTTCACATCTTGATTTATCACAAGGTTATTATCAAATTGAACTAGATGAGGCAAGTCGTCCTTGTACCGCGTTTCTTACAAACCAAGGGCAATATCAGATGAAACGACTGCCGATGGGTCTTAAAATTAGTCCATCTGCGTTTTCACGAGCAATGACAATCGCAATGGCGGGATTAAATTACACTAGTTGTCTCGTCTATATGGATGATATTGTAATTTTTGGGAACAACCTACTAAATCATAATAAAAATCTAGTTAAAGTTTTGGGAAGATTAAGACAAGTAAAATTACGGATTAATCCAAATAAATGCGAATTCCTAAAGAAAGAAATTTTATACTTAGGTCATGTAATCTCAGCAACCGGAATTTCCCCGGATCCCGAAAAAATTCGTGTTATTCAAAATTATCCGGTGCCAAAGGATGCGAAAGAAACGAAAAGATTTGTAGCTTTTGCGAATTATTATCGACGATACATAAAAAATTTTGCATACATAGCAGTTCCGTTAAATAGGTTAGCAAAGAAAGGTGTAAAGTTCGAATGGAACGATGACTGTCAGAAAGCTTTTGAAACATTAAAAAACAGTTTGATGACCCCACCAATTTTAGAATATCCAAATTTTTCAAAGGAAAATATTTTTAATTTAAAAACAGACGCATCGGGTTCAGCGATAGGTGCAGTATTAACAAATGCAAGTGACAAACCTGTAGCATATGCCAGTAAAACGCTCAATAAAGGAGAAAAAAATTACTGTACCATTGAGAAAGAACTTTTGGCAATAGTTTGGGGTGTTAAATACTTTCGACCGTATTTGTACGGGAGAAAATTCATTATTCAGACAGATCACAGACCCTTAGTATATCTTTTCGGAATGACAAATCCTTCCAGTAGGTTGACGAAATTTAGGTTAATTTTGGAAGAGTATGATTTTGATGTTGTATATATAAAAGGTAAAGATAATCTAACAGCGGATGCCTTATCAAGAATAGAAATTAGTTCTAATGAAATCAAATCAATGAGTCACCAAATTTTTTGTACAATGAATGTATTAACAAGAGCGCAAAGTAAAGCTGAAAGTAAGACCTGCGAGAACAGTGAATCAGTTTCATCCGAAAGGACTGATCACCCTGGCGTGGTGGAATTGATAAAACAACCTGAAAATTTTTTCGAGTTGCGTCCTATTTATAAAACCGAATTTGACAAAATACTTGCAAGTAAAACAAAAATGTCCAACACGTGTTCTATTTATAAAAGTCATAATTTAATTGTCGACAATGAATCAGATGTTATTTATATGAAATGGGATATTCGATCGGCGTCAGCACTAAGTGAGACGTTGAGAGTACTCAAAGATATTGTTATGAAATATAAGATTCCGGAACTAGTAGTAATTAAAAATAAAAAAGATGCATCATCATCATTTCTGCGTGAAGTAATGACTAGAGTTAACGAAGTAAGGTTCAGAGATTTAAAAATAAGCGTAATTAAAGACGTTCAAATAATAGATGACTTAGAAGCGAGACAAATAATTCTAAACGACTTTCATATATTGCCTACAGGAGGTCACGCCGGTATAAACCGAATGTATAACAATATAAGGAAGTATTTTTTTTGGACAAAATTACGGAAAGACGTTGAGGAATTTGTAAAGAAATGTGATTCTTGTCAGAGGTATAAGCATGGGAAACACAATTTAGAACCAATGGCGATTATAACAACAGCCTATTCGGCATTTCAAAAAATCTTTTTAGATATAGTAGGATCTTTAGAGCAAGACGTTCAAAATAATCGGTACATATTAACAATACAGTGTGAATTGAGTAAGTTTGTTGAAGCGTATCCAATACCAAATAAAGAAGCCGTTACCGTAGCAGAATCATTCGTTCAAAATTTTATTTTAAGGTATGGTATTCCACAAGAAATTGTTACAGATCAAGGTACAGAATTCTTATCGTCAACTTTCAAAGAGGCTTGTAAAGTATTAGGAATAAAACAATTGAATTCGACAGCGTATCACCACGAAACGTTAGGTGCGTTAGAAAATTCCCACAAACACTTAGGTGCGTATCTAAGAATACAAGTGGCAAAACATCCAAATAGTTGGAGTTCATGGGTTTCATTCTGGTGTTTTTCGTACAACAATAGCGTGCATAGCGAAACACGTTACACACCGTTCGAATTAGTATTTGGACAAACGTGTCGACTGCCATCGAATGTGCTTACTCGGACGGATCCTATGTATAGTTTCGACGATTATCCATTAGAGTTAAAATATAGACTTCAGACCGCATGTAATGACGCTAGAAACAAATTACTTTTGTCAAAAGAAAAAAGGAAAAAATTGTACGATAGTCAAATTTCAAAAATTGTAAGATATCCAACTGGTTCGAAAATTATGTTACGAAACAATGTAGGAAATAAGAGTGAGCCAGTGTATAAAGGACCATATACTGTAGTTGTAGACAAGGCACCAAATGTTGTAATTAATATAGGTAATAAATTAATAGAAGTACATAAGAATAGAGTTAAGAAGTATCATGAATAATGTAAGGAAAAATTTTTTTTTGGAACGTGAGAACACGAAAAAAAAAATTTTTCTCCCGACCGGGGGAGGTGTAATGGAATGAGTAAGTGTCAATTCGTTAGTCAGCAAATGCTTGTCCATTGCAAGGAACTAGGTCATCAATAGTGTATAAAAGTGTAAGTGATAGCTAAAACAAGAAAGTGTTAAGTCTGGGTTTGTAGTAGTAATATGGGTAAATAAATGGATAATAAATATGTAGTGGTGTTATTAACCAACCACCGTCGTGACTAGTAGATAGGACATCACAATTTATTCAAATTTTAAATTTTTCAATTTTTAATTTTTCGATTTGGTGCTAGATCTATTTCTAGATTTTTAGGTTTTTCGACTTCTAGACTTTCCGATTTTTCGTTTCTAAATCTTTTTGTGTCGATTTTTAGACCTTTCGATTTTCCAATTTTTTGATTTTTCAGTTTTTCGATTTCCCAATTTTTTCAGTTTTTTGATGTTTCGATTATTCGGTTTTAGATTTTACGTTTTTTTTTATTTTTGAAAGTTTGAAATTTTTGATTTTCCAATTTTTCAATTTGTTGGTTCTTAAATTCTAAAATTATGGATTAATCGAGATTTCAAAGTTTCAATATATCGATTATTCAGTTTCCTGATTTTTCGATTGTTGAAATTTTAATTTTTAAATTTTTCGATTATGTTCTTTTTTGATTTCCCGCTTTTTGGGGTTTTCAACTTCTCGATTTCTGGAAGTTTCAGTTTCTCAATTTTTCGATTTTTCGTTTTTCAACTTTTCGATTTCTCAACATTTTAATTTTGGGAATTTTCTAATTTCTGGATTTTTTAACTTTTCAAAATTTTAATTTTCCGATTTTTAAATTTTAGATTTTTAAATTTTTCGATGTTTCGATTTTCGGTCTTTCAATTTTTCGTCATTTTGGCTTTTTAATGTTTTGATTTTCCAATTATTCGATGTTTTGATTTTCCAATATTTCCATTTTTCTGAATTTTAATTTTTAAGTTTTTCGATTTTGTGCATTTTCGACTTTCCGGATTTTTGGGTTTTTCGATTTCTCGATGTTCAGTTTTTCAATTTTTCTGTTTTTTGAGTTTTCGATTTCCCGATTTTTTCAGTTTTTTGGTGTTTGGATTCGAAAAACGAGAAGTCGGTTTTTGATTTTCCAATTTCTCAATTTTTTGGTTTTTAAATTCTTCGATTTCTGTATTAATCGAGATTACAATGTTTAAATTTTTCGATTATTCAGTTTTCCGATTGTTCGGATTTTAACTTTAAAATTTTGCGATTTTGTGCTTTTTCGATTTCCCGATTTTGTGCTTTTTCGATTTCCCGATTATTATATTGGGATTTTCGTTTTCTCGATTTCTCGATGAATCAATTTTTCAATTTTTCGATTTTTTAACATTTCAGATTTGGAATTTTTCAATTTCTCGATTTCAAAATTTTTTGGATTTTTTAACTTTTCGATTTCACAGTTTTGCGATTTTTTAAAATTTGTACTCTGCAATTTCTCGATTTTTTGTTTTTTTGGTTTTTCAGTCAATATACGACTTTTTGATGTTTCGAATTCTCGACCTTTCGATTTTCCGATTTCGACTTCACGATTTTAGATTGTGGTTTTTCAGTTATTCCATTTTTAAATTTTTGATTTTTCGAGTTTTAATTTTTAAATGTTTCAATTGTGTACTTTGCGTTTTTCCGATTTTTGGGTTTTTCGATTTCTCATTTTCTCATTTCAATTTTGGGAATTTTTTAATTTATGAATCTTTCAACTTTTCGAAATTTTAATATGTACTTGGAGTTTTTAAATTTTAGATTTTTCAATTTTTCGATGTTTCTACTTTCGGTTTTTTTTTCAATTTTTCGTCTTTTTGGCTTTTCGATTGTTCGATTTTCCAGTTATTTGATGTCTTGATTTCCCAATTTTTCAATTTTTTTGTTTTTAAATTCTTCGGTTCCTGAATTAATTGAGATTTCGATGTTTCAATTTTTCTATTATTCAGTTTTCAAATTTTTCGATTTTGTGTTTTTTGATTTCCCGATTTGTGGATTTTTCGACTTCTCGATTTCTCGATGTTTCAATTTCCCTATGTTTAAATCTTTTAATATTTATATTTTTCTATTTTTCAACTTCTCATTTTGGATTTTTCATTGTTAAAAATTCTCGATTTCCCATTTTTCAACATTTCAGACTTGGGATTTTTCAATTTCTCAATTTTTTAGTTTTTGCATTCTTTAATTTTTCGATTTCTTAAATTTTGCATTTTGCGATTTCTTTTTTTGATTTATCAGTTATTCGATATTCCAATTTTTCAGTTTTTTATATATTTCGATTTTTCAACTTTTCGAATAGTTTTTGATGTTTCGAGTTCTCGATTTTTTTATGTTTCGAGTTCCCGATAGTTCGATTTTCCGACTTCACGGTTTTAGATTGTGGTTTT
The DNA here is from genome assembly GCF_036711695.1 of Zophobas morio. NCBI lineage: Eukaryota > Metazoa > Arthropoda > Insecta > Coleoptera > Tenebrionidae > Zophobas > Zophobas morio. The sequence continues at coordinate 10,700,658 of NW_026972109.1, forward strand.
TCAATTTTTAATCCTTCGATTTTTCAATTTGTTAATTTTTCGAGTTTTCAGCTTTTCCATTTTTCGATTTAACCATTGATTCAGATTTTAAATTTTTCAATTTTTCGATTTAATGCCAGTTCAGTTTCTAGATTTGTAGGTTTTTCCACTTTTCTATTTTTCGATTCCTGAATCTTTTGATGTTGCGGTTTTTAGATTTTTCGATTATCCAATTTTCTGATTTTTCAGTTTTTCGATTTTGCAATTTTTTGACATTTCATTTTTGGGATTTTTCAATTTCCGTATTTTTCAATTTTTCGATTATTCAATTTTTAATTTTGCATTTTTTCAATTTTTCAAATTTTGAGTTTAGCGATTGTTCGTTTTTTGATTTTTTAGTTTTTCGATTTTTCAATTGTTTGATTTTTAAAATTTTTTAATATTTCAATTTTTCGATGATGCGATTTTTTAATGTTTCAATTTCCCTATTTTTAAATCTTTTTCCATTTTTCTATTTTTCTCTTTTTCTCTTTTTCGATTTCTCATCTCGGATTTTCAATTGTTAAAATTTCTCGATTTCTGTATTTTTCAACATTTCAGTTTTGGGAATTTTTCATATTTTGCATTTTTCAATTTTTTAACGTTTTAATTACTTCATAGTGGTTATCAGAAAATAAAAATTGCAACAATTTTTTATAATTCATCAAAGAAGCGGGATTTATTTGGTTGCGGTTCAGGAGTGATTGAAGTTCTGTCGAAAGAACTTTCTATCAATTTTTTTTCTTACAGTAATTACTTTGTTGGAATTCAAACAACGACCTGCCTGAATGTGTGATATCCACAATTCTTTGTGTCGGTAATCCGTAAGACCTCCACATGTTGTGTTCATTTTGTGCCGATCTCTCGAGACTTAAAAAGCGACGTTGACAAAACCAAGACAAACATTCCCCGCAAAGTTCATCACGAAAATTACTTTTCGACCAACAAAGCAAGCGACTTTCTTTCCAAAGAATTTTATTCAACTCCCCTTTTAAGCAAACACAACCGTCAAAAGAAAACCAAAACACCCGAAACATTTCCACCGCTGTTTGCTCTACGACATAATCAACACGATCTACCACCCATCATTCTGATCCGCCTGATAGCCGACACCAATAAAAAGGGTACCTGCATAACTCCATCGATTCCAGACAGGTGTACTCGAGCCATCCATTCGGCTTCCAAAACCTTTTTTTCCTCTCATGATTGCCCTCCATTCACGTCAGCGTTCTGCTTTTAATTAAAATTTCACGTCGCGTGTATTCTTATCGCATTATTACTCCCTGCTCCCTTATTAATGTACCATATGGACGTTAATAATAAACAAACACGTACCTTTCATCCGCAATTGGTCGACTTCCACGAAGCTGCGGTGTGACTTGCTCGACGTCGCCGAATTGTAGTCGGAGATGTTGTTCAAGTGGCTGTAGATGTCGACGAGCAGCTCCTCCACCAGATCTGAGGCTCTGCGTTTTTCGTGGTCGGAGTATCTGCAAGGCGTGGAGGTCTTGCGGATGTTCACGGTTATGGGGACCGAGTGGATGACGGCTTGGAGGGCCGCCTCCGACGGCGGAGGCGGCGTTTGGTGGTGGATGATCAAATCCCCGAACATTTCGCGACTGCACGATTCCAACTGACGAACCCGGCGTTTCGTTGACATGTTGCACTGGTGGTTTTAATTTATGCGATAAAATGTGTATCCGGTACTTGTAGATAATATGCAACTACTTAATTTGTATTATCGCGGAAATTGGGCCGGTTGTGGAACGTGGAAGAAGGTAGAGTTTGGGGAGATAAGGCTATTAACTGCGTAATTTTTGGGAAGGCTTGGCGGGTTTACTTAGAGGTTATTTTGATACACGCGAAAATATATACATAGTTAAAATGTAAAAATATGTCAACGACACTAAAGTGTCACTAAATGGAGTGACGTTTGTGAATTCTGTCTCCATTTTAACAACTTAGTTACAAAAATTGTATGTGGTTCACTAAAGTTGATGTGGTTGAAAATTTATTTTTCGAAGCATTCTTCTTGGTTTTCTTATGTCTTTGAAAAACTATTAGAAGCGTTATTTGTGGAACTTGTTGAAACCGTAATATCCATATTTGCTCATCAAAGTTCATTTTGATAATAAATTTCGCTGATCATAAATATATCAATTGTCGAAACAAAATCGGATTGATATTTTGTGTACACCCATAACAAAGTTTATGAACAAACATTTATCAAAAATTGATTGAATCTGGATTTCTAAAGTCTAGATTTCTGTCGTAAACACACAATTTAATTACCGCAACAGATGGCGCCACTTTCGAAGCAATGCGACACTCATTACAGCAAACAAATTTTGGAACATCATTGTTTGATAACTGGATTATATTTTATTCACCAGATAGCAGCACGACATAGAGAAATGTTTATGAAAGTTTAGAATCAATAAAGCGCCAACACATTAAATTTAATCGTTTTTCAATTATGAATAGTTTTTACAGCTAAAATCTTGACCGTAAAATCGCGGAAAAGCTCTCAAGTGGGATTTATAAACTTGCTGTTGACTTTCAAGTGCCCGTTGACGAGCTTCTAGAGCTGAAAATTGTCATTTATAAACTCTGTTGCCAAGTTGCCGTTTTGATGTTCAAATTTTACCGTATTTAAAGGGGTTGTAGAAGAAAAAGTGGAGGATTTAAGTTGATTACTACAAAAATGTACCCTTTTAGACATGTTTTAAGTTTCTTGTTGCCGAAATAAGTCTACACATATTAAGAAACACAGGCAAAATGGAGCCCCGCCCGCCCACCCTATCTCAATTGTAATGATTTTTTCTTATTCGTCGTAGCCAAGTGGGCGGAGCTTAACTGCAAAATCCTTATTTTTCTACGAGAAATTAAAAACATGTTTTTGAGTATCGTGTTGTTCAAAGAATACTATGTATATTAAGAAAAATAAAGCCAAAGATTAGGCCCCACTCATACCCGCCTCGATCTCAATTCTCAATTGTGACGAATTTTTCATTCGTTGTCAGATCGAGGAGCGGGGCTTAATTGAAAGATCCATATTTTTCTAGAAGAATTTACCATTTTAGACATGTTTTAAGTTTCTTGTTGCCGAAATAAGTCTACACATATTAAGAAACACAGGCAAAATGGAGCCCCGCCCACCCACCCTATCTCAATTGTAATGATTTTTTTTATTCGTCGTGAGCCAAGGGGGCGGAGCTTAACTGCAAAACCTTTATTTCTCTACGAGAAATTAAAAACATGTTTTTGAGTATCGTGTTGTTCAAAGAATACTATGTATATTAAGAAAAATAAAGCCGAAGATTAGGCCCTACCCATACCCGCCCCGATCTCAATTCTCAAATGTGATGATTTTTTCATTCGTTGTCAGATCGAGGGGCAGGGCTTAATTGCAAGATCCATATTTTTCTAGAAGAATTTACCATTTTAAACATGTTTTAAGTTTCTTGTTCTGAAAAGACGACTACGTATATTAAGAAAAAAAGCAAAATATAAGCCCCGCCCACCCGCCCTATCTCAATGTGATTATTTTTTTTTAATCGTCGAGAGCCAAAGGAGCGGAATTTAATTGGAAAATTCTTATTATTGCTCTACAAGAAATTACCATGTAATTTAAATTTTGAGTTTCGTGTTATTCAAAAAATACTATGTACATATATTAAGAAAAAATTAAAGCCAAAGATTAAGCCCCACCCATCCCTGCCCTGATCTAAATAGTAATGAATTTTTATTCGTTGGCAGACCTAGGGACGGAGCCTAATTGCAAAAGCCACATCTCCTTACAAAAATTTACCATTTTAAACGCGTTTTAAGTTTCTAAGAATAAAAAAAAATCGTCACAAATGAGAAGGGGTGGGTGGGCGGGGTTTATATTTTGACTTTTTTCCTGTTGTACATAGTTATCTTTGAGCAACACGATACTCAAAAACATGTTTTTAATTCCTTGTACAGAAATAAGTATTTTGCAGTTAAGCTTCGCTCTCTTGATTCACGGAGAATAAAAAAGTCATCACAATATTGATAGGGCGGGTGGGCGGGCTTACATTTTGCCTTTTTGTTTTAATATGTGTAGACTTCTTTTCACAACATGAAACTTAAAATACATTTAAAATGGAAAATTTGTATAAGGAAATATCGATTTTGCAATTAGGCTCCGCTCCATAGTTGCAAAATTCATATTTTATTGCAAAAGTGTACCATTTTAACAATGTTTTAAGTTTCAATTCTATTTCAATTCTGATGATTTTTTTTTAATCGTCGAAAGCCCAAGGAGCGGAATTTATTTGCAAAATTCTTATTATTTCTCTACAAGAAATTGCAATTAAGATATGTTTTTGTGTATCGTGTTATTCAAAGAATACCATGCATATTAAGAAAAAACTATAAAGCCAAAGATTAAGCCTCACCCATACCTGCCCTGATCTAAATAGTAATGAAGTTTTCATTCGTTGGCAGACCTAGGGGAGGAGCCTAATTGCAAAATCTATATTTTATTACAAAAATTTACCATTTTAACGTGTTTTAAGTTTTTAAGAAAAAAAAAGTCATAATTGAGATGGGGTGGGTGGGCGGGGTTTATATTTTGCCTTTTTTTCTCCGCTCCATCATTGCAAAATCCATATTTCCTTGTAAAAATGCGCCATTTTAACCATGTTTTGAGTTTCTTGTTGTGAAAAGATGGCTATGTATATTAAGAAAAAGAACGGGAAATATAAACCCCGCCCACCCGCCCTATCTCAATTCTGATGATCTGAAATTACTATTTGAAATATGTAATAGTGTTATACAAAGAAAACTAAATACATTAATTAAATAATAAAACCTAAAGAGAAGCCCCGCCCATCCGTCTCGATCTTAATGGGGATGAATTTTTCATTCGTTGTCAGAACGAGGGGCGGAGCCTAATTGCAAAATCGATACTTTCCTACAAAAATTTACCATTTTAAACTTGTTTTATTTTTCTTGTTGTGAAAAGAAGATTACACATATGAAGAAAAAATTGGTCAAAAGTTGTTTCGACAGAATTTCCCTCGCTCTGATGTATGATGAAACAGGATTTTCGAGTTGAGTTTTTTCTTTACACAGTTTTCAACATTTATGCAAGGACACGTATTTCAACGTGGATTGGTGTAAATATAATACTAAAAATAACATTATTGTTTCCCAAAAATGTGTGGGAAAATAAAGTGAACTTAATTTTTTTTCAGCCACCTGTTTAAACAATGTTTAATGAATGCAGTGTTAAATCACAAGTAAAAACTCATCATATTTTGCACATTTTGGGTAGAATTTATTAGGCAAAATTTTTATATGACGTCATCAATTTTTGGGGGAATGAACAGATATATTTTGATTAACAATTTACCATGCTTACAATAAATTTAAAATGTCTGCAAGATTTCAAACTAGTCAGATTTATAATTCTTGACTTATTCAATAAAATAAATTAACTGATTCACTTTAAGGAAATCCGAAAAATATGAATGGAATAATAAATTACAAGTATAGACTCATATTCTGGATATTTTTTGGAGAAGATACGCAAATATAATCTAGACGTTTCGGGTAAAAACTCAACACGGTCAAAAAACTCTTTAAAGCGACTAAATCCCGCAAAAACGTCCAAAAACAAGAAGAAATCTAATTTTTTGAAAACATAATTCCCTTTAGAAAAGCTCGGGGTCACAAGAATGTTTCGCTTGCAAAAAAGCTAACAATAATTATAGTTGCCAAAATTACTTTGCGGTTTCTAGTCAGGAAGTCTGCAATAAAATCGATAAAATTAAGAGTCCTAGTCACAGTCGACAAATTTCTTCACTTAATGAGCAAGAACGGGTAGTTATATCCGACAGAGAAATTGGATAAGTGTTTGCCAGTTATTTCAAACCCACTCAGACACATTCATATGAAGAAAGCTCATTATGATTATTTAAGTTTGGTTTGGAACAAGCTCAGGTCATATCCTTGTAATTTTTCTTCAGCATTTTACCCCCGAGGTAAAATATCCTCGTGAAATTTGTTTATTTAATTTTATTTGAATAGCCTCGTTTCTCAGAGAATGGCCAAAGGCAAAATTTATATGTGATGTAAAATCAAATACAGATCGTTCAAACTCGGTTTCCTCCAGGATAATATCTTTAACTTGTAACCTTGTGTGATCTTATTTGTTTAAAGTTTAAGTCAAATTTCATTTTGAATTAGTTGCGTCTAAATACTTCTAATAAATCATTCTACCAAATAAACAAGTGCTATGGTGGATACTTTGTTTTAATTAAAATTGGTACAAATAAACAGATTAGTTTCCGTTTCCACTATCCTTTTTTAACCAGTGAGCTTTGAGTCATTCTCGAAGCTCTGATACATTTTTCCATTACCTATACTGTTTATACTTTTTGCAGCTGTAGTGGAGTCGTTTAGAATGATTGATTGAAATGGCGCTGAAAAGAAGACTAAAAAAACCACGTATAGTTTATTTAAATATAAACATACTTACATTTATATGAGGACGGGATTATCTTGATTAACTATAGTCTTTTGGAAGCATTCCACTTACACCACATAATAATTACTGCCGTTATAAAGTCATACTGGTGGCAATTTGCCAGTTTCCAAGTTCCTTCTCACTACAGTGACTAAAGTACGTGGAATGTGATCGAAGTAATGAATAGAAGCTCCAAAGTTCGAAAGAGCTACTCCCAACTGTAAAACCCAGATTTTTTTGTTTTTTTCCCAAACTAGTATAATTTGAGAAGTCAAATTGATCTGCAACATGAACTTAATTTTTGATGGATTGGTGTAAAGGTGATGCCAACAATACGTTCGTCCTAGGGACTGTTACCTCAAACAAGTTATTACTTCTTAACCTTCCAATCGACGTACGAAACCTCAAGAGGATCAGCAAGTCAACAATCTATTTGAAATCGTAATATTTTAACTAGCAATAAAATTGAATCAAGTTTTCTTCTGCACTCAAGACTGTGCAAACTAAATCTTTCCAACATGATGTCCTCCGGGAATCCTCGTTCAGGGTATGCACCGTCAGCTTTGAAGATCATATACTTCAAGAATCTCCTCTGTACTCTCTCTAGTCACATGGATTTTATAAATGAGATTCCATATTACTGGAGCATATTCCAACCACGATCTAGCGACTGAACCATAAAGCATTTTTATTACAGACAAGTGTTCGATTTCTTTAGAATTCCGGATTACGATACCCACTGATTTAGATTTAGCTGACAGGATGATTGTGTTAAATTATCACTCCATAACTTTTGAATGGATCAAGAGAGAGCACTCCGATTTTTACTGTTCGATTTCTTCAAGTTTTGTAGTTCTACTTGCTAGTTTTCTGGGCAAAATCCTTGCCCGTTTAGAATCTACGCACGCATTTATCGGACGGTGTCATTTTCTGGAGACTCAAATACTAAAAAATTAAGAAAAAGTGAGAGGTCCTTCTATAATATGTTAGGCCCAGAATCTTCTTAAGAAGTTCGAATTAGGGACAGGAGGAATTTTCAGATAAATTGAGGTATATTTGTTCAACCGAGAAAGCTTGATATGGCTTAATTTTGAAAATTTTGACCGAAATGACTTCGGAAAATTGCTCAAAAATAAATGTGTTTCAATTTGCTTGAAATTAAGTTTCTAAACTAATTTTGCCCAGATGAGTGTGTTTTGGAGTCGGTTGTTGAAAATGTTCACTATTTTAAACGAAATCCTCTTTTAACCAAAACTCAAAAAACAAATTATGAGTTTGAAGGTCCATAACTTTTGAATGGATCAAGAGAGAGTACTCACATTTTTACTATTCGATTTGTTGAAGTTTTCTAGTTCTACTTGCTAGTTTTGTGGGCAAAATCCTTGCCCGTTTAGAATCTACGTACGTATATATCGGACGGTGCCATTTTTGGGAGACTCAAAGATTAAAAAATAAAAAAAAAATCAGAGGCCTTTCTACATTTTTTTGGCCCCAGATTCTTATTAAGAAGTTCGAATTACGAACAGGAGTAATCTTCAGACAAATCGAGATATATTTGTTAAATCGAGATAGCTTGATATGGCTTAATTTTGAAAATTTTGACCGAAATGACTTCGGAAAATTGCTCAAAAATAAATGTGTTTCAATTTGCTTGAAATTAAGTTTCTAAACTAACTATGCCCAGATGAGTGTGTTTTGAAATCTGTTGTTGAAAATTTTCACTATTTTAAACGAAATCCTCTTTTAACCAAAACTCAAAAAACAAATTATGAGTTTGAAGGTCCATAACTTTTGAATGGATAAAGAGAGAGTACTCACATTTTTACTATTCGATTTCTTGAAGTTTTCTAGTTCTACTTGCTAGGTTCTTGGACAAAATCTTTGCCCATTTAGAATCTACGTACGTATTTATCGGACGGTGTCATTTTTGGGAGACTCAAACATTAAAAAATAAAAAAAAATCAGAGCCCCTTTTACAATTTTTTTTGGCCCCAGATTCTTATTAAGAAGTTCGAATTAGGGACAGGAGTAATCTTCAGACAAATCGAGATATATTTGTTAAATCGAGATAGCTTGATATGGCTTTATTTTGAAAATTTTGACCGAAATGACTTCGGAAAATTGCTCAAAAATAAATGTGTTTCAATTTGCTTGAAATTAAGTTTCTAAACTAATTTTGCCCAGATGAGTGTGTTTTGGAATCGGTTGTTGAAAATTTTCACTATTCTGAACGATATCATTTTTTAACCAAAACTCAAAAAACAAATTATGAGTTTGACGGTCCATGACTTTTAAATGGACCAAGAGAGAGTACTCAAATTTTTACTATTCGATTTCTTGAAGTTTCCTAGTTCTACTTGCTAAGTTTTTGGGCAAAATGCTTGCCCGTTTAGAATCTACGTACACATTTATCGAACAGCGTCATTTTCGGGAGGCTCAAGTACTAAAAAATTAAAAATAAATTCAGAGGCCTTTCGACAATTTTTTTGGCCCCAGATTCTTATTAAGAAGTTCGAATTAGGGACAGGAGTAATTTTCAGACAAATCGAGGTATATTTGTTTAATCGAGATAGCTTGATATGGCCTAAATTTGAAAATTTTAATTTAGTTTATAAATTAACTTTACCTAGCTGAATGTGTTTTTAGCATCGGTTGTTTTCGCTTTTTTAAACTAAATCTTTCTTTAACCAAAACTAAAATAAACAAATTCTGGGTTTGACGGTCTATAATTTTTGAATGAAAAAAGAGAACATATTCCGATTATTACCATTTGATGTATTGTAGTTTTCCAGTTCAATTTGCTCAGACTCAAATATTAAAAAATTAAAAAAAAAATCAGAGGCCCTTCTACAATTTTTTAGCCCCAAATTCTTACTCAAGTGGTTCAAATTAGGGATAGGAGTGAGTAATTTTCAGACAAATCGAGGTATAATTATTTAGCCGAGATAGCTTGACTGGTCTAAATTTGAAAATTTTGACCGAAGTAGCTCCAGAAAAATTGTTTAAAAAGTAAAGATGGTTCATTCCATCTGAAATAAAGTTTGTAGACTAATTTTGCCCCGCTGAGTGCGTTTTTGGCATCGGTTGCGGAAAATTTTCACAATTTTACACGAAAGTCTCCTTTAATCAAAACTCAAAAAATCAAAATTGTGAGTTTCACGGTCCATAACTTTTGAACGGACAAAGAGAAAGTACAATATAACCTCAATAATCCGAATTAATTGCGAAAAAGATGTGCGATTTGTTCGGATTAGCGAATTTCCCCAAAACGGGGATTGAATAGATTGCTAAAAACGAACTTCAAGAAATAAACCTTAATTTTATTAAACAGAAATAAAGTTTTCTTAAGCAACAATAGATAATAGATGGATTATAAGAAATATTACTCCGCGACCCTAAATACGCTATATTTTTGGAATCAGCAGAATTTTTGGAAAATTTTTAGACGACTTTTTCAAAAATGAAATATTCCACTATGTATACCCTCCTTATGCAAAGGACTTGATTTTACTTTTTAAATTTGGAATTTGAAAACGTACAGCTAAAATTTATGCGAAGTTTACGGTAGGCGTTCTTATCAGTTGGGACCGGAGTTAAGGCCCGGGATTAAGGCACTCCAGGTACCAGCGTAACGAGATATAACCTTGGACCGGAGTTGATCGCCGCTTCAAACATTTTCCTAATGTTTATGGTGTAGCTGTTACTAGCATTGTTTTCAAAGTTCAACATATTTTTTTCGTATTTAAAGCTTTTTTTGGATCCAGTCAATTAAAATATTGTACTAGACTTATTTTGTTGAATCAATATTAACCCAAAATCATTGCTGTTAAAGTAAAACTTTAGACGTTACTACGCTCAAAAAACCCAGTGCCACCCTTGTGGCGGCACGAACTAATCCTAACTACATAAAACACAAACCGCAACAACAGTTACACTTTTTATCATGACCCAATTTCGCACTGAGTGAATTTTAATGTTGCCTTAACTCTCTTTATTTTCAGTTTAAAATGCCATTTATCGATCCTAGCTCCAACTCCAAAGAATACATTAGGAGCAGAACTTTTTTAACAAAATTTGACTCAACTCGAAACACCCCTGTATTAGATCTGCAATATTAAATAGCATTTCTTGATACGCGTAACCTCTAAACGAAAGCAACTCAAGCTGAAAGAGTAGCGCTCAAACCCTGAATAAAATATAACGGAAACACAGAAAAGCTCGAGGGGATCGGGCGAAATAACTTTTATTACGTTAAGCCTAAAAGCAAGCCAAAATATGTAATCTCGAGAGATGGGAGCAGATAAAAGTGGAAAAGGGTGATTGAGCGAACGTTGATCGACGTACTAATATCAAGGGTGAAGAGTTTTGTTCAAGTAAGTATGGTGTTCTACTAGTCGAAGTATTGTGATGTTTATGCCCTTGGATGAAAAAAAAAGGTTTTAACACAGGACCGAAAAAAAAAGACATAGTTATTGTGAAAGAAGTTTAGGACGCCATCTACCCTTGAGTAGCAACTACCAAGCGTGAAACATTGTAGGTTAAAGGCACCACTGAAACCACTGAAAGAAGGCGAATTAATAAAGTTCGAATGGCATGCGAAAACAGAATGTAGCGTTGTTTTGGCACGGTGAATAATAACTTGATTTTACTACCGCTCTATTAAAAAAGCAATAAAATCGAAAATGTCATAAAACGTCTCTTTTTAACCCCGTGCACATAAATTTTTTTCTCAATAATGTGCGACTTATTTTGAGACAATGCTCTGAATCATTTATTCCTGAAAGCCAAGTGATTGAAATTTATTTCTTGGCAATCGTCGATCTACAATGAGCTGGTCACAATAACGATAAGTGACATCATGTTGTTGATCTCCCCCCGTTGACGTCACAATGATTCAGATGATTGAAAAAGCGACAAAATAGTTCTAAGCGAAAGCACACCTGCACTACTGTGAATCATTTATTTAAAACTACCGCTCCTTTTTGCATAATTCGGAGGATCACGTCGACAAATGAAGAAAAATGGCAATTGTTGAGTTGTTTATTGTATTTCCATCGATATAACACTATACAATATGCCCGAACGTATTATTAAGCTGAGCTACTACACAACCTCGAGTTGTTGTCTCCAAAAAAACACACATAGTGGATATGCAAGTCAACACTGAGCGAACCTTACAAATAAGTCTGATATGATATATGAACGCGAACAGACTCTTATTAATGCTTCAACTCACGATAATGTAACGATAATGGTTTGAAAACATCGTAGCCAGCTACTGATATTATCAAAAAATTTGAAGGCTTATTAACAAACGTGGTACAGGAGACAACGTACTACTTAATCTAGACTACAGATCATGTAAAATCTAATTATTACAATGTAAGTCATACTCTTGAGGCTTATCTGGTGGATCGGTCCAGTGTGCGCAACCTCACCGTTCCCGATCGCAAAAGATAAACCCGAGAATCGTCTGCTATAAGCTAAAAATTCTACAAAGGCACGACGGGTTTTCTCGAAGAAGCTGGGACGCTGCGCACTTGGGGTTTCGGTTTCTGTGCGTTTGTAGAATTTTCGGGCTATGGCGAGTGCAACAATCCTCCGAAACGTTATTATAAACATTCGTTGCTCTAACAATCGATGAACAACCCACATTCTAACAATAAGTTGACGAAACGGTTACAGAGAGGAGTGCTGGAGCGGGATTACAATAATATTGTCATTTTACATTTGGTAAAAGTACTACAGAGAAGGGAAAGAGGATGTGTTCAATTAGCCCCTTAAGTATCTCACTCTATCCCATAACAAAACGTCTAGTAACGATTACACTGAGTAACTTATACATCCAATTTAACAACTAGGCTAAACATAACAAAAGGTACTTCCCACGAGTACCTGGCCCTAGGCAGTGGAGTAACACACCTTTTATGCAGGTATATTGCTTTGGCCTGTCTGGTTTTGTGATTCAAAAGCAAACAGTCGTTCTTTTTTAATTAACGAGGTTACATGTCGCCGAAGATGCCGGCGAATGTCTTTCTTAAGTTCTTCATTGTGTCTTCGGTGTCTTCGGTCGATGCTTGTTGTTGACTGCCTTGGCGCTGGAACGGTCGAGGTGGAGGATCTGGAAGACGGCCAGTGCTGGGTCCGCTGCTACTAACCGTGCTGGTCTGGGACGCTGAAGCAACCACATATTACACATTTACATATATGTACACAGTTTTTGTTTTAGTACTTGCACTCAACTCCTACTAAAAATAGACTTTGAAAAGTTGCAACCACATTCTTAATCAAAAATAAAGCGGAATATATTATGAAAATTTAACATATATAACATAAATATTTACAAGGCAATGTACTTATAATTCAGGGCACGTAGACCTACCTACATGTGATAAATGTCAGAACAAAATCTACAAAGCAAAAGTAAATATGGTGCTATCGAAAATGATCTTGATTAAAGTCACCTTTGCTTGAAATACTATTTGGTTATTTGTACATAAGACTGTTGACAGTTATAATTGGATTTGAAATAAAACAATCAACTAGTCACAACTCGTGGGTGAATTTTAAGGTGAGGCACTTTATAATAAATGAAGGTACACACACCGGATGTTCGAGAAACTTAGCTCACCCCCTATTTCCGCATTTGGTATTCAATTAGGCTGAAACTCAGTTTATGTAATATATCAAAGTGTTAGAGACGGTTGAGCTGGCAGCCAAGAGTCTGTCTTACTGCGTTCTAATTTTTTGACAGGGTTATTTTTATATATTTGGATTCAGAAAAATTGGAATGTCTTGGTGTAGTTTAATTTTGGAGTACTGTGTCGCAAAAAATAAAGATTCTTTCAAATATTGTGAATTTCTCATTGTAGTCTCTTAAAAAAAAATTAAAAATACGTTAGAACTAATAAAAATATATAAATAAATTTTACGAGGTTACAGCATTCGAAAATTAATAGAAATTTTGAACAAAAACAATTTTGGTCCCAAGAACTACTTTTAATACAAATGTAGGTCATTGCATTAAAAACATTATCCACAGTTATTTAGAGTTTACAGTTTCCTTTATAAAGCACAAAATTTAATGCTGTATTTCTTTTAACAATTTATATATACAGGGTGAGTCACTAAGTTCACGGTCCCTGATATATCACCAATTATTAAAAATAGAAAAAAAAGTCATAGGTTGAAGCTGTACGATCAGAAGTTCAGATGCCCTAAAATATTTTTACATATTCTCATTAGCATCTTCGTAGGCTTTATAATCGCAGTTTCTTTTTAAAATTCGGATGCGACGTTGCCACGTTATTCTAGTTTTCTTGAATTTTTTTAGCAATGAAAAGTTGTGGTCTCAATAAAATCACATTTTAATATACAGTGTGTTTATAAAAAATAATAAAACGTACAAATTTCGAACATTGATTTTTCAGTTTTTTCAGTCTTTTTCAAATAGGATATCCTGCATTTTATTACAGAATCTTATTCTATTTTCTGTCCTCCTTCTTTCACTATGTTGATGTGTCTCTTAAAAAAGGAAAAATCGATCAATAATGAACAACTTAAAATATAGAAATGGTTAACAAAAATCAGAAACAGAAAAAATGGAAAAAACTGAAATATCATATATCTTTTATAAACGCTCTATATTAAAACGTAGCTTTATTTAAGTGTATCTTTATTTATCTCTCCGTAAAAAAAAATTACAGAGGTTAATTAATCCTACTGCGATTTTTTTTGTGAAGCCTTACACTGCTAAGAAAATTCAAGATAATAAAAATAAAGTGTGATTTGATTAAAAAACTTAAGAAGAGGTAAATCAGTTTCACATTGAAATATAGGGTATTTCATTTCAAACGTTTAAGTTGTGTGTTACACCTTAAAAACAGAACACTCTGTATAGTTGAAAATAAAGTTATTATATAACTCTCAAATAACCGTACAACTTCAGTTTGTTTAGTGAGTCACCCTGTATATTAAAATTAAAACATAGTACCGTGGACAAAATTGACAATTCACTTTTTATTTATTCAACAAAATTAATAATTTTTTAAGAATACTCTATAAACAATTGTAAAAAATAATCTACAGATCCTACTCTATGTTCTGTAATCATTAAATCAATGTTATCGTGTGATTTTTTTAAATTTCTGTGCTAGTTGTCCATGACGCGTACGTAATTAGTGCAATTAAAACGGTTGATGGCGTCATGGCCAACTAGAACAGAAATTTAAAAAATCACTTGATAATTTCCGGCCATTATTAAAAACAATCGTTTCATAATTTCTGAAACAACCTGTAAAATTTACTGTCACTAATTTTGTTTTTTACGGTCATCCAGATAATCATGGCTACAGATTTCAAGCTATATTTACCTACAAAATTTTGAAATAACGTTTTCCTTTTTTGAAAGGGATGATTAATAATCTTAAAACGTGTGCAATTTTTACATTTTTTTCCAAAAACTTACATATAAGATTCAATTAGATTAATAAAACACAGAATATTTTTTGCACATTTTAGATAGGTTTTATCTTAGAGGCCAAAGTCAGTCTTATCTTAGCAGGCACTAGCCCCGCCCACCCACCCTCTGTATTCTTAGAGTGTAGCTCATTTGCCAAATTTAATCTTATCTTAGCAGGCACTAGTCCCGCCCACCCACCCTCTCTATTCTTAGAGTGTATCTCATTTGCCAAAGTTAATCTTATCTTAGCAGGTACTAGCCCCGCCCACCCACCCTCTCTATTCTTAGAGGGTATCTCGTTTGCCAAAATCGATTTCGTTCTAGCTGCTACTAGCCCCGCCCACCCACCCTCTGCTTCTTAGAGGATATGTCATTTGCCAAAATCAATTTTATCTTAACAGGTACTAACCCCGCCCACCCGCCCTCTCTTCTCTTTACAATATTTGTGATGACGTCATCAAATTTTAGCGTTCTTAAAATTTGAAGATCTAAAATTTTTGCAATAGTATGGGAAATTATCTTAAAAAATTGGTGAAAAAAAATTCTGAATCACATTTTTTAAGATATTAAACTTCAAATTTGAAGACTTACCTAATTTCGTAATTCTGATATGTTTTAATGTGAATTTAATTGTCAGTCTACAATGACATCTGTCTTAGTAATTATACCGGGTGTACTTTGTTAATTAACTTTTCATTTCTTGAATCAATTTCATTGTTTTTATTTCTTTGTTTGTTTGTGTGACATTTTGTAGATTAATTTATTATAAATGTTTTTTTTTAACTGAAATTTAAGACTTCAGTTGAACTGACGTCATCCACTTTTTAGTGGGGATTTTGATTGAACAATACTATACACTATACCGAGTGTCTGGAAAATGGCGGATTAACTCTTCAGTACGTTATATACGGGGGTTACAGGAGTCCCAAAATAATAATAAAAATAAAATTGGCAACACTGCACCTTTTTTAGGACAATAACCATGACAACCAGTAGTCATTATTCGTTGTGCATGATTATCAATAAAACGAGCTGTTATTTTTCATTAATAAATAAACAAAAAATCATTTAATAAGAAATTTATAAATTTTGTATACCTATACAAAAACAAAACCAACATAAGAAAAATCCATTAAAGCATAACCAACTAAATACTAGAGAAGATGTTCAAAATTCCTGTATATAAGTAAGCTCGTAATGTTTCCAAATTTTTATCATTTTTTGTAAAAGTTAGCTTGCTAAGATAAACCTGATTTTGGCAATGACGTACCCTCTAAGAAAAGAGAGGGTGGGTGGGCGGGGCTAGTAGCTGCCAAGATAAGATTGATTTTGGCAAATGAGATACACCCTAAGAGAAGAGAGGGCGGGTGGGCGGGGCTAGTACCTGTTAAGATAAAACTGATTTTGGCAAATGACATACCCTCTAAGAGAAGAGAGGGTGGGTAAGACTGACTTTGGTAAATGAGATCCCTCTAAGAAAATAAAGGGCGGGTGGGGGGGGTAAGTACCTGTTAAGATAAAACTGATTTTGGCAAATGAGGTACCCTCTAAGAAAAAGAGGGCGGGTGGGCGGGGCTAGTACCTGCTAAGATAAGACTGATTTCAGTAAATGACGTATCTTCAAAGAAATTTCATTAAATTATTATAAGAAACGACACTAGAGGCTACAAAGCACTTTCAAATTCATTCCAAACAGCAATAGCTAGAACCCCAGAAGGTTTTAAATTAAAAAAAAAATGGGGGTCTCAAAATTAACTAAAAAAACAGGTCAGCTTAGAATTTTCCAAAAACAAAGTCTCCCAAAATTGTTCTAAATAATCTACAAAAAAAATCTCCATGGGCTCCCAAAATAATACAGCATGGGTACCCAAGAGTCTCCCGAATTAAAAAAAACCCTGCGACACTCGAGACTTTTTCATATTCATAAAAAATAAAACACTAAAAGCTCAAAAGATTTTTTTCCGGTTCATCCAGCAACAAAACTTCAGATTCCTTTAAATTTATCCGAAAATAAAATATCAGGGGTCTAAAATTAATTGCGAACATTTTAAACGTAGGGTTTTGAAAACTTTGACAATTTTTGGTACGTCAAACATTTTTAGTTGCTTTTTTTTAATATTTTTCCCAGACTCACAAATTGTTATGAGCGTAGCGGAGGGTTAATCCGCTATTTTCCAGGCACTCGGTATAGTGGGGCATCTGGATCACATTTGACTTAGGCCTGAAATCCATTTAATTAGACATCCAGTTTAAAAAGAAATCAGAATTACGAACTAATTTCATCATTCTTCTTTCTAAATCACCCGATATAATTTATACATCGAAAATAGTAAGCAATATAAGTTTCATATTTACAAAATTTACAAAATTTCGCATGGATAATCGACCACTTCTAGAATTTACCAAATTAACGCCCAAATCAGTCACCATATTTTGTCTTGGTGTGTAAAACAACTTTATGATTACAATAATTACGATGAATTTATCTTACAAAGCCGCTGAAGTTATCTGCTGTCGGCATCACGTTGGCGTTACGGAAATTAATGCACTGCAGTACTAAAAATTTTAAAAGTCAATACTAATTTCAGGGTAATCACTCCGATATCAGGTTGCTCTTTTTCAACGTAATATCTGAAACGTGGGCACTAAAAAGGAGCAAATGTCAACATTCTAGGTGTGGCGGGCTTAGATTTCACTCAATCGAAGCCTCCTAAATCAAACATGAACTAAAAATATCAGTCTATTTCAAAACCTAAACTTTTTTTTGAGTACCACAAGCAAAGACGACGTAATTGTCACGATCAGAACGGTTCGTGTGTAAACTAACGTTCAAAATGTGACCAAATTTAGATGAGATCGTGATCGAATATATAAAGACAAATATAATTAACAATAAGTGTGATTTCACATATCCCCCTACCTTGACTGTCCCTCCTTCCTACACTCCCCAACGGCGGATGTTCCGAAGCACTCGGAGGCGGCGTCTCCGAGTGCGTCAGACTCGTCAAGCTCCCTAAAATCCCCCTCGGTCCAACCGGTGGCGGCACCGGCTCTTCGCTCGGGGGAGTTCTCGGTCTACAAATCGCTTGCATTCTCGCCACCACCAAATCGGCAATATGTCTTCTATCTTCCTCCTGGGAATCCCCGAGCAGAGTCAACGCGCTATCGTTAACTTCAATAATGAACTCTCTCCCGTCTTTCCCGACCACCACCTCCAAGGCGCAGATGTCTAGACCTCCGAAGAGATCAGAGACCTCGTCGATCCAAGTGCGGTACCTGTCACATTTACACAACTTCATGTGTTTGTACGAATGCTGGCGGAAGAACTCTTTGGAGCAAAGTTTTGAACGTTTACAAACAACATTAACCAACAGTACCTTTCCGGCATGGAAATCTGCTCCAGCATGGCCGACCCGGTGTTGGTCTTCCAGCATCCAGAGATGGACTTGCGCATGAAGGCTTTGTAGTTGGTGCCGACCTTCTGAACGTGGATGTCGTATTTGGAGTCTATGTAAGGTTCGACGGTGCAGTAAGTGTCGGCGACGGCCACCACGCTTGCCATGTCTTGGAAATCGTTGATGTTGTCCACTTTCACCTTACCCAGACCTCCGTGGGCGTGGCCGATTTTTAGCACTACTGGAAAGCGTGGAGCGGTTATCTGGAAACGAAAGGCGGGATGAGATTAGCGATGGCGCGAACACGATTGTTGTGGAATTTCTTTACGAGTTTTTCTTTAATTAAGGTTTAAATTGGTTAAGTAATCTGGGATGGATTCCGACGAAGCAATTAATTTTTTAGTTGGAGAAATTATGTCCCGCTTTGATCTCTGGAAGAGTTAACACGGTTTAATTGAAAATCGTTCCTCGTTGTTTATTGCGGCACAAGGGCGTGCGGTCCGTGGGAGCAAGGGAGGCGGTGTGTTATCGATGCTTAACACGAAACAGGAATTTTTTAATTAATTCCATAATGTGTTCGTGTCTCCGCTGTCCTAAGTGAACGATAAATGTTTATGTTATGGGTATTATCGCACGCAAAACTATTGTCGGTACCCAGAAGCTAGGGGTCTTAGACTGCTCCACCTCCACACTGTGAGTTTCCATAATCCCCAAATACTTTGATAGAATAAAGTGGACAATGATCAAAATTTCCTGGTTTGATTACAGAAACTTTTGAATTCGAAACGAAAGCTGTTTTCAACTTTATTTAAAAATATTAGGCTGCGTTTTTTCTTTCCATCCAAAAATGTGATGACGTCATCGTAAAATTTTTAAATGTGGGAAATGGCGTAATATCTGTTATACAGAAAAATAGATATATCCATTGTTTTGTACAGGGTGATTCACGAATAGTGTCCGTTTTAAAAATTGTGTTTATGCAACCCAAAATACTTGTTCACGGATTACTTATTAAATTATTCACTCGAATATTTTTTTATTATTGGAGTTATCTAATTTTGAGAAATGTCGTATCATAATTATTTGTTCTTCTGGATACTGGGAAAATGAACTAATAGAATTTTGGCTATAAAACAAGTAAAGCACTAATCGTAATTTTTTTGTTGTACTAATTGTTATAAGATTTATTTCTTATTTCAGAAGAGACAAATGAGAGAACGGGTGGGTGGGCGGGGCTAAGATTAGCTTTTTCTACAGAGTCTTATAAGCAAACAGTCGCCCCGCCCACCCATTATTTTCTTATTAGAGGGTATATCATTTACTAAAAACAATCTTATCTTAGCAAGTATTAGCAACACCCACCCGCCCTCTTCTTATTCTAACGACAAATTTTGTTCCTCTACAGTATGAGTTACACCTTTCATTCAGAGCCGATAAAATTAATCACTGAAATAGAGGCGGGTGGGTGGGCGGGGTTAATTATTTCAACCGAGAAGGTTAGACATTCTATAAAAAAGACATTTGGCGCCCTCGAGAAGGTTTTAGACAATTATAAAAAACAGTTGGGACCCCCGGGAAGGTTTCACATAAAAAAAGACATTTGGGGTTCCGAGAAGATTTCACATTTTTGAAAAAAGACTTTTGGCGCCCCTGACAATGATGTACGTTGTAAAAAAAATTTGGCGCCCCGGAGAAGGTTTTACATTTTTAAAAAAGGCAGTCGGGACCCCCGAGAAGGTTTTACATTAAAAAAAAAACAGTTAGGACCCCCGAGAAGGTTTCACATTGCAAAAAAAAATATTTGACACCCCCGAGAAGTTTTTACATTTTTGAAAAGGGTAGTTGGGAACCCCGAGACGGTTTCACATTTTTAAAAAAGGCAGTTGGGACCCCCGAGAAGGTTTTACATTTTAAAAAACAACAGTTGGGACCCCCGAGAAGGTTTTACATTTTAAAAAACAACAGTTGGGACCCCCGAGAAGGTTTCAGATTAAAAAAAGACATTTGGAGCCCCCCAGAAGGTTTTACAATAAAAAAAAAACAGTTACGAGCCCCGAGAAGGTTTCACATTCTAAAAAAAAAACATTTGGCACCCCTGAGAAGTTTTACATTTTTAAAAAAGACTGTTGGGACCCCTGAGAAAATTTTACATTTTTAAAAAAGACGGTTTGGACTCCCGAGACGGTTTCACATTCTCAAAAAAATTGGTCTAAAGTTGTTTCGACTGAACTTCCCTCGCTGCTGAAGTACAATGAAACATCCATATTTTCGAGTGTAGTTTTTTATTTACACAATTTTCCGATGACGTCATCAACATTTGTGCAACGACATGTTTATCAACTTGGATTGGTAAAGTGTAATACGAATAATAACAGTATTGTATTCCTAAAATTTTCTCGGAAAATGGAGTGAGCCGTTCCTGATTTAATCAATAAAATAAATTGATTCATTCATTAATTTTTTTTTAGCCACCTGTTTAAGCAAATCTAAAAAATATTAATGTAATGACAATCCACAAGTAAAAACTAGACTAAAGAGGTTGGGAAGTTTTGAATGGGGTAAAGAAGGGGACGAGGAGGGGGAATTTACCTGGATAGGTAAAAGAGGGGAATCGGTAATAGACTACGTAATAGTAAACGGATTAGCAGAAGAAGAGGTAGAAACATTCAAGATAGGAGAAAGAGTGGACTCCGATCACATGCCACTAGAAGTAAATGTGAGGGGCATAAGTAGAGGGAGCGGATGCTTAAGGAATGAAGTAGGAAAAGAGAAAAAGATATGGGTTTGGAATGAAAAAGGAATTGAGCATTATAAAAAAAAAATGTTGGAAGTGGAATTTAAAGAAAAAGGAACTGAAAAAAAAATGGAAGAATTAAAAAGAGAAATTGAAAAAGCAGCCATAAGAAAAGAAATTGTAACGAGAAATTTAGAAAAGAGAAACAAATGGTGGGATAGCAGATGCAGAGATTTAAAAACAGAAGCAATGAAATGTTTACGAAGGTGGAAAAAGGGGAACGGTATAAAAGAAGAGTACTGGCAAGCAAAAAATAATTATAGAAAACGATGCAAAGAAAAGAAAGAAGATATACAGCAAAAAGAGGAAGAAAAAATTAAAGCCATAAGAACTGAGCAAGGGGCATGGCAGTGTATAAATAAACAACGGAAGAACAAAATCACGATTAGTGAAAACATACCTGTAATACAGTGGAGGAAACATTTTATGGAACTAGTGAATGGAAAGGAAGAGAAAATGGTAGTGCAAGATAGTAAAACCGGGATTGGTGGTAGAGAAAGGGAGGTTGAGATTCGAGTAGAGGAAGTAGGAAAACAAGTAGGAAGACTGAAAAGAGGAAAAGCACCGGGGAGTGATGGGTTGGTAAACGAAGTGTGGATATTTGGGACGGATGGGATGATTGAAAGATTGAGCGAGTTAATGAATGATGTGTGGACGGGTAAAGGTTTTCCCAGTGAATGGAGAGTAGGGCAAATATGCCCAATTCATAAAAAGGGTAATAAAGAAAAAGTAGAGAATTATCGGGGAATAACTCTCCTAAATACGGCATATAAACTGTACGCAATGGTGTTAAATGAAAGGTTGGTGACAGAGATGAACGAAAAGAGTATATTACCGGAAAGTCAAGCGGGATTTAGAAGAGGTAGAGGGGCTATGCACAATGTATATATCCTGCATCATCTAATAGAAAAAGAGTTACTAAAGGAAGGAGGTCGGGTATATGCACTGTTTGTAGACCTAAAAGCCGCTTTTGATACGGTGGACAGAGAATGTTTGGGGGAATGCATGGAGAGAAGAGGACTGAGTGAAAGGTTAATTGTAGCAGCAAGAGAGATTTATAGAGAGACAGTGACTAGTGTGAGACTGGGAGGAATAGAAAGTGAAATGTTTTGGACGACGAAGGGATTGAGACAGGGATGCCCATTAAGTCCCAGTCTGTTTGCTTGTTACATAAGCGATATCGAGGAAATGTTTAGACGAGTACAAGCGGGAAGAATTGTGGTGGGAAGAGAAAAGGTATGGTGTTTGGCATTTGCAGATGATTTGGTAATATTGGCGAAGGATGAATGTGGAATGAATGAGATGAAAATAATCTGCAAAGATACTTTAAAAGAAAGAAACTGGAGGTGAATGTAGAAAAAACAAAAAGGATGGTGTTTAGAAAAAAAGGGAGAAAAGGGGAGGAAAAAGTATGGCGTTGGGAAGATCGAATCATAGACACACTAAAGGAGTTTAAATATTTAGGATTTAAGTTTACAACAACTAACACGGTAAAAGCACACATAAGAGAAAGAAGGGTCAAAGCAATGCATATAATGGGAATGGTGTGGAGTATAGGTGAGAGAATATTTGGACATGACGTAAGAAGAAGGATGAAAATGTTTGATAGTTTAGTTAGGAGTGTATTAATGTATGGAGTGGAGATATGGGGATGGAAGGAATATGCAGAGATGGAAGCAGTACAAGAAAAATATTTGAGGCGGATGTTAGGGCTACCGAAAGAGACGCCAGGCTATATAGTAAGAGAAGAATGTAAACGAGAGAAATTAAAAGTATACACTGGGAAAAGAGCTATAAAGTATGATGAAAGATTGAAAGAAAAAGAGGAATGTAGGATATTGTATGAAGGCTGGAAGGAAAAAAAAAGGAAGCAGGGAAAGAACATCACAAGGGTAGACAAGGATATTATGAAAGACTAGGATACGCATGGATGGAAATAGAGAGAAAGAGAGAAATGGGGGTGAGTATGAGAGAAGAGTTGTGTATGCGTGACAGAGACATAGATAAACAAGAGAGAAGAACGAGTATAAGTAAATCTAGGTACAATGCAGACTATAGAAAAATAATAACAGAAACGCGCGCGAAAGAAAAAATAATAATTGCGAGATTTAGGTGTGGAAATGAAGAAAGAAATAATAAGTTTTGGGTAAGCGAAGGTGAGAGAATGGGTAGGATTTGTGGAGAAGGGCGAGAGACGATAGAGCACATGCTGCATGACTGTGAGGAGAGCAAAGAAAGAGAGGAGAGTGTGACAGAGATATTGAATGAAGACGGAAGAGGGGTGAAATGGATGAAAGAAGTGGAGAGGACAAGAGTAAGGCTGGGGCAAGGGGGGATGGGGTAAAGGAAAAAAAATGAGTTATGGAGTTTATAAAATATATTTATTTGGTTTTTGTTAACAAAAAAATTGTAGTGTCAAGAATCTTTTAAGCCCGCAGGGTAAAAATAAACACTTACTATACTAACTATATAAGTAAAAACTAGACTATAGAATTTATTCGGCAAAATTTTGAGTTGACGTCATACATTTTTTGGGGGAAATACATAAACAGATAGATTTTGATTAACAATTTACCATGCTCACAATAACTTTAAAACGTCTTCAAGATTTCAAAGTGTTCAGTTTTGCAATTCTTTATTTATTAAATAAAATAAATTGACTATTCCATTAATTTTTTTGAGTGACCGTGTGTAGGCGAAGCCAAAAAATGAGGTTCTTAATTTGATCAATTACCTTAAAAATTGGTCGGAGGCTATAAGTATAATCCGATAAATCCAGCTCTTTAAAAAAATGATAAAATTTGATTTTACGATTTTCCTTTTGTGATAACTGCTGTAAAGTAAA
Source organism: Zophobas morio (assembly GCF_036711695.1). Taxonomy (NCBI): domain Eukaryota; kingdom Metazoa; phylum Arthropoda; class Insecta; order Coleoptera; family Tenebrionidae; genus Zophobas; species Zophobas morio. The sequence continues at coordinate 10,724,670 of NW_026972109.1, forward strand.
AACCAGAAGAATATATAACACCCCTTGTCCTTCAGCACTAGGTTATAGTTATATAACAATATGTTCTGAATATTATAATTCTTATTCTATCATTATACATATTATACATAAAATTTATGATAACGTCATCAACATGGGTAATGCTAGTCACAGCACAAAAGAAAAGTAGTCACTGCTCACAGCGTATTACCATTGCAAGAAAAAAAAAAGTAAAAGGCCAAGTTCGACAGAGGGAGACTCGATAAAAAAATTGTTACACATCCTCTGGCGAGTCCCCTTAATGGCTTATGGTCTGTTTTCCTAATGTTATTCAAAATGTTAGTCTTGTAAACTAAAAGTAAGTTCAACTTTAAAAATATTAAGAAAGAAAATAATCTACAAATTAATATTTTCAAAACTGTAGACAAAAGACGTCCTACTTTTCCTGGTTTAGAGTTAGAACTGATTTCAATTGTAAATATGTATTATTGTGCACAGTTTTTAAACAAATTGCCGCAGTGGAAATTTCATCACAACATACAAATTCCTGTTAGGGATCTAATAAAAAATATTTTGACCCAGCAAGAATTTTACAGTGTAATGGAATTATTATTATTATCATATGTTGTACCATAATATTATTAAACCCTTGATCTCCAAAATTTAATGAAAGCTTTCAAATTCCCCACATCCTGTCGATTATATTTACGACTTTGAAATTTCCAAATCCTGAACTAAATCTATCGCAAAAGTTCTGAAAGCTCTAAATCTGTTCTCGCCGTATCAGCTGGCCACTTTGGCCGCGATTAAAATTTTGTCGAATCTAATTTCGAGGATCAACGCCGCCATAAATTATGTAAAAAGGGTTTATCGTCTACGTCCCCGACAATAATAACATTATCTCTCACAGATTACCAGCTCGCCATGACCATGAATTCCATCTATTCAAATTACCTAATAAAGAGATAAAAAATCGAGGCCGCACGAACCCCGTGGGCGTAAAAAAGATGCACTTTGCAATTTGCACACAGCATGGCTTCTGTTTACAATCTCTGCATTTATATTTAGAACGTTTCGGATCAGAAAAAATGTTATTTCAAGAATTTTTTCAATTAGTGGTTCGCTATTTTAAAACCGGCTTGACATTGAATTTAATATTAATATGCCGACGTGGAAATCTCGTATAAATTTTAATTGAATTGATTGGATCGATCGAGTGAGTGATAGGATGTCCTCGAGGAGTTTAGACCTAAATTGAGTTTTGAAATGGAAGTTTGCGCTAAGTTCCTCCGACAAGGATAGGGCGAAAATGGAACTAAATAATTTATATGGTCTGGGTTATGTTTTAGTTATGACAGTAGTGACGTGACCTGATTGAGTCTGCTCGCTATTTACATGTCCATCAAATATTAACTAGCTTTCCGAAAAATGCGGCGTAGTAATATTAAAACGGGCTTTTTTCGCTGTCAAAAATTACATAATTCACTTGGCAAAGCTGTAAAACCACAAAAATATAGTAACCTTGTAAATTAATTATTATTGAAAAAAGAAATATTTTGGCACTTTCTGACTGGCACTTTATAGTTAATTGGCTTGAATGTGAAGACTGTATAAATAAAACACAAACAGAAACGATTTTTACGCCAAATAACTTTTTTAAGCTTGGAGTTAATTATATTGAGACTGAACACCTGTATGGAAAAGCCTACGAATAATATTTATGGCCATTTTTACCGTTTCTTCTTAATTTATCCATAAATCAGTATCTTATTTTTTAATTTCCTTAATTTAAAAATTAAGCTTATTCCCGATCGTTAATTAGCTTAGCCAGACGGCCAGATATTCCACAGACATATTGCGTTTGCCAGCTTTATGACACCCTGAGGGTGTAATCTATCCCTCAGATGCCTCGCCCGGGCCCGATTTGCATACGAAAGTGCGGATAAGATGTATGAGAATGACGATGATGCCCGGAAATTTTAATGCACAAGAATTGTGTTATGACGAATGTGTGATGTAAACGGTGGATCTTTTCGTATTTCGTCATAAACTTACTAAAACCGTGTTGCAATTAATTTAGGTTTTGTGGAATTTTTTTTAATAACAATGCGGTCTTGTTTATTTACAAGATAAAACCAGTTGCCCTGAAATGATTAAAAACAGAATTAAAAGAACTACGTGGATATTACCATGTATGGGCGGAATTGTGTTACTGTGCGAATTGGCAGATTTGCGTAAATTTATAGGTTGTTGAAACGTTCTTGTGTGAATTGGTCGTTTGATACGAATGTGTTTTTTTATTTGGACTGGAAAAGTTGCAACGCTGTAGGTAATAATTAAAACTTTATTGATCGCGCATTTTATGATTTAATAATGGGTCGTTAAAAAAATGGCTGCGATTTATTAACTTTGTCGTAAAAAGGCTTCCATTTCTGTAAATGGTATCGATGTAGTGAGTAATCGTCACAGAATTTATACGCGCGAAAACTCTGTTTATTCGAAAATATTTTCCTTAATTGCACAATTGATGGCTTTGACGATCAATAAGCCGCTGTGACGTTGACTCCAACCAAGGATTTTGCTTTTTAAAATTAAAATTTTCATTTCAATCAAGTCTCGCCGTATTTGAATTCGGAATTGTAAGCTCGTTTAAATTGCAGGACGGGGGTGCTTTCAGATATTTAAACACAACTGCTGTAAAAATTCAAATATAAATATTTTTCCGTTTATTAATTACTCTGTGTTCATTTTTAAGCGCTCGCTTTAACGGCTGAGAAGTCACAAAGATGGATTTCAAACAAACAATTAGCATTTAAGTGCGACCTGAAACTTATATGTAAGTTCGTCCAAACGTACTTCCGGAGTCTGGATCTCCAGATTTACAAAACCGGAATCGGAACCGGATTAGGAAACAGAACTTCCGGACTTTGGATACTGGATCCGAGTCAGGAGTTTCAATCGGAACTGCGACTTAATTGGATTGATTCATCTAAAATTAGTTATTGATGAAATTCATTTTATTATTACAACTTGGAATAAAAACAATTATCTCCGAGTGGTTGAACTTCGGGGTTCCAGAACATAGAATTGTTTCTAGTGGATCGAACCGAAGATTTCTTTCATTATTTACAGTGCAATGGAGATTGTAGGCAGTTTTCTCCGGCGTACTACTAGAGGAACTACGCTGGAAATCTCTGGAGAATTGAACCGACGAGAGCCAATATAGAACACTGTAAGCGAAACGCGACCTGAAACTGGGTCCTCGGAAAGGGTTAGCTTTCAGTTTCGCATCGTGACTTAGAATAATCACTACCTGACAATTTGCTCAGTGCGAGAACACCAATGATTACAACATGTCCGTCTGCACTGAAAGAAAACTAAATTAACAATTAACACAGCTGGTTTATCAAGTCGAATTTGGCAAATAATAAATTAAAGAGATTGCATTTACGACATACTATAATTTCGTTGACCACCAGCGTCGTGAAAATTAGGTTGTCACTGTTCACGATAAAACGTGTTCGTTTTATAAAGCCGTAATTGCACAATGTCTACTTTGTATTTCGTTTTTTATCCAATATTTTTATGGATCAGTTGGTGGATCTTTACTAGAAACTAGAACTTGTCGAATTAATTAATCTTTGGTTTTAAATAGTCTCTACTTTCATTATGCAAACTCGTAATCGACCTTTACCTTGCAAAACTTGAAATCTTTATCGCATTCGAGCATGCTAATACAAAACAAACTGATTTATCCCAACTTTCCCACTTTCGGCGCATTTATAATTCAATTAATTTCCATTAACGCCGCTAACACGTAAACCTTCAACAAATCCAAATAAAGCCAGTTCGCTCCAGTTCAATTTTCGATTCCATAAACAACTCAAATTAGTAAAAACAAGTATTTCATCAAAATTTCCGTCTAGAACATAACGTGTCGATTCCATAATGAAAAAAGTGTTTTTCTAATTTACGATTCAAACAGGTGTGTCTTTTGTAATTTAAGCTTCTGAACAATCTCAATAATGCGAAATAAATAGATTTACATACGTAAGAATGACGAAGGTAAAGGTGGTCTGATACTCCCCATGAATTTAGATCGTTTTAATGGCGGCGTTTACGGGACAAAAGGCCGTAATAGGGGGTGAGTTTCCTTTATGTGGCCTTTTGTTCAGATAAATGCGGCTTCAAAGTGTAGTGAATTAATTTGAATTTTTATAGTGCCGACACTTGAATGGTCAGAATAATTCAAAAGCCTTTGTTGCTTGTGACAGATTTTCGGAATTTTACATAAAAATGCGTTACGTGTGGGGAATTAATGGGCAAGGAATTTTCGACCACCTATGTGTGTGTGGTGACGAAAATAAGTGAATTGCGTCATGATGATTGACATCTCGTGATACCGGGAATGTACCTACGAGCTTATTTATCACATGACTCACTCCAGAAGGAAGAAAATGAATGAAAGCTGCTTTTAGTATTTACGTTCCAAATCTAAAAATACAGTTTGATTTAAAGATGACTAACGATGGGAAAAATGCGCTTTATCGGTTCCAATTTCTGATATCACGCCTACGTTTAATTTGGAAGAAAAGAGGTCGTTGCGCTTGCAAAACGTAAATTTGCAAATCAAATTTCGCGCTCCGGTGAGTAAAAAATTTGTTTGTTTATTGGCTTTGATAAATTAATAATCGATGAAAGCATCAAGTAATTGATTGTCGACGAGTAATTCGATGAATGATTTATAGTGTGTCACTTGCACGTCACGCCTAATTTACCCAAAAAACACCCATTGATCGATAATCAATTATGAATGAGGAAATTAGGCTGTCGAACATTGTTTTCATGGTGACGAATTGCCCCATAAAAACCCTATAGCAGTATTTATAGAGGTGGAAACAAAATAGAAAACAAAAAACTAAAAAAAAAAAATACGTGACCAGGTTAAAAATAAGCACGGGAAAAAATTGATCGCAGGTTATTATTAAGTTACTTGGCCCCGGAAGTGCAGCCAAATAAATCCCACTTCTCCGAAAATTTATATTTTTTTTGCGATTTTTGTTTTCTAATAACCGCTACAGAATAAAAACCAGTGGCGTAAATAACGTTCCCGCAGCTTACTTCACTTCCGTTTTTCAATTTTTCAATTCAATTTTTAGATTTTGCAATTTTTGAGTTTCTCGAATTTTCAATTTTTAATTTTCCCACTTGCAATTTTTCGTTTTAGTTCTTTATTTTCACAATTTTTCAATTTTTCTATGTTCCGATTTTATAATTTTTTGTTTTTTCAATTTCACTTTTTTTCAATTTTTCGTTTCGTCAGCTTTTCAATTTCCAATTTATGAATGTTTCATTTTTTTTTAATTTTACGATATCTCGAGTTTTCATTTTTAAATTTTCCAGTTGTCCGATTTTCCAACTTCTGGACGTTTCAAATTATAATATCTTTTGTTCTTTGCGGCAAAAAATTGGTGAAAGAAAAGTATGTATATAATGAAAAAAAATAAGGATTAAGCCCCACCCACCCGCTTCGATCTCAGTTGTGATGAGTTTGTCATTCGTAATCAGATGAGGGGCGGAGTTTAATTGTAACATACTTATTATTTATCTAAAAAATTCTACCCTTTTAAAAACATATTTCATACGTTAATTTCTTATAGAGAAATGAGGATTTTGCATATAAACTCCACCCTTCAGTTCACGATAAAGCTTCATCACAATTGAGAAGGGGTGGGTGGGCGGGGCTAATATTTGGTCCATTTTTTCTTAATATACGAAGTCTTCTTGTCCCAACAAGGAACTGGCAATATGTTTAACTATCTTGTTGAAAGAAAACTCTATATATTAAAAAAAAAACAACAAAATTTAGGATAAAACCCACCCGCCCCGATCTCAATTGTGATTAGATTTTCATTCCTAATCATATCGAAGGGCGGAGTTTAATTGTACCATTAATATTTCTCTAAAAAATTCTACCCTTTTAAAAACATATTTCATGATTTATTTTCTGGTAGAAAAATGAGGATTTTGCAATTAAACTCCGCCCTTTAGCTCACGATGAATAAAATATTCATCACAATTGAGAATGGGTGGGTGGGCGGGGTTGATATGTTGTCCATTTTTCCTTAATATGTGAAGTCTTCTTTTCCTAACAAGGAACTGAAAACATGTTTAACTATCCTGTTGTTGCAAGAAAATCTTATATAATAAAAAAGAAAACAAAAATTAAGCCCCACCCACCCGGCCGATCTCAATGGTGATGAGTTCTTCATTCCTAATCAGACCGAAGGGCGGAGTTTAATTGTAACATCAATATTTCTCTAAAAAATTCTACCCTTTTAAAAACATATTTCATATGATAATTTCTTGTAGAGAAACGAGGATTTTGCAAATAAACTCCGCCCTTCAGCTCACGATGAATATAGCATTCATCACAATTGAGAAGGGGTGAGTGGGCGGGGCTTACATTTTGGCCATTTTTTCTCAATATACGAAGTCTTCTTTTCCCAACAAGGAACTGAAAACATGTTTAACTATCCTGTTGTTGCAAGAAAATTTTATATAATAAAAAAGGAAAGAAAAATTAGTTATTTAGTTTATAAAATGTATTTATTTGGTTTTTGTTAACTAGGGAAAAAAATTGTGGTGTCAAGAATCTTTTTAAGCCCGTAGGGTAAAAAATAAACACTTACTACTACTTACTATATAATAAAAAAGAAAACAAAAATTAAGCCCCACCCACCCGCCCGATCTCAATGGTGATGAGTTCTTCATTCCTAATCAGACCGAGGGGCGGAGTTTAATTGTAACATCAAGATTTCTCTAAACAATTCTACCCTTTTAAAAATATATTTCATATGATAATTTCTTGTAGAGAAACGAGGATTTTGCAAATAAACTCCGCCCTTCAGCTCACGATGAATATCGCATTCATCACAATTGAGAAGGGGTGGGTGGGCGGGGCTTCTATTTTGTCCATTTTTCTTAATATATGAAGTTTTCTTTTCCCAACAAGAAACTGAAAACATGTTTAACTATCCTGTTGTTGCTAAACAACTCTTTATATTTAAAAAAAATAATAAAAATTAAGCCCCACCCACCCGCCCGATCTCAATTGTGATGAGGTTTTCATTCCTAATCAGACCGAAAGCAATATTTCTCTAAAAAATTCTGCTCTTTTAAAAACATATTTCATAATTTTTCTTGTAGAAAAATGAGAATTTTGCAACTAAACTCCGCCCTTTAGCTCACGATGAATAAAGCATTCATCACAATTGAGAAGGGGTGGGTGGGCGGGGCTTATATTTGGTCCAACAAGAAACTGAAAACATGTTTAACAATCCTGTTGTTGTAATGAAATTCTATATATGTATTAAAAAAAAAAGTTAAACCCCACCCACCCACCCGGTCTCAATTGTGATGGATTTTTCATTCGTTGTTAGACCGAGAGGCGGACCGTAATTGCAAAATACATATTTCTCTATTGATTCTACATGACATTTCTTACATACCTACATATAAAATTTGATAACAATCGGTCTAGCAGATTCGGAAATTACGTGTCTAATAAAAATGCATGCAAACGGGACACTACTTTTTTCGTAGTGAAGGGGTCATGAAACGTCGAGAAAACATAAAAGTGCATCCTTAGCTTACGCTCTGGAAGTAAAAACACAAAAAACATATCAAAACGGAAACTAATTTGGCAAACGTACTAGAGTGAATTGTAAAAAAGATGAGGAAAACAAATGCACAAGAAATAATCTGTCCATATATTTTTTAAACAATTTAGGAATGTGACCAAATAAACCGCAGTGTGAACGTATTTCATAAAAAGGGAAACCCCATACGTAAGCGATTCTATAAATATCATAGCAACAAACTCTAAGGAAAAAAATGTAGAACATAGAGGAAGAGACTTAAGAATGTATATACAATTTACTCCAACAAGATAACAGAGAACAACATATCAAAGGAAGCAATATAATTATAACTTAGAAATATAATAAAGGGGAAGTTATTAGGGCGTAGGTCTACCGCTTTTACGTAACATTTCTTTGACGGTATAAAAAACCCATCGCTGTGATCTCGGGCCCTTCGTTCCCCCAATGTAAACCGCGCCCTAGATATGCTAATCGTAGGTGTTAACCCTAAATTACGGTTCGTCTTTGCAAAAACATGTAAACTCGCTGCCGGCAATAAAACCCGAACTCGGTCCAAGTTAAATTTTTAATGGAGCTTTCGCGATATTTTTAATTTTTACATCTGCGCTATCTGAGTTATTACTTTTTTATTAATATCTGTGTGGCGTCTCGAATATTACGTGACTTTCGTGTGATAAGGACTGTAGAAATTCCGTTGGTTAATAAATGTTTCTGAGCTTACTTCAGACACTTTATTGCGATTTATTGCGCCTCGAGTTTCTTACATTCTGCGATTTTCCCTCTTTGATGTCATTTTATTTGGAGTTTATTTTGAATTTATGTTTATGGTGAAGAGGAATTGAGGTATTGAAGTTTTACGGAAGGAAAGATGTGCACTGAAGGCACTCTTGAGCCGTCGTTTGAAAAGGACTCTTGTTTTGGAATAGCAGAAATACGGCTTTGCGCAGAATATTAAATTAATTGAATTCTGTTTGTGAGGTTCTTTGACGAACTTTTGTAATTATTATTATCTTTGGAAACTTCTCGTGCGTAGGTTTTTAAGAGAATAGAAAAACGTTAATGAAAAATCGTTCCGGAATGGAGAAACGACTCTTTTTTTAATGAATAACTCAACATATATTATTCTCATTTCCATAAAATTCGAGACTTTTGAGCGGAAATAGGGGAGAGTGCGGAAACGGCCAATTTGTTGGCACATTTTCCCCTCCGGAATGTATGCAGATGCAAAACCTACTATGTAATTATTGGTGATGTCAACCACCTTCCTAATGTTTTATGAATAAAATTCTCTGACTCATTTATTCGAATACATAATGAGATGTGCAGTTCATCTTATAAAAAAATAAATAACTTTATTATGTGTAATCACTTCCACAATGGATTGTATGTGTGATGAATAGACAGCGGATTTCTGTCGGGCTTGGCAAGGCCAAACTCGGTACGGCTCGTGCGGGATGGGAATTCAGTGCAGTTAGTGGATGCACTTCGTCTATTTTAGAATAAAATAACGGTGCTTCGTTGTACTTTGCTATTAATTCCCGTTCTCATTTACCTAGCTGTTTTACGAATTAAGGTTTCGTGAATTGTATTTATGGAATAAGTGAAAATTAAATGCACTGATTATCACCCGCTACTGATTCGCAGCGATTCACGCGTCCCGACCTATAATTGTGACGTAGCCCGACAGAAATCCGCTCTCTAGTGATGAATGCCCACTTTCGCGAAAACACACTGTAATAGAGCCGAAGTGATGGATCACTATTTTAGTAACAATTTTTTGGTGTTTTTGTTTGTCAGAGGTAGAACTGGATTTTTCTCTCCGTCATACTCACGATTTGAATATTGATTTTCATAACGACAAATTAGGCATAAAATAGCAACATTGCCAGCATTAGGGCGAATTTATTTGACATTTATTTTTGTTATAAATTTTCTATTAAAATTTTTGCACTTAATTAGTCTGTAATTTACTGCCATTGAAAAAGTAAAGTGGTCGTTATGCTACTAATTAGTTAATAAAACGCATTCTTTGCATAATCTGCACTGATTATTATGATTGTCTGGATTTCTGTGAAACTGACGGCGATTTAATAAACAAGCAATTATTCGGCGTCAGTAAATTAAACAAAAAAACTAAGAAGTTACTCTGGAATTGTTTCCCATTTTGACGAGGATAAATCGACGAATTAAGTAGCTGATACCTGAAATATTTCAGGATAACTCATTTTTCCGACCGCTGCTTTCACCTCTGTTTTGTCATTACTCATAATCGATAACTGTCATGGACTGATTAGGAAGGAACGACAAGATGAATTTTTATATCTTGATTATGAAAATATAGGCGGTAAACGTTAAATTCACTTAATCTCATATGAATATTAATCAGAATATGAAAATTAACCTACGAAAATTACATTCTATGAATATAATTTTGGCTATTTTGAGTGAGTTTTTATTTAAATTTTCAATTAAAATTTTTCGCACCTAATTAATATTGTCTGAATGTTATCTTAATCTCGGAAACTGGAATTAAATATAATTGAGCTGCTTGTTTATTAAGGGGATAATTAGTATTATAAGTGCATTCCTTTCTTAATGTTTCTGAAAATTTTTCTCGAGTTTTTGTTGAGTTAAAATATACAGACGGTTTCGTGTTTCATAACCACATTTAATAAGATGGAAATTTTATTTAAAAAAATTATCGTCACTGGAAAACTATTGCTGAGTAAAACAATATATCGCTTACAAGTTTCCCGTCATCGTTTTATCTATCATATGTGAATAACTTATTAAATATGCAAGAGTACGATCGAGTAAAATTTCAGAGTTGCATGTTTTAGAATTTTTAAAGTCATAAGGGTTTCACTACTCATAAAATACGAAATTGCAACTTTCTCCATATATTTGTAATATTAAACAAATAATCCTCCAAAATAATGATCTCATTGCCTTGATATCTGTGTGTATATTAAATTGAAAAATATGTGTAAACATTAAATAATAAAATTCGGTGTGTTATGCATTTAGTATTTGTTTTTAGTCAGAAACGCCGGAAATTCCGTGTAAATACCTTACTAGATGTTTACTTTTGCAAAATATTCGGATATTTTTTTTACATTATTTACTTTTCTGTAACCACAAATGTCTAAAGTTTCGCACCTTAATTAGAAAAATAACCAAAGCAGTCGTATAAATCTCTATATGAATTCAACTGTCCTAACTTACATATGTATATCTGACGAAAATAATTTTATTCCCAGAGGACTAAAAGATAAAAATAGTTCAATGTTTAGTTGCAAAAAAATTCATCATCTTTTTCGTGTTTAGTTATATTTGTTTCTGAAAAATTTCCTTGGTTTATAATCAGATCTTCTAAAATTTTATACATCGTGGTATGAAAATTCAAAAACCTTCCAGTAGTGTGGAAAGTCGTTTTGGAATTTCTAAATGAAAATATCAGCGTGGTCTAGTATTGAAATGAAATTTGTTTCTTTGGTGGCCATGAATTCCATACAAATTTATTAAGAAAGCTTTTTTTCCTAGAATAGATGTGGAGATAAATTGGACTAAACAGTTTGAGATAATAATGATAAGCAAAAATTTTTATTAGAACAATAGGATGAAAGTACCAAATCATTTTTCTCATAATTATTTCAATTAAGTATTTGTTTTTGACAGATTGTGGTATAACGTGGTGTGGATAAGTGACGCAAAAACTGTTTTTATCTTGTCTTTATTTCAAGTTGGAAGTGTTGTAATAGGGCTATTTTTAAGAATGTCTAACTTAATGTTTTCTTCATATTCCAGGAAGCTTCTAGAATCCAAAAAAGTCGAATTGTCGTCAAGCTAAAAAACCACTTTATATTTCTCTCTCATTATAAATTCACAATATTGCCAAAAACCGAACTCGTTCCTAATTGACCCATTACTAAAAACCGGCCCCATTTCGCTAAAATCATTCTCGTTTTGACAAATCATCCCGGAACATTAATCTCGTCTATCATTACCAGACAAACCTCGTCTTCGACCTAATTAGCGATGATGAGAGCGCCTTAAGACCGCAACAAAAAGGGCGTTAAGAGTGCAAGTTATAGTGATGATTCATCGCGTGTGCAATGTATAACATGATGCAATGAAATTCGGTCGACTGAAGATACCAAAAAGCCTGCGAAACGAGGTGGGATCAAGGATTGTATAGTATGTGAACTTGGGTAAAGCGCCAGTCTGTGCGGTGATTGCTTGGAGAGTAGATTATTTCAGCGCCAAGTGCGACGCGCAACACGTGTGTGATCACCGAACGAAAATTTTTCCTGGGTTGACAGTGCCATAGAATTTTTCCAACAAGTAAGTACAAAACGAAAAAGCGTAGTGTCGGCGGTTTAATTGAATTTGGTTTAATTAAATCACGAGTTAAATTTAAATGAGGTCCTTCTCACCTCTGCCGATTGTTGACTTGCTCTAAATATAAGATCTTGTTTCACTTTCATGTCGTAATTGGGTTTACGTTGTTGGCAGGTTTGTCGTTTTGGCGGTGGCACTAGAAACACTTTGAACGAAAAAAAAATAAAAATTGTACCATATTCCGCCTTAATAAATATTAGCGGCTATAAACACTATAAAAACAACAAATATTTATCCTGTGAGTAAGCGTAGGATTCGGTAATCGTCTGGAGTACCAAATTGTCAATGACGTAGCCGCATTTTCTCATTTAAATCATTGATGTGACGTCATACCCATCCGACTATTTTTACTATTTTATAATCGGATTTCGTGGTCTATTGCTAGCGGAAAACAACTACATTACATCCATTGTCGTAAATTGTTTACAAACAATCGATCTTTTGAAAAATAGGGGCAACGTTCTAGGCGTTTTTTTCACCGAAATAGCTAATCCCACGTCGACGATTAACGAGATTTGTAGCCTCTTTAACTGCCTTCGATTATTTTTGTATTGTTGGCTTTCTTATTTTCATAAATAAGGCGCTTATTGATTTTATTTTCTTTCCGCAAGGACGCTGCTATTTTTATACTTTGATTAAGCTTGATAAAATCCAGATAAACGTTATCAAAGGTAAGGGTTTTTTACTACGTGTGTGGGATCATGGTGATGGTTTATCTTGCTGACACATTTAATCATATCAATGTAACGTCAGACTAGAATGCAGTTGTTTATATACCTATGCATGCTAAGGGATTAAATTTTTGGTTTTCCCCTGAGGTAAGTGAAACGTCACACTTTTGCTTTATTTTTGCTTACACAGTTTTGTAAACACATATTTGTAGGGTTTGTCACAAATGCAAAAAAATTTTCTTTTTTTTTATCTAACATGATACGCGAAATTTAAGTCGGGAGGAAAATTGGTATAGATTGGTTTGTGGTTTCCTCGGAAATGACATCAAGTTTTCCTTTCAGCGGAATCATATCATATCTATCGTATGATTCACATGCCATTGTCTTGATAACACGTCTGTGTTTGTGAAGATATTAAGATATAAATTTGCAAGCTAAGGTACACTAATAAATTTTTATCCGGTCTGAAACTGTTTGCTTGGGTTTTTGCTTTATTTACTAATTTCCTTTTGACTTTTTGCGGGCCGAATTTTAATTTTCCTACTTCATTTTAGGTAATTTTCACTGTTTTTACTTACTGTTTCCGTCTGTCTGTCTGTCTGACTGTCTGTCTTCATTTTTATTAGACACGGTATCTCCGAAAATGCGGCACCGATTGCTGTCAAATTTTGAGTATATGTTAGAAATATCATGTAGATGGTTAAATGCTCGCCAAAATTTGGCTAATCATCCCCACCAACAAATTGATGACGTCATCTCAATGAACCTTTGTCTTTGTTTTTTAATATATAGTATTTTCTATCAACAACATGATAGTTAAATATGTTTTCAGTTTCTTGTTGGGAAAAAAAGACTTCGTATATTAAGAAAAAATGGACAAAATATAAGCCCCGCCCACCCACCCCTTCTCAATTGTGACGAATATTTTATTCATCGTGAGCTGAAGGGCGGAGTTTAATTGCAAAATCCTCATTTCTCCACAAGAAATTACCATATGAAATATGTTTTTAAAAGGGTGTAACTTTTTAGAGAAATATTGATGTTACAATTAAACTCCGCCCTTCGGTCTGGTTAGGAATGAAAAACTCATCACAGTTGAGATCGGGCGGGTGGGTGGGGCTTAATTTTTGTTTTTAATATACATAGTTTTCTGTCAACAACAGGATAGTTAAACATATTGTAAGCTTCTTGTTGGGAAAAGAAGACTTCTCATATTAAAAAAAATTGACCAAATCTAAGCCCCGCCCACCCACCCCTTCTCAATTGTGATGAATGCTTTATTCATCACGAGCTGAAGGGCGGAGTTTAGTTGCAAAATTCTCATTTCTCTATAAGAAATTACCCTATGAAATATGTTTTTAAAAGGGTAGAATTTTTTAGAGAAATAATTTGTTACAATTAAACGCCGCCCCTCGTCTGATTAGGAATGAAAACTTTTCACAATTGAGATAGGAGCGGATGGGTGGGGCTTGAAAAATCTAAAAATTGAAAAATCAAAAATTGAGAACTCATGAAATTTCAAATCGAAAAACTGCAAAATCTAAAAATTGAAATGTCCAAAAGTTGGAAAATCGGAAAACTGGAAAATTTAAAAATGAAAACTCCAAGAGATATCGTAAAATTAAAGAAAAAATAAGAAAAATTGCAAATTGAAAACCTAACGAAACGAAAAATTGAAAAAAAGTGGAATTGAAAAAACAAAAAATTATAAAATCAGAATATTGAAAAATCGAAAAATTGTAAAACAAAGAAAATAAATTTTTTATTATTATTTTTATTTTAAATCATTTGTACATAAAAATACACGGTTTGTTTCGTACACGTCAATATAAGGTTATAACAGTAAATATGTAGAAGGGTAGAAGGTAGTTAATTAAAATTAAAAATAAAAAACTGAAATGAAAAATTGCAAATGGAAAAATAAAAAATTGAAAGCTCGAGGAACTCAAATCGAAAAATTGCAAAATCTAGAAATTGGATTGAAAAGTAGAAAAACTGAAAAATTAAATTGAAATTTCAAAACTCTAAAAAATGAAGGAACAAAAGAAATGAAAAATTGAAGAAAAAATTGAAGTCAAATAAGCTTCGGGAACGTTATTTACGCCACTGATTTTTATTTTATAGCGGTTATCAGCAAAGAAAAATCGAAAAAAATGATAATTGCACTTCAGGGGCGAGGGAAGTTGCTGTTAAAATAACTTTCGACCTAGGCAAATGACGTTTTTCTACAAAAAAAAAGAGGTGATGTTACCCATAATTATGTCTAATGTGTTCTATACGTCTGTTTTTGAATTCTTTTTATATACCGAGTGTCTGGAAAATAGCGGATTCACTCTTCAGTACGTTATGTACGGGACTAGAGACTGATTTTGGTAAATCACATGCTCTCTCAGAAAAGAGAGGGTGGGTGGGCGGGGCTAGTACCTGCTAAGATAAAACTGATTTTGGCAAATCACATGGTCTTTAAGAAAAGAGAGGGTGGGTGGGCGGGGCTAGTATCTGCTAAGATAAGACTGATTTTGACAAATGACATACTTTCCAAGAAAAGAGAGGGTGGGTGGGCGGGGCTACTATCTGCTAAGATAATAGTAATTTTGGCAAATGACATGCTTTCTAAGAAAATAGAGGGTGGGGCTACTATCTGCTAAGATAAGACTGATTTTGGCAAATGAAAAATGTGAGGTCAAGTTTACAAAAAAATCACCATGAGCTCCCAAAATAATACACACTGGGTACTTAAGAGTCTCTAGACATAAAAAAAATACACTGCAACACTCAAGACTTTCAAATTCAAATAAAACACTAAAAGCTCAAAAGAATTTTGCAAGTTCATTCAGTAACAAAACACCAGTTTCCTTTAAATTTATCCAAAAATAAAACACCAAGGGACCTGCAATTAACATTTGAAACATAGGGTTTTGAAAACTGTGACAATTTTTGATACGTCAAACATTTTTAACTGCTTACTCGATTTTTGCTGATTTGTACAGCCGCTGCCTGATATAAGGCAAACATTGGAATTTTATCAAATTATTGCAAAAACAACACAACCATATCTTTGTACATTCTAACTGAAATGGTAATTAAACATGGTCATGGGCGAGAGTAATTGTGATAATGAATGTGTTGTTAAGTTGTTAAACGTAGCAAAAGAACCAATTTTAAAATCATTTTATCTCCACCAAAATGTTAGAGGGATTTTTTTACTCTTTTCTCAGCCAATTATTGATGATACTTTATCGACGCTTAAACTTGCAATAAAATGAAATATAGTGAATTTAACAATACAAGTCGTGTCTGTTGATAATTTTTGACGTTGGTTAATCTCAGCATTTCCCACGATATCAGTGCCCTTCCGACTTTATGACAAGCGCCTGTGGCAGTCTTCGCTTGCCATCTCGTCGAAAAATCGCCGTAAATCACGCCGACATGTCAATTTAGCTTTAATGTGCTTCGTTTGCCATTTCTAATAGTAAATAAATGGACATGAAACAGAAACTAATTACTTATCCCGATACGCGACGGACACTCGAGACGTTGATTTATCCATTTATTGTTATTTGAAAAAAATCCGCGATTCAGATGACAAGTTTTCCAGTTTCTCTCTGCCGTTTAATGAGGTTATTTAAAAGGCAAATCATAAATGGAACGCATATTGAAAGGTATTGTGCTATAACATGTGTGGCTGTGTGGTTTTTATTGATCATTGTAACGAAATGAAGTTCGGTATGTTAATCGAGTTTATCGGAACGAAATGGAAACTCCCGTTTGCAGACAAAGTTTTTAATTAAATTCGCAGGTGGGGCGTTGACTCCATTTCGGCACTGTCATTCAGAAAGGGATTACATTTTTACGGGGTTATTCGTTTTCCACACCCGAAGTTGCTGTCATTTCCGGCGAACTTTTTGTAAACCGAGTGAGCAATTAAGTGTGATTTTTTCGTTTTTTGTTTACTTTACCAAGTGTGCGACTTTTATGGAATTCATGTGTACGCACAACCGCAAATTCTTTTAGGAAATAGTTGTGCGTGTCACGTGTTATCGGTTAACCGCAGAATGCTTCAATTCCGTAAAAACGGGTAGCTTTTCGGAGGAATTCTGGCGGGTGATGTCATTAGACGGGCTGTATCCGTTACGGTTTTATTTCTTCGTAAAATTTTGCACTTAAATTTTGGGACAGTATAAAACGTTTTATTTTTATGGAGTATCAAATTTTACGATGAACAATAATAAAAAAGTCTATGCGGAGACGATTTACAAACAAATAAGTGAGGCATCTTTAAAGTTAAATTTAACGTAAACAGACAACGGTAAATTCATAAATAAACCGATCAATTTTTGGAGGAAGGATGCTTAAATTAAATTTACGTTTCATCGAAAACTCCTGGGTCGGACGATTTTAGTAAATTAAGAGGCTGCTTTCATGTCACAAATAACAATGAATTATAAATTAGCACGTGGTGTAACGCTAATGGCAAGTTCGTGTATGTTTAACATTAATTTACATTTTCATTAAATTTTAACCATAAATCATAAGGTTGGGCTGAGGACGCCTAATGGCGTCCCTAATTTTGGTTTTGTTTTTATTTCTTGTATATTTTATTTTTAATCTCGATTTTAATCGTTAATGCGTTCTCATTTTCACACTTCGCTCCAACAAAAATTAAAATTAGATTTTTCGATTTTCGTTTTGTGATTACTGTTAATCTCTATAAAGTGACGTAATTAACATTCCCAAATCAATGTGAAATATATTTAAAGCAGATAACTAACAGGAAAAAATGGAGACATTCTCTTATTTCTGTCTATATGCTTAACTTCGACTGTTTATGTTTATAATTCGACTGAATTCCACTATTATTACGTTCAGATTACAAACATCCGCGGTTAAAAGAAAATGAAATTTGGTTGATTTTGTGTCCTCAACGCAGAGAAAAGGACTAATTGATTAATTCATAGTCAGTTTTTTTCCTAAAAACACTCAAATTTGAAGAAATTCGCCAAAAATGTAAGATGACGGATAAATTTTGATTAACGTTTTAGCATGTTTCAAATAATCTTAAAATAACTGTTTCCATGATTTCACAGCATTCGGTTTTTGCAATTTCAAAGTTAAATTGTACAGTATTAATTGTTATACAATGTTGACTTTTTTTTTAAATCTGGATGCTAAAGGTAAAAACTCAACTCGGATTCATAAATTACACATGCAGGAATAAGTTAGTTAAACCAACAAATTTTTTCCCTTTGCTTTCCTATAACCTTAAAACATTTGCAATTTTGAAGTTAAATTATAAAATACATTTTTGAATCTCGATGTCAAAGGTAAAAACTCAACACGGAGTCTAAATTAGACATACATGAAGTATGTAGTTTTATAAAATTTAAGTAACATTTGTAGTGCAAAATTATAAAATGACGTCATCATTTTTTAGCAGGCCATAAACGAAAAATTTTGATTAACTAAGCTTACAAGTTTTCATAGCATTCGGTTTTACAATTTCAAAGTTAAATTATTGTAAAATTTTGATTTTTTTCCCAAGAATCTGGATGTCTAGAGTAAAAATTCGACACAGATTCATGAATCACGCACGCAGGAATATGCAAGCCCATCAAATTAAATATATGTATGTAATACGTACCAAAAAAAGTGGTATGTTTCACCACACATTTTGTTTGTTTTTTTTTTTAATAATTATAAGCTGCTTTACCTTTTTCCTTTTTAGAAAACAGGCCAATTTTGAGGTTGAAGTGTTGTTTTTATAATTTTTTTTTTTTTTTTGTAAAAATCTCAAAGTTAGCGGTTTCTACATGCATCCGCTGAGATCTGGCGAAAATCTTTAGAAATTAACAACTTGAAAATGACCTTAAAAATGGGTTGAAATGTTAAAAGAAATCCAACAAAAAACTTGTCGATAAAAACTGACTTTTCATTTTATAAAAAAGAAATACAAAAACTTCAACGTCAAAATTGGTAGCTGTTTGCTTAAAAAAAAAATTACAATACCTTAAAACATGAAAAAACAGGTAAAAATAGCTTAAATACATGAAAAAAATTATTATGCTCCGCCCCTCGATCCGACAACGAATGAAAACTTCATCACAATTGAGATCGAGACGGATGGGTGGGGCTTCTCTTTTGGTTTTCTTTTTTAATTAATACATTCAGTTTTCTTTGTATAACACGATTACTTAAGAACGTATTTGACGTAGAAAAATAACGATTTTACAATTAAGCTCCGCCTCTCGGCTTACGACGTATAAAAAAATTTATATATATATTTTGCCTTTTTTTCTCTTAATATACAAAGCCATCTTTTCGCCACAAGAAACTTAGGACATGGTCCAAATGGTACATTTTTGCAAGGAAATATAGATTTTGCAATTATGCAAAATCGATATTTCCTTATACAAATTTTCCATTTTAAACATATTTTAAGTTTCATGTTGTGAAAAGAAGTGTACACATATTAAAACAAAAAGGCAAATTGTCAGCCCTCCCACCCGCCCTACCTTATTTGTGATTATTTTTTTTATTCGCCGTGAACCAAGAGCTTAACTGAAAAATACTTATTTCTTTACAAGAAATGAAAAACATATTTTTGAGTACCGTGTTGTTCAAAAAATACCATGTATATTAAGACAAAAAGCCAAAATATGAACCCCGCCCACCCACCCCATCTCTATTATGATGATCCTTTTATTCTTAGAAACTTAAAACACGTTTAAAATCATAAATTTTTCTAGGAAACTATCGATTTTTTAATTACGCTCCGCCCCTCGGTCTGACAACGAATGAAAAATTCATCACGATTGCAATCGAAGCGGATTAGTGGGTCCTTTCTTTTGGTTTTCTTTTTTAATTAATACATTTAGTTTACTTTGTATAACACGATTACTTAAGAACATATTTCACATGGTTATTTCTCGTAGAAAAATAAGGATTTAACAATTAAGCTCCCCCCTCGGCTTATGACGAATAAAAATTCATCCGAATTCAGATAGGGGTGTGGGCGGGTTTTGTATTTTGCCTTTTTTTCTTAATATACATGGCCATCTTTTCACAAGAAGAAACTTAAAACATGTTTAAAATGATTGTAAGTTTCATGTTGTGAAAAGAAGTCTACATACATTAAAACAACATGCAAAATATAAGCCCGCCCACCCGCGCTGTCTCATTTGTGATTATTATTTTTTTATTCGCCGTGATCCAAGGGGGCGGAACTTAACTCGAAAATACGTATTTCTTTACAAGAAACTTAAAACATGTTGTTGAATGTCGTGTTATTCAAAGAATACTTTGTATATTAAGAAAAAAGACAAAATATGAACCCCGCCCACCCACCCCGTCTCAATTGTGATGATCCTTTTATTCTTAGAATTTTTTTTTCTTAATATACATAGTATTCGTTGAACAACACGCTATTCAAAATCATGTTTTTAATTTCTCGTGGTGAACTAAGGATTTTGCAGTTAAGCCCCGCCCTCTTGGCTCACGACGAATAAAAAAATAATCACAATTGAGATAGGGCGGGCGGGCGGGGCTACATTTTGCCTTTTGTTCTTAATATGTGTAGACTTATTTGGACAACAAGAAACTTAAAAAATGTCAAAAAGGGTAAATTTTTGTAGTAATCAATTTAAATCCTCCACTTTTCTTCTACAACCCCTTTAAATACGACAAAAGTTGAACATGAAAGTCAACAGCAAGTTTATAAATCCCACTTAAAACGTTTGCAAAATTTCAGAACATCCGTAGTTTCAAAGTGAAATTGCAAGATATTGCAATTTTGATTTTTTTTCCAAATATCTGGATATCTAGAATAAAAACTCAACAAGGGTTCAAAAACCACATGTGCAGAAATATCTTATTTTATAAAATGTAAATAAAATTCACTACTGTAAATTTTGGACATGACGTCAACAAATTATTGATAGGAATAGACAAATTTTGATTAGGGTTTTAACATATGCATGGTATACATAATACACATATAAAATTTGGGAATTGGTTCAGTAGTTTCGGAGATGAACTGTCTAATAAGGATTAAGACCAACGGATTTGAGACGACAATTAGAAGAGTTCAAAAAGAGTTGAGTAAAAGAGAGATTATTGAAGAACTAATTGAATTAACTAAAGAAAAAAAAACGGCGAGAAGTATAAATTTGCAACTGTATAAACAAATCCGTGCATAAACAAACCGTATCTGTGCAACTTTTGATATGCCAAGTAGCTACCAGCCCGAATTCCCCACATTATCCAGTTAGTTTAATGACTCCTCGATCAATTTCGTCAATATTTACGTTCCCCGAAAACGTAAAAACGAAAATTATGTAAATAAAAATCGTTAAAAATGCTCCTTTTAATGACACACTCTATATGGCAGCTCCACTTCCAAGACACCGACTCTGTTATGAGTTCAACGCATCCCAAACCGAATAATCAAGACGATTTTAGCATTTTAAGCACCTTTATTTCGATACGCTTGTTCCCGATACATTAACACGTGAAGCAAATTATTTACATAAGAGCGCGCTTTTCATTAAACTCAAAATAAATTAGAATCGAAGTTAATTTTATTTTATTTGAAACACTCAAAGCCTATATCGAGCTCCTGCCAAAATGTTTTCCTCATGCTGTTGCATAATTTGCGGTGTGAGCGTGTCTAATAAATATTCATAACGACAGGTAGTGATTTTAAATTGCTACCTTGTGGCGGTTTTACAAATACTCGCTAGGAATTTTGGCACGCCGGCTAACAATTATGAAAAATATCGGAAATTTATTGTTCGAGCACATGGTTTTTATTGGAATTCGGAGGAAGTGAGCGACTTGGCATTCTTTCGAGATTTTGGGAATATTCGTGTTGTTATTGGTTTTATCACGTTTTATGGGAGTTGTAACGTTTGATTGCCGCATCGACCGACGAGAATTCGGCCATTACAATTGAGGACGCTTTTAAAATGGATTTTTGCTTATCTAAATGTAGTTCGGGTAAATGTTTTTTAATATTTAAGCCGGGATTGTTGGGTGTGGATGCCTTAAACGACCGGAATCTTACACAAACGTTCCACTTGAATAACAAAGAAGGAACGATGTATCAAGAACACTAACGACCTTAAATGAATTTTATTTTTGTTCTGTTTTTTTCAGCGAAATTTAATTTGGGGTTTTTTAATACAGAACATCTCACATATGTCATCTAAATGTTGAAATATTGAAATTCTGCTAACGTTGTTATTTTTAGCTTGAAGAGGGTACTCTATAATTTTAATAATGGATTTTTAGATGCATCCTTCTGTATTTATTTTATTAAAAAAAAAAAAAAAAAACAGAAAGTTAATATTGTATTTATCCCCAGTGACAGTGCATCGTTTATTGCACTAGAAAGGTTATAAAATTGTAAAAAAAGACGTTTCTTATTTTAGTTTTATATCACCTATAGAGTCTATTACTAAGGAGATGGGTAATAAAATTAATGCATAAAATTTATGATTAGCCCGGCCATCGCCAGCCATATGACACCTCCTCCATCGTATTAAAATAGTTTCTGATTTTTTTGTGGTTATCCTGCGAATGTTACGCCACTGCGTGCGCAAATCTGGGCCAAGATTACTTACGAACCGCAGGCGCCTCTACCACTTAAGCCTCTCACATGCTAACGTTGGCAAAAAAATCGCGATTTTATCGCTGAATCGATTGTTAATCGACGATTTTATTGACATGTTGTAAAACACGAGACTTTACGCAATTGCGGCGAGGTCGTAAATTTCAGAGACAGAACCGATGTGCGATGTTATTTATGGACGTCTCAAGTTAATCTCTATCCTATTGCTCTTTGCAGTTCTTACTTAACCTCCTTCTGACTCCACTAGATCAAATCAGCCGAGTCCTTGGTGGTTCTAATTTCAGGCGTACTTCTGCGGCCGCGGAATTATTTAATAGCACAGGGACATGAACACACCTGTTGCTCTACGTTAGGGGTTAAAAAAGGGTTATGGAGGGTTCATGGCGTCATCGCCGGATTCACTAAAATAGCGTCACCTGTATGTCGTAAATTTTCAGATGCACTCAAAACGAGAGTGATAAATTAAGGCCTGGTTTGAATGTTTGGGGACGTTTTTCAAGTCCCGAGTGAGTCGTGTGGGAGAAAATACGGAGTTTGGATCCGTTTCAAGAAGATAATGGGTGATTATAAGGAAATGGCTTTCTGGGAAAGTGAGTTCCGCCAAAAACGCATTTTGGGGATTTGTGGTGTGGGAGTTCAAAAAGCGCAAACTGAGTGATGATAAATTTACACGAATTTGGATAAACAGAAAATGAGTGTGAGTTCGGTTCATTTGGTAAATACACAGTTACAAGAGGTTTAATTAATTACAAACGAATAACGAGTAAATATGATTCGGTAAATAATATTTTGTGGTTTCTGCGAAAGGAAAATATGAAAACGGATCGTTGTTTAAAATACAAGAGGCGAAGTAGCGTCCCACACAGAAAGCGACTTTTTGAAACGATAAATTTGCTCAAATATAGATATGTTGTCGTTTTTATGATAAAATTTATACGAAACACACGTGTATCGAGGGAATGTTGTTCCATAATGGAAATTCGCGTTCTTTTCTTGCAGCTGCTGAAGGATACACTGTTGCATCGATTTCTGTTGAAAATAGTCTATTAATAGACTATTTATTTTATTGTGAGTTTGGATGATAATAAATAAGGTCCTGTAAAAATTAGGATTTAGTATTGCGGTATCTGAGTAACAGCGTGCGTAATCGCGTTGTATGGCTGCCAAGCTCTTTGGTCAAACCTACAGCAGTGTAACCATGCCTTAAAGCAATAAACGATTCGTAGTATCTATGCAGATTTATGATCCCATTGAAATAAAAAAGGACCACCCCGTAGAGATGTTGAAGTTGCACATATAAAAGTCGAATTTGGTAGAAAATGTAAATCTTCTCTAATAAAGAAATTTATTGCGTTATTTGAGTAGTACTTTGGTCAAATTTACGTTAGAGCTATGACTTTATAGGGGACCGCAATAAACAAAAAGGTCCAATAAAGTAAAAACCAGTGGCGTAAATAATACTGCGGTGGTTTTTTGACTTGATTTTTTAAATTGTTCAATTTTTTATTTTTTTTTTGTTTCTTTAGTTTTTCGAGTTGCAATTTTTCGAGTTTTCAAGTTTAAATTTTTCAGTCTTTCAATTTTGAGTGTTTCAGTTTTTCGATTTGCGATTTCTCGTTTCGGTTTTTTTTTTCTGTTTTTTCAATTATTCGATTGTTTCGTTTTATAATTTTCTGTTTTTTCAATTTTAATTTTATCAATTTTTCGATTTGCGATTTTCAATTTTCCATTTTCCTGTTTTTTTCATTTTTAAGTTTCAGCTTTTCGATTTTCCAACTTTTGGATCCTTCAGTTTTTAGATATGCGGTTTCACGAGTTTTCATTTTTTAATTTTTCAGTTTTTCATGTCTTTACTAAGTATTAAAAATTTAAAATTAAATTTAAATCAAAATCTGGATAATGTGGGTCACTAAGCACGTGTTTCTCCATATCTCATTAATTAATAGACTAAATTAAACTACAAGTCAAAAATTAAAGTTGTACAGTTCTTTGAACAGCATACACTAAAATTACTTTAACTAATACAGTGCTCTGTAGGTATATTTAGTTTTTTTAGATAGAACACCCTATATAGTTCGCCATATTCTCATTAGTTTCTTCAGAAACTTGAAAACCGGAGTCTGTTTTTGAAATTGTAATGAGACGTTGCCACGTTGTTCCACTTCATTTGAATTTTTATTTCCCGAGCATAAGTTAAAGAAGTACTGCAAGGAAATACGGAGAATGGGTGCTTTCATGTTTTCCCTACGTTCTCATGATCCCAAAGTATGAAACAATAGGTCTTATTAAACATTTCCAAAACTACTTAGTAGTCATATTCATCATAATGGAATACAATAAAATAAAGAAACATTAACCCCGCCCACCCACCCGGATTATCTTTTGTTGAGCATAAAAATTAATCGAATGACTACTTTCATGTTTTCTCGACGTCTCATGACCTCAAGAGTATGAAGTAAGAAGCCTCCCGTTTCCGTTTGTCTGTTTGTGTATCGCCATTTATTTGACAGATAATCTCCGAAATTATTTAGTTCAAAAATAAGAACCGGATTATGTATTAATGGCCACCATTGTAAAATACAAGAAAATAAAGAAAAATTAACCCCGCCCACCCACCCTATTCTTTTTTGTCTATTTTTACGTTAAAGTTAAGGCGAATGTCTCCTTTAATGTTTTCTCCAAGTTACATGACCTGTAGCATATGAAACAATAGCTCTCCCTTTTCCGTCCGTCTGTCTGTCTGTGTGTCGTCTGTGTCAATTTTTATTAGAAAGGTAATTTCCGAAACTACTAACTTAGCTAAACAACAAGAACTGTATTATTAAAAGCCATCATAGCAGAGTCCAATAAAATAAAGTAAAAATTTTTTCGATTTACAATTTTTCGTTTCATTTTTTTTCTTAATTTTTTTAATTTTTCGGTTTTTTAGTGTTCTAATTTTATAATTTGTCATTTTTTTAAAGTGAAAATTTTCAATTTTTGGATTTTTGGATTTTTCAATTTTTCGATTTGCACTTTTTCGTTTTTAGAATTTTTCCATTTTTCAATTATTGGATTTTAAAACGTTTTCATTTAATCGACTTTCAATTTTTTTGATTTTCCTTTCATTTTTGACTGCAGTTTTTCTAGTTTTTATTTTAAATATGTAGTAATTTTTAAAATTTTCCATTTTTCCAATTTTGTGAGTTTAGAATTTTTCCATTTTCAGTTACTTAATTTTAAAACTTCTTCATTTATTCAACTTCTCAATTTTTCGATTCTACCATTTTCCAATCTTCAAATTTTCGCTTTGCAATTGTTTGTATCGATTTTTTATTTCCTTTACTGTTTTCAATTTTTCCAGTATTTTTTTTTGTTTCTTCAATTTTACGACATTCTTCGAGTTTTCATTTTTAAATTTTTCAGTATTTCTATTTTCCAATTTTTGGATGTTTCAATTTTCCGTTTCGATCTTTTGTTTTCTTTGTTTTTTCAATTTTTCGGGTTTTCTGTTTTTTAATTTTTCGATTTGTAATTTTAGATTTTTCAGTTTGTCGATTTTTTAATGTTTTGTGTCTTAAATTTTTCATTTGCAATTTTTCTAATTTTCATTTTAAATACGTAATAATAATGATAATTTAAAACAATTTCAAGTTTTCAATTTTATTTCCAACTAATGGATTTTAAAACTTTTTAAATTGTTCGATTTCTCATTTTTTCCGATTTCTTAGTTTTTCGGTTTTTCAGTTTTAATTTTTTCAATTTTGCAATTTTTCGATTTCCGATTTTTGGATTTCCGATTTTTCGGTCTTCCATTTTTCTTGTTTCGTCAATTTTTTAGAGTTTGTAATTTTTCGATTTTTTAATTTTTCATTTCCTCACACTTTCAATTTGCAATTTTTCGTTTCGATTTTTTAATGTATATTTATTTTTACAATTTCTCATTTTTTTTAATGTTTCGATTTTATGATTTTTTGTGTTTTCAATTTTTCAATTTTTCATGCAACTCTTCAGTTTTCCATTTAAAATTTTTCAGTTTTTCCAACGTTTGGTTGCTTGCATTTTTAAATTTTGCAATTTCAGGAGTTTTCAATTTTTAATTTTCCAGTTTTTCATTTCATCAAATTATCGGTTTGTAATTTTTCCCTTTGGTGTTTTCTCTTTATTTTTTCAGTTTTTCCGTTTTTCAGTGTTCTGATTTTATAACTTTTCTTTTTTCAATTTGAAAATTTGACATTTTTGGATTTTTTTAATTTTCGTTTTTTTAATTTTTCGTTTAGATTCCAGTTTCTCGATTTTTCAATTTTTCGTTTTTCCAGTTTTTCGACTTTACAATTTTGACGATTCTATATCATTTTTCGATTCGATTCGTTGTTTCATCATTCCAATTTTTCGGTTAATAAAATTTTTTTCAATTTTTAATTTTCTAGTGTTTCGATTTCTCGTTTCTCGTTTTCGTTTAACTCTTCGATTTGCAATATTTCGATATTCCAGTTTTTCGATTTTGCAATTTTTCGTTTTTTCAGTTTTTTAAATTTTTTAGTTATTCATTTTGCGGCTATTCAGTTTTTCGATTTTCCAACTTTTCGATTCAAAAAAATGGAAAACTTGCAACATTGTAAAATTAAATAATGAAAAATGAAAAAACGGAGTATAAAATGAAAACTCAAAATCTCAAAATTAGAAATCAATAACTTGAAAAACCGAAGAAACGAAAAATTGAAAAATCTAAAGATTAAAAATTGGGAAACTTAAAAATCTAAATAGAAAGAAACATTGAAAAATTATGTTGTTTTGTAGTTTTCCCATTTTCAATTACTTAATTTTTACACTTCTTCATTTATTCAATTTTTTTTCCTTTGCAATTTTTTTTTCGATTTTTTATTTCCTTTACTTTTATCAATTTTTCTGATTTTTTTTTGTTTCTTTAATTATACGACATGCAATTTTTAGACTTTTCATTTTTAAATTTTCATGTTTTTCTAACTTTTGGATGTTTCAATTTTTCGTTTCGGTCTTTTATTTTTTTTTGTTTATTCAACTTTTCAAAAATTGCAAAATTCAAAAATTGGAAAATCGAGGAACTAAAAAATTGAAGATTGAAAATTTAAAAATGGAATAAACAAAAAAATACAAAATCGAAAGAAACATTGAAAAATTAAAAGAAATGACAAAACGAAATATTGTGATATAAAATCGGTGAAGCCGGGAAAATGGAAAATAAAATCAAGAAATTGAAAAATTGTTAGGAAACGGCAAATTGAAACCTCAAAAACAGACGACAGACGGATAAACAGAAACGGCAGACCATTGTTGTTGTACTCTAGAGATCATGAAACGTCGAGAAAACATGGAAGTGGCAAGTCGTCGCCCGATGGACTCTATTACTTTACTTCCTTAACATACGATCATGAAGTAAGAATCATTATTAAAAAACTCTGTTTTATTGTGATGGATAATTACGTCAGGAATGTCATGTAGATGCTAAAACGCTAACCAAAATTTGTCTGAACATCCCCACCAACAGTCTCATGACGTCAGCTCAAAATTTTGCATAGTAACAATAATAACACACTCCTATACTTGTTATTATAACATTTACTCCGTATTGTCTGGCCAGGAACTAAAAATATTTTATTGTATACTCAGGGACACTCATCTCAAGCAAGCCAAATTTCAAAACTTCGACCATGTAAGAGGTCAAACTAAAAAAATGACAACATAAAGCTTTTAAACGTAGACGAGGTCAATTACATAGTACTATTTTAAAAGTTTTGTGTGTTTAAAATTAACTTAAAAAAAAACACCCCGACGTCACTCAATTACTAATGTATGGTCGACGTCGCCGACAGGATTTAAAAGTTAAAATTCAGATAATCCATAATTTGGCTCGTCTGACATTCTTTAAAGCTTTCCCGGTCTTTTAGCTTCAACTAAAAGCTCTGACGACCTACATAATGCAAATTTAAGCCCACAGTTTCAAAATAAATGGCGACACAAAAATCGGAGTGTATGGTATCGATTGACTATAACTTCTCATGATGAGTAATATATTCGATTTCGGTCTAGTTTTTTTTTCGATCTGCTGGTGGCCGCCACTCCGCCTTATCCAAACACTTTTTTTTTCACTTCAGAATGATTTCGTAACCGACTAGACATCGTGAATCATTTCAATAAATAATTACGGACCACAGTGGGTCAGCGATTGGCTCCTACGGCATTGGATGGCGATTTCTTCGAATAGATATCTATTGGCAGACACTGATAGTATCGATAAATAATTAGGGGCCCGCGGACGGGCGTTCCAAAATTAATTTTTAATGCTCCATCAAATAAATTGCTGTAATTTTTCGTGCGGCGCGTCTTGGAAGGAAATTCCGGGGGATAATAAAGTTAGAACGACGCACGACGGATGGTGAAAGCTGGCTATTTCACCAAAACTTTGTTGCTTTGTTGCTATTGTTGCATTAATGGTTTTTTTGACTTTTGTAGTGGAGGTTTTGGGTCACATTTTTCAGTTTAAATTCGGGAACGACGCAGAATTGCTTTGAAATTAAACCGCACACCCGACAAAAAATTACAGCTGGAGTGTGCGAGGAAAGAAAATATTTTTATAATTCTCGGCAAATACTTCCTCGGGCACGGACACTATCCAAGCACGAGAATTTAATGTAACCGTTATTTTAATGTCTACTTTGCTGTTGTTTTATTATCGGTTTTAAATTACGCTTCTTGCAGAAGAGCGGTTTCAGCTTTAATTGTGGAATAATGATTCATTTGTTAGAAAATCATAAACTGACAGATGATTTTACGGTCAATGTATTTCTGACTGGCAGCTACACACCCTTTTGACTAATTTGATCACGTCGAATTTATATTGTTACGGATATTAAACTGTTGCAGCAGCAGGCACGAAAAACGTTGCTGACAACGCAGCTGCTAGAAATCCTATTTTCTTCTTGCCTTTGTAACTGATGGTAGTGTTGCGTGTGTCAGACTCTGAAAAATTAAGCAGCGACATGGTAGATCTGATTAAAAATAAAAAGCGACAATAAGGTCACCTATTTACTTAGGTGTATGTTTGACAGTGTTAACAAGAAAATGTGTTTGTTGTGTAAAATCGAGCGATAAATTTACGCTAAAACGCCACTATCATTTCGAGAATATAAATGCCACAGTAAATCAAACAAGATTTATATTTTAACGCATAATCATCAGTTGAGTGAATTTTGCCTCATAGCCATTATGTAATAGATTTTATACGTTTAAGTGGTGATATTTAGTAATTGAAGCTGGTGCAGTTGCAAAATAATTGCTGACAGTGTATGCCAGATCGAAAGATGAAGGGTCAATTTGGCTACTAATAGCAACGAGAGCGCGCTTTATGCATATTAATGCAGTTATTACATGTATTTTAGTTATAACTGAAATAAAATAAAATACGCATTTACTTCAAAAAGGTTTTGCAGACGTAATTGTTACTATCTCGTCCCTCAAGTGCTTCTTCGAAAAATTATCAAATATTTTTGCGATTTTTGATTAGTGATAACATTTTTTTGACTTATAATTTTTTAATTCTTCAATTTTTTTTCATTTTTTGTCATCAGTTTTTCGATTTGCAATCTTTTGAGTGTTCAAGTTTAAATTTTCCAACTTTTGAATTTTTGAATTTTTACATTTTGCAGTTTCGGTTTTTTGTTTTGTTTATTTTTTCAATTATTCGCTTTTCCAATACTTCGATTTTATAATTTTTTGATTTTTCGATTTTTCGTCTCTTCAATTTTTTGATTTGCAATTTTTCAATTTTTCATTTTTCTTGTTTCGTCCATTTTTAGATTTTCAAATTATTCGAGTTTTTAATTTTTCCAGTTTTTCAATTTTCCAACTCTTAGATGTTTTAATTTTTAGACACGCAGTTTCACGAGTTTTTAATTTTTAATGTTTCATGCCTTCAATATTTCGATTTGCAATTTTTCGTTTCGGTTGTTTATTTACTTATTTTTTTCCATTTTTCTGTTTTTCAGTGTTCTGATTTTATAATTTTTCCTTTGATCAATATGAAATTTTTCAATTATTGGGTTTTCAATTTTTAGATTTTTACTCTAAACATTTTTTAATTTTTCGTTTCATTCATTTTTGATTTGCAATTTTTCTAGTTTCTATTTTAAATATGTAAGGTAATACTAATAATAATAATTTTGAAAAAAATTTTCAATTATTGGAGTTGAGATTTTTCAATTTTTTATTTTTTTTTTTGATTCTCCAATTTTTACATTTTGAAATTTGTCGAGTTTTCGGTTTTTAATTTTTCAATTATTCGATTTATATTTTCCTTTCGGTTTTTTCTTGTATTTATTGTCTCAATTAATCAATTTTCCAATGATTAAATTTTATAATTTTTTATTTTAAATTTTTCGAGTTTTCAATTTTCCGAGTTTTTCGATTTTCAAATTTTTGGATGTTTATATTTTTAGATATGCGTTTTCATGGGTTTTCAATTTTTAATTTTTCATGTCTTCAAATTCTCGATTTACAATTTTACGATTTTTTATTGTTCTGATCTTATAATTTTTTGTTTTTTCAAATTTTCAATTTACAATTTTTCAAGTTTTCATTACTTTTTATTTGTTCGATTTTTTGATTTGCAATTTTCTTTTTATTTCTTTTTTGATTCTTCAGTTTTACGACAAGCAGCTCGTCGAGTTTTCATTTTTTCGATTTTCCAACTTTTGGTTGTTTCATTTTGTAGATTGCCATTTGACGAGTTTTCAGTTTCTTGATTTTTCAATTTTTCTTTCCTAAAATCTTTCATTCACAGTTTTTAGATTTGCATTTTGTGGGTCTATTTTTTTTCCATTTTTTAATTATTATATTTTAAAACTTTTTTATTTGTTTGATTTTTAGTTTTTCAAATTCTTGATCTTTGATTTTCCAATTGTTCGATAATTCAGCGCTAATGTTTCGACTTTACAAGTCAAAAGTTTTCGATTTTACAATTTTTGGGTTTTTGTATTTCCAATTTTTCCATTCATTAATTTTTTCCGAATTTTAATTTTTCAATGTTTCAATTTTTCATTTCTTTAGTTGTTTGATTTTCAAATTTTTAGATTTTCAACTTTTTCGTATTTTCTGTTTCTCGATTTTTCAAATTTTTTCGATTTTTAATTTTTCAGTTTTTCAATTTTTCGTTTCTTCAATATTTCAATTTATAATTTTTTTTGTCTCTTCAATTTTACTGCATGCAAATTTTCGAATTTTTTTTTTCGATTTTATAACTTTTGGTTGTTTCAATTTCTAGATTTTGCAATTTTTTGATTTGCAATTTCACGAGTTTTCAATTTTTAGTTTTTCAATTTCTCGGTTTTTCAGTTTTACGATTTTAGAATGTTTCCATTTTCCAACTTTTGGATTTCAAAACTTTTTCATTTAGGTATTCGATTTTTAGTTTTTCAATTTATAAATATTTAAGTTTCTAATTTTTCGATCTTTCACCGTTACAGTTTTTCGACTTTACAACTTTGACAATTTCATAAGTTTTCGATTTTACAATATTTAGGTTTTTTTCTTCTTTCCAATCTTTCGATTCATGAAAGTCTTTCGATTTTTAGTTTTTTAATATTTCAATTTTTCATTTCTTCAGTTCTTCCATTTGTAAATTTTTCTATTTTCAACTTTTTCGTATTTTCAGTACCTGGATTTTTCAATTTTTCTAGGTTTTGGTTTTACAATTTTTGATTTCTTCAATTTTTCGATTTGCAATTTTTCGTTTCGATTTGTTCTATTTTTTCAATTTTTTGGTTATACAATTTTACAATTTTGGAATTTTCCCATTTTCCAATGATTGGATTTGGAAACTTTCTATTTATTCGATTTTACAATTTCTCGGTTTGTTTCTTTTTTCCAATTTTTCGATTCTTTGATTTTTTCAGATTTTTAGCTTTTCAGTGTTTCAGTGTTCTTCGATTTTTAATTTTTCAATTTTTCGTTTCTTTAATTTTTCGATTAACAATTTTTATTTTTAATTTTTTTTGTCTCTTCAATTTTACGACATGCAACCCTTCGTGTTTTCATTTTTCAATTTTCCAAGTTTTGGTGTTTCAGTTTCTACATTTTGAAATTTTTCGATTTGCAATTTCAGTTTTCAATTTTTACTTTTTGAATTTTTCGATTTTTCAATTTTTCATTCAATTTTTTGATTTGCAGATTTTCGTTTCGGTTTCGGTTTGTCTTATTTTTTCAATTTTTGGGTTTTTCAATTTTACGATTTTGGAATTTTTCCATTTTTCAATTAGTGGATCTTCATTGTTTTCATTTATTCGATTTTTGGTTTTTCAATTTCTCGATATGCATTTAGTTTTCCAATTTTTCGATCTTCCAACGTTACAGTTTTTCAACTTTACAAGTTTGACGATTCCTTAAATTTTCGAGTTTACAATTTTTGGGTTTGTTTCTTCTTTCCAATTCTTCGATTCATTAATTTTTTTTATTTTAAATTTTTCAATGTTTCAATTTTTCATTTCTTGAGTTCTTCGCTTTGCAACTTTTTTGATTTTCCACTTTTTCGTATTTTCAGTTTTTCGATTTTTAATTTTTCAGTTTTTCAATGTTTCCTTTTTTTAATTTTTCGATTTACAATTTTTACCTTTTTGGTTTTTGTCTCTTCAATTCTACGACATTCAACTATTCGAGTTTTCATTTTTCGATTTTCCAACTATTGGTGTTTAAATTCTTAATTTTTCAATTTTTCGATTGTTCATTTCTTCAATTTCTTAATTTATAGTTCTTCGTTTCGCTTTGTCTTATTTTTTCAAATTTTCGGTTTTTTAATTTTACGATTTTAGAATTTTTCCATTTTCTAATTGTTGTATTTTAAAATTTCATTTAGAGTTTTTCAATTTTTCGATATTTAATTTTCCAATTGTTCGATCTTTAAACGTTACAAGTTTGACAAATCTATAAGTTTTCGATTTTAAAATTTTTGGATTTTTTCTTTCCAATTTTTCGATTCCCAAATTTTTTCGATTTTTAAGTTCCTGGATTTTTAGTTTTTCAATCTGTCAAATTTTCATTATTTCAGTCCTTCGATTTGTAAATTTTTCGATTTTCCACTTTGTCGATTTTGCAATTTTTCAAATTTTCAGTTCTCGATTTTTCGATTTTCTCCGATTTTTTAGTTTTTCAATTTTTAATTTTTCAACTAAGAAGTATAAAACGGAAACTTTGAAAAATCCAAAAAATGGAAATCAGTAATTTGAAAAACCGAAAAATAATAAATTGAGAAACTTTGAAATCTAAAAAGTGCAAAATTGAAAAATTTAAAAATTCGAAAAGCGACGAATTGAAAAATTGAAGATTGAAAATTTGAAAAATTGAATAAACGAAAAATTATAAAATCGGTAGGAACAATGAAAAAAGTAAAAGATAGGAAAAGGCAAAAAATTTAATATATTAGTTAATTAAACGAATAAATAAATAAATACACTTTACTGTCCATAAGATTACATGATCTGTCAGACTCGTCAACATACTATTTATTCAAAAATTAGAAAAACCACCCCGTGATTTAAGTTGGTACAAAATAAAACTCCTCTAGGGCTTATTTTTACACTGGCAAGTTGAGAGTACAAAAAACTTAAAATTTGAAATTTCATGACTAAAATATCAAAATAACAATATGTTTTGAATGAAGACCATAATCATCCTAACCTCAATTTTTTGATAGCACATCTTGGCACCAAAAATCGAAATTGTGATGTAAAATCGAGGAAATGAAAATTAAAAAATCACGAAAATGAAAAATAAAATTCAGAAGCTTGAAAAATTGAGGAAACGAAGAATTCAAAAATCGAAAGATTAAAAATTGAAAACTCGTATCGAACAATTGAAGAAATGAAAAAAAAGTCAAGAGATTGAAAAATTGAAAGAAATTGAAGTTGGAAAATAAAAACTATGAAACCGAAACATGAATTATGGAAAACTGTAAAACTGAAAAACAATAAAAAAACGAAAAATTGGTCGAAGGTAAATAAATCCATATTTTTGTGACGACGTCATCAACATTTTTGCAAGGACACGTATATCAATTTGATAACAATCGGTCCAATAGTTTCGAATATAATAAAAATTGATACAGACGACAGACAGACAGACGGACTGAGTTAATCGCCAGTTGCTCGACGTTCCTTTGTAAAATGTTACACAATTTTGATTTTTCTTTACGAAAGCCTATGTTTTGAGACGATATTTCATGATTTTCATGATAATGGTCAAACACATCAAAAATTATTATTAAAGTAATCGATTCAACAGTTCGAAGATTATCTTTGCAATGAAGTCGTTAACAGAAGACAGACATTTGACGATGTTTTCGTATTCTATGAGCTATGAAACGCCAAGAAAACATGAAATTGGATGTCCGCCAAATTAATTAATTGTGAAATATCTCTTGAGGAATATCGAGAAAGTAAAAAACGCCTAGAATACAATCATTGTCGATAAAGCCAGTGTGAATAGATCTTAGACTTCAACAAATCTGGCACTTTAAATTTACAACCACTTAAACGTGAAATTTTTCTTTAGGTGTAGCCGGATGTGTTAAAATATTTGTTTCACACGACCATATTGTTCCTCTGATTTATAAGCGCTACCAATCTCCGACTAGTGAAAAAGTTGGCACAAATATATAAAACTCCTGAAAAAAGCTTCAAAGGCTTTGCTGTAAGTTCTTTAAGAATGAAAAATAGCCAGTAATTAAAAGCTGAAGTACACAAGCTGAGTCTCTAGCTATCGCACTTTGTAGCTTTTGAGTCGTTTCAGACTTTTCTAATTTCACAAACCAGGAAAATCTCGCTACTCGGTAAACACACCCGATTGTATTTATTTTTCTAGAAAACGTTCGCATTAACCTTTCCATAGGTGTAAACACATAATCATAAAAATCCCGCTTTTGCGCCGTATTTTGTTTACGCGCTGTGCTATAGGTTTACAGTTACTACCATTACATAATCCTCTGTTTTTGCAACAACTCCACACAATACTACACTGATTAAATCCATTATGCATCCATAAATCAACAAAATGTAAGCAGACGTGAATAAAACATTACAAAAATATCGTCTCCCATAAGACTCGTTTATTTCTCGGCAACGCTCACCTACTTCTATTAAACTTGAGCCACTTCTGAACATCCCACAACCCAACTCAACACTAAACAAAACCCACCCAAACAATAACCATAAGCAAAGGACTACGCAAACTGTATCATCCAGCATCCGCTTCCCTTTCCACTTCATCAATTTTTGAATCTTCTTATTGTCTTCGCTTTCCATTTATCATCCCCATCTCTCATTCCCCGTTCTTGGGAAACCCTCGCAAAAAGAGCTTTACATAGGTCACGCGACCGGCGCCAAAAAACACGATAAATTTCGTTTGACTGCGACGTGAGCTTTCTAAAGGGCGTCTCACACTGTTGTCTGCGAGACGGTCGGATCGGTCATGAAACTACGAAACTTTACTGCTTATCTGCAAAATTTGTAACTGTGTGTGAATGCTCCTTAAGAACTTTGTACACCGCGACCTCGTTTCTAGTGCTCTGAAGACATAACAAAACTTTGATTTACTGCTTCTTTTACAGGTATGAGGGGAGACGTGCTCGTATTGACTCTGGCTGTTACGTTGGCATGCCTGCAATACTCAGAGGCATGTAGCTGCATGGGTAGCCATCCCCAGGCTCAGTACTGCAAATCGGACTTTGGTGAGTTTAAATTATTCAATCCTGTCGCTTTGAAATCAGTTCGATGACGATAAATCTACTCTTACTCCGATTAAAAATTAATGTGTCATTAAATATGCTGATGAGGTTCTTGTGGGATTCCCCGGATTACGATAAGCACTATTTCAGGGAAAGCAGACGTGTTGATTTTTTGCAGTCGCAATAAATTACCGATTATAATAATTAAGTAATAATTTGAAACGCGATACTTGTCGGAATATTAAAGAGTAACCTTGGTGGGTTGGTATTTGTTGCCTATAATGGGTTAATGGCGCCTCGGATTTTGTTGGCGTTTTTAATGAAGGAGGTTCTTTTGACGGCTGAATGGACACAAGTGGGACGTGGCGTTATGTAACTATTGTTATGTAATTAGTTTGTCTTTTTTGATTTAAACGTAATTTTTATTGTGTAAGTTTTATTAAGGTGTTTGTGTTCGTGATCCTGTGAAAACCGTCAAAAATATAAGTTATGGCATAGGCTATTTACCTTGACGGAAACAATAGTTCATAAATTAAAAATTAAGGAAGTTTTTTTATTTCACTTGACAAGAAGATTACTATTATTTAAGTTAGATCTGAAAAGACGGGTGCTTATTTAAACATATTTTAATATTTCTTGTTACAAGGTTTTTGTTGAAGCAGTTTTTAAAAATTGTCGAAAAATGAGTTACTTCATCGACTACCTTGACGAGACTAAGAAAATAGTTATAAATCATAATATTAGGAAATATTTATATACACGAAATGATTACGTGGGTAAATAGATACGAACGTGAATAATTTGACACTTTCATAGTCACAATGATCATGTTTTCGATAAATTGGTTCAATTTTCCACATATTTTAAGTTTGAAATTACCGTGTGACGTTACGAACTACATCTGAGTGCATTCCTGTTTGCAGATGTAGTACAAACACACCCACGCATACACAAACATCAGTAAAAATGATGAGCATATTTCTAAACTTTCAGTGCGTCGACATTTCTTGAAAATCGGACGTCGAAATTTTTCTTTATTTTCATCATACTTTCTTAATTTTACCGTAATGTGATAAACTTTATTATATCGCCTGTCTTAGACGCTATATTTACTACCTGTTTACGACGTCGAGTTTATTACTTATGGCAGCGTTTATTGGAAACTTTCGCTTATTGGAAAATCGTGCATCAAATTAAATAATATTGAAAGACGACATAAAAAATTCTATAAATTAAGTAGAATCAGATGGTTTGTGTCTCTTTCTATAGATCATCACATTTTTACTCTCCGAGCGTGTATGCTAAGGAAGTATTTTAATGGAGTCAATCTCTCATGACCTCTAGAGTACGAAGAAATAGGTCTCCTAAAGGTTATTTTGACAGAACTTCCCTCGCCCTTAAAGTATCATCGTAACTTCGACTGTTTATGTTTATACTTCGACCGAATCCGACTATTGGCATTTTGGATTTTATTTCCCCAACGCAGAGGAAAGGACTAATTGATTAATTCATACTCAGTTTTTTTCTCAAAAACACTCATAAATTTGAAGAGATTCGGCAAAAATGTAAGATGACGGATGAATTTTGATCAACGATTTACCAAGTTTCCAATAATTTTAAAATAGCATTCAGTTTTTGCAATTTCAAATTTAAATTGTAAAATATTGTTATACAATGTTATTATTTTTCCAAAAATCTGATTGCTGGAGGCAAAAACTCAACACGGTTTCATAAATCACACATGCAGTAATATGTTATTTTGTGAAGTTTAAAAAGCATTTGTTCCGCAGAATGCTAAGATGACGTCATAATTTTTTGGGAAGGCTTTAAACGAACAAATTTCTATTCTTTTCCTTTCCTATAACCTCAAAACGTTTGCAATTTTAAAATTAAATTCTAAAATACAATTTTGAATCTTTTCCCAAAAATCTCGATGTCAAGGATAAAAACTCAACACGGATTCTAAATAACACATCCATGGAGTATGTAGTTCTATAAAATTAAAAACCATTTGTTCTGGAAAATTATAAAGTGACGTCATCATTTTTTAGGAGGCCATAAACGAAACAAATTTTCTTAACTAAGCTTACAAGTTTTCAGAGCATTCGGTTTTAGAATTTCAAAGTTTAATTATTGTAAAATGTTGTTATACAATTTTGATTTTTTCTCCAAAAATCTGGACACGGATTCATGAATCACAGATGCAGGAATATGGAATCCTGTAAAGTTAAGTATGTATATATAATTAATACCAAAAATAAATGGGCAAATTAGTAATAAGTCAAATGGTGCGTTTCACCCCACATTTTGTTTTCATTTTTAAATTTTTTTATAAGGTGATTTATCATATTTTTTTTGTAAGAAAACAGGCCAATTTTGAGGTTGAGTGTTTTTTTTTAATTTTTTATGAACATCTCAAAGTCAACGATTTCTATATGGATCCGCTGAAATCAGGCCAAAATCTTTAGAAATCCACAACTTTTTAAAAATTGGTCGAAGTTTATTTCAACAGAACTTTCCTCGCCCCTGAAGTGCAGCTAAATAAATCCCAATTCTCTCAAAAATTGTCATTTTTTGCGATTTTTGTTTTCTGATAACCTCCATAAAGTAAAAACCAGTGGCGTAAATAACGTAAATAACAGCGTATTTGACTTGAATTTTTGAACTTTTCAATTCAGTTTCTAGATTTTGCAATTTTTCGATTTGAGTTTCTCGAGTTTTCAATTTAAAATTTTTCCATTTGCAAGTTTTCGTTTCAGCTTTTTATTTTTACAATTTTTCAATTTTTTATTATTCCGATTTTATAATTTTTTGTTTTTCCAATTTCACTTTTTTTCAGTTTTTTGTTTCGTCAGTTATTCAGTTTGCAATTTATCAATTTTTCGTTTTTTTTTTCTTTAATTTTACGGTATCTTTTCCAGTTTTATTTTTAAATTTTCAAGTTTTCCGACTTTTGGACATTTCAATTTTTAGATTTTGCAGTTTTCGATTCGAAATTCCAGGAATTTTCAATTTTTTATTTTTCAAATTTTAGATTTTTCATTTCTTCAGTTTTTCGACAAAAACGAGAAAATATAAGATATTCTAAGATTAGTCTTATTTTGGGAAATGACATATCTTCTGAGAAAATAAGGGCGGGTGGGCGGGGCTAGTACTTGTTCAGATAACACTGGTTTTTGCAGACGCCATACCCTCTGAGAAAATAGGGGCGGGTGAGTGGGGCTAGTACTTGCTGAGACAAGACTGATTTTGGCAAATGCTATACCCTCTGAGAAAATAGAGGGGCAAGTACTTGCAAAGGTAAAACTTATTTTGGCAAATGACATAAACTCTGAGAAAAAAGAGGGCGGGTGGGCGGGGCTAGTACTTGCTCTGATAAGACTGATTTTTGCAGACGCCATACCCTTTGAAAAAATAGGGGCGGGTGGGCGGGGCTAGTACTAGCTGAGACAAGA
Source organism: Zophobas morio (assembly GCF_036711695.1). Taxonomy (NCBI): domain Eukaryota; kingdom Metazoa; phylum Arthropoda; class Insecta; order Coleoptera; family Tenebrionidae; genus Zophobas; species Zophobas morio. Next base: position 10,764,197 of record NW_026972109.1, read on the forward strand.
CTGATTTTGGCAAATGCTATACCCTCTGAGAAAATAGAGGGGCAAGTACTTGCAAAGGTAAAATTTATTTTGGCAAATGACACAAACTCGGAGAAAATAGGGGGCGGGTGGGCGGGGCTAGCACTTACTAAGATAAGTCTTATTTTGGCAAATGACATATCCTCTGAGAAAATAAGGACGGGTGGGCGGGGCTAGTACTGGCTCTGATAAGACTGATTTTGTAGACGCCATACCTTCTGAGAAAATAGGGGCGGATGGGCGGGGCTAGCACTTGCTAAGATAAGATTGATTTTGCCTCCATTAAACTTGTAAAACTTCTTAAATTTAAAAGGTGTTAAATTGCATATTTCCATAGAAACTAGTTAAATTCCTAAATCTGATTGATATTTATTTTTTAACAACATTGGTAATACAGTTCAAAATTATTGAATAATAGATTGACTTCATATTTTTATTATAATATCTTTTGCTCTTTGCGGCATGGAGAATTTTGCAAGTAAGCTCCGCCCTTCAGCTCACGATGAATAAAGCACAATTGAGAAGCGGTGGGTGGGCGGGGCTTATATTTGATCCCTTTTTTCTCAATATAGGAAGTCTTCTTTTCCCAACAAGAAACTGAAAATATATATATCCTGCTGTTGAAAGAAAACTCTATATATTAAAAAAAAACAAAGCTTAAGCCCCATCCACCCGCCCCGATCTCAATTGTGATGAATTTTTAATTCATTGTTAGAGCTTTCTCTATTGAGAAAGCGAATGAAAAAATTCATCACAATTGAGATCGGGGCGGGCGGGTGGGGCTTAATCTTTTTTTTAAGTGTATAGAAATTTCTTTCAACAACTGGATAGTTGAACATGTTTTCAGTTTCTTGTTGGGAAAAGCATATTTAGAAAGAATGGACAAAATATTAGCCCCACCCACCCACCCCTTCTCAATTGTGATGAATATTTTATTCATCGTGAGCTGAAGGGCGGAATTTAGTTGCAAAATCCTCATTTTTTACTATAAATTACCATATGAAATATGTTTTTAAAAGGGTAGAATTTTTTAGAGAAATATTGATGTTACATTAATACTCGCAATTAATATCGGGGCGGGTGGGTCGTACTTAATTTTTTTTTTTAATATACAGAGTTTTCTTTCAACAACAGGATACTTGAACATATTGTCAGTTTCTTGTTGTGTATTAAGAAAAAAATGGACCAAATATAAGCCCCACCCGCCCACCCCTTCTCAATTGTGATGAAGAGCGGAGTTTAGTTGCAAAATCCTCATTTTAATACAAGAAATTAGATACCATATGAAATATATTTTTAAAAGGGTAGAGTTTTCTAGAAAAATAATATGTTACAATTAAACTCCGCCTCCCGTCTGATTAGGAATGAAAAACTCATCACAATTGAGATATGGGCGGGTGGGTTGGGCTTAATCTTTGTTTTTTTTTTTTTTATATACAAAGTTTTCTTTCAACACTTGTTTGCCGCCAAGAACAAGAGATATTAAGCATAATAAAAAACATAAAGTCAATCTATTATTCAATAATTTTGGACTGTACTCCTAATGTAAGTCACGTAAATAAAATTTTCTCGAAAAACTGAAGAAACGAAAAACTGAAAAATCTAAAAATTGAAAACTCGTGAAATTTCAAATCGAAAAACTGTAAAATCTAAAAATTGAAACGTCCAAAAATTGGAAAATCGGAAAACTGGAAAATTTTAAAGTCAAAGAAAAAAAAGCGAACAATTGGAAAATAGCAAATTGAAAAACCGACGAAACGAAAAATTTAAAAAATAAAAAATTATAAAAATTGGAAACTCTTGAAACTCAAATCGAAAAATTGAAAAATCTAGAAATTGAATTGAAAAGTTGAAAAATTGAAAACTCGAAAAAATGAAGGAACAAAAAAAAATGAAAAATTGAAGAAAAAATTCAAGTCAAATAAGCTGCGGGAACGTTATTTACGCCACTAGTTTTTACTTTATAGAGGTTATTAGAAAACAAAAATTGGTTATTTCACCTTTGACCAATTTTTTAACAGTTGTGCGATTTTGTACGGAAAGATGTGTTTTTAAAAGTGAACTAAAATAATCAACTGCTAATAAAAAGCTGCGCATTCTGTGCATTCTGGGTCTCCCATTCCCATTCAGTTTTAATACTTCAGGGCACCGGAAACAGCTGAAAACGCCCAAGCTCGAGCTGAAAATCTATTTTCTCGCCAGATTTCACTATTTAAACCCTCAAAGAAAGTCAGTAGCTGAAAATAGTTGACAAATACGCAGTTTGAAAATCAGAAAAACGCAACTTTAAATTATGTGCACACTCGTACCCGATTTCGTTATATAAATATTTTATATGTTTTAGCTTCTCTAAAAGCATACATTTGTCTGTTGGGTTTATATGTAATGTGAGACAAGTTTAATATTTAATCGCGATTTATTTCATCCGTAAACACCAGTGGACATGAATAAATTAACCAACTTACCGTCCGTCAGCAAACATTGGCCACAATTTCACCAAAAGCGTATTATTTGCCAGCGTTATGTTTAAAATTCATAGAATAAATAACAAATTTAGGCGAAAGAAAAAAATGGCATGGGACTTCCAATCCGAACAAACTTTTCTATTAAAATTCATAGAATAAATCACAACCCAACCAACCAACTCACCCAATAGTTGCGTTTTCCACCCAACCAATAAAACAAACACAAACAAAACATCGACTATTAACAGTATTTGCACCGTTAAATCGGCCATCAAACATTCGGCTGGTGTAGTTGTAATTAAAAGCGCTGTTTACTCTGAATCCTAACAATAGTTCAGTACATGGGACACGTTCACGTTTCTGACCCAATCCTAGACCAATCCATTCTGTGGCCTATTTACCGCTTTATGACCCTTTTAATCATTTTTGCAACCACATTGCGGTCAGTGGCGCAATGGCATATTTTTAAAACCCTGCGAACAAAACGCGAATTTAAATTTACAGCTGGAGCTGTCGTTCTAATACCACCACAAAAAAAATGAAACTTAATAAAGTCAGACCGTCGGCTTAAAAGTAACACCCTGGAAAAAGAAGAGAATTACGTTGATGGAATAGAATTTAAATTTCCACGCAGCCGTTGTTAGTTTTAATTGCGTTTAAATTCATGCAGTTTGCTGATTTGCATGTGTATGGTGGCGTATGTAAATGAGATTAATTGCGGGGTGAAATTTATATAGATTGAAAATTTTTATGGCCGGTTTTTGACGAACACACTGGCGTTTATGAGTGTTCGTGTCGGATTATAAAAATTTCCACAAGACAGTTTAATAATATTCAAACTTTGACGCCAGTGACACTTTCAGTAATAAAATCTCTTACGTTCTAGGTCTTGAATTATTAATTATACAGAGAAATGAGGCGCTTTCCCACCGTTTAATGCATTTTAATTCGTTTCATTTCCACATTCCTCGCTAAAAGTTGCTACAAGCAGCAATTAAGTAGACGTGACGAATCTGCACACTAAATAATTATCTGCTTGCCAAAATCTTCCAAGAATTTTAATGTGCCACTTGCATCTGCATTACCATTAGCGGAATGTGAGAGAAAAAATAAAAGTAGCGAGTTTAATTTAGAACTGACAGGAGCTTTTAAATTCCAGACTTAAAGGCCTCTGGTGGTTTACTAGTTGGAAACTTAGTAAAAGTGCGAAACTGGAGTTTATGCTTCTGTCTTACAAACTTATTAACTGTTGAAGTTTGCCCTCTTATTGTGACATATTGTTTGTGTTCCTGTCAACACATTATGTTGCATGTACGGAACTTCCATTTCCTTTTAACTAAACTAATTATACGTCAAATTGTTACGAATTTTCTCAGTCGTAAAATTTACGAGTGATGATAGTTGGATTGAGTTGCCTTCAACTAATTTTCAATATAGTTGGAATTTTTGCGTGTCAATAGCACATCTACAACCACTCGCATGCAGCAACAAACCGCAACTCTAATTAAGTCGTAAGTAATGCAACGACTTTATTGATTTGGAATGTTTTAGTTTCCATTACCAACTTCCGTGCTACCAGCACTCGGTCAAAATTTTCAATCGCCTTAACGCCCCGGGATTATTGTCCATTATGGCATACCCTCCGGACGAACGAATTCCAACAACTGCTTCCAAGGTAGCATTCCCTCCAGGTTACTCTTTACGGTCTTGTTTCCATTTTAGTCAAACTTCGTCTATGTAATAAAAATAGCCCGTTTGGTAATAGCAATAAATGATTTAATGCCCCCATAAAACGTTATTTATAAAAGAAAACAGGCCCTGTTATTTTGCAATGAAAGATCAAACAGTCCATTCATGACGATATTCATGCACTGAAAATATTTTAAGACATTACGTACACATAACATTGACGTAACGTGTTGACCAGACGCATTTTCAATTTCGATCGGGACGATATAGAGGTTCATCCCGCGGGATTAAAGTCGACTGATTAAAGTGCTCCCTCAAGTTCAATATCGGCAGACTGTCACAAGCAGGGTTTTTCTGTTGGACTAATAATAAACCGGCGTTAATTAAAGCAACGAGAGAGATTTGTTATGCAATGGGGCCTTGAACCCATCAAGTTGGATGTAGGACAACGCAAAATTAATGGTTTTACTACATTATGTAGTGCGGCTTAGGAATAGTCAGAGTTGTCGGTGATGGGTTGCTTCAACACTGGTAACAATGTGCTGCGAAGCGATTTATTGACGGAAAGTGAAAACGTCAATCGTTGGACTTTGAAAAATTTTCACGATTTAAATTTAATTTTTTGTTTATGAATGTAACAGATGAAATTGTATCAAGATATTTCCTGTGAGAAAAAGAAAATACAAAATTTTCTTTTATCGTAGAAAAATAAAATTCGTCAAATGAAATCTTATACTTTTTCGAAAAAGCTGGATTCAACTGTACTTCAGGAGCGAGGAAAATTCTGTCGATATAATCCTGAGACCAATCTTTCCGTTTTTCAATGTTTCGGTTTCATAATTTTTCATTTTTTCAACTTTTATTTTCTAAATTTCTCGACTTAACAACAGTCTTGGAATTTTTCGATATTACAGGTTGTCATTTTTCTATTTTTCAGTTTCTCAATTTTTAATTTTTAGATTTTTCAATTTTTCGTTTCCTCAATTTTTCAAGTTTTCGAATTTATATTACAATTTATCTATTTTCATTTCCTTTATTTTTTAATGTTCTTAATTTTTCGTTTATTCAATTTTTCAAATTTTCAATCTTCGATTTTTCAATTCCAATTTTTAAACATTTCAATTTTACAATTTTTGGATTTCCAGATATCCGATTTTCCGATTTCTTCAATTTTCAAGATTTCGAGTTTACAATACATATGTATTTCGTTTTTTCGATTTTGCACTTTTTCGATTTTCAAGCTTCTCAATTTTTAATCTTTCGATTTCTGAATTTTTCCTTTTTTACCAATTTTTCAAGTTCTTGGTTTTTCAGTTTTACAATTCAGCACTTTTTCCATTCTTTTTTTATTACAACATTTGAAAAATCGAAAAATTGAACAATAGAAAAATTAAAAACCGAAAACTTAAAAAATTGGGAAAAATTGAAAAATCGAAAAATTGCATTTCGACGAACTTAAGAAACAAAAAATTGAAACACTGAATTACTAAAAATCGAGAAACTTACGAAAAAAAAACGAATCCAATCAAAATGTGTATTGTAAAATCGAAAAAACTATAACACCGAAAGATCGAATAACTGAAAAATTATAAATATCCAGATATTGAAAAATTAAAATTCGAAAAAATGAAAAAATTTGAAAAAGCAGTATCTAATTGATAAATGGAAAAATTTTAAATTCGTAAAATTGAAAAAGTGAAAAATTTGCAAATTGCAAATCAAAAATTTAAGAAACGAAAAATTGAAACATTGAGAAACTGAAATCTAAAATTAAAAAAACGCAAAATTTAAAAATCTAAAATTGAAAACCCAAAAATTGAAAAATTTCACATTGGAGAAAAGAAAAATTATTAAATCAGAAGATTGAAAAACTGAAAAATTAAAAATTAAAAACTCGTGAAATTGAAAAATCTGAAAATTGCATAATTTAAAAATTGAAACATCCTAAAATTGGAAACTCGAAAAACTGAAAATTTTACAAATATGCATATCGTAAAATTGAAGAAAAAAAAATGAAAAATTGAAAAATTGTAAGCCAAGACATTGAAGAAACGAGAAATTGGAAAAATTGAGACTGAAAAAACAAAATATAAAACTGGAGCAGTGAAAAACCGAAAAATTATATAAATAAAGAAATTAAAAAACCGAAACGAAAAATTCCTCAATTTTTCAATTTCTTGATTTTTATTTTTCGTGTTCTGGATTTTTTTAATTTTCATTTTTCCGATTTTACGTCACAATTTTTTGTTTCTTTATTTCCTTTATTTTTTTAAATGTGTCTAAATTTTATCAATTTTCGTTTATTCAGTTTTTCAAATTTTTCAATTCCTCGATTTTTCAATTTTTAAATTTTTCAATTTTGCAATTTTTGGAATTCCCAATTATCCGATTTTCCGATTTCGTAAATTTCCACTAATTCGTTGTTATAATCTTTCGCTTTTTTCGCTTTTCGATTTTTAAGTTTCTCAACTTTTACTCTTTCGATTCTTGAATTTTTCAAGTCCTTGATTTCTGCTTTTTAGATTTTCCAAAGTTTTCTTCTTTTTCGTTTTTAAATGTTTGATTTTTCAATTTTACGATTTTTCCATTTGTTTTTGAAAAGTTAAACATCGAAAAACTAAAAAATCGTAGAAAAATTGAAAAGCCAAAAAAAAAACAGAAAAAACGACAAATTGTAAAATCGAAAAATTATAGAATCATTAAAATTGTAAAGTCGAAACATTGAAAATTCTTATAAATGAAAAGTTGTGAATTTGACCAATTGAAAAATGGAGAAATTCTAAAATCGGCAAATTGAAAAAGCGAAAAATTTTAAAATTTATAATTATTAGATACATAATTAAAATGAAAACTAGAAAAATTGCAAATCAAAAATTGAAAAATCGAAAATTTAAAAATCTATTACTTGAAAAATGGAAAAATTGACAAATCCAAAAATAGAAAAATTGCATATTAGGAAAAAGAAAAATTAAATAATAGGAACATTGAAAAACCGGAAAATTGAAAAAATAAAGATAACAAACCCAAACGAAAATTTGCAAATCGGAAAATTGAAGAAATGAAAAACTGAAACATACAAAATTGAAGAAAGGAAATATTGCAAACATTAAAATTGAAAAAATAAAAATTTTAAAAATCGAACTATTGAAAACGAGAAACCGAAACAAAAGATTGCAATTCGAAAATTTGAAAAATGAAAAATTGGAAAATCGCAAATCGAAAATTGAAAAAACAAAAATTGTAAAATTGGAACATTGAAAAATCAAATAACTGAAAAAATAGAGAAAATGTAAATCAGAACGAAAAATTGATAAATTAAAAACTGATCTATATGAATTCAAATCGAAAACTGCAAAATCTAAAAATTGAAAAACTCAAAAGTTGAAAAATTCCACGTTAGAAAATAGAAAAATTAGAAAATCAGGACACTGATAAACCAACAAGTTGTAAAAAAAATTTTTGGAATTCTATTTCCTCCATTTTCCGATTTTTTTAATTTTCAATAGTTAGATTTTACAATGCATAATTCTTTTTTAGATTTTGTGCTTTTTCGATTTTTTAGTTTCTCAGTGTTTTCTCAGTGTTTCAATTTTTGAATTTTCGTTTCTTACATTTTTCAAGTTCTTGATTTTTGATTTTTCAATTTTAAAATCTTGCAGTTTTCCATTTTTTTTGTTCGAAAAGTTGAAAAACAGAAAATTCAAATTTGAAAAACTAAAAAATCTGAAAAAATTGAAAAATTAAAACACTGAAAAATCGAAAAATTGAAATACATATATACTAAAAATCAAGAAACTAAAAAAACGAATCTAACCGAAACATTGGAAAACCCAAAAATTCTAAAATCAAAAAATTATGGGATCGTCAAAATTGTAAAGTCGAAAAATTGTAACCTTGAAAGATAGAATAATTGAAAAATTAAAAATCGAAAAAATGAAAAATTTTAAAATCCAATAATTGAAAAATGGAAAATTCGTTTTTGAATTCGTAAAATTGAAAAAGTGAAAAATTATAATTATTGTTATATTTTTTGAAGTGAAACTAGAAAAACTGGAAATCAAAAATCGAAGAAAGGGAAAATTGAAAAATCTAAGAACTGAAATAAATCTAAAATTGAGGAATCGAAAATTTGAAAAATCAAAAAGTGAAAACCTTCACATCGAAGAAAAGAAAAATTATAAAATCGAAAGATTGAAAAACCGAAACATCCAAAACATTGAAAAATAAAGAAATTGCAATTCGAAAAATTGAAGACATGAAATTTTGAAAAATTAAAAATTGAAACCTCGTGAAATCGAAAATCGAAAAATTGCAGAATCTGTAAATTGAAACATCCAAAAGTTGGAAAACCGAAAATCTCCGAATTGCATGTTGTAAAATTGGAAAAACAAAAAAAAAATGAAAAATTATATTTAGGTATTATTACGTATTTAAAATGAAAACTAGAAAAATTGCAAATTAAAAACTGGACAAACAAAAAATTGAAAAATTGGGAAACTGAAATCTAAAAATGAAAAAGCGAAAAATTAAAAAAATAAAATGAAAAATTGAAAAAGTACAAAAAGCACATCGGAAAATTGAAAATCCAGGATTTCAAAAATTTCGCTTAGAAGAAAAGAAATTATAAAATCAGGACATTGAAAAATCGAAAAAGTGCAAAAATAAAGAAGAAAAAACCGAAACAAAAAATGGCTAATCGAAAAATTGGAAAAATTTAGAAGTTGGAAAATTGAAAAAATGAAGAATTTATATTTCTCTTTAAACAACCTTCGATAATTTTTTTAATTTCATAATTATTTGCAAGAACAGCCTTAGTAGATTAACTTATTTGATATTAGAAACGAAAGAATATTTTTTGTACATGAAACACTGTGATTTCGCTTAGTTCCTAGAGATTTGGTTTTAGAAAAAATAGAATCCCTATGTTTAGAAAAGAGTATAATTTTTAATTCTGGAAACACACACACACGGAGTCAAAAGTTGCTTTTCCTGCCAGATTTGATGATTTAATTATTCCAGGTTGTAGCTCTATAGTATATTAAAGAACGAGTTTCATAAGGCAAATATTGAGGCACGAATCCAAGTTTATGGAACGAGCGGCGAAGCCGCGAGTTATATAAAGGATGAGTGCCTCAATGGCCTTATGAACGAGTTATTTATACTATTTTTTCTACCGCACACGTTTTTTCCCAAAATTTAATTGAAATTTGCATTTTTTTTAATCTGGGGACTTTTGTCGTGGTTTGTGATGGGTCGGTCTGACACTAACCACGAAATATTTGAGGTTCGAATTTTCACAACAACAATTGTAATTCGAACCAATTCGAGTTTTTGTAATTTAAAATTGGTTAAAATGTCTTGCGAAGAAGTTACGCGTCCGGAAACATGGGAAATTTTGATTTGCCACTGACATTCACCTGACATTTCTCGTCATTGCTACCAATCTTACCGATCTAAATTACACCAGATCTATTAAAGAACGCCTTTCCGCTATTAACGAACTGCTGTGACGTCATTTGCGTGCGTTAATAGCTCTATTAGAAAACCGAAAAACGTGGGCGGTAGAAAAAAGCATTTTTGCTAGATCAGTTTAAACGAAATACTGTAACAATAATTCTTTGTGCTATAAAAATACAGAACTCGGTTTACAATGCACTTAATATTCGTACCAAAACACCTTCATCTTTTGAAGTCTTCATTCACTTTCATATTTTTGCCAGTGGCCGTTTGAATGTGGGTTGAGGTTGTGTTTATCTGGTTGTGACACGCTGTTTAGATTGTCCAGTAAATCAAGCTTTTTTATTTGGTATTTTGTGCCGCAGACAATTATATTTCATACAAGACATCAGCGAGTAACAGCTTTAACACATGACAAATTTTTGTTATAGTTCCAACGAGTTCTAATAAATTGTTGTTTGGGCTCATTTTAAATATTTTTATTGTCTATAAATATGTGTGCAGACTGTCTAGCCGCGTCACGCTTTTATTACACCCATGTTTCCACACTCTTGTATTCCTTGGCGTGTATTAACCTTTTATAAGCAACACACTTTTGTAAGTTATTGCTCCCATTATTTAAGGTTTTCGTCTTATTTTAGAAATATTTTGCAGAAATACCTTGCGGAGGTTATTTATACACATTGTACTGGATTTCAGGAAGTTCGCGTCATACCTCTGAACAAAATATAACACCAGAAACAATTTGTTGACATTGTAATATTTCGTGTTTCATAAAAAAGCACACTCACACTGCGTCTATTCACCGTTTGAACTACCTGTCAGTACAACACCGACGCACAATTTCATAGGTAAACAAGTCAGATCGAGCGACGAAAAGAAGGAAATCGAATCTCTTTACAATTTCTAACTGCTTTTATAACTCGAAATTTTCCTTCGTCGAATAGAAAGAGCTTCGAAATCCAAGAAACGTCTCTTTCGTTGTATCCTATTGAAATATGCGAGTTTAAGTAAATTCCTGCTGACATGTGGCGTGTTCATGTCGAACCCGAATAGGATTAGAGCTTGTTTGCTTTTTAATAAAAGTTTCGGGTTCAGATACTTTGATCCTTTGACAAATATCGTTAAAGTTTTGTTGTTGTTGCGGCTTCTATTGATAAAGCTTTAACTTCTCGACTGCTCAGTTGACATTCCTAAACGAGCTTTTTGTGTTGCAGTGATCCTGGCCCGCGTGAAGCGCGCGAAGGACTTCAACTCCACGCGCGTCTACAAAGTCCGAGTCCGGAAGGCCTACAAGCTTTCGGAGAAAGCTTCCGTAGCCCTGAAATCTGGACGACTCCTGACAGCTACGGACGAGGCGATGTGCGGAGTCAACTTGGCAGTGGGTAAATTGTACGCGATTTCCGGTAGCGTGAACAGCCTTAAAGCCCACATTAATCTGTGCGGAATGGCCATCCAATGGAAAGACCTGACGAGGAGACAAAGGAAGGGCCTCAAAGCGATTTACAAGCACGGTTGTAGCTGCCGGATCGACTTCTGCAAGGGCCGGAAGTGCACCAAAATGCCGGATTCCTGCATGATGACGAGCAATTGTCATGCTGAAGAAGTAAGGGTTTTTCTGTAACGCGCTTTTTTGGTTTAGTTGGCGCGTGCTATAATCGAGCCAATAAATAAGGTAAAATTAAAAACCACCTGTTGGTCGTGGGGAAAATGTTAAACAAACAGTGCTCCGAAGAGAGGGTTAATTGAATTTTTAACTTGAGTCTCGGAAAAAATAAATTTAATTTCATTCGATCAACTTCGCCACGTATTACGAAAAGCGGAAATTTGTTTACAGAATTGGTTACTAGGGTACCTGAATTAATAAATTCTGGAAGAACACAGGCAAACTGTGGATTTATTGCTCATTTTCGTGTTGTATGTTGTTACCAAGTCTTTTAATCTGTCATTTTTCTCGACAGTAGCAGGTGTTTGTGTAATTTGGTATTAGCTACTTTCAATGTACCTGAGGTGCTGACATTAATTTCAGTTGCCGGCGCCGGCTTTCGCAATTGTAACCGGCGCCGGTTGATATTACAACATCCACTTCCTAAAGAGGGAGAAGTAAATAAATAATAATGTTATTTAAAATGATAGGTGAACGGAGCGAAGAGGAAAACATGAAAAATGTTTCCTTGAAAGTTAGAGTTTTTGGATAATATTATTATGATCATTATCGATTAACAAAATTTATTTTTGTTTTTTATTATCGACATAAACACATTAAAAAAGTTGGTTATTGTAGAAACCCAAAATTTTTAAGCCCTGCTGTGTGTAAAAACAAGTATTTTTTAAATTAAAGTTGAAGCTTTGTTTTACAAGGCATAAATTATAAAATAAAATTATTTAAATGAGCAAATTTTCATGGATGAATTCGATGATTTTATTTACACTTTGATTAGCTGAAAAATGTAAAAATTCTCCAAGGGATGATTTGTTAAAGGCATATAATTGAGAATAATATTCGTCATTTTCACTAGCGTAAAGTTCTGTATCTACAGTGCTATTCTGTAGCACATCAAGGTCACAAAATCGAATTTCTTGAAAAAAGTATTCTCTCACCGATCCTTTTTTCAGCAAACAAGGCATTCTTATGTTGCTTTTCCTTCGTTGAAATGGTTTTAAGAAACCTTGCATACTTTTAGGATATTTGTGCGTTGGAACAGACGTAGAGGCGTCGTCGCGTTTACCGTTATCGATTATTACAACCCTATTACTTTTTTGTTCAATAAAAACCGCATAGTAGTAATGAATATTTGATAAAATATAGGCAGCTTTTTCATTCTTCTTGATAAAACAAGACAATAGAAATTAATTATTCAGCCCTATATTATTCAGCTATAGTTCATTTTTCAAGTGCGTGGAAATATTGACTCAGCCCAAAGTACACGTTTCACAGTTAACTCGACAATTTTCAAATGTGTTAAACAATTTTGAATCAATGTATGTATTTGCAAAAAAGATATGAACGTCAAAACGTTGTTTCCTTAAAATGTCATTTTATGGTAACTTAAAATTGTTTGTTTGTTTTATGTGTTTTAACATGTAATCTTGGATTACACATTGTACACGAATTGAAAATATAATCAATGTCACCCTTAGTTTGTAACCGGCGATCAAAAAGTTTTTAGATTAGAGTTGGCCATGGAAATATTTGTCGTGTCTTTGATTAAACTGTAAATATCAGGCTTAACCTCATTTGTATTTCAATAATTGGATTTTTGACATTTGTATTGTAATTAAAGACATGGCAAATATTTCCATAGCCAACTCTAATCTGAAAACTTTTTGATCTCCCGTTATATATGTATTATGTTACATAATTTTAAACTCAAACTTTTAAATTGACGATAATCTGACAAAAAGAAATTGTATTATGGACAAATTTCCAAAAATTTGTGACTGCCTTTGATTATATTTTTATTGTTTTCTTCGAATAAACCTTTGGTAAATATAATATGTTAGTTTAAAAGGCTAACATTAACTAACATGTGTTTGTTTTCAAAAATTAAGTTGTCATAATTTTGATAAAAACTATACAAGATAGCTTTAATCGTAATGGAGGCCTATCACCAATCATAAAACCAAGTATTTTCGAAAAATCGCGGAGCCCTTGTGTCTGGTTTTTAAAGTAGTTTCAAATAATCTCAGAAACCCGTTTTTTGTTTTTGAACTAGTGTGAAAGAATCTCGGAGACCATTTTTATATTGTTTTTGAAGTAATTTGAAAGAATCTCGGGGACCCTTGTGTTTGGTTTTTTGAAGTAGTTTGGAAGATCTCGGGGACCCCTTTTGTTTTGTTTTTGAAGTAATTTGAAAGAATTTCGCGGACCCCTTCTGTATTTTTTTTGAAGAAATTTCACGGATATCCCTTGTCTTGTTTTTGAAGTAGTGTGATAAATCTTGGACACATGTACTGTTTTTGAAGTAATTTGAAAGAATCTCGTGGACCCTTACTGTATTGGCCTTGAAGTAGGAAAGAATCTAAGGGACTCCTTTTGTTTTCAAAAATGGTGTAGTTTAAGAAAATCACGGAGCCCCTTTTGTGTTATTCTTGAAGTAGTTTGAAAAAATCTTGAGGACTCATTCTATTTTCAAAAATGAAGTAGTTTGAAAAAATCTCGGGGACCGCTTTTGTTCTGTTTTTGAAGTAGTTTGAAAGAATCTTGGAGATCCCTTTTCTTGTTTTGAAAGTACATAATTTGAAGAATCTTGGGGACCTCTTTTGTTTTATTTTTAAAGTTTGAAAGAATCTCGGAGACACCTTTTGTTTTGAAAAATGAAGTAATTTGAAACAATCACGGGAACCCTTGTGCTCGGTTTTTGAAGTATTTTGCTGGATCTTTCTGTATTGGTTTTGAAGTAGTTTGAAGGAATTTGGAATTTCTCTTGTCTTGTTTTTGAAGTAGTTTGAAAGGATCTTGGGGAGCTGTATACCTGGTTTTTGAAGTAGTTTGAAGCATCTCAGGGACCCCTTTTGTTTCGTTTTTGAAGTAGCTTGAAATAATCTGGAGATCCTTTTCTGTATTGTTTTTGGAGGAGTTTGAAGGAATTTCGGATATCTCTTGTTGTGTTTTTGAAGTAGTTTGAAAGAATCTTGAAGATCGCTTTTCTTGTTTTTGAAGTACACAGTTTGAAGGATCTTGGGAATCTCTTGTGTTTTATTTTTGAAAGTTTAAAAAAAAATCTGGGGGACGCCTTCTGTATTGTTTTTGAAGTAGTTTGAAGGACTTGCGAATAACCCTTGTCTTGTTTTTGAAGTAATTTGCAAGAACCTCGGGGAATCCTTTTATTTTCAAAAATTAAGTAGTCTGAAAGAATTTCGGGGGCCCTTTGCCTGGTTTTTGAAGTAGTTTGAAGGATCTCGGGGACGCTTTTTGTTTGGTTTTTTGAAGTAGTTTGAAAGAATTTCCGGGTCCAATTCTATCTTGTTTTTAAAGGAGTTTGAAAGAATTTCGGATATCCCTTGTCTTGTTTTTGAAGTAATTCGAAATAATCTTGGGGATTCTCCTTTTGTTTTCAAAAATTAAGTAGTTTGAAAAAATCTCGGGGATCTCTTTTGTGTTGTTCTTGAAGTAGTTTGAAATAATCTTGAGGATCCCTTGTGCTGTTTTTGAAGTAGTTTGAAAGAATCTCGGGGACCCCTTCTATATTGTTTTTGAAACAGTTTGAAGGAGTTTCAGATATCCCTTATCGTGTTTTTGAAGTAATTGGAAAGAATCTTGGGGACTAGTTTTGTTTTCAAAAATTAAGTAGTTTGAAAAAATCTCGGGGTCCTTTTCTTGTTTTTGAAGTAATGTGCAAGAACCTCGGGGAATAAAATGAAGTACACCGAAAGAATCTCGGGGACCCCTTTCCTGGTTTTTGAAGTAGTTTGAAGGATCTCGGGGACGCCTTTTGTTATGTTTTTGAAGAAAGTTTGAAAGAATTTCGGGACGAATTCTGTCTTATTTTTAAAGGAGTTTGAAGGAATTTCGGAAATCCCTTGTCTTGTTTTTGAAGTAATTCGAAAGACTCTTGGGGGATTCTCCTTTTGTTTTCAAAAATCTTGAACATCTGTTTTGTGTTGTTTTTGAAGTAGTTTGAAAGATTCTTGGGGACCTTTTTTTTTTGTTTTTGAAGTAATTTGAAAGAATCTCGGGGAGTTCTTTTATCTTCAAAAATGAAGTAGTTTGAAAGAATCTCAGGGACATCTATGTTTGGTTTTTGAAGTAATTTGAAGGATCTCGGGTACCCCTTTAGTTTTATTTTTGAAGTAGTTTGAAAATATCCGAGGTATCCCTTCTGTATTGTTTTTCAAGTAGTTTGAAGGAATTTCGGATATCGCTTGTCTTGTTTTTAAATTAGTTTGAAACAGTTTCGGGGACTCCTTTTGTTTTCAAATATGAAGTCGTTTGAAAATATCTCGGGGAACCCTTTTTGTTTTTGAAGTAATTTGCAAGAATCTCGGGGACTCCTTGTATTTTATTTTTGAAGTAGTTTGAAAGAAGTTCGAAGATCCCGTATCTTCTTTTTGAAGTAGGTAATTAGAAATAATCTGTTTTCACTTTTTAATTCAAGTGTTGCGGTCGATTTTGTTGTGTGCTGATCACGTTTGTGGTTTAGTATTTTGCCCGTTTCATTGTTCATTCTTCGTTTAAAAAAAATGTTATGTTACATAAACTGATAGTTTTAATCAGTCGGCATCTAGGGGAAAATCTAGTGATGTATCATTGGAAAAATAGTAATAATTTTTTTTATATAGACAGAAAGGGGATTAGGTTTTATGTCAAAATAATTAGCCACACTGACAAAACTGTGTCTCCATTTACATCTGTTGTTTGGTTTTCTGGGACCTACGTTTCCAAAAAAGATGAGGAACTAGTAACTATAAGGGTTTTTTTAATCGCTCGTTATAAGATATCGAACCATAAAATGTAATAGGTGTTGGAGTTTGAAAAAAAAGTTCTTTAATCATAACTAATAAGAAATTTTGACCTTGATATGGCACAAAATGGCGGAATAAATTACTTTTGATGTGGTGCACCAGCTTTGGGAAAAAAAATTAAATTACATTTTTGCATTGAAAATCGCACGAACAGCCTGTCCTGAATCTATTGATGGTTTAAGACATTTGTTATTTAACCAATAGAAACTCTTGATTTGTTGTTTACCTATTTGTATCTATTATTAATATAGTGGCATATTATTTTATACGGAACTTTCATATTATGAAGACTATTTTCCGAGTTAAATTGAATATTAGTCATATCTTTCGTTATGAGGTTGATATCAAAGCGCTATTTCTGACAGCAGAGAAAAAACAAATTTATTTGATGTTCCACTTCACTGAAAAACACACACTTCAAAGTTCATATATCGAAAAGTGATTTAATGTGTCTCCTGTATAAGATAGAATCAAATATCAAATAAAGTTGAAAACCTCTTCACCAAGACTGAAATAGCTTTCCTAAATAGGCGCCATTGAGTTTGTTCTTTGTCGTTATTGCACTACGATAATAATAGTGATATAGATTTTTGACCTCGTTGAACAAGAATTTAGACCAAAATTTAATTTTGCACGATATCGCGTTTTTAATCACTCATCATCTTCCAGGGCATTTGCCTACGACAGAACAGCAAGAAGTGCGGCTGGACGCGGAACCACGCCTTGGCGAGTTGTCTAAAAACATCACCACTTACCATTTCCCGATGGTCCGGATAGAAAGTCTGCTCGATCAGAGGGAAGCTGTCCTTTCCGAGCCTTCTCTGGAGCTGGACCAAATGGCCAAAAACCCACGGCTTGTCCTACAAAGAGTTGTTGAGTGTTGTATTTTTGTTATTTATTTTTAATTATTTTTAGTACAAGTTAAAAAAAAGATATTACACTTGACTGAACTGTATTTTAAGTCAACCCACCTGGAAGTTGTAAATTGAGTTTAAGTTATTGATACTTGGAACGCCACCAAATTTTAGTGCCAGAAGCAGTTTCTTGTAGTTCTCGCCCGCGTCCTTCAGATTCTGTCTAACCTGAAAATGGAATTCTTGTATTTGGCAGAAGATCGACGCCGATTCGATTAGGGACGCGATCGTCTTGTTTTTTATACTAGCTATATTTTAAGCTATTTTTGTTACAATGTAAGATACACATATTTTATTAATAAAATGATTTGCATCGATTCGGACTTTGAAAGGCTATTTGGGTCGCAGCGCGACTTAGCATTCCGGAGATATTGTTCTCGGGGGGACGAAGAAGGCCGTAATCGACGTCGGAGGTCATGGAACAGTCCACTTGAGACTCTTGCTGTTGCCTAATTATGGCAGAGAGCAAATAATGGAATTAGCTCGCGCTGAACTGAGATTTAATAAGAGGAAACGTTCAGCAACCGAATTGAAAAGTCCGGGTTCCGGTTACTAAGTTACGGTAAGTATGTACGACGGAATTTTCCAGGAAACATGCACGCCAGCCTCAAAACGGTGCATTTCATTCAGACCTCAACACTGCAAAATAGGGATATTAAAGGCTCTAGAAAAACGAAAAGTTGCTTTCAGTCTCTGTATTTCAATTCGCTAACAGGCTGGAATTTCTAAATTAATTCTCCCACTCTGAAATTCTGATTATGAATTTACAGGCTACGAAGAGCTCGCAAACAAAAATTCTTGTCTGATTAATCAGAACTGATGTTTTGTTGGATCTTTTCCCAGTCGCGTTGGACCTCGAGCTGAGGGCGATGCAATTTTAATGAGACACTTTTCCAGAGGGTTCGAGGACGCGCCTGTCATTCGTCATTTGGGGCGAACCGTTTTTACGGCAATTTTATTAAATCGAGAATGGGAACATTTTCTTGGTGTTCGAAATATTCGTGAGAATCAATAACTCGCGTTGTTATAGCTTGTGGTAAAAAACCTATATTTTACTAGCTGACCCGGCCACGCGTTGCTGTGGCTAAAGTTTTTGTTATATTACATTATAGTAAACAATCTAAGAGGAACAATAAGAGAACATCAGTCACGGAGTCCACTATGCTTTTTCACACAGATGGTATTTGTAAAAAAATATGGTGATATTCTTATTTGACTTTCTACTACTATAACCCTTTAGTAAGAAAGTAAATAGATAATTGTCAAATTTACCGGTATTTGGATCATACTGTTTGATATTAAGGTGATATTCATCTTGTCCTTGCCAAAATATCAATGGATATTGTAGTGCGTCATATGAACGGTGTAGATCCGAAATCGTACTGACAGTGTTGTCTCGCCGTGTAATTTTTATAGATCTCTTGTCAACTGGATCACCAACCATGATAACAGCAACCTCATCAACAGTTGGAGCGTTGAATCTACCAGCATGTTCACCTAATGGTACTTTGTCGGCTTTTATGACGATTTGATAATTGTCATTTTGCAGTCGTGGCGAAACTCTTTTGATCAATTGAATTAGTTGATTGTGATCTTCTAAAAAATTTTCCAATAATATCACAATTGCTCTTTCCTCTGCTTGTTCAATAAAATTATACAGGCACCGAGTCGTCACGCGCTCTTCACAATCGCCCATAAAATAAATTTGAAGAAATTTCGGATTGTTATCAGGCATTGGCATCAGTGATCCGATTTTATGGTAGACCTGGCCTTGAATTTTGAATGTAGTTTCAAAATTACGTCCATCGGATGCACGATCGCAAATTTTAGTTGCCCCAAATGACGTCATTTGGAAGCAAGAATTAAATTTGCGTATCTTACGCAAAAATAATTTGGAATCATCTGAATTGCCAGTAAGAAGGGATAATAAAGGCTCCGGCGGAGCGGGTAAAGGTGACAGCACAACTTTTCCTGATGCGCAGCACATGCCGGCTGCTTCATTCCGAAATTTCAATGCCTGACAATATTGACATACTTTATCCATTCCACCGATAGCAATTTTTGAATGCGCTGAGTAGTTAATATCTGGTGCATATTCAAAGGCAAGCCGAACGAATGATGCACGTGTTAATGAGCGGCTGATCCGTTGCCTTTGTCGATCTAGTACTCGTACTGTAGCTATGTTTCGTTCTCGTGCCGCTCTTGTTCTCGTAATATTCTGTTGCCGACGTTCGTCACGCTGTTCTTGAGATTCTTGTGCACGACTTTCTGCAATCCTGATTCTTTCAGCTGCATTTCTTGTTTCGATTTGTTCTGGTAATTGCTGAGCTCTTTCAACACGTTTGCGTCGTGACCCTTTGCTGCTCGCGTTGTTGAGGTTAGATTTTTTCGGTGGCATCTGACTGACAATAATAATTTAATCGTTTAAATATTAGAAACCCAGTCGAAAGGTATCGACATCTGTTAGAATCATTTGGAGTTAACAGATAATTGTGAGTGTCAAATAATAGCAGACAAATAATTAGCAATAAATTAAAATTGCGACTATAATTTGAGATTTAAACTATCCTATAACTCAAGTTGGATCGAACTGCACATGGTGTGCGAATTTTATTATAATCGGTTAAGTGGTTTAGCAGTCCATTGAGGACCAACATTGTGACACGAGATTTATATATATTAAGATTGGTTTTGGGACATAGATTTTCCTATGCGGAAAACTTCACGAGGTATAAATATTAAAGGGAACTTTGGATATGCAACGTTATGGTTTAGTCATCCGGAATCGGAAGACGCGGTTAAAGCAGCCATTTATCTGGAAAATTGGAAGGTTGTTTTTTTAAAAAAGTTATAGGTCGTCGATGCAGGGAGTTGGAAATTCGAAAACATGAAAATGTAAATACTTAAGTGATTTTTAACACATTTTTTTTGCTCAATAACGACCGAAACCCTCATGTTAATCAAAATTTTCGGTCGTTTTCATTCTCAAAATTGCTTATTATAAGACTTAGACAAGCATAACGTGAGCAAGTACATGAAGAAAAGTTTAGCATCGATTGGCTTCAGCTTTATCAACATCGTCGTTTATTTTTTTAGAATTTCATTTTCGTTCCGATTTTGTTTTTGTTAGTTTAAAGCAGTATAGGAAATATCCCTCTATCCGCATGAGTTTGTGCTTGCTCGTGTCGTTTTTAAAAAGAAAACACCAAAGTACGAACTTCGTAAGAATGTCAACATATTAGCTCAAACTTTACGTTGTTAAAAACATATTTCACGAAGATTTTCTCAATTTCAAGGCATCGCTAACAATCAACAAAGTTTTAAGTGACTGCATCCAGGGTGTTTAAGTTTGCGAATATCCGCAAACAAGTGATTGAGTTAAAATAAGTGTTGGTAACTTTTTGATTTATGGCCATTATTAAAATCGTTCTCATAATAAACAGTACAATTTTTTACGAGGAATTAATCTGATTCAGAGACGAACAAGGAGATTGTGAACACTTTTTTTTAACTAGTTTGAGGCTTAATTTAGGCTCATGAAAAGTGAAAGCTTGTACAAGTTGTTGAAGAAAAAATATTGCTTTGTAGTTTATAAAGAAAGGTCGTTTCATATGAAAACACCAAATTTAAACCGAAAAATGATGATTCAAGCCTCAAACTCACGATCGTGCCCGAAAGAATACTGCAAGCTGAAGAACAAATTTTGGAACGCGTCGAAGAAGAGCCCGACATCAGGATTTGCAGCTGGAATTAAAGTTTCACAGTTTGTAGTGCATCGTAGATTAAAAACAAGGCACATAAAGTAAAGTTAAATCTCGTTAAGTTTCAGATTTATAATAAAATCCCAGCTCATATTTGAAACACACAAATGCACTTTACTTTCTAATTTCCTAACTGTTCCCTCTGGATTATTCACATACAGCTACTCTGCAAATATTTTAAAACGTTATTCGCACAGATTAAATCTTAAAAACAATTTCGAGCCTACTTGGATGTCACTTTCGGAACAATGACGTCATCAGTACTTTTTTTAAAACCAGAACCACATAAAACTCACACAATTCTTTTCAAAAAAAAGGTTACTATTTAAAAATATGTACATATGTGTATGATGTCACAGCTTTGACATTTCATCATTCCATCCTCGCATACTTACAGTTTTTTTTCTACATTCCATTGAACTTTTCATTATTTTCTTTGCTATAACGTACTACCAACATCCAGCCCGCCTTCTACTTACTAGCAAGAAATCCGGCCTAAAAGACCTCCCGACCCTCGTCCCGCCTCTGAACACGGCCATCGAGACGTTCGCTCCGTCCGAGTTAGCCGTGACCGTGATCTCCTTAAATTCAGCCTGTTCAACCCTGATATCGTAATCGCCGATCCTCTTTCCCCGGAAGTACTTCGACCAGTCCGTGTTCTGGTCGTCGATGACGAGCAAAGTTAGGTGTCTTCCGGATACCGAGGAGGTGACTCGAGTCGCGCTCGAGACCGCCGCCCCCAAGATCGACGCCCCCTGGTCCCTGGCTTGGCCCGTCAACGACTGCACCCGCTGCAGGAGCGACTCCCGCGACTTGGCGGGGCTGCTGGGGGCGCTCGTGGTCTTTGAGCCTGGTCGTAAGTTGAGAGAGAGGTCGGTGACGGTCGATGTCTGAGACGGGGGCGGTGGCGGTGGGGCCTGTAAGAGAATGCAGAAAGGTAGAGACGGTGGAATGATAAATGGGTATTGGGGCTAGTTGTAGCGAAGGGGAATTAATAAATCAAAGTTTTTGGTGGAAGCGGGAGTGGTCTGTCTTTGTCTAAGAGAATTTATACACAAAGAGATACTTTTGGGATTATTCGATGCGGATTCTGCCACAGATTTTAGCAAATAGGGGTAGCAGATTATAACTGCTGTGTATGTACATTAAGCCTAATAGCGTTATATGTGCTGTATTCAAATTTCGCCCCTATGTACCTTATTGGCATTCTCTGATAAAGAAAGACGCAAATAATGAAGTGAATTAATGACTGAAAACAGTGAAAGAAGAAATACAATCAATCTCACAAGAATTTAAAGCGAACTAACTCGAAAATTAGCAAAAATACAAATGAAGCTTTGATATAAACAACTTCGCTCTGTTCGTGCTTTATTTGAAGACTGAAAGCATTAATTAACAAAATAAAGAAAGCTTGCTTTAATCATATTATCACTATGGTTTAGTTAATTTGACCATCGCTACAACGAAGCCCGACATAATGTATTTTAAGATGTAAATGGACGGAGAATAATGTTGTGCTCTTTTGGATTAGTTTGTTAATGGATTTTCACTAAAAGTACATTATTATGAAATCCAAGTAAGTTTTTTTCAGTTTCCATTAAACTTTGGTAGTTTATTATGTACATCGTCTAGATATGGATTTTTGTGAGAGAAAACGACCAATGTCTTACAAAGATTAAACTTCAGTTGGTAAAACCTTTATAAGAGAGAAATTTTTGCTGTAAATTTTTAAGTCCTATTTTATCTGAGTTTTAAAAAACAAAGAAAGCCTCTTACCTTGTTATTTTTAATTAGATGGTCTTGTACTCATTATTTTTAAATATTTCATTTCTTAATAAAGATAATTTTATGTTTTCTCAACGTTTCATCATAGCTAAATAAGTTTCTCGTTCCCTTTATTTGTAATTTAATACTGTTTCCATACTTATTTTTCAAAATTGTTTACACTGGATAGTTCAAAAAAGCATACTGTTAACGTTGTATACGTATACAAACTGATAATTTGTCCCCCTTAAAAAGTTGATGACGTCACCAAAAAATTTCTTAGGAAAATCTTACTTGAAACATATAACACTCATATTTTTACCTCAACATTTAGGGATTACCCGAAAACAAAATAAAATTTGCAGAATTAAGTTGTGTAATTTGTCTAAAAAACTGCACTTGTTTAATGGATTGTCCTTCAGAGGCGTGGGAAGTTCTAGCTAAATAACTTTAAGCCAATTTTTATTTATTGTTTTGTGTGCATTTACGTACTAATATTATCAGAAACTGGGCACTCGTAAAATTAATTGGGGCCCAGGCAGCAGAGAAATATAAAATTAAGCTTTATGCTATTGTGTACAGAAAAAGTTGGACAATGTTATTTAAACAGAACTTCCCTCGCCTCTGAAGTGCAGCCAAAGTTGAAGTTTAAATTTAATTTTTCAGTTTTTCAACTTTTTAATTCAATTTCTACATTTTGCAATTTTTCGTTTCAATTTTTTATTATCTTTATTTTTACAATTTTTTAATTTTAGAATTTTTTGGTTTTTCAATTTCACTTTTTTCAATTTTTCGTTTCGTCAGTTTTTCAATTTGCAATCTTTAATTATACGATATCTCTTCGAGTTTTCACTTTTAAATTTTCCACTTTATGATTTTCCAACTTTCGGACGTTTCAGTTCTTAGATCTTGCAGTTTTCCGATTTCAAATTTCACGAGTATTCAATTTTTAATTATTCATATTTTAGATTTTTCAGTTTTTCATTTCTTCAGTTTTTCGAGAAAACCGAGAAAGTACAAGTTATGCTACGTGAGTTACATTAGGAGTACAGTCCAAAATTATTGAATATTTGACTTTATGTTTTTTATTATATCTCTTGCTTTTTGCGGCAAAAAATTGTTGAAAGAAAACTAAGTATGTATATAAAGAAAAAAAAAAAACAAAAATTAAGCCATACCCTTTGAGAAAATAGGGGCGGGTGGGGGGGGTTTAGTACTTGCTGAGACAAGACTGATTTTGGCAAATGCTATACCCTCTGAGAAAATAGAGGGGCAAGTACTTGCAAAGTTAAACTTATTTTGGCAAATGACATATCCTCTGAAAAAATAAGGGCGGGTGGGCGGGGCTAGTAGTTGCTCTTATAAGACTGATTTTTGCAGACGCCATACCCTCTGAGAAAATAGGGGCGGGTGGGCGGGGCTAGTACTTGCTAAGATAAGACTGATTTTGGTAGATGCCATACCCTCTGAGAAAATAAAGCGGCTCGTACTTGCAAAGGTAAAACTTATTTTGCCAAATGACATAAACTCTGAGAAAATAGGGGGCGGGTGGGCGGGGCTAGCACTTGCTAAGATAAGTCTTATTTTGGCAAATAACATATCCTCTGAGAAAATAAGGGCGGGTGGGCGGGGCTAGTAGTTGCTCTGATAAGACTGATTTTTCCAGACGCCATACCCTCTGAGAAAATAGGGGCGGGTGGGCGGGGCTAGTCTTTTTTTTTAGTGTATAGAATTTTCTTTTTTATTTTGTCCATTCTTTCTTAATATGCGAAGTCTTTTTCCAACAAGAAACTCAAAAAAATGTTCAACTATACTGTTGTTGAAAGAAAATTCTATACACTAAAAAAAAAAGATTATTGAGAAAGCGAATGTAAAATTCATCACAATTGAGATCGGGGCGGGTGGGTAGGCCGCCCCGATCTCAATTGTGATGAATTTTACATTCGCTTTCTCAATAGAAAAAGGTCTAACAATGAATTAAAAAATCATCACAATTCAGATCGGGGCGTGTGGATGGAGCTTAAGCTTTGTTTTTTTTTTTAATATATAGAGTTTTCTTTCAACAGCAGGATATATATATTTTCAGTTTCTTGTTGGGAAAAGAAGACTTCCTACATTAAGAAAAAAGGGATCAAATATAAGCCGCGCCCACCCACCCCTTCTCAATTGTGCGTTATTCATCGAGAGCTGAAGGGCGGAGTTTACTTGCAAAATCCTCCATGCCGCAAAGACCAAGAGATATTATAATAAAAATATGAAGTCAATCTGTTATTCAATAATTTTAAACCGTATTACTAATGTTGTTAGAAAATAAATATCCAATCAGATTTAGGAATTTAACTAGTTTCTATGGAAATATGCAATTTAACACCTTTTAAATTTAAGAAGTTTTACAAGTCTAATGGAGGCAAAATCAGTCTTATCTTAGCAAGTGCTAGCCCCGCCCACCCGCCCTTATTTTGTCAGAGGGTATGGCGTCTGCAAAATCCGTCTTATCAGAGCAAGTACTAACCCCGCCCACCCGCCCTTATTTTCTCGGAGGATATGTCATTTGCCAAAATAAGACTTATCTTAGCAAGTGCTAGCCCCGCGCACCCGCCCCTATTTTCTCAGAGGGTATGGCTTAATTTTTGTTTTTTTTTTTCTTTATATACATACTTAGTTTTCTTTGAACAATTTTTTGCCGCAAAAAACAAGAGATATTATAGTAAAAAACAGAAATTCAAATATTCAATAATTTTGGACTGTACTCCTAATGTAAGTCACGTAGCATAACTTGTACTCTCTCCGTTTTCTCGAAAAACTGAAGAAATGAAAAACTGAAAAATCTAAAATATGAATAATTAAAAATTGAAAACTCGTGAAATTTGAAATCGGAAAACTGCAAGATCTAAGAACTGAAACGTCCGAAAGTTGGAAAATCATAAACTGGAAAATTTAAAAATGAAAACTCGAAAAGATATCGTATAATTAAAGATCGCAAATTGAAAAACTGACGAAACGAAAAATTGAAAAAAGTGAAATTGAAAAAACAAAAAATTCTAAAATTAATAAATTGTGAAAATAAAGATAATAAAAAATTGAAACGAAAAATTGCAAAATGTAGAAATTTAATTGAAAATTTGAAAAACTGAAAAATTAAATTTAAACTTCAACTTCGGCTGCACTTCAGAGGCGAGGGAAGTTCTGTTTAAATAACATCATCCAATTTTTTCTGTACAAAATAGCATAAAGCTTAATTTTATATCTCTCTGCTACCTGGTCTCGAATTAATTTTACGAGTACACAGTTTCTAATAATAATATTAGTACGTAAATGCACACAAAACAATAAATAAACATTGGCTTAAAGTTATTTAGCTAGAACTTCCCACGCCTCTTTATTTGGTTTTAGGGTAATCCCTAAATGTTGAAGTAAAAATAGGAGTGTTATATGTTTCAAGTAAGATTTTCCTAAGAAATTTTTTGGCGACGTCATCAACTTTTTAAAGGAGACAAATTATTATCTGTTTGTATACATATACAACATTAGCAGTAACAGTATGCCTTTTTGAAACATCCAGTATAAACAATTTTGAAAAATAAGTATTGAGACAGTATTAAACTACAAATAAAGGGAACGAGAAACTTATTTAGCTATGAAACGTAGAGAAACCAGGATTTTGCAACTAAACTCCGCTTTTCAGCTCACGGTGAATAAAGCATTCATCACAATTGAGAAGGGGTGGGTGGGCGGTGCTTATATTTTGTCCATTTTTTCTTGATATATTTTTTTTTTCTTAACAAGAAACAGAAAATATGTTTAACTATCCTGTTGTTGAAAGAAAATTCTATATATTAAAAAAAACAAAGATTAAGCCCCACCCACCCGCCCCGATCTCAATTGTGATGAATTTTTCATTCGTTGTTAGACCGAGGGGCGGAGCGTAATACATATTTCTATATTGATTTGAATGAGTTTGTCTTCTCAAAACAGAGGACTAAAATTATTAATTAAACCACAATCGAACAAAATCTTATGAGCATTATAATTCTTATTTCACCATTATTATATAAAGATGTGCGTTTTCTCACATTCTCGAGTAAATGGGGTAACTAACTCGATTTTAATTTGACCAATAAAAAAATTGTGATGACGCCATCAACATGGATAATACTACTATATCGATAAATGTTTATCAATCATCTAAGAAATTTCACTTGTATGATAAATTTTTTAGTTTGTTTTGAAAGTATTGACGAGTTCGACCACTAGAGCCATCCTCAAAATCAGTTTTCTAAAAATACAGTAAAAATATATATACAAAGTTATTTACACAACAGTTCCCCGCCGCTAAAGCACAGAAAATACTTAGTTGTGTATGTTTCGAAAACAATTTATTTTACATTTCATCAACAACTTTTCATCTCTATTAATTTCACTAATCTAGTTATGTATTCAATAAAATTAGAAACTCCAATTTCTCTGTTTTTGTCCTTGGTTCAAATGTTAATTAATTAATTAACTCAATGGATATTGTTCGGAATTGAAACAAAATATTAATCCTCACAAATGAAGAAAAGCCATTCAACCTTTACATTTAACTTGCTATAATATTGATATAGATGAAATCTATATATATATATCATAAGTTGGACTTTTTTTTTGAAAAATTTGAGTCCATCGGTAAAAAATTCAAGTACAGAAGTATGTAAGTTTCTAAAATTTGACAGAATTTAACAAACAAAATGTTGAGGTGGCGGCATCAAATTGTTGGTGGAGGTGATTAGACAAATCTTGGTTAGCGTTTTATCACGTACACGACATTCCTAACATATAGGTACTTATAAAATTTGACAATAATAATCAATTCCATAATTTCGGAGATTATATGTCTAATAAATATCGACACAGACGGCAGGCAGACAGACAGAAACATATCTATTTTTTTTTATACCCCAGGAGTCGTGAAACGTCGAGAAAACATAACAGGTGCCATTCACCGGATGAAATTTTGAAAAATACCATAACCATATAACAACTTTTACTAAAACATTCGGGAACAAATTGCTTCAAAGTCTTCTAAGTGAGTTTTTTGTATTCTACTGACAGTATTTTTGAAAACCTATCCACGTATATTCAGTTTGAACGCTTAGTTTCGCCGATAACTAAAACGATAACTATTTTTTTGTACGACAATACAAATTACTGAATTTGTTGAAAAAGTACAAAATTAACAATTTAAATTTGTGTAAGATATATTTGCACAAAAAATTGCTAAATAACAAACAGACATAAAATTTTACTTGTAAGTTGGTATTAACTCAGGTTATTTCAGCTGTATTCTCTTTGAATAGGTTGAAAGCGAAAATTTGTCCTGTTTAATTTATTACAAAAATTACAACAGGGACGAAAATATTTATGAAGAGGAGTAAAAGTGTAAATCCAGAAGCAGCATAAATGTTAAAATACTCACCGTTCGCCCCATAAGAGCCGGTTTGCATAAATCATGAGTTAGAAACTCTCGCATTATTTGTAGCGACCTTTCATGAGCACGAAAAGCATTCCCGATTTCATTGTATTCCAACGAAAACATGGTACAGCGGATTCAACAGAAATATATTAACAAAACAAATTACCGAACAAAAATATCGAATTTCCGGATTAAACTGAAAAGCGAACAACTCAAACAAGTATAAGAACAGGCTACGTGGAACCAGAATTGTCATTAGTAATCACTATACAGTAGTTCTAACAAATTATTTTATTTAGTTTTGTCGAAACGTGGATGATTTTGTACCTCGGGTAACGCCTCATCCAAGAAAAAATGTTCCCAGGCGCCAAAGTACCGTTTCACTCGCTGCTTACACAAATCGCTATTTTGCCATCACAATACTTGCATTATTATGTCAATAATATAAACCGCCGCGCTTGATTATCTGATTTGTTCTTTATCGTGTACGTTAAGCATAAACAACCATTATCCGTCGTAACCTTTGAATTTCATGACCATTTTGCGGTTGACATGGCGAAACATTTTCATGAAGGAAATAAGCAAATTGGTTCAAATTTCTACCAACACGATAATTTTGTACCACATGTAGATAAGGATTTCGCAACGTAAACTAAGAAAATCAGTGACAGGCGAGGACCTTACACGACAAGAACACATCCTTCACCACAGCCGCCATGTTCTCCCTCCTAATTGGCTGAAATTTTGAAAAATGTCCCTTTTTATTGGCCTTTTAAACCTCGAGTGGAATAAAATACATAAAAGCGTGCTACGTCTAATTTATCAGTGTTTTTAATCGCCTAGTCGGAGACACGCAAGGGTCGAGGGTGGTTCTTGGAACGGAAAAATCGAAGGAACTGCTCAAGCGGACAAGTCATTAATAGTAAGAATGGAGTTATATGGCTCATTTGGGGTGAAGACGACAACTCGTAAAAGTTCATGTGCGTGGATTTAAGCAGATTCTCAGCGTCGTTTTAAAAAATTTAACCGATTAGAGGAGTGAGAATGTCTAAGGCGATTTGTTTGCTCGGTGCGGTATTACGGGTTTTACCGGACTAATCTGGGGAATGATGAGTACAAAAAAATACGCAAAACCGAGCTTAATGAAGCTAGAGGTTCTTTATGTGTAGAAACAGGTCTGTTACGCTTCTTTGGTTCGGAAAACTGTGAGCATGGTTGACCTCCACGTCGTCAAAGCTTTAATAGCCGGGAAACGCAGCCAAATGAGACACTTTGTGATTTATAATGGAGTTTATTGTTTCAGATTTTTAAAGCTCATGGCGGCTGATAAGAGCCACAAAAAAATGATAAAGTTTCATCTTGAATACGTGCAAAAAGACACAATTATTTTGAACGGGTCGATATCATCGTGCTCGTAAACTAAAGCGTGAGATCTAACTATATTCACGTTTTATGTGTTTGAATACTAAAACGAATTAACACTTATTAGCGCTTCCACTTTAATTTCGCCGTATCTCTCTAATTTGAAACATTCTACGATGTGGAGTTACTTCACAAAGCCTCTGACTATTTAATATCTTGGTAAATGTGTATGTAAGCTCTTCTTTATCACTTTTGGGTGCGAAGTGTCTTAAAAATAAGCCAAGGCTTATATGAGTTGTCGAAAGACGGAAACGACATCGCATGTTTGACTTTTAGTTGTTCAAAAATATTCATCATTATTATTACTGTGTTTACGATGAGTGCTCTTTCAAAATCTTTCAAAAAATCACATAATGTGGCCTCGACGACGTCTAACCCTTTCAAGCTAAAATCACCAGTGTTTACAAAATTTTAATATTATAACCCGTTTTCGCGGTTTATTATAACATTTTGTTACACAATTATGACTATCTCAAATTTAATTACTGTAGAGTTAGGTAGCGGCTCTGTGCCACATTATATTAAATTTTTGATAAAAGTAGACGTTGAAATTAACGCTACGGGACATATTTTAAGATTCACTACTCCACCATTAAACACGCAATCAAGTTTGCAATTTATTTTATCAACAAAAACATTATCAAAACAACTTTGATGTACATCAGGCGCAGAGAGCGGCTAGAACCTTGAAATTTCATTTAGCACGGAGTAAAACAGTTTATAAAGTGTAACAAAGTAAGAACAAAAATTGCTTTTTTGTGAAAGTGATTTCTTGAAGTGCGTTGGGCTTATTATACTTTTTAATTTATTTGTGCTCACTTTTGTTTGTTTGCGTGCCGGTTGCAATTAAAACCCTGGAAGGAACGAAATGAATAGAAAAGTGTACTCTGATCTGTAAAAACAAACAGCCCTTAGCGTATAAACTTTTATTAAAGAAGTTAATATAAGTTTGAGTTACGCACTTCCGTTTTCTCCCTTTTTGTACGTTGTGCTCGCCGACGGCTCATCGGATGTTATGAAAATACCTTGAACAATTTTGTGGCCGTTGCAGGAAGAGGATAATGTTTCTGCAAATACTTGAAATCTCCAAAGATAATATAAAAATTATATCTTTTATATTGTATTTTCATGTGGCGAATAGTTAATGAATTTTCCTTAATTTTGACAAGTAAGTACAATGAAACACTAAAAATTCTTGGGTACCGCTAGCGTTTTATTTCTAGAAAAGTTGAAAGAATCTTGGGGACTGCTGTGTTTTTTTTAATACATATAAAATTTTCTTTCAACAACAGGATAATTAAACATATTGCCAGTTTCTTGTTGGGAAAAGAAGACTTCGTACATTAAGAAAAAATGAACCAAATATGTATAAGGCCCGCCCTCCCAATTGTGATGAATGTTTTATTCGTCCTGAGCTAAAAGGCGAAGTTTATTTGCAAAATCCTGTTTTCTCTACAACAAATTCCTATAAGAAATATGTTTTTAAAAGGACATAATTTTTCAGAGAAATATTGATCAATCTGATTAGGAATGAAAAACTCATCACAATTGAGATCGGGCGGGTGGGTGGGGTTTAATTTTTTTTTTAATATATAGAATTTTCTTTCGAGAACAGGTTAGCTAAACATATTGTCAGTTTCCTGTTGGGAAAAGAAGGTTCGTATACGAATAATGAATGGGATCATAAATTACAAGTACAGACTCATCATATTTTGTACATTCTAGATAGGATTTATTCAGCAAACTTTTGAGCTGACGTCATCAGTTTTTTGGAGAAGATAACCAAATATATTTTGACTAAAAATTTATTATGCTCTTTATAATCTCAAAACATCTGCAAGATTTGAAAACATTCGGTTCTGTAGTTCCTGATTAAATCAATAAAATACATTTACGTATTCATTTTTTTTTCTTGGTCAGCCTGTATATGCAAATCGAAAAAATATGAACGGAATGATAAATCACAAGAAGAGACTCATCATATTTTGTACATTTTAGATAGGATTTATTCAGCAAAATTTTGTGCTGACGTCATAAATTTTTTAGGGGGATGAGCAAATACATTTTGATCAAGAAATTACCATGCTTATGATAACTTTAAAACATCTTCAAGATTTCAAAGCATTCGGTTTTGTAGTTCCTGGGTAAATCAATAAAATAACTTTACGCGTTCATTAATTTTTTTGAGTCACCCTGTCTATGCAAATCCAAAAAATATGAATAGAGTGATAAATCACAAGTACCGACTCATCATATTTTGTACAGTTTAGATAGGCAAATTTTCGAGCTGATCTCATCAATTTTTTGGAGGGGATAACCAAATATATTTTGACTAAAGATTTATGATGCTCTTTATAGCCTTAAAACACCTGCAACATTTCAAAGCATTCGGCTTAGCAGATTCAAAATTAAATTGCAAAATTGTTTTATAATTTTAATTTTTTTTTCAAAGATCTGGACGTTTCGGGTAAAAACTCAATTCGGAGTCGTAAACTACAGGTGTAAGCCTATTCCATTTTTTTTTTTTTTTAATAAATATGTTGAGTTTTCTTTCAACAACCGGATAGTTAAACATATTGTCAGTTTCTTGTTGGGAAAAGAAGACTTTGTGTATTAAGAGAAAATTGACAAAATGTAAACCTCGCCCACCCACCTCTTCTCAATTGTGATGAATATTTTATTTTCATCGTGAGATGAAGGGCGACGTTTAGTTGCAAAATCCTCGTTTCTCTACAAGAAATTACCATATGAAATCTGTTTTCAAAAGGATAGAATTTTTTAGAGAAATATTGATGTTACAATTAAACTCCGCCCTTCGGTCTGGTTAAGACTGAAAACCTTATCGCACTTGAGATCGGGCGGATGGGTGGGGCTTAATCTTTGTTTTTTTTTAATATGTATATAGAATTTTCTTTGGACAATAGGATAGATAAACATGTTTTCAGTTTCTTGTTGCGAAAAGAAGACTTCGTATATTAAGAAAAAATGGACAAAATATAAGCCCCACCCACCCACCCCTTTTCAATTGTAATGAATATTTTATTCATCGTGAGCTAAAGGGCGAAGTTCAATTGCAAAATCCTGATTTCTCTACAAAAAATTACGATAAGAAATATCTTTTTAAAAGGACATAATTTTTTAGAGAAATATTGATCGGCCTGATTAGGAATGAAAAACTCGTCACAATTAAGATCGGGCGGGTGGGTGGGGTTTAATTTTTTTTTTTTAATATATAGAGTGTTCTTTCAAGAACAGGTTCGATAAACATATTGTCAGTTTCTAGTTGGGAAAAGAAGACTTCTTATATTAAGAAAAATGGACCAAATGTAAGCCCCACCCACCCACTCCTTTTCGATTTTAATAAATATTTTATTCATCCTGAGCTGAAAGGCGAAGATTAGTTGCAAAATCATGATTTCTCTATAAAAAATTACCATATGAAATATGTTTTTAAAAAGGATATAGGAGAAATTTTTTAGAGAAATATTGATCGATCTGTTTAGGAATGAAAAACTCATCACAATTGAGATCGGGCGGGTGGGTGGGGCTTAATTTTTGTTTTTTTTTTAATATCTAAAGTTTTCTTTCAACAACAGTGTAAATAAACATATTGTCAGTTTCTTGTTGGGAAAAGAAAACTTAGTATATTAAGAAAAAAATGGACCGCCCACCCACACTTTCTCAGTTGTAATGAATGCTTTATTCATCCTGAGCTGAAGAGCGGACTTTAGTTGGAAAATCCTCAATTCTCTACAAGAATTTAATACAAGAAATATCTTTTTAAAAGGGTAGAATTTTCCAGAGAAATCGTATATTACAATTAAACTCCGCCCTTAGTCTGATTAGGAATGAAAAACTCATCACAATTGAGATCGGGCGGGTGGGTGGGGTTTAATTTTTTTTTTAATATATATAGAGTTTTCTTTCAAGAACAGGATAGCTAAACATATTGTCAGTTTCTTGTTGGGAAAAGAAAACTTCGTATATTAAGAAAAAATGGACCAAATGTAAGCCCCACCCACCCACCCCTTCTCGATTGTAATGAATATTTTATTCATCCTGAGCTGAAGGGCGAAGTTTGAAATTGATAATTTTTTTAGAAAAGTGGGATTTAACCTTCGAGTAATTTTTAATAATAGGAAAGAATCTCCGAGACCTCTTGTATTTTACTTTTAATACAGCCTGAAAAATTTTCGGGCGTTTTTGAAAAAGTTTAAAGAATCTTGGGTGATCGTGGTGTTTTTGAAAGAATTTCAAAGACTCTAACGAGTTCCTTGTGTCTTTTTTAAGAATATGAAAGAATTTTGGAGCCACTAGTTTTTTTTAAGTGAAGGTATCATTGGGCCTCCTTGCGGTTCATT
The DNA here is from genome assembly GCF_036711695.1 of Zophobas morio. Lineage (NCBI taxonomy): Eukaryota > Metazoa > Arthropoda > Insecta > Coleoptera > Tenebrionidae > Zophobas > Zophobas morio. The sequence continues at coordinate 10,797,965 of NW_026972109.1, forward strand.
TTTAAAAGTATCTGAAGAGTGTCAGTGACATCTGGTATTTTATTTTTTATAAAGTTTGAAAGGATCTTCGGCACTTTTTGTATTTTATTTTGACAAAAACTGAAAAACTTGGGATATTGAAACCCAAAATCTTGGGAGCTCCTACTGTCTTTTTTAAATGGTGTGAAAGAATCTTGTAAGTTCATTAGTCTTTTTTTTTAAATGTGAAAAATCATCGGGACCACCTCTGTTTTATTTTTTAAAGAATGTGAAAAATTTCGGGAACTCTTGGTATTTTATTTTAGCACATTTTGAAAAATTTGCGGGCGTTTTATTTTTGAAAAACTTTAAAGAATCTTGGTTGCTCCAAGTGTTTCTGAAAGAATTTCAGACACTGTTATGGATCCCTGGTGTCTTTTTTAAGAATGATTTATATTTTAAAAGATTCTGAAACATGTCGTGGACTCCTGGTGTCTTATTTTTTAAAAAGTTTGAAAAAATCTTAGAACGTCCTAATGACTTTTTTTTTTATAATGGGGAAGAATCTTGGAATCCCATTGGTGCTTTTCTTTTAGAATGTGAAGAATCATGGGGGCCCCTTCATTTTTATTTTTTAAAGAATGTAAAAATTTCTGGAACTCCTCGTCTTTTATTTTTGTAGGTTCGAATAATCTTAGGTACCCTTGCTCTTTTTTTGGTAATAACAGGAAAAATCTCCAGGATCTTCGTATTATATTTTTTATACAATTTACAAATTTCCTAGGAACCCCTGGTGTTTTATTTTTAAAAAGTTGAAAGAATCTTGGACGCTCCTAATATTTTTTTTAGAATGTGAAGGAATCGCCTGCGTTTTGTTCTTGAAAGAATCTGAAAAAATGCCCCTGGTGTTCTTTTTTAAGTTTGAAAGGAATCTTCGGGCTCCTTGTATTTTCTTTTTGAAAAAAAAAATGCTAATATTTTGGGATATTGGGAACTCCTGGCGTTTTATTTTTGAAAAAAAAATCTGAAAATTCTCTGCTATCGCGATGTTTTATGTTTTAAAAAGCTTGAAAGAACCTGGGAATCAGATGACAGCCATTTTTTTTAGAATGTGAAAGAATGATCGGGAACTCTTGTGTTTTATTTTTGAAATAATGTGAAAAATTCTGGGAACCCCTGACGTTTTAGTTTTGAAAAATCTGTTTTGTTTTTGAAAAAAAAATCAAACAGTAATAACAAAAGTAAGGCTGCCGTTTCCGTCAGTCTGTCTGTCTGCCGTTTGTCCGTTTTTTTTAGAACGTGAAAGAATTATCGGGACCCTTTGTGTTTTACTTTTAAAAGAATCTGAAATCTCTTGGACACTAATTTTAACGTAGTTGCATTTCTAGAATTTCAAGGAACTTAGCATAAACAATCGATAACTAATATCGGGAAAAGCATTAAGCTTTTTAAGATACATATAATGTGTGGCACTTCAAAACAAAAAGAATATTACTAAAGCACACGCAATATTACATTTCAGGGCGAATTTTTTGTAACGACTCTTTAACGTGCCATTAAATTTCGGATGGGGTAAATATATATTATTACTTCTGATATGTATAATGTAACACAATAGCCATACCTAAATGCGTCCCTAGAACTTTATTGCAGTCGGATGGTTGGATGGATAATCAATAAAATACATTGCTTAAGCGGTTCTTAAAAATAAAAGCGTGGTAGCACGCACGAGCCACAGCGCAACTGGGGACTGAATTTCCAATACTAATCATTTATTGGACAATTTTCCCGATTACGTCATCAGATTTCTAGAGGGAATAGATGAGTAAATTTATTAATGGCTTTCGTCACCACTTTTTAAAACTGGTGAATGCAAAAATAAGCCCTTTTGTGCGATGTCCTACAAGACCCCACAATAAATCAAGGTCTTAGCAGCCGGTTCATGTCTGGCTTCAATTTTCTTTGCTTTTTTTTGCATCATTTCTGAATTTGTTTTTGAATATTTAACTTTTAAATGTGAACCGGTGTTCTTAATGCACGCATAATAAGCTACACTGTATACAAAAAGGTTATTTTAGAAGAAACTCACGAAAACAGCTTTCGCTCTAGAGGTTGCTGTATTTGTAAATGAAAAACAATATCTTCGCGAAAAAGTAAAATAACCATTTTCAGACTACGCTGGAAAATACGGTGATTTAGGGGTCCCACAAGCATTAAAATAACTTCTAGCCAAAGAAGTGTAAAAACTTGTCGGAAAAAGTTGTAATCATTCCTGCCACTACAGAAGATGGAAGTGTTTTAAGAGCTTCCAGAAATAGGGATCAAGCAAGGACAAGAAATTCATGATCCATTACGTTTTCAGGATGTTAAATAATAAGTTAACAGGAAAATGACACGAAAGTTGTTTTTAGTTACTAAAAGAGTTTGAAATTATGGACACTATGTCTTTGTGAACGCTGAGTGCATTAAATAAAGCGTGTTTTCGCCTTATTTGGAGCCGTATTATTAGCTCACCGGCAACGTAACAACCAAACTACTTCTTGTAAAATATGCCTAATGAATATAAAAATATTTTAATTTTAGGTCAACAGGAGAAAGTTGAAAGTTTCATTTTCGTTCGCCTTTTTTCGTTTCTGAACTACCGACCGCCGGTTAGAATAGAAGCGGATTTTGTGAACGAATTACCGGTGATTCATTAGTGTTTTCCAATTTTAGAAATCCTGCAATAAGTTTTGGAATTTTTCCAATAGGTTGTGCTGTGCCTTTCTCTGTTTTATAAAATACAAAAAAGCCATTGTTTGACATTTTTTGGGAACACAGCTGCGTTTTTACAACGAACATCCAGCAAATGAATGCCATCCAAACCACCACCTGTGCTTAAATTTTTACTGCCAATAAAAATCCTTTATGAATGACATAATTAATCTGCTTGGTCGTCACTTCACCCGGTATTGTCAAAAAATCAGTTTTAAAATTTGAGTAATGAGTTTGAAAATTCTGTGTTGGATTCCGTCAGAGAACAGTAGCACTTGTTAGGAAAACAACAATTTACAGCAGAAGTCGTTCATTTTATTGCTTACATCATCAATATACATTCGCAAATTCGCACACCATATTTTCCAAGTACTCGTCTGCTTCATCCTCTGCAGGATGTTTTGCTAATTTTATTTTCACTCATATTTCACATGCAATTTCTCCGTTCATTAAAAATCCGCCTCTGCAAATTAACAAGATGACAAATCCGCGCTGTAACAACGTGCTTCCACCTAAATAAGTAATCATTATTCTGGCAAGCACAAAAATAACAAAAAAGCGCTTTCATTCCCCATTTGCTCATTTCACTCGGCATAAGCCATTCAAAGCAAACAAAACGTACCGCAAGCCATCGATTCAGGTGAGTGCTATCCCCATGAATTATGAATTTCACCCCATCAATAAAAGGCCCGAAAAGTGGGACTCGATTAATTATGTATGAATGAAAAAATGAATTTTAATTGCGCTCGTCCCACTCCCGAACAAAGACGAGTCAAATTACAACTCCGTATTTGTGTGTAAGCCTGCGAAATAAATCAAGCTCATCAGCATTTTTGCTGCAGCCTGGGTAATTACATTTACACGAAGAGAGTTTTAAATCCCGGCTTTATTTTAACCCACTGAATTTATTTTATGCAGAATTTGGCATTTGCGATGGTAAATTAACACCGAGGCGTCTTTAAATGAGCCAAGTGAAATACCGGGTAATGGATGGGCGTTTTTTTGAGGTGGATGGGGGTATTTTGGTGAGAGGAACACGAAAACACCGACGCAAATAGCTTTTTTGGATGCGTTTATCGTGTAATCGGTTGGTAATTAGAGTTTTGCTGTATTTGGATTACCTCCAGATTATAATCTGATTCACTTCGACGGAAATAAAGTCGGCCGAGTATGCATAAACATTCTATCTTTACTAATGAAACAAATTACAATGTTCTACTTAATTGACTCATTCCGTATGCCCGACATGAAAACAACTAGAAACGCCTCTGGATGTTTACGGTGACTATGGTTAAACAGGGATCCGGTAGTATAAACAGCATTGCTTTTAGAGGGCTAAACCCGGATGATTTTTTTCAAGTTTGTTTCCTTTTACAACACCACGAATTTCGTTAATCTCTGGAATTTTTTATTTCTGCTATGTAGTGCCACCTGTAATCTCGACACCAAATTTTCTTGTATTTTCTGAATTAGCCAGTGTTTACGTATTTTTTGCTGTATTTATTTGTGTTATTTGTGTCGTTGTACTTCAAAATAAAAATCACCATTTTTCCTGCTACTGGTGTTTCCATTAGATAACTTTTTCAAGCGATACTTGACTACACAAACTATAGAATACAAGCGTGTAGGTTTCCTCTTTGTTTGTCTATCGGTCATTATAAGCTCAGTGAAACACTCAAAAAGTATCTCCTTTAAGACATTGATGACGTCATCACAAAATATTGCTAAGTAAATATCATTTTCAATTTAATATTATTAAAATAATTTTTTGGAAGATAATTTTAACGTTTTGCCTCGAAAACTGTTACTTTAATTTTATCCGTTTTATTTCTTCTGTTTAATTCGTTTTTATGTATTTTTTTTCTTATTTTTCAATTATTTTTAAGAGTATGGTTATACTTCAAAACAAAAATCCAAATTTTTCCTACTACTGTGTTGGCTTAATAGTATTTCCAGTGAAACACTCAAAAAACAATAGTGACGTGATCTCAAAATTTTGGTAACTAATCTCATTTTAATTCTAATTATATAAAAAATTCAATTTTAAATTTTCTTGTTTTCGGATTTTCCAACTTTTGGACGTTTCAATTTTTAGATTTTGTATAGAAAGTACAAGTTATTCTACGTGACTTACACTAAGAGGTTACAGTTCAAAATTAGTGAATAATACATTGACTTTATGTTTCTTATTATAATATCTCTTGTTGTTTGCAGCAAAAAGTTGTTGAAAGAAAACTATGTACTCGTATATAAAGAGAAAAAAACAAGATTAAGCATTAAGATTTCTTTGTAACTCTAATTTACACCACTAACTATTACAGCGATTATGTACAAAATAATTCCGGGGCAACTTCACTCGAGCGGAGTCCAACGAGTGTTCGTTTCGGAAGGTGGCCTCCATTTAAACCTATATTCCATTCTCGATGTTTCGCAATCCGCTTCCGCTTCCAGGCCTTTCTTTCGCGAACACCGCTTCGACCGGCCGATGAGTCATACTACATACATTCTAGATGAAACACATACATACTAGACGACCCATAGGCGTCGTACCGGGGCGGCGTATGGGTTTATTTCGTAACAATATAATTTTTCTAGAAAATTCCAACCTTTCAAAAACAGAAGTGAGGATTTTGCAACTAACCTCCGCCCTTCAGTTCACGATGAATAAAGCATTCATCACAATTGAGAAGGGGTGGGTGGGCGGGGCTCATATTTGGTCCACTTTTTCTTGATATACGAAGTCTTCTTTTCTCAACAGAAAATTGACAAGAAGTTTAAATATCTTGTTGTTGAAAGAAAACCCTATATATTAAAAAATTAAGCTCCACCCACCCGCCCCGATCTTAATTGTGATGAGATTTTCATTCCTAATCAGACCGAAGGGCGGACTTTTAATATTTGTCTAAAAAATTCTACCCTTTTAAAAACATATTACATATGGTAATTTCTTGTAGAGAAATGAGGAGTTTGCAACTAAACTCCGCCCTTCAGCTCACGATGAATGAAGCATTCATTACAATTGGGAAGGGGTGGGTGGGCGGGGCTTAGATTTTGTCCATTTTTTCTTAATATGCGAAGTCTTCTTTTCCCAACAAGAAACTGACAATATGTTTAACTATCTTGTTATTGAAAGAAAACTCTATTTAAAAAAAAACACAAAAATTAAGCCCCACCCACCCGCCCCGATCTCAATTGGGATGAGATTTTCATTCCTAATCAGACCAAAGGGCGGAGTATAATTGTAACATCAATATTTCTCTAAAAAATTATACCCTTTTAAAAACATATGGTAATTTCTTGTAGAGAAATGAGGATTTTGCAACTAAACTCCGCCCTTCAGCTAACCATGAATAAACTATTCATCACAATTGAGAAGGGGTGGGTGGGCGGGACTTATATTTTGTCCATGTTTTCTTAATATACGAAGTCTTCTTTTCCCAACAAGAAACTGACAATATGTTTAACTAACCTGTTGTTGAAAGAAAATTCTATATACTAAAAAAAAAAAACACAACAATTAAGAACCACCCACCCACCCCAGTCTCAATTGTGATCAATTTTTTATTCGTTGTTAGACCGAGGGGCGGAGCGTAATTGCAAAATACAAATTTCTCTATTGATTTGAATGAGTTTGGGTTGTCAAAACAGAGGACTAAAAGTATTAATTAAACCACAATCTAACAAAATGTTATGAACATTATAATTCTTTATTTAATCATTATTATATACAAAGACGTGCATTTTCTCACATTCTCGAGAAAATGGGGTTTTTAACTCGTTTTTAATTCTCTCTCTCGTTTTAACTCGTTTTTAATTTGTCCAATAATTTTTTTTTCGTTCAAACAGAAAAATATTTTTTAAAAATAGACAAAAAATTGGCATATCACTCTGATTCTCCACTCGTTCCTGGTTGTTTACGTGTTTTAAATTTTCCGAAATAAAAAACTAAGTCAATAATTGAGGACACACTAGAATGGTAATGAAGCGAATCTTTTATGTTTTCAAAGTGGGTTGTAATTGATGTTGGAGAACAAAAATAAGATTTCCGAATCACCAGAAGTTTTAAAAATAGGTCCAGTGTGATTTATCGTAGTGTTTTTTAACTTTTTTCCTTTACTGAAGTGCTAGAATGCTGCTTTTTGGAACATTTTACTTTACATTGATTACGAAAATTGGTAATATTTAAGAAATTAGAAAAAAGTTTAATAATTTTTGCAATAACATGTATGTTATTTTATCAAATTTAAATAGTTTTACAAAGGCCAAATTTATTACCATTGTTACTCTAAACTCTAGAGGTGCTGAAATATTGAGAAAACATGAAAGTAACCATTCTTCGGATGGACCATTTTACAATAAGAGAAACGCGAATGGGTTACAAAATCACATTAAATTCTGTATAGGTAACAAAATTAAAATTGTGATGTTTCTAAACTCTAAAATCTTTCATTTCTTCAACTGTAAACCCAATGTTTTCATACTTTCACCAGTGTTATTATATTATGATTGATGACTTAATTATATCTTTCTAAAAACAGGTATCTAGCGGTTGTACTAAATTGTTAGCAATTAAACGATCACAAATTTTGAAAGTGTTTCTAGGTACTAATAGTGCTATTTCGTATATATATATTTTTTTTAATTTATTAGCAATTTTTCGATCTATAGCTTTGAAGAAATGGGGTAAGTAAGACATTTCTGGTGTATTTTGGAACTTTCAAGATCTTAACGGTAGTTTTAAAATTAAAACCTTAAAAGTGATTTAGATGCCAAGCCGTCTATTACTTTGTTAAAAGGATGTATTTACCTACAAGTACGTCGTTACTATTTATGAATAGAGAACACCTGAGTAGGATATAAATTCTTCTTGAACTTGACCTAAGTTAACCTTTATCCGCTAAGATGCAGGTCAACGTTTTAACTAATGCGGTAATACCAGTATAGTTTGAGACAAAGGGGAACACATATTTTTAAACTTATCTCACATTATCAAGTAAAAGATTAATTATAAAAAAAACTTATACCATTGTTCTTCACGAAACAAACTTATTTTATAGGCAGCTTCAGACTTACAGTTAAAGATATTGATACAATTTGACATTAAAAACCACACAAATTGTTCTTAGTCTTCAGAAAATGTTACAAGAATTCTATTAAAAGAAAAAAAACTTTCCAATTTATTTTGTCAGACCTTTTGTAGAGGTGCCACAGAGGGTAATATATACCCCAAGCAAAAAACTTTTCTCATTTGCTTTACCTTCCGTAACCCTTCTAAAACACAAAGCTATCACATTCCCATTTCTTCAAACCCACACCACCTCCTTTCTAAGAGAATTGAAAATGAAACAAACTAATTAAAAATAGATACAGAGAACCTGCTACATAATTGAACGTCTACATTTTACTAATTTACGACATGCTTTAGCTTCTAAAGCGTGATCCAGGTTAATTAAATAAGATTTAACTCCCCTATCGCCTTTAAATAGACAAGGTGTATATATGGTTGCCTAAACCGACCAATTTTCGTGAAAATTCCGCTGCAGAACATGGAAGGCAGCTAATTGAGAGAAAGTTGCAGTCTAATTTGCAAACCCACCCAACCACATTCACCACGCTAAACATTCGCATATGTGTTATGTACAAATAGTTTTCGGAGCAATTATTCATGTCGTGTTTAATTAAAGGCCAATTTCCAACCATCTGCAGAATTCATCCGAACTTAATTAAACAATGGAACAAAAAATGGATTTTCCTAGAGGGTAGTTTTAATCTAAAAGGGTGGAGGGCGTATGGGTAAAATTATGATTGATCGGTTCAAAGTTTTATTAAGTCAACACAATTATAGCGTGTTGTGTAGTCGTCAAGAACTAATAGATCATGGTGGCTATGTCTAGTATTATAGCACTAAAAAAAAGATATTTATTGCTATCGATTTAATATAGCTTGTAATGTAGTAGCGGGATTTGACAAATTGGAATAAATTATGAAAGTCTAAAAAATTAACTAGTGGTTAAAAATTTGACTGGCAGAAAACTATACAGGTCATTGGTGTTGACAGGCATCACTCAGACTTTTAAATGACGATAAAGATGATAATTGCTATGCAAACAGCTGCTTTGAATATTCTATTGCAAAAACAAAATTTAGATCCAGTTATATCATGTTTAAGTGTCTCCTTAAATGTTAAAGACGTCACAAACAAATAAACAGGATCAACAAAAACAGGATTTTTGAAATATTATTAGTTCTGAATTCGTTGAATTTATTTCGTAAGTAATTTTGACTGGTATGACGTCATCAAGCCTGAATAATTCATAAGTACATGTCACACTGTCGTGTTCCAGCTATCCACGAGGGTATAACATCCGTATGCACCACGTTTGATATGTCTGAACTATTACTATTAAATAAACTTTGTTACAATGTTTGACGTCGAGGCAAATTCATGCTTGTTTGATATATTAAAACAACTCATTTGATTATTAATCGTTACACTTGTTTGTATGTACAATATTGAGTTAACCTGATTCCTTATTTAAAAAATAATAGCTAAAACTTACAAAAGGTTCAGCTACATAATTAAACTCTTTTTTATTGTTACATTTCTTTGACGTGCGATAAAATAAACAGAGAAACCCAACAATTTATTAATTACAGCTGCGCTATAAAACAAAGGAATGGAACAATACGGCAGTTTCAGGAGTACCTGCAACCTACAAAACCCAGTTTTCCGAGTTTCGTACAATAAAACCTTATCCAATTTAGTTTGACATGTGAAATACCGTTTTTCACTGAAATAGAGCGCAGTTGCAGTGTATAAAAAGCAACCTGCAGCAGCGTCACTGAAAAACTCGTTACAGTATTATCATAGGAAACGTGATAATATATTTGTATACTAATAAAATTTTATGGCCCCATCAGTGTCATTTAGGCCAACAATGGTCTAACAACGTTCCCGGTAGGGATCTTCGTCGATTCATAGGCGACGTGTGCCGCTTTAATATCTATGTAAATTTCAGGGTTGTGTTTAAGGCAATAATTGATCGTTAGAGTTACTCGGCTAAATGCTAGACAAAATTATTTCGTGGTCTTGCGTCTTTATATTCTAGTAGTGTTCGCCCCTGTTCACCAGTTGTCGACCGCCAACTTTCGACCGACCATCTGTAATTTATGGTTTTACGGAATATGAGCTTCTTTAACTCTGTTGTTAAATTTTTTTAGTTTACAAAAATAGTTACTGTAATACGAACTTTCATCAGTTGTTTAGGTGTAGGAAACAGAAAGACAATTTTTGTCATGAATTAGAAAAAATTACGGCTAGTTTTTTTCAATTCTGACAGCAAATTCGAAGAAACCAAAAATAATCATAATCAGTTAACAATAACTGTACTTTACTACAATTTCGGGTGTTAAAAGCTAAAAACGTGCATTAAAATTTTGTATGGATTTTAGAAATATCGTGTAGATGCTGAAACTTTAACCACATCTTGTCTGATCATCCCAATCAACAGTGCGATGGCGTCACTTCAAAATTGTGTATAGAACTGCTATTGAAATTTTAAAAAAATAATATACTCCTACGTGTGGATTATGAATCCGTCTTGATTTTTTATCATATATACACAGATTTTTGGAAAAATATTCGTAAATGTATAAGATTTTAGAGTATAATTTTGAAACTGCAAAACCGAATGTTCTAAAATTTTACATTTGAAGGGGTCGTAAGTGTGGTAAATTTAAAAATAAACTGATTAACAAGTTTGTAAATAAACAAATTTGTCAATAAAGAAGTTTATCAGCAAACATATAGATATACAAATTGATGAATAAACAAAATTTTAAATAAACAAATTGATAAATATACAAGCTTATAAACACATTTATGAATATTTAATTTTTTAAATAAAATAATAAAAAAGACGAAATTTATAAATAAAGTGGTTTAAATAGGAATTAATAAACAAAATGATACATGAACTTATTTATAAACAAATTTTTGAACCAAGTAAAAAAATATATTAATAAAAAAATTGATAAACAAATTTATCCATTAACAAATTCTTAAACAAATTTATGAATGTACAAATTTATAACCAAATGCAACAAATTTATCAAAAAACAAAAATATAAACAAATATGTGTATAAACGATAAAATTAATAAACAAACTTTGAAATTACTTTAATAAATTGACAAATCAATAATACGGAGGTAATGTGTCAACGAATTTATAAAAAAAAATGATAAAACATTTATAAACAAATTTTAAAAATATACTATTAATTAAAAATTATAAATAAACAAATTTAATTAAATATTTATGCAGAAACAAATTGATGAATGAATTTATAAATGAACAAATTTATAAAACACTTATAAATCATTTATAAACAAATTATAAAAATATATTAATTAAAAATTAAAAATTAACAAATTTATCGATAAGAAGATTAACGAAAAAATTTATGAATCAACAAATTAATCAATAAACAAAATTTAAAATTTTTGATACAGAAATAGTCTGCAGTAAAGACGAAAAAACTAACTACTGCTTTATTTGATATTGATTTTCAAACGTGTGTGATGATTTTGAAAGAGATGGAACTGTATTTTGTTTGTAATTTGTAGTATAATTTTGACAAACAAATTTTTCAATAAACAAAAATATAAACAAATATTTACGAAGAAATAAACTGATGAACAAATATATAAATGAACAAATTGTTAAACAAATTTGAAACTAATTTATTAAATAAAAGATTGGCAAATTAACAAAACCGAGGTTGTAAAAGAACAAATTTATGAAACTATTATGAAACATTTATAAACAAATTATAAAAATATGTTAATTAAAAATTATAAATGACAAATTTATCAATAAGCAGATTTATAAACAAATTTATGAATCAACGAATTTATTAATAAATCAATAAATCAACTTTAAATCTGCTTTGTTTGATATTGTTTTTCAAATGAGTGTAATATTTTTGAAAGAAAAACAATGGAATTGTGTTTTGTTTGTAATATCTGTCATCTAATTTTGTCAAACAAATGTATCAATTAACAAAAATATAAACAAATAAATGAATAAACAGATTTATGAACAAACAACCTGATGAACAAATTTATAAATGAACAAATTCATAAACAATCTTTGGAACCAATTTACGAAATAAAAATTGACAACTCAACTATACGTAGGTTATGTTACAAATGAACAAATTTATAAACAAATTCATAGAAATATATTCATTAAAAATTATAAAAAAACTAATTTATCGATAAGCAGATTTATGAACAAATTTATGAACCAACAAATTTATCAATAAATAAAGTTTAAATTTTTTTATAAACAAATAGTGTGCAGTAAGGACGAAAAAACTATCTACTGCTTTATTTGATATTGTTTTTCAGTTGTGTGTAATGACTTTGAAAGAAAAACAATGGTACTGTATTTTGTTTGTAATTTGTTTTATAATGTTGTCAAACAAAAATAATAAACAAAAATATAAACAAATATTTATGAAGAAACAAAATGATAAACAAAATTGAAACTAATTTATTACATAAAAAATTGACAAATTAACAATATCGAAGTTGTAGATGAACAAATTTATAAAACAATTATAAAACATTTATAAACAAATTATAAAAATATATTAATAAAAAATGATAAATAAACAAATTTATCGATAAGCACATTAATGAACAAATATATGAATCAACAAATTTATTAATAAATCAATAAACCAAGTTTAAAACTGGTTTGTTTGATATTATTTTTCAAATGTGTGTAATAATTTTGAAAGAGAAACAATTGAACTGTGTTTTGCTTGTAATATCTATGATCTAATTTTGTCAAACAAATGTATCAATTAACAAAAATATAAACAAATTGTTGAATAAATAGATTTATGAATAAACAACCTGATGAACAAATTTATTAATGAACAAATTGACAAACTTTGGAACCAAGTCATGAAATAAAAAATTAACAACTTAATTATACATATTTTATAAATGAATAAATTTATGCGAAAAATTTTAAAATATTTATAAACAAATTTATAGAAATATATTAACTAAAAGTTATAAATAAACAAATTTATCGTTAAGTAGATTTATTTACAAATTTAGGAGACAACAAATTTATCAATAAACCAAGTTTAAAATTTTTTATAAACAGTGTGCAGTAAAGATGAAAAAACTAACTACTGCTTTATTTGATATTGATTTTCGAGCGTATGTGATGATTTTGAAAGAGAAACGATGGAGCTGTATGTTGTTTATAATTTGTGCTATAATTTTGTCAGACAAATCTTTCAATAAACAAAAATATAAATAAATATTTATGAAGAAATAAACTAATGAACAAATGTATAAATGAACAAATTGAAAAACAAATTTGAAATTAATTTATTAAATAAAAAATTGACAAATTAACAAAACCGAGGTTGTAAAAGAACAAATTTTTAAAGCTATTACAAAACATTTATAAAGAAATTATAAAAATATGTTAATTAAAAATTATAAATGAACAAAAATATCGATAAGCAGATTTATAAGCAAATTTATGAATCAACGAATTTCTTAATAAATCAATAAATCAACTTTAAATCTGCTTTGTTTGATATTGTTTTTCAAATGTGTGTAATAATTTTGAAAGAGAAACAATGGAATTGTGTTTTGTTTGTAATTTCTGTCATCTAATTTTGTCAAACAAATGCATCAATTAACAAAAATATAAACAAATAGATGAATAAACAGATTTATGAACAAACAACCTGATGAACAAATTTATAAATGAACAAATTCATAAACAAACTTTGGAACCAATTTATGAAATAAAAATTGACAACTCAACTATAGGTAGGTTATGCTATAAATGAACAAATTTATAAACAAATTCATAGAAATAAATTCATTAACAATTATAAAAAACAAATTTATCGATAAGCAGATTTATGAGCAAATTTATGAATCAACTAATTTATCAATACAGTTTAAATTTTTTTATAAACAAATACTCTGCAGTAAGGACGAAAAAACTAGCTACTGATTTATTTGATATTGTTTTTCAAATGTGTGTAATGATTTTGACAGAAATATACATAGGTTATAAATGAATAAATAGAAAAAATTTTAGGATATTTATAAACAAATTTATAGAAATATATTAACTAAAAATTATAAATAAACAAATTTATCTATAAGCAGATTTATGAACAAATTTATGAGACAACAATTTTATCAATAAACCAAGTTTAACATTTTTTATAAACAAATAGAGGGAGTAAAGACGAAAAAAGTAACTATCGCTTTATTTGGTATTGTTTTTCAAATGTGTGTAATCATTTTGAAAGAGAAACGAAGGAACTGTAATTTGTTTGTAATTTGTTATATAATTTTGTCAAACAAATTTTTAAATAAACAAAAATTTAATATAAAAATATTTATGAAGAAACAAATTGATAAACAAATCTGAAATTAATTTATTAAATAAAAAATTGACAAATTAACAATACCGAGGTTGTAAATGAACAAATTTATAAAACAATTATGAAACATTTATAAACAAATTATTAAAAATATTAATTAAGAATTATAAATAAGCAAATTTATCGATAAGCAGATTTATCAACAAATTTATGCATTAACAAATTTATTAATAAATCAATCAACCAAGTTTAAAACTGCTTTATTTGATATTGTTTTTCAAATGTGTGTCGTAATTTTGAAAGAGAAACAATTTAACTGTGTTTTGTTTGTAATATCTATGATCTAATTTTGTCAAACAAATATATCAATAAACAAAAATGTAACCATATCTATGAATAAACCAGCTGATAAATTTTGAAACAAATTTGTAAAATAAAAAATTTACAAACAAACAATAAATAAATTATAAATAAACAAATTTATGAACAAATTTATCCATGAACAGATTTATAAACGAATTTATAAATGAACAAATTTATTAATAAACAAAGTTTCAAATAAATTTATAAACAAACGATGTGCAGTAATGACGAAAAAATTAACTACTCTTTTATTTTATGTAGTTTATAAGTGTTTTTTTTTTTAATAACTAACTGTATATAATTTTGTCAAAGGATTTGTCTACATTTAACAGATTTTTTTATATGCAGATACAAAAAAGTCACCGTTTCACCACTAACTCTCAGAGCTTCGACAATCGCTATTTTTGGTACGCTTCAGTGCAGCAATAGCCTTAAGGCGGCACTTTCATCAAAATTTTATGGTTTTGTTGACCTTGAGCTCCCAAATCGCTTTAATTACTGCCTGTGAGCACAATTTAAGCATCTGGAAACTATTGATTAAAGGCACGTGATCCTTTTACCTTGGTGTGTGGATCGAACTAGGGGTAGGTAGTTCGCAGTTTTTTTTTTGTACGAATTGCCAAAATAATACTTCTGCCGTAACTTTTTTTATTTCATGAAGTGTGACTGTCATTGAACTTAAGTCATACTTAAGTCTATATATCTTTTTTTTAGAATTCTAGAAACTTATATTATTAATGTTTCTAGGAAAGTTCTAGCTTAAAAACCTGCTTGTTTCACTTATAACCGCAATCAAATTAGCACTCCGCTAGACGTCACTCAAATTATCACCTACTTACTACATACACGTTACAGAATCAACGCTTTCATCACCCCTTAATCAAATATTCCCCCTACACGCACCCATAATTAACAGCGTCACTCCAGCCATTACAAATTAGCGTCAACTAATGCATTAGGGGACGTTTTTACCTGCGGTTGCGAGGTGACGGGGGGCGACTTCGTGTAGGGGTCAACCGGAGCTTCGCCATCTTCGCACTCCGAGGATAGGTCCCCGGAGCTGAAGCGTCGTTTCAGGTAATTGACATTTGAAGTGAAGGACTGCCTAAAGCTGCTGAACGAAATGGTGGGGCCGTTTGCGGTGGGGCCGCAGTACTTGCCGCACTCGGAAATCTTGCCGCCTCTAGCTAGCCGCCCCCTCTACACGCCGTCAATCTGGAAAAACGAAAGAAATTGATATTATAGTTAAGCTGCCAATAAAGATGAGAAAAGCGCTTCATTGTTTGCTGGCTTTTAGCAGGGCGCGCTAATCGCGTAAAGAATGGGCTTAATAGTGAGTGGGCCGGCAACAAAGCTTTACGACGCTTTTATAAGGGTGTATTAATCCGTGTCTTCCATGGAGATTGGTCATGGGGGAATTTTTTATGCGTGGAAGGGTCGACGATGTATGTGGATATTCAATGAAAAGGTTAATAAATTTTTGTTCTAAAATTTTTGGCAGTTATAATGTTTTAATAGTTGCCGAAAACTAAAACGTTACCTTTAGAGACCTTTTCTTGCGATTTATCTTTTTCTTTACTTTAGCAGGGAAAAAACGGGGACTCACACGATCGTAAATTTTCATATCCAAACACGTGAATCGATAGAAAGTTTAATACTAAAGTCCTACATTTTTATAACGTTGATTTTGATAAAAACGTTTTTATAGAGCTGTTTGGAAGAAGAACCAGTAAATAACAAAGTCGGCTAAAAATAAAGTCGGTCGTTTTGTGGTAAAACCGTAGTATGGCAAACCGTTTCAATATACATAGATTATGCAGACACAAACAGTTTAAAATCGAAGGAGAAATCCGCGTTCAGTGAAATCAAGGAAGTGTGGAACCGCTGATTTGTTTTTGAACGATTTGTTTGTTAGAAATATAGTAAAACGCTAACCAAAATTTATTTAATCATCCCTACCAATAATTTGATGACGTCGCCTCAAATTTTTTTAGGAAACGGCATTTTTATAAAAGAACATACTCTGGTATTTGTGGTTTATGAATCTGCCGAAAAATTAAGAAAAAACAACGGCTGACTGTGGATACTGAAAAAATTGGTTGAAAGTTATATCGACAGAACTTGTAGTATAGTCTAACAAATACTGCTTCTCCGAAAAATGATAAAATTTAATTTTTTGGAATTTTATTTTTTCCTGATAACTTCTATGGAGTAAAAACAATATAGAAGGTACTAGTCACAGCGTAACAGAAATAAACAAGGTTTCATCTTCTTAAACAAAGACAGTTAGGAGCCCCGAGAAGATTTAATATTCTTAAAAAAAGGCACTTGTGGCCCCCGAGAAAGTTTGGCGTTCTTTAAAAAAGGACAGTTGGGACACCCGAGAAGGTTTCACATTCTTAAAAAAGAGACATTTGGGTCCCCGAGAAGGTATCACATTAAAAAAAACATATTTGGGGTCCTCCAGAAGGTTTTACATTTTTAAAAAAGGACAGTTGGGACCCTCGAGAAGGTTTTACATTTTTAAGAAAGACACTTGGGCCCCCCAGAAGGTTTCACATTCTTAAAAAAAAGACAGTTGGGACACCCGAGAAGGTTCTACATTAAAAAAAAATCATCTGGCTCCACCGAGAAGGTTTTAGATTTTTAAAAGACAATTGGGGCCTCCGACAAGGTTTTACATTAAAAAAAAAGACAGTTGGAAACCACGAGGAGGTATCAGAAAAAAGAATGGGGCCCCCGAAAAGGTTTTAGATTTAAAAAAAAAACAGTTGGGACCCCGAGAAATTTTCACATACTTAAAAAAATACATTTACAATTTTTCGTTTCGTCAGTTTTTCAATTTTTTGTCATTTTACGATATCTCTTCGAGTTTTCATTTTTAAATTTTGCAGTTTTCCGATTTTCCAACTTTGGGACATTTCAATTTTTAGACTTTGCAGTTTTTCATTTCTTCAGTTTTTCGAGAAAAACGAGAAAGTACAAGTTATTCTATGTGACTTACATTAGGAGTACAGTCCAAAATTATTGAATAGTATATTTGTCTTTATATTTTTTGTTATAATATCTCTTGTTCTTTGGCCAAAAAAAAAAATGTTGATGGAAAACTACGTATATAAAGAAAAAAAAAAAACAAAGAGTAAGCCCCACCACCCGCCCGATCTCAATTGTGGTGAGTTTTTCATTCCTAATCAGACGAGGGGCGGAGTTTAAATGTAACATCAATATTTCTCTAAAAAAATCTACCCTTGTAAAAACATATTTCATATAGTTATTTCTTGTAGAGAAATGAGGATTTTGCCACTAAACTCCGCCCTTCAGCTCACGATGAATAAAGAATTCCTCACAATTGAAAAGGGGTGGGTGGGCGGGGCTTAGATTTGTCCACTGTTTCTTTATATACCAAGTCTTCTTTTCCCAACAACAACTGACAATATGTTTACTGTCCTGTTATTGAAAGAAAACTCTATATATTAAAAAAAACTTTACATATTCAAAAAAAAAAAAAAATTAAGCCCCACCCACCCTCCCCGATCTCAATTAGGATGAGTTTTTCATTCCTAATCAGACTGAAGGGCGGAGTTTAATTGTAACACCAATATTTCTGTAAAAAAATCTACCCTTTTAAAAATATATTATTTCACATGGTAATTTATTTATTATTTAATATTTAGTATACATATTTAGTTTTATAAGTTTGTTTCTTGTATTATTAATAATTTAATTAATATTGTAATAGGGGTATCCCGTTAATAAATATTCTATTCTATTCTATTCTAAATTTCTTACCGATAAATGACGAATTTTCAATTAAACTCCGCCCTTCAGCTACAATGAATAATAAAGTATTCATCACAATTGAGAAGGGGTGGGTGGGCAGGGCTTATACTTTGTCGATTTTTTCTTAATATAGGAAGTCTTTTTTTCCCAACAAGAAAGTGAAATCATGTTTAACTATTCTGTTGTTGAAAGAAAATTATAAAAATATATTAATTAAAAATTATAATTAAACAGATTTAACGATAAGCAGATTTATAAACAAATTTATGAATCAACAAATTTATTAATAAATCAATAAGCCAAGTTTAAAAAATTGATATTGTTTTTCAAACGTGTGTAGTAATTTTGAAAGAGAAACAAGGGAATTGTGTTTTCTTTGTAATATCTGGGATGTAGTTTTGTCAAAAAAATGTATCAATTAACAAAAATGTAAACAAATAGGCGAATAAACAGAATTATGAACAAAGAACCTGATGAACAAATTTATAAATGAACAAACTGGTAAACAAATTTTCGAACTAATTTATGAAATAAAAAAATTGACAAATTCACTATACCTAGGTTATAAATGAACAAATTTATGAAAAAAAAAATAAAAAATATTAATAAAAAAATTTAAAGAAACATATTGATTAAAAATTATAAACAAACACATATATCGATAAACAGACTTATGAACAAATTTATGAGACAACAAATTTGTCAATAAACCAAGTTTAAAAATTTTTATCAACAAATAGTGTGCAGTAAAGAGGAAACAACTAACTACTGTTTTATTTGATATTGTTTTTCAAAGGTGTGTAATGATTTCCCCACAATTGAGAAGGGGTGGGTAGGCGGGGCTTATATTTGGTCTATTTTTTCTTAATATTCGAAGCCGTCTTTTCCCAACAAAAAACTGAAAACATGTTTAACTATCCTGTTGTTGAAAGAAAATGCTATATATTAAAAAAAAAAACAGAGAGTTTCATTGTAACATATTATTTCTCTAGAAAATTTCACCCTTTTAAAAACATATTTCATATGGTAATTTCTTGTAGAGAAATGAGGATTTTTCAACTAAACTCCGCCCTTCAGCTCACGATGAATAAAGCATTCAATTGAGAAGGGGTGGGTGGGCGGGGCTTATATTTGGTCCACTGTTCCTTAATATACGAAGTCTTCTTTTCCCAACAAGTAACTGCCAATATGTTTACTATCCTGTTATTGCAAGAAAACTCTATATAGTAAGCAAAACTCTACATATTAAAAAAAAAAAAACAAAAATTGAGCCCCACCCACCCTCCCCGATCTCAATTAGGATGAGTTTTTCATTCCTAATCAGAGTGAAGGGCGAAGTTTAATTGTATCATCAATATTTCTGTAAAAAATTCTACCCTTTTAAAAATATATTTGATATGGCAATTTCTTGCCGATAAATCAGGGTTTTGCAATTAAACTCCGCCCTTCAGCTACGATGTATAATAAAGTATTCATCACGATTGAGAAGGGGTGGGTGGGCGGGTACTATATTTTGTCCATTTTTTCTTTATATACGAAGTCTTCTTTTCCCAACAAGAAAGTGAAATCACATTTAACTATTCTGTTGTTGAAAGAAAATTCTAGATATTAAAAAAAATAAAGATTATGCCCCACCCACTAACCCTGCTTTTTCTCACATTCTCGAGAAAATGGGGTAACTGACTCACTTTTAATTTGACCAATAAAAAATTTGTGATGACGCCATCGACATGGATAATACTAGTCACAGCACAAAAGAAAAGTTGTCACAGCGCATTACCAGTGCAAGAAAAAAAAAGGGTTAAGTTCGGCGTCGAACCCACGACACAATGTCGCCAAAATTTGACAAAATCGGTCCAGCAGTTTCGGAGATTACGTGTCTAATAAAAATGGATGCAGACACACACACACACACACACATTCCATTTATATCACAGTGGCGGTACTCTTATCTTCATACCTCACCGGCACCTACTTCACTCTTCCTTCATTCTCTCATCCTTCATCACCCGCACCCGCACCCCCATACCTCACTCCGTCACACCCTGTCTTATCCTGCTTCTTTTCTTAAACATCCTTTGATTCCAACAACCTCTCAAATCGTCTTTCCTCTTCCTCCATCCATCCTGACCGTTCACAACTCCTTCTTTCCTCATTATACAATCCAGACTCGAAAACAATATGCGAAACATTCTCTTCCCTACCGCAACCACACAGATCCGTATCATTCAGTCCTCTTTTATTCAAAAATTCATTCAGACCCCCATGCCCCGTCAACAAAAACATTCCAAACATTCCTGGCTCAAACCAAACATTCTCACTCGCAAACCTCACACTAGGAACAAAATCATGAGTCACTCTATCCTTCTCGCTCACATCCCATCTTCTTTACCAGATCTCCTACAGTTTTGCATCCAACACAGCCTTTTTCTCCAAATTCTCTCCCTCTTCTAACCTAATCTGCAGCCATCCCAATTCTCCCAGACTCACTCCCCTTTTCGCCCTAAACATCACTCTTCTCCTCAAAAATTCCAAATCCCACGGTAACTCTCCCGTCAGCAGTTGCATCGCATCCGTATTCACTGTCCTATAAAACACCATGCACCCATACAACACGCATATCCAAACCTCAACACATCACACCAAACGAAGCACACGCAACCGATAATCCTTTATATATCATTCGTACCGTTCGTTTATCCAGACCCCATTCTTTCCTCAATATACACCATATTCCCATCACTCCAATCACCCTACCTGCCAGACTTTCGACTTGTGGCCTAAAACTCATACGCTCACTAATTTTTATACCCAGATACTTCACCTCTTCCCCCAAGCAACCACCATTTCCATCACTTGCGTTCCCACATCCTCAATCTCCTTTCTATTATCCGCCTCAATTATACACAACAGATCATCCGTATACGCCACACACGATATCCCCCTTCTTCCAATCTCTTCCAACAACCCATTCATCATCATGTTCCAAACCGCCGGTCCACAGATAGATCGTTGTGGACATCTTCTACACACCTTCCTTTCCACCTCATTTGCCCCTCCTACCACACACACTTTCCGATCTCTAAAATAACTGGCCCACACTTTGATCTCCTTACCCCCAACAGAAGTTCAGCTCAGATTATCAAATGCTCCTTTAAAATCAACAAAAATTCTCAACACGTACTTCTTTCCCGACCACTCCACAACATGTTTCACTCTTATCCACGCATCCTGTGTTCCCAGTCCTTTCACGAACCCGAACTGAGCTCTCGACCTTCTTCTTTCAAGTACCCTCGCCAATCTCCCCACCAGTACTCTCTCAAACACTTTTCCCATTACACTCAAAATGCAGATAGGTCTATACGACCTCCGTAATGACCTATCCTTATCCATGCACTTCAAGAGGATGACCAGTCGCGCTACCTTCTATTCGTCCGGAACCCATCTTTCCCCCATACATGCATTAAACACCTTCAACACATACTCCGGGACAGTCTTCCACACACCCGCCATCATTTCAGGCGTCACACTATCGCTTCCCGGCGACTTCTTTTTCCTCATACTCTTCACGCTCCTTTCAACCTCATCATAATTCACTCTCTCCACGACACCCTCCACCTCTTCATAGTTAACGGAAACGTCAACTGGGAAAAACTCTCTCAACAATACCTCCACCGTATCCCTCCACGTTTCCGTTTTCCTATCACCGTCCCATACGCCTACTGGTCCTGCGTTCTTTTCACTCCTACAGAGCTTATAAACTGCACCCCACGGATCTGCACTGCCAACAAACCGGACAAAATTCCTCCAGCATAATACCTTTGTCTCCTTGACGGTCTTTTTATAATGTCTGAGCAAGCCTTGGTACTCGAACCTGCACCTATCGTTTCCGTCCAAATTTCTCTCTCGTTTACGAGTCAACTGCCTTTTTTTTTGTGGCTTTCTAGCTGCTCCCTACCCGGGAGTCTCTCAGATAGACAGACAGACAGAGAGTTTTAAAACAATGTTAACCCTAACTGTGCCCAAAATCTTGATATTTAGACGTTGTAAATCAAGTGGTGTCTAGCTGCCACCATTAATCCGTCAAATACCGTCTCCATTTAGAATAAAGTTTTGTAAGCAACCGATGTGCGCAGAATTTCCGTGCAAATAAATCCTATTCAGAAGTTAGACAGGGGGTGGAGGACTTTACAGTAATATCATATAAGAGCGTTACAAAAAATTACCATTTTATTGCAAAAATATCGTACACAATGGTTTAGATGTTAGAGCTTGGAAGTTGCTTCAAGTTTACTCGTACTTTGTACGCCAATATAAAAGCTACATCGATATTAAATATACTATATAAGTTTACGCAACTTATTTTTTGAAACTGTTTCCCTTGCTCACTCTTTGAATAGCTCTCAAAGCATTCTCGGAACTTTTCCACAGAACAGTGCTAGGCCTTTTCGCGTTTACCATTTCGTCCGCCGCCCAAATCAATATCCTTTCACTCCACCAACTACAGATAAATCCTCTTAATCAAATCAAGTGCAACTTTTCCGAATTACTTGTTAAACCAATTTATCGGCGCTCTGTTACTTACTTTTCCGTTTCCCTTTAAAACACTAATCTCGTAATGGACGCCGAGAATAGTTCTCCTTCACCTCGTCATAAAAACCCAATATCTTCCGTTATAGGATTCGCGGTATTGTTAGCATGTAACGCACACGATCCGCTAACATCCTCCCTCAAAAATCGATCTTTATTCGTACATAGCGGCTTCCACGCTCCACCACAGCGTCGATAAGCGTTTAAAGCCAGATTCGGCATGTTGGGGTTGGAGTGACAATTCCCATTTCGGATTGCTAATTACATCTTTTATGCGGGCGACGAGAAGCGGCTTATTGTCATGTCGAAATAAAGGTCACGGCTTATGCTTCTGTCGCACTTTCTTAATTAATTTTTGTGGTAAATATAAAGTTAATTTAGAGAAGTTCCGGTGGATATTCGGGCTTTGTGTGGATACAAGCGCCGGAGTATAAATAAGGCTCTTGGAATACAAAGGAGGAAAAAGTTAGATGAGTAAAGAAAAAAGACCAAATGGTTGGGAGAGACTTGACGGTGCTGGGAAGTAGAGCAAAGGAGAGTAATTGTGGGGTTTTTGAAGAATTGTGTTAGCGTAGTGCATGCTTGCGGGGATTATTAAACACGAGTGTAATTAGAGGAAAAAGTACAGTTCATTTAAAGAACGGGGATATAAAGAGAATCGTCAGTTAAATATACATTTTAGTAATGTTTGTACAAACGTGTACTTTACGTTTCAGATAAAGATGTACATTATTCATATAAGTATGTTCTAAGTATCGTAGTAAAGTTAGCCGTTTGTGTTTTTTCCTTTGATGTTCTACTTTTAATATTTCAGGTTAATTCAACATACTTAATTGTAGTAGTTTATTGTCTGACAATGTGCTTATTTTCGTTAACAATATTAATTTTCCGATCAATTTAAAGTAGTCATTTGAAACAGTTGTCTAAAAATCCACAAACACTCCACCAGGTTAGGTCAGGTCATATCAGGTCAGATAAGTACTGGGAGGAAAATTACACTTCAATGGAGGGGTTTTTACTGGGTTAAATGTGTCCTGTTGAGAACAGTTGTCTGTATAAGGTATGTCTAGGTCAGGTCAAGTCACGTAAAACTTCAAATTAACTGGGTGATCTCAAAAATATTACACCCCAGTTCGGTAGCAAATGTCTGTTTTATCGATGAGTGTGTTTCCCCTTTCAAATGGTTGTATTCGTCTTTATAAACACCATTATCGGGCCCGGCAAACTCCTTTTAGAGAATATTCGACTTTCCTCCTAATCACTTCGTTAAAATTAATGAGATCGTTAACAACACATTTTGTATCGAAATCGTATAACTGGTCGAAGTCTTACACAAAAAGTTCTAACAGATCGTGTTCAAATGCTACGAGAGTTAAATTAAAATTACACAGCAGAGGCGACAAGTAGTAAATGTGATAGTTCAGTGTAAGAGAGTTCCATTTACATTTGTATGATCCAGAAAGACATGTTCTGGGTGTTGGTTCCCTATTCCACACGGAATATTCGTAGTAGAACGGATAGCTAGATCGTTACGTCTTACCGAAATGGGATAACTGCGCCGATTAAGCCCCGTCATGGGTTTGTGGTTGATAATTTTAGAATTTGACTGCACCGCTTTTCGAGTGATTTCAGTCTAAGGATATTAATTAATGAAGACACAAACTCAACAGGGAATAACCAATCTCGAAAGTAAGTCAGGTTATAAATCGGCGCAGTTTGGTATCGTCCAACCTCATATCAATAATTTTTTTGTTTCCTATACAGAAATAATTTTATATACATGGAGTGAACTAAAATTGAAAAAACATAATATTAGTATTCCCGGTTAATCGTTTATAGTGGATGAAAGGATTATTGCTTGTTGGCCGTGAACAATAATTCTCTGTAAATAATGAATCCAGTGGATAATGAATACATAATGAATTTATTACTCAGGGGTAGCGATCAATCGGAAAACTGCAGTTGCAGTATTTATAACTCTAGGTGCGGCCTTGAACTCCACAAAATTCATAATCTTTATTGCCTGCACAGTTTTTCTTTTTAAAAAAGTAGTATTTTGTTTGACTTCATAGCGATTACTCACTCGCATGATTTACCACACCCGCTTACGGCTCGTGTGACAAACTGTGTGCTTATACGTAATGGCTATCGTTACACACTTGTCGAAGAATATAATATTTGTATAATGAGCTAGTAGACTGAGATTAGTGCTATAAAACAAAAAATCAAAATCAAATAGGACATTACTTTTATTGGCTGAGGTACGGTGGATGAAACTATAGCTATAAAAGGATAGTTAGTCAAAATGACCTGAGTTACGGCGCTTTAGGGGACACATAAAGGATACAAAACGGGCCAGATTGATGTTCCTTTTTGTACTCTTTCGTTATACAGCGCCGTTGAAATAATTTACAGCTTCCCCATTTCGTCGGCCGTTTATTCAGCGAGCAAAAATAATGGAAAGAAAAGTAAAATAAAACTCGTAACAGTAAAAAGCGAAATATTCTTTTACACGATCGAACGTAACGAACTGCTTTATTGGTGATTGCGGAATGAAGGAACAGATCAAAGTTCTCCGATATCAAAGTTCCCACACGACGAAACGAGAGAAAGTAAAACACAACACGCAACAAAAGCCATAAAGCAAACGATCCCGAAACACCGTAGAACAAAGAAACTCGCGCAATTAATCCCAAAAAGGAAAAATTAGCCTATTTAAAAAATAAAAGGAAACGATAAGTGCGAGCAGAAAACGTGCGCTCCGTAAAAACGAAATCAGGAGAATCGCGTTAGCCGTTTTCGCCCCTATTCAGGGTGAGTTTAACAACGTCATGAAAAGGTCTCATGTTCCCAATTCTTGGGGATCCCAATTAAATGGACGTTCCTTTCGGTTTTCGGCGTCGCCTTCAACGGGTCGGTGAAAGGGGGCTGAATTACAACGCGAAAAAGCATGCTGGCGACAGACCAAGTTCTACCTTTTTAAAGTGGCAGTAAATTTTATACAGTACATGACACAACTGAATTAATTACAGGTCGTGAAAAAGTGAGAAGTTCATCTTGGCGCGGCGATGCGACACAGAAGTCTAATTAATTAACAACTTGTTGACTAATTGGGGTGTTATGGCAGGCGGTAAGCTATGAAATTAGATTCAAGCAAAGCTTCCGTTTGATACAAGAAGTAAATTGGCAAACAGAGACAGTGAAGTGGTTAGTTAGTCACTTGGAGTCGCGAAGGGAGAGTTGAAGAAGAAGAAAAAAAAAGTTTCACTCCACTGTGTTTTGTTGTCAGAATTATGTACTAAAAAGTGCTTGAAAAGCAAAAAGAACTAGTAAAGAACAGCTAGAGTTGGGTGAACATGATGGTAATCTTCGGTGATTAGGGTTTAGGGTTGTTTACCGTATCCTCCGTTCCAAAAGTGTCCATCATTTTCAGGGTTGGATTAGATCGTCACACCAGGAATGACACGATTGAAAAATTAACTTTGTTTAAGTAAACAGCAATGGGATAGTAACGTGAAAGACCAAGGGTCAACAAATTTTTCGAGTCCGGTGCTGATCTCTGCACAGGCAAAGAAACTTTTATTAGGGTTTGCGGTTAAGCACGCGGTGAAGGGTCGTAAAACTTAACACAGAATGTTGCAGTCATTTTCACTTATTATATTTCTAACCGTACTCTAAGACAATGTCTGTCTGTGTGGCTGCAACCCACAATACATTATTACAAGGAAGGGAATTAAATGGGGGACTTAAAAATTATTATTTATGCAAATTAAGGAGTCATATTTTCATCCAATCATTATTCTACTGAAAGAAAAAAGTTTAGAAAGTTCAAGATTTTCAAAATCGTGTCACAGTAACAAATTAAGTATTTTTCTATTAAATTTTGTGTTTTACATTGTGCATTTTGAAAATGGGAACCCAGGCTTATCTTAAGACTCCTTCAGTACGAAAAAAGTAGTCTTAGATTTAGTGTTTTTTTTTAAATATATCGAGTTTTCTTTTAACAACGGGATAGTTAAACATATATATTATCAGTTTCTTGTTGGGAAAAGAATACTTCGTATATTAAGGAACAATGGACCAAATATAAGCCCCGCCCACCCACCCCTTCTCAATTGTGATGAATGCTTCATTCATCGTGAGATGAAGGGTGGAATTTGGTTACAAAATCCTCATTTTTCGACAAAAAATTACCATATGAAATATGTTTCTAAAATTATATAATTTTTTAGACAAAACTGATGCTTCAATTAAAATCCGCCCTTCGATTGATTAGGGAAAAAACTCATCATAATTAAGATCGGGCGGGTGGGTGGGGTTTAATTTTTGTGTTATTTTTTTAACATATCGAGTTTTTGTTTTTTTTAATATAGAATTCTCTTTCAACAAGAGGAAAGTTAAACATTGTCACTTTCTTGTTGGGAAAAGAAGACTTCGCATATTAACAAAAAAAAAGGACCAACTCTAAGCCCCGCCCACCCACCCCTTCTCAATTGTGATGAATATTGTATTCATCGTGAGCTGAATGGCAGAGTTTAGTTGCAAAATACTCATTTCTCCACAAGAAATTACCATATGAAATATGTTTCTAAAAGTATATAATTTTTTAGAAAAATATTGATGTTTCAATTAAACTCCGCCCTTCGGTCTGATTAGAAATGAAAAACTCATCATAATTAAGATCGGGCGGGTGGGTGGGGCTTAATGTTTGTATGTTTTTCTTTAATATATCGAGTTTTCTTTTAACAAGGAGATAATTAAACATATACATTATCAGTTTCTTGTTGGGAAAAGAAGACTTCGTATGTTAAGGAAGAATGGACCAAATATAAGCCCCGCCCACCCACCCTTTCTCAATTTGCAATGCTTTATTCATTGTGAGATGAAGGGCTGAATTTAGTTACAAAATCCTCATTTCTCTACAAAAAATTACCATCTGAAATATGTTTCTAAACTAAAAGGATAGAATTTTTTAGAGAAATATTGATGTTTCAATTAAACTCCGCCTTTCGATCTGATTAGAAATGAAAAACTCATCATAATTAAGATCGGGCGGGTGGGTGGGGCTTAATTTTTGTGTTATTTTTTTAACATATCGAGTTTTTGTTTTTTTTTTTTAATATAGAATTCTCTTTCAACAACAGGAAAGTCAAGCATTGTCACTTTCTTGTTGGGAAAAGAAGACTTCGCATATTAAGAAAAAATAGACCAACTCTAAGCCGCGCCCACCCACCCCTTCTCAATTGTGATGAATATTTTATTCATCGTGAGCTGAAGGGCAGAGTTTAGTTGCAAAATACTCATTTCTATACAAGACATTACCATGTGAAATATGTTATTAAAAGAGTAGAATTTTGTAGAGAAAAAATATGTTACAATTAATCGCCGCCCTTCGTCTAATTAGGAATGAAAAACTCATCGGGGCGGGTGGGTGGGGCTTAAGCTTTGTTTTTTCTTTTTTATATACATAGTTAAACAATTTTTGCCGCAAAGAACAAGAGATATTATATAAAAAACTTAAAATCAATGGAAACGTCTAAAAGTTGGAAAATCGGAAAATTGGAAAATTTATAAATGAAAACTCGAAGAGATGTCGTAAAATTAAAGAGAAAAAAACTCGAGAAACTCAAATCGAAAAATTGCAAAATCTAGAAATTGAATTGAAAAGTTGAAAAATTGAAAAATTAAATTTAAACTTCTCGAAAAAATGAAGGAACAAAGACAGTGGAAACTTGAAGAAAAAATTCAAGTAAAATAAGCTGCGGGAACGTTATTTACACCACTGGTTTTTACTTTGTAGAGGATATCAGAAAACCAAAATCTCAAAGTTCTGTTGAAATAACCCTCAACATTTTTTTTTTTTATAAAGCAAATGTAACAATAGAAGTCACAAAATTTCAAATCTTAAGACCCGTTTCAATATGTCACCATTTTTGTCTAGACGAATATTGTTCAAAACAAGTTAAGGAAAAAAAAAACACTCAGTATTACTCTGCAGAAAATGTAATTTTTACAAATAAAAAATTATATTTAAGATTAATTAGTAAATATTGGTAATATTATAGGGTATTTTACGTCATTTATAACCTCGCACTCATCATAATTTGTGCAAACAGAAGCTTCAGCGTATTTAATAAATATTAATGGCGTATTTGTAATTATTTATTTATATAAAATACTAATAACCATTAATACTGTGACGCCATATCCATAATTGCGCCTGGATTTGATTTACTGTTATGAAACCGATTTATCACCATAAAATCCTAACTAACCCAACAAAAATAATGTAATAAAATATTCGCGCTAACTCATAAAAACAAAACTGGATGTACTATGGTGTTATTTCCGGCATTAAGTCAGATCTGTCATATTAAACTGTCAAGACCAGCGAAACAGAGACTTGTTAATAAATACGAGGTGCGGAATCCAAAAAGTCGTCTCCTTTGCTTTTCAGGTCCGTCTTTCGCGATATGTGAGTATTAAATCGGGCTGGTGACGTTTGACTGACAGTTTGACGTAACTAGCTAAGACCGTGTAACTGACAGAAAATCAGTGGCTGAATCGCACAGACATACAATTCTTTGTCGACGCCAAATCTCATTCCTTTTTTACTAGTAATAACGTTTATAATGATATTAAAATTGAGATGTAGATGCTTTTAAGCAGCAAGTTCAAGGAAAAGCAAATTTTAGCTTTTCTTATTGGGTGTATTTGTTAACAAGGGAATTAATGAAGTTATCGTCTCGATTTTGCTTGGCATGTTTCAAAGTTCAACCAATTAGAGTCGAGTGGTGGCTTGTTCGAGACCAGCTAATTGTACCTACATCTTTTTTCGAGCATAATACGGATCAAGCAACTTCTTGAAAAATTATTTACATAAACATGAAAACAAACATCGTTGATGTTGTTTTCGACAACCTGTAATTAGCTACTTACAAACACGCACATTCAAACTTGTGACGTCAGCTTTATTATTATTCTACTTTCCCCTATATAGTTTGGAGGATTTACAAAAAGTGTTGACTATGTCTCTAGGACTCTAAATATGACAAACATGAGGAAATAAAAATCCGTAAAATTTAAAATGTACAACACCTCGTCATTACGGAATTAAAGTTTAAACTTGCTGCCGTTTCAATCCTCATTTCAGCCTGAACGAATTCCGAACACCCGAAAGCCGTAATTTGTTGTTTAAACTTTCCGTCCAACTCCGCAAAAAAATTCACTCAGCGATTTTCAGGCAATTCCGACAGTAAAGTGGGTTCCCGTACTTGAAATTCTGAACGTAATTCTAATGAAACAAAAGGAACCCTACAATTTACAGATGGTGGATGCGCCGGGAAATTTCATTATCGATGTCTATTTCGGTTTAATTTGACAAACGCTATCCAATTAGAGTGCTTTATTATTATTCCTGTCACACATGCTTGAAATTTGCTATATTGGCCTTCCCTCAAAGGGAAAGACGAACACCTGCGCTCCCGAGTAGGTGGCATGGGAAAACTTTTTAAACTTTGGGTAACCCGTCTACAAATTATTGTCAGAATTAAGCTTTTATTGATCGGGGTTTACGATAGGGGTTGCAACAATGCGGCTGAAATCTCTATAAATTTTTTCGTATATAGGAAGGCGTTACCGTTATTCGTTTAAGATTTTAATCAAAGTTTTAGGGTGTGTTTTATCGAACGTGAAACTTTTAAAGTGGGTTGTGTTAGTGGTTATCAAAGAAATGTCGGTTAAGGGATTAAGATGAGTAGGCAACCAACCGCACGCTCGCGTTTTTTGTGTGGAGGTTTTAAATCACCGGCTCGTTGAAATCGATGGGTTTTTTCAACCCTCGAAACTTGTACGTAACGATTTACATTTTTTACACGCGATTTGCATAGAAAGGTCCGACGGACGAACGTGCGCTACATGAAAATCCCGAGACAGCACATTTTTTCAGAGAGTGACACTACATGCAATTGTAGAAAGATCGGGGTCAACGTATACGGGAGGAACAAAAAGCGCCCACGCAAAGACGAAGAAAGACACATTCTATTGATCCACATAGACGTGCGTTTAACCTAACTAGTTGAATGTTCACATAACTTAAAACAACGAAAAAAGTGGAAGCGGCTACGAAAATGCAACTAGCTAAACGCAAGTGTATGAAAAATAGTCTACTTTTAAGGGGTTTTATTCAATACGTACGCTTCGAGTGCTGAAATCGGCGACTTTTCTCTTACTGAAACGGGCTTCTGAAACCGACTGAAATGCGTGCGGACTTTTAGAGGGCGGCTATGGTGGCGCCTTTCGGTGCTGAAATCGACAAGTTGGCGGTCGATACAACAGCGCTGCCCCCAACGGTGTCCGCCGGTAGTTACCCGGCAATGACGATTCCACCGAAGTGACTTAAGTCAGCCGACTCATCTCCTTCCTCTCGCGAAAAAAATTTCCTCGAACTCTGACTCTGTGTCAACGGTTACACAGGTGAGTAAGCGGCGAAAGCAGGTTTGATGGGGACCGCACACGCTGGTCGCTACGTTATCAAAACCACCTTCCGGAGATCCCAACGCTCGCATAGACGAGCAGCTCTGTTAACTTTCATTCCAGTTAAATTAACACAAGAGAATGGTGTTGAGTGTGCTGTGGTAAAACGGTGGCTGTTTTTGAACATGTGATTTGTTTGTCCATCGTCCGGTTTAGCATTTTCGAAATGGCCGTCAAAAATTTACCGGGTTCGACGCGGTTCTTTTGGATTTTTACGCTAGCGTTGTGGACACCAGAGGTATGTAAACACAAATCGAGCGAATTTTGTAGATGACAGAACTTTCTCTCTCATTGCACACATGCAGAAATGACCTAAAAATGACACGAAATATGATGCGCAATTTCTTCCGCAAACATTGTAACCGGAAATCCGGAGCTGGATCGCGATCGTGCAAAAATAAATAAACATTTTTAAAGGGCGACTTTTACTTTCGTGATTTAATAATACGGTGGTAAATTACACAACAATAAGTTATTCGTGGGAACTGACGGCTTCTCCGCCTTTCAATTAGCCGGTCATTTAATTATCGATATTGGCATTATTTTGCAAGCATTGTCTGGATAGACGATGCGCTTTTTTGTCTTTTATGCGTGAGAGAAAGTGACCAAATTTCGAAATCGCCCCGCTTCGTCCGATTATAAGTCAATTTTGAAATTCCCACAACTGTGCTAGACTGCTGACCAATTAGAGCCGCTTTGTGGTACCGTTACCGAAAAAATATTGATGTAATCGAGTCTTCCTGGTGCGATTTGCTATAGGAAGTCCGATGTTTTTAATCTTCGTGGAGAAATTGGCGCCACTTTTTTGTCTCTTATTCATTTTGCCATCCGTCCATGAACTTCGTTTGGTTCTCAGTGTTAGTAAAATATTGTTCCAGGTTTTTATATACCTTCTTTTTTTGGATTTTATCTTGATTTTTTTTTAGAAGGTTTTCAATAAATTCCAAAACAGATATCACTTCTCACGTTTTTTTCGCATTGTCAGTCTGAATCTTACATGTTCTTGTCAGAACAAGCACTCTAACAACATCCAAGATATTTGATACCTTGTTTTTTCGTTTACATCTCCTTCCTGTTTATCAATCTTGTCGAACTTCGTCTTTTGAACTTTTTTTAATTCTTAAGAAAATACAGGCTAGTATTAAGCACTTAATTAATAAATGTCACCATGGATTTGTGACCAAGAGGTCAACAATCACTAATTTATTTCGTATCAACCAGTTTCCAAGCAACTGACAGTCAAAAGCAGGTAAATGTTGTTTATATCGATTTTGAAATAGCTTTTCACTGTGTTAATCACACATTGCGTTTACAAAAATTGGATCTACTTGGTTTTAACTTTTCACTCACAATTTAGTTGCTTCATAGTAACTAGTAGGCCAGGGTTTATTGAAGTAATTGTTTTTAAATATCACCCTATTTCTGTATATTCTGGAGTGCCACAGGGTTCGATTTTAGACCCTCTCTGGTTTACCTTATTTCTGAATGACATTGTTCATTGGCAAATTATTCCTTTATGGTGATGATGAAAAAAGCTGCTTTGAGATTATCATATTTCTGGTAGGAAAAACTTACAGTCCAATTTATAATACATATATACTAATGACGGTGCTTTATGAATCCGCCTTAATTTTTGTCACATATTGAGTATTTCAGGAGTTTTCAATTTTTAATTTTTCGATTATTAGATTTTTCAGTTTTTCATTTCTTCAGTTTTTCGAGAAAAACGAGAAAGTACAAGTAATTTTATGTGACTAACATTAATTAGGAGTACAGTCCTAAATTATTGAATAATAGATTGACTTAGCGGCAAAAATTTGTTGAAAAAAACTATGTATATAAAGAAAAAAAAAAAAAAATTAAGCCCCACCCACCCGCCCTGATCTTAATTGTGATGAGTTTTTAATTCTTAATCAGACGAGGGGCGGAATTTAATAATTGTAACATATTGTTCATCTAGAAAATTCTACCCTTTTCAAGACATATTTCATATGGTAATTTCTTGTAGAAAAATGAGAATTTTGCAACTAAACTTCGCCCTTCAGCTCACGATGAATAAAGCATTCATCACAATTGAGAAGGGGTGGGTGGGCGGGGCTTATATTTGATCCATTTTTTCTTAACATACGAAGTCTTCTTTTCCCAACAAAAACTGACAATATATTTAACTATCCTGTTGTTGAAAGAAAACTTGTATATTAAAAAAAAAAAACAAAAATTAAGACCCGCCCACCCGCCCTGATCTCAATTGTGATGAGTTATTTATTCCTCAATTTATTTACTGATTTTTCTGAGGGTTCATTATTGTCATCTCTTTTTCCTTTTGTCCTTCTCATCTTCTCGTTCTCTCCTTTTCTGTGTCTTGTTCTTTTCTCGTTCTTTCTTTTTTTTGTCCTTTGCATTACGATTTCGATTTTGTGATTTTTTTTTTATTTTAAATCTATTTTCAAAAGGAAATGAAATACAGACCAAATTTGTTTTAGGTGTGGGAACAGAACTGAAATTAAGAAAAACACAAACATATGTTTATTACAAATTTATAAATGAACGAATATGTTCAGTTCCGAATTCCACTTTTTATTTCTCTAGCAACAGTTACGAGAATTATTTTTGTCAAATGTATATTATTTACTTCCCGAGCGTACGCTAAGGAAATGTTGTAGGCCCCCTCTGGCGATTAGGTGCTTTCATGTCTTCTCGACGTTTCATGTTCTCTGGAATACCTAAAAATAGGTCTGCCGTTTCCGTCTGTCTATTTTTAATGAACGTTAGGAATTTCGTATAGATGGTAAAACGCTAAAAATTTTTCTAATTATCTCTACCAACAATTTCATGACGTCTTCCATCATTTTATGTAAATAAGGCTTTCCAAATGTTACGAAATAATATACTCGTATACTTGTGGTTTATGAATCCGTCTTGATTTTTATCACAATTACTTTGCAAAAACTTTCTTGTGCAATATTTTCCACATTTTAAAAATTCAGAAACTAAATTAATAAAACAAGAAATTCCTGGATGAGCTAAGAAAAAACAATTTATAGAAAAATAACAAGAAATTTACTAGTTCGGTTTCTGTAGAATGCCAAAAATGCCACGAATATTTGCTCATCTAATAACCACTTAAAATGTTTTTATTGCGTAAGAATGCTTAAAAGAGTCGTTAGAACTTGTTAATAAAACAATTATTTTGGCAAATGCTATACCCTTTAAGGAAATAGGGGGGCTGTGGGCGGGGCTTGTACTTGCTAAGATAAAACTGATTTTGGCAAATGAAATATCCTCTAAGAAAATAGAGGGTGGGTGGGCGGGGCTTGTATTTGCTAAGATGAGATTGATTCTGGAAAATGATATACCCTCTAAGAAAACAGAGTGGGGTAGGTGGGGCTAGTACTTACAACTTAAAACACTTTAATATTTTCTATACCCCTTCTTCATTCTAGTGACGACTCTTGATATTGTTCAGGCTTATCTTAGCAAATACTACCCCCCCCTCCATGTTCTTAAAGGGTATGTCATTTGCCAAAATCAGTCTTATCTTGGCAAATATAAGCCCCGCCCACCCGCCCTCTATTTTCTTAAGGGGTATATCATTTGCCAAAATCAGTCTTATCTTTGCAAATACTAGCCCCACCTATTCCGGGATGGACGAAAAATTACCTTAATTTTTCCTTTAAAGACGACGATAAACAATTTTTAAAACACTTTTATACTCTTGAACTTCACTTTACCAAAACTCATTAGTCATCACGAACTAATTTTAGAAGGGTGGAGTTTATTTGTAACATCAATATTTCTCTACAAAATTCAGCCCTTTTAAAAACATATTTTTTATGGTAATTTCTTGTAGAGAAATGAGGATTTTGCAACTAAACTCCGCCCTTCCAGCTAACAATGAATAAAATATTCATCAGAATTGAGAAGGGGTGGGTGGGCGGGGCTTATATTTTGTACATTTTTTCTTAATATACGCAGTCTTCTTTTCCCAATAAGAAATTGAAAACATGTTCGACTATCCTGTTGTAGAAAAAAAATTCTATGTATGTATTAAAAAAAAAAAACAAATTTTATGTGTAGATGGTAAAACGCTAATTAAAATTTGTCTCATCCTCTCACCAATACAGTAAGGACGTCAGATTAAAATTTTGCTTAGTCAACGCCATTTAAATTTTATAAATTAATTTTTATTCTTTAAACATTATTTTTCAATTGTTTTCGAAAATACTGGAATATAATAATGTCGTAGCCCTCTATATTTAATACTAATAAAATAATAATTTCCGTAAGGACCAAAATAATATTCGATCCGTTTTACCCCATTGCAGCTTAATTAATTAATTAAACATCTCCTCGGTTTTGAGGAGACAAAATCAATCAAATGGAATTGTTGGACTGTATAAGACCTTCAGAAGTTTCTCTCTTTCTCACAAAAAAGTCAATAATCAATTAACTTTTCCTTCCTGTGGTATTATTTAGATATATTATTTACCAATTTTCTATAATTTATAATTGTAATTTGATTTCCGAAAAGGTCCTGACGAAATAAACGCTGCTAAAAAATACTACTTGATAAAATTAGAGAAAGACGGCTAAAGAATTATTTTTTTTTTTAACTTTATTTTATAATTATTTTTAATTTGTTATCGTAGCCGCCATGACTTTCATCTTTTCTGTTGTTGCAAGATTCTTTCCACATTAATTTGTTTCCTCGTTCTTCGTTCCACCTAACAGTTTGATTTTTCATCCAAGCGAGCGTGATTAACCGCACTATTATATTTTTAAATCGTCCCATAATTGTTCAGTGTTTTTACCATCACATTTTTCTTTCTTTCCACTTAAATTTTCGTGTTATGCAACGAACTTTCAGTTCTTCCCACCGTTGCTTGCCATTTCTGTTAGCTCAATTCTTACACTTCTTTAGCAGCCTCTAAGTTTACATCTATTTTCACTTGAAAACTTTCTTGTTAATTATTTATATTTAATATACATTCCGTTATTGTTTTTTTCTATCTATTGTGATTCGGTTATGAATTTATGAATTTTATTGTAGTTGATCACATTATCTCTTTTAATTGATACTTTCGTAAACATTTAACAAGTATGTGAAAAAAAAGACAATTTGTTTATCTTCTTTTGACTTTCGACTTTGTCTTCTGTGACACTGGTATTATAAAAGTTACAATTTGTATCATTATTTGCACAATAATAAGTTCTCATCTCTCCTTCAAATTGTTAGATCCAAAACTTAGTTGCGTCAGCTTCCTTTGGATTTAGATATGTTCCAAGGTTGTTATTTGTGATTTTTATTAACGACTATATGCAATTAATCATGCATACGTGTTGATGCATCTTATGCAATGTATGTTTTATAAATGCACCTCATGGTTGCTCTAGGTTCTATCGTGGTACAGCGATGGACATTTTTAGCGCTAAAATGTAGAATCGCGTTAGATTTCTCTGGCGTACCCCCAGGCTAAGCACTTGGGCCGTCTTTATTCCGTACTTATATTAAAAACTTGAAAGCGTGCGTGTATAGAGTCTATATTTTTGATGTCACCTTAATAAACCTTCTTCACACTAGCATTGTCTCTAGATCGATGTTTTTCCACTTTTACTCTTGAGAGAAAGTGGTCGAATTTGGACATCGCTGCTTTCGCCCAATTACGGTCGACTCCTGCGATTCCCATAACTGTCTGCACCGGACCGCTGACCAATTAGAGCCGCTTGGTGGTACCGTTACGGAAAAATATATATTTCTTCGTAATTAATCAGATTTTATGATCCGTGTGTACAAATTGACTCGGATTCCTGGAAAATTGATTCCGTCTTGTTTTTTCCTGCGATATGTTAATGGTGTTCGATCACGAGACGCTCGAATTTATTGTAATTGCGTACATTCCTGATACAATCTCGACAACACTCGAATTGAAAGGATCATTCGTTACTGCCACAAGGCAATCGTTTAATTAAAATAATAACAAAAAAACTCCTTGTGGGCAGCAGACTCTACCGGACCGCACCTTTTAAGGACACTCTGCATAACTCATTATCCTTGCAGTCGAAGATAAAGGATGACGCTGTGACCTATTGTCTCCTCTCGTGCTGTTATTATCAGAATTACCCGTTGTATTTACCATGTTCGTGACAATAGATTGTGAAACGGTGAAGATCCACGATTTTTCAACACTGTCAATTAGTTATTGCCCGGAGAATGCAAATGCGGAATGCGAAAATCGCCAGGACTACACATTCTCCAACAACAAAGCCGCTTTTTGCTTCGATTGCTTAATTGTGCTTTTCGAAATTGAATTCGACACTCCGTAGGCGAACATTGCAAAATAGTTCGCTTTTATACGTAGGCATGTAAATCGAAGACCTTGGATTATAAACATTTCTGCGAATGGCAAGCGGCCCAATTTTAACAACTTCAAGTATTCAGACGCTCATTCCTAATGGGACATTCCTGCGATGGGTTTCTGCAGGAATTGCGCCCTGCTGCGGCAGTCACGTCTTTTGTTTAATTAAGTTTTTCGTTTTCCGCAAATACAATTTGTTTTTCTGTTACGCCGCATTTGTCTTGTCACCGATGGAATCCACTGGAAATTGAACAATTCGCGCAATTTATTATTTATCCGAACACGTTCTTCAGATCCTATTTGCTCTTGAGTAAAGATGGATTATAATCCTGTCAAAGCTAGCTCAAGGTTACGGTTCAAGATTATACATGCAAACTTTGATGTAAATCAATTCTCGAGAGGATTCTCCGATCCTCGGGTGACGTAAATCGCGTTTCTTCGATAAATTGCTGCCGAGATATTGTCTTTGTTTTTTCGTTAGGTGTAGACTTGATCTAAATGGGTGCAGTCGGAGTGGAAATAACAAGAGTCTGACATTTATGTTTTTGGACGGGATTGATATAATGGGCTGATGGTTAGGCAGATTAAGGCTGCTCAGAGCGCATAAATTACGATAAAAAGGAGCTTTTATAACAGACTAACAATTATGTTAACCACTTACGCTTAGTTTGAGGAATTATTGCATGCTAAGAATCGCTGGGGTATGATTTGAGCTGACTGTTATAATTAAAAGAAATCTGATTTATCATGTACAGTTAAATGCGATACGCTAGGTTTGGGAAATTATGCATCAGATCGGCACGAAGCCTAATTTAATCGACAACTCGTCGCTGCATAGGAAATGAACAAGAACGGTTACTTAGTTTGTACAATACAAATACGATTGTTACATGCTTCACTCCTTTCCTTCATGCTTTAGTACTTTATTATTTTTTTATTTTATTTAAATATTTTTTATATTAATCACAAACTTTTCTCGGATTTCGAATAAACAGAAAAAAAATCTTGCCGGGATTGAATACTTGAAAGATTGAACATAAATTCGATTTGCTCAACCGTTATAAGATGTTTCATTGATCGGTGCTATATTGCGATCTATAACTAAATTTGCTTATTATTTTCAATGGTTGATATATTCATATTTTTTGTTTTGTTTTATATAACATGTTTATTGTTTAATATGTATTAGTATTTGCAAGACTTGACACCTGTCGCTCCTGGGTTCCATCCATTTAGTTTTAATTCATTAATTCTAATATTTGTACCTATTGCTTCACGAGCGTAAGTTAAGGAAGCGTAGTAATCGAGTCCATCGGACGCCACTTTTATGTTTTCTCGACGTTTCATGACCCCTTCAGTATGAAAATGTAATCTCCCGTTTCCGTCCGTCTGTCTGTCTGTCTATCTGTATCCATTTTTATTAGACACGTAATATCTGTAACTGCTGGACCGATTGTTTTCAATTTTTTTACGTATGTTAGAAATATCGTCTAGATAGTTAAATGCTAGCGAAAATTTGGTTAATCATCCCCACTAAAATTTTGATGACGTCATTTCAATGAACCGTATTTCCTTTTTTTTTTCTTGTACTAGTAATGCGGTGTGACAAATTTTCTAGAGAATGTGAGAAAAAATATTTTGTTCGATTGTGGTTTAATTAATAATTTTAGTCCTATGTTTTGAGAAGACAAACTCAATCAAATCAATAGAGAAATACGTATTTTGCAATTACGCCCTGTCCCTCGGTCTAACAACGAATGAAAAAATCATCACAATTAAGATCAGGGTTGCTTAATTTTGTTTCTTTTTTTTTAATATATACAATTTTTCTTTCTACAACAGGATAGTTAAACATATTTTTAGTTTCTTGTTGGGAAAAGAAGACTCGGTATGTTCAGAAAAAATGGACAAAATAAAAGCCCCGCCCACCCACCACTTCTGAATTGTAATGAATGCTTTATTCATTGAGAGCTGAAGGGCGGAGATTAGTTGCAAAATCCTCATTTCTCTACAAGAAATATATGAAATATGTTTTTAAAAGAGTAAAATTTTCTAGAGAAATAATATGTTACAGTTATTAAACTCTGCCCCTCGTCTGATCAGGAATGAAAAACTCATCACAATTGAGATCGGGGCGAGTGGGTGGGGCTTAATTTTTGTTTTTTTCTTCTAATATATGGAGTTTTCTTTCAATAACAGGATAGTTAAACATATTATCAGTTTCTTGTTGGGAAAAGAAGACTTCGTATATTAAGGAAAAATGGACCAAATATAAGCCCCGCCCACCAACCCCTTCTCAACTGTAATGAATATTTTGTTTATCGTGAGCTGAAGGGCGGAGTTTACTTGCAAAGTGCTCATTTCTCTACAAGAAATTACCATATGAAATATGTTTTTAAAAGGGTAAAATTTTCTAGGGAAATAATATGTTACAGTTATTAAACTCCGCCCATCGTCTGATCAGGAATGAAAAACTCATCAGTCATCAC
Organism: Zophobas morio; assembly: GCF_036711695.1. Lineage (NCBI taxonomy): Eukaryota > Metazoa > Arthropoda > Insecta > Coleoptera > Tenebrionidae > Zophobas > Zophobas morio. The sequence continues at coordinate 10,838,227 of NW_026972109.1, forward strand.
AATTGCGATTGGGGCGGGTGGGTGGGGCTTAATCATTGTTTTTTATATTCATAGTTTTCTTTCAACAAGTTTTTGCCGCAAAGAACAATAGATATTGTAATAAAAAACATAAAGTCAGTCTATTAATCAATAATTTTGGGCTGTAGTCCTAATGTAAGTCACGTAGTATAAGTTGTACTTTCTCGTTTTTCTGGAAAAACTGAAGAAATGAAAAACTGAAAAATCTAAAAATTGAAAACTCGTGAAATTTCAAATCGAAAAATTGCAAAATCTAAAAATTAAAACGTCTAAAAGTTGGAAAATCGGAAAATTGGAAAATTAAAGAAAATAAAAAACTGAAAAAATCTAGAAACTGAATTGCAAAGTGCAAAAATTCAAAAATTAAATGTAAACTTCAAAACTCGAAAAAATGAAGGAACAAAAAAAATATTGAAGAAAAAATTCAAGCCAAATAATCTGTGGGAACGCGAGTGGTTTTTACTTCATAGAGGTTATCAGAAAACAAAAATGGCAAAAAAATGATAATTTTTCAGAAAAGGTTGTGTTGTAATAAACTTCGATCAATTTTTTTTTGTTATCTTGTATGTTGTAACCCTAGCCTTATTCCAAACTAAGTGACCATAACATCAATTTACGCTTGTTTGATTCTGTCAAGCTGTTTCATAACATTCAGCTTGACTCTCCACGTTTTTAAGAGATCACCATATCAAAGACCTTGTTAAATTTGAATCACAATTAATATTCTGTTTGAAGTTGTAGTTCCTTGATTATAACATTATTCCGTACGCCCACGACACAAGCACTAAGTTTTCTCAGTAACAATCTAAATTTTACCATATTAACCCTTAACGGAAAATAGTTTGACACCACGTATTGTACGAAACCACCTGTCGCGTACACAAGGGAAGCACGTGTATCTGCTCTCCTAATTAGAAACTAATCACCAACAGATACCCGATTTCATACAATGAGATTCACATCTGAAAATTATAAATTTTTCCCATTTTACTTTAATGCGCAAGCGCAGTGGCAATGCGTTTGGTTGACAGCGCACAGTTTCTTTGTGTTCGAGGTTATATAATCGTAGAAAAAGCTGAGGTGGAAAATAAATTGTGTCACAAGACGTTACAACGAAGAGGACGATTATTGTTATCTCTGTGTTGACAGTGTATGAAAGTACAGGCGTGAAATTAGGGTCGTGAGGGAGGCAAAGCGGTGCTGAGGTTAATTAATCAGGAATTAAAATCTGAAATTCTACGGCATGTACCAATTTTTGCGGGTAAATGAGCACCAGTTCAATTACATACTCAGTTTAATCCAAAACGTGCACGTTACAGGTCAGGAAATAACTTAATCGTTGAAACAGCATTTAAAAATTTTGCTTTCAAGATTCAAATCTTGCCCGAATTTTGGTCAATTTTGCATAGTTTCTTCTACAGTGATTAAATCATTTTACTTGAATTTCTATTTTATTAATTAATGAATTTTGCTTTCTATAAATTAGGCCACTGATTTGATTTATTAATAACAAGTCTTCTTTCCATGACCAAAATATGTATATTAAAAACGCTTTCACACACAGGACGCTACACCTTACCACAACAAAAATATAAACAAATTGTCATACATATGAACGACTGCGCAGTTTTTCGCGCACCTTGCTCTCAAATTTTAAGACAGGCTTAAGTTAAGCGCTCAGCTCTAAGATCAAAAAGACGTAATGAGAGCGTGAATGCATGAATTTATGAATACAGATCTCAAAGGGGCGTATTCTAGCAAATCACCAGAAATTGTGTTAACGACATTTAAATCGTCTTATACTTACGCTAACGAGATATGCTATTTTTTATTTTATGTTATTTAAAATGTAAATGACGTGATAATAGTTTGTAGAGTAGAACAGTAACAATATCTGGTTTTCTGCCATAATTAATCTCACGCAGAAAAGCAATGTCCTTACAATGATAAGCGCATGCGCACTAAATGTTAAATCAAGCCGATTAATTACTGCTTACTAAGTGTACAGTGATGGTTGCACTTGATAATTACGTTCTGAGTAATGAAGGGTTGATTAATTAATTTGTTGCAGAATATAGTCTTTGACCACTGGTAATAACGGTCCCTTGCCTACTAAGTTTGTGTTTTTTAGGATAATTAATAAACAGGGGAATAATGTTGCTTAATAGTTATTTATCTGTATATCCAAAAAAATTTGCAAATACTTTTACGTATGTTTTACTGTTTTTTATTTTGACGTGGTGCCATGAGAATCTATGTATAAAATTCGTGTTAGTGGTCTCTCGTTTCCGTCTGTCTGTCGTCTGTCGTCTGTCTCTTTAACTGACTGTTGTCAAATTTTGTATAAATATTCGACGCTAACCAAAATTTGCCTACTCATCTTATTATCTACTTTTTTTTGTTTCACCCATTTTCATAAGGGGCATCTTCAAAAAAGTGGGCAGAACGTCGAAACCTTTCCCAAATTCCACACAATCCAAGCCCGGATATCACTCAGGCCGTGAAAACCTCCGAATCCATTTAAATCAAAAATGGTTCACCGTATTTTTTTAATTGATCAAATCTCAAAAGGGCCAAACTCCAGTGTTTATTATTACGTGTCGGAATTGACACACGTTATAATGATGTTGATCGAAACATTTTGAATCGGAAAACTCACTAGAAATACAGGCGTAACATTGCCCTTTATCAATACATTAACATTTTTGAAGCAATTTCTACCATTTACGTATCTCAAGTGAGTGCTTTGATGGTCGTCATAATTTGATTTTGGTAATCGGGAACAGGAGAGGATGGGACCTGGTGAACCACCGTAGGAAAAATTTAGGCAGGTGTCTGAAAGAACGAAATTTTAGTTCTTTTAAAATTATATAAAGTTTGGATTCGGATATTAGCGCTTTGGTGTACCACGGTTACTGGCACCTTTGGAAAATTCCCGATTTTCTGGTGGTCTCACCCGCCCCTGCCCGTCATGTCTTGCCTTTAAAGTAATTTTAAAGGACCTCAGGGATCTTTCTGTGTATTGTTTATTAAAGCAGTTTATTAAAGTCGTGGGAACCCCGTGTGTTTTGTTTTTGAAGTAGTTTGATATAATTTTGGGCACCTTTTGTATCTGGTTCTAGAAGTAGTTAGAAAAAATTTCGGGGATCCCTTGTTTTGTTTTTGAACTATTTTGAAAGCATCTCGGGGGCCCTCAATGGGTTTTGTTTTCGAAATAATTTTAAAGAATCTCAGGAGCCGTTTGTGTTTTGTTTTTGCAGTAGTTTGAAAGAATCCCGGGGATCCCTTGTTTCCCCATTGTGTCCGCTTTTTGAAGTTGTTTGAAAATTCGGGTGTCCCTTGTCTTAATTTTGAAGTAATTTGGAAGAATCTTGGGCCCACCTTGTGCCTCTTGTTTTTGAATTAATTTTAAAGAATCTCGGGAACCACTTGTGCTGTGTTTTTAAGGTAATTTTAAAGAATCTCGGGAAGCCTTTGTATTTTGTTTTTGAAATAGTTAAAAGAATGCCAGGGACTGATTGTGTTCTGTTTTTGAAGTAGTTTGATACAATCTTGGGGATCCCTTGTCTTGTTTTTGAAGTAGTATGAAAGAATCTCCGGGATCGCTTGTGTTTTGTTTTTGAAGTAGTTTAGAAGAATCTCTGGGATTCCTTACCTTGTTTTTAAGGTAATTTGAAAGACTTTCGGGGACCGCTTGTGTTTTGTTTTTGAAGTAATTTGAAAGAATCTCGGGGCTTCTCTGTGGATCTTGTTTTTGAAGTAATTTTAAAGAATCTCGAGGACCGCGTATGTTTTGTTTTTGGAGTAGTTTGAAAGAATCTCGGCCTCCCTGTGGGTCTTGTTTTGGAAGTAATTTGAAAGAATCTCGGGGCTTCTCTGTAGATCTTGTTTTTGAAGTAATTTGAAAGAATCTCGGGGATCCCTTGTGTTTTGTTTTTGGAGTAGTTCAAAAGAATCTCTGGGAATCTTTACCTTGTTTTTAAGGTAATTTGAAATAATTTCGGGAACACCTTGTATTTTGTTTTTGCAGTAGTTTGAAAGAATCTCGGGGAGTCCTTGTGTTTGGTTTTTGATGTAGTTTGAAAGAATTTTGCCTCCCCCCCCCCCCGTGGGTCTTGTTTTTGAAGTAATTTGAAAGAATCACGGGGCTCTTCTGTAAGTCTTGTTTTGAAATAATTTGAAAGAATCTCGCCCGCCCGCCTTGTGGATCTTGTTTTTGAAGTAATTTTGAAGAATCTTGGGGCGTACCTGTGGGGTCTTGTTTTTGAAGAAGTTTGAAAGAATCTCGGGGCTTCTCTGTGGATCGTGTTTTTGAAGTAACTTAAAAAAATCTCCGGGACTCCTTGTGTCTGCTTTTTGAAGTAATAAATGTAATAATGAATCTCGGGGACTCCTTCTGTCTGGTTTTTGATGTAGTTTGAAAGAATCTCAGGGCGCCCCTGTGGGTTTTGTTTTTGAAGTAATTTGAAAGAATCTCTGGGCCCCCCTGTGGATCTTGTTTTTGGAGTAATTTGAAAGAATCTCGGAGATCCCTTGTGTTTTGTTTTTGAAGTAGTTTAAAAGAATCTCGGGGACCCCTGTGAAGTGGTTTAAAGGATCTCGAGGTCCCCTTTTGTTTTGTTTTTAAAGTAGTTATAAGAATCTCGAGGACCCTTGTGCCTGATTTCTGAAGTAGTTTAAAGAATCTCTGGGATTCCTTAAATTGTTTTTAAGATAATTTGAAAGAATCTAGGGAACACGTTGTATTTTGATTTTGAAGTAGTTTGAATGAATCTCGGGGACTTGTTGTATCTGACTTTTGAAGTAGTTTGAAAGAATCTCGTAGTCCCCCTGTGGGTTTTGTTTTTGAAGTAATTTGAAAATATCTCGGGGACCGCTTGTGTTTTGTTTTTGAAGTAATTTGAAAGAAACTCGGGACCTTTTTGTGGGTCTTGTTTTTGAGGTACTTTGAAAGAATCTCGGGGACCCCCTATGGGTTTTCTTTTTGAAGTAATTTGAAACAATCTCGGCGATCGCTTGGGTCTGGTTTTTGAAGTAATTTGAAAGAATCTCGGGGCCCCCTTGTGTTTTGTTTTTGAAGTAGTTTGAAAGAATCTCAGGTGGGTCTTGATTTTGAAGTAATTTGAAAGAATCTCGGGACGTTTTTGTGGGTCTAGTTTTTGAGATACTTTGAAAGAATCTCGGGGACCCCCTGTGGGTCTTCTTCTTGAAGTAATTTGAAAGAATCTCGGGGATCGCTTGGGTCTGGTTTTTGAAGTAGTTTGAAAGAATCTCGAGGACTCTTTGTGTCTTGTTTTTGAAATATGTACTTTGAAAGAATTTCAGGGATCACTGGTCTTGATTTTGAAGTAATTTGAGATAAACTCTTGGACTCCTTTTATGATACGTGAATGAATTAAGAAAAATAAGCTCTAGCAGATTTCTAAAAAATATACAATGCTTTTAAAAAAAAATGGACGTCGGGGACAAACGCAAAAATTTTATAGCTTGTCAAAACACATTTAGAGGATATCATTTACCTTCTTACGCTGTTACTGGTACCTATTATTAATAGATATTTGTTTTAATGTCACAAATCACAGTTCGCAAAATTTTTTCCAAAAAAGTCTTGTCGAAATAACCTTCGACCAATTTTTTCCTGAAATAATATCACTAAACTCTTTTAAATGTATTTTTTTGACTTCAATATATTTTTTTTTTTATTTCAAATCTTATCCTGTCCCGATTAACCTAATAGTTATGTTATTTTAACATAGCGTATTAAATATGTCGCACAATCAAGTAAATTTAGTGTAACAGGCGACCGTGAAACCAACGAACTGTGTAACGAATGAATTCATCTTAGTGTGAAAATGCCAGATCAATAGCATAAATGTTACTAATATGATTTCATACCAGTAATCTGTGTAAAATCTACTTTTCTTCTAAAAATTGTTAGCATTTAAAACATTCATTTTTATATTGTAAGCAGAAACGTTGATGCGGTACTAAATCTCGAAACACAAACAATCCTTGTAAAACAAAACAATAGCCGCAGTTTTTAAGAAATTTACAATCTTAGGTCAGATTGTCGGACACACGGACGTATTTTAAATGTTTAATGCCAAGTCGAACACCTTTAAATCTACAGTTTGAACAGTTACTTTTATTACCCCACGAATACAACAATCACTCCGTTTCTTTTAATGGTCTTTTTGTATTTGTTATTGTTGGATGTTAATCTATTGTATTGATAAATCTAGGTGAAACGGTAATTACTCCATACGACTTAACCTGAAAAAAAAAATGCGGACGTTAACATTAAGCACCGTGACGTCACTACCGCAGTAATTTACGAAATTGTCGTGGAAATGATTTAATACGCCCAGAAACGCAATTAGAGATATCTCGTATTACGATAATTAAAATAATTTCCCATCCCTTGCTCGTTCTTTTAAATAGAAATAATTTGCTCGTTTAATATTCGTTCTGAAAAGGTCAAGGTGCCCTCCTTACGTTCAACTGTGTCAGTCCCATTTAAATTCAGAATACCTACACGAAACGTCTGGAAAAGATTTTCGCTTGCATTTCAATGGAGTCAAATTTGGTTCGGTCAAGCGGTTCCGAATTTAAACGAGCGGAAAATCCATTGTCTGCGACATGTGTTTCTCAAAGAGCCAAAAGCAGAGGTGAAAATTTTACTGACATGAAGAATGTGACAGAGTGCACTCTTTGTGTGCGATCCATCATTTAAAGTGACGGATTTTTTAATTGTGGAACAAAATTATGCAAGAAACGCCATAAGGAGGAAGATGATAAAACGGTGTTCCATATTGTGCTGAAAGCAACAACTGTCTGCGGAATACTTGGAATTTTTAGTAGTTGAGTCAGGTGCTCTTTTAAAAATGTAACATACGGCCAAATATGTAGCCGCCATAAGTTGGAGCTTAAACTCATCCACATTCTTCACGCCACCACAACATGAGACTTGTCCCATAAATCCCTCGAGTTTCTCTCATATTTCTCTTTTAAATATGATCGTATTCTTGACCTAGGTTAAACTAATTCCAGCTACTGGAAAAGCGGAAAGTGGTAGCAGAAAAAAGAGATAAATATTCACCATCAGACACATGAACAAGAGCTTTTTCATTTAAACAGAAAGGGAATGAAACCATAGAACGTCCAGCTGAAAAATAACCGTTGGACTGACCTAACAGTATCTTGATTGCTAAACCGGTGACATATTTTTTCTCCTCTTATTTAAATTACATTGTTTGCTTTATTAATGGTGCGCCATCTAACATGACTAACGTTTTGTACATTAAACCTGCAGTGCGTTTATAACATTTCCGCCATCCATACCGCAATTAAATCCAGAAATGATCTACATCTATAATGACCAACTAATTAAAAGTCGAAGCATAGAAACGTGATGGTTTCAATAGTCACATGTCTTCAACACACGCCAGTTATACTCACAATGTCACTTCCAATAACACGAGCGAGAAGAACTGGTTGTGTTAATGACATTTTCTGGAGACTTTCACCGATTTTTTTTCGAGCGACATTTCAGCTCGTGTTCGTATTGTTAAGATATTTGCATGACAAATGGTACAACTTTTCCTTCAAATGTCGGCGATCGAACGACGACACTTTTTTTATGCGAGCTACGAAGAAAAGGAACAATTTTGAATGCGATTTATACCGAGGAGCTGCAGCTGCGCTTCCGTGCATTCTGAAATGCGAATCGATAATACTGTGTGACATGGAAATAAACACGTGGAACGAAATTCCGGACTTACGACGGTGAAATTTCTTGCTTTTTTGATAAGCCGACGTTTCTAATTTATGCAAATTAGAGTTTTCAGTGTTTTATCATCTTGGTAGTGTTTGTATTTTAAAATGCAGCTGCGTTGTAGGGTTTAACGGCGATTAGCTGAACATATTTTGACATCTGGCTCGTACCACGGAGAAACGATCTGTATTTAACCAAATTATGAGTCACCTGGTTGTTCAGGGTTATATTTAATTCATACTTGTTAATATAATAAATGTTTCAATCAACTCTCATTTTTAAAGTATAGGTTTGTTTATTAATTAAATTTTATAGCCTTGATAGTATTAATTAGGCCAATAATAGTCGAAGAACCCTTCCGGTAATGATCTTCCTAGATCCTGCATGCAGCACGCTTTACACTTTGTTTAAATTTCACGGTTGGATTTATGCAAACTGTTGTTAGAGATCCATTTATGTTGAAATCCAACTACATACCGTTCTATAAATACAAACAATTTCGTTGGGAAATAAAAAAAATCGTCTCTGTTCACCGTTTGCTCATCACCAAACTTCGACTAAAGGTCTGTAATTCACAGTTTTAAGGATTATGAAAGATCTGTATCCAGAATTTTCAGTTGTCTAGTAGGACAGTTTGAGATTTGACAACTATTCTGGTGACCATTATTACAATTTGGCATTGCAGTAAAAGATGTCCAGTTTCTAAATTCTGGCTATTCTTGAGAAGAATCCACACCGTGCCTGTCAAACGTAACAATGCTGCTAGAAGTGGAATTTGACAAATGAGAATATCTGTGTTTTATTTGTTTAGTTTTGTCAAATAATGCCAACGTGTTGGCGAAAAGCGTCTACAATTTTTTTTTTTTTTTTGTATTTACGATGTTGTGGAGAATAAATTCCGTGGTCAAGATTCATGAGATTGGAAGAAACTAATTAGTAAAATGACAGATTAGAATGTTGGAAAAAAACATGACAGAGTGACGTTTTGGAAGAATTCTGTTGAAAGAATGACAGAATTTATCAAAAGTTCTAGAACAATTTTAAAAGTTTAAAAGTCGACTTCCATACGAAATTAAATTAACGAATAAATATGATTGACGATGTATTTAAAGATCAGAAGAAACTGAAGAATTTCAGCTGAACCATAGAAAAAAGAAGATTGTCGACAAAGTTTAGAACGCATTTAAAAAATGTATTAAAAATGATTATTCTACCGAATTAGGACACTGTAGACCAGCTATCAAGAAAGAGTTGAAAACTCAAAATTTCTATGAAATTGTAAAGTATTTGAAAGACTAGAAGCTTTACCGAAGTGAATATTGCTTAGGTTGATTTATATGTACTAAGACGAATAATAATTGACGACTTATTCAAAAATCAAAAGAAACAGAATCATAGAATGAACGAAGATTATCAATAAAGTTTTAAAAAATATATACAACAGTGTAGTAAGAACAAATTTAACAATTGAACCTTCCTATGGAATTGTAGAGTATTCGAAGAACTAAAGATCACATTCCATTTGAAACAGAACAAGTACAGAGCTTGGAGAAGATTCTGCAAGCTCTACTTCAATCTAAAAACGTCTTAGGCAAACTTAGATAATGGCTTATAATACATAGGTAATTGACGAGGTATTCAAAGATTAGAAGAAACGGAAGAATTCCAGCTTAACTAGAGGAGGAACGAAGAAACAAACTTTTAGAAAACTAAATCTACAATAAGGTATTAAGAACACAATTTACCCTAACGAACTGGGACACTGTAGAGCAGCTATCAAGAAAGGGTTGAAAATTGAAAATTCTTCTATAAAATACTTGAAGAACTAAAGGCCACATTCCATTTGAAAAAGAACAAATACGAGCTTGGAGAAAATTAGTTCAAAATGAAAACCGCTTGGGAAAATTTAGATAATTGACGACTAATTCAAAGATCAGAAGAAACATACAAATTCGAGCTTAATCATAGGAAGAACGACGATTATTAACTAACAAGGTTTCAGAAAACATCTAGAACAATGTATTAAGAGTCCTCTTTACCCTGGCGAATTAAAACCCTATATAGCAGCTATCAAGAAAGAGTTGAAAACTGGAACTTTCTATGAAATTGTAGAGGACTTGAAGAACTAAAGGCCACCTTCCATTTGAAAAAAAAAATTGCCACCTTGGAGAGGATTTTAGAAGCTTGAATTGAAGATGAAAACCACTGGGGAAACTTAGATAATAATAATTAATGATAATTGACGACGAATTCAAAGATCAGAAGGAACAGACAAATTCCATTTCAACCATAGGAAGAACCAAGATTATCAACTAACAAGGTTTCAGAAAACATCTAGAACATTGTGTTAAGAAGGAATTTTACCCTGGCGAATTAGAATACTGAATAGCAGCTATCCAGAAAAAGTTGAAAACTGAAACTTTCTATGAAATTGTAAAGTACTCGGAGAACTAAAAGCCACATTCTGTTTGAAAAAGAACAAATACAAACTTATTGGAGAAGATTCTAGAAGCTTGAATTCAAGATGAAAACCATTTGGGAAAATTTAAATAACGACTAATGATAATTGCGGACGAATTTAAAGATCAGAAGAAACAGACAAATTCGAGCTCAACTATTGGAAAAATGAAGATTATTATCAACCAACAAGGTTTCAGAAAACATCTAGAATATTGTATTAAGAAGGAATTTTACCCTGCCGAATTAGAACACTGAATAGTAACTATCCAGATAGAGTTGAAAACTGAAACTTTCTATGAAACTGTAAAGTACTCGGAGAACGAAAGGCCACATTCCATTTGAAAAAGAACAAATACGAACTTGGAGAAGATTCTAGAAGCTTGAATTCAAGATGAAAACCGTTTGGAAAAATTTAGATAATGACTAATGATAATTGCGGACGAATTTAAAGATCAGAAGAAACAGACCAATTCCAGCACAACGATTGGAAAAACGAAGATTATCAACCAACAAGGTTTCAGAAAACATTTAAAATATTGTATTAAGAAGGAATTTTACCCTGCCGAATTAGAACACTGAATAGTAAATATCCAGATAGAGTTAAAAACTGAAATTTTCTATGAAATTGTAAAGTACTAGGAGAACCAAAGGCCACATTCCATTTGAAAAAGAACAAATACGAACTTGGAGAAGATTCTAGAAGCTTGAATTGAAGATGAAAACCGTTTGGGAAAATTTAGATAATGACTAATGATAATTGCGGACGAATTTAAAGATCAGAAGAAACAGACAAATTCCAGCTCAACTATTGGAAAAACGAAGATTATGATCAACCAACAAGGTTTCAGAAAACATCTAGAATATTGTATTAGGAAGGAATTTTACCCTGCCGAATTAGAACACTGAATAGCAACTATCCAGAAAGAGTTGAAAACTGAAAATTTCTATGAAACTGTAAAGTACTCGGAGAACTAAATGCCACATTCCATTTGAAAAAGAACAAATACTAACTTGGAGAAGATTCTAGAAGCTTGAATTCAAGATGAAAACCGTTTGGGAAAATTTAGGTAATGACTAATGATAATTGCGGACGAATTTAAATATCAGAAGAAACAGACAAATTCCAGCTCAACTATTGGAAAAATGAAGATTATTATCAACCAACAAGGTTTCAAAAAACATTTAGAATGTTGTGTTAAGAAGGAATTTTACCCTGCCGAATTAGAACACTGAATAGCAACTATCCAGAAAGAGTTGAAATCTGAAACTGTCTATGAAACTGTAAAGTACTCGGAGAACTAAAGGTCACATTCCATTTGAAAAAGAACAAATACGAAGTTGGAGAAGATTCTAGAAGCTTGAATTCAAGATGAAAACCGTTTGGGAAAATTTAGATAATGACTAATGATAATTGCGGACAAATTTAAAGATCAGAAGAAACAGACAAATTCCAGCTCAACTATTGGAAAAACGAGATTATCAACCAACAAGGTTTCAGAAAACATTTAGAATATTGTATTAAGAAGGAATTGTACGCTGCCGAATTAGAACACTGAATAGCAAATATCCAGAAAGAGTTGAAAACTGAAACTTTCTATGAAACTGTAAAGTACTCGGAGAACTAAAGGCCACATTCCATTTGAAAAAGAACAAATACGAACTTGGAGAAAATTCTAGAAGCTTGAATTGAAGATGGAAACCGTTTGGGAAAATTTAGGTAATGACTAATGATAATTGCGGACGAATTCAGAGATCAGAAGAAACAAACAAATTTTAGCTCTACCATACGAAGAACAAAGATTATCAACTAACGAGATTTCAGAAAACATTTAGAACAATGTATTAAGAAAGAATAAATTTTACCCTGACGAATTAGGACACTGTATAGAAATGATCAAGAAAGTATTGACAACTGAAAATTTCTATGAAACTGTAGAGTATTTGAAGAACTAACATTCCATTTGAAAAAGACCAAATAGAACGGTTGGAGAAAATTCCAGAAACTTTAATTCGAGGTGAAAACTGCTTTATAAAATTTAGACAATGACGAATAACAATTGACGGCGTATTCAAAAATCAGAAGAAGCAGAAGAACTCAGCCATAGAATGAGCTAAGATTATCAATAAAGTTTTGAAAAACATCTAGAAGAAGACGAATTGGTCGACTGCAGACCAGCTATCAAGAAAAGGTTGAAAACTGAAACTTTTTATGAAATTATGGAGCATTCGAAGAACTAAAGGCCACCATATGGAAAAAAAAATGGAGAAATATTTTAATTCTCGTGTAAACTTAATGTTGAAGAAGATAAAGTTAACTGACTTGACTTGATCTGACCTGACCTGACCTGACCTGACCTGACCTGACTCTCAGAAAATTCTAGAAGCTTTAATTTGAGATGAAAATTGTTTAGGAAAGATTTTAAAAAATTAGAAAATTGTCAGTTAACAACCATTAGCAAAATTTGGACTTCAGATAGGAAACTGTGACAGTACAAAGAGCAATTCCATTAAATTAACGGGTACTCAGTGGTTCTCTAGAATCTTCCTTTGATGAATGTGATACCAAAAGAAGGAAAGAAGTTCGACGAGAAGAGCGTAATCCACAATTATGGAAATATGAATGGTTTAATGGCAGTAGTTAAAGAAGAAAATATTGAGATGATTGGAGGATGTAAGAAATTAAAGAAAGCCTAGCTCAAATTACGGTAAGTAAATCGTAAAATGGTAGACCAATGGGTAAAAACACAGTTGTGATAGTAATTGAAAATTACGCGACTTAAACACTGTTTATGACTGACGATCAAAGAGGAAGGAGACAGATGAAAAGAGTCACAACAAAAGAAAGCAGAAAAAAATTGAAACAACATGTTCAAGAGCTACATGAAAAAAGGAAATGCAAGAGTGACATTGGAAACTATCTTAGAAATGGGGAAGAGTACGGACATATATTATACTTAACAGTTACTGACTTTGGAAGTTTATGGGTTTATGGTCGAGCTTTGGAGAGAATGTCTTCCAAGTATTCCGTGTTTATGTGGGAGGAGAGATTATAAACGTGAGTAAATGCTCAGAACGTGCTAGAAACAATAGGGTCAAATACAGCGAATATTATGTGTACGAATATCGATTTAAGCAAAGCTTTTGAAAAATTAATCATCTAATTTAATTAACAATAAACAAAAAATCGATCAATAATTCCGCCTATTTAAGAAAACAAAATGATTGCTTCTATTTGTAAAGTTTAATATAAGCAATCACGCTACTTGATCATTTGCCCTAAAGTAATACGTTTACTTTCTGTCAATCTAAGTATTTATTTCTATAGAATTTATGAATATATTACTTTACTGCATCGGCAGTTTGTATAAATTATAAAGTCGATGAAAATTGAGAATCAATTGCTACTAGTCAATAGTAAGGAAATTGGATGGTAAATCATTCCCTCCAGATATTGTTATTAAATCAATGTAACTGCATAATAAGTACATTAAATTATATGTTAACGTTATTACTTATTTTAATAACTGATCCAAAAAAATTAATAGCTCTTTATGTAACACGTGAGAAAATTATTTTTTCTTCATTCGTTGTCGTCACTTGCTGCAAAATTATAACTACTCTAGTCGTAAAGTTTTCTTTTTAATTACACTTCCACGTTAAATTTACAAATGTCACCTTGTCAAAGTAAACGAGCATAGAGCGAATTTTGTGTTCAACTAAATTCGGAACCACACGAAACCTGTCCTAATTTTTTTTCTCCGAGTCTACTCCCACCGATTTACAAAACAGTCAGGAAACACAAAATCCTCAATGTTCGCTACTTTCACAATCCTCGGATGTAAAATACGCTTTATCGGCACCCACAAAATGTCATTCGAACCAGTTTCAACAAAAAAAAAAAACAATTGTCTTCGAACACATGTTCCACGAATCGCTCCACGTAACGAATTGTTAAAAAAGAAAGGGAAAAAGGAATGTTACCTCTCTTATGACGTATTTATCTGTCAACAAGATCAAGGAGGATGAAGGATGGTGTCATTGTTCCTCGAGAAGTGTATGTCTAGGTGACGATGTGGCCTGAATATTGCATGTGCGAAAGCCGTGCTGAATGTCGGAAGATTGGGGAAAGAGATTAAAAGGTTACGACGATAACGGAATTTACAAGATCACGATCATGGTACAAAGATAATGGACTTGTTGCTATTAATAGTACGGTGAGGCAATTATCCGACGAAAGTCGAAAATGAAGAAAATTTCATGGTTTCACTTTTAACCGCACTTTTTTAATATTCATTTTTGAAACAGTCTGTGGGAATCGTACTCGTGATTGATGGTATTCAAAATATGTTTTCTCTTCGTTTATTCGCTTGGGTGAAGATGTTAAAAGCGCGTCTTCTTTGATTATTCGAAGTAAGAGCCTTAAAATATTTAATTGGATGGAAGTTTCGAAACTTTTCAGAACAAGATTTAATTATTACTTCAAAGTAAACAAAAACTACGATGATGCTCTTAGAATTAATCTAGCGGCTTTTAGGCCACCTGTGTTTTGCCCATAGCAGACACCATTGTGTTGATCGTTACAATGAAAATGCTATGCATTATTAAGTCCATTGATTTTGATTCAAAATTTGGCTTGATTGTTAAGTGCAGGTCAAGCAATTATCTCAGATGAATTGTTCTTTGTATGAATAGATGTAATCAGTGAATCGATCAGTGATCAGACGCTGCGTGTTTTCATCATTGTATCATCTGTTTATTGGCCATAAACCCGACAAGTAAAATTAATTGTGATGACATTGTACAAATCTCCGAAAATTATAATATGTGTGTAATTTACAAAACAAGTTTGTGTTTAATAGCGTTTGAAATAATGTATTTTTTCATAAATACATTTTATGGGTAGAAAATGGAAAATTATTAGCAATTTAAGCTGAAAATACGTAGTATATTTCAGCTTAATTGGTAAACACATTTTTGGAAAATTTATTGCTTATTTGTTGTTATTTGTTTTAATAGCTGAAGTTATTTTTTGTCACTAAATCACGCACCAATAACGTAAATTGTCGTGTTGTAATAAATCTTAACATTCAATAAATGAGTGGCTATGTATTTATAAAATTTCGTCTTTAGTGTTCAGGTGAGCTCTTGCTCTTTATGCAGTGTAGATTGCATAATGTTGCCTTTTTTTAATTTTTAATTAAGTAAAAACGTTTTTTAACCTGTTGAGGGTACATTCACTTTCACTATTATTAAGCTCTGTGCGATTTTTAATCTATTGGAAGTGATTGTTTCTTAACGTCATGACATCATTATAAAATTAGAACAGAAAAACATGGACGAACCAAATGAAAAAAAATGTTTTAAAATTTTAATTGTGGCTTTAAATTAAAGTGCTATAAATCAACTGCTAATGAACTGGTTGCAACCTCTATTTTAATTAATTGTTCTTCGACGTCATTCGCCATTTTACTGTGTGTTGGTTTTGAGCTTTGAATAGCAATTGTGTGATTTGACTTTTATGCTTACGCATACTTTTCCGACCTTCTCGTTAAATTGCTTGAATGAATTATTCTCCCTATAAATATTTCCTGTTGAATTAAAAATTTAACTGAAAGATAATAATTCACCTGTTGCTTACACACTTATTTATTGATGCCTTTACAGAGTTTTTCTTCATACAATTTCAAACCTTTAACGATACCCTACAGGTTTTTTTTTTTTTTTGAAAAACGAGTGTTTTTCAGATCGATCTTTTACTACATGATTAAATTATTCTAATGTGATTTTCACTTTTTATATTCTTTACGTAGAAAACCCAGCAAAATAGTTCACTGTTCGTGACGTATCGTGGAACCAAGGAAACAACGATAACGAAATTGTCACGACTCAGTTCGCATTACAAAACTGCTTATCGCGATAAAATTTTAAAATGAATTTAACATAATTACTTCCGTCACTACGAAGTATAAACAATTCTAAACAATTATGTTGTTACCAATGTGACCTATTTGTTTCAAACATGGTTTGTTTACTTTTTTTGAATACACTTACCTCACTATTTTTAGTACGTAGATTACTGCATTCGTGTTCTGGAAATAATTTTGTTCATTTGTTTCGGTTGCTTTAAACAAGTTCTAAAGTCGTAGATGATATTAACGATGTTATCACGATTACATGAATATTCATTTTGGGATTTTATTTTCGCTCTAAACAAAATATAATTCCTATGGACAGAAAGTCAAAAACACAAGGGACCTTCCTTAAAGAAAAAAAAAAGCACAAGAGACCTCCGGGATTGTTACTTTACATCCTTAAAGAAAAAAAGATAGTCAGGGCCCTTGAGTTTATTTCACTCCTTAAAGAAAAAAAGACAGTCCGAGCCCTTCAGAGTGTTTCACCCCTTAAAGAAAAAAAAACAGTCGGGGCTCCTGAGATTGTTTCACATCCTTGAAGAAAAAAAAACAGTCGGGGTCCTCGAGATCGTTTCACATTTTAAAGAAAAAAGACAGTCGAGGCCCCTGAGATTGTTTCACATCCTTGAAGAAAAAAAAAACAGTCGGGGTCCTCGAGATCGTTTCACATTTTAAAGAAAAAAGACAGTCGAGGCCCCTGAGATTGTTTCACATCCTTAAAGCAGAAAAAAAGACAGTAGGGGCCTCTGAGATTGTTTTACATCCTTGAAAAAAAAAGACAGTCAAGGTCCCCGAGATTGTTTCACATCCTTGAAAACAAAAAAGACAGTCGGGGAACCTGAGATTGTTTCACATCATTAAAGCAGAAAAAACAGTAGGGGTCCCTGAGATTGTTTCACATCTTTGAAAAAAAAGACAGTGGGGCCCCTAAGATTGTTTCACAACCTTGAAGAAAAAAGACAGTCGGGGCCCCTGAAATCGTTTCACATCCTTAAAGCAGAAAAGGCAGCAAGGGCCTCCGAGATTGTTTCACATCTTTGAAGAAAAAAGGACAGTCGAGGCCTCTGAGATTGTTTCACATCCTTAAAGAAGAAAAGACAGTCGGGGCCCCTGAGATTGTTTCACATCCTTGAAAAAGAAAAAACACAAGAGGCCCCGAAGATTGTTTCGCATCCTTAAAGAAAAAAAGCACAAGGGGATCCTGAGAGTGTTACTTCACATCCTTAAAGAAAAAAAAGACAGTCAGCACCCCTGAGATTGTTTAACATCCTTAAAGAAGAAAAGACAGTCGAGGCCCCTGAGATTGTTTCACGTCTTGGAAGAAAAAAGAACAGTCGAGACCCCCGAAATTGTTTCACATCCTTAAAGAGGAGAAGACAGTCTGGGCCCCTGAGATTGTATTACATCCTTGAAAAAAAAGACAGTCAAGACCCCCGAGATTGTTTCACATCGTTGAAAACAAAAAAGACAGTCGGTGCCCCTGAGATTGTTTCACATCCTTGAAGAAAAAAGACAGTCGGGGCCCCTGAGATGGTTTAACATCCTTAAAGAAGAAAAGACAGTCGGGGCCCCTGAGATTGTTTCACATCTTTGAAGAAAAAAGGACAGTCGAGGCCCCCGAAATTGTTTCACATCCTTAAAAAGACGAAAAGACTGTCTGGGCCCCTGAGATTGTATCACATCCTTAAAAAAAAAAGACAGTCAAGGCCCCGAGATTGTTTCACATCTTTGAAGAAAAAAGGACAGTCGAGGCCTCTGAGATTGTATCACATCCTTGAAAAAAAGACAGTCAAGACCCCCGAGATTGTTTCACATCGTTGAAAACAAAAAAGACAGTCGGTGCCCCTGAGATTGTTTCACATCCTTGAAGAAAAAAGACAGTCGGGGCCCCTGAGATGGTTTAACATCCTTAAAGAAGAAAAGACAGTCGGGGCCCCTGAGATTGTTTCACATCTTTGAAGAAAAAAGGACAGTCGAGGCCCCCGAAATTGTTTCACATCCTTAAAAAGACGAAAAGACTGTCTGGGCCCCTGAGATTGTATCACATCCTTAAAAAAAAAAGACAGTCAAGGCCCTCGAGATTGTTTCACATCTTTGAAGAAAAAAGGACAGTCGAGGCCTCTGAGATTGTATCACATCCTTGAAAAAAAGACAGTCAAGACCCCCGAGATTGTTTCACATCGTTGAAAACAAAAAAGACAGTCGGTGCCCCTGAGATTGTTTCACATCCTTGAAAAAAAAAAGACAGTCGGGGCCCCTGAGATTGTTTCACATCCTTAAAGGAAAAAAAGATGATCCAAATAGAAATGATACTAGGACCCCCTGAGATTCTTTCACATTTTTATTAAACAATTTATGCGACACAAACTAGTTTTGTCATTTTTATTCCAAAAACCGGAATACTTAATAAAATCTTGCTTTATCGGATTATTTTAGCCAAAATCCATTTGGTATTTTGGGCAACACCATATAACCTCAAATTTATGTATATCTTTTGTGCAAGAATTCCTCCTTTACATAACAACAGCTCCAACTATTACGAAACACCATTAGATCAGAAATAAATTGTTCGAATAACAAGTCCCAAGTATTTTTCAAAAAAAAAGCTATTAATTTGCATAAACGGAAACGATTATTTACTAATCTTCTGCGATCGTTTCCAAGTGAAATAAATCTCTATTAAACTCAACGTACATGAATTAATTTCATTATAGTGAGGCAAGCCGCTCTGATAGCTATCTCAACCTAGGAAATAAGAAAAAATAGATCAACTAGCCCCAAGCGTGCATTTTCCTCGACGCCAGCGAAAACCTTGATTTATGCCTTTATATCCAACTAACTCGGCCCTGAAGCGCTAGGTGTGTAAATGCTTATATAAATATTTGCATAAAATTCCATCAAGCCCGACTCCGCCGGTCAAGTTGAAAATTCAAAGTTCAAATAAAAATCGCGCGAATTTTTGATCGACCATCGACCGGCGATTTTTCGATCCCGGACAAGCCATAAATCCGAAGGATAAAAAATTACACAACGACTGGTTCTGTGCTTGTGGGTGTTCGAAAAGTTGCCTTATCCAGTCCAAAGACCCGCATTTACCTAATGAACTTTCTATTTTACTCTTGGAGATAATTCTTCGGAAAGAGAATTGCAAAAACACAATAGAATGTTGCTAGAGGACCTTGGTGCTTATGGGCGCAGTTTGCGGTAATTTATAGTGGTCACGTGCGCGCACTTGTAGGCAAAAAAGATGTAAATAGAGTGACCAATGTCAAATACCTGTACGGATGTGATTAACATAAATTTGTGACGAAAACTGTGTGGGTTGACACAACGAAACGAGAAGGTCGGCGTGTTGAAATGAACAGTTTTCTTTTGTTTGTTATGTTCTTGAAACCGAAAGCGTTTCCTAAATGGAGAGTCAACATCCACACGTCAGGCGGTTTTCTTCATTTCCATTTCTTTGACGTCAGGAGAGGATATTTTGTTAGCGAGGGACTGTATAAACTCACTTGTAATTCTTCTTGAGTTGGCACCAGGTGTGTTGTCACATAACATGTAGTAGGCGCATTTTATCGAGGTCAACTAGGACAAGAAAGGACTAATGCAACACAGAACTAAGCTCCAAAGGGTCCATGAATAAATATTGGAGATTCCCTGGCTAAAACCATGACTGCACATCCGAAAATATTCACACCATGACCTGACGAACAAGTTCAGTGGCCTGATAAATCGCTTTTATTTCATGAGATAATAAATCTTCAGACTTGTTTGACATTATTTGAGTAGTGGTTCATTCTTTACCGCTTTAGTCGACCGAATAAAAAAAATCACTTATTGGTTTTCGCTGTTTCAGTATTTGAGTTTCTAATTTTCTTCAATGCATAGATTCGTGTTACATCGTACATCGTGAAATTAGTTGAGAGCCGCGAAAAATTGTTGGTGAAATCAATATACAGGGTGTTCAAAAAATAGCGCACAATTCAACGATACATTATTAAATTCACAAGTCTAAGTTCCGGAAAAAACATTAAAAAATTCTTTGCATCAATTTGACGTTTACAGAAACAAAATATCGAAATGGATAAATAGATCAGAAAACGTGAAAAGTTAGCCACTATTGTCAAATTTATTCTAAACATTTTTTAAGGTTTTTGTAAGTGATATAACGAAGAAATCTATTGATGAAAAGAAGATAACTCGAAAATTATTTTGAATAATGGAAGTCCAATCGATTTCAAATACCAACACAACGTAGCAAATTAAAAATGGTGAAATTTTGAAAAACAATTTTTTTTTGAAGGGTTATATCTTCTACAATTGGACGAAAGGATTTTTTAAATTATTTTTTCGGTGCTTCATAAATGGTCCCGAACAACGTGTCATAGAGTTGGTGCACCTTTTTTGAACACTCCGTATAAAAATAAAAAGAAACTTCCTGGTCCTGACTCACTCAATGACTGACTCGTCAACGCCCAGCTTTTCATGATGTAGACAAGGAATAAGGCCGGATTTTTCGAAATTCCTCCCCTAAGATGATAAAATAAGGGATGAAATTTTTCATTTTCGTTCCGTCCTACATTTTCAAAGTAAAACCTTGAAATTTAACATTTAGGCTTCTGGTTGGAAATTCCACCCTTGAAAGGATCAAATAGGGGATGAAAATTTGAATATGTAGGCTTATAGTTGGAAATTAACACTATGTACCTGTTCTCGTGTATTTGGAAATTGCACCCTTAAGGAGATAAAACAGGGGATGAAATATTGTATGGAAGTCGCATTTACTTAAAAAAATACTTAGTATACTTCTCTAAAATAGTTTGTTTCACAAATGATATTTAGTTAGTTAGTCAGTCAGTTTACACTTTTATATGTACTAAACACGCATTCTTCGATATCTCATTAATAATTATTAGAAAAAGAAAAAAAGTAAAATATTTTTAACTATGGACAAATTAGTCTATATATCTTTACATATTTTAATTGACTTCTTCTTAGGCTTTACAACCACAGATTTTGAAATTATGTTGCGCCGTTGTAATAATTATTCCAATTTTCTTGAATTTTTTTAGTAATGGAAGGGCTTACAAAAAAATTACAGTAGGGTTATCTAAAAAATCTGTTACATTTTTGGAAAGATAAAATTAAAGAAAGATAGTCGTTTTATTGTGGAATAAATGAGATTAAACTTTGATATCCTAGAGTTTTTATAAAAATATTTTAATTATTATACTTTTTAAATATTGATATTCCAGTTTTTTCAAATAGAACACCCTGTATTTTATTGCTGCATCTTATTCTATTTTTGTGCTCTTTCTTGTTTGCTGAGTATTTTCTATATTTAAAGTCGATGCTTGAGGACAAAAATAGCATAAGATACAGTATTAAAATACAAGGTGTTCCATTTGTAACAACAGAAAAATCAATATTTGAAAATTGTAACGTTAATTTTTATAAACCCTCTATATATTAAAATCTGGTTTTGTTGATACCACAACAAAACGCGTTCCTTTATTTATCCTTCTACAAAATATTGTAAGACAAACTTTGAAAATAACCCTATAGCGTTTTTTGGACCCTTATACTACCAAAAAATTTCGAGAAAATTGGAAAAACGTGGCAATGTCGCATCGGAATTTCAAGAGTAAACTGTGACTGTAAATCATAAGAAGAGCTCAATTAAAATATGTAAAGTTAGATAGAGTGCTTAATTAAAAAAAAAAACTAAGTTACGCATTAAAAACAGAACGCTCTGTATAGTGAAAAAAATTTCTAGAGTATAGTCATCAAAGAACCGTACAATTTTTTTGACTTTTTTAGTGACTCCCCCTGTAGACATAGATGTGTTTAGCGCCATTAAATTTCAGGTGTCAGATAAACTAGGCTTACCATATGTACAGGATGAGTCACTAACTGCGCGTTTCTGAATATCCCATTGACTATTCGAAACCGAAAGCAAAGTTGCTCTAAAATTATTTTTACCTATACAGAGTGTTCTGGTTTTAAGGCGCAAAACACAACTTAGTTTTTTAATGCAACGTCCTATATATTGTTAGACATTTTGATTTACTCTTCTTAGGCTTCACTACCACAGTTTGTTTTTGAAATTCTGATGCGACGTTGCCACGTTATTCCAATTTTCTTGGATTTTAGCAGTGGAAGGACTCACAAAAAAAATCGCAGTAGAGTTATTTTTAAAATCCTTGATACAAAATTTTGTGGAGAGATAAATAAAGGTGCGCGCTTTGTTGTGATATAAATGAAATGGTATTGTTGTATACAGAGGGTTCATAAAAAATTTTGATTACTACAATTTTCAAATATCCATATATTAATTTTTTCAAATAGAATATCCTATATGTTATTACTGTATCTGGTTCTGTTTTTTGTTACTGCAATTTTTTACTATTTTAAGAGGCACATCGAAGAATAGGAACGAAAAATAGAATAAGATACAAAGAAATAAATTATGTTCTCTCTAAAAAATCTAAACAATCGAAAATTGAAAATGGTAAAAGTTTTGGAATTTTTTATAAACTTTCTGTATTTTAAAATTTGATTCAATTGATACCACGAGAAAACGCGTACCTTTATTTATCTTTCCACAAAATATTGTAACACAGATTAAAAAAAAAAACCTTTAGCAAATTTTTTTATGAATCCTTCCACTGCTGAAAAACTCCGCCTTTGATTTCTTGAAAAAAAAAAAAGAAATATTTCGCAGTTAAGCTCCGCCTCCTTGGTTCACGGCTAATGAAAAAATTCATCACAATTGAGACAGGGTGGGTGGGCGGGCTTACATTTTGCCTTCTTGTTTGACGTTGCTTTTAGAGCTGAAAATTGTCGTTTATAAACACCGCTGCCAAATGGCCGTTGATAGTACATAACTTTGATGTTCAACTTTTACGGTATTTAAAGTGGTTGTAGAAGAAAAATGCAGGATTTAAGTTGATTACTACAAACATTTACGGATTTTTTGTAATATACCAAACAAGTCTACACATGTTAAGAAAAACAAACAAAATGTAGCCCCGCCCACCCGCCCTATCTCAATTGTGATGATTTTTTTTATTCGTCGTGAGCCAAGAAGGCAGAGCCTAACTGCAAAACCCTTATTTGTCTACGAGAAATTAAGAACATGTTTTTGAGTATTGTGTTGTTCAAAGAATACTATGTATATTAAGAAAAAAAATAAAGCCAAAGATTAGGCCCCACCCATACCCGCCCCGATCTTAATTCTCAATTGTGATGAATTTTTCATTTGTTGTCAGATAGAGGGGCGGGGCTTAATTGCAAGATCCATATTTGTCTACAATAATTTACCACATCAAACATGTTTTAATTTTTTTGTTCTGAAAAGACGGCTACGTAAGTCAAGAAAAAAGGCAAAAAATAAGCCCCAATTAAATTGCAAAATCGCGATTATTTCTCTAGAAAAAATTAAATTTATATTTTGCCTTTTTTTGCTTAATGTAAGAAATATGTATTTTGGAGTAAAGCTCCGCCTCCTTGGTTCACGGCGAATTAAAAAAATCATCACAATTGAGATAGGGCGGGTGGGCGGGCTTACATTTTGCCTTTTTGTTTTAATATGTGTAGACTTCTTTTCACAACATGAAACTTAAAACATTAGGCCCCGCCCCATAATTGCAAAATCCATATTTCCTCGCAAAAATGTACCGGTTTCCCTACGGGGTAGGCCATGACGGCAGAGTAACATTGACCTCAAAATTTTTGTCAGCGAATTGGCGGACAGAAGCTAAATAGTATTAAATAAATTGTTAGTTTTAGTAATTTTGCCATTTATTTGAGAAATTAAAATCCAAGATTTTATTGTATCAAGCTTAAATTAATGTTATTCTACCCGGTATTTACACACTTCACGAAGTAAATAATTGATGTTAACGCTAGATTCACTGCATTTAAGAGCAGAATGTTAATCAGTCTTAACATCACTGTCCTTAAGTCACCTTGATTTATATAGCGTTTTCTGGATTCTTGTAAAGTGACAATCACATCAAGGTGAGTGCATCTAGTGCATACCTGAAACCATTTCAGGATATTTACTTATACTTAGCCTATCACAAACCCATATTTACTATATAAAATCAGCCCCGACCTCCTCGTGCCTGACACCAACCACATCCGCTCCTAATAGACAATTTCACATTCCTCAACCAAAAACTTTGGCCTTGCACCTACGGGTTTCTTCTACCCGATTTCAAATGCAATTTTGCAACCTCATTACTAAAAATCAAACCCATGACGCCACACCAAAAATCACGTTTCTCAATTTTTCCAGGTATGGGGTCAGCTCGTCGACAGCGACTTCATCCCCCAGGTCTCCGCCACGTGCAAAGCCGGGAACATGAACATCCGCGTAGCATTCAACAACAGCTTCTACGGCGCCGTCCACGCCAGGGACTACCGAACGCCGGGCTGCATGGTCCACGGAGACGGTGCTAAATCTGTCGGTCTGGACATCAATCTGATGGCCCAGCAGGGGAGCAGCGATTACTGCGGACTGCTCGTCAACAATGTAAGTTGCATCACAATCTGCTTGTGTACACACTTGGCGTCAAGGATGAGCTGCGTACCACAATGGGTGTGCTGCTCATCCTTATAATCGTGTTTGGTGACACCGATACGCCGAGGCGTACTTGGGGAATTGTTCGTGCTGGGTCTAGGTGGCGTTCAAGGTGATGGATGGGTAGTGTGGAAGGTGGAAATTATGAATTAATTGAATGCTTTGTGTGAGTGAATGCGGGGTTTCTCTTCGTTGCGAAATTGTTCTAATCGATTTTAACAACAATGATATCAACGAAAGTCAACAGAAATGGTTATGTAAATGGATGTTTTGAATTAAAATTCATATGGGATTGTAATGGGAGGAATGTTGTAACAGTGATAAAAGGATTATTTTTATGATTATGTCATAGGGGAACGAGGACAAGGAATAATTAGTTCGAGATGTCGTTGGATAATGTATTGAGAAATAATTAACTAATAAATAATAAATGTTATGATTAGTCACCTGATTAGGTGCAGAATTTCCGGCGGATGGTGCGTGTTATGGTATTATTTATTATTCAAAAATAGGTTTGTTTTATGAATCATTAAAGCTAGTGTTGGTAATACCATATATAGTCGTTTTAACTGCTTACTACTAAAGAGGTCAGATTTTTCTGTGACGGATTTATACTGCCACTAATTTTATAGTATGTTTTTATGCAAATTATTAATTGTCACAATACGCTTGCTTTCAAGTTTTAAAGAAGCTAATAATGCTCTACAAAGACCTAAACCACAATTTGTCCAATGATCGCAACCGAATAATTTGATGAGGTCATCGCACAATTTTGCTAAGTCAATCCGATTTAAGGTGTCTTTGTATCTGTAATTTACAAGTCCACCAGATGCATCTAAATTTTCGGAAAAAAATCAATTTTACTTTTTTTTTTTGCTTTAAAATGCATACATTTTAGGGTTATCATGACTATGGTAAATCGCTAATTAGAACTCATCAAATGATAATTCCCCAAAACTTGGTGACGTCATCACAAAATTTTCTGAGGTAAATCTAACTTAAAATTATGTCACATGTTCTTTTATTTGTGGTTTAATAAAGGACTCATATTTTTTTGTATATGAAAAAATTTATTGTATTTATACCACAATATTTATTAAGATTTTCAAAAATTAACAAAATGAAAAAATCTTGGTCTGAGACCATCTATAGGCTATGTTTTTCGAATCCTCTGATTTGAAAGAGAATTTTTCCAAAATCTGAGTTTGGAACCATTAACAGACGTGCTTTTCAAGTCAGGTCATTGATATTTTTATCCCAGACTTTTTGTGGATTTTTAAGCAACTTTGTCAAAAGCTCAATCATGAACTTTTCGACCTTTTTTGCAAAATCACGAAAATGAAATATTGCCATTTCTGTGATACGTATTTTAAAATTTTGATTTTGAAGTCGAAAATGTGGAAAATCTTGATCTGGGACTATCAACAAATGACCATTTTTGGGATTTTTCAAAATTCCGGTTTTGAAACCGAAAATTTAGAAAATCTAGCTCTGGGACCATCAAGAGACTGTTTTTCGAATCATCTCGTCGATGTCTATTTCCCAGAATTGTTGGGGATTTTTAGACAACTTTGTCAAAATTCAGTCTGGAAATTTTTACATTTTTTCGAGCACTTTCAATATTTATCCAAAATCACCAAAATCAAATATGGGCATTTTTGGAATATTTTAAAAATTAGACTTTGAAACCTCATCGAAAATTGACTTAAGCTCAATGTTTACCCCCACCCACGGAATATTTAACCCTTTTCCGAACCTTTCAGCAAAATTACTCGAATTTTTTTTTTTAATTTTGACTTGTAGAAATTATTTTCGCCTTACATTTCTTCGAAATTTCCAACCATTTTTCCAGTATCACCAAAATGAAACATAATCAAATGATCATCATCATAAAAATTTATGATACTTTAAAAATGTTAGGTATAATCAAACAGAAATTTTTAACCTGCTTTTGAGCATTTTCGAAGAGGTTTTTAGTTGTTTTCGACTTGCAGAAGTCATTTTCTGCAATATTTCTTCAAAAATTCCAACCATTTTTCCAAAATCACCAAAATAAATAGGATTATTTTGGGGATTTTTTAAAAATTTGATTTTGAAACCGAAAATTTCGAAAATCTTGGGATGTGACCGCCAACAAGCTGTATTTCGAATCATTTCCTCTATGTTTATGTCTCGAAATAGGAGGTGTAGTTTTAGGAAATTTAAGCTCCCTTATGAAATTTTTGACCTTTTTCGAAAAATTTGATAAATTACCTATAAACTTTTTTGCTAATTTCGACGTGCAGAGGTTGTTTTGGACCACATTTCTTCGAAAATTCCCACCATTTTTCCAGAATCACGGAAATGCACTATGACCATTTTTAATGATAAAAATTTTATAATGAAACCGAAATTTCCAAAAATCTTGATCTGACACCATAAGTTTTTCGAATCAACTCGTCGATCTCTATAATCCCAAAATTTTTGTGGTTTTTTAGCCAACTTTGTCAAAAGAACAAACATAAAATGTTTTACATTTTTTCAACTATTTCCAAAAATTATTTGATTTGCAAGCGCTGTTTACGGCCATATTTCTTGAAAAATTTCAACCATTTTTCCAAAGGTGCCAAAATGAAAAATGCGCACTTTTGGGATCTTTTAAAAATCTGATTTTGAAACCAAAAATTTCTAAAATCTAGATGTGCGACCATTAAAAGTCGGTTTTTGGAATCAGCTCGTCAATGTCTGCCTCCCAGAATTGTTTGGAGATTTTTAGGTAACTTTGTCAAAAGCTCAATTTTGAAATTTTTTACTACTTTCCGAGCACCTACGAAAATTACCGAAAGAGATTTTTTGGTGATTTCGACTTACAGAAGTCATTTCCGCAATCTTTCTTTGAAAATTCCAACCACTTATCCAAAATCATTAAAATCAAATATGGTCATTTTTGGGATATTTTAAAAATTCGATTTTGAAACCTTGAATTTCGAAAATCTTGGTCTAGGGCCATCAGCAAGCTGTTTTTCGAATATCCCAGAAATGCTTGTGGACTTTTAGGTAACTTAAGTTCAATGTTTACCCTTCACCAATAAAATTTTTGATTTTTTTCCTAGCCCTTTCGAAAAATTACCCAAAAAACTTTTCTAATTTTGACTTGTAGAAGTTATTTTCAACTACATTTTTTCGAAAATTTTAACAATTTTTTTCAGAATCACCAAAATGAAATATGGTCATTTGGGTGGGGGATATTTTAAAAATTTGGCTTTAAAACCAATGGATGGTTATATCTCGGAATATTTTGTGTATTTTTGGGGAATTTAAGTTCAGTTTTTAGTCCTAGGAAATTTTCGACTTTTGTCGAGCATTTTGAAAAATTATCTAAAAACTATTTGGTTAATTTCGATTTGCAGAAGTTATATATTTCGGAATTTGGACCACATTTCTTGGAAAATTTTATATTTTGAACATTTTATATTGAAATCAAAATTTCAAAAATCGTGATCTGCGACCATCTGTTTTTCGAATCAGCTCGTCGATGTCTATCATCCCAGAATTTTTTGCAGACTTTTAGCTAACTTCCTCAAAAGCTCAAACATGAAAATTTTACCTTTTTAGAGCAATTTCGAAAATTACACAAAAAAATTGTTATTGATTTCGACTTGCAGAAGTCATTTTCCGCAACCTTTTTTTAAAAATTTCAGCCACTTATCCAAAATCACCAAAATGAAATATGGGCACTTTTGGGATAGTTTAAAAATTCGATTTTGAAACCTAAAATTTCGAAAATTTTGGTCTGGGACTATCAGCAGGTTGTTTTTCGAATATTTCAGAAATGTTTATGGACTTTTTATGTAACTTATATTCCATTTTCACCCCCCATGAAATTTTTGAGCTTTCCGAGCCCTTTCCCAAAATTCCCTGAAAGTTATTTTCTTTTCTTCGAAAATTGTAACCGTTTTTCCAGAATCAGC
The DNA here is from genome assembly GCF_036711695.1 of Zophobas morio. NCBI lineage: Eukaryota > Metazoa > Arthropoda > Insecta > Coleoptera > Tenebrionidae > Zophobas > Zophobas morio. The sequence continues at coordinate 10,866,925 of NW_026972109.1, forward strand.
AAAATAAAATATGGCAATTTTAAAAATCCTATATTGAAACCGAATAATTTTAGAGAACTTTTTGGAATCATGAAATTTTTGTCTTGTTTTTTAGTTTTCGAAAATTACCCGAAGTTTTTCGTTGTTTTCTGCTAACCATTTTTCCAAAATCAGCAAAATTTAATATGGGCATTTGGGAGATGTTTCAAAAATTTGATTTCGAAACCGAAAATTTCGAAAGTTTTTAGCCCTCCTTACAAAATGTTTGATCTTTTTCGAGCATTTTGAAAAATTACTGATTAACTTTTTTGTTAATTTCGACTTGCAGAGGTTGTTTTGGACCACATTTCTTCGTAAATTTCAAACATTTTTCTAGAATGATCAAAACAAATTATTACTATTTTTTATATTTTAAAAATTTGATTTTGAAACCTAAAATTCCACAAACAAATTTTTTATTGATTTCGGCTTGCAGAAGTTATTTTGGGCAACATTTTTTGAAAATTCCAACTATTGTTCCAGAACTACCAAAGTGAAATGATCAGTTTTGGGATATTTTAAAAATTCGATTTTGAAACATAGTATTTCGAAAATCTTAATTTGAGACTATCAACAAATTGTTCGAATCAGGCCGCCGTTGGCTATATGTCAGAATTTTGTGTGAATTTTCAGGCAACTTAAGCTCAATTTATTCCCCCCTCCCCTCCCCCTCCAACGTCGACATTTTTAACCTGTTTTCGAGCACTGTCGGAATTTATCTACTTAAGAGATTATTTGCAGCTTCGGCTTTCAGAAGCTATTTTCGACTACATTTCTTAGAAAATTTCAACTATATTTCCAAAATTCCAAAAATTAAATTTTGGCTGTTTTTGGAATATGTATTTAAAAAAATTTAATTTGAAGCCGAATACTTTGATTTGGAACCATTAACAATCTACGTTTTTCGAATCAGTTTGTCGATATTTACATCCCAGAATTTTTTGTGGATTTTTAGGCAACTTTATCAAAAGCTCGGTCATGAAATTTTTGAATTCTCCAGACACCTTCGAAAATAACCTAAAGAGAATTTTTTGTTGATTTCGATTTGCAGAAGTTATTTTTGGCAACTTTTCTTTGAAAATTGCAACCACTTAATCCAAAATAACCAAAATGAAATATGGACATTTTTGAGATATTTTAAATTCGATTTCGAAAATCGTGGCTGTTTTTCCGAACATCTCAGAAATGTCTGTGACCTTTTAGGTGACTTGAACTCAAATTTTACCCCCTCGCCCCCCCGTCCGCACCCACGAAATTGTTGACCTTTTTCCAAGCCCTTTCGAAACATTACCCCAAAGGCTTTTTCATTTAAAAGTTATTTTCTACTACATTTCTTCTATTTTTCATGATATTAAAAAAATCTTATATTGAAATCGAATATGTTTAGATAATTTTTTAAAAAGCTCAATCATGACATTTTTGACCTGTTTTTGAGGATTTTAGAAAATTAATTAAAGAAATTTTTCGTTGTTTTCGTCTTGCAGAAGTCAGTTTCGCTAGTATTTCTTCGAAAATTCCAACCAGTTTCCCAAAACAAACAAAATTATATTATTTGAAAAATTTGATTTTGAAACCTAAATTGTCAAAAATCTTAGAATAAGACCATCAACAAGCTACATTTCGAATCACCTCCTCGATGTTTATATCTCAGAATATTTTGTGTATATTTTTAGCGAATTTAAGCTGAGTTTTTAGACCCCCTTTACAAAATGTTTGACTTTTTTCAAGCATTTTGAAAATTTACCAAAAAACTTGTGTGTTAATTTCAACTTGCAGAAGTCATTTTTCCAGAATGACCAAAATGAAATGTGGCCATTTTTGTATGATATTTAAAAATTTTTGTAATGAAACCGGAATTTCAAAAACCTTGATCTGGAACCACCATTTCGACTTGCTGAAGTTCTTTTTGGCACCATTTTTTCAAAATTCTAATCGAATCACCAAAATGAAATATGTCCAGTTCTAGAATATATTAAAATTTTGATTTTGAAATCTAATATTTCGAAAATCTTGATCTGAGATCATCAACAGGGTTTTTTAATCAGCTCACCGTTGTGCGTATCCCAGAATTTCTAACCAAGTTTAAAAACACACTTAATCTGATTTTTATAAACATTTCCAAACTGTCTATAAATTTTTTGAATATAAAAGATATACGAAACTACACGAATTCTTGAATAGTTAAAAAATGTAATTTTCTAGAACATATTTATTAGTTCCATTTGGTCTCTGTCTTAAGGGACCATTAATTCAAAATGATCTGGAACACCAGTTTGTCAAGGTATATATGAAACTAGAATTGGATGTCTAAGTGAAAACGACCATATTTTCAATTTACTGGACAATTATTCCAGCAACATACAATTATTCTAAATAATCTCTCGTTTTATCTTTATTTTTATTGTCCCAAGATTTACTATTCAATTATAAACCAATATAAATAGGAGTATGTAATACCAAACATTACACAGATCATGAAGATTTAATTAAAGGCAATAAAACATGATTACATGAAAATAAAATTTCCAAAAAAAAATACAAATCTATGTAAATTATAGCAGATATTTTTACCAAACCGTGAGACTAGCGTCATGAAGCAAAAAACCTGAAATCTAGTCATGTATTAAATTTAAAAACCAGAAAATTACAACAATCATCTCCGGAAAACACAGTCGAGCTCATAGAAATTACTAATTCCGTACGAGTTTTTACAAAGTCGTTGACTATTTTTTTTGAAGTTTTAAAAAAGTTCATTTTATAATAATTTTTTTAGCATAATTATGGACTAAATTTCTGCAAACAAGTACTTCCTCCTACAGGGTTTTTAGTTTTTAAAATTTTTCAGACACACTGGTGGGAAGATTGTGTGGGATGTATTGAAGTACTGAATGGAATATAAACGATTGTAAAATGTGTCAAGTACGCAAATGACGTCACAACAATGTTGTCCAGGTGCAATGGGCGGATAGGCTTATTTTTTCAAAAATACTTGGTTGTTATATTTGTATTAGTAGGTTATATAAGATTTCGCGAAAAAATTGTTAGTCGATCTTACTGGAGTAGAGATTCCTGGCTTATAACAACGTGAAATCTTAATTTGCTAGAGTAATAAAGATCGTTGAAACGTCAGATAGGCAGAAAACGATTTATTGTGTATTAAAGCAATTAACAGATCAACGCCTCTCGACGTTAAATAATAGTTGTATAGTTCAAACCGTGTCTGAATCATGCGATGATGCATTTTTTCGCACATCCCATATTCTCCGACTAAACCAAAACTTAATTACACCTTCCGCACGCAACCACAAATCGGCAAACATTACCCACTCATTCCCAAAAGCAACAAGGCCGCTCTAAGTGCTTCCATAATTACTCTCGCACCAAAAAATCTATCGAATTAAATATAATAATTACCTCCGACCTTGCAGATACCTTTCTGCAAACGCTGCGGCACCTCTTTTAATTGAATCCGATCCCCCGGATTTTTTCGCATTCTTCGCCTCACAACATCAATTACGTTTATTGTTAAATATTTCGAAAGTCGGCTCTTCTTGTGCCGTTGCAAAAACCGACAGAAATTAATCGTCCACTCAGACGCTGAAATATTTCGATGCAATGCGGCGTCGGATCTTAATGACGAATGAAAAAGTTTTCGTCTTGCAAAATTCTGTTATTCGGTTCGTTAATCGGTGGGGAACGGCTTTTATGAAGCTGTGAGAATAGAGAATTAATACGGCAATTAAATTACAGGATCTTGCGATCGGCATCCAGCAAGGCTACAATATTATTAAATGGCGATTTAATCGTTGGCATGCAATTAAAATTTCCGATCGTATCTGAATGAAACAGCTTTTTTGGGAGAGGACGGCCGTTTTGAGCCGAGCCGGAAAAACTGAAAGCGTGAGACTTTAATTTGGAGGAGGGAATTTCTTAGTCGGAACGGGATAATTGCGTTTTTTGAATTTTAGAAATGAGGGTCCGGGTTGATGGAGCTTTTTCCGGACGGCTGGCAGGTGGAGATCGAAAAGTCAAACCTTACAACTTAAAATTAATAAAACAGAGCCGACATTACGGGTTTCTGGGTAGTTAATTTTCTCTCGAATAAGGCCTGAGTCGGCTCTGAAGTAGTTTTAGGCTGCCTTTTGTCGAATAGAACGAAAATTGGATTGAATACTACTTACGTTTTTAAACTAACAGTGGCTAGTTTAAATACCAGAATTGGGTAAAAGGGGCTCTTCGAAATTGTCGAAGTAGGGTGCAGATTTAACAAGGTCAAATAAAATTATACGGTTGGAAACCACATTCAGTGAGCGAAAAAATATTTCGGGCGAATTTATTGGTTTCGTGAGTAAAAATTTCATGTGCACCTCAGGCGGTATCGTGTGTTTTTCTGTCTAGGGTGTGAAAACCTCAGGCCTACGGGCATTCCACACATTGCATCCTCAATAAAAAGTTGATTGAAGGTTATTCCGATAGAACTTCCCTAACTCTATTTTTTTGTTTCTTTAGATTTTCGATTTACAATTTTTCAAGTTTCAAATTTTGTGTTTTCGATTTTGCGACTTTTGAATCTTTCAATTTTTCGATTTGCAATTTTTCGTTTCAGTTATTTATTTTCTTTATTTTTTCAATTATCCGATTGTCCAATGTTTCGATTTTATAATTTTTTGTTTTTCAATTTTTCGATTTGTGATTTTTCAGTCTTTCATGTTTCTTGTTTTTCCAATTGGATTTTGCAATTTTTCGCTTTAAAATTTCTGGAGTTTTCAATTTCTAATTTTTCAATTTTTCGGTTATTTAATTTGAAATTTCTTGAAATTTTCGATTTGGAATTTTTGGTTTCGCTTTTTTATTTTCTTTATTTTTACAATTTTTCGATTTTTCAATGTTCTGACTATAATTTTTTTTTCACTTTCAATTTTTTTCAATTATCCATTTCTTCAATTTTTAAATTTGTGATTTTTCAGTTTTTCTGACACAAAAAAAAGTGTCTTCAATTTCATAATTCTTATAGCTTTCCGTTTTAATGTATCAGTTTTTCAATTCTCCGACCTCTGATTGTTTCAATTTTTAGATTTTTCGTTTCGGTTTTTTATTTAATTTATTTTAAAAATTTTTCAGTCTTTCAATTCTGTGATTTTATAATAATAATTTTTCGATACTTTAATTTTCATTTCTTCAAATTTTCGATTTGTAATTTTTCGCCTCGGTTTCTTATTTTCTTTATTTTTATGATTTTTCGATGGTTCACTGCTCCGATTTTATAATTTTTTGTTTTCTCAATTTTTCTTTTCTTCACTTTTCCCATTTGCAGTTTTTTAATTTTTAATTTTTTTGTTTCTGCACTTTTACGATATGCAATTTTTCGAATTTTCATTTTAAAATTTTTCAATTTTTCGATTCTCCAATTCTTGAATGTTTCAATTTTTTTTATATTTTCAAGATTTTCAATGTCCCGGTTTTATAAATCTTTGTTTTTTCAGTTTTAATTTTTTCAATTTTTCATTTTTTCACTTTTTCGATTTATAATTTTTTAATTTTTCATTTTTTTGTTTCTGCACTTTTACGATATGTAATTCTTCGAGTTTTCATTTTAAAATTGTTCAGTCTTTCGCGTCGCCAATTTTTGGTTTTTATATCCTAATTTTTTCAGTTTCTCTGATTTTCATGTCCCGATTTTATAAGTCTGTGTTTTTTCAATTTAAATTTTTTCGATTTTTCATTTCTTTAATTTTTCAATGTTTCATTTTTTTATTTCTTTACTTTTACTTTCTTGCTTGGCGTTTTCATTTTTAAATTTTTCAGTTTTTTGATTTGCATTTTTACGAGTTTTCAGTTTTTAATTTTACAATTTTTCGATTTTTCAAATTTTCTATATGCACTTTTTTGTTTACGTTTTTATTTTCTTTACTTATTCAATTTTTCGGTTTTTGAATTTTATAATTTTAGAATTTTTCCATTTTTCGATTTTTGGATTCTAAAACTTTTATGTATACGATTTTTAATTTTTCGACATTAATTTTTCGATGTTTATTTGTGACAGTGTTTTGACTTTTCAAGTTTGACGAAAAATGATTATTCGAATCGATGATCGAAAAATTGAAACACCCAAAAATCGAAAAACTGAAAACTTTTAGATTCAATTTTTCATTTTTTAGATTTTTCGTTTCGGCTTTTACTTTATTTATTTTTTCCATTTTTCGGTTTCTTAGTGTCCCGATTTTATGATTCTGTTTTTTCCATTTAAATTTTTTTGATTTTTCATTTCTTTAATTTTTAATTTTTTCATTTTTTTGTTTGTTACTTTTACTTTCTCGCTTTTTCAGTTTTTGGATTTGCAATTTTACAAGTTTTCAATTTTTAATTTTACAACTTTTCGATTTTTCAAATTTTCATTTCTTCAATTTTTCTATTTGCACATTTTCGTTTCCGTTTTTTATTTTATTTATTTTTTCAATTTTTCGGTTTTTGAATTTTGCAATTTTAGAATTTTTCCATTTTTCAATTTTTAGATTCTAAAACTTTCATTTATTCGATTTTTAATTTTTCGATATTAACTTTTCAATTTTTCGATCTTTATTTGTGAGAGTGTTTTGACTTTACAAGTTTGACGAAAAATGATAATTCGTTTCGATAATCGAAAAATTGGAAAACCCAAAAAATGGAAAACTGAAAACTTTTAGATTCAGTTTTTCAATTTTTAGGTTTTTTAGTGTCCCGATTTTATAATTCTTGTGTTTTTTTAATTTTACAATTTTTCGATTTTTCAAATCTTCTTTTCTTCAATTTTTCTATATGCACTTTTTCGTTTCCGTTTTTTATTTTTTATATTTTTTCAATTTTTGTTGAATTTTACGATTTTAGAATTTTTCCATTTTTCAATTTTTGGATTCTAGAACTTTTATTTATTCGATTTTTAATTTTTCGATAGTCATTTTTCAATTTTTCGACGTTTACTTGTGACAGTGTTTTGACTTTACAAGTTTAACGAAAAATGATAATTCGATTCGATAATCGAAAAATTGGAAAACCCAAAAACTTCAATTTTTCAATTTTTAGGTTTTTCGTTTCGGTTTTTATTTTATTTATTTTTCAATTTTTCGAATTTTCAGTGTCCCGATTTTATAATTCTGTGTTTTTTTCATTTAAATTTTTTCATTTTTCATTTCAATATTTTTTCAATTTTTATTTTTTTGTTTCTTTTGTTTTACTTTCTCTCTTGGAGTTTTCAATTTTTAATTTTACAATTTTTCGATTTTTCAAATCTTCTTTTCTTCAATTTTTCTATTTGCACTTTTTCGTTTCCGTTTTTTATTTTTTATGTTTTTTATATTTTTTCAATTTTCGATTTTTGAATTTTTCCATTTTTCAATTTTTGGATTCTAAAACTTTCATTTATTCGATTTTTAATCTTTCGATATTAATATTTCAATTTTTCCAGGTTTCATTATGACAGCTTTTTGAATTTACAAGGTTGACGAAAAACGAAAATTCGATTCGATAATTGAAAAATCGGAAAACCTAACAATTATAAAATTGAAAACTTGTACATTACATTTTAGAATTTTTGAATTTTCGGATTTTTTGAGTCGATTCGTATTTTTTTCTTTCCAATTTCCCGAATTCCAAAAAATCCAAGATTCGAGAGAATCTGAAAAGAATCCCAAAGAACACAAGAAAATCCCAAACAATACAAAAGAATATGAGAGAATATAGAACAATCCGGATAATTCTGAAAGAATCCAAGAAATGCGAGAAAATCCAACAGGATCCGAAAGAATCCGAAATAATAAACAACAAATCCTAAAGAATATGAAAGAATTCGAAAAAATCCGAGATCCGAAAAATTTCGAAAGAATAAGAAAATACATTCCGATCAAATGCCGAGGGAATCGGAGAGAATCCGGAAGAATTCTTAAGAATCTGGGAGAAATACAAGAGAATCCGAGAGCATTTGAAAGAATCGGGGTGAGTACCAAAATATCCAAGAAAATCTGACAGAATCCGAGTGAATCAGAGAGAATTCAGAAATAATTCTTAAGAATTCAACAGGATCCCAAAGATAATAAGAAAATCCGGAAGAATGCAAGATAATATGAGAGAATCCGGAAGAATTCTTAAGAATCCGAGAAAATCTGACAAAATCCGGAAGAATCTGAGTGAATCAGAAATAATCAGAAAATGATTCAAAAGAATTCAACAGAATCGGAAAAAATATGCTACAAAATCTAAAAAAATACGAGGGAAACCCAAGATCCGAGATCCGAACGACTCCGAAAGAATACGAAAAGAATCGCAAAAGAATTCCAAAGAATATAAGAGAATTCGAAAGAATACAAAAGAACGACCAAATTCTGAGAGGATAAGAGAGAATCCGGAAGAATCCTGGAGAGTACGAGAGAATTCGAGAATATATGGAAGAATCCGGATGAATCTGAAATAATCGGAAAAGATCGGACAGAATCTCGATTTTTAGTTTTTCAATGTACTAATTTTTCGTTTCTTCATTTCTTTGATTTGCCATTTTTCGATTTTTCAACTTTTTGAATAAAACAGATGGAGAAATTGCAAAACTGTATAATTGAAAAAACGAAAAAGTATAAAATGAAAATATTGAAAAATCTAAAAACTGGAAATCCAGAAATTGAAATACTGAAGAAACGAAAAGTTGAAAAATCGAAATATTGAAAATTACAGAAATCCGATTTCAAATCCAAAAATTACAAATGATTGAAAAATCAAAATTTGAAAATGAAAAACTGTATGAACAAAAGATTATAAAATCAGAAGAAACACTGAAAAAATGAAAAAAACTGTGATATAAAATCGAGAAAATGGAAATTAAAAAATCGGGAAAATGACAAACAAAAATCCACGAATTTAAAAAACTGAGAAACTAAAATATCGAAAAATTGAAGAATTAAATCGGGAAATTAAAGAAAATGAAAAAATGAAAGTTAAAAAACGAAAAATTATGATATAAAAAAAATTGTTAAATCGAAGAAAAAGAAAAAACGAAAAATTATCATATCAAAAAATTGGTCGAAGACGCAGTGTAATAGTAATAATAACATTACTATATTCCCAAATTTTTGGGAAAATGGGGTCAGTCGTTTTTTATTTAATTATTAAAATAAATGGCCTTATTGATTAATTTTTTTAGTCACCATGAAAATGTAAAAAAAAATACTATGAGTACATTGATAAATCACAAGTATAGAGTCATAATATCTTGCATATTTCAAAGGGGAAATTTTGTTACACAATTTTGATTTTTTTTCCCAAAAATTTTGATGTTTAGGGTTAACACACAAAATTTGACTACGATTAGTCCAGTAGTTTCAGATGACAGACAGACAGACAGACGGAAACAGGAAACCACTTTTTTCTTTAGCTTACATCCAGGAGGTAAAAAAAACATTTGACGTACTAGGACATATCTCGTCTCCAGGAAGCTAGATACTGTTTCGTAATTAATAAGAATTTCTAGGTAGTTTCGAGTTCCGTCTGTTACAACCTATATCGGGGTTCTGTTCTCACAGAATTTAATTCCAAGCGCTATTATCTCTTTCCTATCTCCATTACATAAGAGAAAGTAAGCAAATACGTCTATCAAATAAATAAAAATTCTTCTTCAATTACATTTGTTAGAAAGATTAGTAGATACGATGCTTCCACTACAACAAAAAGCCAATTTCACTTTACGATAAAAATTTCCTTTTTTAATTAGCGAATACGCCGCAATATAATCGAGAGATAGTAAGAGGCGTTACCAAAAAACTACGTTGCATTATGCAATTAATAATACGTTGAAGGAATGTGCCGTGGTGGCAACACATGTATTAGCTTGCAGCGGAATGTGAATGGGTTTAGCTAACATTCTGTGTATATATTCTGCGTAATGTTCATTCATGTGAATCTAGCTTGTGGGGAATTGTCATGAGTGGCTTAATTTATTACAAGCAAAAAGCCACTTGCAGACACGGAAAATATGAATTTTCTTGCGTCCTAAATTTTATCTTCCGAAGGAATTCCGCCGAGACAATGTAATGTTCCTAATAACAGTTTCTCATTTCAGGTCTTGCTAAAGAGCTTTACTTTGCACGTTTCCGAGTTTAGTTTATTTTTAATTGTGTGTGCATATTTACTTTTCTTTTATGAGAGATCTTCTAAAAAGATAATTTTATTAACGGTTATAGGTTGTAATTTTATTAGTCATTATATAAACCAACTGAATCGTAAAGTTAATTGCTGTCCACTTTTTGCTTTTAATCATTCGCGATCAGAAACGGACTGACTCACGCTCACGGTCGTGCAAAACTCAAAATTGTATGGCAATTGACAACTGAAAAAAAAGATTGATTTTCAATTTGTAATTCTAATACATTATAATTGAACGAGCTTTTAATAGATTTTTGGTTTTTTATTATTTTAGATTGCTTTTCATTGCTTTATTAAATTTTCAGGTCGTTTTGCGTGACTTGAGAGTCCCCTCGCGGTTATGACGACGTTTACGACTCATAAAATTTTTGATAAGCTAACACAAAAAATCTCGACACTTTCTGTCGGCCACGTACTCGTCTGGCCAAGATTCTAATACAATGAATATTTTTCATTAAAGTTTAACCGTCTGAAACAGCGTGTTTAAAAACTGCAGTCAATAAAGATAATAAACAATGATTTATACAGACCTATGATGAAATCGTTTCGGAATGTAATCCATTTGTATCACCGGTTTCTGCAGTTTCATAAAATAGTGAAGTTACCTTGATCTTACAAAATTAAGTATCGCATATTTAACATTCTGTCTTACAAGTATTGAAAAATCGCTTTGGTTTGGTCGCACGGGTTTAAATATGCATGCACTTACACGTTTTGCATAAATTTGCTTGAACAATTCGTAAACAATTTGTAAAAAATATAATTACCACACAAAAATCTAAAACGCTTTTAATTAGACCGCATATTTTGTCGTCTTTTAGAATGGACATTCCTTTGTCTGTAACACACCAAGGACACATAAGTGCATTAAACGTGAACGTTTGCATGTTCATAAATATATTTCTTTCAAAGTTGTGGTTGATATCTTAAATCTGTGGAGTTTTTGCAGCACCATCTGTAAACCACAACTAATGTCGCGTGCGTATCACGAAGAATTAATATTTTTAGACTTTTTTTTGACTAAATTATGTTCATTTTAATATTTACAGTTAGAGTCGTAACGTTTTTGGAGAAATTAGGTAACTCATGCGGTCATTGGCGGTTATTCATGTTGCCGACAGACAACGGACATACCAACGGAAACGGAAATCTTGCAAAACTGGACAACCGCAAAAAGTGACTTCATTACCATACTTCCTTGGACTGTTGCTCTGATTAATAAAGTAATTTCTTTATTTGATGTCCGTAGTGTGGTCATGTTGTAACCACACTTCGATTTTTATTACGTTAATTCCGGAATATTCAAAAACAAGGGGAATTTTATGCTGAAACTGCTTGTTGTTAATTTTCTTCTGTGAGTGACAGTAAAATATATTCTGTATGAGATTTGCGTCCAACATGTCGATCAATTTTGACCACTGACAGCAAGGGTTCGTCAGCAGTTTCGGTCTAACAGGAAATTTTCGACGTCAGTTACGTTAAATTAATTTTTTACATCCCTTCATTTGATAAGTAATAACATAATAAAATTTCTTTTATTCGTTTAACTACATTTCTTTGGGTGTAAAACTCAGTTAGAATTAGTTGTAAGAGTTTTTTATTTATGTGAATGTTACTTACGATAACAAAAAAAAATTGTGCAGCATCTTTTATAAAAAAATTGCGTTAAACATTATCCATTTTCTTGACATAATTAAATTGGGCCTTGTGCCTGAAACATAGCGATATTGTTCAAGGTTTCCATCTATAGATAACTTCTAGATTAGTTACCGTCTAAACCTAAGGCTACATTGTACTCTGTCTAAAGACATTTTGTTTTCGTTTTATTAAGTCCCGATATACCTACTTAAAAAATTAAATAAAATATAATATTGTCACACTAAGCACAAGCAGTGTGTTTTATTCTCCAGAAGCGGCTATTTAATTTTTTTACATCCCGAGGGTAGACCAGGATCTATTCGGCAAATGGCGAATTTAATGATTTATGGAGTATTAAAAAGGGGGTTTCCCGTTTCCGTCTGTCTGTCGTCTCTCTATCTACCATCTGTGCCGTAATTTATTAAACAGATAATCTCTGAAACTACTGTGCCGATTGTTGGTAAATTTTATACGATTTTTAGGAATATCGTGTAGATGGTAAATCGTTAACCAAAATTTGTCTAATAGTCCCCACTAACAGTTTGATGACGCCACCTCAAGATTTTGCTTAGTAAATATCATTTAACTTTCTTCGTGATTTATGAATACACTTTCATTTTACCCCAGACACCTAGATTTTTAAATTTTGTGTACGAACGCCGTACTTTATACGTTTTGAACTTCGTATTTTATGCAGTACGTCCGAGCATTGAGTTTACAAGAGAAAAAAATGTTCATTTGTGATCCTCTAAAAAAAATGTTGAAGAAATGAAAACTGTTCATTAGTTTTATTATAACTAATTCTGCAATTAAAACCACAGAACAGTTGTTTAAATAAGCAAAGAAAATTAAGTTTTTTTTTTATTAAATTATTTGGATAAAAATTGGTTAAAAAAGAGTTTAGACAGTACTTCCCTCGCTGTCGGGAACGTGACGACTGCAAGCCTATTATGTCTTTTTTGTATTACATTTTTGTAATTCTTGATTTAATCAATAACATTAATTGACTCAGTCATTAATTTTTTTCAGACACCCTGTATAAGCAAATCTAAAAAATTTTAATGCAGTGATAAATCACAAGTATAGACTCATCATTCTACACACATTTAAGCATTTTTTCAGCAAAATTTTGCGGTTGCGTCATCAAATTTTTAGGGGGGATGAGCAAATACATTTCGATCAAAATTTTACCATGCTTATGATAAATTTAAAATATCTCCAAGATTTCAAAGCATTCGGTTTTGTATTTCCTGATTAAATCAATAAAATAAATTCACGCATTCATCAATTTTTTTGAGTCATCCTGTATATGAAAATCCAAAAAATATTAATGGAATCATAAATCACAAGTACAGACTCATCATATTTTGTACATTTTAGATAGGATTTATCCGGAAAAGTTTTGAGGTGACCTCATCAATTTTTTGGAGGGGACAAGTAAATACAGGGTGTTATTGAAAGGTACGTACAACAAAATTGACAGTTCTTCGCGAAGTCTAAGAAGCCTGAAAAACTTAATTTGTGTTATCAAAATTATAAGGGGAAAATTAACCCCTATCCAACCTTTTTAGACGCTACTGAAGGATAAATAGATAAAATTAATTTATTTTAGTAAATCCTAGCAACTGTAACAATAATAAAAAAATAAGACACCCTTTTGTTGCTACAGAAACGAAAGATGACCTTTTTATCAGAGGCGTACAACGAATTTGGACATACATTTTAATAATTTTTATCTCTAAAAGGAGAACACTTTTACCTGAACTTTTTTTTAATTTTAGCACCCATACTTCGAGACCAATTGCCGGTTTTATTTTGTACGTACCTTTCAACAACACGCTGTATATTTTGATCAAAAATTTATCGTGCTTGTCATAACTGTAAACTATCTGCAAAATTTCAAAGCATTCGGTTTTGCAGATTTAAAATTAAATTGCAAAATATTGTTTCAAAATTTTGATTTTTTTTCCAAAAATTTGGACGTTTCGGGTAAAAACTCAATTCGGAGTCATAAACTATATGTGTAGGACCATGTTATTTTCTACAATTTAAAACCCATTTACTATATACAATTTTGAACTGACGTCATCGCTTTAGTGGTAGGGATGATTAGACAAATTTTGGTTAGCGTTTTACCATCTACACGATATTCCTAATACAAATACAAAATTTCGCAACAATCGGTCCAGTACTTTCGGAGATTATCTGTCTAATAAAAATCCGGGACAGCAGACAGACGGACAGACAGACGGAAACAGGAGACCTATTTCTTCGTTCTCTAGGGGTTATGAAACGCCGAGAAAACGTAAAATTATAGAATCGGCCGACGGACTCGATTACAATACTTCCTTTGCTTACGCTCGGGGAGTAAAAATCTACGGTATTTAAACTTTTTCAATGTGAAATTAAATCAAGCCAAAATGTTTATTCCTTCGACTTTTTCTGTAAAATAAAAAATTAAAAAAAAGCTTATACAGGGTGACTCAATTTAAAACGAAGCAATTTGTTTTACCGATCAAATTAAGAACGGTTCACTCTATTTTCCCAGAATTCTAGATGAATTAATTTTAGGAATAGCCTTTCCTCAATTTGTCAAAATTTTGAAGCTTTAACTGTTACATTTAACCATTTAAGTATCAAAACAAGAGTGACACCACTGACCGATGCAAAAATTGGTCTGTTGTTATTAGACGGACAAAGAAATCCAGTTTTTACTTCCTCAGCGATCAATGCTCAATACTATTTTTTTTCAATTTTACAAAATAAGAGACTCCTGCACTTCTGGTATGCGAATCCGTGTCGAATTTTCACTCTAAACAACCAGAATTTTTGGAAAAAATTCAAAACTGTATAACAATATTTTGCAATCTAACTTTGAAACTGCAAAACCGAATGCTTTGAACTCTTGTAAAAGTTTTCAGGTTATCGTAATCATGTTAAATCGTTAAGCAAAATTTATTCGTTTATACCGTCCCTAAAAATTGATGACGTCATCTCAAAATTTTGTTAAGGGAAAACTCATTTGAAACATACGCGCAACACGCTTCTTTATATTTACTTTAACGTTACGTACATATTTTTATTTTCAGTTATAAGGGTTCTCATAAAAAATAAAATTCGCATAATCAAATTTTATATTTTTTTTAAAAAGCTGCTTTTGTTTTATTGGACTTCCGCAACGAGGGAAGTTCTTTCGAAATAACCTTAGACCAATTTTTTATGTATACATTTAAAAAAATAAATAACACCAGTCATAGCTAAGGAAAAAATAGTGTTTTCGTTAATGTTTGGTGTTTAGTAGGCTATGTATTTTGTTTATAAGTGATTCCTTAGTTCTTGTTTGTTTATTTGTTTAGGTTTTCAGGACGGAGTTTTATTAATATTTTCAGTGTTTTGCCGACGGTTCGCTACCTTTATTGCAGCTTTCTCAAGGCTATGCTAGAAACGTTATATTTTTATCTTATCCTATATCATTTTTATTGACTTACCACTGTTATTAGTCAAAACTATTAATGTTATCGAAAAAGATACATATTTAAATTTTTATACCAGTAGTGTGGTAATGAGTGACCGTTATTAATTATTTTATACGTTTACAATTCAAATTTTGGTGGTACCAACTCCTAACCTTAAATTTCCTAGTGCATCTAGTTATTTTTACTATCTTACGTTAACCTTATATGTCAATTAATTATAAATTCTTAACCTAACTTACTGTTTATTTTATTTTTTTTAAGTCCTGTACCTTTACTAAGTGCCATATAAATAAACAAACAAGAAATAAGCAATCACGGATTAGAGGACAACAAAACATGACGAATAATTTTTTATAAGTTAATTTATAAGTTCGTGCTGCTGCCAGATTTTCAAGTTCAATTTGAAATTCAACGTTCAGTGTCAAAGTTTGGTTATAAATGTACCAACTGATTTAAAAATCCGTGGCTTACTAGATATCAAACACTAATGAAAGCCCTTTTGTATTAGTGCAAAATGTTATACAATTTGGATTCTTTTGCGAAAATCTGGAAGCTAAGGGTAAAAATCAAGACAGTTTCATAAAGCGCAAGTGCAGGAGTATGTAATTTTATAAAATTTAGATAGAATTTACCATGCAAAATTTTGGGGTAACGTTATCAATTGGAAATGGATGGTGGGTTTTTGCTCAGCGTTCTACCGCCAGTTAAATGCCTATAAAATTTGACAACAGGTTCGGGGGACCTATTTTTTCATTATTTAGGGGTCATGAATCGTCGGGAAAATGTGAAAATGTACAGTACTTCCCTAGTTCACACTCAGGAAGTAAAAATATTGACAACTGGTTTCTTATGAGATTGTTATTCGTCAACAGTTAGTTTTAAATCAATCACTATTAGAGTCTGCTTTTACTAGTGAAATTAAAACGGGAGGAAAAAATCTAGACCTAAAAACCTTGAATTTTTTAAAATCTAAATTAAAGTAATGGGGTCCTAAGTTAGGTTAAATTGGTCGGGAAAAGGTGACAGGGATGCTAGGACAGATCAAATTGATTGACGAAAAAGGATGGGCTTCCTACGACAGATCAAATTGGTGATAACAAATAACGGGGGTCCTAAGACAGGTCAGGTCAGGTCAGCTCAGGTCAGGTCAAATCGGTGAACAAAAAATAATGGGGGTCCTAAGACAGGTCAAATTGCTCGACAAAGTAATGAGGGTCCTAAGACAGGCCAAATAGTCGACAAATAATGATTAGGGTTCTAAGACAATTCAAATTGGCAACAAAAAATCATGGGGGTTCTAAGAAGACAGATCAAATTGGTCAAGAAAAAAGTATGGGGATCCTAATACAGGCCAAATTGATCGATAAAATACGATGGCGGTCCTAAGACAGGTCAAATTGGTGACAAAAAGTGATGGGGGCCCTAAGACAGATAAAATTGGTGACAAAAAATGATGAGAGTCCTAAGACAGGACAAACTGGTCTACAGAAAATGATGGGGATGTTAGGATCAGTCAAATGAGGCCCAACTGTCTTAGATCCTCATCATAATATTCTAGTTACTTGTTGATCGTTTTTTATCACCAAAACGAACACGATAATCCAAACGACAGATGTAACAGATCTTCTCTGCCACCTATGTTCCCGAATAAAATCGATTAGCTAGAAACTGGAGGAGTTATTTCAGTGTGATAAGCTGATAAGTCTCTTTGAAACTCCTCAGAAGTAAGAATTTCAAAATTTATTATCATCAAAAGGGTTTGATACCCTATATATCATTAATTAATGGGAATTTAAAATCTGCGGGATACCTAAGGCTGCTGCGGAAACTACTTGGTTTCAACAAGATGGTGCTCCACCCCATTGTAGAAGTCACGTAAGTGCGACAGTACTTAGATGAAATTTTTCGTGGATATTGAGTGGCCTGCCAGGTCACCGGATTTGACACCGCTTGACTTTTTTTTGTGAGACTATTTGAAAAATCGCCATTATATCAATAGACCCATTCACATCGAAGACTTACAAGAACGCATACGTAACGAAATTGCTAGCATTCGTCCAAAAATTTGTCATTAACTCACTACATAATTTTATTCACCGTCGTTTTTACTGCCAGAAAGTAAATTGAAAGCATTTTGGTAATCTTTTGCAGAAAACAGAGGTTTAATTTTGGTTTCAGTTGTTATTGGGTAATTTATTCATTGTTTAATAATTTATTTTGATATTTCAGCCAGAAAGAAAGTATATTTGTGCTATTTCAATGAATTCAGAAAAAAAGCTCTGTTCAAAAATGCACTAATTATACGGTAGTGTCCTTTAAAAAAATCAAGTTGGCCTTGCCTCGAAAACAAATGAAGCCAAAAAAAAAGTTTTTCAACGAATAATTAGAGCACAACTTCTTGTACTCCTATACCTAATTTCAGTTGATTTGTACAATTGGTTATAAAGATATTTAAACATACAGGCTATATATGTTTATATATCTTCCAAAAATTTTGACGCAAATAACATTTCTTTGTTATTTACTTTTGTCTGCAATTTTAATTATTACTAGCCGTTAGCACTAAATTAAAGTGAAGTTTTTTTGATTAAAAAAATAGCTTTGACCGGGGAGATGGGACCCTAGAGCACAATATGACTTTCACAGAGCTGAACTTTTAACAACAAACCACGACTATTTTTTTTAATCATATAGAATAACATAAAAACTAATCTTAAATCAGATACATTCAAGGATTATTTTTTAATTCATACATTCTAGTTAATAACAAAAAATCAGAAGCACGACTCTTATTTAGCAAAAGTGCAAAATTTGTTCGCAGGAATTCATCAGTCAGCATTTCTACAAAGCCCAGGTGCAATACAAAATTCTCCATATTTCCTTCCCAGAACATCTTTCCAGGATGCTTTCAGATCATAATTACTTTTCCAAGAAGCTTCTAAACGCATTCGAGATTTTGTAGTCTGTCCATTTTTCTCGCACCAGCTTTCTCCCTCGCATCATTACCATCTCTTAAACTTTTGCATCACGGAATCAATCAATCCTTCGACTCCACACCGTACGTCCAAATATGCAAGTCGCGTAGGTTTACCAACTCACAGACCGACGTAGAATCACTGATGACGTAGCGCATAACTCCAGCTTTGGGTGTTTGCGTCCACGCCCTGTAATGAAATGGCTTAATAATGTTGCACTGCCTCTATAAATAATCGCACGCAACAGACCCACTGAAATTAATAACGCTACGAACGCGAGCTCATTGTCAACGAGTCAATGTGGGTAAAAATAAACAATGCAATGCCACAGCGCCGTGCCTGAAAAACCTCGAAGATGACACTCGCTGACCACAAATCTCCGGTTTAAGACCATGCTTCGAATCGACAAACAACATCATTCTTGAGCTAATGCTTCGGCGTAAATGTAGAGAAAGGTGAACGTTTGATATCGATTTCTTGGATCTGCTGCTTGATTGATAACGTGCTGAGCTTATTGTTACGGAGATGGACGAGTGGATGGGGAGGAAGAGAATAATTTCAAGTTTACTTAAGCTGCTGGCTGTTTGTTTATGGGATAATGTAGAGGCGGAACCGTGCTTTCGGGTTTAATATTTAAAAACGCAGAAACGCAGGTATTTTGCACTCAGGATTAAGGAATTATTTGTGAAACGTGGTTAGAACCGTTGAAGTGGGTTGCTAGATAATCAATCATTGACCATTGTACTGTTATCGACAAAAATAATGCAATTTTCGGTGTAGGGGGAACGCTATTACGGTAGATGTTTTGATACATTAATTAGTGCTGTATTTTTAGATATTAATTTTTTGCAATAGAGAAGGAAATTATATAACGCATTGGCAGTTCCAAGTAATTATACTTTTATTTTAAAACAATAGATTGTTTAAAAATTCCCCTTCTCATCATTTTTAACGATGTAATCTATAATTTTTCCAGAAAACTTTTTAATTACCTTGCCTTGAACATCTAAAAATTAGACACTAATAAAATTTGTTTGCGCAACGCTTAAGGCTGTTGCTACGATTAAGCAGATGATGACCTAAGCTCCCCTGCTAGGTAAAGAAATTATTGCCTGTTTGTTTTACAATTTTTCGTAAGTTTGATTTGTATTGTTGAAAGAGATTGGATCAAGTAGTGTTCATATAGGATAAACAAATTTTAGACCATATTTATACCATTTTTTTATAGTTATTAAAAAAATAAGACTGTGTAAACATAGTTTGATGCTTTCCCTGTCAGAATCATGAAAAAGTAGCAACAATTTTTTTCTAAACGCGCTGCAGGTCGTTATTTGATGTTTATGGAGGACCAGGCGGTGCTATTTCTTGACGATTTCAGCGTAGCTACAGCCCTAAATTCGCAATTTTCTCGTTGATATCAAGTGGGACAGTCATATTTTATGACTCTTTCCAACTCAGTTTTCGTCTGGCACTGAATTTACTACTTTTTCTCCTAACAGTTTTTACTTTTCAAGTAAAGGTGAGATTTCCTCTCAGCAGTAATAACAAGGTCAAGTTCAAGGGTTTATGTTTTTACATCAAAAAAATGTCACGTAGAAATTAGTTTGATTTCAATAAATTTGTTTCCTCAAAGCAAAGAGCTAAATTATTACTTAAACCATAATCGAACAAAATGTCCTGAATCCTTAAACGTTATATCCCACAAGAATAGGAATATATTGTTGAATAACATTTAAATCGTTTTAAATAGAATTCTTTGAGATGATGTCATCATTCCTAAAATAGACAATAAAATTTCGTTTTGGAGTTTACGCGTCTAATAAAAATCGACGCAGACGCCAGATAGACAGTCAGACAGATAGACGGAAACGGGAGATCATATGTTTCGTACTCTAGGGGCCATGAAACGTCGAGAAACCATTAACCCGGCAAGTCGCCCGATGCGCTCGATTACTATACTTCATTAGCTTACGTTCGGAAAATAAAAATAAGACACTAAATACTTACATTAAGATTTTATTTAAAAAATGAGTATTAAAAAGTTTACAAATTTCATCGCCCTGTATAAATCATTTGTAAAAATGTTCACTATTCTACATGCAATATCACTAAAAACGTTTTACCAAATTAACATTTTTGGTTTTCAAAGTTTCTTTGAGAAATGACAAAAACATTTTTTGACAAATTTTATTTGT
Source organism: Zophobas morio (assembly GCF_036711695.1). Classification (NCBI taxonomy): domain Eukaryota; kingdom Metazoa; phylum Arthropoda; class Insecta; order Coleoptera; family Tenebrionidae; genus Zophobas; species Zophobas morio. The sequence continues at coordinate 10,887,388 of NW_026972109.1, forward strand.
AATAACGTCTATATTTAAAAAAAGTAGCTTACTTTTGGGAACTAAAAATATTGTTGTATTTTTTTAGAGATTCTTGTAGAGCTAGTTTTTCTGAATTTATTAATGTATCATTTTTAAGTCATTTATACTCCGCTACTGCCTTGATTCGAACACATTCTACTAGATTGATTTTATGTTTTTTGTTATAATAAATTTTGTTCTTCGCTGCAAAAATTTGTTGAAAGTTAACTATGTAAACAAAGAAAAAAAAGAACAAAGATTAAGCCCCACCCACCCACCCTGATCTCAATTGTGATGAGTTTTTCATTCCTAATCAGACAAGGGGCGGAGTTTAATAATTTTAACATAATATTTCTGTAGAAAATTCTACTCTTTTAAAGACATATTTCATATGGTAATTTCTTGTAGAGAAATGAGGATTTTACAACTAAACTCCGCCCTACAGCTCACGATGAATAAAATATTCAGCACAATTGAGAAGGGGTGGGTGGGCGGGGCTTATATTTTGTCCATTTTTTCTTAATATATGAAGTCTTCTTTTCCCAACAAGAAACTGAAAACATGTTTAACTATCCTGTTGTAGAAAGAAAATTCTATATATTTATTAAGAAAAAAACACAAACTAAGCCCCACCGACCCGTCCCGGTCTTAATTGTGATGAATTTTTCATTCGTTGTTACACCAAGGGGCGGAGTTTAATTGTAACATCAATATTTCTCTAAAAAATTCCATTCTTGTAAAAACATACTTTATATGGTAATTTCTTGTAGAGAAATGAGGAATTTGCAGATAAACTCCGCCCTTCAGCTCACGATGAATATAATGTTCATCACAATCGAGAAGGGGTGGGTGGGCGGGGCTTATATTTTGTCCATTTTTTTCTTAATATACGAAGTCTTCTTCTGCCAACAAGAAACTAAAATCATGTTTAACTATCCTGTTGTAAAAAGAAAATTATATATATTAAAAAAAAAAACGATTAAGCCCCACCCACCCGTCCCGATCTTAATTGTGATGAATTTTTCGTTCGTTGTTACACCGAGGGGCGGAGTTTAACTGTTACATCAATATTTTTTTTTAAATTCTACTCTTGTAAAAACATACTTCATATGGTAATTTCTTGAAAAGAAATGAAGATTTTACAACTAAACTCCGCCCTTCAGCTCACGATGAATAAAATATTCAGCACAATTGAGAAGGGGTGGGTGGGCGGCACTTATATTTTGTCCATTTTTTTCTTAATATACGAAGTCTTCTTTTCCCAACAAGAAACTGAAAACATGTTTAACTATCCTGTAAAAAAAAAAACGATTAAGCCCCACCCACCCGTCCCGATCTTAATTGTGATGAATTTTTCATTCGTTGTTACACCGAGGGGCGGAGTTTAATTGTAACATCAATATTTCTCTAAAAAATTCCATCCTTGTAAAAACATACTTCATATTGTAATTTCTTGAAGAGAAATGAGGATTTTGCAACTAAACTCCGCCCTTCAGCTCACGATGAATATAATGTTCATCATAATCGAGAAGGGGTGGGTGGGCGGGGCTTATATTTTGTCCATTTTTTCTTAATATATGAAGTCTTCTTTTCCCAACAAGAAACTGAAAACATGTTTAACTATCCTGTTGTAGAAAGAAAATTCTATATGTTTATTAAGAATAAAACACAAACTAAGCCCCACCCACCCGCCCCGGTCTTAATTGTGATGAATTTTTCATTCGTTGTTACACCGAGGGGCGGAGTTTAATTGTAACATCAATATTTCTCTAAAAAATTCCATCCTTGTAAAAACATACTTTATATGGTAATTTCTTGTAGAGAAATGAGGAATTTGCAACTAAACTCCGCCCTTCAGCTCACGATGAATATAATGTTCATCACAATCGAGAAGGGGTGGGTGGGCGGGGCTTATATTTTGTCCATTTTTTTCTTAATATACGAAGTCTTCTTTTCCCAACAAGAAACTGAACACAAGTTTAACTATCCTGTTGTAGAAAGAAAATTCTATATATTAAAAAAAAAACAAAGATTAAGCAAGATCTTAATTGTGATGAATTTTTCATTCGTTGTTACACCGAGGGGCGGAGTTTAATTGTAACATCAATATTTCTCTAAAAAATTCTACACTTTTAAAAACATATTTGGAGAGAAACGCGCAGTGAACCTACTAATCCTGATGATCAGAAAACGTGCGTCTTATCCGGACATTAACTCAGGTTGTTACTGTGTTTTTCAGGTGATCCCTGATTGTTATTTCTAAGATTTTTCCTGTTGTTACAAACAATGAAAATAATTCAAAAGTGATGTATTTTAGTTAAAAGAAGTGTAATTTGAGTATATAATTTGATCAAATTTTAAAAACTTTTTTAGAAGCTTATGGAAGAAGAATAGACCTCTAGTGCTGTTGGGACACCCTGTGTTTAGCTATCCTATTTTCCTTATTTTATTAAATGGAAATAAACTGAAGCAATCATCATTTAAAACGTTATGGTGGTGGATTATGTCAACATTACTCAATAGAATGGGTAATAAATAAATTCTGGAAGACATAATAATGTACGAGGGGTACTTAGAAATGACTAAAGCCAAGCAAGGGCTTAAGTAGTCACCCCTGAGCTAGACCAAACACAAATTTTGTGTTTACTGTTGTAATCAAAGTGGTTGTTTCACTTCCTCGCCTTGAGAGTTTACATCATCGGAATTAAAACGGAGTAAAAGAGCATCTAAAGAATTTTGTGTGGGATCCAGTTTTTATGTTTCGTTGATAAAATAATTTATAAGAGGATATGAATGGAAGGCGTTTTGTTCTACTTAGAGGTAATTAGTCGATCCATTTTTGCTCACAGGTGAACTTGAAACTGCTGTTTATGAACCGTACGAAGCTGAGAAACTTCGAAACCTACTGTATAAGACCAGAATGGCATAAGTTTTAGAACTTGGTGTTCTTAGCCCTTGGCTGTTATATTAAACGATCTTAGAGAAATGTATTACTTTTCTTTTTTTATAATCTCCAAATCGGCAAGAAACATGAAATTATGGTCTCATTACGGTGATTCCCCTAGTTTCATTTTTCAGTTAAAAAAACACACGATTAATTCACCAACATTTGAATGTGTTGTGTATTCTGGTGCCTATTTTATCGTGTGTACAATGTATCGACAAAATATAATTTATTGGGCCATTATCAGCCAACGTACGTTGTATTAATAGCATATAAAGGACGATCGGGGATTTTTTAAGGTTACGTGTAATTTACGTCGACAGATAAATCACTACCACTATTAAATTTTCGTCGTACGCAAAAAATTCAGCCACATGTGCACCCCAACATAATTTTTTAAACAAAATTTCCGTGCGCAAGCTGCTTATAATTTAATTTTCCATAAAAATTTATAACATCAAGAAATCAACACACACTCATTTCGGCTTCAGCAAGATTCTCTCTTCTTTATGCACATATTTGCGTAAGACCTAATAAACTGTATCCAAATACTGATCTCCGCCACAAATTCGCTCGGAATGAACATCGGCAGTAATTAAGACGTTACAACAACACTAAAATCCTGAATTTACATTATAGCGGGAACTGGCTCTAAATAACAAGCCCTGTTTAGGTACATTGTTGAAAACTCGCTATCCAAATCATTAAATAAAACTGTTGCGCCATAATTTCGTTTTACAACCCGGACGATAATTGGTTGAATGTTTGCTTTTCCGGCTGCAACAATGTGATGTTAACCTAATTAGAATTAACATCTTATATGCGCGTTCTTGTTCTTTGTAGAAACCAGACTGATAAAAATAAACCCCATCGATATGATATGCACTTTGCTCGTACCTGCAAATCGATGCTAATACCTATGAAATTGTAAAGCGGCCTGTAATAATAAACTGTTAAATATTAAAATAAAACAGATTTGTAGCCGCTTCCACTTGGTTTAGCAAAGAAGCAATTAGTTGTCTTGCGATGGTCGCTCGATGTGACCCCTATCAATAAAGGCCATTCCTGCTTCAACACCTGCGTCCCTCCGGCTTATTTACGTACAATGAAGACCATCGGCGAGAAGGATATTTTTTCAATAAACGATGCGAGAGAGACCAACCGGAAAATTTTACCACAAATCTTCTCCGCTGTATAATAACAGCATTGTCCATGCCAATAACTATGACATTATTCATGGGCTAATAGTTTCTCTAATGGCATTTGTTTTAGGAGATGGAAGGTAAAAAGTTGTCGGGTTGGGACACTTTTATTTTGCAATGTTCTTTTTCGGATTACGTTAAATTGGTGATAATTTAGTGTTCTAAAGAACGCGAGTGGGTGTGTTACTTAATCACAGGGTGTAGACTTTTTTCTTTTAAGGAGTGCGAAGGAGGCACAGTTATGAATTAGTTAGACTGGATGCTCGTGACTTTACTGTTGATGTCATTAACTGTTTTTGCGATTCCGGTGCCATACTTACTTCTTCAGCGCACGGTCATGAGCTTGAAATTTTAAACTTGATGCTCAAAAATTCAAGCATGCATTATAAAAGCAAACATGAACAAGGTGTGAAGTTGAAACTATTTTAAAATTTAAACTTTGTATCAAGTGCTTACCTGAAAAGTTTTTTTGTTTTGTTAAAAATTACCAAACTGCAATGTAAGAGCGACCAGGATGTTAACTGGCGAAAGTAAAATGAAGGGACAGGATTTACTTGAGCAAGAGTAAGAATTGTTCTCATTTCTGGCAAATATGAAAGTTTGCATCATGATCCGAATGCAGTTTATGCAACATGAATGAATACACTTGATTACAATTAATTATAATTAATTTCGATCAAATATTATACAACACTCTTCAAAACGGACTGAATTTCAGTTGGAAGTTCAATATTAAATGAAATAAATCACGACACTGTCAAATACTGCAAGGCATGAGTGCATGGAACGGTCTTATGTAAAATTTATTACACATTATTAAAGTTATGAGGCCAAGGATATAACTCACTGCATCGAACACATTTTTATATCAAATTATTAATGCACTAATTTTACAACACCAAAAAAACAATTTAGAACAATAAATCATTTCTTAGTGTTAATATAAGAAAACAAATTCTGTGATGATATACAGGCTGTCCCAACTAATTTAATTTAATTAATTTTTACAATTATTTTCAAATATGTCGGACATTGATAATAAAATTTTTAACCCTAAAATATACACCCTTTGAGTGGTCCTTCAACAAATTAGAATTTTACGAATGGTTGAATTCGATACTGTAAAATAAAAAGAGCATTTTTGTACAAAAAAAATAATTGAGGAATAGATATGGCAAAACCCTTATCAATCTATAACAGATAACGTGTGCTGCATATAGATACCTAATTTGTATTCATTGTGTAACAGCAGAGCCGATACGGTCGATAATTTATGGTTTTCTAGGCCAGAAGATTATGTTTTTAACCTAAAAGTTTAAAAATTTTAATGATATACAAACAATACATACTGTCTTCACTGTCGAAACTGCAGCTACCGTTATTTACAACTGTGGGTTTATTTAATTAGTCTAAACGATTTCGCAGCAGATTAATTTTACGGAGCTCTTCGAGATCTATATCGTAGAACTGTTTGTTAATTTTTGGGCAACTTTTCCAAAAGCTCAATTTTTTGATGAAATTTTCTTGAATGTCTAGAATGAAATTTTGACTCTTTTTCCAGAAGTTATTTTTGGCTTCCTTTCTTCAAAAATTGCCACCATTTTTCAAAATCGATAACACGAAGTACTTATTGGATTTTCATAGCGAACTTTTTGGAAACCTCAATTTTTCAATACACCCTTGTATAAAATTTTTGACACTTCGAATATATCCCAAGGAGTTTTTTGTTTAATCTGTTAAATCGATTTCGGCCTCCAGAAGTTATTTTTAGCTTCATTTCTTGGAACATTCTTACAATTTTGCAAGAGTCGTCAATGAAAAATATCGCAATTATAACAATTAAAAAAAAAATTGAATTTAAATCAAACATTTAAAAAATTTTGATCCTGGACTATCAAAACACTGTTTTTCAATTCAACTTACCGAGATCTAGATATATTCTAGATTTTTTTTTGTGAATTTTTAAGCAACTTTTCGAAAAATTCAAATTTTGAATACGAAATTTTTGACCTTTTCTCGAGCACTTTCGAAAATTTCCGATAAAATGTTTGTAAACTTTGGAGTTTGAAGTTGTTTTCGCCTTCATTTTTTCGAAAATTCCTATCATTTTTTTCAAAGTTGCCAATACGAAACATCAGTCTTTGGGAGTTTTCAAAATTTGAATTTAAAGTCGAATATTTTGGTTTGGGACTATCAAGAGCCTATATTTTTCGAAACAACTCGTCGAGATCTATGTTGCAGAATTTTTTGTGAATTTTTAACAACTTTTCGAGGTGAATTTTGTGAAATTTTTGACCTTTAAAAATTATCTAAAGAGATTTTTTTGTAGATTTCGATTTTTAGAACTTGAATTCGCTTTTATTTATTCGTAATTTCCTTCTTTTTTTTATCAAGTGTAAATTTTTTCCGAAATGTTAATAGGAAAATCGCCATACTGTCGCATTATTATAAAATATTTGACATCTCATACTTAAGAAAGACATTTTTTGTATAAAAAATTCATTTTCGGAGACATGTAAACAGACTGAGAATATTTTCAAAAATGTACTCTCTTAGCGTATGTTTCCCAAATCTTGTTTCTGGGATCATGAAAAAGCTCGTGGGGTTCTACAGTTTTTTAGTGAACTTAACCGAAAGCTCCATTTTTCAAAAAGCTTTTCCAAAATGGTAAATTTTAGGACTTTTAAAAATATTATTTACAAACGCATATATTTGGAAAATCTTGCTCCGGGATCATAAAAATGCTATATTTTTTTAATCAGCTAGTCGAGATCTATATCCCGGATTTTTTTTATGAATTTTTCAATACCCTTCCGTATGAAATTTTGACCCTTTTTCGAGCATCTTTGAAAATTACCAAAAGAGTTTTTTTATAGATTTCGATCTCCAGAAGTTACTTTTGGCGTTATTAAAAAATTGTATTTATAGATCTATTTCCTAGAATTTTTTACGGACTTTGACAACTTTTGGAAACCTCAATTTTTCAATACACCCTTATTGAAAATTTTTGACACCTAAAAAGGATATTTTTTTAAATAGACTTCGATCTGTAGAATTTATTTTCAGCTTCACTTTCTGGAAGATCCTTACAATTTTGCACCAATGAAAAATATGGCAATTATAAGGATTTTTAAAGAATTTGAAAACCGAATATTTATTTCAAAAATTTTGGTCCTGGACTGTTAAAACACTATGTTTTTCAATTTAACTTACCGAGATCTATAATCTAGAATTTTTTGTGAATATTTAAACAACTTTTTGAAAAGCTCAAGTTTTGATATTATGAAATTCTTGACTTTATCTATAGCACTTTCAAAAATTATCGAAAGAGATTTTTTTGTAGGCTTCGAACTTGAAATTGTTTTTAGCTTCATTTCTTCGAATATTACTATCATTTTTTCAAGGTTACCAATACAAGCATCGGTTTTGAGGAGTTTCCAAAATTTGAATTCAAACTCGAATATTTTGAAAATCTTCGTTTGGGACTATTAAGACGCTACATTTTTCCAATCAGCTCGTGGAGATCTCATCGCCTAATTTTTTGTAAATTTTGGCAACTTTTCCAGAAGCTCTATTTTCTGAAATTTTTGACCTTTGAAAATTATGAAAAGAGATTTTTTTGTAGATTTCGACTTTCAGAACTTGGTTTCGATTTTATTTATTCCTAAATTCCTATGTTTTTATTTTTTGTTATTAAGTGGTAATAATTTCTTTCTCAATTTTAATCGAAAATGGATTTTCTTAGCGAATATTTGCCAAATCTTGAACTAGGACCATGAAAAAGCTCGTCGGAATGTACCTATATTCTAGAATGTTTTATAGATTTTTGTCAACTTTGCCAAATGCTCCATTTTCCAAAAGTCGCCCCCCCCCTCTTTTTCGAGCATCTTCGACGACTACCAAGTGCAGAAGTTAATTTAGCTTCATTTCTTCAACAATTCCTACCATTTTTCCAAAATTGCCCATGTGAAATATGAAGATTTTTTTAAGATTTTTTAATAATTTAACTTTCAAACGCATATATTTCGAAAATCTTGATCCGGGACCATAAAGACGCTATATTTTTCGAATCAACACGTCAAAATCAGTAATCAAAATTTTTTGTGTACTTTTAGGCAATTTTTCTAAAAAAAATCTATTTCTAAGTGCTCCCTTGTATGAAAATTTTGACCTTCTTGCAAGCATTTCGAAAATTACCTAAAGAGTTTGTTTTATAGTTTTCGATCTCCAAAAGTTATTTTTGGTTTGACTTCTTCAAAAAATTCTTCTATTTTCTTTTTAAAAACGCAAACTGGGCAGAATAAACGTTATTATTATTATAAAGAATCACAATTTTTGGATTTTAAAAAAATTAGATTTTCAGAATAAGATTTTGATCCGAGACCAAAAAACCCTATGTTTTTCAAATTAGCTGATGGATATCTGTCCTAGAAGTTTTGATGGATTTTTGGGCAACTTTTCATGAGCTCATTTTTTCCATGCGTCCCGGTATTTTACTTTTTGTCGAAATCTTCCAAAATTATCTAAAGTTTTTTTTTTAAGATTTTGGATCACGAGATATTGACTGCGTTTCTTCGACAATTCCAATCTTTCATGCGAAAATTTTATCATTTTTAAAAATTTGACTATCAAACGGAATAATTCGAAAATCTTACTCCGGGACTAACAGCGTTATTTTTCGAATCAGGATGCCAAGATTTATATCAAGATATTTATATCCTTTTCAAGGGAAAAAAAAAACAATTTTTTAATACCCCCTGCTATGAAATTTTTATGAAATTTGGTCCATACCACTCATATGGAATTTTTGACTTTCTCTCGAAATCTTCGAAAATTATCTACTAAAAAAGTTTTTTTATATTGGCTTGCTTTACTATAACAATTAAAATATATGTGTATTTTTCTCAACAACAAAAATTTATTATTAGAAACGAAAGGTCGATTTACACTGCTAAACATGGCCTTGCAGATAAACACTCCTGCTTACTTACCATCATCGTGACTGCACAATACGTGAACATAAACTAAGTACTTAATTATTCTTTTTTCTTAAACAATGCGTTTCCCCAAGTTTTTTTCTTCTCAAAAAAAAATATTTTATTATCACCACAAACTCAACGTTAATTCAGACAAGTTTTTAATTTATTCGTACCTTAATCTGACAACATTTCTGGCAAGTGACACCTTGAGGTAATTACCAGAGAAGATATCATCAAAAAATGTAAAACGACGATTTTGGTAGTTAACACAAAAAATACGTCTTACATTTAACTGGTCTGGCGCCTCCACAACGACTTCACTTATAAGTCTATTTTTAAATCCAGTCCGCCTCTGCACATAGCAAACTAAGGTAATTTTTGGTTTGAACAATAACTCGAACCAGCGATACTCTCGAGCTGAAAGCAAATATTTGAAGTCATTCATAGCCATAGATTACCTATTCTGCGGAAGGTGTACATTATGTGCAAACACGCGACAGCAGAGACGTGCCTACGCATTTCCAAACAAAATCATTTTGATCCTTTTGTCAACACCGGCTACAACGTCAAGTTCTTCATGTCCCAATTAAACAAGCCATCAATGGTTCAAAAAATAATCAACTGTATTCACATAATAAACGTGGTGTAACTATTACCAGTCTTACACGCTACTTATACCCACTTTCAGAAAACCGAAGAACGCTCCGTCCCCATCGCCGTGCGCATCCACCGAACTCTGGAGCTCGCCGACGACAAGTTCTACGTCATCACGTGCGGCAAAGCCGGCTTCCGGAACGCCCGGAACGAAACCTCGCTGGTGTCCCTCCGGCTTCTGGATGGCAGCCGCAAAATCACCCAAGCCGTCTACAACAAGCCCTATACTCTTCGGGCGGAAATCTCGCGTCCCGACGGCACCTACGGCTTCCGGGTGAAGTCCTGCTTCGCCTTCAATAAGCTGAGCAGCAGGGTGCCGCTGATCGACGACAAGGGTTGTCCTACTAATGGCGATGTCATCGGCCCTTTCACCTACGACGAGAAGAAAGGGACAGCCGATGCCCAAATCCGATCGATGTTCCGGTTCCCGGAAAGTACCGAAGTGCATTTCCAGTGTGACATAGGGCTGTGCAGGGGGTCGTGTCCGGAACCGGTGTGTCTCGAAGGGGTTACTTCCAGGTAATTTAAGCGGCTGGGGTGCTGATTTGTAGGGATATTGATTCTCTTCGGACTGGGCTGCATTAACGTATACGTTGTATTAATGTAAGATATTTTCATTACATTGTTCCAGGGCTTTAACCACGGACGAAGGTATCCTGATGGCGGCTACCAGCGTGTTCGTCCTTAACCCTGGCGACGCTCCCATCGTCCAGGAGCTCTGCGACGAAGGTGGCGTCCGTCCATACTGGTTACTGTGGCTTTGTGTAGCACTAGGAGTCCTCTTTCTTATCATGTTGATCATTAACATATTCCTGTGTTCAGCGATGACTTGTGCTTGTGCCAGGACGGAAATTATAGAGAAGGAGCCTAGTATTATAGAGGATTACGATCCGTACAGGTCCTGGCATGGCAGTCAGTATGGATCGAGGTAAATAGAGGCGTGAGGGGGTAACCCGTCATTAACAATTTCTCAATTAAATTATAACGTTGCGAGAACTTAATTTGTCTAAGTGCTCTAATAAATTAATTCCAGGTATAATTTGTTGCAATTTAATTTGAGGAGCAACAAGTGCGTCAGACATACATCTCAGATCATGTTACCTGAGGGCCCTGTTAAGTCAGGAAACAACATAAATTCCATTTTTTGTTCGCTGTGAGAGGAAGTCGGCTGGCAAAAAGGAATTTGTGACGTCATTTGCTCCGGTCGTGCTCACGTAACGACGACAAGAAATGTCAGTGATAAAGAGTTAACTCTGAATAAAAAGTTGCAAAGATTCAGCCTGACACTGAAATACGTTATTAAAGTTCGTGGAAACTTAAATCAGTGGGTTTGTAGTATCATAGTCACTGCTTCAAGTGTATTGTGAATCATGACTTATATGGAAATGCAGTATGAAGGTAAAAGCAATTCAGAGAAAATCTTTTATATGTGGCAAATTCTTATTAGTGAACGCAATTTCTAAAGTAATTAGCCAAGATATTTTGCAAGGCGGGATATTAAGTCTGCTTTTGTTAGTTATGAATAGCAATGCCTCTGCACATTGTCTGAATATTAAATCAATTTCTCGACGTAAAATGTGTCTCCACAGTTGCAGTATTAAATTTCTACGTACAATTTAAACATTTACCTTGAAGCTTTTTATTTTATTTGACGTTTTGAATGTATGGTATAATAATGTACAGCAGCTCGTAGGAGCAAATGACTCCATGACTTCCACTTGTGGCTTTCACAAATTTAATTTTTGCATTTGCGTTGGCTTGACCGGGCCCTTAGTCCGTTTATCGAACAGATGGAGTGACTACAGACTCTATCTGTTCGGTGAGCGGCGTGTAATAATACAATTTCATGACTTTACCCCCTCACTCATTTCCACGGGACTAAACCACTAACCCTTCGAATTCTTCAAGGGTTGTCGATTAATCCTCAAACGTTGTATTACACAGCAGTGTTTCAGGTACTCATTAAACGGTCCTCCCCAAAACCCCAAAGGCTACACTTCTGGCGGATCGACGATGAACTCCACCAGGTCAGTGTCGTCGCACAGCGACCATTACGCTATAGTGCATTCAAGGCCTGGCAGCCGCTACAAGCACAGGGGGCCGCCGTCCCACGTGGGCAGCCACTATAGTGGGAAGTAAACCTTGTGTTCACCGTTGAAGACTCGAACAAGTGTAGAATAAGTTCATAATAAGTGCAATTACCATGTAACGATAAGCGATATTTATGCGATGTACTTTGTACAAGAATCATTTTGTTAAGCGATAACACTGTAACGACGCCGTCCATTTGGTCCAGTTTAACAATAGCAGTAGCTTTACGATTTAACTGTAGCTTTAATTTTGTAAATTCTAAAATTGTGGACTTTGTAAAGAGAACTGATTAAAACTTATGTAAATATACAATTATTTTGGAGGTGTTGTTTAATGCGATGGTGCGAGAGGTCGTCAAGGTAGTTCGCGATGTGCAACTGTAACGTCATGGGTGTGGGTTTTGCAACTTTCCTAAAGAGGAAGAGCTTGATGGCGTAACGGTTGGACGAGGAGTGCAGACGCACCATTTTAAGAAATCTGCATCTGGTGACCGTTAAGTGGAGGCGAAAGTGATGATTTCATTCAAGCGTGCTTTCTCGGGTTATTGTAATTAAAGTTTATTGTGAGCAGCGGTCATAAATTTCGATTAACACATGTTTGACGGTGTGATATAGGCAACCAACTGTACAATCAAAGAAAACAGGATTTTTTGTTTGTTACAAATTTGGTTACAACAGATTTTGGCAATGATTGGCTACATTTTTAGACGCAATAGAATAAATAATTATGTGTTTTAAAACAGTCATTGCGTATATGTTTATTCAACACCTACATATTGTTATCTTTAATGTCTTTACTCTCATTATTGTGTGGGCTAATTAGTACGCACTTGTGTAGCAATATTCAGTGACATAATTATTATTAACAAGCTGAATAATAAATTTTGTTATTGTTTTGATGGCGAAATGAATTTTTACACCCACGTTTCCACTCTTTGAGAGTACAAGTTCTGGATCCTGGATTCTTAATTAAAGGGGGGGCAGCCGGTACTTAGGCCTCGTCTTTGGGCCCATATTACCTTTATCAAGTCCATATCAGGGTGTTTTCCCGCTCCTCTACTCGTCAATCCACCCAACTGCTTGAATATACTTGAGTAATGCATAAGGTGGGAACTTCCTGATTTTTGCCATACTAGCCTAGATGTCCCCTAGTATGAATTTCCTGTAGGAGGCTAGGGCTGGACACTCACGAAGAATGTGCTCACCTGTCTTAGGAGACACGAGGATTATGTCTCAGCGGGACCCTGGGGTTTCTGCCTCTTCCATAGGGGTCTGCTCTTTCTGAGTCGACGCCTCGTTCTCCTTAAGTTTCAGGTTGAAAGAGGACAGCATTAGTTGATCCTGCGCTCTGCTCTCTCTCCCTGATTGTTTTGGCCTCATCCATATCAAGACCAAACACAAAGAGGTTGCCTGGAAAGGATGGAAAAGAAGCCATTTTAGTTTAGTTAAAATTTGAACGCGAGCCCATTGGTTCTGACTCTCCAGGCGGCGAAGTACGACCTCTGCATCCCTCGGTCAAGGGGACCACGTTAAGTTGTGCGGCTTCCCACAAGGGTATTAGAGAACGCACTGTTTGTTTTAGCCATTCCAGAGAAATCTCGTCTTCACTGGTTCTCCTTAGGATTTCCCCTGTGTACTTGATGCCCCTGAAAGTGGCTGCTTGTCTTCCCGATGCCAGGTACTGTTGAAGTTGTCTGTCCAGTGCTCCCATCAGGCAATTTTGTACCATCTCCACCTGGTTAGCAGTCAGCTTACCAAGTGGATGATGTACATTAATCACAGCTACACGGAGATGACTTGCAGCTACCTCCCTGTAGCTATGTCCTTTAGAGGTGGTCTCCTGCCTCCTCATCCTCTTTTGCTTTTGCGCTATCGGAGGTGTGGAGGTTGAAGACCGCACTCTCTTTTTTGACCCTGAGGTCTTTTTCCCCGGGGTTGTTTAGATTTGGCTATTGTAGCCTACCCTTTGATCTTAGGGTTTATCCCGGAGGAGGATGGGCCCGGTTTCGGTAACCTACATATCTGAAGAAGGGAAAAACCCAGATCGGATTTCCATTACCCCCAGGAGTGTTTAGTTCCAAGAGGCCATGTCCACCCTCCCCAGACTTCCCTTCCCCAGACAATGCCGGTACGGTCCCCTTAATCTGGGGACACGTCTGATAGGTAGCTCAACCCACAGGGGGAGTCTAGGTTCTGTTAACTAAAATACTTTAAAACACTGTTGCAATCCAAAGAAAACTTAACAAAACGGCAGTGTATATACGATTTTGATTTAATTTTCACAAAGTTTTCAATTTTGCGTTTAGTTTTTACCGCTTAGTTTGTATAAAATTACTTTATTTGGAACATCTGAGAAACAAAATCGAAATAAAAAAAAATAAATACCGGTAGAACTTTTTAGATCTTCAGTATTTCGATTTCCTAAACTCTCAATACTGAGACATGTCTTTCCTTTCTTCATGTGTCCTCCACTTGTCATTCTCTATCTTCACCTTGGTTCACTGATCTTCTCTTCCTGCTGACCCAAATCTGTTTGTCTTCATCTCCACTCAGTAAACCGGCCTTGAAGACATATTCTGGTAGTTGTTATTTATTGTTTTTTGATAATTGTAGACACCACCACCGACTTCTTCACCTAACGTACTTAAAACTGATCTATCAAAAGTGCTTTCAGATTCCAGCGAAGGACAGTCCCTCTCTTTAACCTTATCTTTTTCTCATCGTTTATCTTCGTTAGCAAATCAGGTTTACTTTCAGTATCAAGTTTGATTGACTGTGAACTACTGTCAATATCAGGGTTATTCAAGGTGTTCAGTCTTGAGGCGAGTTGTCTGTGTCACTACTTTCATAATATCAACTCACTGTTCCATTTGAGTGGAACTTGTTTTCTTTCATTTCATTCATAAAATCTTTTCCATTTCATCCGTTCTTTCTTATTACACTTTCTTTTTGTCACTTTGCTTACTTTGTTTTTAGTAGTACTATTGCATCATGAAGTCAAAAATATTTTGATTCGGGGTTGCATTACTGATTTATTAGCATTTAATAACGCAGCATCGCCAATCCTTAGTCAAAATGTTTTCGATCGCTTAGTTTTAAAAGAAAACACGACTACTTACTGGTTTATTTTTATTTCGACTGAATTTATGTATAACTGGTTACATACACATCACACAGTTCATAACCAAGTTTTTCTTTTATATCTGTATAATGAATAAAATAGCATGACATTTACACTTTATTTAAATTTTGATAAGGGCTGACGTCACAATACGTAGGTACTACACTTCCGTAATAAAGTCACAGCCCAGCTTACATTGTTCTAGTCTACCTATACACAAAAGAAAAACTGTCAGTTTTTCAAGGAGAGCGAGTGATTTTTTATTACAAGTTCAATTAATAATAATTGAACACAAATAAACTAATTGGTGGAATATTCTTCATAACACGAACATCTGTCAGTGGGACACTTAGAGGGGTAAACCAAACAATCATCCATACACTTGACGTCGGCACCTGGTTTACCTGCGTACTCCCCAATAGCTTCGCAAGTCGACCTGAAACATCGCCACTAAGTACCAAAATAGCAACAAAATTGGTTAACTTACGGGCACTCGCAAACTTTCGCCGGACAGTTTGGTGGGTACCTCAAACAATTGCTTTGACACCACTCGCCCACTCCAGGAATCGTCTTATACAAAGAGTTAGGTACGCAGACTTGCTCTCGGACAACCAGTGGGAACACGTT
The DNA here is from genome assembly GCF_036711695.1 of Zophobas morio. NCBI lineage: Eukaryota > Metazoa > Arthropoda > Insecta > Coleoptera > Tenebrionidae > Zophobas > Zophobas morio. Next base: position 10,903,005 of record NW_026972109.1, read on the forward strand.
ATAAGGAGCAGGCTTCGATACATCCTTGTAGTACAACAAATAAGGATTGTCCACCCCTACGAACAACGGTGGGATTGCAGCCCCAGCACTTGTGTGTATAGCAACATCAGCACAATTCCTGAAAGTTTCAGATTTCCCGCACCCTTGCGCTTCGGTTCCATTGGGACAAGTACCCCACTGGTTCCCCGTGTAGTAGCTCCATTGCAGCACGCACTGGCTACAAGTGACATAGGCCGGTAATTGTACCTTGTACCTAAAGATGGCCTTCTTTTTGCCGTCTTCGGGAATGTCGTAGGCAAAGCTTTTGGTACCACTGAGGTACAAAGGGTACCTATCTAGACACTCTTGAGTTGCCATCTGATAGGGGTTGTTGTTGGGGCATAGGAAGATCTCGAAACGGCCATAATGGTTGGCTGTTAGTTCTACTTCGATGTCGATTTCTTGGCCTACGCTGTAGTGTCTTGAGATGATGCCTTTGGCGTAGAGACCGCCGGCTTCGTGAGGTCTGGGTTCCTTGACGTGGTGCGGGTCGCCGCAGAGGCCGCATTTGCCGTCGTTTTGCTCCCACTGCACTGAAGAAGAAACCATTAGAAAAGAATTTCGAAAAAAATGTCCTTGTTTATAAATTTTTCCCACAGTGTTAAAGATTCGCTTGTAAAAATTTTGTCCTCGTTGTCAGTTTAATGTATGTACATTACTTATGAACCAGTTTTTTATTTCTTTGGGTGTAAAGGAGACAGTTACTAAACGAAACAATTTATTGTAATTTATTACTGTTAGTCCACCAATTAATTAATAATTAACTGAAATGTTCAGTGCATTATCTGTTGTAAATGTGTTGTAGGATATTGTTAATTAATTAATTTTAGCCAAAATAACAAATAATGCATTCATCGCTGCATAATTTACTACTTCTTTATTGATTTGCACCCGTGATGTAATTATTCGACTAATTAATTACAATAAATCAATTAAAAAGGTAGCGAGATCTGCGAGTGACGTCATAGCGACATTCCGCCGATTTGGGATGTGGGAAGCAGAAATCGATTAAAAATTTAAATAACTACCATTTTTCGAGACTTTCACCTAAAAATATGACAAAAGAATTACTAATTCTATTAATAGTAAATCTAAGCAAAAATTGGACAACTTTTTTGTTCTGTTTTGGATTCTCAAACACAGATATGCAGGCTTAAATTTAGTTACTTTTAATATTTGTAATAAATCCTTGTTCATTCTAATTTATTCAATTTCAATTTGAAGATGACTATGCAGGCCGAAACCGGTTTTTAATAAAGAAAAATAAAAGTTTGATTTATTAAGACCACCCTAACACTGACGCCAAAAAAGAGTTAGAGCTTGACTAGGCAAGATCGGAGGAAGTGGCCATAATAGATCAAATAAGTAAATCTCTTTAGATTGCATAATCAAAGAAAAAATTTAGTGACTTTGGAGATGGCAAAAATCCTGAAATGAAGTACGAATGGCCTTAACATTTGAGTTCGTTAAGTGAGCCCGCACCTGAAATTACAAATACTTGTGATAAACACGCTCAAGAAAGTGAATGGGCCAAAACCAGTGTTCCAGTCATCAAAAAACAACAAGAATCTTGCTAATGGCCATAGTTAAGGATCATGTAAAAAGTTCACCTTCTACCTATTAAATTATTTATTCATTATTCTCAATCTTGTCACATAATTAATCCGTTTGAATGCAAATTTAAATTCTTTTATTATGGTTTATTTATTTATTGCCCGCTATTTCTACCATTCATCTTAATTAAAACCCCTTTTTTGTCCGAATACACCATAGATCACTAACCGAGTACCATTGGCCTCTAGTTTCGTCTGCCGATAATTATAATTGATCACCATCCTCCTACACGTTTCCACTTAGCATCTCTGCTTAATCGCATGATTTATCCGGTCTCTCCGGTACTAATTTGGTACTGCATTCTTAAGAATTTACGAAAGAAGTCCGAAAATAACACCGTTTTCGGTTTTTGACATCGCGATTAAGATACTCACCAGCGTAGCCGCCGCAGAAGAGTTCGTTGTCGTTATAGTTAACAGGATTAGGGAAGCCGAACCTCCACATAGAATTCCGAGCTGGTGGGTCCATAAGTCTTCCATGGCCTCTGACTAAGCTACACAAGCACAGACATACGAAGAGACGTGATAATGGCACTAGCATCTTGAGGAACTTTCTGGAAGAGTCAACAAACTCAAAATAAACACATGAGCGAAGAGTCGACGAGAATTTCAATTGCGGTACTTCACCCTCTGCAGGTGTCAATAGAGTGGGTGTACGTAGCGGTTTGATAAAGTTTGATGGAAATGTCAAGGACTTGGGTAGGATCAGTCAATTAGATAAGCAGAAGTTGTTCCGGGGAATCTTGATCATTTTGAAATATGACAACGGGGGCAACTGCATCGACAACTTTCCGGCAGACTACCAAAAAGGAGAGTAAAACAATAAATGCACTTCAAGGTTGTCAATAATATGCAAGACAGTGGCGTTCGGGTATCACTTACTGTTAATTACAGTGTTTTAATCACAGTGGTACCTAAGAATGATATTCGTGGTACTTAGCGTCCGTTTTAGATTTATAGTTATGATACACCAGTATGCATATTTGTTTTTTGTGGCTTGGCTAAACGTGTTTGATGGAAAGCAGCCGCCATCAATCACGATTCCGCTAAGTAGAGGTCTTCAAACCGCAGCTTTTAAAGTGCTAATCATATACTTATCCATTGTTCCAGAATTGGGTAATTCTCTGAAGCCATGATTCAGGTGCTTCTTCGCCTAATTGACATTCTCGACACACGTGAATGCTATTGAAAAAATTTCAAAATGCTCTAAGTGACTTTTGTTGTTTGCGGTGAATGGGTCTTCTCATCTTTCTGGGAAATTCGTCTGTTTTGATATCGGAACATTTCTGCAGGCGTTGACGTTACGCAGATAATAACAAAAACACGGTTATTAAAAGCAAATTATAATTCCATAAAAAATCGAAAGCGGTTCTATAGGACCACTTGTTTGGGCCAGGTGGTTTTTAAATTAATTTGATTTTTTAGTCAAAATGAGACAGCGATTTTGCTTTTGGGCGAACTTTGCTCCAAAAACAAAACTGTTGGAAATGTATAAAAGACAGGATATGGTCGAGTTTTTAACAATGACGCGGGTATGATTATAGTAATAAAGGGCACTTTTAGAGTCGATGAAATGGACCATAAATTTTGTGTGAGGTGATTACACCTAATTAGTTTTTTTTTAGTAAAATTTTACACTCCAAATACTGCATTAATAGTGTAAGTGTAGCTACACATGATTGAAAATTTGTGTATGCAACTAGTAATTTCTTGTAGTTTAAAATAAAATAAAATTTGAAATTTTTGGGTTGGCAATTTGAATTATAAGCTAGTCCACAGTTGTCAATTTCACATGACCGCGCCTAAGAAACCAATGAGAAAATGCTTAATTAAAATGTTACAGCAGGTATGTTGCCAACTTCACAAAAAAGTCACAGACATCCATAGTCACTGATATTTAAATGCAAGAAAAATCTCTATTTACAAAGGCATTTAAAAAAATAAAAATAAAATTGTATATTAACAATTGTGGAATGTCAAAGGTTTTATCATAAATTATGCAGGTGATGGGTTCTTTGAGAATTGGAAGTTGCGAAAGAACTGCATTGCTTGTTTTTGAACTACGTATGAAAACAGAAAACAAATAAATTCACACATAACATATCTAAAAATTTATATTTAAAACAGAAAAACCCAACAAATTTATCTTGTACAAGCTTACAGAAACATGATACTCACTTACACCTTTCATATTTGTATGATTGCATGAGTCATTTTAAAATCTGAAAAAACAACTTTAATAAGACGGCATTTTATTGCTACCGTACACGTAACAACAATTAAAAATTATTTAGTAATTTTGAGCAAGTTGAATTTTATTTTAATTAGGTACTAAGTGTTGATATCCATTTACTTTTATCGGGTCCCAAAAATGTCAGCAAAATTAAGCAGGAGGTAGTTTTTCATTCTGAAGCAGCTTATATGAATAATAATTAATGTTGATTCACTCCAGAATAGAACTGTTCCATAGTCAACTTAAAACACAATCGCTAATAGAATAGTGATTTATGTTTAAGATACGATAGACTGTTTACATTAACAATTCAATTTAATCCATTGTTTAAGACACTTCTTTTGCGCAATGCTTTTCTATTGTCATGTAAAATATATTTGTTTATACTTTTATTGCTAGTGTTCTTTAAATTTTATTTTAATTCGTGGAAAAATATTACAAAAGAGTTAAAAAAAAATACAAAAGAATTTCTGAGACAATGTAGTAGCAGTTAATCATATGATAAAAAAAAAGTCCTCTAGTAGGCCATGAAATTTATTTTTAAAATAATCATGTTGGCAACATAATTACAGGCAGTGGTAGTGTGCAGTGCTGCCAACTTTAAGGACAATCCCCTGAAGTAGACGGGAGATTTTTCTGGTTCCACGGAAATCAAATATTAATAGAGATAATGAGGTCCACTAACATTAAGCCATTTAATCACCTATTCACCGAAACGCTCATATTTTAAATAGCTGCCATTATTTTCTACAAGATTTATTGCTATTCATCTCAAAAAAAGAATAGATATTATAACTACAAGGGCTTTTTTCCTAATACGTGTAGTGTAGTCTTCTTTTCACAACAAGAAAGGTAAAACATATTTAAAATAGTACATTTTTGTAGAAAAGTATCGATTTTGCAATTAGTCTCCTCCCCTCGGTCTGACAACAAATGAAAAATTCATCTAGACGGATGGGTGGGGCTTCTCTTTTAGTTTTCTTTTTTAATTAATACATTTGTTTTCTTTGTATAACACGATTACTTAAGAACATATTTCACATGGTAATTTCTCGTAGAAGAATAAAAATTTTACAATTAAGCTCCGCCCCTCGGCTCACGACTAATAAAAAAAATCATTAGAATTGAGACAGGGAGGGTGGGCGGGGCTCTTAATATACATAGCCATGTTTTAAGTTTCTTGTTGTGAAAAGAAGTTTACACATATTAAAACAAAGGCAAAATGTAAGCCCGCCCACCCGCCCTATCTCAGTTGTAATGATTTTTCTTATTTGCCAAGAACCAAGGGAATGGAGCTTAATTGCAAAATAATTATTTCTTTACAAGAAATTAAAAACATGTTTTTGAGTATCGTGTTGTTCAAAGAATACTATGTATATTAAGAAAACCAGGCAAAATATTAACCCCGCCCACCCACCCCATCTCAATTGTGATGATTTTTTTATTCTTAGAAACTTAAAACATGTTTAAAATGGTAAATTTTTGTAAGGAAATATGGATTTTACAATTAGGCCCCGTCTCTACGTCTATTAACGAATGAAAACTTCATTACTATTTAGATCAGGTCAGGTATGGGTGGCGCTTAATCTTTGGATTTAATTTTTTCTTAATATATGTACATAGTAATCTTTGAATGATATGCAAAAACATGTCTTACATGGATATTTCATGTAGAGAAAAAATAAGGATTAATAAATCCCGCTCCGTTGGCGCTCGACGATTAAAAAAATCATGACAATTGAGATAGGGTGGGTGGGTGGGGCTTATATTTTGCCTTTTTTTTAATATACTTAGTCGTCTTTTCAGAACAAGAACCTTAAAACATGTTTAAAATGGTAAATTCTTGTAGACAAATATGGATCTTGCAATTAAGCCCCGCCCTTCGATCTCACAACGAATGAAAAATTCGTCACAATTGGGAATTGAGATCGGGGCGGGTATGGGTGGGGCCTAATTTTAGCCTTTATTTCTTTCTTAATATACTTAGTATTCTTTGAACAACACGATACTCAAAAACATGTTTTTAATTTTTCGTACAGAAATAAGGATTTTGCAGTTAAGCTCTGCCCCTATGGCTCACGACGAATAAAAAAGAAGCATCACAATTGAGATAGGGCGGGTGGGCGGGGCTTATATCTTGCCTTTTTTTTTCTTAATGTACATAGCCATCTTTTCACAACAAGAAACTTAAAACATGGATAAAATGGAGCGGAGCCTAATTGCAAATTCCACATTTCCTTATACAAATTTTCCATTTTAAACATGTTTTAAGTTTCTTATCGTCGAAATAAATCTACACATATTCAAATAAAAAGGCAAAATGTAAACCCGCCCACCCGCCCTATCTCAGTTGTGATGAATTTTTATTTGCCGAGAGCTTAGGAGACGAAGCTTAACTGCAAAATACTTATATCTTTACAAGAAATTAAAAACATTTTTTGACTATCGTGTTCTTCAAAGAATATTATATACATTAAGAAAAAAAAGGCAAAATATAAACCCCGCCCACCCACCCTATCTCAATTGTGATGAATTTTTTTATTTTCAGAAACTTAAAACACGTTTAAAATGGTAAATTTTTGTAAGAAAATATGGATTTTGCAATTAGGCTCCGCCCCTAGGTCTGCCAACGAATGAAAACTTCATTCATTACTACTTAGATCATAGCAGATATGGGTGGAGCTTAATCTTTGGCTTTAATTTTTTTTTAATATATATACATAGCATTCTTAGAATGACACGATACTCAAAAACATGTCTTGCATGGTAATTTCTTGTAGAGAAACAATAAGTATTTTGCAATTAAAAAATTCCGCTCCCTTGGCTCTCGATGATCAAAAAAAATCATCACAAATGAGATAGGGTGGGCGGGCGGGGCTTACATTTTGTCTTTTTTCTTGACATATATAGTCGTCTTTTCAGAACAAGAACCTTAAAACATGTTTAAAATGGTAAATTCTTGTCGACAAACATGGATTTTGCAATTAAGCCCCGCCCACCGATCTGACAATGAATGAAAAATTCATCACAATTGAGAATTGAGATCGGGGCCGGGCGGGTATGGGTGGGGCCTAATCTTAGGCTTTATTTCTTTCTTAATGTACTTAATATTCTTTCAACAACACGATACTCAAAAACATATTTTTAATTTCTCGTACAGAAATAAGGATTTTGCAGTTAAGCTCCGCCCCCTTGGCTCACGACGAATAAAAAAGAATCATCACAATTGAGATAGGGTGGGTGGGCGGGGCTTATATCTTGCCTTTTTTTCTTAATGTACATAGCCATCTTTTCACAACAAGAAACTTAAAACATGGATAAAATGGTACGTGTTTGCAGGGAAATGTAGATTATGCAATAATGGAGCGGAGCCTAATTGCAAATTCCATATTTCCTTATACAAATTTTCCATTTTAAACATGTTTTAAGTTTCTTGTTGTGAAAAGAAGTCTACACATATTAAAACACAAATGCAAAATGTAAGCCCGCCCACCCGCCCTATCTCAGTTGTGATGAATTTTTATTTGCCGAGAGCTTAGGAGACGAAGCTTAACTGCAAAATACTTATTTCTTTACAAGAAATTAAAAACATTTTTTGAGTATCGTGTTGTTCAAAGAATATTATATACATTAAGACAAAAAGGCAAAATATAAACCCCGCCCACCCACCCTATCTCAATTGTGCTGATTTTTTTTATTTTTAGAAACTTAAAACACGTTTAAAATGGTAAATTTTTGTAAAAAAATATGGATTTTGCAATTAGGCTCCGCCTCTAGGTCTGCCAACGAATGAAAACTTAATTACTATTTAGATCAGGGCAGATATGAGTGGAGCCTAATCTTTGGCTTTAATTTTATCTTAATATATGTACATAGTATTCTTGGAATGACGCGATACTCAGAAACATGTCTTACATGGTAATTTCTTGTAGAGAAACAATAAGGATTTTGCAATTAATAAATTCCGCTCCATTGGCTCTCGATGATTAAAAAAAATTCATCACAATTGAGATAGGGCGGGTGGGCGGGGCTTATGGATTTTGCAATTAAGCCCCACCCCTTAATCTGATAACGAATGAAAAATTAAGATAGGGGGGGTGGGCGGGGCTACATGTAGTCTTTTTTCTTAATGTGTAGACTTATTTCGACAATAAGAAACTTAAAACATGTATAAAATGATAAATTTTTCTTGTAATCAACTTAAAACCTCCACTTTTCTTCTACAACGCCTTCAAATACGCCAACGTCAGCGGGAACAGCAACTGCAACGGGAACTTCAACGTCAACAGCACGTTTATAAATCCCACTTAAGGCGGTTGGTGTTGCCAACCACATTACTTTAAGGCATACTGAAGGGCTTTTTTCTATATTTTTTACAAAACTTAGAATAGTGTCAAATTGATGTAACTGAAAAAAGTGGTTTGGATAAAAATGCGATCTGATTGTTGTTTGTAACAGAATTCGAATTAATTAATTGCGAATTGGGAGTGTTCTACAACATAACATTCAATCAACTTATTTCTTTTGTTTGCCAGTGATACACGCATAGCAACTTTTCGCTTCAACTGAAAACCATAACGTAGTTAAACTTGTTGATAGCGTGATCAAATTAAAAATTACAGTGAATGAATTAAAATTGTTGACAACAGAGATTGCAAAAATTAAACACGTTTCTTGAGAATGTAATCTTCTTGTAATTAATGCCTATTGACTAATTTTTGTAAACACATCAGTCGAATTGCATTTGTTCGTCATAAAATCTTATTAAATATTTGCAGACACTCCAAACCCACTCTGTCCAGGTGCAAACAAGTTCACAGTAGGGATTTATTAAAAAAAAGGAATATTTGTCATAACAATAATTTATTATTTTAACAGTATTTTCGTCGTCGAGATCCAGCGGACTTGTGTCTTCTTCCGTGATTTATGCAGCAATAAATTAAAAATTTTAATTAAGGTGTTATTATCACTGTGGCAACAAAATTTATAGTAACAACCGGTATCTCGTCTCTATCAGAATGAAAATTTACAAGTGTTTTACTCAGATGGTTTATCACAAGTGTTATTACCTCTTAAAATTTAAATATATATTACTGTCATTTTAGAGGCCAGTCGTGACAAAGTACACCGTTTTCGTGTTATTGTTAATATGTAGCAAATATTTAGTAATTTACCATAAAAAACTTGTTAAAACAAGCCTCAAAGACCTCGTTGGCGCAAAAACAACTTCCTTACACCAGTTACGCCACTGTTTCCATCAAATCCTGACACATTCTCCACCCAGCCGGGTCCATCAGCCTCCGAGTGTCTCTCGTTATCCCGCCCAAAATATTCGCAAATAGATCGAAGCTAACAGTTATTAAAAATGTAAATAACAAGTAACCATGACCTTAACAACTGGGCATGGGCACACCTCGACGAAATGCCAGTAGTTTGTTCCGAAATAATCCAATCCACTTTTTATGCACGAACAAAACAATCGAAAAATTCACCGCCCGAACATCGAAAATGCGTATTTTACAATTTCGTTGTTGATTTGGTAAAGTCTATCGACCCCAACAAGGTCTCAAACATTTTAATGGTAATCAGGAGCCGAAGGCGACAGACAAGTCGCTTTTTATTAAGTTTTTGACGCGGACTGTAATAAAACTGATTGTTCTAGCACCAACAAGGGCAATTGCTGTTAAAATTCAACCACAAACTTTCGGTTTCATAATCTAAGACGAACGTGGTCTGGGCGCAAATCGCTTTTTTACCATCGTCGAGTAGTTAACAGTTAAGAGGATTATTTTGGCGGCGAGTACTGTTAGGTGGGCACCGGCGGGGGGCTAATTATTAATTAATCAGCAGGAAAGAATGCGAGAGACGATAAGACAACGTGATAACGAAAACAACAAGGTTTATTATTTTTCGAAAACAACAACAAAATATGGGCGGTACGAAGGTACTACCTTATTATCCTTACTCTAAGTGAAGTACGATCAAGAGTTACTCACAGTAAGTCACAAGTCTTAACACTTCTTGACGACGGCTGGTTACGGCACCGCGCACGTTTTCCAACTGAAGACTTAATCACGAGTAACTCTTGATGTCTAGGTCGGAACCTAGGAGAAGGTCGCTGCTGAGACCATTAGCCCCGCTGTCTGTGTCATCTTTGCGATATTTTACAAAATAACACCTTTGTCCGCGACATTATAATTAACAAACAATGATATAAAAATAAAAATAGTTTAGGAGGGTTTTTAAGAATAAATAACTAGCGTCTAAAAGGTTTCGACAGGCAGCTGCTCTTCGGGCTTGAGTTTGACGAACTCTTCACTCTTCTCCCAAATTTCGTTGCAAAATTTCTTGTTCCAGGCTTTCGGAGGCTGGATGAAGTTGCGGCAGTCCCAGAAGTGCTTTCCGGTGACGGTTTTCAGGTGGTTGGAGACGGCGAGGGCGATGGTGGTTTGGGCTCCTTCTTTCGGAGTCTGTAAAATAAATTTCGAAATTTTAATTTTTAATAATAAATAATTATAACAGGTGATAATATAAAATTGTACAAATAAACACATATTGAGTTGGAAAGAGTGAAACTATAAAATCAACGCAAACTAGATTTTTTAATTACTTTATCGTTAGTTGACGTAAATTTGACACTTTCAATTATAGCTTCAAAGTTAGTACATACTTTATATTCTAAGAGCGGCACTATTGTAATTCAAATCATTTTTAGAATAAGCGGCACCACTTTACATTGACATCTCATTTTTTCTTGTAAATAGCAAAATGATAACAATTTTTCTTTTCAAGACTGAAAGATGATGTACTAGATTATGCAAACATGGTTAACTCAGATTATCATTGAATAAAATATTTATAATTTCAGAGCAATTCGTGGGTTCGTGGTTTCTTAATTAAATTGTAAACTTTTTTGATTTTTATTTTTCTTTTCCAAAATCGTTATTTGTGGATCAATGCCATAAAAAAGAATTTTTTCAGCCGACCTGAAGTTTGAGGCCCAGGCGTTATGTAAGTGATTTTGAGGTTAGAAAATATTTTTTGTTGTTTGCTCTTCTACTAAAAAAAAAAATGGTCAGGGTTATTTCGACAGAACTTCACTCGCCTTTGAAGTATAGTCCGACAAATCCCGCTTTTTTAAAACATAAAATTTGAATTTACAGTTTTCGTTTCCTGATAAACTCTACAAAGTAAAAACCAGTGACGTAATTAACAACCCCGCAAAATATACTATAAAATATACTTAAACCAGATAACAAACGGGAAAAATGTAGATATTCTCAATTTCTTAGTGCATGCTTAATTTCGACTGTTTATATTTGTACTTCGAAAGAATTCGAATATTTATTAGCCCTTTCAAGATACAATGGTTAAAAGAAGATTGATTTTGTCTCCGCAGCACAGAGGAGAGGACTGATGAATTAACCAACCACATTCAGTTCTTTTTTTCCAAAAACATCAATAATTTGAAGAACATTTATTCGGTAAAATTGTAAAATAACGGACAAATTTTGATTAACGATTTATCGTGCTTCCTATAATCTTAAAACATTTGCATTTCAGAGCATACGTTTTTGCAATTTTAAAGTTAAATTGGAAAATTCCATTTTGAACTTTTCGATTCTGCAATTGCAAAGTTAAATTATTGTACAGGAGTATCTTACTTTACAAAATTTAAATAATATTTACTAACGTAAATTTTGCAGATGACATCATCGTATTGTTGGTATGGAAGATTAGTCAAATTTTGGGTAGCGTTTTACCATCTACACGATATTTCTAATACACATATAAAATTTGTCAATAATCGGTCCAGTAGTTTTGGAGATTACGTATAAAAATTCGGACAGATGGCAGACAGACAGACAGACGGAAACGGAGACATTTTTTGTACTCTAGGTGTCATGAAGTTTTCGACATCTGAGTACAAAAAAGTGACCAATCAATCCAAAAAACTGACAAGTGAGTCCTAAAAAGTAATTTTGACATTTCAGTACAAAAAAGTGATATAAAGGGTGAAGTGAAGTAGAAAAAAAAGTTAAAGTTAAATGGTTCTTGGGGTACTATACACTAAAATTATTTTCAACTCTACAGAGTGTTCTGTTTCTGACATTTACAATTTACTTTTTTTATTTGTCAAAAAAAATTGGAATAACGTGGCAACGTCGCATTGGAATTTCAAAAACAAACTACAGTTTTAAATTCTAGGAAGAAGCCAGTGAGAATATATAGAAATATATTGGGTGTTCTAGTAAAAAAAAACTTAAGTTGTGTTATCTCTCGAAAACATAACACTCTGTATAGCTAAACATAATTTAAAAACCGTACAATTTCTATTTTCAATAATTGTTGTATTATATAGAGGAACGCACTTAGTGACTCACCCTTATATTTTGCACTTTTTTTAATATACGTACGCTTCTTTTTACAACAAGAAATATAAAACACATTTAAAATGGTAAATGTTTGTAGAGAAATATCGATTTGGCGATTTTACTCCGCCCCTCGGTCTGACAACGAATGAAAAAATTATCACAATGGAATCTGGGCGGGTATATGTGGGGTTAATATTTGGATTTCCTTTTTACTTATTACATATAGTTTCCTTTGATTACTTAAGAACATGTTTCTCATCGTAAATTCTTGGAGAAAAATGGCGAATGCAATTGAGCTCCGCCTCCCCGACTCACGATGAATAAAAAAAATCATCACAATAGAGACAGGGCGGGTGGGCGGGGCTTATATTTTATATATGTCTTTCTTAACATACTTAGTTTTCTTTTCACAACAAGAAACATACAACATATTTAAAATGGTAGATGTTTATAGGAAAATATCGACTTTACAATTATGCTCCGCCTATCGTTGTGCCAACGAATAAAAATTTCATCAAGGTGGAGCTTAATCTTTGACTTTCTTTTTTCTTAATTCGCATAGTTTTCTTTGAACAACACGATTATTGAAGAACATGTTTCACATGTAATTGTTTGGAGAAAAATGAGGATTGTATTTAAGCTCCGCCGTCCCGACTCACCATGAATAAAAATAATCATCACAATTGAGACAGGGCGGGTGGGCGGGGCTTCTATTTTATATATGTCTTTCTTAACATACTTAGTTTTCTTTTCACAGCAAGAAACATAAAACATATTTAAAATGAATAAATGTCTACAGGAAAATATACCTTTTTGCAATTATGCTCCGCCTATCGGTGTGACAACCAATGAAAAATTTAACAGGTGGAGCTTAATCTTTGACTTTCTTTTTTCTTAATTTGCATAGTTTTCTTTGAACAACACGATTATTGAAGAACGTGTTTCACATGGAGTTGTTTGGTGAAAAATGAGGATTGCATTTAAGCTCCGCCTCCCCGATTCAGCATGAATAAAAAAAATCATCACAATTGAGACAGGGCGGGTGGGTGGGGTTTATATTTTATATGTGTCTTTCTTAACATACTTAGTTTTCTTTTCACAACAAGAAACATAAAACATATTTAAAATGAATAAATGTTTATAGGGAAATATACCTTTTTGCAATTATGCTCCGCCTATTGGTGTGACAATGAATGAAAAATTCATCAGGTGGAGATTAATCTTTGGCTTTCTTTTTTCTTAATTTGCAGAGTTTTCTTTGAATACGATTATTGAAGAACATGTTTCACATGTAATTGGTTGGAGAAAAATTAGGATTGCATTAAAGCTCCGCCTCCCCGACTCACCATGAATAAAAAAAATCATCACAATTGAGACAGGGCGGGTGGGCGGGGTTTATATTTTATATGTGTCTTTCATAACATACTTAGTTTTCTTTTCACAAGGAACATAAAACATATTAATAATGATAGATGTTTATAGGAAAATATCGACTTTGCAATTATACTCCGCCTATGGGTGTGACGACAAATGAAAAATTCATCAGGTGGAGCTTAATCTTTGGCTTTCTTTTTTCTTAATTTGCATAGTTTTCTTTGAACAACACGATTATTGAAGAACATGTTTCACGTGTAATTGTTTGGAGAAAAATGAGGATTGCATTTAATGTCCGCCTCCCCGACTCACCATGAATAAAAAAAATCATCACAATTGAGACAGGGCGGGTGGGCGGGGCTTATATTTTATATGTCTGTAGCGGCACAATAACACATGGGTAAGCAGAGTAAAGATAAGTTGTCTTGTGGTGTAGCGGTTAGCATACCAGCCCGGAATGCTTGGAGACGTGGGTTCGAATCCCACCGAGGCACAACATTTTTCTCTGCTTACCTATATTGGTGACCTCCGACAGGCAACGCGCACGCAACATCCTTCTGCCACCGCCCTGTGCCCGCTGTGTTCGGGGTCCGCAGCACCGCCAGGGTTCGAACAACGACCGTAAGAGTGGTAGGGGCGACGCCAGCATTTATCTCCTTCGCACCCCAGCACGACCGCGCGCTGTGTCGCTGGGGGGGGGGAGTACTGTAGCGGCACAATAACACATGGGTAAGCAGAGTAAAGATAAGTTGTCTTGTGGTGTAGCGGTTAGCATACCAGCCCGGAATGCTTGGAGACGTGGGTTCGAATCCCACCGAGGCACAACATTTTTCTCTGCTTACCTATATGTCTTTCTTAACATACTTAGTTTTCTTTTCGAAGAAGAAACATAAAACATATTTAAAATGATAAATGTTATATATATATATCTATATTATGTTATAGAATATTTTGCGGATTTTTTATCTAAAAACGAATTACTCCTTAAAATTTTGAGAAGAGGTCATTAAATTCTTGGTGAGAATGGGACAAATTTACGTTGTATCATTTACACGATATTTTTAAAATACCTAAAATTTCATAATAATAATAATAATCAATACAATAATTTCGCAGATTATTTGTTTAACGAAAACGAACTGAAACAGACTGAAACAGAGTACCTACTTTTTCGTCTTTTAATGGGCCATACTGCAGTATTTGCCTATAATATTAAACGTTTTGATAAACATTTCACATGTCGTAGTTTGTCCTATTTTTTGTTGAAGATTTAACCGATTAATTTAAAATTTTAAGTATAGATTATAAAACTTTTAATTTAACTGTACGTACACGGTTATTCTAAAAAAAAGGTATGTTTAATTTTCAAATAAAATGGCAAACATATTTTGTAAGGTTCGAAGAAATCGTAATTGCTATAATTCCATCAAAACAGATTGGGAAATTTTGACCCCTGAATGTATTCTTCGAGTTTATGAATGACTTTGTAGTGGTGATTTAGAAATTCAGAATAATGTTATCTTGATGTACGATACTCAGTGGTATGACCAAGCAGTTTTAAATTGAAATAAATCGTGTCTGGAATAGTAGTTTAAAACCGCCGTCTGCATAGATTTCGTCACATGTTGTTGAATTTATAAGGAATGACACCACGGTTTCAGAGATTACATTTTTTAACACAATTAATTATTCATTGAATTCTGTCATCGTCTTCAATTCGTCAAAAATGAAACGATAATTGATTATGTATTTATCATTCAAGTAATCGAAGAACTTGAAGTCAGCTAATTATCAATATTAATTTCAGTATTGTAACTGAAACGGTTTAAAATTTATTAGAAGAAAAGACGAAAACTACATCTAGAAGATCATGAAGATAAAATATGAAAAAAATTTGCACATAGAAGTCCTCATCCCTTACCTTGCCATATAAAAACAAAATAATCGTCCTGAACATCCTCCTAAACGTCTTAATCCCCAAAAACCTCGCCGTCCTCGCGTGAATGTCCGTATTGACAAGACCCGGATGGAGCGAATTCGACGTAACTCCAAACTTCTTTAACCTTTCTGCAAAGCCATTGGCCGCGATGACGTTGCATAGCTTCGAATTGCCATAAATAAACGACGTCCGCAGAAAGTTCATAGGGTGATTCTTCGGGTAGTTCAAGTTCTTCAGCGATAAATTATTCCAAAAGAATGCAGTAGCCGAACTCACGAAAATGATCCTGCTGGGGGCTGATTTTTTCAGCAGATCTGGACCAAACAACTGGTTAATTATTGTTTATGATACCGAGTAATCGCTGTTTACCTGCGAGAAGATGGGTCAGCAGGAACGGACCGAAGTGGTTAATTTGCATGGTGACGTGGAGACCGTCGTCTGTGTGCTTATTTTTAGCCGCCTGGGAGCCGGCGTTGTTGATGAGGATGTCCAGTCTTTCTTCCGTTTCGTTGATCTCTTTGGCGAATTTGCGGATTGATTGCAGGGAGGTCAGGTCGAGGTGTCTGGTGGCGATGTTGGTGTTGTTGGTCACGGAGATGATTTTGTTTTTGGCTTTGGTGGTGTCTTCGCGGTCGGCTATGATGACGCGGCAGCCGCGGGCGGCGAGGAGGAGGGCGGTTTCGAAGCCGATACCTGAAAATTGAAAAAATATAACATATATTTTTGAAAAAAAAAAATTATCCTAATTTTTCGAGTAATGGTATTTAAATTTTCACGCCTCGATGCATAACAAATTTGTTATGCTTTGCCAAATGAGACGCTTTCATGCAAATTAAATTTGTTCTCTGCACAGAATTGTTAATGTGTGTCCATGTACTAACTCCACAATCTAAAAATAAATGTTGTAATCTAATGCAAATGTTTTAGAAAGAGGATACCACGGTCTGAAAATTATGCAGTCGAATATAAATTGATCAGTTTTAGAGAGAACGTTCCTCGCCACTGAAGCACAATCAAGCAAATAATACAGTTTCTTAGGTAAACTATAAAATTGATTAGGGGAAGGGAGCCTAGAGCGGACACCTTAAGAAAAATTATTTAAAAAAAAGTTTATGGATAGTATTTTAAATTAAATGAAATTAGTCACTCATTTTATTGACTTTTATATTGACAAACAATTGTAAAATTCAAAGGTAGAATTAATTCCACCCACCTGCGTCTGCATTTTATTGGCTTATTTTATTTATTGGGAGATGAAAATTGAATTCTATGCCAAGTGGTCGAAACTAATAAAAAAACTTCAAAGTTTGTCGAGTAGTCAAATCTATGCTTATAAAACTTCAAAGTGGCCCCACCCACCCACCCGGTATTGGTTCTAATCACTCATTTTATTGGACAAAAAGTAGCATTTACATTGATACACAGTGGAACGTAAAGAAAAAGAAAAACTAACCCCACCCACAAGTACTTCCTAAGACTGATTTTAGCAAATGACATATCCTCTAAGAAATTAGAGCGCGGGTGGGCGGGGCTAGTACGTACTAAGACAAAACTGATTTTTGGGGAATGACATAACCTCTAAGAAAATAAAGGGTGTATGGGCGGGGCTAGTACTTGCTAAGATAAAACTGATTTTGACGAATGGGATACCCTGTTAGAAAATAAAGGGCGGGTGGGCGGGGTTGGTACTTGTTATGACAAGACCGATTTTGGCAAATGACACCTTCTGAGACAATAAAGGGCGGGTGGGCGGGCTTAGTGCTTGCAAAAATAAGACTGAACAATATTAAAAGCAGTCACTAGAATGAAGTGAGCGGGTGGGTGGGTGGGGCTACTACATTTCACTGACTTATTTTGTTTTCTGTAAATTAAATTCATTTTTTATGATGGCGCTTCCATGGTAAAATAAAAACTAGTATTGTTTTCAGAATTTAAGGAAAATTAAATAAACTAGATTATCAGCACATTTTACACAAAGAATAAGACACCGAATTTTTCGAAATTCCTTTCGTTAATTATTGTTAAAAATAGAAAAAAATGTCAAAAATTCTGTTTTTACGGCAGTACACACAGTTTTTTTTTTAAGAAATACCTCATATATCTTTACATATTTTAACTGGCCTCTTCTTAGGCTTTACAACCATGGTTTGTTTTTGACATTACATTACGCTGTTGCCGCGTTATTCTAATTTGGTTCAAATTCTTTGACAATGGAAGAATTTGCAATAAAATCGTAGTAGGGTTATTTTTAAAACTTGTGTTAGATTTTATACAGAGATAAAGAAATATATGCGCTTGGTTATGATATACTTAATAAATTTAAATTTTCACCGAGTGTTATAAAAGCGTTTTAATTTTTACAATTTTCAAATATGGATATTTCACTTTTTTTCAAATAGAGAACACCTTATATTTTATTACGGCATATTAGGTACTCTATTTCTGTTCTCTTTCTTTGTTGTTGAGTAGTACCTTCAGGACTATACTCTAAAATTATTGTTAACTATACAGAGTGTTTTACTTTTAAGGCGCAATAGACAACTTAGTTTTTTGGCGATGTAACACCTGAGGTTTAATTTTTTATAATTTATACATTATACATCTTGAAAAAATAGCGCCCTAAATCTATGGCAGGTTGGTCAGGACCCTTTATGGACGAGAGAAAAAATATTTTATTTTTTTTTTGTCCAAATGTAGAAGATGCAGTCCTTGAAAACCTAATTTTTTTTTTCGAAATTTCACCAAATTTTAACTCCCTATTTTGTGTTTGGTACCTAAAATATATCAGACTTTCATTATTCAAAATAATTATTTATCTATCGTATTCTTCATTTTGGAATTTTTTAATGATTTTTCTCGAACTTAGATTTGTGAACCTAATAATCTACCGTGAAGTTGGTACACCATTTTTTGAACACCCTGTATAGATAATTATAAAAGTCAGATTATGTATGTTTTACTTTGATTGCAATTTTCGAAGAAATGAAACCGAAAATACATCTGCAAATCAAAATAACAAAAAATCCTATTTCGTAATTTTTGAGTGCTCGCATAAGGTTAAAAATTTTTGATAATGTTGCCGAAACATTCGGCTTCAAATTCAAATTTTTAAAATACTCCATAAAGAGGCAAATTTTGGAAATATGGTTGGAAATCTCGACGAAACGTAGTTGAAAATAAAATATTGTAAGTCAAATCTAACAAAAATCTTTTACGTTATTTCCGAAAGTGCCCCCGAAAGCAGATCAAAAATGCTGTAGAGGGGAATCTTAAAAATTGAGTTTAAGTCGTTTTAAAATCCACACAAAATTCGGAAAATAGCTTGTAGCTGGTCCCATACCAAGATTTTCGAAATATTAGATTTCACAATAAAATTTTTAAAATATCTCAAAACTGGTAACATTTCATTTTGGTGATTCTCAAAAAATGGTTTAAATTTTCGTTACCAAAAATGACTTCTGCAATTACTCGCAGATATTTTAATTAACTCCTTCTTAGGCTTCACAACCACAGTCTATTTTTGAAATTCTGATGCGACGTTGTCACGTTTTACCAATTTTCTTGAATTTTTTGGCATTGGAAGGATTCACAAAAAAAATCGCGGAAGGGTTGTTTTTAAAATCCGTGTTACAATATTTTGTGGTGAAATAAATAAAGGTAAGTGCCTTGTTGTGATGTATATGAGATGACTTTGTCATATACAGTGTTTATAAAAAATTTTTGATTATTCAAATATCGATGTTTCAGTTTTTTTTTAATAGAACACCCTATTCTTATTTTATTTTATTACTGGAATTTTTTACATTTTTAACAGGCACATCGGCATATTAAAAGAACTAGAACAAAAATAGAGTAAGATATAATAATAACATATGTTCCATTGGAAAAAACTGAAATATCTATATATATATTTCAAAAATTGTAATGTTTTAGAATTTTTTTACAAAAATTCTACATTTTAAAATTTGATTTAATTAACATCACGAGAAAGCGAATACCTTTATTTATCCTTCCACAAAATATTGTAACATAGATTATAAAGATAACACTGTTGCGATTTTTTTTGTAAACCCTTCCATTGCTAAAACAAATCAACAGAATTTGAATTTTTTTATAAACATTTATTATGTATTTTAAAATTCGATTTAATTGATACCACGAGAAATCGCGTACCTTTATTTAACCTTCCACAAAATATTGTAACACAAATTTTAAAATTAACCCTGCAATGATTTTTTTTATGAATCTTTCCATTGCTAAAAAATTCCAGAATTTCGCAACAAAATTTCAAAAATAAGTTATACCGTGAGATCTAAAAAGAAATTAGTCAAAGTTGGCCATGCACGAAAAGCCGTTTGTCTTAGTTTAAAATGATTTTTTATTAAACTTCACGTTGACAAATAAAAGTAATTTGCAATGTTATCAAACGAAATTAAAGCTTTTTTGTTAGAATCTTACTTCAGAAATGGGATAAAAGTGGAAAACGGTGATTTTGATTCATGTTTATGTATTTTAAAAGTAGTGTCAGTTTGACATTTAATAAAAAAATTTAAATTACGACAAACGGCTTGTCATGCATGGCCAACTTTAACTAATTTCTTTTTCGATCTCGCGGTAGTTATAAAGCCTGGGAAGGGGGTAATGAGAATACCTAAATGTATATAGGGTATGTCATTTAAAAAAACTAAGTTGTGTGTTACGCCTTAAAAACAACACACTTTAGTATTACATATAATTATATTTTATTGGAAATCCTATTTAACCAATTAAAAAAAATCCGAGATCAAGAACCATTAGTTAAAAAAAAAATGAAATAACGTCATCAAATTTTTGACGGTAACACCAACAGCCAAGAAACAAACGGAAACGGAGGACCTACTTTTCCACTTTATTACTTCCTCGCTTACTTATAGCTAGTTTATTTTAAATATACGTAACATAAATCCAAAACAATAAATAATGGATGCCCCTTTATGTTATAGGAGCACCAAGTGGCAACTAATTGTCTGATAAACAAAATAAACCATTTTATAACCACATTTAAATTATCTTACAAAGCTTTCGATATTCCTTAAATCACCGAGTTAAATGCTTCCAATAAGAGTTTACCATGAAGTAAATAATTAACTACCAAACACGTACTTTCTTAGGAGAAATCATAAAAAAATGTCATTCGATAAGTAAACCAGTAGTTAGAAGTGAAAAAGGACAACTGATTGCTGATTTCTCCAACACGAATAAAGAAAATACCAAGCAATTACCGGAAAAGGGAACAAAAGAAATCATTCCTAAAATGGTAAAGCAATCCATCGACTATACCTTCGCACTGTGACAATATGTACATATGTATATTATGTATTTATTTACCGGTTTTAAAGTACGTATATTTGAAATTTCTATTTTATTTTGTAGTCTTTATACTAAAAACACAAATCCGTTATTCTCGTGCAAAAACATCCCTTAAATAAAAATAATATTCTCTTTCTTGCCAAAACTCAAAAAAATTTGAAATTTTGAAATAATAAAAAATTGCAAACCACTAGTCGATAATAAAAATTTGCCACAAAAAGTTATTATTGTTATTAATTAAATTTACAAAATAAAAAAATATTTTACGTCGAACTGTACTCGTGAATAAAACATAACACGTCACGTTGCATAATTACCTGAGCCTCCCCCCGTGACGACGGCCGTTTTTCCATTCAAACAAACCAAACTCCTGCATCTGCCCGTCGTCCACTTCTGTATAATCTTGAGGATGACCAACCCTATGACCGGGAGCGTGACCGCCGCCACCGCGAACGCCACATACTTGAGGTACACATGGTAGACGATCATCGTGCAGATTCTCGCAACGGACTGATCCAGAGAAAGTCAACGACATCATTATATTTAGCTTTCTTCAAGAGAAACGGTACTTGCTGTAGGATCTAGTGTGAAAAATGATCAACTTTCCACCTTTCGAGGGGCTTCGAAGCCATCGATTTTCTGCATTATTATCCTTAAATACACAAGTTTGTATCGATTCGTTGCTAAGCAAATTATTTCTGAGTCACACAGTGGGGTTGTGGATGGGCTCGAGCAAGGTCCTCTATTTTGTCCAAACATTAAAAATAAAAACAAGAAATTGTGCATTGATGCGTTTGACGGAACCGGAAAACGCTCGTGGGCCATTGTATTTGAGTTTCATGAGCGTACGTGAAAATAGGTGCCAGTGCAATGAGGGCCTTTTATTCGATCGTACTCATTCTCACGAATTTCGGTGCAATAAAGTTAGACGGGGTTAAAGAAGTTCGGAGAAGGGACGGGGACGTGAACGTAGCGGTTATTTTACGTAACGAATGCAACAGCACGGATCTCCTTACGGAGTTTGAACATTCTATGGTGGATTCGGTAATATGGACCATACACCAGCTCAACTCTTCCGATGTTGTGCCAGGACTGAGTTTTGGAATGACCATTTACAAGACGTGTAACGAGGATGAAGAATACGCCACGATTTTTGACTTGTTTCAGAAAAAAAAGGAAGAATTTTTGCTGGGTTTGGTCACCACGTCGCGTTTTTCCTCGAAAGTTCAAAAGTTTTGTGACGTATTGGATTTAAGTGTTATGCAAACGGTTAAGTGCGCTTTACCGCTAGTTAAGGCTTCGGTTGCGTTACTAAGGGCTCTAAATTGGGTGGAAAATGTTACGGTGGTTGCACAAGACGAAGTTGTTTTAGACGAATTTTTAAAAGTTTCTCGAAAGGAATGGATTTGTGTCAATGAGTATTTTCTCGCTGCCAAGTAAGTAAATACACGTGTTACTATTATTCACGTAACGGCAGATGTTCATTCACTAATGGATGTATTTTTTGTTCGATTTAAAGAGATATGCGGTTTCCGTGTTACGAAGTTTTTATTGACAACAGAAAAAAATGCCATAAAATTAAACACAAGACTGTCTTAAGTAGTGAATTATATAATTATATTTAAAATTTAAAAGCTTCTTCGTCTTCTTTCTTCCATTTTTAAGCACATAACAAAGGTGTCATTAATCTTTCTCATATTGATCCAGATTATTTTAAAAATAATTGTCTATAGGAGGGTAAACTAAAATGGAAAAGTTGCGAGAAAAATACTATATTTTTTAATAATTAAATTACGGATATATTCTAGTACATTACTTATAATATAATGAAATATGCGTTGCTGTTATAAATAAAGCAAAAACACAAATATTTACAAGTTTTACAGTTCCCCTATACAGACAGTGAAATTTTTGTATGTAGTGTTTGTCACTGTCAACTAACTGGGAATACCAGTGCGTAGTACGAATATACATGACACATGACTCTGTATTTATCAGAAACCACCTAAACCTACTACACAAATTCAAATTTTAATGTAATGTTTCGTTTTTGGTTTTATCACATTTTGTCCCACATTCCCCTATTAAAAGTTTTTATTACACTTGTAGATATTAAATTCGTGAGGATGTAGCAAATAAAATTTGAATGTTTATTACTCTGAAATCTACTCGAGTAGGCCGAATGATGCAACAACTACTTCGAAAAATAAAAAAAGATGAAGGTCAATAAAAAATGCACCTTAGAGATAAAATATTGATACCATTAAGATAAAAATCTTATTTTTTTTTCATTTAAAAACTATATACGTAAACACCCTGCTTAGGAAAAAGTCAACTTTAATAAAGGGGTGTCTGGAAAATGGTGGATTAACTCTCCTCTACGTTTTTAACAATCAACTGGTGAGGCTGGGAAAAATAGTAAAAAAATTTCTTCTCACATTTTTGTGGACTTATAATGATTTTAAAATTGGTTCTTTTGCTACGTTCGTTAATATTTATCTCGTCCATGACCATGCTTAATTACCATTTTAGTTAGAATGTACAAAGATATCGTTGTGTTGTTTTTGTAATAATTTGATAAAATTCCATTTGACAACAATGTTTGCCTGATAAAAAGCGAGGTACAAATCAGCAAATATCGAGTAAGCAGTTAAAAATGTTTGACGTATCAAAAATTCTCAAAGTTTTCAAATCCCTGCGTTTAAAATGTTTGCAGTTAATTTTAGGTCCCCTGGTGTTGTATTTTCGGGTCAATTTAAAGGAATCTGATGTTTTGTTGCTGGATGAACTTGAAATGTGTCATTTGCCAAAATCGGTCTTGTTTTAGAAGGTCGTAGCCCCGCCCACCCACCCTCTCTTCTCTTAGAGGGTATGTCATCTGCCAAAATCAGTCTTATCTTATCAGATACTAGAACCACCCGCCCGCCGTTTTCTCATTCTAACGATTTTATTTTTGTTCAGTATAATTTTAATTTCCATTTTTCATTTGGAGCAGATAAAAAGGATCACTGAAATGCCGGCAGGGTGGGTGAGTGGGACTAATCAGTCTTAACACGTACTAGCCCCGCCCACCCACCCTCTCTTTTCTTAGAAGGTCTCTCATTTGCCAAAATCAGTCTTAGTTTAACAGTTACTAGCCCCACCCACCCACCCTTTCCTTTCTTAGAAGGTATGTCATTTGCCAAAATCAGTCTTATCTTAGCAGGTACTATGCAGGTGGGGTGGGTGGGCGAGGTTAATCAGTCCTGACACGTAGGCGGGGTGGATGGGCGGGGTTAATCAGTCCTAACACGTACTAGCCCTGCCCACCAACCTTCTCTTTTCTTGGAGGGTATCTCATTTGCCAAAATCGGTCTTATTTTAGCAGTTACTAACCCCGCCCACCCACCCTTTCCTTTCTTAGAAGGTATGTCATTTGCCAAAATCAGTCTTATCTTAGCAGGTACTAGACCCATCCGTCCGCGCTGTTCTCATTCTAACGATTTTATTTTTGTTCAGAATAAGATCCATTTTTCATTTGGAGCAGATAAAATGGATCCCTGAAATGCAGGAGGGATAAGTGAGCGAGGTTAATCAGTCCTAACACGTAGGCGGGGTGGATGGGCGGGGTTAATCAGTCCTAACACGTACTAGCCCTGCCCACCCACCTTCTCTTTTCTTGGAGAGTATCTCATTTGCCAAAATCGGTTTTATTTTAGCAGTTACTAGCCCCACCCACCCACCCTTTCTTTTCTTAGAAGGTATGTCATTTGCCAAAATCAGTCTTATCTTAGCAGGTTCTAGACCCATCCGTCCGCGCTGTTCTCATTCTAACGATTTTATTTTTGTTCAGAATAAGATCCATCTTTCATTTGGTGTAGATAAAATGGATCCCTGAAATGCAGGAGGGGTGGGTAGGCGGGGTTAATCAGTCCTGACACGTAGGAGGGAAGGGTAGGCGGGGTTAATCTGTCCTAACACATACTAACCCCGCCCACCCACCCTCTCTTTTCTTGGAGGGTATTTCATTTGCCAAAATCGATCTTATTTTAGCAGTTACTAACCCCGCCCACCCACCTTTTCCTTTCTTAGAAGGTATGTCATTTGCCAAAATCAGTCTTATCTTAGCAGGTACTAGACCCATCCGCCCGCGCTGTTCCCATTCTAACGATTTTATTTTTGTTCAGAATAAGATCCATCTTTCATTTGGTGCAGATAAAAGGTATCACTGAAATGCAGGTGGGGTGGGTGGGCGGGGTTAATCAGTCCTAGCACGTAGGCGAAGTGGATGGGCGGGGTTAATCAGTCCTAACACGTACTAGCCCTGCCCACCAACCTTCTCTTTTCTTGGAGGATATCTCATTTGCCAAAATCGATCTTATTTTAGCAGTTACTAACCGCGCCCACCCACCCTTTCCTTTCTTAGAAGGTATGTCATTTGCCAAAATCAGTCTTATCTTAGCAGGTACTAGACCTATCCGTCCGCGCTGTTCTCATTCTAACGATTTTATTTTTGTTCAGAATAAGATCCATTTTTCATTTGGAGCAGATAGAATGGATCCCTGAAATGCAGGAGGGGTGGGTGGGGGGGGTTAATCAGTTCTAACACGTAGGCGAGGAGGGTGGGCGGGGCTAATCAGTCCTAACACTAACTAACCCCGCCCACCCACCCTCTCTTTTCTTGGAAGGTATTTCATTTGCCAAAATGTGTCTTATCTTAGTAGCTATTAGCCCCGCCCACCCGCCCTGTTTTCTTGCAAGATATGTCATTTGCCAAATAAGTTTTATCTTAGACTAGAGTTTCCACAAAATGATCAAAATTTGGAAACATTACGAGTTTTCTTATATGCACAAGGCAGGAATTTTGGACATCTTCTCTAGTGTTTAGTTGGTTATGCTTTAATGGATTTTTCTTTTGTTGGTTTTGTTTTTGTTTATAGTTTATCTTATTAAATGTTTTTTGCCGGTTTCTGTCTGTTAAATGGCTGTTTACGTTTATAAAGTTTGGCTGGTAGGAAAGCCATAACTGTATCCTGTATGTAAAATCAGTAGGGTAAAAAATATTTTTTTGAATAAACAACTAAAAGTAACTACGACACCCAAATATATCATGCAGACGTGATCAACCAAATTTATCGATTTTTGAATTAATTTTTTAATTATTGGATTTAAATGGGCAGAAACCGATAAAATCTTGAACACACCACGAATGTAAACGATGCCATACTTTCTTTACATCCTAGGTATGTTAATAGCTATTTTTTGTTTATTTATTAATGAAAAATAACAATTTGTTTTATTAATAATAATGCACAACGATTAATGACTATTGTTTTTATGGTTATTATCCTAAAAAAAATAAAAAATAAAAGGAGATTTCACTCACCATCGCTACAAAGAAATCAGAAAGTAAACCAGAGGTATTCACGCATTAGGTGTGTGCTTTGTTACCAATTTTACTTTTATAAAATTACGTTTTTTTCTTAATCTACATCATAAAAAATTTTTTGATTATTTTTTTTGAAACCCCATACATAACGTACTGAAGAGTAATCCATCATTTTCCAGACACCCGGTATGTACCCAAATTAATTTAAAGCTCCAACCACATTTTTTCAGTTCTAACAAACTATCAAGAAATGTGTCATCAGAATACTTTGTAATTTTCGGCACCCACGACTTCATTGCAACCGTTGCCAAAAATTTTGACATCACCAACGCAATCGTGGTCCCAACCGATGACGCAATATTAAACGGTAATTATCAAATTTTTCATTAAATCCACTAACAACATTGTTTTAGATTTACCGGAAAACACCTACATCATAAGCGCTCACTCCGCTCACAATTTTGACCACCAAGAGCAACACTACTACACTCTTACCCCCCAACTGTTTGAAATCGCCACCCCATTGGTAACCTACGCGCAAAGTCTGAAACAAGCTCTCAACAACTGTACCCACTCCAACTACAAACTGTGTCTCAAAAATTTCGGAAAAGCGCGCCCATTCATGTTGGAACCATCTCAAATTATCGATTTGCTCAAAATTGAAACATCCAGTATTAACTATTACATCTACAAGTCTGACAATGCCTCACTCCTTCGTACCAAACTCTTCGTCTATAATTTCTTCAGTGATAATTTAACTCAGTTGTCTTCGTTTGATTTCGACAATAACACGTCTAGCTACACATGCATGTCTCAAGAGGGAGGTTGCCAGAAGCAGTGCAAAAATTTCGACTTTCGTAGCAACTTCAAGTTTGCACCCGAAGACTGTGAAATGACTATACGAACAGAGAGTTGGGTTTTTGCTTTCTTGTCTTTATCCTTACTCGGGGTTTTACTTTGCATAGCTATTTTAATCTTCCTTCTTGTATCAATCTGTCGCAGGAACGTCCTGGAAGGTAACCCCATGTTGTCAATACTCCTTTTAATCACTGTGATGTTGATGTATTGCTCAATCCTTCCGCTATCACTCGAAGGGGACAAAAGTTCCAAAAATTCGATTTGTGTAGCTAGAGCTTTAGCCATAACTCTGAGCTTTGCGGCAGCTTTTTCCCTAATCTTGAGTCGAAGCATTCTTCTGGCTACAGCTTCGAAAGAAATAGGTTTTATGTCGCACGTCGCAGGTCCTGTTCAGTCTTTCCTCTGTCTATTTATTTTTGGTGTACAAGCAGCTCTTAGCTTCCAGGTAGTTAACCGTTGTAACGACATCTTCAAAGGACACTCTTTCATCTATCTTCTTTCATATAACGTGATGCTCCTGCTCCTTCTTCTCTGTCTCTCTCCTCTTATCATCAAATGCCAAAGAAACTATAAAGAAGGAAAGTACTTTACATTCGCCGTTATAACAATTTCGTTTTTGTGGTGCATCTGGTTACCATCTTACGCATTTTTGGGTAAACAATACAAGGACTCGGTTCTTTGTTTTGGTCTTATTTCCACAGCAAGTGCTCTTTTGGGTACCATTTTCATCCCTCGGACTTATCTAATGACTATTGCCGCAGCCCGCGATAAAATGACAAGTGCTTTACCATCTCTGGCAGCCACTACCAGCGCCATGGACATCTACAGAGCCGGAACTCAGGTATAATTGTCATTGTTTTGTTACCAACAGCCGTGAGTTATTGAAGTATTTACGCACATTACAGATTAATTATCAGCCTGCTGAAGCTTCCGTTCTAAACGAAACCGGTCTTTCATTTTTCCATTTGTTCTAAGATTGTTCCCATACCGCATCAGCTATCATTACTAGCTTTCACGCAAAACGGGACTTGACACACTCTACTGAACTTTCTTTATTTTTCTAGCCTGTGTACGACTGTGTCAATGTGGCCGCGATTAATGCCGTCACCGTCGCCAGGGCCGGACTCACGACAATGCAACAGCCCGATTTGTACTCTTGCCCGCATTTGCCCGAAGATGACGATTTCGACGCACGCTGCGATTCGCCCGTTCATGATGATAAAGTGACAAGGTTTTAGAGGTCACTGTATTGTTGCGAGATGAAATCATTTATTTGCACAATAATGTGAAAAGTAGAAGGCCGGATGTTTTTTTTTATGTAAAGCGAAGTTTGCATTGTTTCCGCAAATAGTGGGCACGGATCAGATAAGGAGTTCATTCAATTTTAACGGACGTGTGGCGTTAATAAATCGGAGTTGTTAATATAAAAATAGGGTTGATTGTAGGCTAGTTACGTAGAAGTGCTAATGAACTGTTAGATTTGCACAAGTGTGCAAAGTGTTACAGGTAGTGGTAGTAGCTATTGTTGTGATGACCGAGATTTAACATCATGCATCTGATAGATTTGTTCAATACTCGAGCGATTGGCTTGTGGTTTATTAAGGACGAGGCTAACGGAAGTTCTAGAAGTGCGTGTTCCACAAAAATTGTGACCTTATTTGTGTTTATTTAGCACTTCGAAAATCCCTTAGCGCCGTCACTGATTCTTCTAGTTTTAGTAAAGAGTCGCCTTATCTCCCCCTGCCCACATAACTTATTGTAATTTATTTGTCGCTCTCTTGTACTAGTCAATAAATTTTTTACCTCCAACCCTGTGTATAAAATCTTGAGTGGGTCTGGCTAAAGATGATAACAACGTTAGCACCGCAAACAACCGAAGCGTTAAATTTCTCATTGAAAACCACTTTATACGATTTCCCGGTAACCTTTACGACAGATGCTCCACTATTAACATCCCCTGGAAAATTCAGTCTCACCTCGGACTTCCCCAGCGATGCAACTCCTAATACAGTCTCTCCGCAACTCAAACCTTTCCTTGTTTCTCATAATATATTTATCGTTTTTCTTGGATAATGTGCTTCTTACTGTAGTCGGTAAGTTATTACCCTTATTAATCAATACTGTGACTACCAACAATATTTCAGTTCCAATAATCCCCGATTACTTATTCTCAAACCAAAATATCGACAATCATGACAATTCTAGATTGGGTCCTAAGACTTTAAGCCCTTTGCAGGAGAAGTTCGAAACTTTGGAAAATGATAACGGACCTTTGGGTGCCCTTCTAGCTTCCAAAGCGTTCGTCCAGTTGGCGTTCACCCCTTTCATGGGTTATTTGACCGAAATAATGGGTTGCTGCATCCCTTTGTTACTGGGTTCTTGCAATATGCTTCTAGCTACATTTTGTATGTTATTTTTCACCAATTTATGTCGCGTAACTGGACAATTGTAGTGTTCGCTTATGGAAATTCATACGGAATTTTGGTCCTAGCGAGAGCCCTTCATGGTAGCTCTTCGGCTGCCATAGCCGTAAGCGGAATGTCGATCCTAGCGAAAAACGTTTCCCAAAACATGAGGGCAAAAATAATGCCCTTGGCATTCGGTGGTATCGCTTTGGGTGTCCTAATTGGATACCCACTCGGAGGAGCCGCCTACCAACTTCTCGGAAAACCAGCGCCTTTTCTAATAATTGCCTTCTTGATTTGTGTCAGTATAGGTAAGTTTGAATATTTACAAACGTCAAACAACGATTGATTAGTTCTTCAACTCTGGTACATCGATGACAAGAGCAACGAAACAACAATTGACGAAATCAAGTGTGGGCAATTTTTGAGTTTGTTGAACGACAAGCAACTGATGGTTACCACTTTTACTATTTGTATTTGTACATCCACGATGGCTATTTTGGAACCTTGTGTACCCATGTGGTTGTTGGCCCATTTAAACCCACCGCCTTCGCGGTGGCAACTGGGTGCTGTTTTTATTCCAGACAGTGTTGGATATTTCATTGGTTCACATTGTGCAGGTACGTACTCGGAATTTGAAATCGAAGCAATAAATAAGTTTCTAGGTTTACTACCCATGGCATCGTGGAGAGTAGCTTTTAGCGCTTTAGTTCTTGCCGGACTGAGCTGTTGTGCTCTTCCTTTAGCTAGCACTTTATCGCAATTGTCGTTGCCACATTTCGGACTTGGTTTAAGCGTGGGGGCTGTGGATGCCGCTTTAGTCCCTTTTTTGGCCAATCTAGTAGACAAGAAAGGAAGCAACCAGTACGGACCTGTCTACGCCCTCCAGCAAGTCTTCGTGAGTTTGGCTTATGCTTTTGGACCACTCTTAGGTGGACAAGCTGTCCACATTTTTGGTTTTCCGTGGCTAATGAGAGTGATGGGGTTTATGAATTTGTTGTTTTGCCCACTGTTGCTTGAGCTGGAGAAGGTATGTTCCAAATAATAGTAAAAGTACGTCCTTTTGAATTACCCATTTCAGGATCACAGTTCTGTCCTTCTAGATGATACCAAAACCCCTCGATCTTACTCAACTTTGGACAACACTTACTCTTCGCTCGACGAAGAGGCAAATTAAAACTGAATGTACGACTCGCTGTGTTGTGTTTGTTCTTTACTTTTTTCGTGCTATCATAATTCGGATTTATTCGCACAATTTATTCCCTAAGAGTTGAAAATCTGATGTAATAAAGTGGTTGTGTTTGAGTAAGGGTTTGCTTATTTCCCGAGTGGCGTTCGCTAACTTCATTACAGTAACACACCACCCGGCTAACTCGATCTTTTTGTTTGGCTTGTAAGTTAAGAAGGATGTTCTCGTGTTTATTTGCCATTTACCTCCATCTGCGACGAATACAATACTGACACGCTTTCGGAATTAATAAAAGTTGACTGTTTCGAGGGAACGGAGAGGTTTTATTTTGTTTGGTAAAGTGTATGTAGCAATTTGTTGCCTGATTAGGACGAAAATATTCGCTTAATTTTTTGTAATAACGTAGGTCTTTGATGGTATTTACAGTTCATTGTATGTAGTTTTGTAGTGAACTAGTTATGGTAGTAATTGTATACTTACGCTAATATCACACGAACGGTGCCAGTAAATAATGTGGTAATAAGTTCTCATTTTGTAGCACTAATAGACATAGTTAACAATATTTTTGCTCTGAAAGTTTGCAAAAACAAGGCAAAACGACGACCTCTTCGTGAAACTAGGACGTAACTACCGCAACAATTTTTATCTTGGTGGTTTGTAATGTTATGGCAATTATATTATTCCTGCGGATGCAATTTTCATTGAAAAACTAAATCTGATTCTAAGAAATTTACGACATTACAAGGAATTTTTGTAACTTTGTAACTCAATGACATTAATGATGGTTTTTGGAATTACTTATACAGGGTAGCTCTAAAAAATAATCAATGAGGCAATACATTGTATTAATTAAATCGAGAACGACTCACTCCACAAAATTTTGTTATGGAAAAACTAACTTGAAGCTTTAGATTTAGTTTAAAATTAGATACATATCTTGATTTCAACTTATAAGGGTTAACAAAATAAAATTCAAAAAATCTGGATTTATTTATCTTTGGCCAATTTTTTGTATCACAATTTTTTGTTTTTTCATTTTTGAATGTTTCGATTTTCATAATTTTTCGTGTTAACTTTAATTTTTTCAATTCTTGAATTTGCCCACTCCAAATTTTTCAATTTTTCGTTCCTTGAACTTTTCGATTTGAAATTTTTAAATTTTTTGATATTACGGTTTTTCATTTGTGGATTTTTCGTTTCCTCAATTTTTCAGATTCTTGTTTTTAGTTTTTATTTTCCCGATTTTTTAATTTTCATTTTCTCCATTTTATATTACAATTTTTCGATTCTTCGTTTCCTTTATTTTTGCAACGTTTCTTTCGATTTTATAATTTTTCGTTTATTGAATTCCAATTTTTTAATTTTTCTATTTTGAATTTTTTAATTTTCCGATTTATTTAATTTTCAATATGTATTTCGATTTTACAATATTTTGTTTTTCGATTTTGCACTTTTTCAATTTTTAAATTTCTCAATCTTTAATCTTTCGGTTTTTCAATTTTTTTGTTTCTTCAATTTTTCAATTTCTTGATTTAGAATTTGTAGATTTTCAGTCTTCATCTTGTACTTTTTCGTTTTTCATTTTTGATTTTTGAATTTTTACAACTTTACAAGTTCTCCATTTTTTGAATCGAAAAGTTGAAAGATCGAAAAATTGAAAACTGAAAAAATGCACATCGAAAATTGAAAAATTTCACACTGAAAAAAGAAAAAGAAAAGTCATAAAATGGGAACATTGAAAAAACGAGAAATAAAAAAATTAAGAAAATAAAAACCAAAACGACAAACTATAAATCACAAAACTAAAGGAATGAAAATTTGAAAACTCGTGAAATTGCAAATCGAAAAATTACAATACCTAAAAATTAAAACATCCAAAAAGTTGGAAAATTGGATCACTG
Source organism: Zophobas morio (assembly GCF_036711695.1). Classification (NCBI taxonomy): domain Eukaryota; kingdom Metazoa; phylum Arthropoda; class Insecta; order Coleoptera; family Tenebrionidae; genus Zophobas; species Zophobas morio. The sequence goes on from NW_026972109.1 coordinate 10,935,648, forward strand.
AAAGATTTAAAAATAAAAACTCAAAGAGATACATGTCGTAAAACTGAAAAAATAAAAAAAAAAATAAAAATTGAAAAAAGAAATAATTGAAAAAATTGAAATTGAGAAAACAAAGAATTACTCGTATAAAAACCGAAACCAAAAGTTGCAAATCGAAAATTTGAAGAAATGAAATGTTAAAGAAAAAAAAATTAAAAAGTTAAAATTGAAAACTGGAGAAATTACAAAATATGAAAATTAAAGAAACAAAAAAAATTTAAAAAAAATCATTTTTCGATTTTTCAACTCATCCATATTTTATTTTCCGATTTCGCGTTTCTTCAATTTTTGAAATCCTTGTTTTTTATTTTCCCATTTTTTTTAATCTTCAGTTTCTCCATTTTATATCACAATTTTGAGTCTTCGATTTTTCAGTTCCTAAATTTTCCAATTTTAAAATTTTTCAATTTTGCAATTTTTGAATTTCTCGATTTTTTGGTTTTCCCGATTTATTTAATTTTCAATATTTCGTCTTTACAAATTTTTTGTTCGATTTTGCACTTTTTCAGTTTTTAAGTTTCTCAATTAATCTCGGTTTTACAATTATAAATTTCTTCAATTTTTTTAGTTGTTGATTTTTAGATTTTTCATTTTGTATTTTTTTCGATTTTTCATTTTTGATTTTTCAATTTTACAATTTTACAATTTCTCCATGTTTTGAATCGAAAAATTGAGAATCGAAAAACTACAAATCGAAAATTGAAAAATCCAAAAATTGAAAAATTTCACACTGAAAAAAGAAAAATTATAAAATCAGAACATTGAAAAAACGAGAAATTAAAAAAATTAAGAAAACAAAAAACCGAAACGAAAATTTGCAAATCGAAAAATTGTAGAAATAAAAAAATTGAAAAATCTAAACATTGAAAAATTAAGAATTGAAAACTGGTGAAATTACAAATCGAAAATTTGTAAAACCTAAAAATTAAAACATCCGAAAGTTAGAAAATTGGAATACTGAAAAATTTAAAAATAAAAAGTCAAAGATTCATGTCGTAAAACTGAACAAACAAAAAATAATAAAGAATTGAAAAATTACAAATTGAAACTAAAACTGAAAAAACAAAAAATTATAAAAACCGAAACCAAAAGTTGCAATTCGAAAATTTCAAGTGAAAAATTGAAAAATTAAAAATTGAAATATCGAAAACTCAAATTCATTTTTCAATTTTTCAACTTCTCTATCTTTTATTTTCCGAATTCTCGTTTTCTGTATATAACAATTTTTCGTTTTTTTATTTCCTTTGTTTTTGCAACGTTTCTTTCGATTTTATATTTTTCCTTTATTCAATTTCTCAAATTTTCAATCTTCGATTCTTTTATTCCTGAATTTTCCTATTTTCAAATTTTTCAATTTTGGAATTTTTAAATAATTTCTCGATAATCTGATTTCCCATTTTTTGCATTTTCAAATTTTCGCCTTTACATTTTTTTTTTTTGATTTTGCACTTTTCAATTTTTAATCTTTCGGTTTTTCAATTGTTCATTTCTAACCTACTAAAAATTAAAACATCCAAAAGTTGGAAAATTGGAACACTGAAAAATTTAAAAATAAAAACTCATATATTCATGTCGTAAAACTCAACAAACAAAAATTGAAAAATTACTAATCGAAACTGAAACTGAAACTAAAAAATAAAAAAATTATAAAAGCCGAGACCAAAAACTGCTATTCGAAAATTTGAAGAAATGAAAACTTCAAGAAAAAATAAATGAAAAATTAAAACTTGAAAACTGGAGAAATTTTAAATCGAGAAATTGCAAAATCTAAAAATTGACGAACCAAAAAAAAAGAAAAATTGAAAAATTGAAGAAACGAAAAAACAAAAAATTATGATAGACATATTGAAAATTCCAATATTTGAATAAATAAAGAAAATGAAAAACCAAAGTGAAAAACTGCAAATCGAAAAATTGAAAAATCAAAAACTCAAATTCATTTTTCGATTCTTCAACATCTCTGTTTTTTGTTTTTCGATTTTTCGTTTTCTCAATTTTTCAAATTCTTGCTTTTGTTTTTAGTTTTCCCAATTTTTTAATTTTCGTTTTCTCCATTTTATATCACAATTTTTCGTTTTTCCATTTCCTTTGTTTTTGCAATGTTTCTTTCGATTTTATAATTTTTCGTTTATTCAATTCCTCAAATTTTCAACCTTCGATTTTTCAATTCCTAAATTTTCCTATTTTTAAATTTCCCAATTTTGCAATTTTTGAATTTCTCGATTATCTGGTTTTCCAATTTATTTAATTTTCACTTTTTCGGCTTTACAATTTTTTTTTCGATTTTGCACTTTTCAATTTTTAATCTTTCGGTTTTTCAATTATTCATTTCTGCTTCTTGATTTTTAGATTTTTACAAGTTTTTCGGTTTTTCATTTTTGACTTTTCAATTTTACAATTTCTCTATTTTTTGAATCGAAAAGTTGAAAGATCGAAAAATTGTGAACCGAAAAACTGCAAATCGAAAATTGAAAAATCCAGAAATTGAAAAATTTACCACTGAAAAAAGAAAAATTATAAAATCGGAAAATTGAAAAAACGAGAAAGTTTAAAAATTAGAAAAAAAAAACCGAAACGGAAAGTTACAAACCGAAAAACTGAAGAAATGGAAAATTGAAAAATCTAAAAATTGAAAAATTAAAAATTGGAAGCACGTTAAATTGCAAATCGAAAAATTGTAAAACCTAAAAAATTAAAACATCCGAAAGTTTTAAAATTAGAACACTGATAAAGTGAAAAATAAAAACTGAAATGGATACAGGCCGTGAAATTTAAAAAACATAAGAAAATGAAAAATAGAAAAAAATACATATCGAAAAATTGAAGAAACAGATAATTGAAGAAACTGAAATTAAAAAAACAAAAAATTATACAATCGAAAAATCTAAATATTGTAATTAACAAAATAAAAACCTAAATCAAAAGTTGCAAATAGACAATTTGAAAATTGAAAACTGGAGACATTATAAATCGCAAAATTTTTTTATAATTTTTAAAAGAAGCAGGATTTATAGGGTTGCACTTCAGGGGCGAGGGAAGTTCTGTAGAAATATCCCTCAATCATTTTTTTTTGTCATACTATTAATTAAATTCAACAACATGTCGTAATAAAAAATCTTTGTTGCAGAATACATTTTAAAAACCAACAAAAAATCCCGTGACGTCCTTAAATTTCCGGAATGGACAAAAAAAGTTTAATTAATGTCTATAATCACTAAATAATGTGTGTTGTTATGTGGTTATGTGAGATAAACTGTAAGTATAATTTGTTGGTAAAAATTATTTTGAGAAAACTTTCCCTTGCCTGAAACACAACCCGAGAGTCCCGTTTTCTCGATAAATTATTATAAAAATTGACTTAGAAATTTTATTTTTAACGAAACATCCGTGTATGTATTAAAATAAAAAATATTACATTTCCAGAACAATACTTGACACATTTTAATTAGGAAATACTTAGCAAAATTTTAAAATGACTTCATCAAATTTTCGGTAGAGATAAATAAATAAATTTATCGTGTTCACGATGATAGGAATGCATAAGGATCCCTTGATTAAAAAAGTCGTTTTAATTTCATCAACTTTTTACTAACACACTGATACATAAAAGTAAATATAAAACTACAACACAGCTACTTTATAAATATTCGATCCTATTAAATTGCACAGAAAACCTATTGCCTAGGCTCTAACCTACCATACAAAGTATGCTTGCACTGCTCGCACTCACAAAACCCTGGCACATAAACAGGACTAGGTAAAACAGGTTGTGGGTTAAACAGCGGTAAAAACGGGTACAAACTGTGCATAAACACCTTACTCCCCGAAATCATAGGAAGCGGACTCTGATGAGTCATTGCATAAGGTTTAGCTTTCGCATTGCCCACAGGTTTAAAAGCTGAACTATTCTCTTCTTTACTATCACTCTCCGACTCCGTAGAAGACCCAGCTTTGGCATTATTCAAATTAAAGTGTTCAATAGCTTTCAAAAGATCGTGGTTGCAGCGCTTCAACACCAACTCCAAAACCGACCTTTTCTTATTCGGGAAGAGCTTACTGAGCATATCTATAGAAGCCGGACTGACTAGCACCTCGTCTGGTTGCTCTTGACTAACACTTTGTTTGTCTTCGTCAGGCTCGGGAGACGTCACTTGCATACCGTAGATTCTTCCAGGAGGGAGATAGTCGTACGTGGTGCCATTTTCCGCCGAGGCTAAGTGAAGGGCGATTGCGTCTTCTGCTGCCTGTTGTCTTTTTAGGGCCACCTGGGAATCGCAGAGGAAAAATAATTTAATTATTGATCGCTGGTGAGGGTTTCGTTGATATCAGATTTGCAATGATTACCAATGAGTGGATGTTTGTTGAAGAGATATACGATACTTGGTTAATGGAATATCGATCAAACACTTCAGTCTGTCACAATATTGAATTACGGTATCATCGGTGGTTTTGTCGTAAATGATGGTGGTAGTTGAGGAGATTGTGGTGTGTTTAGAGGAGGTTTTTATTGATTGGGAAAGGATATTGACACAATTTGGTTTTGAATTTCAAGAGTTATAATAGTGGAGGGCGGTGTTACAAAGAGATGCTACGTTTTGATAAAATACTTATGTTGTTTTAAGCGGCCTTAGATTGCTGATAATCAACTGGATTTTAATAGCTGTGATACGATGCTGGAAAATCGAAATCTATGTACAAGTAATTGTTGTTGATTGAAATACTTCGATGGACAGTCAAAGTCAAGTGGTTACAAAAAAATATATCTACTTTGAGCAGTTAATCTATGATATCTTCTATAAAATATCCTTGACAGAGATAATCGCAAAAATCGTAAACACAATTGTCGGTTTTTTTTTTAATCAAATAGATTCAGTTACAGTTATAGATTTCTTCTAAAAAATTGAACATTTTAAAATTAAACAAATGTGTGCTCCAGATTGTTTCAAAAACCATGTGTGAAACAAATTTTTGGATTAATATTTCAAAAAATGACAAAATATCTGTTATATATTTTTTTTAATTCCAATGATTCATCCAAAAATATATTTTTAATAATGTACATTTGTAATAGGGAAATTAAGTAAATTTTTTTTAATTTATTTTTTGGAGAGATTGTTCATTCAGCGAAGCTAAAGAAAAACTAGCATGTGAAATTTCGCCATTGACGTTTATGACCAACTAGAGCATAAATTTAAAAAATCACATGAATATAAACTTTTAATTTTGAACGTTGAACGTCCATTTAATTTCATCAAATACCAATAATTTTAGTATTCAAAAATAATCCTATGAGCTTTTAAAGAATTATTATACTACTAAAATCACAATTTCAAAATTTATTACATACATTTTTCAACTAAACTTAAATTCAGGAATATCTGTAACGATCTTAATTAAAAAAACTCCAAATTTGGGTTTATTTATAAATTTTTGCTATATTACCACTGTTATTAAAATGCTATCTTTTCAGCATTTTAGTGGAATTTTTCATCACGTATCTTTAGAAATCAATATGTTCATTATTATTTATGGAAATTTTGGTGACTCACTTTGCACCACTGTTTTCAGCCTACAGAGATTTACGCGTTACCCGGGAAACATTGTCAATTTTTCGTTTTTTTTTTGTGGGAAAAGTTTGTGTTGAAGGTGCATCTCATTTTCAACAAAAAAAAAAATCGACAATTTCCACGTAACGAATAAAACTTAATATTTAAATGTTAAGTACCTGCGATAAGATCGATTTTGACAAATGACATTCCTTCTAAGAAAAGCGAGGGTGGGTGGGCGGGGCTAGTACCTGCTAAGATAAGAGTGATTTTAGTAATTACCTATTCACTAAGAAATTTAATTAAATTATTATAATAAAAGACGCTAGAGGTTCTAAAGCACTTTCAAATTCGTTTCAAACAGGAATACCTAGAACCTCAAGATTGTTTTAAATTAAAAAAAAAAGATGTACCAAAATTAACTTAAAAGCAGATCAGGTTAGAATTTTCCAAAAACAGAACACCAAAGTCCTCCAAAATTGTTTTAAATAATTTACAAAAAAAATCTCCATGGGCTCTCATGAATCGTGAAAAATTTTGAAAAAATATAGAAATCTCGAGCCACGAAACCTTGAGAAATTTTAAGAAAACTACAGAAGTAAGTCTTGAGAAATCTAATCACCCTAAGAAATTTGAAGAAATCCTAAGAAATCTTCAGGAAATCTAGAGAAATTTTCAGAGAAATCTCGTAACCTGCAAACTTGAAGAAATCCTGAAAACCCTGAGAAATCCTAAGAAGTGTCGAGAACCTCAAGAATGTCTGGAAGAAATTTTGAGAAATCTCCAAATCTCAAAACCTGAAACCCTGGAAACCTTTAGAAATGTTGAAAAATCCCGAGAAAACTTGAGATATCTTGGAATCTTAAAATTTCGAAATCTGGAAATCTCGAAATTTCGAAATCTCGAAACTTTGAAAAACCTCGAGAAACCGCGAGAAATCTTGAAAAACCTCGAGAAACCGCGACGAATGTCGTAAAATTGAGAAATCATGAGAAATACTGAGCAATTTTGAAAAATATTGAGAAATCTTGAGAAATCGTGAACAACCTTAAGTTATCTTGAGACATTTTGAGAAATCGTAAAAGATTTTCAAAAATATAGTAGTCTCGAACCGGTATACGTAGTAAAAATTTTCATTTTTCAAAACGTTGCCTAAAAATTCTCAAAAAATTCAGAAATGTAGATCTCAATCAAAATCCTGAGAAATCCTGTGAAGTGTCGAGAAATTTCGAGAATGTCTAGAAGAAATCTTGAGAAATTTCGAAATCTCAAAACCTCAAAACCTGGAAACGTCTAGAAATGTTGAGAAATCCTGGGAAATCGTAAAAAATCCCGAGAAAACTTGAGAAATCTTAAAATCTTGAAATTTTGAAATCTGGAAATCTCGGAATTTCGAAATCTCGAAACTTCGAAAAACCTCGAGAAACCGCGACAAATCTCGCGGAATTGAGAAATCTTGAGAAATATTGAGCAATTTTGAGAAATGTTGAGGATATTTCAGAGAAATCTCAGAAAAATGTTGAAAAATATTGAGAAATCTTGAGAAATCGTGAGCACCCTTGAGTTATATTGAGAAATTTTGAAAAATCGTAAAAAATTTTCAAAAATATAGTAATCTCGAACCGGTATACGTTGTTGAAATTTTCATTTTTTAAAAACTCGCGTAAAAATTCTCAAAAAATTCAGAGAGGTAGATCTTAATCAAAATCCTGAGAAATCCTGAGAAGTATCGAGAAACTTCGAGAATGTCTGGAAGAAATCTTGAGAAATTTCGAAATCTCAAAACCTCAAAACCTGTAAACGTCTAGAAATGTTGAGAAATCCTGCGAAATCTTGAGAAATTCTGAGGAATCTTAAAAAAATCCCGAGAAAACTTGAGAAATCTTGGAATCTTGAAATTTTGAAATCTGGAAATCTCGAAACTTCGAAAAACCTCGAGAAACCGCAACAAATATCGCGGAATTGAGAAATCTTGAGAAATATTGAGCAATTTTGAGAAATGTTGAGGATATCTCAGAGAAATCTCCGAAAATTTTTGAAAAATATTGAGAAATCTTGAGAAATCGTGAGCAACCTTAAGTTATCTTGAGACATTTTGAGAAATCGTAAAAGATTTTCAAAAATATAGTAGTCTCGAACCGGTATACGTAGTAAAAATTTTCATTTTTCAAAACGTTGCCTAAAAATTCTCAAAAAATTCAGAAATGTAGATCTCAATCAAGATCCTGAGAAATCCTGTGAAGTGTCGAGAAATTTCGAGAATGTCTGGAAGAAATCTTGAGAAATTTCGAAATCTCAAAACCTCAAAACCTGGAAACGTCTAGAAGTGTTGAGAAATCCTGGGAAATCGTAAAAATCCCTAGAAAACTTGAGAAATCTTAGAATCTTGAAATTTTGAAATCTAGAAATCTCGGAATTTCGAAATCTCGAAACTTTGAAAAACCTCGAAAAACCGCGACAAATCTCGCGGAATTGAGAAATCTTGAGAAATAATGAGCAATTTTGAGAAATGTTGATATCTCAGAGAAATCTTCGAAAAAATTTGAGAAATATTGAGAAATCTTGAGAAATCATGAGCAACCTTGAGTTATATTGAGAAATTTTGAGAAATCGTAAAAAATTTTCAAAAATATAGTAATCTCGAACCGGTATACGTTGTTGAAATTTTCATTTTTCAAAAAGTCGCGTAAAAATTCTCAAAAAATTCAGAGATGTAGATCTCAATCAAAATCCTGAGAAATCCTGAGAAGTATCGAGAAACTTCGAGAATGTCTGGAAGAAATCTTGAGAAATTTCGAAATCTCAAAACCTCAAAACCTGTAAACGTCTAGAAATGTTGAGAAATCCTGCGAAATCTTGAGAAATTCTGAGGAATCTTAAAAAAATCCCGAGAAAACTTGAGAAATCTTGGAATCTTGAAATTTTGAAATCTGGAAATCTCGAAACTTCGAAAAACCTCGAGAAACCGCAACAAATATCGCGGAATTGAGAAATCTTGAGAAATATTGAGCAATTTTGAGAAATGTTGAGGATATCTCAGAGAAATCTCCGAAAATTTTTGAAAAATATTGAGAAATCTTGAGAAATCGTGAGCAACCTTAAGTTATCTTGAGACATTTTGAGAAATCGTAAAAGATTTTCAAAAATATAGTAGTCTCGAACCGGTATACGTAGTAAAAATTTTCATTTTTCAAAACGTTGCCTAAAAATTCTCAAAAAATTCAGAAATGTAGATCTCAATCAAGATCCTGAGAAATCCTGTGAAGTGTCGAGAAATTTCGAGAATGTCTGGAAGAAATCTTGAGAAATTTCGAAATCTCAAAACCTCAAAACCTGGAAACGTCTAGAAGTGTTGAGAAATCCTGGGAAATCGTAAAAATCCCTAGAAAACTTGAGAAATCTTAGAATCTTGAAATTTTGAAATCTAGAAATCTCGGAATTTCGAAATCTCGAAACTTTGAAAAACCTCGAAAAACCGCGACAAATCTCGCGGAATTGAGAAATCTTGAGAAATAATGAGCAATTTTGAGAAATGTTGATATCTCAGAGAAATCTTCGAAAAAATTTGAGAAATATTGAGAAATCTTGAGAAATCATGAGCAACCTTGAGTTATATTGAGAAATTTTGAGAAATCGTAAAAAATTTTCAAAAATATAGTAATCTCGAACCGGTATACGTTGTTGAAATTTTCATTTTTCAAAAAGTCGCGTAAAAATTCTCAAAAAATTCAGAGATGTAGATCTCAATCAAAATCCTGAGAAATCCTGAGAAGTATCGAGAAACTTCGAGAATGTCTGGAAGAAATCTTGAGAAATTTCGAAATCTCAAAACCTCAAAACCTGTAAACGTCTAGAAATGTTGAGAAATCCTGCGAAATCTTGAGAAATTCTGAGGAATCTTAAAAAAATCCCGAGAAAACTTGAGAAATCTTGGAATCTTGAAATTTTGAAATCTGGAAATCTCGAAACTTCGAAAAACCTCGAGAAACCGCAACAAATATCGCGGAATTGAGAAATCTTGAGAAATATTGAGCAATTTTGAGAAATGTTGAGGATATCTCAGAGAAATCTCCGAAAATTTTTGAAAAATATTGAGAAATCTTGAGAAATCGTGAGCAACCTTAAGTTATCTTGAGACATTTTGAGAAATCGTAAAAGATTTTCAAAAATATAGTAGTCTCGAACCGGTATACGTAGTAAAAATTTTCATTTTTCAAAACGTTGCCTAAAAATTCTCAAAAAATTCAGAAATGTAGATCTCAATCAAGATCCTGAGAAATCCTGTGAAGTGTCGAGAAATTTCGAGAATGTCTGGAAGAAATCTTGAGAAATTTCGAAATCTCAAAACCTCAAAACCTGGAAACGTCTAGAAGTGTTGAGAAATCCTGGGAAATCGTAAAAATCCCTAGAAAACTTGAGAAATCTTAGAATCTTGAAATTTTGAAATCTAGAAATCTCGGAATTTCGAAATCTCGAAACTTTGAAAAACCTCGAAAAACCGCGACAAATCTCGCGGAATTGAGAAATCTTGAGAAATAATGAGCAATTTTGAGAAATGTTGATATCTCAGAGAAATCTTCGAAAAAATTTGAGAAATATTGAGAAATCTTGAGAAATCATGAGCAACCTTGAGTTATATTGAGAAATTTTGAGAAATCGTAAAAAATTTTCAAAAATATAGTAATCTCGAACCGGTATACGTTGTTGAAATTTTCATTTTTCAAAAAGTCGCGTAAAAATTCTCAAAAAATTCAGAGATGTAGATCTCAATCAAAATCCTGAGAAATCCTGAGAAGTATCGAGAAACTTCGAGAATGTCTGGAAGAAATCTTGAGAAATTTCGAAATCTCAAAACCACAAAACCTGTAAACGTCTAGAAATGTTGAGAAATCCTGCGAAATCTTGAGAAATTCTGGGGAATCTTAAAAAAATCCCAAGAAAACTTGAGAAATCTTGGAATCTTGAAATTTAGAAATCTGGAAATCTCGAAACTTCGAAAAACCTCGAGAAACCGCAACAAATATCGCGGAATTGAGAAATCTTGAGAAATATTGAGCAATTTTGAGAAATGTTGAGGATATCTCAGAGAAATCTCCGAAAAATTTTGAAAAATATTGAGAAATCTTGAGAAATCGTGAGCAACCTTAAGTTATCTTGAGAAATTTTGAGAAATCGTAAAAGATTTTCAAAATTATAGTAGTCTCGAACCGGTATACGTAGTAAAAATTTTCATTTTTCAAAACGTTGCCTAAAAATTCTCAAAAAATTCAGAAATGTAGATCTCAATCAAAATCCTGAGAAATCCTGTGAAGTGTCGAGAAACTTCGAGAATGTCTGAAGAAATCTTGAGAAATTTCGAAATCTCAAAACCTCAAAACCTGGAAACGTCTAGAAATGTTGAGAAATCCTGAGAATTCTTGAGAAATTCTAGGAAATCTTAAAAAAAAATCCCGATAAAACTTGAGAAATCTTGGGATCTTGAAATTTTGAAATCTGGAAATATCGAAACTTCGAAATCTCGAAACTTAGGAAAATCTCGAGAAATTTTGAAAAACCTCCAGAAACTGCGACAAATGTAAAGTTGAGAAATCATGAGAAATATTGAGCAATTTTGAGAAATCTTAAGGATATCTCGGAGAAATCTCAGAGAAATCTTGAGAAATCATGAGCAACCTTGAGTTATCTTCAGAAATTTTGTGAAATCGTAGTAGTAAAAATTGTCATTTTTCAAAAAGTCGCCTAAAAATTCTCAAAAAATTCAGAGATGTAGATCTCAATCAAAAATATAGAGTGTTTATGGTCACCTACAAATATTTTCGAAATATTCGGTGTGAAATTCGAGTTTTTTTTAATTTCAAAAATGTCGACATTTCAATGGGCAACTCTGGAAAAACGGTTGAATTTATCGAAGAAATGACAGGAAGTAACCTCTGTGTTCCGAAATCTATAAGAAAATGTTTTCAGTTAAATTCCGAAAATGGAACGAAATTTGCAACGCAACCATATCTTTGTACATTCTAACTGAAATGGTAATTAAACATGGTCATGGGCGACAGAAATATTAACTAAAAAATAATATTAAATATTAACTTAAACTAAGCTGAAAACAGTGGTGAAAACCGTGTTCAGAAATATCCATAAATAATAATTGATATATTGAATTTTAAAAATTCATGATGAAAAATTTCAGCAAAACCTACAAAAAAATTGGTGATGGTAAACTGTTCTTAAAAAAACTGCGGCTTTGTTATATTGAGTAAGTTGTAAACAATCTATATTTAAAATTTGATATTAGTAAGCCTGTTAATAACGGAGATATATTATTCTGAAAATGTAATTTGGGGTGTCTATTTTTAAAATATGACTCTAATATCAACTAAATCGTCAAAATGCTTTTAAAATTTTTACCAGAGTACAAAATGAATTTGGCAAAAAGAATCTGCAAGATTTTTGATTTTCTATTTTCGAGTTTATCTGTATATAAAGATGACTGTTAGTATTTTGAAACAATGGAACTGAAAAGAATAACAAATTTTTTTAAATAGAACTGTCAGATTATACAGGGTGATCAGAAAATTACGAATAAAATTACGATGGCACGTAGTTAAGAAGACTCTGAAGAACTCGAAAAAATTGGTGAAAAGAATTCATAACCAAATTTTTTACAATATTTAAGCTTCACAGTTGAAGAATTAACTTCGCAATTCTGATATGTTTTAATGTGACTTTAGTTGACAGTATTATTAAATTATTCATAACTAATTATTTAACTGTCTATTAGACATTCAGTTCATTAAAATAAATAAGAATTACGAAGATAATTCTACAACTTTGAAGATTAATTTTTCGAATTCTTCAGAGCTTCTTAACAACATATCATGAAGCTTATCCGTCATTTTCTGACCACCCTGCATAGCATTTTTTTGTAGAATGGAGTTTTCGAATTTCTTTTCAACAACCCATAAAATTTCGTTGTCATGCAAATTAAATATTGTTAGACAAAAATTAGTAATGTTGATATAGGAAAACTGGATAAAAGTAATAGGTAGAATTTTTTTAATTTCTGTCCTAGTTGGCCATGACGTTTATGTCAACCGTTTCAATTACACTGCTGACGTACGCGTCATAGCCAACTAGAGGATAATTTTAGTATTCGAAAATAATTCTATGAGCTTACTATAGAATTACATATTACACTACTTTAGTGCACACTTTAAAATCACAATGTCAAAATTATTTCAAATCACTTCGTGAAGGTAATATTAGAACACAATTTTGCATTATTAACGAGATGGTAATTTGAATAACTAAGTTAAAGTGTAAAGAGTGTAATTTATCACATACATTTTTCAATTAAACTTAAATTCAGGGACACCTGTTATAATCTTGATTAAAAAAACGCCAAATTTTGGATCTATTTATCAAATCTTTGCTATATTGCCACTGTTATTAAAATGCTCTTTTAAAAATGTTAGACCCGGTTTATAACAGCTATATTAACTTAATCACACGCTTGTTAGATCAAGTGATCAACAAATTCTGATGATGATGTCATTAAATAGTTGATAAAAAATTAACCTTTATTTACCTTATATCTATAAGTGGGCTCTTAAGTATGCAAAATGGGTTATTCTCTGAAAAGTCAATGTTACTCGGTTAGTGAAAAACGATCTACAAAGAAAATATTTTTTGACATATTTGACAATAAATTTTTGAGTTGAACTGCATCTACAATAATACTACTTAATTCGTATTTTTGTCATATTATCTATTATTTAAGAAAATATTAAGTAACTTGCAAAAATTTATTTTTGTATTCATATGCTCGTTTATAACTTGTTTATCAGTATTGTTATTAATAAGAACCGGATTTAAAATTTTACCACACGTGGGTAGATAATCATATTATATAAGTAGTTTCCCTCACTATAACTTGTCGCTAAAAGTCAGTGTATTTTACATAAATTTATCTATTTTAAAAAGTTATCATGTATTTAAGCCTCAATTGAGTTCAGTAGGATGTAAATGTTTTAAAATTATAGGCTTCTTATAATTTAAAATTACAGTCGGGCTACCTACTCAGAGGAAAAAAAACAGACTGTAATCAGTTCTGCATCTCATTAACTTTATGGGACAGATTATTATTAACTTGATTGAAATCTTCTTCTACATATATTCTCTTTTCATCATATTATCTTCTGACAATTTATAGAATTTTTGTTTTTCGTTCATATCAATACTATAGAGACAATATATCAAACGAAAATACTTAGAACTTAGCTTGAAAATTCAAAATCCCAGAAGCATATAGATCAGTATGTTAATGACAGTAGTACAGTTTTTCGTACAGTGTGATAAAATTTCTGTTACTGTCTCATTTAAATCTAGAAAAAAATAAAAAATTTTAAAGTATTTTCTAAACGAAAGCTAGGAGTATAAATATTTAAACGACACGTAACCCATTTTTAGAAGGGACGAACAAGAAAATTTTGATTAACTTAACTGACCTTGAAATTCAGTTAAAAAATTTACAAAAATGTGAAGTTGTATAAGCGTCATGAAAGAATTTCTTGCTTCTAAAATTACTAACCTGAGAGATAACAATTTAAAACACTAAAATGTGATGTAATGTTACATCTTTATTTCATCTTTTTTAAGTTTCCAGGCAACGATTTGACTCTTCTTATCACTGTTTGTTTGAATTAATAACCGACCAAATTATTTCCGCTTATCTTTAAGTGGAGCTGTAATATTTTCTTCCACGTACAAAACTATGCGAAAACACTCAACTTTTATCACGCGATTCATTCAATATTTCGAAAACACATCACACCCACAATCTCTCAAGTACGTTATCCTGTCGTCCTACCTGTGCGGCCATAATCCTCTGCCTCTCCTTAATCAACCCGCATTTCGCACACGAACAATTTTTATAAATACACTGTTTCTTGTGTCCTCGCAACGTCGAAATCATCCCATGATTCCTGCATCTGGCACATTTAGGAACACGAGCTGACCGATTATTCGCCAACATTTCCCCAAACTAGTCAAATTTAAACATTGGTAACTGCAACACCGCCGGATAACAATCTCGATGTAAAAGAATACAAGAATACATAGATACGAGCTGAAGATTTCAGTCATGCCAAAGATACAGCACCATGATACAGCCAATAGGATAAAGCTTTATCCTGCCGAAGTCTACATAGGATGCTGAAAGCACCAATCGCCGCTGAAAGCTACGCCCTATCGACAAGAAAAGCAAAAACTCCCGGCTGAAACATGATTTTCATGAGTTCAGGTGGAGCTTTCGGTGGCTATTTAAGTCGCATTACGCCGATTTTGAAAAAGTGCGGATTCATCATGGGTGATTTATTTGACATGTTTTTGAAGAGTTTACATTGCTTGTAACACTAATTGACTGTGTAACTCACAAATAAATCAGTCTAATTTCAGAAATCCTTCTGTTACTTAGCGCAGCGCGACTACTATAAGTTGCGAAAGGAAAATCCCAATTAGCGACGTGATTGACGTGCGACTTTCACGTGCCGCTCCACACTTGTTAAATATCCTGAAATTTTTCTCAATAAAATAACAGACGGTTTTTCGTGAAACGTGTCCAAGAAGCTGTGTTTTCGTAGCGTCGCTGTAGCTCGAAAGCAGTCTCGGTGTGCGATGTGTGACGTATTACTGTCAGTTTGTTAAATAAACACAAGTCCATTAGATTGTTGCATCACATATGTCACTCCGACCACCCAGTATACACCTGAAAAAAATATCTTCCGCAAAAAAATTTTTGTACATTCGATCCACCCACTGTTTGTTTCTGTTGTAACACAAACTTAGACCACCTAGAACTTATCTCGGGTCTCTTTTCCATATTTCACGACAAACCAGTAGAGTCTCAATGTGAAGAAGTAAATGATTTCGATGAAACTGAGGACGCTGCAGCCCAGAAATAGACCGGCCATGCCGCCAATGTAGACTAGAATTTTATTTGAGTGTCACGGTTTTTCGAGAAAGTACGTACCTAAGAGGTCTGAAAAACCGAAAATAATGTCGCGTCGCAAGCGCATTTTGGGGTACTCTTTGAGGCCCCATTGGAGGTTAGAGCCGAGAAACCAAGCTCGAGTGTCCATGTCTTCTACGATGTAGTTGACTTCGTTGCAGTTGGGTAGGCAAAAGCAGTCGCCTTTTAGAAGGATTAGTTTTTCTTTGTGTTTCGCAAGACAATGGAGGCCGGGGACGTTGCAGATTTTGTCGCCTTCTGAAAATATTTCTTTGTTATTTATTGTAACAAGATTTAAGGTAAGTTGAAGTTTAGGTTAAATAAATTATAACATTATGTTTGAATAAGACTTAAAAAATTGATGTTTCGAGGTTTTTTAGATCTAAAAGTAGAAAAACTATACAAATTTTCAACGGTTTATTGTCATCTTCTATTCAGCGTTGTGATGAAATTTCGTAACTCAATTTTCACCACTGTTTTCAGCTTACAGAACTTTACACGTTACCCGGGAAACATTGTCGATTTTTCGATTTTTTTTTTTTGTCAGAAATGACATTCACTACAATAAGCTTGTGTCCAAGAAGTTGTTTTTGTTATATCTGATTTCTCCACGTAACGAATAGAGCTTTATAAGCTAAAAACAGTGGTGAAAACCGCGTTCCCAAATATCCATAAATAATTGAGATATTGAATTTTAAAAATTCGTGATCAAAAATTTCATCTAAATCTAAAAAAAAATAATGACAATAAAGTGTTTTTAAAAAAACTGCTGCGGTGTTATATTGAGTAAGTTGTACACAATTTAAAATTTCATAATAAGAAGTTTATTAATAACGGAGATATCACATTATTCTGAAAATGTGGAGTGTTTATTGTTAAAATTTTCCAAAAAATGACAGTTGATGAAAAAATAATTAGTCTGATCTCAACTAAACCATCAAAATGGTTTTAAATCTTTTACCTGAGTACAAAATGAATTTGGCAAAAACAATCTACAAGATTTATTTTATTTTCTATTTTTAAGTTTATCTGTAAATAAAGATGATTGTTATTACTTTGAAGAACTCAAAAAAGATGTTTAAAAAAATTCGTGAAAATCTGAAAATATTATTGAGTGTCAAAGCTTCATATTCTGATATGTTTAAATATGAATTTAGCTGACAATGATGTTGTGGATCGTATTCTAGCAAATTATTATTAAATTATTAAAACTAATTATTTATTAGACATCTAGTTCACTAAAACAAATATGAATTACGAAGTTAATTCTTCAAAATTGAAGTTTAATATTTTCAAAGGTTTTGTGCAGGGATTTTTTAATCTTTTTTTTCGAGTTCTTCAGAGCTTTCGTAACAACGTACCATCGAGTTTTTTGACTAGCCTGTATAACATTTTTTACAGATGGAGCTTTCGAATTTCGTTTCAACAATCCTTGAAATTTTGTTGTCACGTAAATTAAATGTTGTTGGACAAAAATTAATCACGTTGAATGGTTCCATTGTATGAAAAAAACTTGGACTACCGTTAGTTAAACAGAATTTTCCTGGCCTCTGAAGTAGTCTGATAAAACCAGCTTCCAAAATATGCCTCATGTGTTATAATTAATTTTTGACAAGACATATTTTTGTAGAATATTATTTCTTCCAACACAAATTTATTTATGGATAATATTAAATTTGAAGTTTAAGATAGTCCAATACTAAAATCTGTTAGGTTTACTATTATTATAAAATCAAAACTCAATTTTTCAAGAAACTAAAAAATTTAAAAGTCTAAAAAACGAAAAATTAAAATATCCAAAAATTGGAACATCTAAAACTTTAAAAAACCGAAAAATTGATAAATTGAACAAGTAAAAAACCAAAAAATCGAAACGAAAACTTGAAAAATTGAAGAATTGAAATATTAAAATATTTCAAAACTGAAACATCGAAAATCTAGAAAGAGAGAAGTCGAAAAATCAAAAATTTAAAAAATTGAAAAATCGAAGACCTGAAAAATCAAAAAATTAAAGAATTGTCAAAACTGAAAAATAGAGAAATCGAGAAGTCGAAAAATCCAGAATTCGAAAAGTTGAAAAATCGAAAAGTCGATTAAACGAAAAATTTAGAAATGCCAAAAATTGAAAAACAAAAAATTCGAAGAATTGAAAAATCGGGAAATCGAAAAATCGTAAAACCGAAAATTAAAAAAATTCTAAAATCAAAGACCTGAAGAATACAAAAATTGAAGAATTGCAAAACTGAGAAATAGAGAAATCGAAAAGTCGAAAAATTGCGAAATCGGATAGCTGAAAAATCGAAAAATCGATTCATCGAAAAACAGAAAATTTAGAGATGCCAAAAATTGAATAATAGAAAAATTCAAGAATTAAAAGATCGAAAAATGGAGAAATGGGAAAAATAAATTCGAAAAATCTTAAAAGTCGAAAAATCGAGAAATTAAAACATGGAAAATTTAAAAAATCGAAAAACTAATAAATTGAAACGAAAACTTGAAAAATTGAAGAATCGAAATATTGAAAAATCCCAAAACTGAAATATCAAAAAATTGTAAAATTTAGAAATCGGTTAAGTCGAAAAATCGTCGAGTCGAAAAATCGAAAAACCCAAAAAATTTAAAAATTGTAAAATCAAAGACCTGAAGAATAAAAAAAATTGAAGAATTACAAAAACTGAGAAATAGAGAAATCGAAAAGTCGAAAAATTGAGAAATCGGCTAGCTGAAAAATCGAAAAATCGATTAATCGAAAAATAGAATATTTAGAGATGCCAAAAATTGAAAAATTGAAAAATCAAAGAATCAAAAGATCGAAAAATGGAGAAATGGGAAAAGTAAAATCGAAAAATCTTAAAAGTCGAAGAATCGAGAAATTAAATCTTGGAGAATTTAAAAAATCGAAAAACTGATAAATTGAAACGAAAACTTGAAAAATTGAACAATTAAAAACTGAAAAATCGAAAAATTTAAAGTCGAAAAATCGAGAAATTAAAACATGGAAAATTTAAAAAATCGAAAAACTGATAAATCGAAACGCAAACTTAAAAATTGAAGAATCCAAATATTGAAAAATCCTAAAACTGAAATATCAAAGAAATGGAAAATTTAGAAATCGGTAAGTCGAAAAATCGTAAAGTCGAAAAATCGAAAAACCGAAAATTTAAAAAATTGTAAAATCAAAGACCTGAAGAATAAAAAAAATGAAGAATTGCAAAAACTGAGAAATAGAGAAATCGAAAAGTGGAAAAATTGAGAAATCGGCTAGCTGAAAAATCAAAAAATCGATTAATCGAAAAATCGAAAATTTAGAAATGCCAAAAATTGAAAAATAGAAAAATCGGAGAATTGAAAGATCGAAAAATGGAAAAATGGGACAAATAAAATCGAAAAATCTTAAAAGTCGAAAATCGAGAAATTGAAATTATAAAATTTGATTTTGCGAAATTTTATTTATTTTTTAGTAAACTCTGTAGAATGAGAGATCTAGATAACACCAGTTACAGTGTAAAAAACAAAATGTGACCTTCTCATTATCTCCTATCTCCTCCTATATTGTCGTAATTTTTTTTGTGAAAATTTGTACGTCAATGGTAAACAATCAAGGCGGATTCATAAACCATAAATGTAGAAGTATGATATTTTATAAAATTGGAACAGCATTTATCATGCAAATACTATATGTATAAAATTCGACAACAATCGATCCGATATTTTCGAAGATTATCCGCGTAATAAATATCGTCATAGACGACAGACAGACGACAGATGACAGGCAGACTGAAACGGGAGATCTATTTTTCAAATTGTAGGGGACATGAAACGTCGAGAAAACAGGAAAGTCGCCGGATGGACTTTGTCAGCCATTTTAGTAGTAATTTCCTGTAAGATTAATATTTTTTATTTCTGATTGTAAGCTAGGAGAAGTAGTACATTTCATAGCTCGTAGAACATGAAAAATAAGGGAATCCGTTTCCCTCTGTCTGTCGTCTGTCGCCTCTTGCTAATTTTCATTATTTTTAAAATATCTTGTTGATGACAAAACATTAACAAAAATTTGTCCAAAAATGGGCAAAATAGTAGGCTTCTACGCCTATGGGTTATTAATCTACTCCTATTAAAAAACTTATGCACATAAATTTTTCGAAAAAAATCTAAATTACGCAAAAAAAATTAAACCGACGTCATATCAAAATTGTATTTAGTTAGTATATTTTTATGAAACTGAAGTCTTATAACTGTACATCACTGTATAATGTCCCAAAACAAATTTTGTTTTGAAAATTCCCTACACAGGTAGTATAGTTTTGGAGTAATTTTTCAGATCATTTGATATAAACCATCCTCTACAAGTGAATACATGTTGTATAAAAAGTTGTTAGAAAATGTATAGATTGCACCGGATGCGAGATAATTCAGTTTTTAATCTCGTCTACAAATTTTTTGTACACTTCATATTTTCAATTTACATAACAAGATAATGGAACTATAATAGTAACTTCGGTTATAAGTGGGTCAAAATTATTAATATTACCCAGCAAGCGTGAAGTTCGCACACTACAAAATATGTAATCATACAAGTATGATAATAACACATTAGCCCACATTTAACACGCAAAAGTTTATCTATGACTTAAAAATTTGTTAATAACAAAAGTGTATTTTGTCGTGTCGTTTTAAGATAAAAATCATATCAACCAAAATCATATAAGTACCTTTTTTTCTATAAAAATGTGGAACACAGCCACACAAGCGTTTCGCGAGTGCGGCCCTGCATTCCATCCTACACAACACATAAGAGTATGCAGGAGAGTGCTTCAAATCGCTCTCATCGTGAAATCTGCACTTCCTCTGCTTCATACTCAAAGCTCTGATGTTATCACTGCTAAAAATAGTCAAACCTGATAAGGACATCTGGAGAAAGTTACCATTCGGCGAATTAATTTTTTTACTCGCGATATCGGCAACTTCATACGGACCATGAATATAAATCTAAAAGTGACAGAATACTTCATGAATATTGCACTTGCAAGACAAATAAAAACACGTACATCAAAACCCGTGGACATGTTCATGACATTGGCAAAAACTTCACCATCTAGAGGATTTACGTAGAAGGTTTCGTTACCTTCAACTAAATCCCATCTGTCTTCATCCCAGTAGCTAAAAATTTAATAATGAATAAATCAACAACTTTTTTACTTGATCGCATTCATACTCACTCAGGAGAGTTATAAATAGCCAACTTTGAGTTAAAACTATAACAAATCCCCATTTCAGAAACAATTTTTTCGAGGGTGTACAGTTTGTCGTTCCCACCCGAATTCGACACCGCTGGTTTAAACTCAAACTGAAGATCCAACAAAATATCCAAATAATTCTCCTCAGTAATCCCGTTGTACTCAACCACGGTTTCAAAATTCGTGTATGTGGCTTCAGACAACGTCACTAGAAACTCCCTCAACAGACTCTTGTTCTTTTCCGTCGAACTATCAACGTACAAATCCAACAAATCCTCATTTATTTTATAACTGGGACAAATCGTAGCCGCCGGGAACGACGTATTCCACGAAAACCTATCCCTTTCCATCGAAATAACAGTCGGGTTCTCGGTGTACCTTTTCAAGGTCGTACTACTGAGTACCACGGCTCCATACACAGCAGCTCCTACCAGAACCACCCAAATTACCATCTCCACGATGTGGCGCTTCTTAGCCGCTAGGTGCGGAAACCCATGAATGGAGCTCAAGCTGAAGGAAATTTTTATGAACTCCAGCAGCATTTTGCTGCGGGTTTGACGAACAGCCATGGCTGGAATGACCCAGATGGGTTAAATTCGATAGAGGGTAGTAAATGCATGAATATTTTATTGGCGGAACAAAGCAGTGCGATACAGTGATAGCATTGTGTCTGTTGTAACAAAAGTTTGTGAATTTGTTACAGCTGGTATGTGGGTGGGCTCTTCGCTACCAACATGTGTGTCAGTAATAAGACCTACTAATGGATCTTTGTTTATTTAAAGGCGCTTTCACGACGCATTATCCGGATCATGGATAGATGCCACTTTTCTCAAGGAGATTGCGCTAATTATGTGGCTGAACTTTTTTATTTTTGAAGATGAAGGTGTGGAGGTTGGTGAGGGGGAGCTCGAAGAAGAGAGTGAAGAGGAAGCTGGCAAAGACTGTCACCAGCAGGTCGGCGCAGCCGTCATAAATCTGAAAAGTTTTCAAAATTAATATTACAGTATTGCAGAAAAATAAAAACAAAATTAGTCGGTGAAGGTTTTTACGAGCTAACCCCTTCCGTCTGTCTGTCTGTCTGTCTGTCTGTATCCATTTTTATTAGACACGTAATCTCCGAAACTGCTGGACCGATTGTTGCCAGATTTTTCTTTTTTTTTTTTCTTGCACTGGTAATGCGCTGTGACAAATTTTTTATTGGTCAATTTAAAAACGTGTCAGCTACCCCATTTTCTCGAGAATGTGAGAAAACGCACATCTTTATATCATAATGATAAAATAAGAATTATAATGTTCATAACATTTTGTTCGATTGTGGTTTAATTAATAGTTTTATTCCTGTGTTTTGAGAAGACAAACTCATTCAAATCAATAGAGAAATATGTATTTTGCAATTACGCTCCGCCCCTTGGTCTAACAACGAATGAAAAATTCATCACAATTGAGATCGGGGCGGGTGGGTGGGGCTTAATCTTTGTTGTTTTTTTAATATATAGAATTTTCTTTCAACAACAGGATAGTTAAACATGTTTTCAGTCTCTTGTGAAAAAAGAAGACTTTGTACATTAAGAAAAAATGGGCAAAATATAAGCCCCGCCCACCCACCCATTCTCAATTGTGATGAATATTTTTATTCATCGTGAGCTGAAGGGCGGAGTTTAGCTGCAAAATCCTCATTTCTGTACAAGAAATTACCACATAAAATATGTTTTTAAAAGGGTAGAATTTTTTAGAAAAATATGGATGTTACAAATAAGCTCCGCCCTTCGGTCTGATTAGGAATGAAAAATTCATCACAATTGAGATCGGGGCGGGTGGGTAGGACTTAATTTTTGTTTTTTTTTTTTAATATATACAATTTTTTCAACAACAGGATAGTTGAACATATTGTCAGTTTCTTGGTAGGGAAAGAAGATTTCGTATATTAAGAAAAAATGGGACAAAATATAAGCCCCGCCCACCCACCCCTTCTCGATTGTGGTGAATATTATATTCATCGTGACCTGAAGGGCGTAGTTTAGTTGCAAAATCCTCATTTCTTTCCAAGAAATTACCACATAAAATATGTTTTTAAAATGGTGGAATTTTTTAGAAAAATATTGATGTCACAAATAAACTCCGCCCCTTGGTGTAACAACGAATGAAAAATTCATCACAATTGAGATCGGGACGGGTGGGTGAGGCTTAATTTTTGTTTTTTTTTTTTTAATATAGAATTTTCTTTCAACAACAGGACAGTTAAACATATTGTCAGTTTCATGTTAGAAAAAGAAGACTTTGTATATTAAGAAAATTGGACAAAATATAAGTCTTGCCCACCCACCACTTCTCGATTGTGATGAATGCTGTAATTATCGTGAGCTGAAGGGCGGAGTTTAGTTGCAAAATTCTCATTTCTCTACAAGAAATTATCATATGAAATATGTTTTTGAAAGAGTATGTTACAATTAAACTCCACCTCTCGCCCTGATTAGGAATGAAAAACTCATCACAATGAGGTCGGGGTGGGTGGGTGGGGCTTAATCTTTGTTTTCTTTTTGTTTTTCTCTTGACATGCATAGTTTTCTTCCAACAATTTTTTGCCGTAAAGAACAAGAGAGTAAGTCACGTAGAACAACTTGTACTTTCTCGTTTTTCTCGAAAAATTGAAGAAATGAAAAATTGAAAAATCTAAAAATTGAAAACTCGTGAAATTTCAAATCGAAAAACTGCTAAATCTAAAAATTGAAACGTCAAAAGTTGGAAAATCGAAAAACTGGAAAATTTAAAACTAAAAACTCAAAGAGATATCGTAAAATAAAACCGAAAAATTGCAAATTGAGAAACTGACGAAACGAAAAATTGAAAAAACAAAAAATTATAAAATCGGAAAATTAAAATTTTGAAAAATTGTAAAAATAAAGAAAATAAAAAACTGGAACGAAAAATTGCAAATGGAAAATTAAAAACTGAAATCTCGAGAAACTGAAATCGAAAAATTCCAAAATCTATAAATTGAATTGAAAAGTGGAAAATTTGAAAAATTAAATTTAAACTTCAAAACTTCAAAAAAATAAAGGAATAAAAAAATTAAAAACTGAAGAAAAATTCAAGTCAATTAAACTGGGGGAACGTTATTTACGCCACTGGTTTTTACTTTATAGCGGTTATCAGAAAACAAATTGGACTTCAGGGGCGAGGGAAGTTCTGTTGAAATAACCATCTACAAGAAATTATCACATGAAATATGTTTTTAAAAGTGTAGAATTTTTTAAATAAACATTGATGTTACAATTAAACTCCGTCCTTCGGTCTAATTAGGAATGAAAAACTCATCACAATGAGGTCGGGGCGGGTGGGTAGGGCTTAATTTTAGTTTTTGTTTCTAATACATAGAGTTTTCTTTTAACAGCAGAATAGTTAAACATATTTTCAGTTTCTTGTTGGAAAAAGAAGAGTTCGTATATTAAGAAAAAATGGACAAAATATAAGCCCCGCCCACCCACCCGTTCTCAATTGTGATGAATATTTTATTCATCGTGAGCTGAAGGGCGAAGTTTAATTGCAAAATCCTCATTTCTCTACAAGAAATTACCATATGAAATGTTTTTAAAAGGGTAGAATTTTTTGGAGAAATATTGGTGTTACAATTAAACTCCTCCCTTCGATCTGATTAGGAATGAAAAACTAATCACAATTGAGATCGGGGCGGGTGGGTGGCGCTTAATCTTTGTTTTGTTTTTTTTATTAATATATAGTGTTTTCTTTCAACAACAGGACCGTTAAATATATTGTCAGTTTCATGTTAGGAAAAGAAGACTTCGTATATTAAGAAAATTGGAAAAAATATAAGTCCCGCTCACCCACCCCTTCTCGATTGTGATGAATGCTTTATTCATCGTGAGCTGAAGGGCGGAGTTTAGTTGCAAAATTCTCATTTCTCTACAAGAAATTATCATATGAAATATGTTTTTGAAAGAGTATGTTACAATTAAACTCCGCCCCTCGCCTGATTAGGAATGAAAAACTCATCACAATGAGGTCGGGGTGGGTGGGTGGGGCTTAATCTTTGTTTTTTTTTTTCTCTCTTGATATACATAGTTTTCTTTCAGCAATTTTTTGCCGTAAAGAACAAGGGAGTAAGTCACGTAGAATAACTTGTACTTCCTCGTTTTTCTCGAAAAATTGAAGAAATGAAAAATTGAAAAATCTAAAAATTGAAAACTCGTAAAATTTCAAATCGAAATACTGCTAAATCTAAAAATTGAAACGTCAAAAGTTGAAAAATCGAAAAACTGGAAAATTTAAAACTAAAAACTCGGAGATATCATAAAATAAAGAAAAAAAAAACGAAAAATTGCAAATTGAAAAGCTGACGAAACGAAAAATAGAAAAAACAAAAAATTATAAAATCGGAAAATTAAAAAACTGAAAAATTGTAAAAATAAAGAAAATAAAAAACTGGAACGAAAAATTGCATATGGAAAAATAAAAATTGAAATCTCGAGAAACTCAAATCGAAAAATCGCAAAATCTATAAATTAAATTGAAAAGTGGAAATATTGAAAAATTAAATTTAAACTTCAAAACTCGAAAAAATAAAGGAACAAAAAAATGAAAAATTGAAGAAAAATTGAAGTCAATTAAGCTGTGGGAACGTTATTTACGCCACTGGTTTTTACGTTATAGAGGTTATCAGAAAACAAATTGGACTTCAGGGGCAAGGGAAGTTCTGTTGAAATAACCTTCTACCAATTTTTTACAAATAAAAAACGTAATCAGTGCTAATTGTCCTTACACGTACAGCAGTGAAATTCGAGAAGTAAATCGGCATCTTGTTGGCCCCATTCTTGAAAAGCTGGAGAATCAAGTGAAGCAGAAACATTCCGTACGATATTCTCCCCAACACTCTGAACACAAACATACTTAAAAATTCGTTAACGATGCCCCCATAACCATGAATACACGCCCAAATCATCCACATTACACCAACAGTCCACGCCGACCTAGAACACGACAAGAAAACCGAAGCTTCCAAGCGATTATAATCGTGATTTTCTTCCTGAAAACTGTGACAACCAACGACTGAAGCAACCATCAAAGCTCCAGAGGTGATCCAACCACTCAGATTCATGAAAGTACTCATTTTCACTTTTCTCCCTTTCAAACTATAAACACAGTAACCAAAACCTAGTCCCATAATGTAAGGAGACGCTCTGGCATGTGGCGCAATATAGTGCCTCTGAAAGTACTTCGTTTCAAAAAGTTGATTCGTTATGGGCATCCCTCCCTCATATTCGTTGACCCAAGCCAAATAAAAACTAACACCAACTGACAAAAAATACGCCAGAGTTAAGTTAAATAAACCCAAAATTCTATTTTTCCATAAAGGGTAGAGAACCACGGGTGAAAAACAATAAAAAATCATGTCGCAGCTCAAGTACCAAGTTTGCAAAATGCACTAAAAATTACTCTTACAAATTATTAAAATTGACTCCTTTTGTGTTGAGCACTTACCAAAGCTCCTGGATTGACGTAACTCTGCACGTGCAACAACGTAGACCACCAGTAATACCGACACGGTCTCAAATGAGCCACGCACGTGTCGTACCACAGCGGTCCGGAACCAAAAAACTGGATCAAAGTTGCGTAAATTAAAACAACAATACCTAGAGTGGGAGTTATTCGAAAGTAGCGATAAAGGTAAAAGGTGAATATGTTAAAAGTGCCATTCCTTGCAACGTGGTCGAAAAAACTTATGCTCACAAGCAAGCCACTAAGCATGAAAAACGTGTCTACGCAAATGGTACCACCTATTATTATTGTGCTGGAGTAGTTTAGAACCCACTGAAATGCGTTCGGTTGATTATGCGAGCAACGAAAGTGATTTGATTACGTCTAAAATTTCCAGACCATTGATGACCGGCGAAAACATGGCCATTAGGTAACGATGACCCACGACTACGTAGCAAGTGCTGAGAAAACGAAGGCCGTGAAGACAATCCAGGTCATTCTTGGTTCGTCTCGCTGTGATTTTTTGATAGTTGGAAGAGGCGCTAAATGACGCGATTAGAGTGTTTTTTGATGGTAGTACCGCTTCTAGGAGGGTACTAACACCAACTGTGACAATGAAGACCGCCAGAACTGAACTAAAGCAGTAATAATAACTACACAAAGCTAGTTGTAGATAGACGTACAAGGATATATATTGTTCTAGCCCCATTTTCGGTTCACTGTCAAGGGTCACACAATGTTCATCTTGTAAACTAACAACAAGATTTAGACCCTCACTCATTTCAATGAATGTTTTATTAAAATGACGAAGGATATCGTTCTTGGGACAAGAATCTGGTACACAAATCGACCACAACAAAACCGACTTTTCCACAATTAGTCGCACTTTGGGAAAGCGTCGTTCGGTCACATTACGAAAAGCTAAAATTTGTTTAATCAAGTCTAGAGTGGGAGTGATTTTTAGCAAACAATGTTTTCCTTTAATTTCACCATATTTTATATGGATGCACTCTTTGAAGCTTCCAAATTCGACCAAATTCCCTAGAAGGATGCCGGACTGGATCTTGCCGGAAGCATCGAACACTTAAAAAAAATTAAACTACTTAATTGTGTGAAATTTGTTTACGTACTGTTCAAAGCCCACGGTTCAAAAGTTCTTAATCCATCTTTGAACATTTGAGTGTGATTCTTACATACAGAATTTTCCACATTATTTAAAGCATACGTGGCTAGAACTTGATTCATAAGTAGACCTTGTTTCATGGTTAATTTCACAATTTTTGATTTTGTGGTATTATCTGCACCAGCTAAAGCGAGAATGAAACAGAACAAAAAAAACTGAGCCATTTTTTCACCTTTCTGTGTTTTCTTCCAACCGGAGACTTTATACCC
The DNA here is from genome assembly GCF_036711695.1 of Zophobas morio. NCBI lineage: Eukaryota > Metazoa > Arthropoda > Insecta > Coleoptera > Tenebrionidae > Zophobas > Zophobas morio. The sequence continues at coordinate 10,963,364 of NW_026972109.1, forward strand.
TCTTTGATTACACCTTTCCTGCACCCATCAAAGGAGTTCTAATGACATATCCAGAGAGGTGTATTTTCGAAGAATTCCAAGTTTCCTCCACTCCTCTAAGTCACTCGGTTTTTTTCCACCTTTAATTTCTATGAATCAGTATCGTTTATTTTTTCCGTTGTTACTATCTGAGGTTGTCGACGTTACTTTACTGTCGTAATAGATCTGTTTGTTACGATATAGTAATTGCAAAATTATCGTGTTCAATTGAAAAACAATGCGTTTAAAGTGATCGATATAAATCGGGTCAAGGGTTAGAAACGCGTGGAGATATCTTACTTATGTTTACTTGGTAACTGATAAATAAAATACGAGTGTTCTTGCATTCAACTGTGAGTCAGTTTATTGAAAATGCTCGGTGGGAGCTGTACGATTTTCACCACTCAGGAACCGATCGCAGGAAGCAAAGAGAAAAAAGTTACGAAAGGAAAAAAAGGGAAAAAATAAAGATCGAGGGATTTTCGAAGAGTTCAAAATGAATAAAATTGGTAACGTTTACTTCAGGCGGCACTTGTTGACAAGAAGCTTCGTAAGTATTAACCAAGTCATAGAATGATAACAATCAGTTTAAACAAATAGATGATATTATCAATAATAGTAAACAAAAAACAATAACTTAAAAATGGGCACACGGTATCAACGTATTTGTGTGTGGCTTAGTACTTCATTTTATTTATTTCTTCAGATTTTTTGTTTATATGTTAGTTTAGTCCTGTCTTGACTAAAGAAACAATTTAGATAAATCACAAATGTTCACCAGGGTCCATTAACGTTAAATATCTAATATAAAATTCTGTGGACATTGACCCTGGATTTAATTTGTATTTACTCGTAGATTTGAAACAAATAATATTTTAATCCTTCTTACATTTTTCTTCCCTCTTAGGATAAATAAAGAGGTCTGTTAGAGTCCACATTTTGCTATTAGTGTCTAGAATATAATATTCTTGAAAATTGTTCAAAATATATTCTACTTGGCCTTTGTCATTTTTTTGTATTTTTCTTGTCAGCATTGCTTCACATATTTGTAACTAAAATTACTCTTTTATCAGACTTTTATTCCTTTTTCACATGTTTATTGTTATGTGTTCAATTAAAAATGTTCCGGGTCCAATTAAAATAAACACTTATACAATGTTGACACTCAGAAATATTAAATACCTGTACATTTAAAAATCTGTATCGTCAGCAATTTTTATTAAGATGAGGTTATCCTTATCAGTTCAGCTCATACAATAAAGTCACTATAGTACTTGCGTGATGAGAGCTATTACAAAACTTTATATCTTAATTAAGTTGCAGTTGTCAAGTTCGTTTACACATCCGGCTGATAACACTTATCAGTAGCAAAAAATTCTTCAATGTTATATAAATAGATAACTTGATCTAAAAATAAACATTCAAACAGGTGTCCTAGAAGTTAACCGAATTGACTTTGACAGCTAAACTCCAAAACTATACACCATACAAAATGACCAAAAGAAAAAAAAATCACTAAGATATTTTATTTTTAGGCCACCAAAAAGATCATCGCAATTCGCCGCGAAGACCAAAGCGTCTGGGAACGTCGTGCCCCCTTCTCCCCTACCCATGTCCGCAAGCTAGTCAAATCGGGCGTTAAAGTCATAGTCCAACCCAGCAATCGTCGCTCATACCCCATGCAAGCCTACCTCAATGCAGGTGCAGTGGTCCAAGAAGACATCTCCGAAGCTAGCGTCATCTTCGGGGTCAAACAAGTACCCATAGACCAGCTAATACCAGACAAAACCTACTGCATTTTCTCCCACACCATCAAAGCACAAGAAACCAACATGCCACTACTGGATGCCATTTTGGAAAAACGTATCAGATTAATGGACTACGAAAAACTCATGGACGAAAAGGGACAAAGGGTTGTGGCTTTCGGCAAAATGGCGGGAATTGCAGGGACTGTCAACATCTTTCATGGGTTGGGTTTGAGGTTGTTGGCTTTGGGTCACCACACCCCGTTTATGCACATAGGACCGGCACACAATTACCGAAATTCTAGTATGGCTAAACAGGCTGTCAGAGATGCGGGGTATGAAATAGCGCTAGGTTTGATGCCTAAGTCGATTGGACCTTTGACGGTGGTGTTCACGGGGTCCGGGAATGTGTCGCAAGGGTCGCAGGAAGTCTTTCAAGAGCTACCTCATGAGTATGTAGCGCCTGAAATGTTAAAGAAAGCGGCGGAACATGGCAGTTTGAATAAGGTCTACGCGTGCGAGGTTAGACGAAGACACTACTTGGAACGAGCGGAAGGTGGCGGTTTTGACCCTCTAGAGTACGAAGAACATCCAGAGAGATATATTTCAACTTTTAGCAAAAATATAGCGCCGTACGCTTCTATTATTATTAACGGAATTTACTGGGCTGTTAACAGCCCGAAGTTATTGACAATACCAGATGCCAAGCATTTGTTAAGACCTGCACATACCCCCTGGTTACCGACGTCAGTAGGAGCCCCAGCTCTTCCTCACAGAATGTTAGGTATCTGTGACATATCAGCCGATCCCGGTGGTTCTATCGAATTTATGAACGAATGCACCACCATTGATACCCCTTTTTGTCTATACGACGCCGATCGCAACAAAGACACAAAAAGCTTCAGCGGTCCGGGAGTTCTCGTATGTTCCATTGACAACATGCCCACCCAAATCCCACGAGAAAGTACCGACTTCTTCGGAGACTTGTTGTTTCCTTATGCGCACGATATTTTACAATCTAACGCGCAACAACCTCTAGAAAATCACAAGTTTTGTCCACCAGTTCACGGAGTAAGTACATCCGAGATAACGCTTCTTATCTAAGTACTTTATTTTTAGGCTATCATCGCCAGTAACGGTAAACTAACACCCAACTATGAGTACATCCAAGACTTGAGAACATCCGCCATGTAAGTACCAAATTCTGTTTCTTAGTCTAAACTAAGTACTAAAATTGTAGTAAAAGCAGGCAAAAATCTACCGAATCTACCAACATCGAGAAACGGGTGGTCATTATAGGTGCCGGACGTGTAGCTGCACCTTTAGTGGAGTACCTTCACCGGGATGACTCCATCGGGATCACAGTAGCATGCGAGAAGAAAGACCTGAGTGATCATCTAGCACGTTGTTTCCCAGGCATTCAAAGTCTGTATCTCAATGCTATTGAAAGTACCAACACTCTTGAAGAAATCGTGAAGAAAGCAGACGTCGCGGTTTCCATTCTTCCGGCAAATTTGCACCATGTGGTGGCTCAAGCGTGCATCAAAGAAGGTACTCATATGGTAACAGCGAGTTACTTGAGTGAAGAAATGAAGAATTTACACAGACAAGCAGCTGATGCAGGCATTACAGTACTTAACGAGATTGGTTTGGACCCTGGAATTGACCACTTATTAGCTTTGGAGTGCATCCAAGATGTACAACAACACGGGGGAAGAATAACTTCATTTGAGTCTTTTTGTGGAGGACTTCCAGCTCCAGAGTTTAGTGACAATCCTTTGAGATATAAATTCTCGTGGTCACCACGTGGGGCTCTTTTGAATACCTTGTCTGGAGCGAGGTATTTAAGAAAAGGGCAGATTGTGGAGATCAGTTCTGGAGGGGAGTTGATGAATGCAACTAAAAGTCTAGATTTTTTGCCAGGTTTTAACCTAGAAGGTTTCCCCAATAGAGATAGTACCATATATGCTAAGTACTACGGGATTGAAGATGCTTTGACGATACTCAGGGGAACTATTAGGTACACAGGGTTCGCCCATGCCGCTAGAATGTTACAATTTTTGGGGCTACTGGATCCAGAACAACATCCAGCTTTGCACGAACAAGGACCTGAAATTACCTGGCGGATGTTAATTTGTAACCTTCTAGGTCTAGAAAATCACAACATCTTCTACGACAATTTAAAAAATCAAATTACTGAGAGAACAGGGTCTGAATATGCTGTTGATTTGTTGGAAGACTTGGGACTTTTGGACGAAAAAGGTGTAGTCAAATGTGGGTCACCTTTGGATACTTTGACTCACTACTTGTCGACCAAGTTGGCTCTAGGTGAGTACTGGTGGTACTGAATACTTCTAAATAATTTTGTGATAATTTTAGAAAAAAATGAACGCGATTTGGTCATTTTGAGACACGAGATTGGTATTAGCTGGCCTGATAACAAAAAGGAGATTCGAGGGGTTAACTTTGTGGTCTATGGGGACATCAATGGGTACTCTGCTATGGCAAAAACTGTGGGTTACCCTACTGCTATAGCTACGAAGATGATACTAGATGGTGAAATACAAGAAAGAGGGATGATTTTGCCATTCGAACCAGAAATTTATCGCACAATTTTATCCAGGCTACGAAACGAAGGCTTGAATAGTACCGAAACGTCAAAATTCTTTTAATTTCTATTGTAATTAATGTTTGTAAAAATTAATGAATTTTTGCTTTGTGTTTAATATGGTAGGTGCGGTTACAGTTCGGGTCGGTCGCGTGCGAACGTAAGCACAACCATAATATGGTAATGAGATATGGATTGGGGCCACAACATATGGGCTGGGTTAGGGCTTCTTATTTCCGGTGTACAGTTTAGTGTGATTAGTATGCAAATGAAGTACTTTTGTGTGTTTAAATTGTGAGAGTTCTTATGGGTTGATATTTTGTCGCGTGATGGTAGTACTTCTTTGCCACATTAATTTTTTATTATTATTTTTTTTAATATGAAAAAATACTTAGTGACGACTTCCATACATCAAATTGAACTTTCATAATTTAATATATCAGGTAGTACCGTCAAGCTTAATTAACCAGCTGACGTCACAACGAATTAGTTCAATAATAGTTCAAATCCTCCACAAACTGTGCTTTTCACAAGCATCTAGCGGCCCTTTCACACAATAAAAATAATTACGTCCCCTAACGCCACATTCTCAATTATTCTTTGCTTTGTTCAGAAATTCCGATCACTGAATCACCTCAGTTTACATCTTGTTGTCTTGATATTTTTAGTATTCGCGTCGATATTTTCGTACAAAGAAGATATTTTTATTGGCCGGGTCTACTAAAATGTCTACTAAAATCAATGGTGTGTACCATAGGTAGGTGGCACATTATCGACACGAACTGAACAAACCAGCTCGACAACCAGCGTCTACCTGCCTTCGTTCGGCGAACCCAAACAAAGAAATCCGTTCCGAGCCGAAAATAATAATCGGTTGAGAACCCAAAGCGAATAAAAAGATTTCAAGAAAAATGCGTGTGAAGCTATGTGCGGGGGCGATACCTGGCAGGTGTACGAGTATTGAACCCGTTGTTTAGGCAACACATATTACCGAGCTCTGTGCGATACCCCACCAGGAGTAGGCCTCGTTGAAGCGAACGCACGGCCGGTGAAACGTCAACGCGGCTTGTCGAACCAAGTAGAACAGTGACTCTCAAACGAGCACTCGGAAAGTCCCTATTTTTCCATTTTGTTGCGATGCGTGGTCGCAGGTGTTTACATACTAAATTTCTAAAAGAAAAATTGTAAAACGTCATTTCATTTTTACTAGTTTTATTGAAAACGAACTACTTCGGATAGTCTTTGTGGCCAGTGTAAAAATCACGAGTGCTAATTTGTTCCTTGAATACACTTTAATTTTTCAGTACTTAATTGGACAATCGGTGGACGGCTACCGTGTGACGTGTAATCACGTGACCATACTGAGGTGGTCAGGATCAAATGAGATCACCTAATTAAACAAGTTCCCTTGTGTTGTGGGATTATATTTGGTTGTTTTTAGGGGATTTTAAGTTTTTTTTTTTTTCGGAATGACATATCAGCAGCAGTGTCGTTCAACATAACCGCAAATTTCCGCTAGGCAAATTCCTCGACACGTGTGTACAGTTTGGTGACCGCTGGCAGCGCCGCCCCCGCCGTCCCGCGCCCCTTCGCCCACGGGTCGTTCGCCGCAACGATCCCCACTCCCCCACCAGGTCTGGAGCGCAACCAAACTTGTCAGAATCCGGAGTCGCTGGTACCGTAATATCACTGTATTGTTTTTTTGTCGGTGTGTGCAATCCGTGGGCTCTGAAATGGTGTCTGGTGCAGCCTGGGCCCCCCGCAGCGCCGCCCCAGCCTTATAGTGCCCGTGAAGTGCGCGCGTGGACGATCCCGATGGAGAACAGCTCGCACTCGGCCGCTAACCCCATTTCGCAGGGGTGTGGCCCACATTCGCAGATATCCATCCATGTGAGCCCCACCACCGGGGGCGACTTCTACCTCACGGTGGAGCCCGACATCAGCGTGGACGGCTTCAAGAAGTTGGTATCCAAGAGGCTCAAGGTGCCCAGGGACAGGATATGCCTGCTGTTCCGCGATAAGTGGGTGACAGAACGCTGTATTTTACAGTTACGATTTATTTCGGTGGTTTTGTGTTCCAGGCAACTGCAGGAGGGGAGTCTGCTTCAGCATGGGATCTCCGATGGGTCTAGGGTCACGCTGCTGCCCAACGTGGAGACGGGGCTGATCGTATGTTCTTTTTTTATGTTGTGGAGTGCATGTGCTAATTATAGCAGCAGAGGTGGAAAACACTGATCTGTGTTTTGTTTACTTAATTGTTACTGTTCATTAACTGTTGCTTTACTTTTTCACTTGGAGATAAAATGAGGTGGAGGGAAGGGATGAGGATGTGTCTGTGTTGGTGTTGGAAGTTACATAATTTACCTATTTGGAGGTTGGGAGGGTGGGGCTAATGTTTCATGCAAATCTTCCCAGCATTTTTGTGCATCACTTCTAATTAATTAAATCTTACTTAGAATAATAATTTACATTTCCTGATTATAATTAAGCTTGTAGTGGAAACAATAGTGCAGTTTTTATTTTCTATTATAATTACAATGCGATGTTGTTTTTTTTCAAAATTTACAGCACGCTTACATTTTCATGACATTACACAATTACTGGATTTTTTGCTTCCATTAAACCAACAATTTCTAAAGCATCCTTGCTCGAAAGCACTGAAAAGATTAACATAAACATTTTCACGTTACTTTCACTTAACACCAGTATGTAATTTTTTTTAATATGTACACTGAGACAACACAATCGGTGCCATTTTGTTGCTGAAAAAATTTCCGTACACATAACTGAAAAGAAAATCAAAAATTTAATTTAATACAACTGTACAACAATCAGAATTTTCAGAAAGTAACGTATATTTTTAGAATATAACTGTGTAATTAACTTTTGTGGCATAAATTATACATTCCCTATTAATCTTTATGACTAATATTTAATATTAAGATATATAACGGTAGTTAAATGTTGTTTTAACCAATGACAGAGCATAAGTTATTTTAAACTTTTTTTTATTGTTTTATTTATTTATTCAATCCATATCTAAGGATTGTGTAATACATATAATATGAACAAGTATTTAACAAATTTACTTACCGCTTCAGAAAACCGCTAAATTAAGTATCTAATGTTCGTATTATTTATAATATTGACATTCTAAGCTTTGTTTTTATTATTAAAAAAATGACTCATGAGACATTTCTAGATTTTGGGGGCACACTGAAGTACTCAATCAATTATTACTTTTTATGACTGACATTTTAAATACTGGGTGTTGTAAGTCCGCTTTTCGTGCTCTTATAACCGAAATTTTATAATTTATTATCAGAAGACAAAACACAAAAACGTTTCTGTCCTACAACGAAAACAAAATTCTTGAAAACATGATTGTTTTTCTTTTTAATCCATGATTTTGGTTCCATCATGACAACTGAACGGCCAACATTAAACTACGCCTGATTAATTTCTACTGGTCTTTTTTCAAAATATTTAGAATACCACTTATCATTAATTATGGACAAGAATAGAATTAGAAGTATCTCTCTGAAAACTATTTGTGAATAAATCCAATATTTGAAAAAGTAATAAAATTTCACAAAATTGTTCGAATAGTTCAATTAGATTTCTTAATGCAGCTTTTTTAATGCTTATTTGTTTATGATGTCATCAGTGTGCAAAGGTTTTAAATAGAATAATATCTCTTTTTCTGCATGTAATATTACTTTTCCACTTCTACATTTAAGACCAACGTTTTCTAAAAAAGTTCGAATGTAATGCCATTTTTATAGTGAGCAAGGTGTTTCGAATAATGTTGCCTCTTCAGGCACCCACAGTGTCGCGAAATGGGTGTGTAAAACTGTCAATCTATCATTGCTTAAAGTTTGGACACATATGAGAAAACTTGTGAAAGATTTGACCCTCCTTAGTAGGATGTTGGCTGTCTGTGATGACGCAAAATAAAATTAGTACAATATCTCGAAATCTTGTTTGCTTTGATGACTTATAAGGTTTCAGGGTTTCCCTTTCTTTTGTTTACATACTACGTTTTCTGTTGGAATTTTACTAGTAAATCTCGAAAAAAAATTTGCGTGAATGCTTGTCGCAAATCTCCCTTTGATTTTTTTCCACCAAAGAGTTTTCTCATAAATCTACGTCAGCTACTAAATTACCGTGATTTAGACCTATTAAATTAAAATATCAACATGAAAACCACGTAGAACTTAAACTGTTGCATTATTAGAATGCAACGAAAGTCATACTTGTAGTATTTTTTAAATCAACAACTATTTGGCACCGAGACTTTTAGATATGTTAAATATTTTAACTTTAAAAATAAATTGTTGAAGTGTTCATTCTGACCACTGATAAACCTCGCGAAATACTCTCATTTACATACCTAACATAAGTGTGTACTAATTCGAAACGTCAAGTCTCATAATTCCCCATCAAAAAAGTGATTTTTGTGGTAGTTCGTTCCATAACCGAAATTTGTTTTTCCTATTATTAGAAGAAATCGAAGTCGTTGTGGAAACATTAGAGGTTTTGTTGTATTCAAACGTAGCCTCGATTTACATATTTTATATTCTTTGAGTAGATAGTGTTTTATCAACGTTCAGTAAGATTAGTGATTCCTTAGTAATTTAAAAATAATAATGTAGTTTCTGCTTAATGTTGCTTAAGCATAAGAGAATTATTTTTACTGCTTTGTAGTGTAACTTTATAATCTGATATGACTACGTTAACGCAACAGATACGTCCATTTGTATGCTGTATGACGTACGAGTAGTAAATTAGATTTGGTTTAATTACTAATTAATTATTTTTTCAATCCCTAGTATTAAAATGAACGAAACTTTCGTTTTGATCGTCATTATAAATGGATTAATAATAACCCCTTCACTTCAGTAAGCCCTTGGGAAATTCGGTGTTGATGGTTGGTACTTTACATATTAATAGTGGCGTGACGCAATATGACGCTCAGTGATGCACCCTTAATTATAAAGTTTCACGCATCGCAAAAAAAAAACGAAGAAATTTGACACCGACAACGCCATTATAGTATTTAAAAAAACTATTACTTATTATTATCATAATTATGCCACATCCACAAATAAAGGGCACCTGTATCTGTCCAAATCGATAAATAACATGCAATTAATATCGAATAAATGTTTAATCATGGATTAAAGAGCGATTTCATGTGGAAAAGTATGACATGTTTCACTTTTTCCAAGGTTGCGCAGATAAACAAACATGGATAAACTTTTTGTAATAATGTAAATCCCAGATTACAAAAGTTCGGTTTAGTCAATAGCTGATTGTAAATTAATAAGGAATATTTCTCTCGTTTCAGACCCAACGCCCCGAAATCGGGATAATGCAAGCCTTAGAATCTCTGAACGACACCCAAGTTAATGAATTCCTTTGTGGCAAGGCCCCATTAAACCTAAGCATGCGTTTGGGAGATCACATGATGCTAATACAGTTGCAACTCAGCACCGTTTCAGGAACAAAACCGCCAGTAGTCTCCGGACCACCACCGCCAGCCACTAATCCTCCAAGTTTACTACAAGCATCTAGAAACCTTCAGCATACGTTGAGAAGATTATCAGCTGACGTATTTTCGGGTCGCGATAAAGGTATTATTAAAATGTTTATTTAGTTTGACGTAATAGTATGTAGCAAAGTACTGCGAAAATGACTTTTGTGGGACTGCGCGCTTAAGATTATTAACCAATTCGAATTCTACCGTTTATCGAACAATATGTGGGTCATTTTTAAACTGACATTTTCGTCTGATATGGTCGCAACTACAATAAATAAAAATTTAATAAGCTGGTAGATTTACTAAAATTTCGTCAATTTTACGCCAAGTCGAGCTTAAGTTGGCCACAGTTAAGTGGGCAAAAATTATATAGTTACACTTAAGTTTTGACAACTGAGTAAAATGCCAGGCATGATTCTTCTAACACGAACCGTATAATAATAGTTATTTACGCTGTAAGTGGGATAAGACCATTACTACCAAACGAGTGTGAAATTTGCGCACAAGGCGTCGGCCGAGTGTCAATGCTTTGTGTAACGTATAGGATTTTGTTTACAGTTCAAAGTATCTATATTTTTAAGATATGAGTGAAATAAGTTAAATTTATTCCACTGTCAACTGGGTTTTTTGGTTTTACAGACAAACTTTCCAAAATATAAATCATTATTAATAGAGGAGAGAATTTATATTACATTGCGGTTATATTATCTGCGAGTTTTTGACTTTTTCCATTTAAATAAAATTAATGTAGATAAAGTCAAATTCGAATACAATAATCATTTGTTTTAATTAACCCAGACGTCGCTAATTAAACAGGCAATGACTCAATAATTTACTTTGTTAACAATATGAATTCTGAAAAATTATTATTACTAATAAATTCAATAAAATGTGAAGTGCAATAATATTTGCAAAAACTCTCAGACCGATAAATTTGTTTGCTTAGTTACGTTCCGTGTGACACCATGATTGTGACGTCAGTAAGTTTCCAATTGCAAGGTCATGTGCACTTATTCGAACAGATGACGTAATTGTAATATTTTCACTAAAAAAAATATTTTAATAGTTTTTTTAGATATTTGTAAATCCAGTCCTACTTTTCAAAAAATTAAAATTGTTTGTAATTCTCTTAATGGTTAAAGGTAAACTCGATGTTTCAACTGAGATAAAAATTGTTACCATATTAACCAAGTTTATCTTCCACAAATTTTATAAAAAAAACATAACATCATGACATTTGCTTCAAGATGGCGGAATCAATAAAAAATGACGTCTTAAACATTGCCATTGTTCTCAGATGATTATAGAATATATCATAACCTAGGCTTGCGGTACACAATATTTTCATTCATGTCATTTTTAGATTGTAATAAATTGTTTAGTGAAATAAGGAAGAAGACAATTTCTGTTACACATGCAGTGATAGAATTTCCAAAGTCAGCTTGATGTTCTTTTTATATATTTATGATCACCCGGTTTGTCGTTTGTGATTAGTGACTTCCTGTTATCTTTGAAAAATTAACTGAACATTTGTCGTCATTAATTTTTATTAGAATTTTCTTGATTTTCCGGGTTTAGATAAAACGTAATTTATTTTTATTAGTTAGATATACATTTTCTGCACTAACTGAAGTCAGTTTGTAGGGGACTGGTTAAGTAGCAAACACACGAATGATTATTAATGTCATTTTTTGTCATGTTGGCAAGATTTAAAATTTTATGATGGCATACCTGATTGACAGATTGACATTTATGACAGCAAGTCAGGAGGTGTTTAGTATACCGACGTTGCCAAGTTGTACACTACACTTTAAAATAAAATAATAAAAAAAAACGTATGCAACCGTTAATACTCCGAAAATTTAAAGAATATACGGTGTGATTTTTTAAACTGGCAACCAATAATGTGAAAGAAGTAAGGCTTAGTTTAATTAGTTTAACCTCAATTTGTGATAATGACAGTGACATTTATATAAAAAATAATTAAACCACGCCCTGAGTGAGTAGAGAAGTTGATGAGGCAACGCACAAAATGTTCCAGTATTTAAGTATTGAAAAAATTAGATATATTGTCTTGGTTTGGTTGTTCACGTAGAAATTTTTTGACAAAAAATGAAATTTTAGAAACATAAGCAAGGCAAATACCGTGTAATGTGTAATTTTTCTATGCCAAAAAACAATTTTTATTTGATTACAGTATAACCTCAATAATCCAAACAGAGGCTAGTTGAAGTCGATGCCTCTTTAATCCGAACAAAAACTCTGCAATCCGAACTGAACTTGAAAACATGCACCTACTTGCAAAAATGACGCAAGATCTTCTTTCTACACCTGCTGTATTGAATTTTTTGAAATGTTTAAAAATTGCGAAATTTCAATGCAATGAATTAATTAACTAATTCTGGAAAAAAAGTTGAAGTTTTCGAAGAAATGAGGCCGGAAGTGACTTCTGCCGCCCGAAATCTACCTGAAAATATATTTAGTTAAATTTCGAAAATCGTCGAGAATGGGTCGAAATTTGCATAAGGGATTACTTAATACGAAGTTCTGAAAAAATTCAGGGATATAGATCCCGGCGTGGATAGCGTGTTTATGGTCACGGAGTAATATTTTTTTCGACTGTATATAATGTCCATTGTTGCTTATTTCTGTTTAAAAAAATTAAGGTTTCTTTCTTGAAGTTTATTTTCAGCAGGGTATGAAGTTGTTATTCAATTCCCTTTCAGATTTTTGGGAAATTCGCTGATCCGAACAAATCACTATTCCGAACACACGTTTTCCTCAATTAATTCGGATTAGCGAGGTTCTACTGTATTTGTAATATTTAATATATAATTTTGCAAAGATTTGCTTGAATTTCTGTTGTTTATCATTCGTTTTATTTCGACGGTAAAATATGATCAAATTTTCTATAAATTTTGTTAAACGTGGATTCTAGCTCTGAGAAGTTCTGTAAACGAACTTACTTACAATTTTTCATTGCAAATTTTGATTTAAATTTTTTTGAACTTGTACCATTCGATTTTTCAATTTGTCGTTTTTTCAGTTTTTTGATTCTTCGATTTTATGATTTTTGAGTGGTTCAGTTTTTGAACTTTCGAATTTTTTAGTTCACGATTATGTCGTTTTTAGTTTTTCAGGTAGCCCTACTTATCAATTTCTAGATGTTTTAATTTTTCGTTTATTCCTTTTTGGATTTTCCATTTTCTCAATTTTTAATTTTTCGATTTTTGATTTTACAGTTGTCCGATTTTAGGTCTTCTAGTTTTCAATTTTTTTATTTTTCGTAGAAGATATATTTAAATTTTTTATTTGCAATTTTTCGATATTTCAATTTTGCACTTCCTTAATTTTTTAATTTTTAGATTTTTCAATTTTTGATTCGGCTCTTAAATTTTTCAAGTTCTCAATGTTTTACTGTTTCATTTTCCCAGATTCTAATTTTTAAATTGTAAACAAAATGAATAAATTTATTACAGTTAAAATTTTGAAAATTTTACCGTTTTTGGATTTTATTTATAATGTGTTGACTGAGCATATTTTTACACCCATTGTTGAATTTTTAAAAATTCTTTAGTTTTCTGATTTTGCAATTTCTCGATTTTCCAATTTCTGTTAGATTGTATTACAATTTTTTGGTTTGCAATTGTTCGAATTTGTTTCAAGTTTGGAAAAATTTTCTATTTATCAACTTTTCAATTTTTCTATTTTGTACTTACTTGGATTTTTAACTTTCTCGATTCAGAATTATTCACTTTTACAGGGTTTCGATTTTACAATTTTTCGATCATGGAAATTTTCGTTCCTTCAGTTTTTGGATCCAGCAATTTTTCGTTTCCTAGATTTTTCGATTTTTTCAATTTGTATTTATGTACGATTATTCCAATTTTTATGTCTTCAATTTTTTGATGTGTGGTTTTTCTAGTTTTCAATTTTTAGTCTTTTTAGTTTCTAGTTTTTAAATAATTAAGTTCTTGTTTTTGAATTTTTAAATTTTGGACAAAAAACAGGTTTATTCAAATTGAAATTTTGAAAAATTGTAAAGCAGGAGCTTTTCGTGTTACTCTTGTGTTTTTGGTGTGTCTCTTCGAAAAATGGAAACATCCAAAATAAAAAATTGAAAAATGGAAAATCAAACAACTGAAAAGACGAAAAATAAAATATGAATCGAAAAATTGAAAAACCTTAAATAATAAACTTATAAAGAGTTAATCTAAAAGGTTAAGAAGGAAATACTGAAAAATTGAAAAATTCAAAAGTTACAAAATCTAAATATTCGAGAATTTAAAACTGGAAACAAAATTGAAAAACAAAATTTTGAATTTAAAATTGCGACAGAAAAATTGAAAAACCGAAAAATAAAAAAAATTGAACAAAACACTCAAAAAATTGAAATGAAAATACTGGTGAATGGAAAGTTCGAAAAACTGAAAAAACGAAAAACTAAAATCGAAAAATTGATAAATCTAAAAATTAAAAACTTAAAAAGTTGCTAATCAAAAAATGGATTTATTGAAATATTCGAAAAGTTGCATTACGGACAGCCTACATATTAAACGACATCAGTTTTGCGTATATGAAGAAACACTTCAATGTTAAGAATTACAATTAATTACTCAAATCTATTTTAATTTATTTACAAATTACCGTAACTCGTATTTTTGTGCTTTGACAAAAAATAATTAAAATATTAATGTCTTCAGCTAGAATTCCGCGTCCTAATATCCTGACAACAGATGTAGATATTGAAATTTTGAGAACGCCATTGTTTTTAGCTTGACGAGGGAAACTTAATTTAGCCCATTACAAATAGGTATATTTTTTTTAATCGCAATGAATCAGAGTTGGCTGATTTTTCATATTTCACAATTAATTGAAGTAATTCGAAAATTTCAACATTCCGAACCTTGTGAATCCACTGTTATAAATAATCTCCATAGCTCTGTTGTTCGTCCACATCATAATTAACTTTGTTCAATTCATTAAACGAGCCATAACCTCTCCACCTATGACGTTTAATTTTAATAACAAGCTTTAATTATAATGCAAACCAATAAACACACAAGTCACTTTTTACTTCCGGAACGTAAGCCAAGGAAGTTTCCGTCTGTCTGTCTGCCTGAATTTACTACCGGACCGATTGTTGTCAAATTTTATAAAATGACATACTCCTACAGTTGCGCTTTATGAATCTGCCGTGATTTTTTATTATATTATTTTTATTCATTTTATACCAGTTTTATAAGGGCATTGACGCCTGGTAAACTCGATGGTCGTGACGTAAATTGTTGAATTAGTAACGCTAAGTGATCGTGTGGTATGGAAATCCCAAATGTCTACGTCTTTCAAAAGCCCTATTTTTTTACTGTAACAAACAGAAACTGCAAACAAGTTTGCTGTGATAAAATAAATCAAAAAAGACTTCTCTGAAAAATTATCATTTTTTGCGATTTTTGTTTTCTGATAACCTGTATAAAGTAAAAACCAGTGACGTAAATAACGTCCCCGAAGCTTATTTGACTTGAACTTTTTTCCTTCAATTTTTGAATTTTTCAACTTTTCAATTCAAGGTCTAAATTTTGCAATCTTTCGATTTGAGTTTCTCGAGTTTTAAATGTTTCCATTTACAATTTTTCGTTTCAGATTTTTATGTTCTTTAGTTTTACAATTTTTCGTTTCGACAGTTTTTCAATTTGTAATTTTTCAATTTTTTAATTTTACAACATCTCTTCGAGTTTTCAGTTTTAAATTTTCCAGTTTTTCAATTTGAAATTCATGGGTTCTCAATTTTTAATTTTTCAACAGTCCAAAATTATTGAATAATAGATTGAGTTTATATTTTTTGTTATAATATCTCTTGTTCTTCGAGGCAAAAAATTCTTAAAAGAAAACTGTGTAAATAAAGAAAAAAAAACAAGGATTACGCCCCAGCTCACGATGAATAAAGCATTCATCACAATTGAGAAGGGGTGGGGGGGGGGGGCTTATATTTGGTTCCTTTTTTCTTAATATATGAAGTTTTCTTTTCCCAACAAGAAATTGAAAACATGTGTAACTACCCTGTTATTGAAAGAAAAATCTATATATTAAAAAAAAAAAAAAAAGTAAGCCCCACCCACCCGCCCCGATTTCAATTGTGATGAATTTTTCATTCGTTGTTAGACTGAGGGGCGGAGCGTAATTGTAAAATACATATTTCTCTGTTGATTTGAATGAGTTTGTCTTCTCAAAACACAGGACTAAAACTATGAATTAAATCACAATCGAACAAAATGTTATGGACATTATAATTCTTAGTTTATCATAATTTGACTTAAGGCCAGTTTATAAAATAACGAGGCATTTAGCGACGTCTGATTGGCGTAGATCTTAGATTTCGAAAAAGGAGACGATCTGTGTTAGTTTAATGTTCTAGTAATAATAATAAATTAACGCCTAGCATTTACAAAATGAAACGTTCAATTATTAAAAATTGTCATAAGAAGTTGTCGAAATTTATTAAGTAACATCTAAGCTAATAATACAAACTACTTCGACCAACGGTAGAATTTGGCGAAAAAACTCGTTTAGTTGATTATTCCAAGTCCCACAATAGTCATAATGCGACTCCGATTGCCCTTCACTAACGCGTTTGGAATATAAAGCGTCAGATGTGCCTCCAGGCCGCAGGGAGAGCGTGTACTCTGGCACATTCAGCGGCGCTCTAAACCCGGCCCTACAGGACCCGAAGGGCAGGCCGCGCCGCGACGTCGCCACCATCGTCCACATCCTCAACGACCTCCTCTGTTCGGTGCCCGAGTTCCGAAGAGTAAGTCGGAAAGGGTCCGAGGAACCAGTACCTGTCCCCGAGCAAGAAGACGAGCCGTCGCCTTCGACATGTAGTGAGGACCAAAACCTGCGCACGCGCGGGAAACTCGAACAGCTGCGCCTCGTCATGGGGGAGAGGCGCGAGCGCAGACGCCAACGTAAACAGAAACCGTATTCGTTGCCTCCTAGTGATACCGACACCGTAACCGCATAAACTGTTTCCTCTGTTTGTACATAGTTTTCTTTATTTTCCAAGATATGATTCTAAAATTACGCTAAAGCTCTTCTAAGTTAGCAAGAAGAAACGTGGCTGTGGGTTAAGTGGATCGCCATGCCCCGGGTGGCGGCTGTTTTACTGTTGACAGTTTTTATTGTTCGTAATTTAAAAGAGTTTTAATGTAAGCAGCTCCGAATGTGCATTTGTAAGGTCTTTCTTTAAATTTAGTTCTTTATTAGCAGTAATTGTTTTAGTTGTTCCTTTGTTGTAATTATTTTTAGATACAAGCAATTTAAACGTTAGATGTTAAGATCAAGTTAAGCAGAGACATAGGCGGCAGCCCGTAAAGCGTTTTGTTTCTGGTCCGTATTCAGTAGACAAAAATATTCATTGGTTATGTTTAATAAAGTATTTTCTAAAATTGCAACGGCTTTAATTACACACTTTACCGGGAAGTGCAATAAATATAAGCGCAAAAAACGTCTATTTTCCTATTTATTAAGGACAGTGCATGTTCAAATAGCGCAAACAATGTTTTAGATGTAGGGAAGGGTTGAGAAACGAGTAAGTAGTTGCTTTAAACACGATTAAATGATCAAGTGATTTTTAACGAATTTATTGCTTGTGGCTAAATTATCCAGTGATAAAGTAACACAGAAGTAATTAAAACAAAAAGCAAAAACAACCCAATACAGAAGGTTCAGTTTCCACTGATCTGAGTACCTATGTTCACTACTACGGCGACTCCAAACATTCATTTAAATGACGCCATATTTTCTTTTAACATCTATGAACAGACCCTAAATGACACTGTTCCAAGATCAGGTAAAATCTCTCGTCAGGAGCGTATTATTATAATTTCAAACTGGTATTTCACGTCAGAAATGAATAAAAGTAACATCTATTCATATAACAAAAGATTGAACTCACGTTTAAAACCTAAGAGAAAAATGTGGTTTCATTTAAAAAGCATAAGGACTCCAATAGGTAGTCTAATCAATAGAAAATGTTCCTTTTATTATATCCCATTAGTTTTGTCATAACCTTTACATATAACAATTGTAATTCGTTTAATGGGTTATTTACAACTACTCTGTATTTAAATTAAGTTTACTACTCTGTGATAAAATTGCAAGAACCCATCCATTGTGTACCCAGCGTCAATCAATTAAAACAAAATAGCATGAAAAATGTGTTTAAAAACCCTTACTGGTTATACATACATGCAAACGTATCAATTCAGTTTAACTCAAATTTCAAAAAATTAATAAGTTTCTATTTTTTCAAAAGCCATTTTCCGAATATAGATACAAGATAATTTTAATATTGTCGTGCAATAAAACTGTCGCAGATTTAGCGATTTGTTTATTAATTTAAGTAATATACACTGAAACACCTGATGTTATGGTCTTTAATTTGCGAATACAATTTTCCAACAGTTTCAAAGCCCAACAGAATGAACATTTACAACACCAACATCTCTAATTTTGTATTACCTCGAAAAGCTTTGTTCTTTGCAGAATTAGTTTGAATTTTCAGATTACGAGGACCAGAACACTTTCAGGTTTCACGAGACGCCTATGGAGCATGTGCAAGAATGTGTGAAGTCGAATTAGAAGAATTTTATCATGGTCAGCGTCCTACTCGAGTTAACAACAGTGATAATAATTTGGTTAATCCCAAAAGGTTCAGCGACAAAGAAGAACTATAAAAACAAAACAAATTAAACAGAATTAATTATAAAATTCAACAATTACCCAACTTTACGTATAATGGACATCAGTGTCGGATTGAGGACATGGGGGTCCACCGGGAAATTTACAAAGTGGAGCCCTATGGTATTGTACACAGATGTTATTTGGGTTTATTATTGCTATTATTATTTTTGCCGGCGACATTAGCGTTTTGAAAAATGATGTTGTTTTTGGAATTTTTATAACGCTACCGAGAAAAACAAAGCTAGTAAAAAATTGTGGAAGGTTATTTAGACAGAACTTCCCTGGCCCTTGAAATATAGTCCGACAAATTCCGCTTCTTTAAAAAATTATAAAATTAAATTTTTCGATTTTCATTTTATGACAACTGTTAACTTCTATAAAGTGGTGTGATGAACATGCCCGCAGCCCCTGCATATTTAAGTGTGAAATATATTTAAAGCAAATAATTAACAGGAAAATGTAGACATTCTCAATTTCTCAGCATATGCTTAACTTCGACTGTACGTTTATACTTCGACCGAATTCGACTATTAGCACGTTCAGATTACAAGCATCAGCGGTTAACAGATTTTCCCAAAAATACTAATAAATTTGAAGAAATTCGGCAAAAATGTAAGGTTACGGATGAATTTTGATTAACGAGTTATGCTTCAAATAAAATATTGTTATACAATGTTGAATTTTATCCAAAAATCTGGATACTATGGGTAAAAACTCAACACGGATTCATAAATCACACATATAGGATGTAAATTATTGCAAAATGTTATACAATTTTGATTTTTTCGCCAAAAATCTGGATGTCTAGGGTGAAAACTCGACACGGATTCATGAATCACACGTGCAGGAATATGCAATCCTATAAAATTAAATATACCAAAAAAGGGGACAAATTAGCAGTAAGAAAAATATGGTACGTTTCCCTTGACATTTTGTTTTTGTTTTTAATTTATTATAAAGTGCTTTATCATTTTTTTTTAACAGGCCAATTTTAAGGTTGAAGTTTTTTTTTTTTTTTTTTTTGTAAAAATCCACAACGTTTTAAAAAAATATCTCAAAAATGGGTTTAAATGTAAAAAAAATGCATCAAAAAAACTGTATGATAAAAGTTGACTATTTCATAAAAAAAGAAATAAAAAAAAATTCTACGTCAAAATTGGTGGCTGTTTGCTTAAAAAAATGCGGGGTGAAATGTAATATTTTAGTTTCTACTGATTTCAATTTAGAAATTTCATCTAAAACGTCCGATAATCTAATCCGAGTAACAAAAAAAACGCTTTTGGAATCACCAAAATATATATTTGATAAATATAAATTAAAGAACACTTACATATATAGTTTTTTATGCGTCGATTATATTTTTAGGAATATTTATTGCATTTGTAATTGTAACATCCTGTATATGTGAAAAATGTGTTGTATCAAAAAACAAGAAGACTGTTTCGAAATCTACCGACAAATTTCCCTGTATCCCGGCAGACCACTATGTATGTAGATTATGTAGAACTTACTTTCATGTTTTCTCGACGTTTCATGACCCCTAGAATACGAAAAAGTAGGTCTTCCGTTTCCGTCTGTCCGAATTTTTATGTGACAGATTATCTCCGTAACTACTGGACGATTGTCAAATTTTGTATGTATATTAGGAATATCATGTATATGGTGGTAAAAAGCCAACCAAAATGTGTCTGCTCATCTCTACCAACAATGAAATAACGCTATCTCCAAATTTTAAAACAGTCAAATGTCGTTTAAATTTTATCAAATATAATACTCCGCCATTTGCGATTTATGACTCCGTGTTTAGTTTTTACCTCTGGCATCCAGATTAAAAAAAAAATCAAAAACCATATACAATTAAATTACAATTGAATTTTTATTCTAGATATTGAGATTTTTGAAAAAAAAAAAATTGGAGATGTAACAATTCTTCGATTCTCAATTTCTCAATTACTCGACTTTCGATTTCACTATTTTTTGATATTTCAGTTTTGAAATTTTTAGTTTCTTTATTCCTCATGTTTAGATTTTTCAATTTTTCGATTTTGTAATTTTTCAATATCTTAATTTTCAGTTTTTCGATTCTTCAAATTTTCGATTTCCCGAGTTTTTCATTTTTCGATTTTTCAGTTTTTAAAATATTTCGATTATCCGATTGTTCAATTTTTCGATTTTTTCTTTTCTCAATTTCTCGATTAATCAATTTTTTGAATTTTGACTTCAATTTTGATTTTTCGACTATTCAATGTTTCAGTTTGTCGACTTTTCGATTTTTGAATGTTTCAATTTCTTTAATTTTCGATTTCAATTTTTGATATTTTAATTTTCAGTTTTTAAAATTTAAGGTTTGTCGAGTTCTCGATGTTTCATTTCTTCGATATTATTTTAGATTTTTCGATTTCTAGATGTTTAATTTTTTCAATTTTTCAAGGGTTCAATTTCTCGGTTTTCCGATTTTTCTACTTTTCGGCTTCTCGATATTTCGAATTATCAATTTTTCGATGTTCCATTTTATGAGTTATTCGATTTCCCAATTTTTCATCATCACAATTTTGGAATTGTTTAATTTCTCGATTTTTCAGTTTTTCGATTCTTCAATTTTTAAATTTTTCGATTTTTCTTTAGCTTTTAGATTTTTAATTCCTCGACTTTTTTGATGTTTCGATGTCTCGATTTCTCGAGTTTTTGATTTTTCAGTTTTTAAATTTTACATTTTTCAGTTTTTTTTTTTATTCTATTTTTAAAATTTTGGACTTTTCGTTTCCTCAATTTTCCAAT
Source organism: Zophobas morio (assembly GCF_036711695.1). Classification (NCBI taxonomy): domain Eukaryota; kingdom Metazoa; phylum Arthropoda; class Insecta; order Coleoptera; family Tenebrionidae; genus Zophobas; species Zophobas morio. The sequence continues at coordinate 10,984,797 of NW_026972109.1, forward strand.
TTTTTGATGTTTCGATTTCGACTTCTCGGTTTTAGACTTTTCGGTGTTTGAAGTTTTCGATTTTTTCAATTTTTCAGTTCTTAAATTTTTCAACTTTAGATCTTTAAATTTTCGATTTTGTGTTATTTCAATTTCTGTTTTTCGTTTTTTCGGCTTTTCGATTTTCCGATGTTTCATTTTTTTCATTTTGTTATGGTTTCGATTTTTTGATTTCTCCGTTTCTGATTTTTTGACTTTTCGGCGTTTCGATTTTTCGAATTATCAATTTTTCGATGTTCCGATGTATCAATGATTCGATTTCCCTATTTTTTGGCGTTTCAGTTGTGGAAATGTTTTAAATTCTCAAATTTTCGATTATGTATTTAAATTTTGAATTTTTCGATTTTTCGATTTTTCGGCTTTTCAGTCTTTTAATTTTAGATTTTTCTATTCCCCGATTTTTTGATGTTTCGATTTCTCGATTTTTCAGTTCTTCGATATTTTTTAATTTTTAGAATTGTCAATTTTTAAATTTTACATTTTTCAGTTTTTGATTCGATTTTTAAAATTTTGGAAACACTAAAATGTGCAAAATATGAGTTTTTCCTTGTGATTTATCATTCCATTAATATTTTTTGGATTTGCCTATACAGGATGACTTAAAAAATTATTAAATTATTTTATTGATTAAATCAGGAACTGGAAGACCGAATGCTTTGAAATCTTGGAGATATTTTAAATTTATCATAAGCATGGTATATTTTTGATCAGAATACATTTGCTCATCCCCCTAAAAAATTGATGACGTCACCTGAAACTATTGCTGAATATGTCCTATCTTAAATGTGCAAAATATGATGAGTCTATACTTGTGATTTATAATTAGTAGTTTTTAAATTTGTTTATACAGGGTGTCTCAGAAAAAAACTAATGACTGAGTTGTTAAAAAATAAATATCCAATCAGATTTAGGAATTTAACTCGTTATTATGGAAATATGCAATTTAACACCTTTTACATTTAATAGGGGCAAAATCAGTCTTATCTTAGCAAGTGGTAGTCCCACCCACCCGCCCCCTATTTTTTCAGAGGGTATGGCATTTGCCAAAATCAGTCTTATCTTAGCAAGTACTAGCTACGCCCACCCGCCCTATATTTTCTCAGAGGGTATGGCGTTTGCCAAAATCAGACTTCTCTGAGCAAGTGCTAGCTCCGCCCACCCCCCGCTATTTTCTCAGAGGATGTCATTTGCCAAAATAAGACTTATCTTAGCAAATACTCTCTGAGAAAATAAAGGGTGGGTGGGCGGGGCTAGTATTTGCTAACATAAGTCTTATTTTGGCAAATGACATATCGTCTGAGAAAATAGGGGGCGGGTGGACGGGGCTAGTACTTGGTAAGATAAGACTGATTTTGGCAAATTACATATCCTCTGGGAAAATAGGGGGCGGGTGGATGGGCCTAGTATTTGTTAAAATAAAACCGATTTTGCCCACATTAATCTTGTAAAAACTTGTGAAATTTAAAGGTGTTAAATCGCAATTTCCATAATAACGAGTTAAATTCCTAAATCTACCCGAAATGTGCAAAATATGATGAGTTTTTACTTGTGATTTATCATTGCATTCATATTTTTTAGTTGTTTATACAGGTGGCTCAAAAAAATTAATGAATGTGTCAGTTTATTTTATTGATTAAATCAGGAACGGCTCACTCGATTTTCCCAGAATATTTTGGAAATACAATACTGTTTTTTTAGTGTTACACTGCACCAATCCAAGTTGACATACGTGTCCTTGCAAAAATATTGATGACGTCATCATAAAATTCTGTAAACTCTAAAATGCTGGATATATTTCACTGTAGTTTAGGTGCGAGGGAAGTTCTGTCGAAACAGCCTTGGACCAATTTTTTGGGGTTTTGATTGCTCGATTTTGCGGTTTCTCAAGTTTTCGATTTTTAAAATTTTCAATTTTTCAGTTATTCGATTTTTTAAATTTTTTGATTTCTCAATTCCTCGATCCATCGATATTCCATGCTCTTATTTAAGGGTGGCGTCTGGTTCGGTTTCGCCCAATACTAAATACATTGAAAACATCGTCGTAGTTTCTGGAATTGCATTTTTAAAATGCTGAAATCTCCAACCAAGTCAGAATCTAAGTAAACCTGCATTCTGCTACCGCATCACAGCTCCCGATTTCTCGTTTCAATAGATTTTGACTTTTCGCGAGTTATTTACCTCAGTCGTGGATTTTTTAATATTATAAATGGTATCAAAAGAAAGCTGACACTTTTCCCCAGGGGACCTCCTATCTCAGAATGCAAAAAACTTCAGCACTTCGTCAAAAAATGCATCAATGTGCCGGTTAAAATGTGATGTAAAAGTTGTTCAACGTTATAATTTCTTTTTGTAAAAACTGCATACTAGATATGAATATAAATATGGAGGTCCCCTGGACTGAAGTTTGTTAATTCGAAATATAATTTTTTTAAAGCGATATATCTCATATTTTTAAAATGCAACTCCGGAAACCGCGACGATGTTTTCAATGTATTTAGTATAGGGCTAAACCGAACCAGACGCCAGCCTTAATATGTACACACATAGTTTTTTATGCGTCTATTATATTTTTAGGAATATTTATTGCATTTGTAATTGTAACATCCTGTACATGTGCAAAATGTGTTGTATCAAAAAAAAAGGTAGACTGTTTCGCGATCTACCGGGAAATTTCCCTGTGCCCCGGCGGCACAATCCGACACTGGTGGACATAAGTGTAATGTACTAGCTTTGAAAAAGAGATAGAGAATGACAGTTGACAGAATATATAAGTTAGAAAAATGAGCTCGTGTAATTAGAGAAACTAACAATATTACCTACCCCAAACAAGACATCACATTTTGGCGACGAGAATTAAAAGAACTCAGAAGAAGACCAACGAAGCGAAAAACAACGAACACGCGGAACAGACAACAGGAGAAACACATAACCTCAACACAACACGTGGTTCGCAACAAACGAATCGAGGAAAAGATAACAGAACATGGACACACACTCAACACCAGTACCTCCATTTCATATAGCAGAAGACCCCAATAACGTTGGCTCAAGGTGGGAAAAGTGGCTCAACCGTTTTGACAACTATCTCATAGCAGCAGGCATCGATAATGAAGACCGAAAGAAAGCCATGCTTCTCCACTACGCAGGCGAAGAAGTTCATGATTTATATTTGTCACTTCCTGAACTACCAGCAAACACAGCACAACCCAATGAATCACCTTATCTAACAGCTAAACGAAAGCTCAAACAATATTTCACCCCTAGAGTCAACAAAGAATTTGAAATGTTTAATTTTAGGCAAGCCAGACAGAGCGAGAATGAAACAATTGATCAGTTTTACGCAAAGTTACTGAAACTATCCAAGACTTGCACGTTTGAGAACCCAAATGAAGAAATCAAATTTCAAATCATCATGAACACGAAGTACACAGAACTACGTCGATATGGACTCACTGAACAACCCAATCTCGATGATCTATTGAGCAGAGCACGTACAATCGAGTGCACAGCTAATCAACTGAAGGTCATTGAAGACAAGATTGTCATGAACACAAGCACAGAAGAATGTAGCTACTTAAACAAACAAACGCAACACAGAACCGCACCAGCCAACAGTGGTACGAGCAAGAACAATTGCAAAAATTGTGGAGGCAAATGGCATCCAAATGGGAGGAGAGCTTGTCCTGCTCTAAATGTAATTTGTCGAAGTTGTGGCAAGAAAGGACACTACGCCCGAGTCTGCATGTCCACCACATCAACACAACAGCAACAAGCACAATCACGAGCAAACCCCCAGCACAACAACCATGGCACAAATACTAGCATAAACAAGAAACATAATGGAGAGAGGAAGAACAGAGCACAAATTCGCTTTAATGAGCTTAATATGGAGCCAGAGTCAACTAATTCTGAGACATCTTTCAAAACAACAATTCGTCCAAACGACAGAACAGCCATGAAATGCCCTCAGGTACATGTTAAGTTGAATGGGAAAGTAATCAATTTCATTGTAGATACTGGTTCATCTGTTAATCTGATAAGCTCAAGCACATTTAAACAATTTCATCAGCAGTCACTACAACCAGATTCCTCATCGATTCTCCCGTACAACTGTCAACAACAGTTAGAAGTAGTTGGAAAATTCAAAGGTCTATTCCATTATAACAACCACCAAACGCGAGCAGATGTATTTGTGATAAAAGGCAACAGTGAATCATTATTGAGCTATGATACAGCAAACAAATTGCAGCTGATACAACTATCTATGATGATATATCAACCTATGGACATGAACTATATCAAAAACAAGCATCCTAATTTGTGTAATGGCATAGGTTGTCTCAAGAACCAAACTGTCAAGCTACACATTGATGAGTCAATTCCTCCAGTAGCAAATAAACACAGGAGAATTCCAATAAATCTTCGTGAAGCAGTTGAACAAGAGATAACAAGACTGATGAAACAAAACATCATTGAAAAAGCAACAGGACCAACTCCCTGGGTTTCACCAATAGTTGTAGTTCCTAAACATCACGATCCTAACTCTATCAGAATTTGTGTAGACATGAGAGAGGCTAACAAAGCCATACTTAGAGAAAGGCATCCAACACCAACTATTGAAGAAATATTTGCCCAGTTAAATGGCGCAACAGTCTTCTCAAAGATTGATTTGAAAGATGGCTACCACCAACTAACATTAGAAGAATCTTCACGGTATATAACAGTTTTTTCAACACATATTGGTTTGTATCAATATAAACGACTGAGTTTTGGGATAAATTCCGCTGCAGAGATTTTTCAAAACACAATAAGACAACTGTTAAACCAAATAGATGGTGTGTTAAACATCAGCGATGATATACTAATCTTTGGAACAACTCAACAAGACCATGATAAGACTCTCAAGCAAGTAATAGAACGTTTGGATAACCATAATTTGACAATCAACACAAAGAAATGCATTTTTAACACAAACAAAATCGATCTCTTTGGATATGTATTCTCTAGCAAAGGCATTTACCCTGATCCAGACAAAGTCAAGTCTGTCTCTAACCTAGAACCGCCCAGAAATGTACATGAACTAAGAAGCTTCCTAGGAACGTTGAATTATGTTGGAAAGTTCCTGCCTCACTTAGCAACAAATACTGCAATATTACGTGAGCTGATTACAAAAGATGCTCAATGGGACTGGACTGAAAAGCATCACAGCGCTTTTAATGATCTTAAGAAACAACTAGAATCAGCACGAAACCTCGCCTATTTTGACCAACAGAAAAAGACGCACCTCTATGTAGACGCTGGTCCCATAGGACTTGGAGCGATCCTTTCGCAAGAACTTAATAACAAAACAGAAGTTATTTCGTACGCTAGCAGAACATTAACTTTGACCGAACAGAAATACAGTCAAATAGAGAAAGAAACATTAGCAGCAACATGGGCCATACATCACTTCAGAATATACCTGTTAGGAGGTCACTTTGTGTTACACACAGACCACAAACCCTTGGTCTCAATCCTACAGAACCCTCGATCAGCTCCAAACGCACGCATTGAACGACTTTGTTTGAAACTTCAGCCTTATAAATTTACAGTTCAATACCAAAGAGGCATAACAAATCCGTCTGATTATTTATCTCGTCATCCAACACACAGCCCACCAGAAGCATATGATAAAAGTGAAGAATACGTAGCTTTTGTAACCAATCATTCACTACCAAACACAATTTCACTTGAAGAAATCGAAAATGCAATGAAAGATGATTTTCAGTTGCAGCTACTGAAAAAGGCCTTGTTAGAAGATGATTCCTTGTTTTGGAAGAAACGAGAACTGCAAACATTCAAGCAAATCAAACAAGAGCTCACTGTATATGGTAATATTATTCTCAAAGGCAGTCAAATCGTAATTCCCAGCAAACTGCAGAAAAACATTATCAGATTGGCACATAAAGGTCATCAAGGTCTCGTTAAAACCAAACAACTGGTAAGAACTAAGGTGTGGTTTCCCAACATCAACAAAATGGTAGAAGAAGTAGTGAAGTCATGCACAGCATGTCAAGCAGTAACACCCTACAACCAGCGAAATCCGATTCAAACATACCCGACATCCACTCACCCGCTTGAATGTCTAGATGTAGATTACGCCGGACCATTTCCAGATGGAAAATATTATTTCATAATGGTGGATGATTTCTCAAAGTTTCCATTCGTCAAAAAAGTACCATCGACCAATTTCAAACAGCTGAAGCCCGTACTTGACGAGACATTTGCACTATTTGGCCTACCAAAAGAACTTAAATCCGATAATGGACCACCCTTTAATGGATATGAATTGAAAGAATATCTTTCAAGCCTTAACATCAAGCATCATTTAATAACACCACGTTGGCCAGAAGCAAATGGTAGAACTGAGAGATTCGTGAAAACGTTCAAGAAAGCCCTCTTGTGCGCAACGATCAACAGTAACAATCCAGACGCAGAAATTCAAGAATTTTTAATCAATTACCGAAGCACCCCTCATTCAACAACAAACTGCCCACCATATCAAATTATGTTCAACAGAGAAATCAACAACTTCTTACCCACTCTCAAAAACAAGACGTTTCATGAATACAATCCCCAAACGGACATCGACAACAGAAGAAAACAAAACGAACGCGCCAATCGTAAAAGAAGGACATTTGAACATCGCTTACAACTTGGACAAAAAGTTCTTTGCAAACAACAAAAGAAGAATTCGCTGACTCCACTCTTTGATCCAGATCCATACACGATCACTAGAATCACCGGTTCTCAAATTGAAGCTCGACGAGGAGAAAAGGTGATTGTCAGAAATTCATCATTCTTCAAGCTACACCACTCAGCACAGAGTCCAAGGCCAGAGTATCACCCCTCAACAAGTTTGGCACCCAGTCGATCTTCCCAATCTGAACAAACGCGAACACCGTTCCCCACAACACCTCCAAGGTCGACAGCTCCAGCCACGACACCCCTTAGACAAGACAACACGGAAGACAAAGTAAACAGTCCCCCAAATCAACGAGTCGAGACGCCCACTGGACGACGTCCCCAGCGAGACAGAAAACCACCGTCGAAGCTCCGGGACTATCTTGTAGAACTCTAATGGCATGTGCGTCATATGAGTTATTAAGTTTAACTTTTATTTTGTATTTGGTATGTGTTCTTTAATTTTCAGTAAGGGAGGAAATGTAATGTACTAGCTTTGAAAAAGAGATAGAGAATGACAGTTGACAGAATATATAAGTTAGAAAAATGAGCTCGTGTAATTAGAGAAACTAACAATATTACCTACCCCAAACAAGACATCACAATAAGGAATGACTGTTTTACGTAATTCGATGGACCACTATGTATGTTATTATGTAGAACTTGAATATTTTATTAAATAACCCGCATATGAGATGAGAACAAAGGAGATCCACACAACACAATAGTTCAAATCGCTGGTGAATAAAACGCACATTATGGGGAATGAAGGTAAAATTGAGTTTAGCAAGCAACTCTGTACTGTCGTTATTATTAATTCAATTAAACCACTAACTAACTAATAATAGTTTGTCTAGTTTCCAAAGACACAAAATTAAATCTGTTTATTAGTTTGAGTAATCACATTCTCTTTCCAGAAAGGCTAGGTCTAAACAATGAACATTACGAACATAGACATCGTGACCTGATTATGGATACCAGGATCATCTTTTTTTTATGAATCCCGATTTATTATGAATCCTATATCTAATGGCGAGTAAAATACACACCCTCAACATGGTTAAAAAATATTAAGGACGCGCTGCTCGCTTAGGCTGAATTTTAAAACGGTTGACATTGGTTATATTTCCAACTGGCGCAAAATTCAATCTCTTAATTTTCATTCAAACAATTTTGCAAACATATTTTTAGTATGATGCTTAAATTTTGTAAAATAGCTATATTAAATGAAATGTCGGCTTAGAAAAGTGCACTTTGTTAAAATTTAAACCGAAAATGTCTTCAACACGTTAAACTTAAAATAATATTAGAAAGATAGAGTAAGAACTTACCATGCAAAAACTACCTTCTTTCAGAAAGGTTTTGACACAGTGGTAATTTTTGATTGTATTTGTAATATCTGCGTTATCTGTGCCATTAGAAATTAAGTTTTATTTAAATAAATGGTGTCCTCTCCTTCGATAATTTCGCTTTTCCCTGCCTCCAATTTGATTACGTCACATAAGTTATTTTGTTTAATGATTCAGATTAATACAGACGAAGTATAGAATGTCGGCTAAATTTGTTAACTGCGCCAAACTGTAAAAACAAAAGACTGAATCGAGTTCGTGAAATTCGCCGATATATTAAATTAGTAATACACAAAAAAAGAAAAATTAATCACGAAGGGTACATGACTACAAAAGCCGCTATATAAAAATTATAGACCTAGTAGTGTAACTGCTAAAGTTTACTGACTAGTAGGCATCAGAGCTGCTAGCAAGATGAATGAAAAGAAAAAAAAGCAAATACAGTGAGACTTAGGCGATGCGGAAAAATTGAGAAAATTTTGATAACTTGAATTCTTGAATGCACAAAATTTGGGGTTTGAACAAGACAACTGAAAATGTGAGATAGTCAGTGTCACAAGCGTCATTCCTAGGAAACCTATTAATAATCTACGAAGAATGATTAATAACTTAATATAATAATAATGTATTCAGATCATCAAATGTATGGTTTTGATGGATGCTGCACGTACAATCAGCTACGTAATGCCTCATAAATTACAATATTTATTCATGTACCGACATTGCTACCTTACAAAACCTACACATACATATACAATTATACATATTATGATTTATAAAATTATTCTTAATATTAGATTAAAAGATTAATCTACATCCAAAGCATGTCTCATCTATAGTATTGCTGGCTGCCTGTCCACTGGGGCGGAGGCGCCGTACTATAATCGTACTGCGCAGCCCTCCCCTGCGGCGCCGCCTGCCCCCCATACTGTCCCGCAGCCCCCGCCCCACTACTGTAACTGTAGCTTTGCGCTGGGCTGTAAGCAGGAGGTGCGGCGTAATATTGTGGTTGTTGTGGAGGCGGTATGTGCATTGGGGGCAACCCTTGATTATAAGTAGCAGTCTGCTGGTAATTATAGTAACTATGTTGTGTAGCGCTCGTTTCGTGCACTGTCGGTGCCGAATCTTGAATAGGCACCGTGATCAAGTTAGTCCTAACTCCAGAACTTTGTATTGAAGAAGGGCGTTGTCTCACATTTGATGAAATCGAGATGTTTGATCTTGGATCGTTGGTTTTCGTACGGACAGACACTCTTTCAGGTTCCACCGGTACTTCGATGGGCTGGATCGTGTTCGAGACGTGGCGGTGGTTAATGTGGGCTTGCAGATCACGTTGGGATAAGTAAGTACGGCGACAACCGGAGGAGCCGTAGCGGGTGCCTCCGTGAGTACACATGAACACTGTTCCTAGACCAGTTTGTTCAACTCTGGACACTTTATCAAGGCAACGTGGACACTTGCTCTGCTCTTGCTTGCCACAAGATAAACAGAAAACGTGTTTACACGGAATCTACAAGCAACAATTGTGGTACATTGTTTCGTACGTTTAAAAAATTACCATTCGTCCATAGATTAAAATCGGTTTCAGACACTTATCACAGCAATGAATCATGGGATTTAGAACCTTCTCTCCGATCAAGTTCACCTTGTGGGACCAATCCAGGCGCAACATCGGTTCTGGGGGTCCTCGGTTGATTGTTGTAAATGTGGGTGCTTCTAGTTGCGAAATGTCCGCTTCCAAATCAACTAAAACGTTCAATTGTTATTCAAGGCTGACTCTAATTAAATTAAACATACTTTTAGGTGCCACATTTTCACTTGATTCATTTTCAGCTTGTGGCGTTTCTTCTGAGGATTCTTGTAGTTGAGAGTTTTCGACCTCTTCGTCGCTTTCTATCACTTTGATGGCTTTCTTGCCACGACCGCGACCTCGGCCTCTTCCGCGACCTCTGCCTCTACCGCCACGACCGCGGCCGCGGCCCCGCTTTGGGGCCCCATCATCCATCTAAACTCAACAGAGGGAAGTAAGCAAACAACATACGCACCAACTTTCTACTTATGTTAAAATTACAGCTTTTCGCTATACCTTTTCTATTTACTTCGCAAATGACATACGACAAGCGTCCATGCTTTGAGGTTAGATTTCGACCATTTCGACCACGCAGGGCCGCCAATGTTCCCCGAAGTGACACTTCTGATGTTACTTTACGAATTTACAACTCAAACAACAGCATTCAGGTCAATAATGCCAAAATTTTCGTCGATAATCATTAATACTTTACGTTTAAGACACTTCACATGTCATTTTTTTTTATTTAAACTCTTTTGGATAATTAGAAAATAGGGGAATTTTTAGGTGTTGTGGCAGCCTGTTTTTGAAAAACCCGCCAGTGAGGTTATGTTCAATCATTTAATTTCACTTGAAAATTGCATTTAAAATGGAAGAAGTGGCAGAAGTAGATGTGGAAGATGTCGAAAATGAAAAGTCACAATCTACCGAAACGCTAGAAGTGGTGGAAGCTTTAGCATCAAACGAAAAACCGAAGTTTGTTAGATTACCATTAACCCGAATCAAGCACATCATGAAAATGGATCCCGACTGTAGTTTAATTAGCCAAGATGCCTTATTCCTTGTCACAAAGTCCACGGTAGTACAACAACCCTTTTCAATTACGTTTTTGCATTTTTCTTTATAGGAATTATTCTTAGAATATCTTGCGAAAGAATCTGCCAAATTTATGGGAATGGGGAAGAGAAAGACCGTCCAGAAGCGCGACGTGGATGCCGCTATTGATAACGTGCCTAGTTTGTGTTTTCTTGACGGTGCCTTAGAATAGTGATTATAATAAAAGACTTTTTACTGACAATATTTAATGGATGCTGAATGGAAGGTGAGTCTCGGTATATCATTTGTTATAGTGGCGCTTTCTCCCTCACAGTCTTGCTGCGCGTACAAAGTGACACAATTGTCATGTACTTTAATGGATGACACTTGAATAGGGACATCAAAGTTGTCACACACCCCAGCATTATAATCCAAAATCTTTTCTGGTATCCCTTCATATTGTGGTTGATTGAATAAAACAACACGGTGTTTCGGTTTCGCCGCGCTTATTAAGCACACACCCATCAAAAACACCCGCCACATTGTGCAGCTAAAACCCGCCACCAAAAAATCAATCTCCATATCCAGGCAACTACTTGGCTCAGTGCCAGTAAAAGACACCCCTCTTGTAAACAGATTTATTCTCTTTAAGCGCATTGACTTTATAAATTTAATAGCACATATTCATAATAGCGAAATAAAATAACACAACTCGTACATCTAGTGAATGGATCACTTTGCCTTTTTATTCCTACGTTTTGTCCCTTGTTGCATACAATCCGTTTGGCCGTACAACGTATTAAGTAAATTCTCGAGATCCGGTGGTTTTTCGTTTCGAAGAGATCCACTGTGCCTACGAGGTTGACTATGTTGTTTACCTAAAGCGATACGATATTGTACTTGATGGGAGTCGGGTCTGAGGTGTTTCAGACTGTCTTTTTGACAACCGGCCCATTCCGTTATATCATACACGTTTCCCTCCATGCAAGCGTAATAGTGCCACAAGAAACCGAAACAACGGGCCTCCGCCCAGATGTCGCCTTCTCGCGCCGAGTGGTGGATTTTGCAAGAAGAACAGTTCCTCGCGGCGTAACAAGGCCTATCTACTTTGATCCTTTTGTGGCGTAAACCGCAAGCGCTACACCGGATCGTGTTGGCGGCGGCTTCCACCTTCTGTTGCAACTGGGCCAGGAGTTCGGTCAGTTCGCTCCAGGCTTGCTCAACCTGGACAGATTCGACCACACCTGGAACATCACGTGAATTATTTTGTTTACAATTAAAATAAATTGCGTTATTTGACGAATTAAATCGTATTTTTACTTCCCGAGTGTACTACTTTTACGTTTTCTCTGACCCCTTCAGTACAAAAAAAGTAGTCTCCCGTTTCCGTCTGTCTGTTTGTCTGTCTGTATCGATTTTTATTAGACACGTAATCTGCGAAACTGCTCACCCTATTGTTGTCAAATTTTGTATGTATGTTAGAAATATTATGTAGATGGTTAAATGCTAGCCAAAATTTGGCTAATCATCCCCACCAACAATTTGATGACGTCATCTCAATGAACCGTATTTTAAAATGGGTTGAATATTATACAAAAATATACTCCTATACTTGCAAATTTTCGCAAAAACAATTGCACGGAATAATTACGTTATATTACTACCACGAGACATTGGGTCATGGGTTCGATGCCTAACTTAACACCATCCTTTTTTTTCTTCCACTGGTAATGCGCTGGGACAAATTTTCTTTTGTGCTGTGACTATTATTATCCATGCTGATGGCGTCATCACAAATTTTTTGTTGGACAAATTAAAAGCGAGGCAGTTACCCCATTTTCTCGAGGATGTGAGAAAACACACGTCTTTATATAATATGTAATGATAAAATACGAATTATAATGTTCATAACATTTTGTTCGATGGTGGTTTAATTAATAATTTTTAGTCTTCTGTTTTGAGAAGACAAACTCATTCAAAACAATAGAGAAATATTTTGCAATTACGCTCCGCCCCTCGGTCTAACAACAAATGAAAAATTCATAACAATTGAGATCGGGGCGGGTGGGTGGGGCTTAATTTTTGTTTTTTTTTTTTTAATATATAGAATTTTCTTTCAACAACAGGGTAGTTAAACATGTTTTCAGTTTCTTGCTGGGAAAAGAAGACTTCGCATATTAAGAAAAAATGAACCAAATATAAGCCCCGCCCACCCACCCCTTCTCAATTGTGACGAATATTTTGTTCATCGTGAGCTGAAGGGCGGAGGTTAATTGCAGAATCCTCATTTCTCTACAAGAAATTACCATATGAAATATGTTTTTAAAAGGGTAAAATTTTCTAGAGAAATAATATGTTACAATTAAACTCCGTCCCTCGTCTGTTAGAATGAAAAACCCATCACAACTGAGATTAATTTTTGTTTTTTTTTCTTTATATACACAGTTGTTCTTTCAACAATTTTTTGCCACAAAGAACAAGAGATATTATAACAAAAAACATAAAGTCAATCTGTTATTCAATAATTTTGGACTGTACTCCGAATATAAGTCACATAGAATGTCTTGTACTTTCTCGTTTTTCTCGAAAAATTGAAGAAATGGAAAACTGAAAAATCTAAAAACTGAAACGTCCAAAAGTCGGAAAATTGGAAAAGTGGAAAATTTAAGACTGAAAACTCGAAGAGACATGGTAAAATTAAAGGGAAAAAAAAAAACGAAAAATTGAAAAACTGACGAAACGAAAAATTGAAAAAAAGTGAAATTGAAAAAACAAAAAATTATAAAATCAGAACATTACATTTTGTTCGATTGTGGTTTAATTAATAATTTTAGTCTTCTGTTTTGAGAAGACAAACTCATTCAAATCAATAGAGAAATATGTATTTTGCAATTACGCTCCGCCCCTCGGTCTAACAACAAATGAAAAATTCATAACAGTTGAGATCGGGGCGGGTAGGTGGGGCTTAATTTTTTTTTTTTTTAATATATAGAATTTTCTTTCAACAACAGGGTAGTTAAACATGTTTTCAGTTTCTTGTTGGGAAAAGAAGACTTCGCATATTAAGAAAAAATGGACAAAATATAAGCCCCGCCCACCCACCCCTTCTCAATTGTGACGAATATTTTGTTCATCGTGAGCTGAAGGGCGGAGGTTAATTGCAAAGTCCTCATTTCTCTACAAGAAATTACCATATGAAATATGTTTTTAAAAGGGTAGAATTTTCTAGAGAAATAATACGTTACAATTAAACCCCGCCTCTCATCACAATTGAGATCGGGGCGGGTGGGCGGGGCTTAATTTTTGTTATTTCTTTCTTTATGTACACAGTTTTCTTTCAACAATTTTTTGCCGCAAAGAACAAGAGATATAATAAAAAACGTAAAATCAATCTATTATTAAATCATTTTGGCCTGTACTCCTAATATAAGTCACGTAGAATGTCTTGTACTTTCTCGTTTTCTTCGAAAAATTGAACAAATGAAAAACTGAAAATTCCAAAAACTGAAACATCCGAAAGTTGGAAAATCGGAAAACTGAAAACTCGAAGAGACATCGTAGAATTAAAGGAAAAATAACGAAAAATTGAAAAATTGCAAATTGAAAAACTGACGAAACGAAAAATTGAAAATAAGTGGAATTGAAAAAGCACAAAATTATGAAATCCAAATATAACATTTTGTTCGATTGTGGTTTAATTAATAATTTTAGTCTTCTGTTTTGAGAAGACAAACTCATTCAAATCAATAGAGAAATATGTATTTTGCAATTACGCTCCGTCCCTCGGTCTAACAACAAATGAAAAATTCATTACAATTGAGATCGCGGCGGGTGGGTGGGGCTTAATCTTTGTTGTTTTTTCTAATATCTATAATTTTATTTCAACAACGGGATAGTTAAACATGTCTTCAGTTTTTTGTTGGGAAAAGAAGACTTTGTATATTAAGCAAAAATGGACAAAAATTAGCCCCGCCCACCCACCCCTTCTCAATTGTTGATAAATATTTTATTCATCGTTAGCTGAAGGTCGGAGTTTAGTTGGAGAATCCTCATTTCTCTACAAGAAATTACCCTATGAAATATGTTTTTAAAAGGATAGAATTTTTTTGAGAAATATTGATGTTACATTTAAACTCCGTCCCTCGTCTGATTAGAATGAAAAACTCATTACAATTGAGATTAATTTTTGTTTTTTTTTTCTTTTTTTCTTTATATACACAGTTGTCTCTTTCAACAATTTTTTGCCACAAAGAACAAGAGATATTATAACAAAAAACATAAAGTCAACCTATTATTCAATAATTTTGGACTGTACTAATGTAAGTCACGTAAAATAACTTGTACTTCCTCGTTATTCTCGAAAAATTGAAGAAATGAAAAACTGAAAAATCTAAAAATTGAAAACTCGTGAAATTTCAAATCGGAAAACTGCAAAATCTAAAAATTAAAACGTCCAAAAGCTGGAAAATCGGAAAACTGGAAAATTTAAAACTGAATACTCGAGACATCGTAAAATTAAAGAAAGAAAAACCGAAAAATTGAACAATTGCAAATTGAAAAACTGACGAAACGAATAATTGAAAAAAAGTGAAATTGAAAAAACAAAAAATTATAAAATCGGAACATTACATTTTGTTCGATTGTGGTTTAATTAATAATTTTAGTCTTCTGTTTTGTGAAGTGAAACTTATTCAAATCAATAGAGAAATATGTATTTTGCAATTATGCTCCGCCCCTCAGTCTAACAACGAATGAAAAATTTATCACAATTGAGATCGGGGCGGGTGGGTGGGGCTTAATCTTTGTTTTTTTTTAATATATAGAGTTTTCTTTCAACAACAGGATAATTAAACCAATTGTCAGTTTCTTATTGGGAAAAGAATACTTCATATATTAAAAAAAATGGATCAAATATAAGCCCCGCCCACCCACCCGTTCTCAATTGTGATGAATGCTTTATTCATCGTGAGATGAAGGGCGGAGTTTAGTTGCAAAATCCTCGTTTCGCTACAAGAAATTACCATATGAAATATGTTTGTAAAAGGGTAGAATTTTCTAGAGAAATAATTGTTACAATTAAACTCCGCCTCTCGTCTGATTAGGAATGAGAAACTCATCACAGCTGAGATTGGGGCGGGTGGGCGGGGCTTAATTTTTTTTCTTTGTATTCACAGTTTTCTTTGAACAATTTTTTGCCGCAAAGAACAAAAGATATTATAATAAAAAACATAAAGTCAACCTATTATTCAATAATTTTGGACTTTATAGGTAGAATAACTTGTACTTTCTCCTTTTTCTCCAAAAATTGAAGAAATGAAAAGCTGAAAAATCTAGAAATTCAAAACGCGTGAAATCTCAAATCGAAAAACTGCAAAATCTAAAAATTGAAACGTCCAAAAGCTGGAAAATCGGAAAACTGGAAAATTTAAAACTGAATACTCGAAGAGACATCGTAAAATTAAAGAAAAAAAAAAACGAAAAATTGCAAATTGAAAAAACAAAAAATTATAAAATCGGAACATTGAAAAATTGTAAAAATAAAGAAAATAAAAAACTGAAATGAAAAATTGCAAAATATAGAAATTGAATTGAAAAGTTGAAAAATTAAAAATTAAATTTAAACTTCAAAACTCGAAAAAATGCACAAAAAATTAAACATTTAAAAAAAATTCAATTTACGCCACTGGTTTTTCCTTTATATGTAGAGGTTATCAGAAAACAAAAATCGCAAAAAATGATAATTTTTCAGAGAAGTGGTATTTATTTGGCTGCCCTTCAGGGGCGCGGGAAGTTCTGTTGAAATAACCAATTTTTTTAATGGAAAATGACGACTTAATCGTTTGCTTCATAATAAATTTTAAAAAATACGCGCAAGACGGATAATAGAAGTTTATTATTTATGATGGGATGCAGAGCCAAGTTTTAAAAATACAATCATAAATATACAGTTTTTTCGTTTTCGTTCCACTTTGTGATCCACAAATAATTGATCTAATTTCAAATGTGCATAATCATTCATTTTATCTATGGAATTATTTCTATTAATTAACTCTGCTTTTTATAGCAAGGATCAAAGATTATCTGGAGGAATATTCTAAGGTTTTTAATGCAAATTATCATAGTCCACTTGACATTTTTATTGTAACAGGGTCATTCGACGGATGTCTAATTGCATGTTTTTCTGACGTTCCCCACCAAAAATTTGCGACGTCATTTCAAAATTTTGCTAGTAAATCTCGCTTCAAATTTGTTTGTTTTAGGACACCATGCTTTATCTAGTGATTACAGAACATTGACTATTCAGAAGTGAGATAACGTTATCTTTAAAAATTCCTAAATAAATATGTATTAAGAAATGTGGTGTTTGTATTTTGATAATATATTTTTTGGCATTACCCGTATTTTTTGTATAACTTATAATAACAACTTTAAACCCTCTTTTATTACCTTTATCGTAGGCAGCTCTCCTTTCCGGCTCCCCGATCATATCAAACGCGTGAACTAAAATTTTAAAGGCCTCTTCCGCCCCCGGCTGTTGGTTCTTGTCTGGATGAACCAAGAAGGCTTGTCTTTTATAATACCTCTTTATATCGTCATCTGTACAAGTCGGCGTAACTCCCAATATGCTGTACGGATCCTTCCCTTTGCACGCTAGGAGTCTTTTCATTGCTTCTTCCCCGGTGGTCGGCATGTTTATATTGTTTTGTAACCCACTGTGAATAAAACTGCGGTTATTTTCTTTAGCAGGCTTCTCAGGCTTTTTGAATTTTTCCCAAATCCACGAAAGCAGACGAATGCGTTTGGCGATGGTCACGACCGTGTCTAGGAAAAGAGCCCAGTGAATGACCAACCAAAGCCAAAAGTTCGAAGCCCTGTTAAAAATTGACGTCAGTTATGAGTGTGGAGTGTGGGATTTTCTTACATGTCGCGACTAATGTGAACGCTCAAGCTACAGATGTCTGAGATCAGATGGATGAACCAGAATAGGAACACGGTGATGATTTTCCACCAGCCTTTTAGGTACTGTTTTAGTTTTTGGCCGGCGATACCTGAGGAAAAATTTACAATTTACAAGAATATTTAATTTAATTGGATAATGGTAAAAGTAAAGTTATTAGAAACAATTGTACACACCTATCAATTCAGAGACTAAAACACATGAAAGACAGACAATTGATTCACCTAAGCTATTCATATTGAAAATTTGAATCAAATCAATAAACCTACCTAGCTAGCGATTTTCCGTTATCTTATGAATGACTCAATTGTAATATTAATTTGTTGTATTAAACCAAGAAACAATAACTTTATCAAAAATAAACAATTTATTGAATCAATAGTCCCACTTACCAAAGAAGACATGATTTTCTCTTTTCCTTGTTCGCTGATTCCTCTTCCCCACCGGTCTTTCGTTACCCCCAAAAGATTCCGAATTTTTAGGTCTACTGCTAAATTTATTGACCTTTTTTAGCCCATTTTTGTTAACGTACGTCTCATTCTTACTGCCGCTGGATTCATTCTCAGGCGACTCGCTTTTCGTAACTTTCCGAAAATTGGGCTTCTGCATCAAATTCTTGCCATTATTCATCTCCTCATTCTTTTTCTTCTTCCCATCCTCAACTTTCGCATTATTAACGGGTTCATTAATATTATCAAGCGACGCCCATTTGCGATTCAATTGCGTACTCTTATTACGCTTATCCTTGTCTCCACTTGTCTTAATAAACGTCGTTTTTTCCGTCAACGGAATATCCTTAATATCCGCATTCGTATTGCTTCTATTTAAAGAACAATTGACCTTCTGCGTCTTCTCAGTTTTCCCGTTCTTCTTGTTGTTTTCCTTCTTCTGCTTGGTTTCCTTAGTATCCAGCTTGGTCGGTTTGCTCGTAGTCGGCGGCACCGCTTTAGTCAAAACATCCGAGTAACTAGGACGCATCGGCTTCACTTCAGCCACCATTCTCGGCTTCCGGTTGTTCCTGTTGAAGTTAAACTGCTTCTCTTCGTGCGGTTGTTCCAGAATCATTTGTTCGTTAGTCTCCTTCTCCGCCAATTGTTCAAAAACACTCACATTGGGTTTGAAGGGCTCCACGTTCCCAAATGGTGAATAAGTCCCAGTGGTGTTCGGCACCCAATTCCCCACCAAATTCTCGATTAAATGCGTGTGGTTGCTGGTTTGGGGCACCGGTTCGTGCTGGCTTTGCAGCACGTGACGCTCAGCTTGATGCAAATTCGAGTTCAAAATGGTGTATTCGTTCCTGAAGACACCAGCGTCGCTATTCCCGTTCTGCATAGGCTCGTACATGTTGTACTTGAGGTTGAGAGGATCCAAGTTCTTGTTATACTCGTTGATGTCAAAGTGATGGGGCTGTTGCATGTAGCTGTACGAAGTGGCGAATTGCTGAATGGGCACATAACCCATCTGGATATCGGGAGTGGAGTGGTATGAAGGGTAGTTGTTGACGTAAGGCGGCTGGTTCCAGTTGATGGGTTCCGATGGGGGCGGGGAAAACCCCAAGGGGGCATACTGACCGTCCGCATTTTGCATTTCTGCAGTCATGTTGCCAATGATTTTTTCCACTGCTTCATTTGAACAGTTTCTGTCTTTTTCACTCATTTTTTTGAGGTTTTTGCTTGATCGACGAAGTAATTTATGAAACGTGGGCTATTCTTGTAACATTTTGGCACATAAACATATTATTCAACTCCGCCTGTCACTTTTGACAAACTGTCAAATTGTTAAGATGGCGCGAGTGCGGTGGAACAGGGGTCTGTTTTATCGACCGGGAGGTGTGACATAATGTAGAATGTTTAAAATTGAGTGGCGATTTTCGTGGAAAGGGGTTAGTTTGATGGAAAAATGGGGTAACAGAGGGTAAGAAACTTTTAGTTTTTTTATTTTCACGATGTATGAATAGTTATTTGTGGGAAAATCTTTCACAAATGTAATTTTCATCGCGAACTTGGTTACAGCTTTTTAAAGCAAACATTATACGAACATGAAACTATAAAATTGCAAAAATGCGTTTTTAGAAGTCATACAATTGACAAAAATTGATAATTTATTAAATTACCCTTTTTTAATTTCTTTTAATGCGTTACGAAAAGTTATTTGCGTCTTAATAAGTGCGCCACTCACGCCAAATATGGCAATGCTATAGTCAATGTGGTTGAAAATGTACAGAGGATGATTTTTTTTAACAATTTTTGGGGTCTCGGAAATGGCACGTATTTGAATTCATCAAATAAATTCGATTTTCGTTTTCAAAATGCGAGAAAAACAACATGGCGTCCAGACGAAGCAAGAAAATATTTCTTACTTCAAAATCAAGTAGGTTGAACACAGTGTTACCAAAATGCGTTGGTAATTTTTCATGTCCACGAAAAATGTCAATCTGTTTCAAGTGTTTTTTTGTTAAAATGTTACTTCTATGAGGAAAAGTGTTGTTTAACATTCATTGGGGTAAGATTTTTATCATTTTGCGTGATTATTTGAATGAAAAAATACTGAAACAGTGAATTTATGGCGACATTGTAGGATTAATAATAAGTTGCTTTAGTGTTCTGAATGAGTTGTTTCTAAGTTTGATAACACTTTAACACTTTTTTAACATTGATCATAACTCATTTATGAGTCTTACTTTCAGGTATGAAGTTACCTCTTGGAATATTTAACACTGAAAGATTTTCGAATTTGACAAATTTTGTTTTTTATTAATTTTTACTTCCCGAGCGTCCATTTGGCAAATGATTAATTTCATGTTTTCTGGAGATTTTCTATATAATTCCTAAAAAATGAAGAAACAGATCTTCCGTTCCTGTCTGCTGATTTTATTAGGCAGATAATCTCCGAAACTACTGGAATTAATGTTATGAGTATGACATTTTAAATGAATTTTAAGACAATTGATAACGAAAATTTAACTGATACCTGGTGTTAAAATTTTGCTAAAAAAATCCCAAAATAATATGGTTCTGTACCTACTTGTAATTTATAAATCCACTCTTTTGTTTAACCTTGGACATGTAGGTTTTTGAAAAAGAAATCAAAATTGGATAATTAAAACTAGAAATTACAAAATCGATTGTTTTGAAATTTTGCAGTTTTTAATGTTATCGCGAACATAATAAGTCGCTAATCAGATTTCATCTCTGTTCGTCTCGTCCAAAAACCTACTGACATTATCTCACAATTAAATACTGTTGTTTTTTTTGAACATGGGTATTTTACAAGTAAAAACCGAAATTTGAAAATATTGGCTTCCTAATTATATTATTTTAGACCAACATGTTAAATATAAAAGTTCTAGAGAATAAAAAAATATATATTTAAATAATTATTTATTCTTTTTGTAAAACCTTATGGTATTGAAATACATTACTCTACCACGTTATTGGGTGTTAGTTGACAAGAATAAATGTTGTTTTTCTGTACACCTATATCGCTAGTTTTGTGAGTTTACTTTATCATTTAAAGAAAAAGTACATTCGTTGCAAAAAAAATTTTTGGGAATAAAATTTCTTTCACTATTTGCCATCTCCATGATAGTTTCGCAAAACAACATTGTCCTTTCTTTCTCACCAAAAATTGGTTGGTATCTTGCATATTTATAAGATTTAAGTTTAGGCGTTATTTCCGTAAAATTTTGTGAACCGTAGCAAAATGGATCCCCAAATTTTGTCCTATTTTTCTACGCTAGTACCAGGATTATTCCATTGGCACTTGCAGGATTTGTTTACACTAGCTTTGTAGGTCTCTTTTCATTGATGATGGTTCTGGAATTTGTCGATCCGTGTAAAATGCTCCAAAAGTTCGTCAAATTTCCCGCCGTAGTACCATTGTTAACTTTCTCCTCTATTGTATAATTTGTATAATAATTTATATTGCTTGACAAGAACAAAAGCCACACAATTCAGCAATTAGTGGCAAATTAATGAACTGTCAATGAATTGTCACATTTCATGGCTATTTTTATCACAAATTGTGGATTGTCTTTTTTGAGAGTTCTAAAATTGTGGTAGCGGGTAGACATTCTTCTACAACCCCAGTAGGAGATATATCTACTTCAGGGATGCGACCCTGCCCACGCGAGCCCTGATTCTCTCCCAACTCCTATGACCGGAAGAAATCAGGTCCTAACCTAAGATCCCAAACATCTAAATTTCCTATCCTTTATCCCTTCCACTTCAGGACGTTTGGTCAAGGTGATGTTTTACGTCTGAACTCTTTTCATCTCATAAGAATAGGCTTCCTAATTCCTAGCAGCCGAGTAGAGGCTGCCAAGAATCGAAAGATAGAAATCATAGAAAGAAGAAGGTGATGAAGGAGAGTCTAAAATTTTACCAGAATATGTAAATTTCAGTGTTTTTCATGGAAGTATAATTATATAATCTGTAACAATTTACGATGGTAGTGTTAAAATGATAAACGAACATCTGTTATTTTATTCCTAACACATTTAATTTAATATCACAATGCAGTATTGAGCTTCTTGTTATTTCCTCATTTTTTGAACAAAATATTTTTTATCACGCTGTCGATCATGATAACCGATAACGTCTAAACATTTTGAAATACAAATATTTTATTTATATTTTCAATGAGATTGACATACATTTAATAATATGGTTTCCTGATAGTTTTATCTGGATTGCTGTATAGCAATATTGCTATATTCTAGTTTTGGTCGATCTAAAACGTAAAATGATAATATTACGTTATTATTATGTACACCATAAGTTTATAAAATCTTTAGTTTTTTTTGGATTTATTCTTGTTTAGGTCTAAGTTGTTGTTTTGACAACGCAATATCAATCTATTTATACCGCCTTGTAATTTTAATCAATATTTTTTGTACGTATTCCATAATATTTACAGACTTCAGATCGTCAGGATAAATAAATACCAACTTCACTACGTCATTATAAAAAATTATAAACGTCAAAGGATCTAAATTATAGATCCCTGTACCACACTGCTGTCTAATTTGTTTGAGATCTAAATCCATCGTAATCTACAACTTGCTGACGAACTGCTCTATCTCCAATTATTGTAATCGAGTCCGTCGGGCGACTCGCAACTTTTACGTTTTCTCGACCTTTCATGACCCCTAGAGCACGAAGAAATAGGTCTCCCTTTTCTGTCTGTCTATCTGTCTGTCTGTCCGACTGTCTGTCTCTCTGTCTGTCTGTCCGTCTGTCCGTCTGTTTGCCGTCACGGATTTTTATTAGACAGATAATCTCCGAAAGTACTGGGCCGATTGTTATCAAATTCTATATTAGGAATATCATGTAAATGGTAAAACCCTACCCAAAATTTGTCTAATCATCCCCACCAATGATGTGATGACGGCACTTTAAAATTGTACGTAGTAAATGGGTTTTAAATTGTATCAAATGACATAGTCTTACACATGTAGTTTATGACTTTGTGTTGAGTTTTTACACGAAACGTCCAGATTTTTGGAAAAAGTCTAAATTATAAAACATTTTGGAATTTTGATTTTGAATCTGCAAAACCGAATGCTTTTAAATCTTGCAAGTGTTTTAAGGTTATGACAGTCATGATAAATTTGTAATCAAAATGTATTTGTTCATCCCCCCTAAAAAATTGATGACGTTACCTCAAAATTTTGCTGAACGAATTCTATCTCAAATGTGCAACGTATGATGATTGATGAGTCTATACTTGGGATTTATCACTGAATTAATATTTTTTAGATTTGCTTATACAGGGTGTATTAAAAAATTAATGACGGAGTCAGTTTATTTTATTGTTTAAATCAAGAATTGCAAAACTGAACACTTTGAAATCTTGCATTCGTTTTAAAGTTATTGTAAGCATGGTAACTTTTTAATAAAAATGTATCTGTTTATCAACCCCAAAAGACTGATTACGTTGTCTCAAAATTTTGCGAATAAATCGTATCTAAAATGTGCAAAATATGGTCAGTCTATACTTGTAATTTGTCGTTGCATTCATATTTTTTAGATTTGTTTATACAGGCTGACTCAAAAAAATTAATACATGAGTCAATTTACTTTATTGAATAAATCAAGAATTGCAAAACCGAATGCATTGAAATCTTGAAGACGTTTTAAAGTCATTGTAAGCATGGTAAATTGTTAATCAAAATAAATCTGTTTATTCCCTCCAAAAAATTGATGACGTTATCTCAAAATTTTGCCGAATAAATTCTACCCAAAATGTGTAAAATATGATGAGTTTTTACTTGTGATTCCTCATTGTATTAATATTTTTTATTGATCAAATAGAATAATGATATTTAGAACATTTTGTTGATTTTAGCTTACTACTTAATAGTTTTGATCCTCTGTTTTGAGGGGACGAACTCATTCAAATCAACCTAATTTCTACGTGACATTCTTCCGATCTATAAATATAAACACTTTCAAGTTGTTTTTAGAAGAATTACACATGTTAGTTTTTGCACTTACAGAACTACTTACAATTAAATGTTGATTTCTTTAATTTTTTTTTTAAGTTCTATAACAAACGTACATGAAATTATTATCACAGCCTTTAACATTACAGAGAGATGAACAATAATCGGTGCGTTAAGTACATCTTGCTTGAAATTTATAGCGCGATATCCTCCTTTATTTGTCTTTAATAATTTATTCAATTTTTAACGACATGTAGGTGTACGAAAGACCGTAAACAAATAAAATTTGTCAAAAGCACATTTTAACAGTTTGTCTTAGAATTTACGAAAGGTTTTTTTGATAAAATACTAACGTTGACTTGGCGATTCTAAATTCATATTTTTAATGAGATTTATTTAAAAAAAATGATGAAAGGAAATTTTGCAGGTAGTCTTAGAATCTCCGTGACGGATTATTTTGAAATTTTGATATGGTAGTACTACAACAATAATTAAAGTTTATTCATTTATCCCCTCTAGAAAATTACCAAGGTTATGTCGCAAACATTTTTTTAATGAAGATTTATTAAACAATATGCTTTTAGATGTAGTGTTGTTTGCGCTTTAGATACATATTTTTATTTTTTAGAGTTGTTTATAGCTGATGTTTAGAGGAATTAATGAATGTATCAATTATTATATTAATTAAATAAAAAATTGTTTGTCACATTTTCTAAAAACAAAAAATATCGAATCATAATTTTTTGAGTGTGGTTCAGGGGCCAATCCAAATAGCTTTAGAACGTAACTTTTATTTAATTTGGCCAAATTTGTCATTTTTGCCAAATTTGTAATTTTTCAGAGTTCACTATTAAAAAAAAAAATCGTCACTTCGTGCCATGAGTCAGAACTTCCAAATATTTATTGTCACATTCATGTAAGTTAGGTAATGGTAAATTACCATATGCATATTTTAAAATAAAAAAAGTCAACCACGTAATTAAATACTGATTTTATTAATCACACACATACATTCTACATACACATAGTTAAATAAATACACATAAAATAGTTATGTACTGAGGAAGGTAGTTGACTGAGTTCACTTGATTGTTAAAAATAGTGATTAAATCATCTTCAAGATTTTTAAAGCCTTCATTCTTTAAAACTTTGTTCATTTACTACAACATTTTATGGCTGTCGTTTTTACTTATAAAATTTTATTACTTCACCCTCCAGGTTTTCCACTAATTTTTGGATTGTTTTCTTTCATAAATTAACAGTAGTTGTGATAATAATTCTTCTTCCACAATACTTGATTCGTCTAGATCCTAAAAGCTTTGGTTACCGTTTTAAAATCATAAAATCGATATGTAAACTGCACATTTCCCAATTTTAGCACTCAGACTCACATGGTTATATGGCTCGGCTAGCGCCTCGTTGTGAGCAAAGCTCACACTCGTAGATAATGACGTTTTTAATCACCTAAATAACGTAAATAGCTATAACGCCGCTGTAATTATTTTATTTGTCAAGACGTGGTGTGTACACTTTAATCGTATCAAAGTGACACCTCCGCCCACCAGATGGCGGCAGCTACAGCATTTTTAAATATCCGCGTGTAAAAAACCCCATTGTATGTAAACTATTCCTCCCAGTTGCCAGTAACTACACTTCTACGAAAGTGGCTAAAATTAAATCCTCTGTTACTGTCCTGTAATTATTTTATTCATTATTCGCTATCACTGCTGCGATCTAAATGGCATAATTGCAGCGAGCATTTGCAGTGGGTGGTCTACCTCTAAATGTTATAATGCGCCTATCTCGAGCACACTCTTACATGGAACACATGTATACAAGTCGCGGCGTCTTTTGACAAATGCTCGGTTAACACCAAATGTTGTGTGTACAGTTTTCCAACGCATAATTAGACAAGGTATAAAAAATTGTTGCGGAACCCTCTGAGACGAGCGCGGCGCCAAAACGCGGCGCCCGTCTGCGTTCGCGAGGATTCGCCCCTTCGCTTTATTTTTATAAAGATGGGTGGTAGTTTTAGCCGCAAATATCGGCTTTGATAAACAATTATTATCTGTGTTGTGGGTGAGATTCTATTCATAGACAGGGCCGGAGTAAGTCATTACGCATCAGTCATGTGCTGTAGTACTGGGAACTTTGAATAATGGATGAATTATGCAATCTAGGCTATAGCGTATGCTAATAATGGTGAGGTCCTTGATTAATTGCATTTTGATTTTCAGATTATCAGCCATTTGCTATTCATATTGGATCATAGCGAGGACCGGGGCCTGTGAATGGATGCTGGTTACTTAATTTACATTATAAACATTCATTGGCAGCTCTGTTTACATATTCAGACTTTTGTAATGATGGATAATTTCTTAATTTGTATTGATCGATCGTAGAGATATCTGTGTACACTAATGTGAAAATTGTGTGAAAATACCCACATCGTTAATCACTTCCAAATGATGATTTCTCACTTCACTAACTTCGTGTTTGTTATTTGCATAAATTATATCGTTAGCGGTGCAGTATACCTACTTCGTGTTCCTTTTTGGGTTCGAATAGTTTACTACCGAGGAAAATTATGTTGTAGCGAACGAGATATGACGGTGAGCATCTTTCTTACACGTGGAACTTGTAATGTTTGTTTTGTTTTTTTATTTGTGACACTTATATGTTTTGTTTAGATGTTAAAAGAAACAAACAATGAGGAACTAACTTTTAAAACTGGATTAATACACTTTAAAAACGCTTTAAAATCAATTTACAATATGACAACACGCAACTTTGGACATGTAGAACCACCTTCAAACGTAAAATTTTTTGAACATTCTTATCTCTGTCTATATGTACATACTAACTTTTATTTCCGGTTTCAAATAATTCGTTTCTCAAACAGCAGCTGTGCACTGTATAAATAATCAGTAGCGCATTGTAAATATCACTGTATGTAAAGATTTATTTAATGATTTTTGAGATGACGTCCCAATTTTTTGATCAAGATAAATATATTAAATAAATATAGAAATAAAAAAATATTTCCCAAGCAGCAAATGTGCAAATAAAAAAAAAACTTCACGGAGGTAACAAAGTTAGTAAAATTTTAAACAATATTTCGTTAAATAAATAAATAAAAAAAATAGAACTGAATTGGGTATAGTGTAAATGATTGATTGACCGATCAAAATGATTACTTATCTCTGGTAATAGGAGAGAAGAACTCGACCGTAGCAGTTAAACCAGTAAATACTTGCTTTATTTGTGTTAAACACGGATCGATCAGTCTTCAAATTCTGCAAAATGTACAAAATACGTTACGACATTTCGCATAATGAATGCTAGATCTTCACAAGTTAAGATTAAATGAATTTTTGTGATGTAATTTTATAATTTCTAAACTTTGATGTTATCAAAAAAAAAGCAAGAAACCTTGACCTATTCGCCAGGAAAGACTTTTCAAACGGTTTGCGTGAATGAAATCTAGCTACACGTTAACAGTAACATGTAGAACTGCCTCTTTTAAAAATATTGGTTTATATATTCGCACATTACCGAGTGGGCGGAATTTAATAATCATTTATGGGGTTTTTGATCCACTATATAACGCAACATTGTGAAATAAATCGGAAATGAGAATTAGATTCTTAATCGATAGTTCTAAGTTATAAAATTTTTGCGTGGAATTAAGTGCAGTACAGCAATAACAAGAGGAAATGAAGTAAAAGTTTTATTAGGACTTGCGCTAATTTAAATACCAGAAGTGTTGGAAGTAACACAAGGGTGAGTGCTTGGCGCTAATCTATTCACCATTTATCGCTGAGTGCTGTTAAAGTTCGTAATATATGTAAGGCAGCCAACCACCCCATGTTTTTCCTGCTACGTGTTATAAAACGCCCGAGTTATAAGTGCGAGTTTCGCTATTCATTCCACAACTAAAATAAGGGCTGTTCCAGAAAATCAATCAAATATCACAATATTAACATAAAATTCAAAAATAAACTTTTCACTTCGTAACTGTCGTTGTATTTTTATTACTGTAGTCAAGTGCAATAAATCGCCACAAAGAGCTCTGACTGGATCTATTTGAAAGAAATTGGACAGTTATTGTCTGTGCTAAATTTAGAAGAGATAGCAAATGGCATTTATACCAAACCTTGTTTCTGAATCATAAACAACATGCCTCTGAAGAAAGGAATAAAGATGTACTTAATGATTTTCGAGTTTACGTCATCAACTTTATGGTGGGGATAAATATATTAATTTTTAAAGTATAACGTAATGATTTTAGCACCTTGTATAGTCAATTACAAGAATAAAGAAAGCAGTTCATCTTCATAAATAAAAAACAATAGATATTTGTACTAGGGGAATGTTTCATGAAACTCCTTTCTTCGGGTATTTAGAATTTTTTATTTTATTGACAGCGATTTAATCATTTTAACGAGTTTCCATTTTTCAGTCGGCCGAAGGACTAAGGATGCATGTCCTTGTAGTTTCCAATGGCATAATTGCGCGTTGTCGGGTGTAATTTTGTTGTGACCGTTCCATGTTCTGGGTGAATTATTGACGTTTCGTGTATTTATATCAAGACCGTTTTCTGATCCGGTGTATACGAGCAGCTAACAGCGCACATGCACTCGCGTTAAAACTCGAGATCTAATCTAAATGACGTATTAGATTTTTAAAGTTTTATCCGCGCATATAAAAAACGCAGCCACGAGCCACGCTGTAGATTACCGCTTTAATTTATTTTCATTTTTGTTGCGCCGTAAAATACAGGGTTGCGTTGTGAGTTATGCCCCGCGGGGGTGGGTGGATCAAGTCCTGGCTAGGCCCTCTCCGCAACGCGGTTAACATTTCATTTATCTTACACGTTTATTTCTCGTGTTCTTTTTATTTATTGCCGTAATTTGCAATGGAGGCCTCGAGTTCTTCTCTCTTGTTCTTCGCCGAGGAATACTCGCGAATCGACCTCTTCACTCCGAAAGTGGCTGTCCATTAAATTATGCCCAGATACCACCACGGCAAAGTAAATCATTCGGACCGTGGTGTTAAGTGTATAATTATTTCCTTTAAATATGTTAATGGCATGCCAATAGATTACGATCCAGATACACCTCTGGCTCCACAATTTATTGTAACAAAGCCAGTGGCCATTTTTAAATGGTTACCGCTTGCACATCATGGTACTCGCTACAAAAAGAAAATGCTGATTTGTGGTCGTAATATCGTAAGCGAAGGAATATATCATCACTCCCAGTCGTTTAGACGGGAAGATAAAATAAGGCACTAGGAAAACTACGAGATACAAACTTTAAAAACTTATAAAACTTTTAGCACTTGGCTGTCTAGTTTTTGTTAGATCTGAAATCTGAAGCTAACAGCGAAGAAGCTTAAATATCGCTCAATTCGGTCTAGGTCAAGTTCTTTTCTTTCTTTGGGATACTGCACTTGCAAACAATATATTCGTTGTATGCAACGAAATATATACAGAACTAACTCCATTTTTTAGCTTTTGAACAAGTACTTTGGTGGTCTTATCTACGAATAAATGTTATGTAACTAGCTAAAATGACGGATCTTGGAATGCCATCTCAAGTAATGAAGGCACACGAACTTTAGACGATCCCAGTGTGTAGATTTGAAGTAAATTTAAAATTAACTCCAAATCGTTGATTCTACTTTTCAGATTTGTTGGTAGTACCATTTAAGTAGTCCTTATTAGAAATATACTTCAATTTTTTCGTTCGTGGTCGCCTTTGCCATTTGTCGTGTTCCCTTTGTCGGAGTGCTTTTTTTCTTTCACTTTATTGTCGTCATTCCTTTTCCATATTTATGTTTCTTCAATTCTGTATCGTCGCTATATTGCTTTTGGTATTTTATTTTTTTTAATCTTTTTATCTCTTAGGTTACTATTTCGTCAGTCGTTTGCATTCCAATTTCGTTGGTTATTTTAATCAGTACTCGAGTATACCTTTATACGGACTTATTTTTATCCCTCTATCTCTTTTTTTGGGTATTCTAGGTCCTGTTCTTGGCCATTAGACTTCGAAATTCCAATTTCTCTTGTAAACACACAAATCTTTTGTTTTTTACAAAAGATTTGCATGGAGAAGGACTTGGGAACCCTGTTTTTCCGAAGAGAAGGACCCAGAATTCTGTTTTTTTCAAAGTGGACAAACTTTTCCCATTATACGAAAGATTTCCACGGAGAGGGACCCGGGAACTTAGTTTCCCGTCTAAATAAAAACATTTTTGGCCCATTGTTAACGATTTCAGAGAAGGACCTAACAACTCTAATTTTTTTAAAAGTAATCAAATCTTTAGACTTTAAGAGACTGTAGTTTCTCTTCTAAACAAACAAATCTTTCGTCACTTACTAAAGATTTTCAATTAGGATTTGGGAGTAAAGTTCTGATTTCTCTTTGAATCTAAGAAATTTTTCGCCTCTAATGAAACATTTCGAAGAGGAAAACCTGGAATTCTGGTTTTTCTGGAAATTCTATTTTATCTTCTAAACAAACAAATCTTTTGTTCCTTACTAAAAATTTCTACGGAGAAGGACCCGGGAACCCTGTTTTTCTTTTGAGGTGAACAAATCTTTCGTCCCCGATTAAACTTTTCAAAAAGAAGATCTTGAAATTCTGCTTTCTCTTCAAAGTCGACAAACCTTTCGTCTCGTACTAATTTCAGCAAAGACGGACGTGTAAACTCTAGTTTCCCTTTAAAACGGACAAACTATTTGCCTCTGACTCAAGATTATCTCATAGGACCTCAAAATTCAGGTTTCTTTTCAAAATAGACAATCTTGTCCCCTTTTACTAAATATTTTCACGGAGAGGAACCCAGGAACACTAGTTTTTCTTCTAAATAAAAACATTTGTTGTCACTTGTTAAAGATTTCCGCGGAGAAGGATCTGGGAACTCTGGTTTGTTTTCAAATTGGACAAATCATTTATCTTTTACTAGTGTTTTGTGAAGAAGGACCCTAGAATTCTAGCCTCTCTTCTGAAAAAACAAATTTTTCGCCCATTTCTAAAGTTTTCCGCGGAAAAGTATCTAGGAGTTTTAATTTTTCTTCAAAATGGAAAAACCTTTTAATTTTCATTAAAGATTTCCATGAAGAAGAAGCGAGGAACTGTAGCTTACCTTCTAAACAAATAAATCTTTGGCCACTTACTAAATATCTTCAATTAGGATCTGTGAATTCTGGTTTTCTTCGAATGCAGCAAATCTTTCTCTCCTAATTAAAAAAATTTAAGAAGAAAAAGCTGGAATTCTCTATAAAGTGAACAAATCCCCTTTCATCTAACTGAAGATTTCCATGAAGAAGGAGCTGAGATTTTATTTTATCTTCTAATCAAACTAATCGTTTATTTTTTTTTAGTAAAGATTTCCAAGGAGAAAGACTTGGGAACCCTGTATTGTAAGCGAACAAATTTTTTGTCCTCAGTTAAAATTTACGAAGAAAAAACATGGAATTCTGTTTTCTTTTCAAAGTGGTAATCTTTTCCTCTTTTACTAAAGATTTCCACGAAGCTCTAGTTTTTGTGCTTAAAAATATATGATTGGCTTTGTGTTAAAGATTTCCTCCGAGAAGGATTTAGGAACTCTGGTTTCTCTTCTAAGTGGATAAATCTTTCGCCCCTTTCTAAAAATTTCCGCGAACAGAAGTACCAGGAATTCTGCTTTGTCTTTAAATGGACAAATCTGTCGCCTCTTACCAAAAATTTCCCATGGAAGGACATAGAAACTCTGGTCTCTCTTTAAAATGGAAAGACTTTTCGTCCTTTACTAAAGATCTCTACGGAGAGGAACCCGGGAACTCTAATTTTTCTTCTAAACAAAAACATGTTCGACCTTTTTTTTTAAGATTACCCCGGAGAAGGATCTGGGAACTCTGCTTTCTCTTCAAGTTAAAGATTTGTCTATATTTCGCCTTTTACTAAAGTTTTCTATGGATAAAAACTCAGGAACTCTGGTTTCTCGTTTAAAGAAGCACATTTTTCGCCCCTTTCTATAAATTGTTGTGGAAAAGGACCTAGCAGCTCTAGTTTTTCTTCAAATTGAACAAATTTTTCGACTTTAACTAAAGATTTCTACATAGAATGACTTGAGTAATCTAGTTTCTCTTCTAAACAAACAAATATTTCTCTCATTATTAAAGATTTTCGTTTAGGATCTGGGAACTCTGGTTTCTGTTCCAACGTAACAAATTTTTCAAGGAGAAAAACTTGGAATTCTCTACAAATTGAACAAATCCATTGCCTTTTATGAAACTGGAGATTTACATGAAGAAGGAGCTGCGAATTGTATTTTATCTTCTAATCAAACTAATGGTTTATTTCTTACTAAAGATTTCCAAGGAGAAAGACCTGGGAACCCTACTTTTTTAAGCGAACAAATCTTTCGTCTTTAATTAAAATTTACGAAGAAAAAACCTGGAATTCTGGTTTCGTTTCAAAGCGGTACTCTTTTCGACTTTTACTAAAGATTTTCACGGAAAAGGACCTGGGGACTGTGGTTTCTCTTCTAAACAAACAAATTTTTCGCCACTTTCTAAATATTTTTAATTAGGATTTGGAAGCTCAGTTCTCCCTTAAAGTTTAACAAATCTTTTGCCTCTAATTACTTACTAATTGCTTAAAGATTTTCAAGGAGAAAAACCTGGAATTCTTGGTTTCTCTTCAAAGTGAACAAATCTTTCGTCTTTTATTTAACTAAAGTTTTCCATGAAGAAGGATCCGGAAATTCTACTTTATCTACTTCCTTACTAAAGATCTCCAGGGAAAAGGACCTGGGAACCCTGTTTTTTTTTTTGAAGCGAATCAATCTCTCCTTCCTAATTAAAGTGTCCGAACAGAAGGAGCAGGAACTCTGCTTTGTCTTTAAAGTCGACAAATCTATCGCCTTTTACCAAAAATTTTCCATACAAGGACATAAACTCTGCTCTTTTTCGTCGTTTACTAAAGATCTCTACGAAGAGGAACCCTTGAACTTAATTTTTCTTCTAAACAAAAAAAACATTTTTGATCCTTTTTTTAAAGATTACCGCGGAGAAGGATCTGGGAACTCTGGTTTCTCTTCAAAGTAAAGATTTGTCCATATTTCGCCTTTTACAAAAGTTTTCAATGGATGAAGACTCAGTTGGTTTCTCGTTTAAGGAAACACACTTTTCGTCCTTTTCCACAGCCCTAATTTCTCTTCAAACTGAGCAAACCTTTCGACTTTTACTAAAGATTTCCACGCAGAATGACTTGGGAACTCTAGTTTTTTTTCGAAACAAACTAAATTGTCTCTCCTTATTAAAAATTTTCCTTTAGGATCTGGAGACTCTGGTTTCTCCATCGCCTTTTACCAAACTAAAAATTTCCATGAAGAAAATCCGTGAAATGTAGTTTTATTCTTTAAAAAAATATTTTACCCCTTGCTAAAGATTTCCACCGGGAACAACCTGGAAACTCAGATTTTTCTTCAAAGTGGATAGACATTAGACATTTTCGTCATTTACGTCGTTCACAGATTTTTTTTTCAAACGAATAGACTAAGTGACCTCGGAATTCTGCTTTCTCTTCAAGATTTTTCTTAATCTCTAATCTAGTATCAAACTTGACGAATTCATATTTTCAAGTTCTACTTTATTCTTTACAAGTACCTCAATTTTATCTAAATTCGTAACAAGTGACTTTTTTTTGTTGATAGGCTTGTTTTTTTTTAAGCAGATTATATAAAAATGTGTAGAACACTTGAATAACAATATAACTCTATCCTTGACAATAGTCTGCATTTTGGAAAGATAGAAAAAATGTTGAGAAGGTTGTATCTACTTTGACAATAAAAACAGAATAATGAGTAATGAAATAGATAATGAATGGAAAAATATATACCAATTTATAAAATACAAAAGGCGATTGCACAGACTACCTGCATCTGAAAACAAAACACGTGTAACCCATTTGATTATTTTTTTTTTTTTGTATTCTTACACGGTCTGTAGTGATACAATTGTTGATTATTGAACATTTCGGGAAAACACGTTGTCCGTTTTGTCCCAAACGACCAACAGCCCATAAATCTCGTACATTTAGCGCCCATAAAGCCAAACCATTTGACATAACTCAACAATAGGAGTAAGCGTCATCCCTGATCCACAATAAACAAACCACCCTACAGGGATGTTAAAAATTTTCGTCGATTAATCCCTTAGAGAATGGGTGCGTTAGCACAATGCCCAGAATAAGATAATATTGATGGAATGAAGCTGTAAAGACTTAACGCGGCTTGCATCACAATAGGTGAATGCAGTAGCACCTCTGGCGTCGCGGCGAAGACGCGCCAACTGGAGGCGTCTGGAGGAAATGACGCCGCAGTTTCATCTCCGGCCTATTTCCGGTTTCGGCGCTCTAATGTGCGCTTCAGCCATATTCATAGCACACTCTGTTTCCCCCGAAGCGCTTCTTCTGGTTTTAATGCTTATATATTCTCATCCCCCTTGTTATGTAGCCGGTTTGAGATTTTGATGCTCCTTTAATTAAAATCTCGGCTGCACAACAATGCTTTAATATTAATAATAATAATAATAATTTCGTGAAATCCAACAGGCCAAAGGATTAAATTAGAACGCTAAAAAGTATGACAAGGATAGACATTGAAAGAACAATAAACGCCAAGTGTCATAACTCAGAATTAATAACAACTGAACTAATTAAATGTGATATTACGTGTAACGTGTGGGGGATACGTATTACGTTTTATAGTTTAAAACACTTTATAAAAGAAGTTCAAGTTGAAAATAAAAATGTCAAGCGTTACCAAGTAGCTCGTTATATTTTCTGCACATATTTAGTAAAGGTGAAGAAAAATAATTTGTAGGTGCGTGACTGTAAGTATAAATACAAACCTAGGTATATTAAAATACACATGCGGCAATAAATTACTGGTGCACCACATTTAAATTAAAATGAAAATTATTATGCAGTAGGTAAATTTTCCGCTGTCTTTTAAAGATTTTGACAAATAGGCTTCTCATTTTTATAATGAACGCCACTAACGGTTATGTCCTTACTTAGTGGTAAAGTGCTATCACATTGTGTTAATTTACAAGTATAGGAGTATATTTTTGTATAACATAAATCATTTCAAAATAGAAGTCTTTGAGGTGACGTCATAAAATTGTTGGTTGTGATGATTAGCCAAATTTTGGTGAGCGTTTAACCATCTACATGAAATTTCTAACATACATACAAAATTTGACAACAATCGAACCATTAATTTCAGAGATTGCGTGTCTAATAAAAATCGACACAGACGCCAGACAGACAGGCCAACGGAAACGGAACACCATATCACACATGAAATTGGGAAGTCACTCGATGGACTCGATTACTATACATGTTTAGCTTACGCTCGCCAAGTAAAAATTATAATCTTCAAAGATATATGTTCGGTAGTATTCATTTTGATACGGCAAATGTTGAGTTATTTACTTGATTCATTCGTTATCATGTTTTTAGATTATCGTCATTTTATAAAAAGAAATGTCTTCAAAAAAATAAAATCAAGTAATAGCAGGGTAAAAAAGAATCGTGGGTGGCATTCGGGTAGGGTATTTTTGGCGACGTTTGATGTAATCAAAAATTGTGGGTGGTGGCGACATATACTGCGGGCGCCCACCTCTTATATCAACTAAATGAAATTTGCTGTAAAGAGTAGATATTTTTAAATTCTGTTCTAAATCAATATAGTGGAGGGTTAAATTTTGCCACCAAATGTATTTATAATTTTTGTTTGTTAGTTTGTGTGTAGATAAATAGTTCTGTATAACCAATAAAATTAAAATTATTTAAGAGCATTTGAGAACCACGTTTTGTCATCAAAAAAAAAAAAAAAAATCTAAGAATACGATGAGGCATTTTTTTCTGCTGCACCTATCGTTATGAGAATTATTGTCCATGGACATGATTATCCCGAAAAAGCGAAACCATTTCACTGTTACGTGACAGAATTTCCCTACATCCTGTTACGATATGGTGTACTCTTTATCTGATTTCGAGATAATTGTCAAGTACAAGATTCCGTTTATGAATACTCCCGTTCCACCCATTCGGGGTCACTTTTGTTATTGCTTGTAAATTAATTATTCATCCACTTCGACTTTCAGAGTGGCAATTTCTCTTTTCGACTCCAATGACCTTTCCGATATCGCACTTTCCAGCGTTTCTTCTGGCTTTAATGCTTATATATTCAAATTCCCCTTGTTTTGCAGCCGCTTTTAGACTTCGATGCTCCTTTAATTAACCCAACAACGCTTTATTAAGATGTGTGTGCTAAAAAATAGAATATTTAAATGGGTTTTTGTTAAAAGGGAGGTGTCGTGAAAACGGAGTGAACGTATGTCGCATGTCGAGGTGATTGATCGACTGCTTGACATAATACTAACGCGTGCTACGAGTATGTGTGTGAAAGTTCAAGCGAGCCCACCCCCGGATTTGCAACCCTTCGGGCACAAAGGAGATTAACTCGTTTTGTTCAAAATAAATAACGCCTGCTTCGAAAGTTACAAAGCTAATGAGAGTATTTTCACTGAGAGTAGATTGTTTTAGAGTTGCAAATTTCAAGTTTGCTCGTGTTTATTTGTTATGTTCATATTTCAGCCCTGAAATAAATGTGAAATATCGCGATATAAAGTTTCAAAAATGGCGTTAGTTTTGTTGTAAAGTTTGTTCTCAAGGGGGTGTATTAATCCTTCGGAAGATGACAGTAAAGGATTATGTGGAACCAAAAAAAATATCGAACTCTGGTTTTATTTCTAACGTTGTAGCACCCAAATATTATGACGTTTTCACAAAAGCGCGACTTGCCGAAAACTGCCGACACTTTTTTAGTCCGAAAAAAACGTCAAAGGCGACCACAATGATAGGGATTTTCTCAAGAGTCTATAAACACCTTCGACTATTGTCGAACGCAATCCATTATTGCCAACCTAAGAACCCACTCGGCTACAGAATTGATACGTTTTGTATGAAGATAAAGCATAATGTAGTTAAATAAATATAAATAGTAGGCGAGAGAATGTGACAAGTGACAGGGTTGTGCGACCCCCTGGGCCCATTGTGGGGAACCTTCCCCGTAGAGCTCCGGTAGCAGACCAGTTTCACAAATAAATCAACCTTTTATATTACTCACGACGCAGGTAGGTTGGTGTGTCTTTGCCTATTTCACCATGAGCAACTAAAAAATTTTGTTGGGATGAAAACGTCGTCTGCACCATGAGACTCGATGGATTGGTGTTTGATAAGACGAAGAAATATTCATCAAAAATTTGAAATTGTGTTGGTATCTATAGTAAATCAAAAAAATGTTAAAAGGAGTAAGGAAATACTGAGAAATGAAGTCAGACAATGTTGCACTACCTTGAGTTATGGTCTAAATGGTGGTTTTGAACTGGGTTTTGGTTTGTCGTCAGAATAAATGAAACAGCTTTTTTAGTGAACCGTCATTTAGGGTTTTTATTCTTTAGACACCCCCATTATGTGTTATAGTATACTATAAATGACATATTTTTTGACACCGTATTTTATTATTGTTTTCTATGATGAGTGAAGTTTTATCACGGCTACTTTACCCTAGAGACTAAACTAACGAAGGAAAGATAGAAAGATAGTGCACATTTAAAAATTAACCTAAAAAAAGAAAATGCGCAACAAAAATTGAACAAATAATTCTTCATTATACTTAAGGTTCTTAAAAAGATATCTTATGTTTCCGCGTATCCTTTTCATTATATTTTTACTCACTTTACTCTGTTTTCCGTATGTGTTGAATTCATCCAACTGTATTGCAATAGCATTTTTCTTAACACTCATGATCGTAAACTTAGGAATTTATGGTCACTTAAGTCACAAATGCGAAATATTTCTTTTCACGAGAAATTCACAACAGAAATGGTTTTATCACCATCTGAGATATCACTTCCTTCAGCTGCTATGTTAATTTGTTAATGACTTTTTGGCACCATTCACCGGCACGTTTAATAATTTCGCCAACCTTCCTAATAAGTCCTTCTCACTGTATTGTTGCGCTTTTTTTTTAGTAATCGAGTATCAGATCAGCTCTAAATCAGCTCTAACGAAAGTCAGCTTACAGATAAATAGCTTATTAGAGTCGATATTGGCCTGAGTGTGCTCTGGTCTGTAGATCAAATAAGTTCTCAGGTGACGACCGACCTACTAACTTTGTTAAGTTCTTGAACATCTTAATGATTTAATATACCAACAATGAAATGAATGACCCTCCAAATTTTACAATAGTAGATGTAATTTAAGTTTTACTTTATCCGTTTATGGTTTATGAATCCGTTTTGACTTTTTACCTTGGACGTCAAAATTTTTGCAAAAAAAAACAACATTTTCCAATGTACAGTTATTGAAAGCATGTTAAATCGTTAGTCAAAATTTATCCATTCGTGTCCCCAGGAATTTATGATGTCATCTTACAATTTTGTCGAATAAATGTTATTTAAATGTTAAAAAGTAGTAGTGAACTTGTGGTTTGTAAAAATACGAGATTTTTCGGCTCTTCGATTTCTCGATTTTTCAACTGTAGATGTCTCAATTTTCCAATATTTCAATTTTGGGCTTTTTCAGTTTTTCTATCCTTCAAATTTTCGATTTCTCGACATGTTTGTCCTCTTTCTTCAATTTTATGATTTTTAAATATTTTGATTTTTCAATTTTCCAAATTTTGACGCTTCAGTTTTTCGATTTCTGAACTAATCACTTTTTATTTTCCCATTTCTCGACTTCCCAAAGTTTCTATTTTTTTCAATTCTTCAATTTTTCTATTTTTCAGGTTTTTTTTGATTTTTCAATTTTTCGATTTTTTAAGCTTACGTTTTTTCAACTTTGCTTTATTAGTTTTTCCAATTCTCACTTTTAAAATTTTTTAATTTCTCATTTTTTTGTCCTTTTGAGTTTAGGGATTTTTCAATATTTCGATTTTTGGACTCCTGGATTTTTTACTTTTTAGATTTTTCAATTTTTCGACTGTTTTCAATTTTTCGATTTTTAAAATTCTAGCTTTTTCGATTTCTTGAGTTTTCAGTTCTTCTGTGTTTCAGTTTTTCAATTTTATGAAT
This sequence comes from Zophobas morio, assembly GCF_036711695.1. Classification (NCBI taxonomy): domain Eukaryota; kingdom Metazoa; phylum Arthropoda; class Insecta; order Coleoptera; family Tenebrionidae; genus Zophobas; species Zophobas morio. The sequence goes on from NW_026972109.1 coordinate 11,024,055, forward strand.
TTTATGAATTTTTTAATTTTCGATTTTTCCAATTTTTCTTTTTTAAAATTTTTCGATTTTTCAATTTTTTTATTTCCCGATTTATCGAATGCTTCGATATTTTGAATTTTCAATTTTCCGATTTATCAATTTTTTAGTTTTTAACTTTTCTTCTCGGCTTTCCACTCCTCGATTTCTTAGTCCTTTGATTTTTCGATTTCTCGATTTTTGGATTTCTCGGCTTTTCGATTTTTTACTTTTGTGTTTTTCAATTTTTGGATTTACCAATTTTTCGATGGTTCGATTACTCGATCTGTCGATTTTTTAGTTTTTGGATTTTTAAATTTTAGATTTTCAAATTTTTATTTTTTGATTTCTTGATGCTTGGATTTCTCCAAATTTTACAATAGTAGATGTAATTTAAGTTTTACTTTGTCCGTTTATGGTTTATGAATCCGTTTTGAGTTTTTACCTTGGACGTCAAAATTTTTGGAAAAAAAATCAACATTTTCCAATATATAGTTATTGAAAGCATGTTAAATCGTGAGTCAAAATTTATTCATTCGTCCCCCAGGAATTGATGATGTCATCTTACAATTTTGTCGAATAAATGTTATTTAAATGTTAAAAAGTAGTAATGAACTACTCTTCGGTTCTCGATTTTTCAACTGTAGGTGTCTCAATTTTCCAATATTTAAATTTTGGGCTTTTTCAGTTTTTCCATTCTTCAAATTTTCGATTTCTCGAAATGATACGATTTCTCAATTTTTGTCCTCTTTCTTCAATTTTATGATTTTTAAATATTTAGATTTTTCAATTTTTCAAATTTTGACGCTTCAGTTTTCGGATTTCTGAACTAATCTCTTTTTATTTTCCCATTTTTCGACTTCCCAAAGTTTCTATTTTTTTCAATTCTTCAATTTTTTAAGTTTTTTTTGATTTTTCAATTTTTCAATTTTTTAAGCTTACGTTTTTTCAACTTTGCTTTCTTAGTTTTTCGAATTCTCACTTTTAAAATTTTTTAATTTCTCATTTTTTTGTCCTTTTGAGTTTAGAGATTTTTCAATATTTCGATTTTTGGACTCCTGGATTTTTTACTTTTTAGATTTTTCAATTTTTCGTTAAACTTTAGATTTTTCATTTTTTCGACTGTTTTATACTTCCATTTCTCAATTTTTTGATTTTTAAAATTTTAGCTTTTTCGATTTCTCGAGTTTTCAGTTCTTCTGTGTTTCAATTTTTCAATTTTCCGAATTTTGTAATTTTCGATTTTTCCAATTTTTCTTTTTTAAAATTTTTCGATTTTTCAATTTTTTGATTTCCCGATTTATCGAATCCTTCGATATTTTGAATTTTCAATTTCCCGATATATCAATTTTTTAGTTTTTAACTTTTCTTCTCGGCTTTCCACTCCTCGATTTCTCAGTCCTTTGATTTTTCGATTTCTCGGCTTTTCGATTTTTTACTTTTGTGTTTTTCAATTTTTCGATGGTTCGATTTTTCGATTTTAAATTTTTTAAATTTTGGAATTTCGATTTCTCGATGTGTCGATTTTTTAGTTTTTGGAATTTTAAATTTTAGATTTTCAAATTTTTATTTTTTGATTTTTTGATGTTTGGATTTCTCGATTTTTCAATTTCGCGATATTGTTCAGTTTTAAATTTTAGATTTTTCGATTTCCCGATTTTTTGATTTTTCACTTCTTCAATATTTATATTTTTCAATTTTTCAAATTTTGACGTTGCTAAATTTTCAGTTTTCCGATTACTCAATTAATCTATTTTTGATTTTCCCATTTCTCGACTTCCCAATTTTCCCAATTTTTCGATTTTTCCGGTTTTTGATTTTTCAATTTTTCGGTTTTTTAAGTTAACGATTTTTCGATTTTGCTTTTTTGACTTTTCGATTTCCCAATTTTTTAATACTTCCTTCAATTTTGTGATTTTGAATTTTTCTTCTATTTTTAAATATTGGCATTTTTTAGTATCTCGACTTGTCGATTCTTCGAGTTCTGAATTTTTCGATTTCTCGATTTTTTACTTTTTGGCTTTTCAATTTTTCGTTTTTTAAGTTTTAGGTTTTTCAAGTTTTCGACACTTTTATAATTCGATTCCTCAATTTTTCAACTTTTCGATATTTTAAGTTTCCAATTTTTAAAATTTTAAGTTTTTCGATTTCTCGAGTTTTCATTTCTTCTATATCTCAATTTTTCAATTTTCGGAATTTTAAATTTTCGATTTCCCATTTTATCGATGTTTCGATTTTTCAAATATCCGATTGTTGAATTTACAATTAAAGAATTAATTCTTGGTTATACAAAAAAATAGTTCTTGTCAAAATCGAGTGAAACATGTTATGTTTGTAAACAAAAGCATCTAGATAATAATTATTTCCCGCAGAAATTCTAAATGCTTAAATTTAAGATTGGCCTGAGCGCGCCCTGGTTTGTGGATCAAACAAGTTCTTAGACCACGAAGTGGAAAAACGATGTAAACAGCTTCAGTTTCAATTAAAAGTAAAACCGACTTTTTGCTGGTTATCATTCGTTCATTCATGTATTCATTCATCGTTAAAGGTCAGTGCGAAAGATTAGTTTGAGAAACAAATGGTGGTCCTGAGAAGGACCGATTTTTGGTAATGCTTCATGGTGATCGACGTGGATAGTTCCTTCCACAACATACGTTATTAAAACTGAAGTCGTATTTGATTAATTATTTTAAAATTAAAATGTGCATTTTCTTTCGCGAACATTCCTTAGATAAAAAACGTAGAAATGAAGTTTACACTTTTCTTTTTTTTTCTTTTAGTCAACATTCTGTACAAGTCTGCATTTTCGTTTCCTTTTAAATTTTGGTATTGTTACGAAAGAAACCCATACGTCGGCCCGGTACGACGCCTATGGGTTCTAGTATGTACGACGATGATGACTCATCGGCCAGGCGGCGTTCGCTAACGAAAAACCTGGAAGCGGAAATCGCGATGGGCAACCCAGAAAAACCTCGAAGGGGCGTTCTTGATCCATCGAGAGGAACGTAGAGGTTTAAACAGAGGCCACCTCGGAAACGATTATTATTCAGTTAACGAATCGAGTTGAGCGAAGACAGAGTCCAGCCAAGTTGCGCCGGAATTATTTTGTACATAATCGCTGCGTAATCAGTCATGTAAAATTGAGTTATTGAGAAATAAATTGCTGAGTTTACCCACGTCGATTTTAAATTACCGATCATCGTAACAGTGTTAATACTTTCTTCAAATTCTTCAACGTATTCCAGAGTTTCTCTGAATATGCGATAAATTTCACTTGTAGAACTTTGTAGAAAAATTGGAATCTAGAAAAATATTTGTCTAAAAATGAAATCAACATAAATGCATCATTCTGAACATCTAGAATGTTCAATCATTTTTCTAGCACTTAGCAAAATTCAATAAATAGTGCCGACTCTGAATTAATCAACAAAATAAAAATATTTATCATAATATTGAAAGTATTACATGTTTACCGCGAATGTTTATGAAAAGATAGAAAAAGAAAAATTTCTCTTGTGAGCTTCCCTCTCGTTTATAATTTAAGATATTCGTTTTCTTTAGAAACTTTTGTCGAGCGATCATCCCGCATTCCAAACCCGACGTCGACAATATGCATCATGTGAAGTTCCCTTAATCCCGAGCAGACAATGCACAAGTCGCGCCCTCCCCGCCGCCGCCGTCTTGAAGAGGGAAGACGGGCCGTCGGCCTTATCAGCGTGAGGCAGCGATTGTCACGGGTCCCGTCATATCTGCTGTCGGGGGTGTTGTTTATCCGGGGGCTGGCAATCGGTTATCGGATTAGCGTTATCTTAACGATATAGTCGCTGCTCAGTCGCCAACGGCGCGTGTGCTCAGCACCCCAATATGACGCAACGTCACACATAACGTTGCCGTAATGACGCTACATGCCGCTCACTCTATCCCGGATGGCGGCGGTTTTTTCCCGACGATGCCATCTTGGGGGCATTTTCCATCAAATTTTAATAAATAACGCGCCATCCTTCGCCTCCGACGCGATAGCGCCTGGAAACACCCTTCGGCAGGCCTGGATAATCAAACTAACTAAAAGCGGTACAATAAAGTTTTTCAGAGTATTATTTTTTTATGTCGCTTATTACATACTATCATAGTCCACAAGAGTACGATTTTCTTACTTCATTTCTTCAGAATCGTTCTAAAGTCTATATAGTCTCAGTTCTATCTGAAAGGGCGATATTTTAAACTAGATTTTAGCTTTAAAATAACTATTAATGTTCAGAGAGTAATATCGAGGATGCAAAAACACTGAGGTAAAATCTTGAATGGAATGAGATTCTGCTAATAAAATCTACAACGACTTTCGCACTCGTCGAGAACAGGCAGCTCGGTCACAGTCCGAGAAGATTTTTATTATTTTTTAACATAGCGTTATTTGGTTCTGTTCTGCTCTTTTTTTTTTAATTTTTTGGTGTTCGATAAAGTTTATTTTGGTTCTGGCCCTTTTCCTGTGGCGAAGACCCAACGCAAGCGAATGCAAGAAGAACTGGCGTTGGTAACGCGTAATACCATTCGTTATTAACGCACTCGACCTTAATCCATATTGATGTAGCGATTTGGCGTCGCAGTTCTCCCTTTGCCGGTGCCACGTGACCGGCATAAGTCGGTCACTTAATCTGCTATTTATGTGACTTTAGGGGGAGGTCACGTGTTATCCCACTGACTTCGCGAAATGGCTAATTCTGGATTAAATTCACACTTCCGAACATTGGAAGGTACCAGTAGGAAAATCCGGTGATGCTTTTTGCTAGGGCAATATTGATATGACGACTGTGGAGGGGCTTTTCTATAGGCTTACCGCATAATGGACCAAATCCATTTGAAATTTTATAGCGGCAGGCACAGATTGAAATTTAGTACATCAAGTGTTGGTTGAATTGTTCAAGTCCATTGTGAGTAATGGTACAGATTTGACGTATTTCGACGTGACCTACGGTAGATATAAAATCTGGAATTGTGTGTTGTTGAAAACTTCTACTTTTATGTTTTCTCGACCTTTCGTGACCCCTATACTACGAAGAAATAGGTCCCTTTCCGTCTGTCAATCTGTCTGTCTATCAGTCTGTCTGTCGCCTGTTCGGATTTTTATTAGACAGATAATCTCCGAAACCAGATGGTAAAACGCTAACCAAAATTTGGCTAATCATCCTCACCAACAGCTTGATGATGTCATCTGCAAAATTTACAACACTAAATTTGTTTATATTCTTCTAAAATAAATCTGTGTTCAGTTTTCACCCTAGACATCCAAATTTTTGGAAAAAAAAAACAAAATTGTATAAGAAAATTTTACAATTTAACTTTAAAACTGTAAAACTGAATGCTTTGAAATCTTGCAAACGTTTCAAGGTTATCTTAATCGTGGTAAATGGTTCATCAAAATTTATTCGTTTATCCCCTCCCAATAAATTGATGACGTCACCTCAAAATTTTATAATGGAAAAACTCACTTGAAACAATGCGTAGCACACTTCTTTACATTTACGTTAACATAACATATACATCTTTATTTTTTTGATTTTTTGATTTCACAATTTTTCGTTTTTCTTTTTCTTCGATTTTGCAATTTTTGAGATCCCAATTTTTCATTTTTTCATTTTTAAAATTTTTCGATTTCTCGATTTCCAAATCTTTCAAGTTTTCGTTTCTTCAATCTTTTGTTTTTTCATTTCCTTTATTTTTTAGAATATTTCGTTTTTTCGATTTTGTACTTTTTCAATTTTTAAGTTTTTCAATTTTTAATCTTTCGATTTTTCAATTTGTGTTTATTCAGTTTTTCAAGTTCTTGATCTCCAAGTTTTAGATTTTCCAGTTTCAGTTGTACAATTTTGCAATTTTTCCATTTTATTGCTTCGAAAATTTAAAAAATTGAAAAACTGAAAAACTTTAAAAACTAAAAAACCGGAAAAATTGGAAAGTCGAAAAACTAAAAAAACGAAAAATTGAAATAATGAAAAACGAAATATCGAGGAACTTAAAAATCGAAAAAAATAGTGAATCGAAATATTGCAAATCGAAAAATTATAGACTTGTCAACAGTGTATAGTTGAAAAATTGTAACACTGAACGATAAATTGAAAAATTGAATATCAGGAAACTGAAAAATTAAAAATTGAAAAATTAAAAATTGAAAAATCGAATAAATGAGAAAGTTTTAAAACCTAATTAATTAAAAAATACAACAATTTTAAAATCGTAAAATGAAAAGCCAAAAATTTTAAGAATTATACTCTTAATTATAATTGCATATTTTTAAAATGAAAACTAGAAAATTTGCGAATGAAACTGAAAATCGAAAAATTGCAAGTTGAAAAATTGAAAAATCCAAAAGTTGAAAAATTTCACGTTAAAAAAAAGAAAAATTAGAAAATGAAAAAATGAAAATAAAAAACCGAAACGAAAAATTGAAAATTGAAAAATTCAAAACATCAAAAATAAAAAAATCGAAAAATTGAAGAATTCAAAATTGAAAACTCCAGAAACTGCAGATTCAAAAAATGCATAATCTAAAAATTGAAGCATACAAAAGTTGGAAAATCGAAGAATTGAAAAATTTATGAATGAAAATTTGAAGAGTTGCATATCGTCAATTTGAAGAAATAAAAAAATTGAAAAATTGTAAATTGAAAAATTGGAGAAACGAAAAATTTTAAAAATTGAAAAATTGCAAATCGAAAAATTGAAAAAATTGTAACTGAAAAACAAGAAATTATAAAATCGAAAATTGAAAAATCGAAAAGTTGATAAATAAAAATTGGAAACTCGAAAAATTATAAAATCGAACCATTAAAAAATTGAACAACTGAAAAAATAGAAAAAATAAAAAACCCAAACGAAAAATTGCATATTGAATAACTGATAAATTAAAAATTGAAACTTCGAAAAATCGCAAATCAAAAAATTGAAGACATGAAAAATTCAAGAATCGAAAAATTGAAAAATTCAAAATTGCAAATTCAAAAATTGCATAATCTAAAAATTGAAGCGTGTAGAAGTTGGAAAATCAAAAAATTTAAACATTTATAAATGAAAACTTAAAGAGTTGCATATTGTAAATTTGAAGAAATAAAAAAATGAAAAATTGAAAAATTGCAAATCGAAAAATGAAACGAAAAATTGAACAAATTGAAACTGAAAAAAAAACAAGAAATGATAAAATGGAAAATTCAAAAATCGAAAATTTGAAGAAATAAAAAGTTAAGGAATCGAAAAATTGATAAATCAAAAATTGGAAACTCGAGAAATTATAAAATCGAACCATTAAAAAATTGAACAATTGAAAAAATAGAAAAAATAAAATACCGAAACGAAGAATTGCGAATTGAAAAATTGATAAATTAAAAATTGAAAAATCGAATAAATGAAAAAAATTGAAAAATCGAATAAATGAAAACAATGTAAAAGCCAATTAATTAAAAAATGGAAAAATTCTAAAATCGTAAAATGAAAAGCCAAAAATTTTGAAAATTATAATTACATATAAAATGAAAACTTGAAAATTTGCGAATGAAGATTTGAAGAAACGAAAAATTGAAAACGTGAGAAACTGAAAATCGGAAAATTAAAAACGCCAAAAGTTGAAAAATTTCACTTGAAAAAAAGAAAAATGATAAAATGAGGGGTTGAAAAAAAAAAGGAGATAAAAAACCGAAACGAAAAATTGCAAATCGAAAAATTAATGATTCGAAAAATTAAAAAATTCAAAATTGAAAACTCGAGAAATTACAAATTCAAAAATTGCATAATCTAAAAACTGAAGCATCCAAAATTTGGAAAATTGAAAAATTTATAAATGAAAACTCGTAAATTTGAAGAAATAAAAAAATGAAAAATTTAAAAATTGCAAATCGAGAGATTGAAAAAAGGAAAAATTGAAAAAATTAAAAGTTAAAACTAAAATAACAAGAAATTATAAAATCGAAAATTGAAAAATCGAAAACTTGAAGAAATAAAAAATTAAATGATCGAAAAATTGATAAATTAAAAATTGGAAATTCGGGAAATTATAAAATCGAACAATTGAAAAATTGGAAAAATAAAAGACCGAAACGAGAAATTGCAAACTGAAACATAGATAAACATAGATAAATTAAAAAATTGAAAATTCGAAAAATTGCAAATCTAAAGATTGAAGACATGAAAAATTAAAGAATCGAAAAATTGAAAAAATCAAAACTGAAAACTCCAGAAATTGTAAATTCAAAAATTGTGTAATCTAAAAATTGAAGCATCCAAAAGTTGGAAAATCGAAAATCTGAAAAATTTATAAATAAAAACTTGAGTTGCATATCGTATCTGTGAAGAAACAAAAAAACGAAAAATTGAAAAAAAAGCATTTATAAAATCGGAACATTGAAAAATCGAAAATTTGAATAAATTAAAACTTAAAGATTCGAGAAATTTATAAATCGAAAATTGGAAACTCGAGAAATTTGAAATCGAAACTTTGAAAAATCGAACATTGAAAAAAATAAAGAAAATGAAAAAACCGAAACGAAAAATTGCAAATCTAGATAGTTTAAAATTAAAAATTGAAAAGTCGAAAATCTAAAAAAAGTTGGAAAACTGAAGAACTGAAAAATGTTAGTCAAAAAAGCTGCGAGAATGTTACATCACTGGTTTTTACTTTATATATGTTGTCAGAAAACAAAAATCGTAAAAAAAATTGACAATTTTTCAAAGAACCGGGTTTTTTTGTGCTGTAATGCATGAGCGAGGGAAGTTCTGTTGAAATAACCAATTTTTTAGAAACAATAATTCGGACTCTCGTTTCAAATTTTATTTAAAAAAAACTACCCAGTTGCCTGCAGCAAGTTTTGATCTAAACATCCGTGCTCTCCCGTCTCCGTTTCATAGCATATGCTGTGGCTCATTTATTTAATCTGGTTAGAAAGTTTTTGCAGAGGGTGAGCGTGGATCGGTAGTTTCACTTTCACACCAGTAACCACGACAATACGCGGACGTGGCTACTAATATCGCCCTAATCCCCATTCCCTTTCGCTCGACTGAGCTTTGCATATACACCACGCGTGCACATCGAGCTTTCGCACACACCTACTATTTCGCCCCAGCTTTATAAACTCGTGTGAACTAACTTAACTAATCGCATTATTATTATACTATACCGTAAAAGATGATTGTAATCTTTGTCGGACCGCGGGTATTAAAGAGAGATGGGAGCGAACCCTTTCGTACCTCTTCGAAAATTTGCCAAGGTAAAAATCCAACGGGATAAACGCTTGAATTAGGCCAGATTGTGTCAAGATCAAATCGAGTTACTAACTAAAATTATGTGCTTATAGTGGTTAACCGTGGTCTTTACTTTGACAATCGTAAATTTGTAGATGTTTGGTAAGCCGTTTTTTTATGATTTTACACGTTTTGTTAGTAATTTTGCTACATTCATACAATCATGTATTGTAGGTTGCCGATCTAACCGGACGTAAGTAAATATGAGCGTTTCACAATACATACTTTCAAACAGACACTCGGTATTTGTTTATTTTATAGTTGCAACTAATTATAACACTATGGTTTAGGCGAGCGAAGCTCAGGACTGTGCTATATTTTACGCGTATGTAAATTCCCTCATCACAAACATTTTATGTCAAATCCAGCGTGCAATTGAGTAATGGATTCATCCACCAGTTTATTAATACACATTGTGCATTTCGTTTTATCAATCTGTCATTACTGCACGTACCATCGCCATCGTCGAAACGAATGTTTTAATTTCGCATTTAAGTGCATGCACAAAAATGCTCATCCCCATTCCATTCAGGGCATATCTGTAAAAAGTCATGCATGAGGCCTGATAAGCGCCGTTATATGAATAGCGTTTGTTTAGTGGGCCACTGATAAGAATTAAACGACTGTGACGTCACGCGTACACCCCGCTCGACGTATCATAATTGATTTACGGGGGGATCCCGGACAGATAAAAACTACAGAATTTTAATGGCGATATTAAAAATGTACCTATATGATTTATATGCTGTTAACAGGGGTAATTATATGTAGCCGGGTTCGGAACGAACGCTGCCGGGGCGGTGGGGGTTATTAGGTATTCCGTCGTTCAATTGTTTTCGTCGAGATCAAGTGGCCAGCTCAGGGTAAATTACCCAAATAAAATGTATAATCTTTGAGAGAATGTGTCCCTAGAGTCGGAGGGTGTTCTAAGTGGGGGTTCGCCAGTTATTAGGGATCCCTCAGCGGGACGCGAGTTTGACATGTATCGCAGCAAAGTGCATCTGAAGCTTCGAATAAACTGTTTTGTTTTATGGGGGTGATTTGAGATTTAATTAAATTATTCATGGAAAGGTTATTTATTTTTATGTGTATTTGTTTAAGAGGGCAATAAACGAAAATGTTTCCAATTTTCTTGATTTTTAACTACTTGTAACACTAATATACAGGAATATTTTTGTATTTTTTAAGTGCCTATTTAAAAACGCTTAATTAGGTGTCGGCTAGATATTTCGAATGTTGCTTTTTATGGTTTTTCGTGTCACTATATCAAGAATTAAGTATAAGCGCGTTATATCCACCACGGAAAAGAGTTTCAGCTCGAAAATATTTTTTAAGTGTTAAATTAGTGAGAAATACCTACATTATGTTTAGTAATCTATATTTGCCAATACTAGCAGGTGAACATTAGTGAAATTGAAATCATTTTAGTTTAATACTTATTGTTCTATTGTTTTCATACATCTGGCGTGTCTTGAATTTGTATTTGTTGTGGTTTCTATCTTATTGAGTGCCTTTCATTGTTGATTAGATAAGTACAAATTATTTAAAGATGCTGTATCATACTCTGGTTCATGACCCATTCACGTGCAAAGTATGAAAAAAATGTTTCAGAGATACTGCTACTACTACTACTACTACTACTACTACTACTATTATATAGTAGTCATATTTGCCAAATATGATCTGATCAATTTCATTTAGTACGTATTAATTAACACCAAAGTGATAAGATGTCAGAAAAAAATTTGGATAATCAATTCTAGTTTTTTACAGTGGAAATTCCTACTATCAGACTCATTGTTTTATTTGCACTATGGACTTAGTGCTATCCCCTTGATGCAATTTAGCTTTGGAAACAATACCCTGCACACTTATTTTAAATCTATATATAAAAAGGTTTTTGTACTTGTTTTTATGTCTGCAGATTTAATATTACCATAGCCACTTTATCAGAATAACAATGTTATGCGTATTTAATTAATAATTGTCTAGACAGATAAGTACAAAGTTGAATATTGACCCTTTATTATTTCATTCATTAAATTTTCATCTTAGGATATATGAAAAAGGATATGACTTGAAATGAATATGTCCATCTTTTTCAAAATTTTCAAAGCTGTTAGAGAAGTTATCAGGCAGAGCACATCACTCGTCTCTAGTAAATATTGTAAAAATTGTTTATTTTGTTATGACTTTCTTGGTTTGCATAGTTTTTTGTAAATAAAAAAATGTGTTACTTTAAAGTGCAACCTTGAAACTGTGCTACGTGATCTCCTTATCAGAAGTTTAAACAAAATCAGCGCGCTAGCTAGCAATTTGAGTTCCGGTACATTGTGTTACAAAAAATAAATATTTATCTCAAATCATTTCCACTTCTCTACAGAGTCAACAATGCGATTATATCTGTACTCATGCGTCAATAATTAAGCACTTGTGTCTTATATTCCACTCACAAAGAACATAATTGTGGATTTTTCGGCAATAATATTCCAAGTGCCATTAAAGTAATCGATAACATTTTGACGCTTGTTGTGAACATTGAATTTTGTATAATTTTTAAAACACTATTACTTGATTTTTAATTGTTTTATGTTCAGCCCGCCGCTTTTATTTGTATGAATTTATTATTTTTACTTCTCGAGCGTAAGCGACGTTTCATAACTTACGAAAAAAATAGGTCCTCAATTTGGTTTGTCTGTCGTCTATGTTGTTTTTTTTGGACAGATAATTTCTGAAATTACTGAACCGATTGTTATCAAATTTTAGATATTTGTTAAGAATTTCGTGTATATTATAAAACGGCAATCAAAATTTGTCTTATCATCCCCACTAAGAATTTGACGACGTCACTTCCAAATTTTGCATAGTAAATATGATTTAAATTGTATGCAGTAACATATTTCTGTACTTGTAGTTTATGAATCCGCCTTGATTTTTATCATTATTAATTATGATACGCATACAAGAGGCGCTAGTCTGGAGCTCTGCCTGCGTGGGATTGAATCGACATTGAATTTGTTTGAATGTTTGACTTTCGATGCGAGGGAATTTCTGTGTAAATAACTTTTTACCATTTTGCTATTTCCAGGACTAGGGAATTGTTGGACTAGGGTCCATTTAACGAATGGCTAATTTCATGTTTTCTTTCCGGTCTTATTAATTAATTGATCAACATTTATCTGGTTTTCCTTAACCTTAGACGTGTAGATTTGTACACTTTTTTTTTCATTTTGTTATTTTCGTGATTTAACGTAGTTTTTACTTCTCAAGCGTAAGTTGAGGAAATATAGTAATCGAGTCCATCGGACGAATGACCAGTTTTATATTTTCTCGACCACTACAGTACCAAAAAAGTAGTCTCCCGTTTCCGTCCGTCTGTCTGTCTGTCTGGTGTCTGTATCTAATTTTATTAGACAAATAATCTCCGAATCTGCTGGACCGATTGTTGTCAAATTTTGTATGTAGGTATATTAGAAATATTATGTAGATGCTAACCAAAATTTTGCTAATCATTCCCACCAACAATTTGATGACGTCATTTCAATGAACCATATTTTAAAATGATTTGAATGTTATACAAAAATATACTCCTATACTTTTAGTGTACGAATCCGCTTTCAGTTTTTTCGCTAAACGTTTAAATTTTCGTAAAAACATCTGCAAGGTATAATAACGTTACCGTTATGGGTTCGATGCCAGAATTGGCCCTTTACTTTTTTTCTTGTATTGGTAATACGCTATGACTACATTTCTTTTGTGCTGTGATTAGTATTATCCATGTTATGACGTCATCACACATTTTTTTTGGTCAAATTAAGAACGAAGCACCCCATGTTCTCAAACATGTCTTTATATAATAATAACATGTTCGATTGTGGTTTAATTAATAATTTTAATTCTCTGCTTTGAGAAGACAAACTCATTCAAATCAAACTAATTTCTACGTAACATTCTTTCGATGTATAAAAAACATAAAAATATATAAATATAAACATAGCTTCAGATTGCTATTACCTAGTGCTTAAGGACATCTTATCCCGTTAGTTATGTGTTTTAAATATATTTTAGATTGTCCGTATGAAGCAGGGGCTGCGGGGATGTTATTTATGCCGCTGGTTTTTACTTTACAGCGGTTATCACAAAACGAGAATTTTAAAATCAAATTTTATAAATTTTTTTAAAGGGCTGGATTTGACGAATTGACTACCAGTTTTTTGTTGATCAAATTAAGAACCTCATTGTCATTGAGAATACCCACGTCTTTATTTAATTATGATCAGATAAGAATAATAATAATCATATTTAAAACATTTTGTTCCATTGTGGTTTCATTGATAATTTTAGTCCTCTGTTTTGAGGAGACAACTCATTCAAATTAAACAAATTTCTACGTGACATTCTTTCGATGTATAAACATAAACAATCGAAGTTAAGCATGCACACTGATAATACACTCTTTACTGGTTATCAGAAAACATTTTTTTTTAATAATTTTTCAAAGAAGTGGAATTTGTTGGACTCTACTGCAACGGCGAGGAAATTCCGTCGAAGTACCCTTGGACCAATTTTTTTTTAGTCATCTATTCATTATTTCATTTGAAATCAGTATTATTCACCTGATACTTCCCATTTAAGTTTTCTGTTTACTAAATTAAGAAGGTAGAATATAGAGTATTATTTTTTATTTAATTCTGTCAAAAATACGCTGGAGATAAATACACAAACTTCTATAAATTTGCTAGGTTTATACAATGAAATAAGTATTGTCTTAGCTATGCACAACTGTAAAAAACAAATGGTTAAAAATAGAAACAAACGTGATCCAAAAAAAATATTGTTAGGATAGACGGGTTTTTAAAAATTGACATGGGTTAAATTCAACAATTATTTCTTAGTAACTCAAATTTACACGACTGATTGTTTATTACACAACGATTATACAAAATAATTCCGGCGCAACTTATCTGTACTCTCGTGGACTCGATTGACTGAATAATAATTGTTCCCGACGGTGGTCTCTATTTAGATGTAGACGTTCCTCTCGATGGTTCAAGAACACCGCTTCGAGGGTTTTCTGGGAGGCCCATCGCGACTTCCGCTTCCAGGCTTCTCGTCAGCGAACGCCGCGCCGCCCGGCCAATGAGTCATCACCGCCGTACACACCAGAATGAACACATACATACTAGAAGACCCATAGGCGTCGTACGGGGGGGGGGGGGGGTATGGGTTTCTATTGCACTTTGTAAAGTTGATTCTTTTCCATGTAACTGTCGTCCAACTCTATATCCAGTAAATTTCTATAGAGTGAAAATCACTTCAAAACTGCAGTCATTTGCAGAATAACAAAAAATTTAATTGTGTATAGGTGCGAATTTAACAGAAATTTGGTCTATATTGACGTCGTCAGTATAAATTAAAGATCATAATTTATAGTGAAACCAGTTGTCAACCAAATTTCAAATTACGGCCCAACTTCGCATTTTATACAGGACGATATAAAAATATGTTAGAAAAACGGTCAATGCTATAGTTGACTACCTACATATTAGTTCTTTCCTGTTTACATTTATAGTCAGTAAAAAACCACTGAGAATCCAAAGTATCATTTAAGTAACAAAAATACGATAATTAAATCAAGTTTCTGTGATTAATGACACAAGTTTTAAACCACGCTATAGAACAAAGTGCAGCGACGGTAACGTCATGGAACGTTTTCTTTTTGATAAGATCGTATTATCATGTTGTTGACTTATTTTCCTTCAAAATACATTGCTAAAAATACTAATACAATTGCTTATTTTAATGTTCTCATATTTCGATAGCTAATGCCAGAATTGTGATAAGACCATTTTGACATTTTTTCTAATAATTAGCTTTCTTAAAAAATGACTTTTCGTTATATTATTTCACGAACTATACACACGATTTCTTTAAAATTTTGGTGAGAAAATAACATTTTTTGAGAGAATATCAAATATTAATTAAAATTTATTTCTTTGTTTGCTACAATTGAAATCAAATTTGAAATTTTAAGATAAATTATTTGAGTGACAAAATTGCCGAGAACTTTCCCGTCGTGTAGCTGTTTGATATTCTAACAAAACACAAACTTTCATATGATGTGTAATATTCTTTTATCTGTTATTCCGCTTAGTTCCTTCGATGATTTTTATCGGCAGTGTTTATTTGGCTCGTGTGAGAACTGGTTACATCGATGTTATCGTCCTCCCAACAACGAAATAGCAATCGAAATATCAAATACAAGCTCCCATCCTGCCAAAACGCAATCTCAACATGCAACCAGCAGGAATTGCACCAGATAGGACTAAACTGCAGCGGCAGCAGCAGCAGACGCTCCCATTCCGAGAAGAATCCAATCTTCTCGGACGAAATATATTAAGCACGACCATCATGATCTCGCACACCAATTAACCACCCTGCGAACCAGCATACCATCGACCAACAACCCATGAACTCGCCTCAAATAATCCCAGATCGGTGCGATTTTCAGGATCTTGTCCTGACACTGGCGTCTTGCTGGTTGCTTTGTCTGTTTTCGTGATCAATACTGGGAGGAGGCTGTGACGTCATATCTCGGCCATCTTGTCATATCGGCCTCCATTCCGGGAGATGCGATGCGATGTGATCTGTGCTGAAATGTCCTGAAACCGCCCCTCCGCCGCCCTCACTCCTGGCGGCGACTTTTCAGACCGCAATCAACGTTCTGCTGAATCATCTCTACAGCGCAGATAAGATTGCAAACTGTATAATTGAAATTCGAATATTTATTGTCCTTAACTGATAACGAGGAGCTTTGTTTGTGTTTTGGGGAATGTAGAAAGATGGTGTGTGATTATGGGCATTGTGGAGAAGGATTCGGATCGGGTTACGACACGCGCCAAAGAGATGGGTAGAGGACAATGGAGATAATTGGACTAAAGGGACATGTATATTTTTTGACAGCGGGAAAACATCGACTATCATTATTGCGGTATCATTGTCACTGTTGATACTTTTAATAGCAATATCGATCTTTTTTCAAAACGAATGTCTTAACTAATAACATATTAATTCCATCTATTTTTGCATAACAAACTGTATTTAAATTTTATAAAATAACTTACTCCGATACTTGTGAGTTATGAATCCGTCTTGATATCCTTTAAACATCTAGATTTTTGAAAAAAAAAAAAACAAAATCGAATGGCAACATTTTACAATTAACTTTGAACAGAGTGCTCCGAAATATTTAAATTGTTATATTTTTTAGACTTATACAGGGTGACTCAAAAAAAATGAATGAATGAGGCAGTTTGTTTTGTTGGTCAAATTAAGCACGGCTCAACCCACTTTCCCAAAATTTGGGAATAGAGTTATTCTTAGTATTAGACTGCACCTATCTTCCGTCTAAATCAACTTGGACTATTTTTTCGTGGTTGAAATGGTTTACAAGAATTGTTTTTTTTACTGTCCTACCATAGAGTAGGCTTCAAAAATTCCACAGAAACCCTTTAACTTTTTCAAATGATGATAACTGATACAAACATCTGGAAAATTTCTCAGAAACAGCACTTTTTAGAATTATTTATTAATGTAAATATTGGTATTAATGTTATAAATGATAAAATTCAGTTGCATGGATTTAGCACCAAAACTTGAAACGATTCAGACTGAATTTCCTTACCGCCACCAACAAAGAACATGTCTGCTTTGCCCGGTATCCCGTGAATTTTTCCCACGATTAGTTCTCCTTCGTGCCGCACTCGTCCAACGTTGAGCAGCGTTTTACCTCCATTATGGGGATGGTAACCACCAATGACTAGTTCTTTGCCAGCTGTAACCGAATGCAGATCCGAAGGAGTAACGTTTATCCAAGAAAGAGACTTGGGGTTTGAAGTACAAAGTATCTGCAACCACACTGCTGAAACTGTATTTTATTTCGATAAAACTACATACTTTCATGGCAAAATCAGAGTAATTCGCTTCCCAACCAGCGGGTAGGTACATTGCGGATTGACCCCGGTAAACATTTGTTGGTATTATGCCTGCGCCTGTTAAGTATGCTTGACCAATGTAGGTGGGATTACCCTTTGAATCATGTCCACCCGGAAATGCGTCTTCAGGTATTTTTCCGGTGTAATCTCGCCAGTAGTAACCTAAAATATTACTATAGTGTTTAATATTTTTGGACGCCGTTAATATTTTCGTTTTCACAATAGATTTTTTTGTTACTTACCTTTTGGTACTGGTTGGCAATCCTGATTATAATTGTAGTCATAACATTCATGACAATTGATAAATAGAATACATCCAATTGTGACAATTCGAAAAACAATGTGTTGGTCCATATTGCCACACTTCGAGAGTTGGTAGAAACACTGTGTTCAAATAATAAATTTTGCTTTTATTTATAGCGGCTTCACTTGTGAAATTCCATTTATTATTTATCTTTGTGTGTATGGTTTGTCGATGATTTGTTTTAAAACCAGTTTGTTAATGTGAAGAAACATTGAACTGATAGGGGATAGTCAAATGATGTAGGAATCCGTCCAAGAAGAGATTACTTAAATACTTTTAATCTAAAACCCATTACAGTAATATATTTTTTCATTTTAGAACTGATGTCCTCTCTTGACTTTTTTTATCTATTTCGCGGTTTTAAATTTTAAAACTAGAGATGGTTATTTTATTAAACAATTTTATTAATATTAGAAAATTAATACAAAGTGTTTATCCAAGGATATATTTTGACTTTTACAAAAACCCTGACGTCATTAGCAAATCGCAACTGTTTCATTATTCAGCATTGTCCTAAATGGGTGGTAAATGGAGTACGGGGGGTCTCCACTTCATGAACAATAAGGATTCTCCAAGCACACGTTTTTAGACAATGCATGAGACACATTGTTTCAGAAGTGGTGTGGATTGCGGCCACCTCTGCAGCTGCCTCTTCATAATGTTAAAATGATACGGCACGCGAATGCCAATATCCATTTATGCCACTTTTGTCTCAAATGACGGCCTAGCAAGAGTGGATTTTTCACTAGGAAGTGTCTTTCAAAGGTTTCGAGTAAACTAGAAGCGAGCTCGAGCAGTTCCTGAAACAGATAGACATCTATTTTGTTCAACATGGAAAGAATCAATCATAAAAGTAATTTAGCTAGGAAAGCGCTTATCATTTTATCATCAAATTTTATCATGGCGATCGTTAAGGATACGGAATTATTTAAAATAGCTCGTGTTAATATATATATTTATCAGCCGTGTTTCATCGAAACGATTTGGTTGTTTTATCATTGAATATAAATTGTTGTGTTAAAATCTCATTTAAATTTCTTAAAGAGGAACAGTAATGTGTAGCAAAGTGTAAAATTTTATCTCTGGGATTGATCGCTACAAATGGCTTACAAATTCTAATTTGTCTGTTGTCGACAACAAAAGTTTTATTTGTGGGTTTTGTTTTAGGTATAAATCTGGGGCAGCGGAAAGGAATATATATTGTTTAAAGTATTTCTTGTTACAGTTTAAATTTTCAGAGCGCTGTTTTCTTTTTTCAAACGCCATTAATCTGCTCGTATTTTTCGTTTTAAATTTTTAATGGGATATTAAATTTCAAGGCGATGTATTTGTCACATTTCTGTAGTAGAATTCATGTTTTTTTTTTTCAAATTATACTACAAATATACAGTGCATTTGACGTCGTAGCTTAAAAATCCATTAAAACCATGTAACCAAACAAACAACTTCAACTTGTTTGAGCATTTTTTATAAAAAAAAAATGTATTTGTAAAGTAATAGTATTCAGACTCCTTCTTGTATCAATCAGATGAAGATCTAAGACATCACGATTTTTTCTGTCTGAATCGCCGTAAATAGATAAATCTACGAGCAAAAACGGAAGAGCTCTTGAAAAAAATCCTGTTTCCCATTAGCAATTAAAAATTAGATCGTCAGAATAATTGCAACGATGGGAACATGGAACATAAAGGTAACACAAGACCAATAAATAACCGGAATGGGACAGGACGAGGCGCGTGTCTTATTCTAATCGGACGACACCGAAGGCAATAAAATTATCAACGGTGCGCCGTTAGAATATAAATGGTTCATCTTCAATAAAGTGCGTGTAGAGGCAGTGATGTTGCCCACAACCGACAGACTATGCCATACAAAAATCCGTCATGTCTAATTACACGCTGGCACCGTTAACGACCGAGGCGTTCTCCGTGGATAATTTTTATGATTTGTTTTCGAAATGCTGATATACATGTAACAAATTTAATTGCTCGCTAAATAATTGTTTGGTTCTAATTTATACGGCTTGTGTGGGCGCCGGGGCGAAACCGTTCACATGGAAAAAGATACGAGGGATTAATTAAATTTGAAAAAAGGCTGGTTTTTAATTCGCAAATGACAGCGTTCTATATGTTCGTTTCTTCATTCTAAACAAATCGAGTATCCTGTATGAAAATTTGCTTCTAGTTGTGGAAAGGGGACAGCCACAAGAAATCTAATGCTTCAACCCACAATACAGTTTCTTTTGGCGTTTTGGAGTTACGTCTTGTTAAATTTGAAAAATGTCTGTCTTTTAAATTTCAAATGACAAGACATCTTCTTATTCGTCTCTCTAAATGTAAACCAATCAAATCAGAGTATCCGGTCTGAAACTAGAAAGTTCTAAAGATTGTTGTGCCATTTGAAGTTATGTCTCGTTAAATTTGAGAAAAGTTCTTTTTTGTAATTCAAAAATGACACCTTCCAACATATTTGTCACTCCTGTCTAAACGGATCGTCTATCCGGTGTTAAGATTTACTCATAGAAGTAAAAAGCTTCAAGGAATCCAATCCTTCAGTCCGCAGTGTCGACTTTTGTGCCGTTTTGGAATTATCTGATGTTAGAAATGACAAGGGCTCGTTTTTTTATCTCAGAAAATAGATGACATCTTCGTGCGTATTTGTCATTCCTGTCTAAACGGATTGTGCATCCAGTCTGAAAGTTTATACGTGGAAGTAGAAAGCTTCAGTCAATCTAGTGCTCCAAACCGCCATGAAGATTATTGTGTCGTTTGGGTGTTATGTTATGTTAAATTTGAAAATGACTGTTTTTTTTTTTAATTTCGAAAAGGACACCTTTCTACATATTTGTCGTTCCTGACTAGACGAATCTAGTATCCGGTCTGAAAGTTGGCTCATAGAAGTAAAAAGCTTCCAGGAATCCAACGCTTCAAACCGCAGTGTTGATTCTTGTACCGTTTTGAAGTTCAATATCCCCTTAGGTCGTGGTTTGCACATACTCTCTATCCTGACTATCCTCTCATTCAGCTTAGTAGGAAAATACAATCATATTTATAAATAAAACATAATATTGTAGTCAGGTTGGCCGAATGGTTTAAGGCGTGAGATTTAAGCTCCGATTCTCGAAAGGGAGCGTGAGTTCGAATCCCACACCTGACTCTTTTTTATCTCAAAAATAACACATTTCTACATATTGATGACTCCTGACTAAACAGATCTAGGATTCGGTCTGAAGATTGACTCATTGAAGTAGAAATGTCTGGTGCCATTTTGGAGTTATGTTCCGTTAAATTTGAAAACGGTTCTATTTTTATCTCAAAAATGACACCTTAGATATACATTCGTCACTTCTTACTAAACGAAGACTGCAGTAGCAGAAAGCTTCAAGGAATCTATTGCTTCAAACCGTAGTGCGGGTTCTTATGTCGGTTTGGAATTATGTCTTGTTAAATTTGAAAAAAAGGGTGTTTAACTCACAAACGACATCTTCCTATAAATTCCTCTCTACCCACAAAACGGATAGAGTATTCGGCCTAAAAATTTGCTCACAAAACTGGAAACCTCCAAAGAATCGAATAAAGAATTCAAATTTATCAAAAAAAGTCCAAGAGATTAATAAAAATTCTAATTCCAAATAACGACTTAGCCAAATTGTCGATTAATAAGAGTGCTTACCCAAAAGCTGCACATATTCAGTTTTGCTATATTATTGAAAATTACAAAAGATGAAACTTAGAGATGTTGTTCCATGAGTTCTCTCTTGTCTTTTTCTTCCCTTTGCTGATTCATTTGCTCTTCATATCTTCCCCAACCTCCTCTCCAGCGTTTGCTTGTTCTGCCCCTTTAATTCTTGTATTTTTTGTTGTTTCCAGGTTATTTTCTTTATAGTTCGGTCAACTGGCAATTTTTCTAGGTGTGTTAGACTTCTCATTCGTACTATGTATTGCACTAATTTATACCACCACTGGTTTTCTTAGAGCTCATAAATTTGATTTGTTTTTTGATCACAGAGATCTTCTACTACTATTCTTCTGATAATCTTCCTTTTTCATCTTCGTAGTGTTTCTTCTGTCCTCATAAATATTTAACTTCCAGCAGGTCCCATATCCATTAACGCCGTAGGTATTTAATAATGTCGTGTCCTCATAACACAATATAAGTAGTTATATAGTGGGGTTTCTGGTTCAATAAATTTGAGCTAGGAGCCCCATTACTTTTTATCAAGCGCTTGTCATCGACTTGTCCTCGGTTGACCTGACCCCTTGTTCGGTCGGCTTCGGATAGTGTCGTGTACAGCGATCATTGACCTTTTGTTGACCTGGGGGTTCAATATTCCCTTGGTCGTGTTTTACGCATACTCTCTATCCTGACTATCCTCTCATATAGCTTAGTAGGAAAATACATATTTATAAACAAACCATTTAATTGTAGTCGGGTTGACCGAGTGGTTTTAAGGCGTTAGATTTAAGCTCTGATTCTCGAAAGGGAGCGTGGATTCGAATCCCACACCTGACAGTTTTTTTGCGTTTAAATAAAACACATTTTAATGTTATTTTATTTATTGAGGAAATACAGAATACAGCCAGTTGTAAATATTTTTAGCGTTATTTAATGAACAGGAACATTTTTTATTATTAGATAAATCGTTATCACATGCTGGAATTTCTTTGGTCAATTTCACAGTCTTCTATGGCTTCCAGATTCACAATTTTGGGACATTCTTTTCCTAGCGTTTCCTTGAGATATTTTTTTTTGTTTCTTCCTTCTTCCTTTCACGTATACGATCTCCCCCCCATTTTCTTGATGTATTCGATCAAAATTTGTTTAACAGATGTCTGATCCTTGGCGCTCGAGTAAAACGACATTTATATAACCGCACAAGAGATGGGGGGATACTACCCGAATTTGCACGACCGTCCCCGACGGTGAGCTAGAAGCCCCACCATATAACTACTAATATATAAGATATGACTGATTTTGACACTGTTGACATTTTCAACCTTATTTGAGATTGAGCTATACATTTTCTTGTAGATTTCGACATCCAGCAGTCATTTCCGCCTTCCTTTTTTTCGGAAATTCCTACCGATTTTCCAGAATCTCTGATTAAATTATGACAATTTTCACATTTTTTTAAAAAGTTTACGTCATCTCAAGTGCACAAAATAAGAATTTAATTTTATAGCAAATAGTATAACAAAAAAATTACGATTAGCGCTTTTTTTTACTTTTTTCACATCCCATATTCTATTAGTTCCCACTCCCACCCCTTAGGAAAATATAACTAGCCCCGCCCACCCACCCTGCCTTCATTTCAGTGATTAATTTTATCTAGTGTGAATGAAATGAATAACCTTCTATTGAACAAAAATACTATTAGTCGTTAGAATGAAAAAAGTGGAGGTGGGCGGGGCTAGTAGTTGCTAAGATAAGACTGTTTTTGGCAAATGATTTATTTTCCAAGAAAACAAAGGGCGGGTAGACGGGTTAGCATTTCCTAAGATATGACTGATTTTGACACTTTTGACATTTTCAAGCGTTTTTGAGATTGTGCTAGACATTTTCTTGTAGATTTCGACATCCGGAAGTCATTTCCGGCTTCCTTTTTTCGGAAATTCCTCCCGATTTTCCAGAATCTCCAAATGAAATATGGCAATTTTCACAATTTTTAAAAAAATTTACGTCATCTCAAGTGCACAAAATAAGAATTTAATTTTATAGCAAATAGTATAACAAAAAAATTACGATTAGCGCTTTTTTTTCCTTTTTTCACATCCTATATTCTATTAGTTCCCACTCCCACTCCTTAGGAAATTATAACTAGCCCCGCCCACCCACCCTTCCTTCATTTCAGTGATTAATTTTATCCATTCTGAATGAAATGAATGATCTTCTATTGAACAAAAATACTATTCATCGTTAGAATGAAAAAAGTGGGGGTGGGCGGGGCTAGTACTTGCTAAGATAGGACTGTTTTTGGAAAATGACTTATTTTCCAAGAAAACAAAGGGCGGGCGAGCGGGGCTATTATTTCGTAAGATATGACTGATTTTGACACTTTTGACATTTTCAACCATTTTCAAGATTGAGCTAGACATTTTCTTGTAGATTTCAACATCCAGAAGTCATTTTCGGCTTCATTTGATCAATTTTGATGACTGATGTATAATTAACAAATGGGTTCATATACTATTTGGTTCTAAAAAGCACAATATTAAATGTTGAAATATACAGTGCATCTTTTTTAAAAGTGGCCATAGGGATTCCCATGTTAAATTTTAGACCCCATGTTAACTTTTGTTAGGGTGAAAACTCTGATTTTTGCGGAGAAAATAGCCTTACGGTTCTACTTTAATTTTCACTACCACTTTTTGCAGTAATTTGCTAATTTTTGCTTTAAAAAATAAAAATTATTTTGATTAAAAAAGTTTGGTACATCATAGACGGTTTTGACTTATCATTTTAACTTGTCATTTTTGACAGCATAATTTTGATTTAATCATTCAATACATTGATTGCAGTTTTTAGAAAAGAAACAGAATGATGGAATTCAAACATAAATGAAGATAATAAAAGATAATTTCACTGAAATTGCGTTTTTAATGTCCAAGATCGAAAAAACCTGTGTTTATAAATCTGCCACAAAATTTTCAAAATGTGCTCTTGCCGGGTATGGAACGATGTGGGATAGGTGCAGCAAAATTTTGCGGAGTTTCTCTGTTGTCGATAAGGCTTTAATGTATCCATCACTGACTATTTCTACTTTTTCTTTAATTGTGTACTGCGGTATACCCCGAGTTTAGAAACGTCAGGTAAATGTCTGTTTTTACATGGCTGCCTACAATATTAGCGACAAAAATATCCAAATATTTAGTTACATCCAGTAAAAATTTCAGCTCTGAATCTTTATTCAAACATAAGTTAACATGGGGTATAAAATTTAACATGGGAATCCCTATGGCCACTTTTAAAAAAGATGCACTGTATATCCAGACTTTTACGTAGGAACATTAAATCAATGTTCCGAAAGTCTTTTGTATTTCTGATTATAAATCTTAACAACATAACAGCTTCATCACAAATGTTGTTGATGTGCAATATAAATGTCAGTTCAGAGTCAAATGTGACAACCAAGGCTTTAACAGTAGATTTTATTTTATTATAATACTCCTAATATTTATATTGTAATTATATATAATCTCGCATATTTTCCTGGAAAACGACACAACGCAGCATTTATCAACATTTCCAGTTTCAGTGAAATTATTACAGATTTTTAACTTTACCTGCTTCGGTAGCTTCAACTTCAATACTATGATATTTTTTAAGAAAGAAAATGGGCACACACAAATTAATTTCATTATCTATTACTTTTGAAATTCGTGAATAAATGATTACTAAATTTTGTAGTTCTTCATAAATCTTGGAACGTTCATTGAGTTTCACGCACCTTTTTATACTTAGGAATATTTGATTTTATTAATCTTTATTTTTCAGAAGTCAGTGGCAGAAATGTGAGAAAAATTTTCTAAACACCCAAAAACAAGCTGTTAAAATGAAGAGACGAAAAAAGAAAGCTAAAGATAAGGTAAGTAATTTTTGTAACTGTATCCTGCAATATTTTATTTTTACACATATGTACTCGTATTATATACCTACTATCCATTTTTTTTTTTGTTGAGAATATTCAAGTAATCAAATTTGTTATAGTCAAGTTATAAAATTTCGCGCTTTTTCAAGATGGAAAAGTCTACTAATTCCTTGGTCTTCATTTTTTAAAATTTGGTTTTTGGGCTCTAATGTTTTAAATATACCTAGACCGACGTTACGCGATCTTGCGTTATCAACATATTGCGTCTTTTGAACCCCTCGAAAAATCCCCATTCGTTTTCGGAATCGGTAGCCCCGAAAACTGCCTTTCAGTTCCAGCTAATTTATCGGGTGACAGCAATAAAATCTCAGTAATGAGTGTCTCTGCGGCCCGGCAATAACCGCATCTGTTGACATGTTGTGTTCTTGCACAACCCACCCGAGTTTTGTGTGGATGTTTTCCCCATCGGTTTTGTTTGTATTTACGATCCGACTTCATCCCTGTTAATTGCCCTGAACGCGATCCATTACCCAAAAGGGTTACTCCATCCGCGAAGACGTCGCCTCCACGGCGTTTTTATTCCTCGCCGAAGATATTTCATGTAAGTTATGCTAATGACATCCTGTGCTTAACACAGAGTTATGTCTCGCTAGTTTGAATTATGAGCCGCATTAAGCCGAATTAGTTCCATAACTATGGGCAAAAACTCTATCGGAGGCTTTTTTCTTTTATTCGAATGTCGCATAAAATCCTGCCGTTTATTTTACAATGCCTTCAGAAGGTTGCCGTCGTAAAAATGGAGTAATAAAAATCGTTTACGTTATATCGTCCCTAGGCCATTATATTTTGTAACTATTTTCAGATAACAGTTTAATTGATGGTGTCAACCCCTAAATAATGTAGTGTGATTCACTGGGCGCACAGGAGGGGCGAGGGCATCAGCACACAACGATCCCGTGGCGATTGCCTTATCTAAGCGACCAGAAGCACAGATTAAGTTCTCCCTCGTACAGCCCCTTCCTCCCTTCGTCCAGACCTTAGTCCCTGCTGAATTCGAAAGATCCTGCTGTTATCACTTTTGATGTAATATTAGATGTAGCTTTACTGCAAATTGCTAAATCTTTGAGCAACAGGATGGATAAAGTGCACCGTAATTACCCTCGCTAAATTTAAAATAATTAACGACGATATCTCTGTTCTTCAATATAAAGACTTGATTTAGACTGGTTATATAATAACATTCCTTTTACTACACATGTTTTCTTGTTTATTTTTGAAGTACATCCGAATTTCTGTTTCTATACTTTAGTCTTTGAGAGAAACTGCATTATTAAAATATTGCTAATTTTTTTAAAATTAGTTGATATCCACTTTCAGTTTTTTCAGATATGAAAATGACACGCTCGTTCAATACAAGTTCATCAGATTTAGTGAGCGAGGAGATTTCAGTTCAAAGCACTGCTGCAGTTACAAGTTATAACCGCTTTGGTCAATGTAATCTATTCTTTACAGCTCTTGCTCTCACTGTTGTCTACTTATCTTATTGTTAGACTGACTTTAATACTACTTACGTCCACGAATATTCCCTAGAAGTTTTTCTAATGAGGTGTTAGTGTTTGTCTACACAAATTTCTTGTTTCTTTTTGTAGATTGATTCGGAAATAAATCGTGACAATTTGCTCTACACTGAAAAAATTTAAAACAAATTCTATAAGAGATTAAATATTCTACTTTATCCAGCCCTAAAGAACAATTTTATAATTCCGTTATGGGCATTCCCTGCACTTTATTTCAGTTTCCATTAATTAATGTTTTTAATAAATAGTGTTCATAATTTTCAGTTTATTAGTTGTCCCAGACATTTTCAGTTTTCAGCGTTTCTCAAGAAATTTTCAGCTTTAAAAAAACGTCATTCGCCTAATCGCAAAACCTAATAATTTTCAATTTTTCAATTCCTGAATTAACCTCGAAGCTTAAACTCCCTCGAGCACACCCTAATTACGCCACAAAAAACTAAAGTGTGAAGACGGTGCTTTTATAATTACAGACCTCCTGTTAGCCTAATGCAGGGGCGGACTGGGCCGCCCTAGACGCGCCTCAGTGTCATTCTTATGCCTGCCACGAGATGGAAGCGCCGGTAGCGGGTCACGACCCATTCCTGCCTATAATTAAGTCAAAAAGTGATGAGAGACTCGTTAATGGGCTGAAACCATCCGTCACAACTGTTCTTTTTTTCGGGAAACCTTATAGCACTTCAAGAGACTGCAGCTGCGGGTTGGATGAAAGCACTCATTAAAACAGCGCCTTTCTGTCCCCGGATTCGAGAAAATAACAACATTTTCTCTATGCTTTTCTGTACGCAAAACGGCTTGTCGTTGTTACTTTTTAGTCGAAGCCAGATGCCTAGCGTCTGCTGCCTCGAGGGGACGATAATTTACTAAAGGAATGTGTTAATCCAATCAGATCAAATTTTATTAGCTCTTTATAATTAGTGCTTAGAGCAGAGGGTAGGCCATTTAAAAGATTTAAGAATGAAAGATTTTATTTATGTTTAATAATTTTCTAGTTGTTTTTTGTTTTTTGGGGAAAACCTATAGCGCTTTAACAAATTCCGCAGCTGCAAGATGGATGTTGTCACTTCTCTTCCCTATTATGATGTAAATACACAAAATAACACCACTTTCACTGTGTTTTTCTGTACGTGGACGGGACAACAACTCGTCGCGGGTCCAACCCAGATGTCTGCGTCTGCTGTCTCCAGGGGATGATAATTTAATAAAGGAGTATATTAATCATCTGTCGGGGTGCCGGTGGGACGGGCTCCTGTCTATAATTGCCGTATTGTCAAAACAGTGACCGTACACAGCGTGAACACTCGAAGACCACACGTATTTTCGAAGAAGAAAAAGTTGAGCTTACCACCGTTGCACACCCTGTGTGGATGAATTTATCTATTCGTGTTGAAACGTTGCAATAAATACGAACTAAACCAATATGGGACAAAACAGCAGTCAAGAACCTGGCGAGAAATAGCACAATGAGAAGAAATACCAATACATAATGGACAAAACTGTGAACTGAATTCCATCAAGCCAGCCTACATTTCACAGGTCGGTCACAATAGTTAATCCGAAGTTTTGACAGATGCACAATATCTGTAATTATGTGTTTGGTGGAAAATATTCACAAACAATAACCTTTTACCTGTGGTGGTTTATTTAGCGGCGCCTATGGACCCGTTTTTTGGTTAGGCTGGAGATGACCGACAAGTGTAACATAATACTTCACAATATGGCTCTATTAGAGACAAGTTTGCTTTGTTAAAGTGGAAAAAATCAAACTGAATATAGTTGGGAGTTCGAAAACAGGCGAGATAGATATATTCATTTTCATATGTACAATGTAACACTAATCACACTTAATTTATGTTCGTGTAATTCACTTCTTACTTTTTTAGGTAGATATAACACACAAAGTTAGTGTTTTATCAATTTTTTTTTGTAATTTCTTAGATGAATTTGAAAATTTTATTTTGAAAATTTGATTTTTTAACTTTTATAAGTAAAATGAATAACGTGAAGAATAAAGCAATGTCAAAGAGATTTCTTAAAAACTTTTGCAACGACGTCATCAATTATTTACAGAGGCTGAATGAATAAATATAAAATTTCAAAGGAATATGTTCCACACTTTTGGAGATTGTTTACGTCCTAATATCTGTGACTAAAACTAAGACAGACGATTAATGTATAACTTACATTTTTTGTTAAATAATGTTAACTAAGCTTCCACTCGGGAGACTCAGTACTAAAAGCGAAAATTGGTTGTAATATAAAGGATTACGAATTGGGTATGTATTTACGGAAGTTAAGAGATAAAGTAGCAGTTACTAAAAGATGATTTATTAGGAAATGACTGATGAAGCAGAACCGAAAGTTTTGCTAACATCTAAGCTGACCTTTAGGCGTCCATTTGAGTTTTTTCGGACTTTCACTCGCTTCAGTTCGACGTTATCGAACTGATGTCTAGTAGTTTATTTTTCATTCTAGACAAGTTAAAGAGAATATGTTTTACAGTGTATATTAGTAAATAGTAACTTAGAGATTATAAATTATTTTTAATATCATATTTTGTGCTATTAAATATAGCACAACAACATTATTTTAAAGATAAAATCCTGTCCTACTAGAGCACTTTCTTTTCGATCATATGGTATAATTAGTATAATCCACAGGGATCTTTTTTTTTAATTTGTGGTATTATGCAATATGCGTTTTGAAGTATTTGCGCTACACTGATAATGAAGACATAACGCGTCGTTGACTTGTTTGCTTTTGTATTTTTCTTTTTAAGCGAATATTAAAAATAATGGTTATTTTATCAACTGATGCAGATAAAATGGGAGTGACTCCTCCGACAGGTCTGACATGTCAAAAATTCCAGCGAACATCGATTTCTTTCGACCGTTCGTGTAGGAATAAAGTATGAAGTGTTTCCCGTTAATTTATCTTTTCATCCAATTACTTGGAACGAGATCGCAGAGAGGAGAGAAGAGGGCCTCCGTAGTTGCGGAACTGTTGGAATAAAATCAAAACAGCGTACAGGCCTGGCCATAATTCACGCGGATAAGATCGATTCAAAAGCTCACCTAAAGGACCAATATCGGCGGCGCGTCCGAGTTTAAAATCATATTTACCATGGAGGAGGACGAGTCCAGAGGGATGGGGTGGCATCTACATTTCACGGGCCCCGGCCAAACTATAAAAAGCTCCGATTCCGGGTGACTTTATCTCGTCCATAAATTTGCCAGAAGCGCCACTGATTTATTCGTTCACATAAACGCGACTGTATAGCCTCGCATTTTACTCTTCCTCCCTCTCTCTGTCTGACGGCCGTTATGCACACCCCCCGAAATTAAACCGTACTAAAGACAAAAACAAATAACAAATAACCGACGCGTCGACGAAATATTGTGTTATCTGCGCTACTAAACCCGAACAATATCTACTTTTTGTCCTGGGATTTCGATGATGCAAAAGGACCGACAAAAAACATGCGTGTAGCAGCCGAGCAATAATGATAAATAAGGGATGTGCGACGCCTGAAAAACACAAATAAAACACCGACGTTCGGCTGGAGGGAATTCCGCAGCATGAAAGGGTTTCACCATACACAATACACAAAGAACGTTAAACTGCTTTTTCTTCGGCATTTTTTAATGATATTATCATGTCCTCCAAACTCCACAACACTGCAATGAGTAGCAGGGCACGAAAAACTTCACTTCAGTATGAAATTTTCAAATTGTGGTCACCCCTTTCTTCTGTTCTAGGATTACTTCTTTCGACAGCCGAAATTTTGGGCCCCTCATTCTTTCACGTCATTTCGCGTCACAACTTAATGGACTTTCGTAATCCGCAATCCACCTTGAAGGTAATTAGTCCTAATGGACTTCAAGGTGAAAGTCTGGCGGTTGGGGATGATCCAGGACCAGACAGTACCGCCCCATTGAAACCGCATTGTTACCTGATGATGCAGAATCAAAACAGGCGCCAAGGTAAGCAAAGCGGTCGAAAATTTTTTGTCGCAACGTGAATTGTTGAAAAGTTTAAAACAAAAATCCCAACATAATATCGGCATGCTTAAAGCGAACCACATTCTTAACTGACAGTTAATTTGTGTGTTCGTAGAAAGTTTTCTTATTGCCGTTCGATCAACCCTCATCTTTATTGACGTTTTAAAAACTCGTTATTGAAACGTCAATTAATCTAAGATCCGATGTGACAATTCCGGACGGACGAGATGCACAGAGTGTCTATTTATCTGATTGATTGTTTATTTTTAATCCGTATCCTGCTTGACTACTTGAAATTAATACCGGGTAATCGGTTAGAAGTGATTATGTGTTAGAGATTATATTTTGATAATGGAAGAATTACTACAGATGGATTACCTAATTTGGTACAATGGCATGTCTTTGAGTATAGTGACAGTGAGAAAGCGCCGCAGGAAATTAGAAAAAAAAAATGTTTAAGCGAAGCAGGATTTGACATCTAATTACTGCAACGCAGTTTTATATTGTGGAAAAAAATTAACATTAACGAAATTAACGGTAACACTATTAAATGTGCTTCTTTGTAGTTTTGTTTTTATTTTACTTCACCACTACATTTTGTAGGTTTTAGTAATTAACTTGTTTTCTTTTCAACAGATTTCTTGATAGAGTATCAAAAATAATTAACTATCAGCCGCACAAGAGCACATTATGTAAATGTCTCACACTATAATTTACACTGATGCAATTCGATTATAATGATAGATGGAAACATTAATAACTCATGGTAAACTGTTTTGTGGTTGAGGAAAATTGAATTGTTGATCCATAGCCTAAGGCAAGAAAATTAAGTTTGTCGTTTAATTGATAGATAGTGTACACATTCTGGTTTAATCCAGTGTAGATAACAAACGCTTGATAACGCTTATTATATAAGTAGATAGCTTATACATACCGCCAGGTCTTATCGAGTTGGAGCGATATCTAGGTGATATATAAAGTATTCTGCTTGGTTTTCAAGTGATTTTTATATCTAGGAGAAAACCAGTTTAATCTGATTTATAATAATTCAGATTTTTTTAATCTATGAATCACGAAATACTTTTTTAATTAGTTTTAAATACAAAATTAGCGTAAAGACTTATTAACTAATATACAAAAACTATTGCATTATAAATGTCAAAATATATTTGATTAGATATTAAATTTATTTTTTTAAGTATATTCATTAGGAACCCTTTAATTTTAGTTATTTGTTATATTCCAAAGTTTTACCAATGATTTATGATGAAAAAAATGCATTTTTCTTCTCTGCAAATATTTACAAAAATGTCTGTAGGCAGTTGTTCCAAATTCGCCAACAGAGTTTTAAAAAACTCTTTCATTATAATAGTTCTTCATTAATTATTATAAGATGGAGATAAATAATTGTGGTGAATCTTGGGATGGATATTTAAACGTAACAGCGGAATAATAAAATGTGATCATGTTTCCACTGCAATCATTTCATCCTTTTCAAAAACTTGATGACGTCACCGCAACATTTTATTAATAAAACTCCGTTACCTGTAGAGGGAAGTTCTGTCTAACTTTAGACCATTTTTCTTTTCTAGCTTACACTTGTAATCAACTCCATCGAGCGACTGGTTACTTTTATGTTTTCTTGACGTTTTATGACCCGTAGAGTAGGAAAAAATAGGTCGCCCGTTTCCTTCCATCTGTCGTCTGCGACGATTTTTATTAGACATATAATTTGCGAAACTACCGGACCGATGGTCGTCAAATTGTATATGTATTTTAGAAGTATCGTGTAGGCGGTAAACCGCAAAACAAAATTGCTTAATTATCCCCATCAACAATTTGATGATGTTCCCTCAAAATGTTCTTTAGTAAAGGCCATTTAAATTTTGTGAAATAACATACTCGTGTACTTGCGGTTTATGAATCTACCTTGATTCATAGTATTTTTTATTGTTTAATCCATCTTGTTCTTTACCTCTACAAGCTTAGCCGTTTTTCGAAGTTTCATTTGTTCGACTGTACTTCAGGGGCGAGGGAGCTTGTGTCTAAATCAAGCCTGGATACAGGATTTCGTTTAGGGGGGGGGGGGCAATTTTTGTGGTATTTTACCTCCCAGAAATGCGTTCTAAACAAAAAAAATGATAAAACTTTAACTAGTATACTCTTTTTCACATAACATGGGTGATATTTGATTGTTTTCGTTACATGTATAGTATACAGTAGAACCTCGATAATCCGAATTAATTGGGAAAAAGGTGTGTTCGGATTAAGGATTTGTTCGGATCAGCGATTTTCCAAAAATCTGAAAGGAAATTGAATAACAACTTCATGCACAGTTGAAAACAAACTTCAAGAAATAAACCTTAATTTTATTAAACAAAATTAAAGAATTCTTAAGCAACAATGGATAATAGATACATTCTAAAAAAATATTATTCCGTGACCATAAACACGCTATCTTTTTGGAATCAACACGCCGGGATCTATACCCTGAATTTTTTCAGAATTTTTAGACGAATTTTTCAAAAATGTTATTTTCCATTATGTATTTTCAACGATTTTCTAAATTTAACTAAATACATTTTCTTGTAGATTTTGGACCTCAGAAGTCACTTATGGCTTCATTTTTTCGCTAACTTAAACCTTTTTTCCAGATTCGTCCAGTTGAAATAAGTACTTATGGCACTTTTTAAAAATTTAGAAAAATTCGAATTTCACACCGAATTTTCGAAAATATTGCTCGGTTACCATTAACATACTATATTTTTTGAATCAGCACGTCGGGATATACATATCCCTGAATTTTTTCGGAATTTTTAGGAAATTTTTTCAAAAATGAAATGTTCCTCATGCAAATTTCGACCCATTTTCGACGATTTTCGCAATTTAATTTTTTAATTTTAATTTCTTCGATAACTTCAACCTTTTTTCCAGAATTAGATAATTAATTCAGTGCATTGAAATATGGCAATTTTTAAAAATTTCAAAATACTCCATACAACATATGTAGAAAGATCTTACGTCATTTTTGCAAGTAGGTGCGTGTTTCCAAGTTCAGTTCACATTGTAGAGTTTTTGTTCGAATTAAACAAGCATCGACTTCAAATAGCCTGTGTTCAGATTACTAGATGTTCGGATAATCGTGAATTCGGATTATAGAGGTTGTAAGTAGGTACTGTATTTACAAAATGAAATGCGATTTCAAAATTTTGAAATTGGTCAAAATAAAGTACCTCGGTCGTGTGTCAGGGGGGGGGGGGCAATTGCACCCATTGCCCCCCCTTGGATCCGCGCCTGGTCTAAATAACGTTAGACCATTTTTTTTTATACTTCGAGATGAGGAAATACACCAGACTCTAATAATCACGAAATGAAATATCCCTATGCTTTTATAACCTTAACTAATGTTTCTGCTGTGTGAATACGGTAAAGGTGTTTTGAAGTTAGATTTAATTGTCAATTTTGACAAGTGTCATAGAGATAAAATATGTCATCGCGTCGGGTAGTAACTGTAGTAGTAGTAAACTCAGAAAGATTTTAACTATGTGGCGGTGGCATTTAGAGAACAAAATTACTACCTCAACGTTTAAGAGCTTAGCTAACTTCAATTCCCTTTTTTTACCGCAAAGCATAACTTACTTTCAAAAAATGAAATATTTGTGAAACTATGAAACAAATATATTGCTAAAATCACCAGATGCCAAACGCTGACAGGCAGACTTGGAAATAGGATAGTGTAAATAAATACAGGTGATTAAAAAATTATGCACTAACTCTATGACTCGTTGTTAAGGACTGTTTATTGAACAAATAAAAAAAATAATAAAAAAATTCTTGAGCTCTAATGTAAAACACATAGCCTTTCAAAATTTAATTTTTCTTTTAGTTATTTGACTATATTTTAATTTACTAGATTTGTGGCTTTAAGATGAGAAACTTTTTCTCAAAGAAATCACAAACAGCATTTAAATCGTCAAACGACGGAGTAGAAGGAAAATATATTACAAAAACAAAGAGATATTGAAATTATATGTTATTTTGTATAACGCTAATCGTAATTTTTCTGTTGTACTAAGTATATATTTGCTATATCCTTATTTCAAAAGAAAAAAATGGGAGAACGGGTGGGTGGGCGGGGCTAAGTGTAACTTTTTCCTACAGAGTCTTTGATAAGCAAGCAATAGCCCCACCCATCCACCCTTTCTTCATTCCAGTCACTACTCTTAATATTGTTCAGTGTTATCTTAGCAAGATTTAATCCTGCCCATACACCCTTTATTTTTTTAAGGACTACGTCATTTGCCAAAATCAGTCTTATTTTAACAAGTCCTAATGTTGGGTACATGAAATTGATTGGACTTTCATTATTAAATATTTTTGGAAATATTTTTTTTTCCATAGTTATTTTGATTATATTACAAAAAAACTTAAAAAATGGCTCAAAATGAATCTACACAGTGGCTAATTTTTCGCCTTTTTACTTCTCGAACGTTAACCAATGAAGAATAATAGATCATTCGGGCGATTAGCTCCTCTCATTTTTTCTCGACGTTCCATGACCATAATCATGACCTCTAGAGTATGAAAGAATTGGTATGTTGCTTCCGTCTACCCATCATCTGTGTTGATTTTTACTGACGCAAAGGTCGCTGGTTTCATTGACTCATGGGTCACATTTTTTTTTTTCGATCAGATCATCCACTTCATATTACCGAAAGTTTGAGAATGCCCAAAGTAATATTCAAAATTTTGCTTCATTGTAGCTTAATGAGCAATTTTAGCGAAGAACCAGAGGAGGCAGCTTGCTACGTGCTTAATCTTCGCAATCTTTTAATGTATAAACATAAACATTCGAAGTTAAGCATGTACTGATAACACTAGTTTACAAATTTAAACTTTTTTTCATATCCAAAAATAAAAAAAATATGTTTTACTTCTAAATTACTTACTGGTAACAAATCCAAAAACGGATAATCCTTATCACGTCAGGTTTTTTCATAAATCCAAAATAATGAAATTTGCTTTTATCTTCACTTTAGTGTTAAACTGATTCACGTTAATGCACCATTGTCGCATAAAAAATATCTTGGAGATCTTGCAAATTAAGTGCAAATCAGTTTTGTTACGTTTGTGGTAAAATTATAGTACCTAAAGCGGGAAGACCTGTTCAAATATGCTTAAAAAGAAGGTATCAAGGATTTTGGGACGAAAATGTGTTACTGTTGGTCTATTATAAGGGAAATTGACAGTACTGTCAAGAAAAAAAACACTAGTGTTAATCATTTTTAATTTTCAGTCAGAATGTTTATAATATATACTGGGTGTTGCTTTTATTTGATACAACCCCTGTAACTTCTTTATTCTTAAAGATAAACCTGTATTTCTTTGAGCAAATTTATATCATTTTAAAAGATCTTTGTGAAGCCAACCTCACATTTTTATTATCACTTCCCGTAGAAAAATCAAAAGCAACCAATTATTCTAAAATCAATACTTGAAAAATTTTAAATAAAACATTGATGACAATCTAGTAGCTTGAAAAATTGACACTCATGTTATTTATTTACGTAAATGATCTTTTAAAATGACACAAACTTGCTCAAAGAACTACAGTTGCCGCCAAAAAATTTCAGACGTCAATGTCATTCAGTCGTCAGATAGTGTAAAGCAAACTTTAGATGTTTAGGTATTTTGAAAGTTTGACATTCCAGCTGTCCGAAATAATGACAATAAAGCATAGACTACATTAAAATTTTTGACATGCCAGAAAAGTGATGTTTGAAATTTTTTGTCGGAAACTGTACCTATATGTTCATATATATTTAAAAATAAAAAAGTTACAAGAGTTGTATAAAAGAAAATAAATACGGGGTATGTTTATATAAATATCTCAAAAACCTGACGTGATGGATTTTTTCTGCTTTCAGATTTGAATTTCGCGAACCCAAATCCTTTGGATTCAACTATTTTTGTCTTTGGATATAAGACCTTGTAAACTAGTGTAATCAGAAGTTACCTACTTTAAATATACTTTGACATTGTCGACTGCGCCCTTCGTGGCACATAGGTATTATTTACGCCACTTTATAGCATGTACTTTAGCAGTCCACACATATCTTTATTTTAACTTATTGTTGTCATAAAAAAATAAAAAAAAATCACAAGTTTTTTTTCGAGGAAGTTGTATTGGTTTGAATGTACTTCAGGGGCGAGGAAAGTTCCGTCTTTAAA
Organism: Zophobas morio; assembly: GCF_036711695.1. Classification (NCBI taxonomy): domain Eukaryota; kingdom Metazoa; phylum Arthropoda; class Insecta; order Coleoptera; family Tenebrionidae; genus Zophobas; species Zophobas morio. The sequence goes on from NW_026972109.1 coordinate 11,061,038, forward strand.
CTAATTTTTTAACCTATCTATCAATTGATATCTTGTTTTTGTAAGTGAAATTAGACGTGTGGTCTTAACAATGTATTGTTGAGTTAGTGCACCATTTTCGAGTCACCTGTAGATGCTTTCTGTAGAGATAAATAATTAATATGTAAATCAAAAACAGCGTAGACGTGGATTCGGCGACTATATGACTACCATACGGTCACTAAAACTAGTAAATTCGCACTAAATGTATAAATATTTATAACTCATATACATATAAATAAACATGTTGACATCGTTTGTACCGCTAAAATATACGTTAAAAAAAGTTGGTGTGGTCATACAGGGATACCATTGAATCGACTTGATAGTTCCGGTTCTGAAGTACTGTACATTGACCAAATGACTTCTGATGAGACGAAATTTGCAAATTTAGAACCAATTTTGATAGTTAATGGGGATTTTAAAATAAATTCATTTGAAGTTTTACAGAAATGTCTGTAAGTACAGAAATCGTAATAAAAAGGAGTGTAGAATAAAAATAGTAACAACTATTTACTCATTTTTAATTAGGATGTTTTACCAACATTTCATAACTCTTCGATTTTTCTTCATTTGATATCATGTTTCCTCAACATCAAATCTGATGACGTCATCCAAAAAATTTGCCAAGTAAATTAAGCATGAAGGTTTTACTTTTTTTTTTAATTCTGGGTACACAGTCTTTTTGTTATTACTACTACATGTGTAAGGTGCAAAACTGACATTTTCTCACATAAAAAGGTGATCACCATGAAACTATTTAAGAAAATCTAATTTGAAATATAAAGTGACTAATTGAGATTTTGTAAGCTTCTTTTACGCGACGATTTCCATTTTTCTCGGCGTCATTCTTGTGGTATAGCAACTCCTGCGTTTGGTAGCAAAGCAGCTGAAGAACTTCTCAAACTGTGTCCGGTATATGACAGGTGAGATAGTACATTTTCCTTTCTTGATATTAAAAAAGTGTGTAGGATGTGGATTACTTAAAAGCGCATGTAGGAAATCCATTTTTAATGATTGCGTAACTTCTTTATAGATATCGTCCTTTATCTTCTGTATCGGCAACTGTCAACTTAATTATCGCAAACAGCAGATGTCATTATTAATGCGGCATTGAATTTAAAAAATTTCAAATATCTACCTACTTATATTTTAAGGAGAAATGAGAGGTGTTGGAAAAAGTTGTGTGTTATTTTCGTCACTTGTCTCGTGTAACTTATTTGAATGTAACGAAGTTTTGTCAAAGTCCAAAGTTCCGAAGTAAATACGAGTATGTGAAAGAAAATCACTAAATAACCTCTACAAATCCGCATCTTCGCCTTCGAAAGCAATCTTTTCACGTATTCCATCTTTTCCGTCCACAGCATTTAAGCAAATGCGTTCGCCCCCTTCATCACACACATCAAACATCCATCCTATTGAGCTGCCGGATCGAGGGTCCTCCGAAGCCTGTACTAGCTAGTAGTGGCCGTCATTGTAGGGCCTCACAGTCGTTATCGTGCGGACTGTCATGCCAAAACACGGGCCCAGAATGTTATCAGAGATCTCTTTCAAATCTCGCTGAATGCATAAGGGCGGCCGTGATGTTATCGCCGCCGCCGCTTGCTGCAGGCGCGGCAGCTGGGCCCCGGCCGTCGCCGTCCCTCCGCTTCTTCGCCGTCGTCTTCGGCGTCTTCGTCTTGGACGTCCCGCGGTCGCGTTTTCCGGGATTTTCCGCCGAGGGTCGGTGCGTGCGTCTGACGTCTTCATCTGGGCTAACCGCGGACGAGGAGATGTATCTGGAGATAACGCCGAGATGCGGTGATAAGGACGGCAGAGCAGCCGGCTTCACACGGCATACACGCACAGCCAGTCTTTCTGTTAGTGTTCTTTTATGTCAACTCTACTCAGTTTACAATGCCACAAATTTGTTCGTACAATGAGGACGCGTATGTTCATTATGTTGTGCGACATCAAAGGGGATGAACTGCGCTCCGGGACGATACTCGAGGACTTAATTTATGGAAATTTATTGTTTATGTACGTGCGGTGGAAGGTCGGGGGTTTTTATTCGCGTCGTGATTAGTTGGAACTTGTTCTTGTGGAATATGAAAGCGAAATGTGTTTTCGTTTGTTCCGTAAATTCGTAAGACTGAATTATTGTTGTTGGTGGGCAATTCTTTCGCGGATTATGGTGTAATCGCACTGTGTTTTTTGAAATATCTGCGATTTTTGTTATTTATTTAATAAACACTGAAAATGCTTCGTTCATGGACAAGCAGTAATATTTTCCTGTGTAAAATACAAAAAAAACACGATTAAATACTTACATGATTTATCACGATTGCTAAAAAAATTGATGTTGCTTTTTAAAAACATAATGATGACGTCAAACTCACCTACAAATGACAATAGAAATTTTACGTAAATATAATGTGATTAAAAAATTAGATTGATCTATCAAAAAAATTGGATTTTGACAATATTTACAGCAGATTTTCACAAACAAATTCTTCTTCACTCGATTCAATACTCATTTTTCCTGTCATACAAGTACTTTTTTTTTTCAAAAATGCATATACAGGGTGAGTTACTAAGTGCGCTGTCCTTGATATTTCATTAATTATTATTGAGATAAAAAAAATTGAAGACTACGGTTTTATGATTCTTTGAGTAGCACACATTAAAATTATTTTCATGTATACAGAGTGTTCCGTTTTTGAGAGTTAAGACACAGCTTATTTTTTTTTTAATGGAACATAGGTCCTATATATTTTCACATATTCAGATTGCCCTCTTCTTGAGTTTTACATATTTCTATAGAGATGCAAATATTCACAAAAAAATTGCAATATCAAAAAAAACTTTAATTATATGTTTAAAGACATTTGGTATCTAATCTCTGAGATAAGGTGCAACATTATATACATTAAAAAAAATCATTGTTTTTATGATAACCAGTAAGCGCGGCGTTACAAATAGAAGTGGTTTCGTAAACCATAAGTAAAGAGTCATGCTGTATGTTACCTGTTTAAAAAAAATTACTTAATATTGTGGGACCAATCACCATTTTTAACGACTGTAGACGAAGACAGAAAACCAATTTTATAATAATTTTCAAAAAAATATTCAGAATTACGACCTTTTATGCGATTATAGATGAGAAGAAACATGTTTTTCTAGCTTACAAATAATATTTTGAAAAATCATCGCATTTTCATATTTTACGGTAATATTTGATAAGTTTTGTTGGAAGTTTTGTGTTTTGTTTTGATCAGTGGAATCTTTCTTATTACGGTAGATTCTGTTAAAAAATTGCAACAACTCTTCGCAATCCATATTTCGAATGACGTCATAGAACGAAACACGTACTGTGTCTTCCGTTAAGAAGAGCATGTACGAGGTTTTTTAAAATTGAAGAAATCTAAAATATGACGATAGTAACAATGCTTAGGAAAAATTAAAATTAAACAACAAATAAATAATAATTATTGTCTTTTCGACTTTAAGTCCAATTAAAAAAAAATACAATGGCTTTTAGTCGCGCACCACGAAAAATACCATCGTAAAGAACGAATTTTTATGGACGAATTCAGGTCTCAGATTCCGGGAGCGCAACATTTATTAAAACCCGAAATTAAATTAACGAATAACATGAATTAAATTGGTTGTCAAGTTTGCTGCAATGCTAGAATTCTGAATAAAATGCTGTGTCAGAAGATAAGTTCCATTCACAACAATAACAATATGATTATACTTTGACGGGTTATCTTCTGATAAATCGTTGTGATAACTTTTATCAAAAACATCACTTAAGCACGTGATGTTGGCCGATTAGTGATTGTTTCTGAAGTGCTATTGTATAAAGGAATCACCATCCAGTTAAGTGGTTGTACGTTCGTTGATTTTTTTGTAATTTTAATTTTTTACGAACTGATTGCAAACTTACTTTTCAGTTAAGATTTTGTAATAATTAATTAAATAAATAAATCAGCGTAATTCAAAATAATCATTCAGAAAATTGTAATAAATTGGAATACTACAAATTTACATTCCAAGATTTTCTATGTAAGATCTTTACATCTCAATTGGGGTTTTTCAAACCTCAACAAGTTGTCGAAACCAGTAATTTCCAGGTACTCAAAGGCCTAGAAGTTTACAACGACCAAAACAATCCAATAAAAAATGACAAATTTGTGATCAGTTTTTATACGTCTTTTGAACATTTTTTTTTAACTTAAATTTAGATGTTGAGTTTTAATGTATCCAAATGAAGAAAAAAGTAATAATAAACCTCTAGGTCCCAATTCTTTATCAATTTTGAAAATTGTAGCAATGTTCTAACAAAAGAGAAATACACACTATTTCTTCTTTACTATAACTATGTACTCTGCCACTTCTATTGTCTATTTCTAACTTACTGTCTCCACTTTATGTTTCGTGTAAATTAGTGAATCACAAGACTTCAATTTGCGCTTGAACCTTCTGTAATACAATAGTTAGAAATTTTCGTACACCATAGGCGTCTCATAAAACTTTCCGAAGAGGTCGAATGCCACACTTCTGGGTTTTAGGAAATTTAGAATTTTAATTAATTTTACAAATTTAATCTTCTTTTCTAAATTTATTTTTGATAATTTGATTAGATTGTTATCAATTTGTGGATTTGTTGAGTAACATAGAACGTTTTTTTTTAATATTGCATGCATTTGTAGAGCTTATTTATAATTAATAACTATTAATATCTTGTATAATAGCATATATTTTATTAACAATTTTCATTTTATAGCCAATGCGGATATCCCTTCTTTGAAAAGGTGTAATTCATTGGAAGAGCCACCTTATATTACAGTGGCTGCAGTGTGTTATTACTTGCAACGATACAAACAGTGCAATAAATATTATTTGCGCATTGTTATTAAAATATAGTCTAGGAATGGCTTCGGCAATCGCTTATTCGCGATAAACAACTCGACGTCCATACAATTAGATAAAATCATATCCGGTGATTTACAAGGAATTAGCATACGCCAGTAATAACACCATTATCTAATCAGTCTGCTAACGTATCATTAATTAATTACCAATTAATTAATATCAACCGCAGCAATCTGATTTACAATTGCCCGTTGACGGTAAATCAAATGACGAAAGGGAAGTAAAAGCTCGCGTCTCTCCTTAGACAAACAAAATTAATTTTTGAAATGAATATTTTAAAAAGTTTCCTCGCCGATATTAGCACGAGCTTAAACAGAATTTTTAAATTACTTTCGGCGAAACTTTCCATAATGAATATCATTCCCTTTTCACGATTGAAATTTTCCCCGAGCCGCTGACGGAATAAGATCTCAACTTCGGCTCACGGAGGAGGAGATCTGCAATCGACACTTTAAGCTTTGTTGTAATATTTCGTTACAGCAGGCACGCTTCTGATTTTCTACGTGAGATAAGATGCGACCGCAGATAGGTCAGCTACACAGGTAAAACTTCTGGTCAACTGGAAACTGCCAAAATAGGCCGATTTGTACAATGGCCGAACGACTATTGTCCAACGACAATTGTTTCACTTATCTTCGACAGCATCGATATGTGTAGATTTTATTGTACAAATCCCCGGAGAAAATTTACTCTGGACGCACAAATACACTAATGTGTGTGCGTACAACAAAAAGGCGCTTTGATGTCTTCAAATCAAAGGGATTGTTCGAAAATGTCACTTTTACTTTTCTTATTTGGGAGGATTATGAAATATTGATGTTCGATTGTGTTTGGGCTTCTATTCTTTTGTACAGAAAAATATATTTCTATTTATTCTAATTCTTGATTTTTTCGTATAAAAATATAAAATTCTATATAATTATTACACATGATTTTTTCTACATTGTAATTTAGAAATTTGTAAAGTTATTTTCATCATAACGTCATCCCTATTTGGTCTGGATAAGTAATTAATTACATTAATAGAACTGTATATAACGTAAATATGACGTTCACGTAGATTCAGAAAAATTGGTTGATGAAATAAGTCAGTTCATATACTTATTAATGGAATAAATCTATAGATTTTGATGTATCTAAAGTCGTGGAATTACCCCAAGTCTAACTTTTTCTCTTTCTATCTTATGCACTTTGTGCGAGACAAAAAATCACAAAATTTCGAGTAGGTCGTAGAGTCTTATGTCAAATTTTGAAATTTGTCATTTGTCCCAGTCAAAAATGAAGCAATTTAACGACCAAGCAAAACAAATAATTTTAAATGTGTTAGACTATCTTCACTATCTTGATATATTTTGGAATTGAAGAAAAAAAGGAACACAGAACTGGCCGCAGAAATTTTGAAAATTTCAGAAAGATCTGTCTGCAGGCTACAAAAAAGTACAGGTTTAAGTGACTTTGAATACAAGAAAAATGTCTTCTAGAATTAGTTACATAAAGACGAAAGTGAATCCTGTAGATTTAATGTCAAACCGGTAGATTATCTATAAAATGATTGTTTCTAAAGAATACATTACAATTAAGTTGCTGAACGATCGACTAATGGAAGAGATTCCCGATTTTAACCTTGGTCCTAGATTGGATAAGGAAAATTGGTTTCAAATTTAAGAAAAATAGTAACAGATTATTTTTGATGGAACGGCCTTCAGTTAAATTAAAAAGAACAAAATGTTTACGTGAATACCACCAACACGAAGGAACAAATTTATCTGAATCTCTTTTTCTTGATGAAACGTGGGTATTTAGTAAGGGTAACATATGCAAAAAGACATGGCAAGACGGTTCAGAAAACACTGCTATAGCAAAAACTGGAGAAGGGTGTAGATAGATTGTGGTTGACGCTGGAAATAAAAACGCTTTAGTAGTTATATAGTGGGGGTTCTAGACCAGGTCAAATGAGGTCAAACTGGTCCAGCTCCCCCATTACTTTTCATCGAGCGGTCATTGACCTTTCATTTGTTGTCGAGCTTGTCGGTGCACGTGGCTGACCTTGCCAGCTGGTCCAGCTCCCCCATTACTTTTCATCGGGCGATCATTGACCTAGTCGTTGCTCGACCTTGGTCGTTTATTGCCCTCGTTCATCTCGAGATCTATCCCCTCTTTTCGTTTAGGTCGGGGAGGGATCTCGGACGCAATCTCGCATCCCCACTTCCGTTTTATACTTGTATAAAAGTCGATGGATTCGTGTGTAAGAATTAATTAGTTTTTTGAATTCAATTATTTAACACTTAGAAATGTCATCTTTCATTTCTACCTTGAATAAAGAGTCTCACTTGCAAGCTTTTGTGAGTGCGAAAACTTTAGAAGAAAATAAAAAATTTTTAACAAAAAATTTTAGTAAACTGTCTACAAAGTACGGTGACAAGATATTTGTGCAACTTGAAGAGTCTAGAACGATACTTCCACAGAGATTTACCGAAAAATTCACCGACTCAGTGATCAGCGATCTGAACCAGAAGATCGTGAACGGCTTGAAATTGTACTTGGTAAATAGAGGTCCGATCGGTCGAACCATCAATATCGAATTTATCGAAGAATGAAGAAGGCATTGGTTCATGTGGAAAACAAATCAAGTGCAGTTAGACTGCTTCGTCGTAGATTAGAATTACATTTAAAACGAATTAGTTATTTAAAAGAAGCAATTAAAATGTATGAAATAAGAACTAAATTGAATAATCTTAAGCTGTAATAGAAATTATAATAAATATTATTTAATTCGTTCGGTGTATTATTTTCCCCAGTCTCATGTAAAAAATATTTGATTGCAAACTGTCATGAATAACAGACGTGTTTGTTTCGACAAAGTTCCGGTTATTTTCTTAATAAATGATAAAGAAAGCCGAATTAATACTTGGTTATACGATGTTAAAAGATTTCAAATGAATGTGGAACGTTTCGAATTGCAAATAAAGCCCTTAATCGAAAAAATGATGGAGAAGAAGCGAAAATTTAGAGAAACAATCGAAAAATTGGATTCAGAATTGAAAATTATTCAGCAAAGAAAATCAGTTAAATAACTGTGCACATTGCGGTTAAACCACTGCGTCGTAAATTAGATTTAAATTTAAAACTTATTAGTTTCTTAAAATGTATAAAATACGAACTAGTTTGTATAATCTTAAGCTGTAATTGAAATTATAATAAATATTGTTTATTTCGTTTGGTGTATTATTTTCCCCAGTCTCATCTAAAATTATTTAATTGGGAATAACAGCAACGAATAAAAGCCGTGTTTGCTCCGACAAAACTCCTGTTATTTTCTTAATAAATAAATGTTCATCAGCAACTTTCTGCCGATTTAAGCTTATTTGTCCGTGATTATTAGAATAAAATCTCAAATGTCAGAAGGCGAGTGTGTTGTTAAAAATTAAAAAAATTGTTACTTACGACATTGAAAACAGGCAATAAAATCATCCGTTCTCCCTCGAAAACATTCAAATACACGCACACTTCACAGAAGCCACCATTTAGTTCAACAAAACCACCTTTTTCCCAAATCTTTTCACGGTAAAATTCATAAACCGAAACACGCCGCCCGTCATTATTACAACACAGAATGAAATAACGCGATGCTGTTTCAGCAAATTCTTACGGAACTGGACGCTTTTGTCGCAATAGACAGGGACGTATTCGGAAATATTAAAAAAAAGAATTATCGCTTGAGGGTGATAAAGGGCAGAAAGTTTGTTAAAAAAATAAAAATGCATCCCTATAAACTAATGACACATTTGTGTAAAAATAAATGTGGGTTGGAGGTGCAATAATTGTTTAAATATAAAAAAAAAATGTTTTACTCGAAGACGGTAAGAGATACGAGGTTCGTGCAAAGAACAAAAAAGTTCCTAAAATACGAAACACATGCACCTGTGTCGACGGTTTTTAGTTTGAGTTTAGCATTTCGGAGAAAAGGGCAAAAGTTTGTGGTGACCAAACGGAATTAGTTAAAAATTTGTTTTTTGTGTCAAAATATTTTTGGATGAATAATCAATAGGTCCATGTAATTAAATATGTGAAAATTTGAGTTTGGGGCGCAACAATTTTTGTCAAAAAAGGTTGTCAAAATTCGAAAAAAAGTTTTCCTTGAGCAGTAGGAAAGTAAATTAGAAGTTTTGGTGAAAAAAAAAAATTAAAAAATTCAAAGAATCCAAAGAAAAATTAAAACAAAAAAAATCTCAAAAAAAAAATCCAAATTTTGAAAAGTTTGTTTTTCCACAAAATCAAATGCATATTCATGAAGTACTATCTAATCGTGTGTAAAAATGATTATGACTCATAGGTGTATCTACCGTTTAAATAGAAAAAATTTTTGTTACTCGAAAATGGTAAGAGATAGGAGGTTCGTGTATAGAGCAAAAAAGATTGACAAAAACAAATAATATCGACAGCCGTCGACGGTTTTTCGCTAACTTTTGACATGACTGTGAAAAGGGCAAAAGTTTGTGGCGCCCAAACGGTAAAACTTAAAAAATATATTTTTGTACCAAAATATTTCTGAGTGAACAGTCTATAGGTCCACTTAGCAAAATAAATATTTTTTGCTACCGTTTAGTAGTAATAACGAAAAAACGTCATAGTTCGTAAGCGGTAAGAGGTAGCATGTCGGCTCAGGGGAACGGGGAAAAGCTAAAAAAATTAAGCCATATGTTGAGCAAAAAAAATTTTCAAAAAAGTTGAAAATAAGGGAGAAAAGGGCAAAAGTTTCTAGTGTCCAAATGGTAAGAGATAGAATATCGGTTGTATACATCAAAACCTTCTTCTGGAACGAACGCATAAGTCTGCTCAAAAAAATCGATTCTGTCCACATCGACCTAGATACAGGAGCCATTTCTAGTTTTTTCGAGGTCGCTACGTAAAAATTTTTTCAGGTCGAAAAAAAGACCATCGAAAAAGGATTCGAATAAGCCCAACATGCAACACTTAAAAAAAAAAAAAAAAAAAAAAAAAAAAAAAAAAGCGAAATAGGTTGTTCTTTATATGTATTGTTATATGACTACTACCATCACAACTAAATATACTAAGACATTAAAAAAAAAAATTTCAAGTTAACCAAAAACGGCTTTTTGTTGAATTTTATATGAAAACAACAAAACATCATTAAAAAACGAAAATCAAAAACCTATAAACAATCATCAAAAATCACTGCTGTGGTGGTAGATCGTGATGAGTCATATCGTGCTGCTGGACAAATAATTTAAAACATATTAAATAACTTATTGTTGTATTAAATCGTAGTACTGATGCTGTTAAATAAATATGTTAAAGGACATTAAATAAAACTATTAATAATAACTAATTGTTTTATTGAATCATACATTTGTTTGAGTATTGTATTTACTAAAATAACTGAAACAAATTAGTACTAAATAAAGTAACAGACAAAATACGATTGCAAAAATAATTGCTCCTACTGAAGTAAATATCCATATCCATGGTTTTGCCAAACAATATTCTGTAACATTTGCACCTGTAGAATTCTTGTATCCACTATAATCGTTAAAGATGGTGTAATTCGGCGACTTGCATCGAGTGTTGTCTTTGAAGACTAATTCTAGCCGATATTGCAGTTGGTTCGAGGAAGATACATTTTTTGAATAAAACATATGTAGTTGTTCATGCCCATTTTTAATTTCTAACATTTTTCTAACAGTACATTCTTTACTACTATCAATAGTTTGTAGATAGACATCAGTAACATTGCTATCAGTCAATAAATAAAAATCTTTCTGAATTAGAATGGTTGATAGAACAAGTGTGCAGTTTAAGCCGAACATTGTTTGGATGAAATGAATAGTTTGTTGTTGCGGAATTCTATATATATAGCAACAACCATCACCACCACCATTAACGAGCAGCCAGGTCCCAACATCCCACTATTACAGTCATTATCGTGAATATGACAAAAAATGAAGCAAACCATACACGATCGTTTCTTAAACAAAAATCAATGACCTCCTTTGAACTGCGACTGTTCTTAGTATTTTCTATTATTAACCAATTGGAAAATTGGTGATTTTCTTCTTCCGTTTTTATCTTGTACGTCAAATGATTCTGCATTGTTATATTTTTCGCATAGAAGAGATGATAACTGGTTTCGATTAGATTGATCGGAGTCATTTTTTCCCAAAATTCTTTTTCGTACGTCTGAATATACAGCAGACTTATATTTGAAGTGGTGTAAATATACAAGTTGTTTTCAACAAGCACACTTAATAGTATTAATACATTGCTAGGCAGAAACATCTTAGACTTATCTTCTTGTACACAGACACAAATACTTAGTTGTGGTCGTTGATATTTGTAGGGAAGAAGTTTTTAGAGGTGGTAAATGATGGTGTGGTAAATAATGGTGGTGGGGTGATAGCGATAGAAATAACAAATTATTGTTTTCTTATATATTTGTTAAATGTCGCATGGTAGGCGTTTAAGGCTGTTCTATCTAAAAACAGGGATCTATCTAACTTTGGGACATAGGTCCCTGAGAATTCGTTGTCCCAGTTTTCCACTTGCGGTGGTGTTGGTGGTGGTTGGCTGAACCACTTTGATGGTGGTGGGGGTGGTGTAGATGGTCTTGGAAGTGCATTCTCCCAGAGTTTTCGCTCCCTTTCCCAGGCATCCCGGTGGCATTTGAAAATATGCTTTCTCAGCCTATTCTCTAAAAGCCTGTGGCTGACATCATAGGGGCAGATAACAAATTTCTCTATACAAAAAAAAAAAAAATTAAATACTACAAAAAAAAAATATATATAAGCTTACCCATTTCTGTCGTTAATTAATTTTTATGATATGTACTTGTAGAACACTTATTAATCTGTTCTTTTGTGTGATCTTTAATTTATACACTATATTAATCCCCACCCCTACTTTTTTCCCTCCTTCAATTGCTTTCATCATGTTTCATTTTTCGCTGACTTGAATTTATTTCTTACGACCACGTTTTCAACTACGACTTGCAAGTTGTAACTTGCAAATTAATTCTCATATAAACAAGAAACTAGTCAACGGGAAATAGTAGTGTTTCTTTTTTTCTGCTGTGGTGAGCAAGTTTCACGACAAAAAATGAAATCACAAGAATCAGTGACGGCTATATGTAAAAACTCTCTTAAGCTAATTCATGAATACATAAGTAAAATCAAAACAATCGAAGAAACTAAACATTTTTTAGTTTATATCAATACCAGTATTAGAATAATTAGAAAAGCACTCAAATGTAAAATCCATCGAGAAAATATGTTGGAAAACGCAAATTCCTTAGAAACAAGTTTGGCGTATTTGAAATTTTATCGCCTAAAGCTTTTAAATAAGAAAAAACAATTATCTATAAAAACTGGTGAAGGCTATATTAAAACAGTCAAATTTAAACCGGTGACTAATGTAACATGGCAGGATGTCGAATCCTGTTTTCAACAACGAATTCGTACAGGATTTATAAGTAACCACCACATTAAAGATCCTCTTCAGTTTTTTCAACAATCTTTTAAATGCTTTATGTTTAGAATTAAAAAAGAACGGAAAAACTCAATGCTTAAGGTAAATGTAATTTTTTCGGCAAATTTTATTCAACCGCACTCTGGTGAAACAGACATTAAAACATTTTCAACAAAAAATCAGCACATTGATCAATACACAAATTTAAAGGAATGGTACGAAGAAAACGTCATTGATAAAATCATGAAAAAATTAGAGGAATTTGCAGAAAAGGATTCCGGTTGGGCGTTGTATGAAATTTTAGGATTGAAAATTAACATAAATAAATACGACCCAATTAAATTCGGCTATTCAACTTTTGTATCCACACCAGATTTTATAAAAAAAAAACATGCAATAATTAATGTACAAAATAATGATGAATATTGTTTTCTTTGGGCCATAGTTTCGGCTTTATTTCCTACCGATAAACATTCAGACCGAAAATCATCGTATCCTCATTTCAAAAATGTGTTGAAATATGATAATTTAGACTTTCCAATCACAATTAAAGACATTCAAAAATTTGAGGAACTCAACAATCTTGCCATTAATTTATACTGCATCGAGAAGAAAAAAATTTTACCTTGTCGTTTAAGCACTAGATTTTCAAATTCTTATAAAGCAATTAATTTGCTTATGCTACCCGCTGAAAGACAAATACAAAATACTAATAACAGTAATGATAACTTTGAAGATCAACAATTGCTCTATCATTTCGTATGGATCAAAAATTTGTCAGCTCTTTTAGCTACGCAACTTTCCCTCCATAAATGTAAATTTCATATATGCGAAAGATGCTTAAACCATTTCACCACAGAGGAATTGCTCCAAAAACATAAAACTTCATGCCAGAGTATTAATAAATATTCCATAAGACTGCCAACAGAAAACGAAAATTACTTGTATTTTCAAAATTATAGACATCAAGAAAAAGTACCTTTTACTATTTATGCAGATCTCGAGAGTATTCTTCTTGATTGTACCAAACAGCATATGTCCACCACGAATAAGACCGAAACTTATCAAAAACATATTGCGCACAGCATTGCTTACTATTTTCACTGCTCATATGATAATTCATTTTCTAAATTTCGTTTGTATCGAGGTAAAAATTGCATTCAATGGTTCGTTCAGGAGTTACATCGAATGGCTCATTTTTGCAACGATAAATTTCAGAACGTTATTTCTATGGAAACATTAACTACGGAAGAACGTGAGCAGTTTGAATCCTCCCAAATATGTCATATATGTAAAAAAGGATTTTCGGAAAAGAACACAAAAGTACGCGATCATAGTCATTTAACTGGAATGTATAGAGGCGCTGCCCATCAAAGTTGTAATTTAAATTATAAAGATATTTGTGTTATACCCGTGGTCTTTCATAATATGAGCGGATATGATGCCCATTTTTTTATTAAAGAACTTTCAAATTCAATAAAAGGTGATATTAAGTTACTTCCCATTAACAAAGAAAGATATATCTCGTTTACTAAATTTGTCGAAGACACGAAAGTTAGTTTACGGTTTATTGATTCTTTCAGATTTATGCCACATAGTTTAGACAAACTTTCCTCCAATTTAGATAATTCTCAGAAAATTATTACGTTGGCAAATTGTAATAATATGGAAGAATTTGATTTGTTAAACAGAAAGGGAGTTTTTCCTTACGATTATATAAACTCCTGGGAGAAACTACTTGAAACAAAATTGCCCGAAAAGGAGGATTTCTATAGTCGCTTATCCGATGAAAATATTAAATATGAAGATTATTCCCATGCTACCAATGTATGGAATACTTTTAATATTCATACATTAGGAGAATATTCTGATTTATATTTAAAAACTGATGTGCTTCTTCTAGCCGATGTATTTGAAGCTTTTCGAACTACTTGTTTAAATACTTATCAACTTGATCCGTTGCATTATTATACTGCTCCGGGCCTAACATTTGATGCTATGTTAAAAACAACAGAAATTAAACTAGAACTTTTAACGGATATAGATAAAGTTCTATTTGTAGAAAGAGGTATTAGAGGTGGAGTTTCGCAGTGTTCCAATAGATATGGTAAAGCCAATAACAAATACATGCCAAAAGAAGAATATGATCCTTCGAAAGATAGTACCTATTTAATGTATTTTGATGTTAACAACCTTTACGGAGCGGCAATGTCTCAATACTTACCGTATGGAAAATTTGAGTTTGTAGAAAATTTCAATATAGCTGATATCTTAGATACCCCAGAAAATTCAGCAATCGGTTATATTATTGAATGCGATTTAGATTATCCAATAGATTTACATGAAATTCATAGTGATTTACCATTAGCTCCAGAGCATATGATACCGCCCATTTCAAGATCTAAACTTAAGAAGTTATTGTTGACTTTATATCCCAAGAAAAATTATATTATTCATTATCGGAATTTAAAAATGTATACAAAATTTGGTATGAAAATAAAATGTGTACATCGTGTTATGAAATTCAAACAATCTGCGTGGTTAAAGGAATATATAGATTTAAATACAAAACTTAGGCAGCAAGCAAAGAACGATTTTGAAAAAGATTTTTTTAAATTAATGATTAATGCTATTTATGGTAAATGCATGGAAAATGTAAGAAAACATCGCGATATTCGATTGGTTAGTAAATGGGAGGGAAGATGGGGAGTTCGTTCTCTTATATCTAAACCAAATTTTCACAGTTCTGTTGTATTTGACGATGATTCAGCAATAATCGAAATGAGTAAATTAGAAGTATTTTTGAATAAACCAATTTATGTTGGTTTTTGCATTTTAGATATTTCTAAAACTTTTCTCTATGAATTTCATTATGACTATATTAAAAAAACATTTAAAAATAATGCTAAGTTACTTTATACCGACACTGACAGCCTAATTTATGAATTTCACGTAGACGATATATACAAATATATTAAGAAAGACTCACATCGATTTGATACTTCTGACTATGATTTATATAATATTTATGATATAGAACTGAAAAATAAGAAAGTACCAGGTTTAATGAAAGATGAAAATAACGGTAAGATTATGCTAGAATTTGTGGGTCTCAGATCTAAAATGTACGCATATAGAATTGCAAGTGACGATTTCAATAAAAAATTAGTTAAAAAATCCAAAGGTAGTACAAAAGCATCACTTAAAACAATAACGTTTGAAAATTACAAAGAATGTTTATTTAATAATCGAAGTTACGAAAAATCACAAAGACTCATCAAGTCCAAACATCATACTGTTTACACAGTAAAACAAGAAAAAGTAGTTCTCAGCCCAAGTGATGATAAAAGGATTGTCACAAGATTTGCAACGGATACGAAACCTTGGGGATATCATATTTCGCACGTAAGTTAAAAAAAGTGGGGATTGCCATATATAAGCAATTAAATTTCACAGATGATTTATTCGATGTTGGTTATTTCATTATTACAACAATGTCTGACTTGAGACAATTTGTTGATTTACAAGCATTTTGTGCATCCGAAAATGTGTACAAAACATATCTTAAAGCCGCTGCGAGTGATCGAACGAAATTAAATTTATTCCTTCATCTCATCGATAAAAAAGATTTTATTGTACCGGACGAAGTGTTTAAATGGATTGCCGAAAGTGAAAGTGACTTTTATACACTTGACATTTGTATTCTGCTACAAAGAAAGCAATGTGTCGATGGTTACATTGATGCATTTCTACATGTATGCGAAAGAGACCAAATTGAAAATTTAAATTATGCTGCTTTGGAGTTTTTGATGACCACCAACTATTTGGACAATACTCTAACGTATAAATGTTTTATTTATAAATTATTGAGTGATAATCGCTGGCAGAATCTTGGAGATATATTCTATCCTGTTGAGAATATCCGGAAAAATTATCGAAGGATCGACCAGTGCGTGGATGAATTTATGTGTCGGGCTGCGTATTTGGCAAACCATAAAGCGCTCAGTACTTTCTATGAGTCTTTAGAAATAATAAATTACGATTCTTTCGCATTTCAACCTTCTCAAAATCAGGAGCACCGAAGAATTTTCAACTGGATCAAAAAGAACATTGTCAAAGGAGAAGCCAATCCTGAAATACCATTAGGATGGACTGAGGGACCGGATTCAACAAAATGGCCCTCGATTAAGTTAGATGATTATAAGAAAACTTTACATGTAATTTCTGGTAGCCATGAATAAAACACACAGAAATGGGTTATATGTAGTTTTATTTACCCCCAAACATAATAATAATACAATAACAGGTTAAATTATTTACAACACTCTGACGACATCTTGTGCAGGGATGTATTTTACCATTCGGTCGTGAAGAATAAGACAGTAGGCTGTAGTGTCTGCAGGAATACCAGAGATCGTCTCAAACCACAAAGTGATTGTAACGGGGCCTCTCTTCAAAGCTTCCGTTTGTTTAGAACAGTCGATTACTATTATAGGCGTCTTTTCTTTAAATTCATCCTTATCGAATAATGGTTCGCTGGTTTGTTTGGATAAGAACGATGTCTGGAATTCTTTAAACATATCATAGAGAATTGCATACCGATTATTTGTGAAATCAACATTCAGGTTGTCGTAGGGATACATGGTATCATTAAGGTACAATTTTACATCTCTCAGATTACAATGATCAAACTGACTGTAGTTTTTCTTCAATTGGTTTTTTCTTCCTTGCTGTAATGCAAAAAGTATGTACTGAGGTTTTTCTAAGGAAGTTTTAATAGTCCAAGTATTTGTTATCGATTGTACTGGTGGAGCAAATTCATGTAATTCTTTACTTCTAAACATAATATCCAATTCCCTGTTGCTTCTTACAATATCGATTAATGCGATCCTTTCGGCATCGGACACGGACAAGTGATGCATTTTCCAGCATATTTTACTAAGTTGTACTTTAATTTTGTATTTATCATTTGAGGAAATTAAAGCATTCACATCGGTATTAGAACGAACCAAAACAAGCTCCTGTCTTACATTCAAAATGGTCTTTTTAAAATCTTCACAAAAACCAAAAATCATTTTTAATGGAATCGAAACTTCAAAAGTTCCATTTTCCTTAATTATATTCGAATCTTTTTTGGGAAACCATCCAGCATTCTCTAGAGCTACGCTTTCATTACTGTTATACGTTACATATCCTTTCATGGTAGACGCTAACCCAGGATTTCTAATACTATCCACAACGACTCCAGCAATTTCATATCTTATTTGATTAAACATCAGAAGAACGCCATTATTTACAAATTTGATTTCTGGTTTCTGTACAATTTCGTCGATTTCATTCTTCACAATAACCTTACCCTCTATATGCAATGTACTCAAATGTGGAAAAGTGTATAAATCTTGATGTTCAATAGGAATTCTTATTTCATCATCGTAGTTAAATGAACTGTTAGAATAAGGTAGGTGTGTATGTCTTTCTCCATAATAAATTGAATGATCATAGGCAGCTTTTTCGCTTACGTTTAATATTTCAAAATTCATTGCTGATTTATATATTCAATAAAAATATTATTTCAAGACCGTTAATCCTAGAGATTCAAGAAATTTACGATTGCCTAAAGTTAAACGTTTGACCCTTCTCAAAGGACTGACTGATCTCTTTTTCATTGCCCTACTTATATATACCGAATTTCGGTTTTTTAGATTTTCATTAAATATAATACCCATCACGTGACCTTCTTAAGATGCAACCGTACACCTACCTCTTCACCTCTGAAACTAACAATATTACCTTCTTGATCTGTTATTTTAACGATTATTTCATCTATTTGTTTCGTATTAATTGGTAGATATATCACATTTAATGGTCGTTCCACTATTTTGTAACCGGGTGGTACTGTTGGAAAAAATTGATGGATAACGTGAACGGGACTTCCGTTCTTGTATGAACCAGTTACTATATTGCAATAAACGCAAAGAGCATTTACCTTTAAAATTTTTGCTGGAAAATCTGATATATGAGTTTTATGCGCTTTCAGAATGGTATCCTTAAATCCCAATAAATTCCCTAACGAATCCTTTCTTGAAAAATTTATATCAAGAGTACATTTAACTTCCGATTTTAAAGTATTATTATTTCCTCTAATTATTAAGCTTGGTGTTAACATTTTAAATTTCTTTATTCTATTTCCGTGTTTGTCAATTTCGTATTGAAAATAATGTTCCATATAGTTTTTGATTTCTTTATTTAAATACGACTCAATGTCTTCTATCTCGTAAGAACCCTCGGGAATTTCTATGTAATGCTCTTTTTTGTCTGGTGTAAAAAAATAAAATTTGTTGTTATTGCTATCGATATTTGGAAAAGAATTCCAAGTAACCAAACTTTCTAATCCTAAAGCATAGTTATAATCTTCCAAGATAATTGGTGGATAGTATCTGCTCGAAAGTACAGAACTGTTTCCATCCAATGAGAATACGTTGGACATCGTGCAACTTACTTCGACGACACTAACAGTTCAACTAAAACGCTCGAATTTCAAACAATTTTATTTGTAGCAGTTATATAGGAATCTTAAACACAAATGTCCACAATTAATACTATTAAAAGTCTGTAAAGATTCATAATTATATACTATATTACAGAAACCGTTGCTTTGTAAATATTTGATCAGTTCAAGAGGTGGTCTCAAATCTCCATAACTATCAAAGTATATAACTTCGTTTCGAGTTTTTTTATAAGCTGTCCAATGTGTTCCAGGACCTTCCTTATTGTCTAAATTTAATATACCACACTCATTAAGGCGTACTTTATTTGGAAGTGAATTTTTCATAAAAACTCCTCTGAAGCGGGGAATTTTCAAACGCTTTACATATTTGTAAATGTCGATGTTGGTGAGAGCATGTTTTGGAATATTTATCGGGAGTTCTTTTGAAATTTTGATGGAGCTAAAAAAAGACCATATCCTCTTTTATATGGTTTCAAATATAATCCACTTCCTGACTTTCCTACAGCTATCGACTCCATTTTCTGATTGTGTCGTTGATTTTCTTTCAACTGTTCTTTAGCTGATTTAGCATCGTTAACAGCTTTTGCAATGGTTGCTGCGCCACCACCTAGAGATCCCAGAGCGCCTAAAGCGGCAAATATTGGTAGTAGAGGTAAAAATCCACCACTTTTCGGTATGGGTATTATACGTCTGTGACGAACAGGTCTCACTCTCTTTTTTCCTTTTGATGATTTTACTGCTCTCATGGCCACTTTTACAGCATCGTTCATATTCTTAAATTTCTTATTTTTTAAAGCAAGTCTGGCGGAATTTCTTAAATCATTAAAATTCAAGACTTTTCCACGTTTGCTAGTTTGTCTTTTGACTCGACAACCCATACCGAGTTTTATTTTAGCTTTCATCGCAGCCGCAACACCTAAAGCAGCAGCTTTTTCGCCCAAAGAAGCGTCCGAAGAACGTAGTCTAAGTTTCGCTTTATCTAACAGAACTTTATCGGCCTTATGTCGATTTTCCAAATCTTTATGTTCACCATAAGCTATATCGTGAAATTTGCAAGCTTCATCTAATTGATTCCGGCCTTTGTCTCCTCTTGCTAATCGTTTTTCTAATTTAGTTCCTGGTCCACAAAAGTTATAACCGGGAATATGAAGTTCAAACGGTAATTTATTAATAACCGAATTTACGATCCCACGTCCACAATATCTCTTTCTGTAGGTCTCAATCCGACGACTGTTCCTTTTTCGCTTCGTAATCTTCATTTATACTCAAACTTTCGGATCAGCTAAACTACTAACGGAAACGTAGAAAAATTTAGTATTTATACCCCCCCACATGTCAGTTTCTTAATCAGATGTCGAAATGCGTTTGACACCTCAAAACCTCAAATTGCCGATAAATAATAACGATATCAAAATTAATAGTGGGAATAAAAGACATGGGGATCTTTTACCGTCTACAGTAAGATGTATTATTGTCGGACCGTCTAACTGCGGAAAGACTAATGTTATGATAGGTTTAATCGAACATCCAAATGGTTTAAGATTTGAAAATGTCTATGTGTATTCTAAATCTCTTTTCCAACCAAAATATCAATATTTGGAAAATCTTCTAAAACCTATTAAAGGTATAAATTTTTATAGTTTCAGCAATTTCGACAATAACAACATACCACCACCGCACAAAGCTAAAACTAATTCTGTCTTTATTTTTGACGATGTGGCATGTGACAAGCAAAATTTAATGAAAGAATATTTTAGCATGGGACGACACAGAAATATAGATTGTTTTTATTTATGTCAAACCTACACATGTATTCCTAAGCATTTAATAAGAGACAACGCAAATTTTATCATTTTATTTAAGCAAGATAATTTAAACTTGCGCCATATCTATGATGATCATATCGGCACTGATATCTCATTTGATAAATTTAAAGAAATGTGTTCATTTTGCTGGCAAAACAGTTATGATTTTTTAGTAGTCGATAAAGAGAACGAAATTCGTAGTGGTCGGTTTAGAAAAGGATTTGATAATTTTATTGATCCATTTTCATAATTTCAGTCTATAGAAGTATGTTGAACATTCAACATGCCAGTTCCTGTAAAATATAAATGTCCAAAATGTGGAGGTGAAACAGATACTCCTAACTTACCATGTATATACTGCTACTATAAAGATCATATAAGAGATCATTACAAAACAAAACATGTGCATCTGTACTATTGAATAAAGTATTTTTATAGAATGTTTGTGAAATTTTGCATAGGTATATAAGCCTATCATTCAAATAAATAGATTCAGTTTATTTGTATTTTCGGAAGCCTTAGGAGACATGGATTCAAAAATATCAGATGTGGTTGATTTAAAAAAGAAACTGATTAAGAAAAGAAAAGATTTACAAAGAAAATTAGAACTAATTAAAGCAACTCAACGAAATGAAGAGAAAAAGTATGAACCCCTCACTAAACATTTGGAAACATTAATTGAGAGACGGAGTGAAAATCCAATAAAAAGTAATCAAGATGTGAAAACAAAAAATGTGTCGAACATTGAGCACAGTACACCTGCAAAGCGAAAGTTAGAAAATACAATTCTGTCTCCTGTTCGTGAGAAAAAAACTATTGTTACTACACCAAAGCAAGCAGAAATTTTCACGCCAAGACAAAAAAGAATTGCTACAAAAGTTGCTAACCTTGTGAAAAGAATCGATGCCATCAAAAATGAAAAAGAAGATCGAATGAGTCCGATTAGTTCAAAATATGATGTTTTATCACAGGAAGATTTCGAAGAATCAATAAATAAAACAGATGCACAGGACAATGTGTTCCAATACATTCCCGAGGAAGACAATGATAATTATAACTTCAATGAGGTTCTTGAAAAATCTGTTCAGTTAAGTAAAAATTATATTAAAAACATCGTTGATACAGACGTTTACAACGAATATTTAAATGATTTTGATGAATTACCCAGAAAATATATTGACGAAATGCATCACGATGCAGAAAGTAAATTTGATCACAGAACAGGCGTAAGACATGACACTTTCTCAGAGAAATTTTATATTGGTTCGAAGGAGGTACAATTTATAGGTCCAGATATAAAAATAGACAATGAAATCTTTAAAGGGACTCCTGGAATTTATGAACTTATTTTTAAAAAGAAGCCTGTTCATTTTACTACGGAAGACAAGGAAATTTACAAAAAAATTTTAGAAAAAACCAATGCATATCGAAGAAATTTCGATGAAAATGATCGAATATTGGGTACAAGTTCGATGAAATACAAAAATATTATAGGACCATTATTCTCAACTCTCACGAAGTATAAAAAACCGAAGAAAGGTGGTCAAGTACTATTTAAAGAAGTAAACACAAATAAAGTTGATTATGTGTATTGGGAAGATCCAAATGAATTAGTTGAAAGACTGAAGTTGTTAGTCGCTTCCCAGACAGCAGGCCATTCAGGTCATCAAAACGAAATCGTTTCTATAATAGAAGAACTACGCGAAGCTAAAATTATAGCTTAATATGACTCTGGATAAATTCGGGCGTCATTTGTTAAAACATGCTAAACTTTCAGGTTCTATCGACAATGATATGATTACTATTTCAAACTATATGTTCTATAATCTGATATTTCGCTTCGAATCCGATAAAACCGTGGAAAACACGTATGTATTAAATTCTAAAGAAACGCACTATACGTTTCCTTTAGAAATTGGAACCCTTACAAAATTGAATATTACCATTAATGAAATAAATGTTTATGTAAATAACAAATTTTTTAGTAAAGAAGAATTGAAAGGATTTGTACTACGTAACGGTGATCGAATATCGTTCAAATATGCTGTAAATAAAACAGAAAATGTACCAAATTTGTTCGCAGAAATGATAATAAAATGTCCTGTTAATTTTGAAGAATCGTTAGTTAGTGCCGAGAAAGCACATTATATACATAAGACTGATAAAAATGAAACGCAAGAAGGTGTATGAGCCAACTCCCATTAAAAGAGATATTGTTGCAGAATTGCACAAACCCGTAAGAATTAATTTTAAACGACGCAAGGTTATAATAAAAGGTATTAATGAAACATTACAAGCAGATCTAGTGGAAATGATACCGTATGCTAAGATAAACAGAGGATACAAATATATACTTGTTGTTATTGACTGTTTCTCAAAATACGTGTGGGCTGTCCCTGTAAAGTCAAAAGATGCTCAACAAATCGCCACTGCAATGGAAACAATTTTATCCAAAATCGTACGGTTACCCAAAAATTTACAAACAGATCAAGGAAAAGAATTCTACAACGTAAAGTTTCAAAATCTTATGAAAAAATACAAAATTAATCATTACAATGTCTACAGTTTAAAAAAAGCCTCAATCGTCGAAAGAGTAAATCGCACATTAAAAAATTTAATGTGGAAAGAATTTAGTTTGCAAGGAAATTATAAATGGTTAGATTTATTGGCAAATGTGGTACATCGATATAATAATTCTTATCATCGTACTATAAAAATGAAACCGTCACAAGTTAACAAAAGTAATGAAAACGCTATTCTAAAAGCTGCTTATACTCAGATTAAAATAGTTAGCAATAAATCAAAATTTAAAGTTGGTGATAACGTAAGAATAAGTAAGTATCGCGGAATATTCGATAAGGGATACACACCCAATTGGTCAAATGAGATTTTCATAATAAGAAAAATTAATCTCACTAATCCCACCACATATTTTTTGAAAGATGAAAAGGGTGAAAACATTTTAGGTGGTTTCTATGAAATGGAACTATTGAAAGTTAAGCATCCAGGTGTATATCTCGTTGAAAAAGTTTTAAAAAAGAAAGGTAATCAACTTTATGTTAAATGGTTAGGATTTAATAACACCCACAACAGTTGGATTGATAAAAAAAAAATTACATAGTCGCTTTTCTCTCAGTCAGTTGACATAATTGATACGATGAAGTTGGTTGTAGTCGACGTACAAGGTTTTTGTCTACCTGAATTCATTGTAAAAGAACTTGCGATTTACGATGGAATTAACACAATACACGAAACATTCAAATCTACAAAACAACTCAAAGAAATCGATGAAAGAACGAAGAAACAAGCTAGATATCTAGAACGTTATCATCACATGTTGAGATTTAATGACGGCTTCAAGGAGCAGATATCTGTAAAAGAAATTTTGTTCAAATACATCAAGGAATATGCAGTGGAGATCTTATATGTAAAAGGAAAATGTAAAGAAAATTACCTTAGGGAAACGCTAGGAAAAGACTGCCCCAAAATTGTGAACCTCGAAACAATTGAAGACTCTGTGAAATTATCTAAAGAAATCCCAGCATGTGATAAACATATTGCTAATAATAAAAAATGTTACTGTTCTTTAAACAATGCTAAATGTATTTACAATTGGTTGTATTCAAGGTTTCCTCAATAAATAATACTATATTAAACTGTGTTTTATTTAATCGCAACACAAAACGTCAAAATAACGAACGAAAAAAAAAAAACTGTCAGGTGTGGGATTCGAACCCACGCTCCCTTTCGAGAATCAGAGCTTAAATCTGACGCCTTAGACCGCTCGGCCAACCTGACTATGGAAAAACGGGTCAGGTCGATCGAGTAAAAGGCATTGCCAAAACGTACAGGTCAGGCACGTGAAGTCCTAAGGCAAGTCAGCCAAGGCCAGCCCCGTGCAGCGACCCGACCTAAAAAAAAAAGAGGGGATAGATCTCGAGATGACCAAGGGCAATAAACGTAATTCCTACAGACGAATCCATCGACTTTTATACAAGTATAAAACGGAAGTGGGGATGCGAGATTGCGTCCGAGATCCCTCCCCGACCTAAACGAAAAGAGGGGATAGATCTCGAGATGAACGAGGGCAATAAACGACCAAGGTCGAGCAACGACTAGGTCAATGATCGCCCGATGAAAAGTAATGGGGGAGCTGGACCAGCTGGCAAGGTCAGCCACGTGCACCGACAAGCTCGACAACAAATGAAAGGTCAATGACCGCTCGATGAAAAGTAATGGGGGAGCTGGACCAGTTTGACCTCATTTGACCTGGTCTAGAACCCCCACTATATAACTACTCGCTTTTATTGAAGGAGTCTTTTTAAAACTAACAGCAAATCTAGAGACTATGATGATGACAAGAACCAGGAAAATTTTGAAAAATTGTTCAAAGACGTTGATACCAAGTTTGCAGAAATCTTCTCTTATTGTGATAGATAACGCAAGTTATCATAGTAGACTTGAGGTGTCAATTTGGTCTTCATAGATTCTATGATGATAACATGAACCAGGAAAATTTTGAAAAATTGTTCAAAGGACGTTGATACCAAGTTTGCAGAAACCTTCTCTTATTGTAATAGATAACGCAAGTTATCATAGTAGACTTGAGGTGTCAATTTGGTCTTCATAGATTCTATATTGTAATAAAACTTCACTTTATTTGTAGGAAGAAATTCCTCGAAAAAGTTGCACAAAGACAAAAATTATAGCATATTTAAATAAAAGTGGGATTGATTATTATCCACCCAAGGCAATGAAAGACCAAATCTGGGGAATATTGGTCAACAAACAACCCCAAAAACGTTATCATTTAGATTCGAACGCCCAACATCATGGGCATTGGGTATTGAGGCTGGTCGGAAGTTAAAAGAAATTATGGTAAGATCATTCCAAGAACCAGCTCTTCCCCTAATGATGTGATTAATTAAGTTTCGGCTGTGCATTGGAACAATTGCGTTAAACATACTGATAAAATAATAAATTATGCTTGGGAAAATGAAAAAAAAATATTTATTTCAGAACAGAATGAAATTATTATTAAGTTCACATCGATTGCGGATTTTTATTCTCGTAAAGAGGAACCAGCGAGCCGAGAGGACCAAAAGAAGAGCGAAAGGTTTCTAGAGCCATAGAGGTGCCGGAGAGAACAGAGAGCAAAAGAGCTAGGAAGGTCCCAGAGAGAGGAGTCAAAGAGCCAAAGAGGAGATAAAAAGTAGCCGAAGAGGTTCCAGAGAAGCAGACAGGAGCCAAAGGGGAGTCAGAAAGTCAGAAAGAAGCCAGAGGAAACGGGCGAGACATCCAAGAACCATAATGGAGTCAAAGAGGAGCCAAAGTGGAGCCAGATGTTTAAAGAAGAACCAGAGAAGAGCTAGAAAAGCAGAAACGAGCCAAAATGTAACCAGGGAGCCACCATAGAGGCAGAGAGGTTCCAGAGGTGAGCTACAGAATCAAAAAGCAGGACAGAGAAGTTAGAAAAGAGTCAAAGAGCCAAAAAGGAGCCACAGATACCCAGCGAGAATCCTGAGAGCCAAAGAGAAAGCTATAGTGAAACAGATGTCAAAGAAGAGTTAGAGAGAATTCAGAAAGGAGCCAGAGAGGAGCTAGAAGGCCGAAGAGGACCCAGAGAACTTCCAAAGAGGAGCTAGAGCAGAGCCAGAAAGTCTGAGAATATTCAGAGAGCCAGAGAGCACGCAGAGAGCCAGAAAGGAATTTGAAGGCCAGAGAGGTCTCAAAGAGGAGTGAGAGTGTCAGAGAAGAGTCAGAACCAGAGAGGAGCTAACAGGACTCGAAAAGTTAGGGAGAAGCCACAGGGACCCGAGGAGAAGGCTGAGAGTCAGAGAGAAGCCAGAGAAAACTCAGAGAGCCAGAGCGGAGCCAGGGTGGAACTGGAGAGCAGCTAGGAAGGAGACAGAGGACCAGAGAGGTTTCAGAGAGGAGTCACAGAGGAGGCAGAAAGCCAGAAAGGGATCAGGGAGCCTGAGAGATCCCAGAAAGGAGCCAGGGAGGTACCAGAGAGCCTAAGAGGTCCTAGAGAGGAGTTAGAAAGTCAGAGAAGAGTCAAAGCGAGCGCATCTTACGATGAGCGAAAGCGAGCTATTCTCGAGGTTGCTTAATCTTTTATTTGTGGTGAATGCTATTGTGATTCTGAAAAGAACCTGTGTTTCTGACTTCTCTCTGGCTGTACACCGATCAATCTGTAGCTCTCTTCTTTCTTAGGCACTCTGGCTCTTCCCTGGGACATTTCTGGCTCTCTGGTACCTCCCTGGCTTCTCTTTGGGATCTCTCTGGCTCTCCAGCTCCTTTTTGGGACCTCTCTGATACCCCCTGGCTCCGTTTCGACTCTCTGACCCATCTCTAGCGCTCTAACTCTTCTTTACCTCCTCTCAGCTTTTCTCTGACACCTTTCTGCTCCTCTCTGGCTCCTTCCTGGCCTCTCTTTTAAACCTCTTGGGTCCTTTGGCTCCTCTCTGACCCCCTCTGCTCCTCTCTAACCCTCTAGCCCTTCTTTGATTCCTCTTCTTCTCACTGGCTCCTTGTGACTCCTCACTGGACCTCTCTGGCTCTCTGTCTCCTTCCTTGTTCCACTCTGACTCCTCTCTCTCTCTCTCTGGGTTTTATCTGAATCCTCTCTGACTCTCAGACTTTTCGCCGACTCCCTCTGGCTTCTCCCTAGCTTTCTGGCTCCTATCTCGCTCCTCTCTGACTCCTTGATTCTTCTGTGACTCTCTGACTGCTCTTTGGGACCTATCTGGATCTCTGCCCTCCCCTGGCTCCTCTTGGTCTCTCGGACTCCTCTCTGACTCTCTGAATCTTCTCTAGCTCTCTGCCTCCTCTCTGATCCTCTTTGATTCTTTTGCTCCGCTATGACTCTCTGGCTTATCTCAAATTCTTTAGCTCTTCTCTGGCTCATTTCTGACTTCTCTCTGGATCCTCTATGCTACTATCTAGCTTTCTGACTCCTGTCTCGCTTCTTTTTGGTTCTCTGACTCATCTCTGAGCCTCTGACTCCTGCTCTTTAGGCCCTATCTGCACCCCCTTTGTCTTTCTTTGGCTCTTTTGACTCATCTCTGACCGTCTGGCTCCTCTCTCGCTCTCTAGGTTCTATCGGCGTCCCTTCCGATTCCATTCTGGCTCTTCCCTGAGTCCTCTCAGGCTATCTGGTTTGTCTCTGACTCCTTTTTGACTCTTCTCTGGCTCTCAAGCCTCTCTCCAGTGTCTCTTTAGTGCTCTGGCTCCTCTCTGACTCTCTGGTTCTTTCTAGTTCCTCTTCGGCTCTCTGACGTCTTTCTGGCTCTCTGGTTCCTGTGTACATCCTTATTAACTTCTATGTCTCTCTGGCTTCTCTCTATATGTGCATTTGTGTGTGTTTATTTTTTGTTCTTCTTGAATATGTTCCTCTTTTTTGCGTCTTTTGTGTTCCTTCCTCTTGTCGATGTTCCCACTTTTGTTTCTCCTGCGCTTGTCTTGTATGTATTTTTCTTCTATGTTATTTATATTTGTTTTCTACGTTTGTGTTCTTGTTGTGTGTTCATCTCATGTGTGTTCCTCTTGTCTTACTCAAATGCGTTTAC
Organism: Zophobas morio; assembly: GCF_036711695.1. Lineage (NCBI taxonomy): Eukaryota > Metazoa > Arthropoda > Insecta > Coleoptera > Tenebrionidae > Zophobas > Zophobas morio. The sequence goes on from NW_026972109.1 coordinate 11,089,339, forward strand.
TTTTTGTGTTTCCGTTGTGTTCCTCATGTGTCTTTTGCTGTAGTCGATGTTCTATGTATGTATTTCTTTTGAAAGTGTTCTGTCTGGTGTTCCTTATTTGTGTGCGTTTCTCGTGTGTCTTGTATATGTATCTTTTATGCGTGCTTAATTTGTATATGGTTCTCTTTGTTCATTTTGTGTGCTTTTCATTCACATTGACAATTGTACTTATTATTGTTATTGCTGTTGTGTTATTTGGTTGTTGTTGTTGTAATTGTTTGAATTGCTGTAATTGTTGCTATTATTGTTGTTACTGTTGTTTGTTTCGGACCAGTTCTACAAACTTTCATTTACTTGACTTATTGTTAAAGAAATAAAAAAATTATGGGGATTTTTCATGATAGGTTATGATACTATAACGTACTGCATATAAAATTCATAAAATCTTATTATGCATAAAGATAAGAAAAAAGCTTAATTTTCCACTAAATAAAATATCCACACACGTTCTAATATCATCAACACGTTTTTAAATGGAAACATAAATTTTTTTCACTGCATAGTGTCAAAATTTTCGTCCAGTTTTTTTTATGTTTATTAGAACGGTCGTTTTGAGGTAACGGAATTTTCTCCTCTTTTAGAATTAGACCTAAAAACACTTTGCCTTGACGTAACCGAAGCAATTTTCATTATCAACAATGAAACTTTTCGTCTTCCGAAAAACATCCCTACGGCCATCATTGTGCCTTCGCGCCATTTAATCAGCAAAATGCTTTCCACCCTTTGAAAACGAAGCTATGTTTTAATGGTATTCATGCCCAACGCTCGTCGGAGTAGTCGGGCAGCACTTTTCAATGAAATTGTATCGATTCCATTGAACGCCTAGTAAAAGAGGGGCCGACATTGTATCTGTTGATTACAGATAGAACACGATTCGGACCAAGTACCTTCCGATGAAATGCTGACCTGAAAGCTCGTGTCGTGTTCAACGACCGTCTCAGCGCACAAAAAATCGCATCGACGAGAATCCTCCAAACCAATTCAAATCAGGTGGAAATATTCCGCTTTACGAAACAACAGAACAAAATAGAAAATTGAAAAGAAATAAGTTTTCATAAATTCGTGAATCTTGGATTTGCAGTGAACCTGAATATTACAATTTTTTATTATTAATGTACCAAAATATCAATTCCTATCGCAATATAACCTTTCTTAACATAACCAGCAATAAATTACCCTGTGGACTTCATTTTTTAGTCGTTCGTTCGCTCACTTTTGTCGGGCCGTTTACGTTCTCCATCCGAATCACACTTTCCATATTTGACGATGGGAAATTAGCAAAGCTGCTGTCATTAAGGGCAAGAAGGGGCCGTTAGGTGATGCGGCGGCGGTTGGCGGAGAATATAGAGGGAGATTCGTTGTCAAGTTTCGAAGGGGCGAGGAGGAGAAAACTAAGAAGAGGCACTGGGACTGATAAGAGCGAGATCCGGGGATCGCTCCGGGACAATTTATAGCGGCAACTTTTAAAACACACTCCGGGGGCGGCGTATATAACGTTCGGTACAGTCCACGGCACCACTCTCAACGTTTTTAAGTGTGGAACAGAGCGATGGCGGTTTTATAACGATGAAAGTTTTAATTGAGCGGAAATAAATTGGGAAAAATCGAAACAGGACGGGATTAGGCGGGGCGTGGGGGCGAAGAGGAGAAAGGCTGAAATGAAAGGTTAATTTGTTCGTCATTAGGGCTTCGTTAAGAGAAAAAAGTGAGTTTGGATGGTTGTGGATGTGTCAGAATTTCGGTTGGCGTAAATAACTATGACATAAAAGAAATAGTTGCTGTGTTTCCGAAAGTCAATCAGATTTACATCAAATCTAAAAATTTGAGATCATTAGATATAATAATATCAGTTCTGATTCAAGCCTAAATCGTACAGTATTTCTAAATAAGCTAGCATATAAAAAATATATATAAACTTGATTTGCCAGCGCTTAGAATACAGGAAATTAATTTCGTGTGGTTGTCTGCAAAAAATATCCAGCAATCATAAGTCCTTTGATGACAGTGACCTGTAAATGTGTTACGCTATAAAAAATGTATCGAAAATTGATTAAAGCAAGTCACGTTCGACTAGAATGGTATTTAGTTATATTAGTGATGTTCTTGCCTCATAAGATTTTTGGTTTTCCTTAAAAAAAATGAAATTATTACTTCTTGTTAGTAAGAAGACCATATATGTGTAATATGTAACAAAAATGAAACATTTATCAGGCTTTAAGTGTTTATACGGCAAAGGTGAAGTTAATTTAATTGTTGCGATGCAAAATATTACATGCTCGTGCACATTTGTCAAATACTGTGGCTGGAAATACGAGTACAAATGATGTCCATAAAACTTGATTGTAGTAGACTACCTTGCCATTATCTGGCACTCATTAAATGCCTTTGCATATGCATGTGTATATATGTACATTGTGGGTTAGTCAAACTGATTATCCAGTTGTAGAGCCTCCACCACTGAAATGCGTTTTCGAGAGTGTCTTTTTACGTTTTCGGAGTCGTTTATAAGCGTTATAAATTTTTCCATATGAGTTATCTTGTGGAGGTCCCCGAGTGTACCGATGCCACAGTGAGTTTTATCAGCGCGATATTATTTTCGCTGCTGTTTAGATAAGAACGCCGGGGTTGGAAAAATAAATTGCCCTCCACGGAAAATAGCTGAACTTTTCCAAAGAACGGATTCCCCCGTTTCTATTGTGCTCAGCCGCAGTGTTCGACCCACCCCATGGTTCACTTTTGCCGGCACCACGCGCGCTCTTTTACACATAAATTTCACGTATATATAACCGTTTTGATTTATTTAACACAAACATATTTTACGAGATAAAACTAAAAAAGGGAATTCTGGAATCGTGAGCATAAATCTAACGGGGGAGTGTTTGCAATTAAAATTTTAAATTATTATTTTATGTGCGTTTCGGACGAAAATTTCAACAAAGTTTCGCGGATTTATGGATGGCACGATAAGCAATTAAACAAGCAGGGGAGAGAGGGGAACGTGGACCACTCAAACGTCACTTTTACATCATTGACTCAAATTTTGAATTCAATAAATGGAAATATAGTTTCTTTGAATCATTACAAAGATACAGGGATGAGATACGCCAAAAAATTATGAGTTAAAAGATTAAATAAAATTATGTAATTGTCAAAAACGTACGAACTATAGACCTTTTCTTAATTTCCATTATGCCAACATTCCGTGTCTGTACCTAACAGTTATTTTTTGAAAAATTCGTCATTGTATGCATTATTTTTTCAAATAATGTTGGAAAACTAAAGAAACTACAACTTTTGTCACTACTGAAAGTTTCGACTTTCCTCACTAGTGGAGAAAAAAACCCATTCGTCACTGAAACTGATTTACGTCAATGAGTAAGGCGAACCCCGGTTTGGTTATCGCTTTAAAAAACTTTAAATGCTAGTGTTACAATTCATCTATTCAATTCAAATTTTCAATCATTAAGTCCGAAATTTTTTATTTTGTAGATTTTAATTGGTAGCATTGTAAAGAATTTTAATAATGAAAATACAAGGGTATTTTTGCAACAAAAAAATGTATGGCATTTACGGAAAAAAAAGTACAGATATATATAAACCATTTTTTCTATAGTGTTTACATAAATTAATCGTTCCACATTTCAAACTTCATTCTTTTTAAGTATCTGAGTTTTTGAAAAAATTAAAATATACTGTATTCTATATAAAAGTAAAAAGTTGATGTCATTTTCGTGAAAACAAATGAGATATAATGCTAATAAAAAATTATTCATTTTATATATTCCTTGGTGTTAATTAATGTTCTGAATTTCAAATTTCTGTCTTGTGAAGTAACTGATATATGCATGTATTAAGTGTTACACGTAAACTGGAACACCCGGTACATTTTAAAATAAAAATCTTTGATTTAAATGGAATTTTGGTGTCTTTGCGGATTAACAAAATATTAAATAAAGAAGTTCGATTAATAATTTCCAAAATAAATTATAATTTAATAATTCAAACTTAATAAACTTCGTTATAATATATACAGGGTGAGTCACTAACCACGGTCTTCGATATCTTATTAATTATTAGAGAGAGAAGAAAATCAAGGACTAAAGTTGTATGGCTCTTTGAGTAGCATACCTACATTAAAATTATTTTCTACTGTACAGAGTGTTCTGTTTTTGAGGCATAGCACACGACTTAGTTTAATTAAGTAGAATACCCTTCATATTTTTACATATTCTTACTATCCCCTTCCTAGGCTTTATAACCATAAATTATTTTTTCAATTTCGATGCGACGTTACCACGTTTTTCCTTTTTTTTTATTTTTTTTAGCATTACAAGGGTTTACAAAAAAGCCGCAATTACGTTGTGTTTAAGATATGTGCTCCAATATTTTATGGGGAGATAAACAAAGGTCCGCGATTTATTATAGTGTCAATTAAATACAATTCTAATATACAGAGTGTTTATAAAAATAAATTTTGCGTTTTACAAATATCGATATTTCAGTTTTTTCAAATAGAATTATTTTTTCTCTATCTTGCAATGTGTCGGTGTCTCTTAAAAAAATCGCAATAACTGTCAACTTTAAGTCTGGAAAATACTGAAGAAAACAGAAAGAGAACAAAAACTATAAGGTACAGTAATTGGTCTATTTAAAAAATACCTACTTAAATATCTAAGTATATTGGAAAATTGTTATAATTTAAGTTTTTTAAGTTTTTTTTATAAACATTTTGTATATTAAAACCCAATTTTATGTATACTACTATGAAACTCGTATCTTTAGGTATCTATCTCTCTACAAAATATTGTAACTCAAATTTTAAAAATAACTATTGCGATTTTTTTGTGAACTCTTCCATATAGTTAAAAAATTTCAACTAGATTGGAATAACTTGGCAACGTTGCATCAGAATTTCGAAAATAAACTATATAAAAATATACAGGTTATTCCATTAGTTGAAGAAACTAAATTGTGTGTTGCGCCGTAAAAATAATTATGGTATATGGGCTTTAATGAACTGTACAACTTTAGTCTTGGACTTTTTTTTCTATTCATATATACCTATATCTCTACGATATATCAAAAAAGTGAAGTTATAACTAAATGAAGTGATAATAATGGATATACAAACATATCGATGAAGCCGGGAAATGTGCATTTTTGTATACCACAATTTGTGAAATATGTACTACGAAAACATGGATTTTGTTATGCATCAAAATTCTCCTGTTATAATAATATGTTGTTTGGGAAATAAACATTGAAATAAATAAGATTTGTTGTCAATTTTTGACTTAATGCTTTCCTAAAGAAAATTAAAGAAGTATCAATCAGATTTAGATAAAGTACACACCTGTTGTGACAATAATTTCCATTTATTAAATTTCCAGACATGTTATTTATTGTCACTGACACTATATTAGAGTCGCTTAGTAGTTGCAGCAAGAAAAATTCTTGAGCAATGATTCTATCGTTTCTGTTTGTTGCCAAACATGTATCTTGCAACCTTATACATGTTTTAAACTAACTTATGGTTCTTAAGAATATATTCCTTTTTATTTATATTAATTAATTTTGTATGTATTCACTTTGTAATTAATTGTTAGTTTTTTTCTTCACACGTGCAGTATTAGTTTTTGCATTTTGTTACTGGCCTTTACCCTGTTGATTGCAATAAGTCATTTATTTATTTGTGTATTTATTTATAAACAAGTGTGTCGATAGGTGTCAAGGTAGGTAGACAAAGAATTAAATTAAGAGCACTGTTGAACTTTTGGCGTAAAGTAAGTTCGTTGTGTGAAAGTTTGACCGTACACCCCCACATCCATTGTTATAATCTGATAACATATAGGAAGCCTTGTGCAATCCGTCTTGCACATGTCTTTTCGAATTGCACATATCTCCCCTAGGAGGAATGCAAACTAAATAACAGGCATTATATCAAGATGGCGTAGTTCGGTGGACTATTATTAGTTTTAGTGCATAGTTCGGATAGATACTGAAGATTCGAACATCAGCTAATACTCTCGGGCATTAGGCGAAATGCTGAATCATTACCACTTACGGACGCAACTTGTCGCCATTCATGGTAAGCGGAACACGGGCCACCTCATCATCAAACCCATCAACCAAAACCCGCCCGATGTCCACACACAACATCTTGATAGCACAAACAATTGCATGTCGAAAGTATCGTTTTCAAAAATCGACATCTACCCCACGAACGTCACTATTTTCGTGCGGAGGATTACGTACGCACCGTCGAGATGCTGGCTCGAACTGGCTAAATGCACCGGGTCGATTTTTAATTTTAATAACATATAATTTGATTCTTAAAATGTTGTGATGTGGCCCCTGTGGCTTTTGCTCTATATTCTTTAGGATGGTCCGAGCCATTGTTGCTTAATTATAACCTGCTGGATGAGGCTGTACGCGTGCAATGTGTGCTGCTTTCAATATTATTTGTATCGAGATTTTATCTCCTCCTATAGATGAAATTCCTCGATCGTTAGGGATTTGCTTAATTTAAAATCGAAATTATTTCATAAACAAATTAAATGGGCAATTATTAATAATGACGTATCCAAATTAAATTAGAAGATGCTGATTGGTTTATGAGCGTTCGTTGACCATTTGCATATTATCGTGGTCTCGGTAAGTTCGTTTTTTAATCGACAAATACGTCCGACGATGTCGAAATATTTACTTTAATTATAAGCATCTCAAATGCCATACTTCCTAGCTGTCGAGATCGGAGATTAGGTATGACAGAATGTTGGAAGGTAACTACCGTTCGTAAACTTTAATGAATTATATTGTTTTGATGAAATTAGAAAATTAATTGGTTTATTAAATGGAAAAAAGCTTGGATTTATGGCCGATGTATGCTAACTTAATATAATGGTGTCTAATTTAACAATGAATTAGGCACTTAACATTTTAGCAACTTCCCACGAAATATTTTATTACGATAGTTATGTAAATTTTTAACCTTTTTGATTAGTTTTGAAAGTTGTTGCCACCCCAAATATTACGTTAGACAATGACAAACATAAATAATAAACAAACGATAAATTATTTACACTCGCTAATTAAAATATGTTTTGTAATTGTGTGGGCGTTCATATTTCAAGGAATGTACAAAATAAAGAAATACCTATAGTCATCAGTTTTAACTGACTGATACAAATTAATGATGCAACACTTTTGCAGTTTTTTTCACGAAATGGAAATGTGTCAAATATTATACTTAAAATGCAAAAATCAGTTAATTATTTCTGACGACGAAATGAGGTGATTAGAATTCTTTAAATGATTTTTTCTTAATTTTCGAGCGTGGAATTTAATATCTATTTAAAAAAAGCAGAAAGTTATCATGTTGCTATTTCACATAACAAATTAAATAAAATTGATTTTTTTATCAACTTTCCATATTTCATAAGAATATAAAGATTAGGCACAGTTAATGATTGGACATTAAAATTGATCTTACAATTCACGAAAAGGAGTAAAATAATGTAGTCCTAATAAAAAGTTTGATCACGTCATGTCTTCGTCATAGCAGTTATTCCACTGTGGTCCATTATCTCCAAGATTTTATTGCATTTGGCGGATATTTTTATATTGGATATAATAATAAAAGAACTTCCTACACATTAAGGCGGTTGTTACGCCATAGTCGGCAGAAACTATCAAAATATGTTTGTAGGTATACCCACCTAATGTTATTTGTCGTAATCCGAACAATAAATTAATTGGCCAAAATAGGTGCTTAAAATTTAACGCCAAGATTCAAAATTATTCCATTTCAAAATTTGATTTTCTCGTGATGATTCTTACAAAATATTCTAGTGGTATTGTCCATCTGCAAGTGGTACTAAAAAAATATTAATATAAATTAATAATGGACATAATTCCCACAGGTGCACTAGGAATGTCGTGGTAGATATAAATTTAATACTGTCACAAAATAGTGGTAAATGAAAATCCAATATTTCTCCAGTTTTCTAAATTATATTTTCAAAACATGTATTTTAGACAATATCTGTGAAATATCAAACGTTAAACGACAGAAACGGTAGTTGTTTTCATCATTTAAGCTTTTGTTTCGACAATCTAATATTTTAATCTATTGGTAACTTTTTTCAGTGATTAATTATTGTCGTCGTATTCCAGAAGCCTCCGTTTGTAAATCAGTGTCACAAAATCAAACCATGTTATAAAATTCTGCCAAACAATCTACCAAAATTCACTTGCACGCGTCCAATCAAGACAAAAAATTATTTCCATTTTTTTTAATGAAAAAAAATTTTTTTTAGTTCAACATTACTGACGTCTTCATTTAGCAATTTGTTATTAACTTTGTGTTACAAATAATTTCAATTTTTTACAACTACTTACAATTAGGTATCTGCTGTGATTTAAACTATTACGGTAAGATTTATTTGGAACTGTTAATTAAGTAGATAACACAACAATATTGTCGTGTATATAATTCTTTAATTTTAGTAATAATGTCAGTTCGGAGAAATATATCGATTTTTATCGGATAATGATAAGTATCAGCTACCTAAAAAAGTTTTTATCAGATGCATACCATATTTATTACCAAATATCTGATACACAAACGTCTTATTTATAGATACTTATTACTGAAAAGTAGATTGCTACCTTGCATCATGATGCTTGATTTGACAGATTTTTTTTGAATAAAAATAAATGATGTAATTCTGACGATTCAACTGTGGTCGTTTAATTCGTTATGATTTTAGATGAACTCTAGAGAAAGAAAATTTATTTGAGTAGAAATCGCTTTTAACGACAGGTACAATGTACAATTAAGTGCAACTATAAAACGTCTGTTAAAAGTATCACATTTTTATACTTTTGTAACTTATAACCTTTTTTTCACATCGCTACGTGAAGCATACGTTTTACAGTTTTATTATAATGTGTTTCGACAGGTTGCCAAAAGCCATAAATATTTATTTTCGAAACTCGATTATTATTATTAAATGTTACTTGAGGCGAGATGAGCATATGCTGGAACTGAAGAAAAAATAACAGAACCACAATACATAATTTATTTATAATGTTATATTATTATTCATCCAAGTTGCATCACTTTTGTTAACCTAAAGTTTAACTACTTGTTTTTAATTTATTCACATTCTTCTATAAATGTTTGCAAGCAGGTGTTTTTAATTTAGCTGATAAACCCTTAGAGCAAACACGTGTCAGTTTTTTTTTCTAGAGTATAAATTTGACAAATTGTTATAAATGGTTTCCTGTCATGTAAAAATAAACCTTGTGGACGTTTTTGTGTAGGTAGTTAGACCAAAAGTGGAAGACCTCTAGGAAAAAAAAATCGTGAACAGAATTTAGACATCATACAATTATCCGAAACGATTTGTGTATAGCGTAATTATATGTAAATTGACGACATTTAGTTTTGTATATAAATTTAGACTTTGTTAGTACATTGTAGGGTGATGATTCCCTTCCTGGTGGACGAATACTTATTACGTTATTACAGACAATAGGAGAGCTAACTCCAAACTGGAGCTAAATATTTTTAATAATAATTTACGGTGACATGTATTTTAGTGTTTTTAACTAGACACATATTATTATCATTTGTATACAGAACCGGATGTAAAGGCGCCTCAAGCACACAGCGATTGGTTGAAATCGAATTTCCCGCACTTTAAAAAGTTAATTTATCAGTTTGCCCTCATAAGAAATAACTTAAAACAATAAATTTCTGTTTTTATAGTTAAATGTCAAATTATAGATACCTACTGGATTCTGCAAAAAATTATGAACAAAAATAAATAAAAATAGATAGGGTAAATGTGTACAAGAGTACGCACTTAGTGTAAAACTGTCAACAACTTTTTAATTTTTTTGGATATACAAATTTTATGATATAGGTTCGTTATATACATGTTTAGAGATCAGATATATTTAATTGTACGCCCCAACACCACTATATTTTAAGAGTAATTTCAATTTTTGTCAAGATGTGTAAATGCGCACTCTTAGACAGTTCATTGCACAAGAGTGCGCATTTGAACGCTTATGAGTACGCATTACATTTTATGAAAAAATATTTGTTTCTAAGGTGAAAATAAATGGGAATAAGTGACTACAGACTACACATAAAACGGGAGACCTATTTCTTCGTACTCTAGGGGTCTTGAAAAGACGAGAAAACGTAAAAATAGAGAGTCGATCGACGGACTCGATTACAACACGCTCAGGAAGTAAAAATAAAAAAAAAATCACCATAACCACCACCACACAACTTGAGAAGCAGCACAAAGTAGTAGAGTTAAATAATTCATTATCGTATGATATGTATCTCCAAGACTATTAGACTACGTATTGCAAGCAATGCTCACTCTTATACAATACCTCGCTGCGCACTCTTGTACATTTGTACATAACCTAATGTTTTCAAAGTTAAAAGCTTTTGACGGACAGAAAGTGTAAAACTGTTAGTGTATAACGACACGTTAAAAGTTACAACTAATGAAAATTATTACTGTAAAATAAAAGAACTGGTACGTACCTTACAAAAAACTAAAACTATGAGCGGTAAAAATTACATCCACACAACGTGTGAACATAAAATCGTCAGTACGACCAAACTATAAACTATATTCAGGTCACTTTTGCACCTTTATCTCAGGTTTAGCATTAAATTCTGAATGGTATAACTACATCTTACCCAGATGGCACTAATAACCAGAAATCATCAGTGCGTACTCTTATACATATGCGCACTCTTGTACACATTTACCCTATGGGTATGGTTAAAAAAGCAGGTAGATAATAATTAATTAGGTTTTTAACTTTTAAGTTCCCAAATTTTAAATTCGTAGTTAAAAAAAATATATTTAAAAAATTACCCTCGTAAAATCAAGAAAGACACGAAAACGTCCCGAAAAAGACTAATTTTAATAAAATAATAAAAAGAAAGTTATGTTTCAATTGATTAAAACAAGCCAAAATCACCACAGCCACAAATACACGCACATCCACCTAACCGTGGCAAATATACATCAAGAATAACTAACTCTATCAATCCACCAAACTTAGAGCTGCGATTTTAGAGTTCTGCTGTCAAACAGGCTTCGAGACAGGGTTTTTCTAACCAATAAGAACGGTATGTTAGTTGTTCAGGCAATTATATTATAATTCTACAGGGTCATTATAAAATATTGTAGTCGAAGAAGGCCATGATTTTGGTGACATTTTGTGCCGCCTTTTTCAGTTTTGTGGAAAGGATTACACTAATATTGGAATTTTTATTTTTAACGCCACATTAGTTGACATTAGCGGCTGCACTGTTTCAACGCTTCATCAAATTCTGTCAGATGTCAATAATTTTTTCGTTTGTACTGGTACGTTTTCCCTCACTTTGTGCGTTAATTGACTTGTCTTGTTTTCATTTTTGCTGTCTTCCGCTTTGTTAGAACTTTAATAAGTGTCTCAAAAAACAGTTTTTATCAAAACTACAGATCATTGTGGAATAATCTCAGGTAATGAACAGAGAGGAATAACTATGGTCAGTGTTACAAATGATTTTTTTAGTTCTTTGGCGCAATCATCATGCCTATTACCGTAATGGGGTGTTAAATGAGGCTGGGGATGGAATGTACTCTGTGGAGGCGTCTAAAAACGAGTATCTAGTGAAATGTTCTGTTGTCATTGATGAAGAATCTTTGAAGACGCTATATGGCGAATTATGGCCAGATTTAACGACACTGGTAGCATTTCTAAGTGAAAACCGACGGGGAGACCTCAAGTTAGTGAAGACGTTGTTGAAGATTTAAGGATGAGAATGGAACAAAGTCCGAATAAAGCTTTCTCAAAAATCTTTACTGTCCGGAGTACCATACAGCCCATGTCAGAAAATCGTAAAAGAGAAGTTACATATGCATCCATACAAGATTTTGTCGGTTCAGGAGCTGCAACCAGCTGATTTTCCTTGCCGCGTTGGGTATTGTAGTTGGTTTCAAGCTGATATGGACGATAACGGGATTCTCGATTTGTCGTTCTTTTCTGATGAAGCCTGGTTTCCATCTGTTAGGCTATTATGTCAACTGACAGAACTTCAGAATTTGGTGTATAGAAAATACTCACGCTTTTGAAGAAACACCATCACACGCAATGAAGGTTGGTGTGTGGTTAGCTGTTTCCAGACGACGATTCATAGGCCTGATACTTTTTCAAGTAAATGAATGTGATCAATAAACAAAATTAGATGTAGAAAGTGTATGTAGGTACTGCAATAAAGTTTTTTATTTTCAGTAACTTTCATTTTTCTTTCGGTGTTAGTTGCATTCTCTTAATTTAAAACTTACTTCAACTTACTGTTTAGTAATAATTTTAATTTTACTATTAGGAAAGTTAAAAATCTTTATTAAACATTCTGTTGTTTCAAGAGATCTCATAATCATCTACAGAACTCTTAACACTATGCTCCTGAAATTTTATTGGTTTTTTCATCTTTTTTGTTATAGAAATTTTGAAAAATCTTGATATTAGGATGGCCATGTGGGCGTGTTTTGGGTAGAACCTCTTTGACATTCATGTTATGCAGATCTGGCATGTTTCAGATATCTAGAAACTGCAAAGCTGAAGGTAATGTTTGGACATAGCAGTTTTCACCTATTGTAGGGATGAAGATCAAGGCTTTCAGTTGTGTTTTTTCAAGAGAAAAGCACCGGTCACAAACCATGTCTGCACCAATATTTTGACGATTCCTTACAATTTACAAACAGAATTTTCGCGGGATCACAACTTTGGCAAAATTATGTACTGCAAAAACTCATTAAGTACTCATAGTGTTCGTTAACTGTGATAAGACTTGCTCTGCCATTGTCCATTACGTGGTTTTTCACAATTTTTACCTTCAGGGTACCTATAAAAATGTAATTTTTTAAATAATTACCGTGTTCATTGGTTTCGACAAACTTAACCTCACTTTTGGATTTCATTATTTGAAAAATTATTGCTTCTTTGCAAAACAGACCAGATTTATTCTGTTCAACTCCAATCGACTTTCCAAGGTGTAATTCATGACAAAGCCCTTAAACGTTTTTCTGACAATTTACAATTTTTGAAACTGAAATGTATTGCAGTGGCGTTCACAAATGCTCAATAACACTGCAACCCTTAATGCTCTGGTCTGGCGTCTTTTCGTGTCTATTTAAAATGAAATTAAACCGCGAACCGGGCATTTCAATTTTTGACACATCTGACAGATTTGTTTGGCCGTTCGTGACATTTCAAAACAGTTCAAATCATTTTGGTGATTAGCGGCACGAGAAAAATTTCATTTGTTTTTCATAGGTGAGTTGACTACAATATTTTATAATGACCCTGTATTATAAATACTAGGTAAATACCTATTTCTGTTATTTGATACAACCCTCGTAATTTTTTTATTTTTAAAAATAAAGATAGGTAGGTATAGTTCTTTGAGCAAATTTGTATCATTTTAAAAAATCACCTATGTGAATAAATGAGATGAGTGTCAATTTTCAAACTACTAGATTGTCATTAATAAATATGAATTTTTCGTCTATTTTATTGAATAACTTTTTAAGTATTGATTTTGGAATGTTGGTTGCTTTTTATTTTTTAGAAAAATCAATTTTTCATTTAGGAAAAAATATACCAAGTGTTCCATAAAAAAAACAAAGTTGACGTCATTTCCGGTTCTACCGGAAGTGATAATAAAAATATGAGGTTACCATCACATAGATCTGAAAATGATAGTTTTTGCTGAAAGAGCTACAGATTTATCTTTAAGAATAAAAAAGTTACAGGGGTTGTATCAAATAAAAGAAACACCCTGTATATTAATATACAAATACGTTTTACCCCGTAGCACGAATTAAAATATAAGGTGATGTCGAGTTTTAATCTACGATTTTCTATTTATGAAATGAAATTTTTAAACGTCAAATTAAAACTTTTGTTTAATAAAACATTATATTTTCAAACAAGAGTATTAGTAAGCATAAAAACATATGTAATCGAAGTCAATATGTATTTTTATTCTATTTATAGTCATCCATAAAAATTTAAACAAACAAATATGTTAACATTATTATGTGATATGTTTTTAGCCAACTAAAACTAAAATGTTAACATTTTATTTTGTTTAATAGATTTTTCAGAAATATACCCTGATAATATTTTCAGCTTTAAAAAAGATTATAAATATAAATTGCATTCAAAGAAACATTTTAATCAATTTAAGTTTTTGACCACATGCATCAGTCTTCCCAGATAAATATCGTCGTAATTATTGTGAGAAATTTTATTAATGCTAGGAATAATACCTACAACTATGGACCCATTTAACGCCCTCTATCAGATTTATTACAACAAAATTCCAATTCATTAGGTAAACAGATTGGCATCCACAGTCACTGCCCTAATATATTCGCAAAATCCTTAGATTACAGTAGCTCTCAATATTTCACAGACAAGTGATAGCTATAAAACAAAAGAATTACAAGACAGATCAGCTTAAAGCTGGAGTTAAAAAGAAGAAAGAAATTGAACAGAGAACCAATACCAGACATGGACATGAAAAAGGGGCAGACAATCGTTAAAGAGGCGGAGCGAGTTGATTTGTGGTCGCCATTTTGTCAAATAGTAGTGTTTTGTTAGACGCTTTATCTCATTGGACAATCTCCCACTTCTCTAAACCGGACTCAAGACTTTTAATGTTACTACAACCAAAAACAAACTTCCCAATTGTAATTGCAAACACATCCACCTACGCCTAGTCAATTTTTAATTACACCCAAACCGATCGATAAAACCTCTATACTTCCCCGAATCGCCGCGAAAACAAAAGCAAGCGTTAAACCAGAGCCGTCTCAGATAAATCGTCTTGTATTCTTGCCAACCGTAGGAATTTTTTTAATAATACGCTGATCATAATGGTACAAACAAGAGGACAAAATTAAAACGTCTTCCAATCGGTGGGAACGCCCCCGCGTTGAAAGACCGCCCTCGTAGTCGACGTCAGCCAATGGCCAGCCGGTTATAACCGACTAAAGGCGAGAATACACGATTTCGGTTGCCAGGGGATACGCTGTGAAGCTGCCTATACCAACATTTAGTGCGACCGTGTTGTTGGCCGTGTTAGTATCGGGTCACTATACCTACTGTCAGAAAATTGCAACAATGACACCGTTGTTTTGACAAATAGTGTCGGTTCGAAACCCGGCTGACTGTGATTCTGTGAGTGTGTGGGAGTGCATGACAACCTTAGGATTGTTTGATTCTGAATGTAAGTACCGAAGCAAGAATGACAAGTTGTCAAAATTGAGGCTGGGGGAAAAATTGCCGAAAACATTATACGTGACCACTTAAAATAAACAGCGGGGGGGCACTTGATGGTTGAAATATTTTTGTGTCAAGATAGGATCTTATCGCCGACGTAATTAGTTTAAATGTATCATTCGATTGATAAGAAGTTGGAAAAATTAAAGGGACACTCGAAATTAGACGATAAGATCAATGTCAACATAGATTGCAAGGTTTAACCCAAATTTAATTTGTTTGACGACAAACAAATATTTGCAAGCTTCGGACATTTGTTTGCTTAGGCGCAAAATTGGGAAAAATGGCTATTATGAAATTTTGAGGCGAGATTATACGATTGGGGCTTAATTACTAATTAGATTATTAATTGACAATTTATCTATCGCAAGATTATGTAAAAAAAGATAATATGTAAATCCGACCAGTCAATTAATTATTCAGATTCGGGGATAAATAATACAGATAATGTAATTTTAACCATTAGCGTCTCGTGCTTATCTCATTACAGTAGTCATTTACGAAATACAGTGGCAAATAATTGACAAGAATGAACCCAGCTTCCAGTCACTTTCAAAATAGGGTTTGTGTCTTCATCGGTGATTGAACTCTCTCCTAAAAATCAAATTTTAACTTGCAAATCATTAACACCTTGTTTACATTAAATTCAGTTGACGTCATTTTTGACACCTTTTCTCTCAACCGATAACCCGCGCACATTTTCCTCCTCTAATCAACCATTGACATGACTCCACCGCTACAAAAAATGTCGAGAACCCTCGAGATAACCATAAAAATCACTGCCCGATATGACGTCTACATCTCGATATCGCTCGCAAAATCCCGCTTCTGATAAATTTTTTCGTTGCAGATAGAGCGCGGCCTGGATCGAGTTGGCTGCGACCGTCGGCCCAAAACAAATTGACGAACGCCGCTGCTATGACGACCGCCACGGTGCGTTGCAATTGAACAGTTGGAGAAGACACGGATTTTTCGTTTTCTTTTGCGTTTTTTTATTCTTTATTTATTTTTGTTCGCGTGTGAGAGTGTTGATAAACTGTTGTAACCCATGATTATGGAGATGACGAACGAGTCTGCGGCGGTCGGCCGATGGTACGAATCGCCCAGGACGGGTACTTCGGCCAGTCCGGGACAAGGGACTATCGAAAGTGGCAATCCGGACATAAATACGAGTGTTGCCGAACACATGGGAGCTTTTTTCTTGGACCCGTCGGGCACGCAAAGGGCCGCAAGGTACTACCACCAAAGCATGCATTCGCCGTATGGGACCGTCGCCAGTCATGGTAAGAAAAAACTAGATAATGGGCGGAAGTTTTTTCGGGATGTTTTATTAACTTTTTTTGATTATTTAATCTTTGAGGGTGAACCCCGAACATCTTAATTCCCCTATGTTGGGAACGTAACTGCAACCTTGCTAGGGGTATACCTAATTTAACCTTTCCCTTGGTTTTCCAGTTAAATGCACTAAAATACATTTTTTCGAAAACCCAATAGGTATCTGAAAAAATATGAATAATTAGGAAAATTTGTAGAAAACCACATTTTGGGTTGTTCGTAATTTTGTTGATGTTTCAATTAAAGAAGTTAAGTTCAGAAGGACGTGGAGAGTAAAAATTTTCGCCTGATTTGCGGCTTTAGCAAATTTCTGAAACCACAAGCTTATAATCAAGAGACCTAATGGGTTACAACATTATAATTTAGTGAAAATATTACGTGTACCTATTTTCGAAGGGAAGCAAACCCGAGGTTTATTCTAACCACAAAACGTCGTAAGTGATTTTGCTTAATTTGATTCAAAATGCTCGAATTAAACAATTTTTTTAAATCTAAATTTGTAATCTGTAACCGTGTGGAATGAGTTACAAAAATTACTGCTTCTGAGCAAAAGAAAAGATCTAATTTGATTTGACAGTTTAATCTTACCTTGTCAAAATTTGTAGAAACAAATAAGACAGTATGACACAGTCTCTGGACATTTTTTTTAAAGATTTGAGGACTATTATTTTTGAAATTATGAAGTAAATTTCTACTATTTATGTTGTAGCTAATGTATGACGTATAATGCTGTGTTAATATGGTGTCATTAAAAATTCTGAATAATAAAAATTCTAGAAATTTTATAAATCTTGCTTTAATATCGTTTATCTCAAAATATAGATTTTAATTTGTGACAAATGTCAAGAAATGTTTGCATCTATTAAAACACCAAAGAAATAAGAATAAAATATTTAGAAGTCGTTTAGCTCTTAATTCTCCTACTTTAAGAAAGTTTTTAAAATATTTAAAAAATATTTACATACTGCATAGGTACCTATATAGCTGAAATCATTATGAAATTTAAAGTAGTTTATTTTCCAAATTTCTCAAAATATTATTTTAACATTATATTATGTAACAGGATTTTTTTTTAATTTAATGGAGAATTCAAATATTTTTTCAAAATTAAATTTTGAAGGCTTCAGCATTATTATAAAGTAACTGTTTCTGTACAAGAATTTTTGATGAATTTTATTTAAGAATTGATAACAAGAAATATATAATTTGATTTTATTGTTGTTATACCGAGAGAGCAATAAAAACATGATCAAAGACAGCCATCGTTTTTTGAAGATTTGTCTTTGATAGAATTTTCGTATTACCTACAGTTAATTTGAAAGTTTTGAAAATGATCAAAAACAAACTTTAAAAATCCATCGTTGTCTTTGATCGTATTTTTATTAATGTCTGGATAATTGTTTCTTATTTTTATTTTTGGAAAATCTTATTTATACAAATATTCTTTGGACAACTTTTCCATAATGTATGTACTGTGAAAATTTTCACATCATCACCCCATAATTTTTTATACGTCAACATAACCTTAATATTTTTAACCAGTCAGTGGTGGAATTTTATGATTTGCTTCAAATCAGCTTTGCTCACACTTTTTGAAAAGGCCAATAAAAAATACTAGCACAAAATTAAATGTAAATTGACTATTTTATAACGATTTGTTGCTAATGGTTCATTTTATTTTGTAAAATAAATTTTGCTTATGTTAACGACTTACACTTAACTATTTTCAATTAAAATGTTATTAAAAGTAAATCAAAATTGTTTTTGGATGGTCACTTATGTTTTTTCATTATTCAGACTGAGTTGAAAGGACAAATGTCGTTGGGAAAAATTTTCAGCAGAAATTGTTAAAAATAATATGTTTATCTGTTGATGACTATGAGGATAGAAAATAAACGCAATGAAAATTGGAATTAATGGACGACGTTTTAATTTTTAAATAAAAAATGTGTTACATTCATGTGTCCAACCTGAAATATTAAAAACAAATACCTATGTGTCTTCTTATGAAGCAATATTTCAATAGCTTATCTTTGATTACTTCTGTAGGTACAAAATATAAAAATCTTATCAAATTTAAGCATAATTTTTACATTATACCGAGATTCAGTCTACATTTTTTGCCATTTGAGTAAGATATACCTACTAAAAAAATTATGTTTGTTCCCGAAAATATAAAAATACTCAAATTTAAAAAAAGGTATCTACAGTATAGCAAGTTCTTATGTATATAAACACAACAAATAAAGTAAAACCTATTCATTTTAAACCAGTGATTAAGTTTTTAAGTTTATATGTTTCTAATAAGTTTTGTAACTAATATTACAATATTATTAAACCATATTTTTTATTTATTTTCGTCGTGCTGCATTTTATTACGAAAATCATTTTTGTTTTGACATTTAAATGCAGACTAGGAGATGTTCCTCAAGGTTCTATCTTAGGTCACTTGTTGTTTTAGAATCTTACAAATGACGTATGTACGCTATAACAAAATATTTTTCATTTTAATTGTATTTATCTACTGCACAATGTATATTCTATTAACAATATAGTATTGAAAAACAATAAATAATAATAGTTTTGGAACAGGAAATATTGTATTAGATTTTTTACTTTAAATATGTGAACATTAATAGTTCCAATAATACTTACTACTTATTATTTGTTTTCTGCATTCTTCTCTAAGCACATAAATAGCACATAAATCACGTCGTAATTATATTTTAAAATTACAGTTATAGTTGAAAGAAAACAGTACTTGAATACCATATTTTTGTATAGTTAAATCTACTAGAAATATATAATTGCTTATAAATTATACAAACATCTCCTTCTTACACACATTGATTGTACTAAGGTTCTGTCGCCTTCGGATTGTTACGATCATATAATCATGTTAAATTTATTTTATTACTAAAGTTTTATGTTAGGTACTATTCATCTTCCAACACATATGTGTTTTTTATTATTCACGCAAACAACAATAATTATTTTTCTGGTATTTCTTATGCAAAAATCAAAGCCTCATTCCACTGCAACCATGTGTCTAGAAAACATGTAGCACAACGTCCACACAAGTTTCTGATTTTCTGTGAAATAAAACAAGTAGTGTTCCTCAAGGAGTGAGCTTAAGTCGAATGCTATTTTGGAAATGTGTAAGTGATGATTTTATGTTTTTAAAAATTACGTCAAAATTCGACACTGCGGTATCACAAAAATTAATAAGTAAATAATTTTCAAAAAATATTTATTTATAGATATATTAATTCTGTACAGTGAATACTAAAACTTTCTGAGTAGTTCAAGTAGTCAGTCATTCTTGAAATGAGAAACCACTTTTTATCGTTTATCTTAATTAATATTGTTATTTGAAAGATAAATTTCGGAAATTTTATTATTCCAATTAAATTGTGACATACATAAGATAATTATAACTGGATATGTAATGATTATCTGAAAGATAAGCTAAATACAGCACTGATTTAAACTTTTCTGTGATAATATTTATTTATCTCAGTTTTACAAATTTGTTGTATAAAAAATAAATTTTGGGGTATATGGATGTAAAAAATTTTAATTTGTTCAAAACGATACGATTTATCACAGTTAAATGTAGATAATACGATTTCATTAGCCCTTATACAACTTGCAAAATTTTATCCACGATTACAGATTCTCTACAAAATCAATCTAAATAATTGTAAAAAAAAATTGTGTTGTGTTGTAGTAGATAAATCTATGATATCAGCGGTTTCTCCCATTTAAATGAAAAAAAAAGTGACACGTCCTGTTCTGATTATTTTTTACGTCAGTGTTAGTCTTATTTAAAGATTCAACGTCACATCGATATCTTATAAGTACATTTCCGTTATACTGTGATCATGTGACAAGCATGTGACAGCAAAGACCAGTTCCAATGGTCAAAAATGAAGGCATACATTGTAACACTACATTTGAATGTAGTAGAATCGATATCTTTAGTCATAGGCGGTCTATTGCCTGTATAATATTACAATAAAAATTATTGCGTTTGAGTAAGCATCCTCTTTCACACTTGCGGCACGAACCTGACATTGAACTACTCATAACAAGCTTCGTCGGCAATTTTTTAAATTAAATAAATTGGTTCCTTTTTTATGGGAACCGAAAACTTCTAAGAATTATTGTACGGTTTACAACCGTAAATCAAGCCGTGCATACAAACCATGATGACGTCACCTGTATACCTGTACGAATATAATAACAAGCAGTCATTTATTCCGGTAGTCTTAAAACTGAAGAAAAAAAAATCAAACCTCTTTATTTTCTTCACCGTAATTAAAATCCTGCGTTAATTATCACCGTCTAGCCCACACCGGCCACAAATAAATCCATCATTTCCCCTCGACAATTACAATAAATTCGTTGTTTTGAAAAAGGCCGGAGCCTGCGGATGGTCACACATTCCTCGTTAGCGACCTTCCACCACCGGATTTTTGGGATTTCTTCAGGTTTCTCATGGTTTTTTATTTCAGTGACGTTGACGTTGTCGGTTTGATTTAAATTCAGGCTGGGTGCGGGCGGAATATCACAAACGGTTATATTCGGGGAATAAGGCATAGTCGTGCGTCCGAGGGGAATAAACAGCAGTGGCGTCCGGTCGTTCCACGAACAACTATAGTAAAAATCAATAAGTTGCCTTTAATAGCTTAGAGTGCACGGACGCGTGCAGGTCTTCGAGTATGCAAGAAGAATTCGTGGTTTGATGGCAACTTAACGACGGGAAATTTCTAAACAATGAGAGTTAATAGAATGGCAGCGGAATCGACGCTAAAAACGAAACGAAAAATATATTCATGGAAAGGATCGTACAGCGTACGTTTTATTTGTTTCGTTACTAATTTCCTTTTGATTGTACTTTTATGATACGTGATGGAATAATAATGAGCAATTTTTGGGTAATAGTTGGAACGGTAATGGAAAGCTAAGAGGATTATTTACGGGAATTTGGATAAGTGGACGTGGAAATGGAGATAAATGTTTTATCTTAATTTAGCGCAGGCAGCGGAAAACAAAACTAGAATATATTAATATAAGTTCCGGCTTTCCATGAAGCGGTCAAAATAAAAAGGATCTGGGCAGCCAGTGGAATCGTTACGGTTTATGTAGTGTTCTTGGTTCGTATTCTTTTAGTCGTTTCATTAAAGAATTAATAATATTTTGGAAATAATTTGACAAGAAACCAACATAAGGTATTTGTGTAAGTGGCATGCAGACTTGAACTAAGTAAGAAGTCGACATACGTCACGTGTGCTATATATCATTGAAAAGTATATGCAATCTGTAACACGAAATTGGACACAAAATGGCGACTCATTTCACTAAGTTAGCAGTTATATATTGAATGCGTAGTGAAGAGTAGAGAAAAAATAATAAATTCAGTTCCGCTGCTTCGTTTCAGAGATGATTACGATTAAAGTCATATAATGACAAACTTTAACCAACACAGCAACCATTATTTTATCATAGTGATCCGCTAAAAATTCATTACGCTTTTATAAATTAATATATTATAACACAAAATTAGTTTTAAATTTCTACAATGTAGCATTAATTGTCCCATAAATAATTAGATAGTTAATTTCTAGCCTCCCCATAAGAAATATTTTAATTCAGAGTTGGCTTGATTAGTCTCTACATTATTTTTGGTCTTAGAGATTTGATAAATGAGGCAACCCACCAGTAACACAGTAGCAGTTATGTCCAGTATTAATCAAAGTCACAAAAAAAAGCTGAATAGTTAAGTTAACATTATTTCATTTTGATATCAATGATACCAACTATGTCAATCGTAGCCAACTCTAAATCATAATCATGGGCGCCTATAGAAAACTTTCTCAGGAGGGGCACCCTTAAATTTTTGTAATATACCCTCTACCTGGATACATATAGGGTGTTAATAAATGATGTACATCTAGTGGACTATGAAATTCGCTTATTAATGTGCTGTTTCATGTGACTTTCTGCTAGATTAATTAATTTGTCAAGTCACACTTTGAATCAAATTTTAAAGTTTATTTCTTTAAATGACCAAGAATACGGAGTTCTCTAGATGTAAATCATTTGTAGGTACTTCAAAATGATATAAATATTTACTACCATAAATATATATTTTATTCATCGACTGCATTATTCAAATCTACTCACAAATAACCCTACAACAACATGAACCAAATGCAGTAGGTATACGGACCAGTGTAAAGTATTACTAGACATATGTTATCTATGTATTACTATCATTTAGAAAATTATAAGTTATAAAATAAATCAAAAATAAACTCCAAGTTCTCTTTTTCTTGACCGTCAATTATTCTACCAATTAATTTTTCGCCAGCGTTACGGCCAGTCCTTACATTTTGTTGTTGTGGAGTGTTCAATATATTTTCAGAACGTAATAACTCCATTATTAACAAACTATTGTTACGAAATTTTAAATAGGTGCATAACTTGTGTACAAATTCCATTCAACACAACGGTAGTTAAAAATGAAGTATATAGTAAAAATTATTATTTTCTCGACAAAACCTGATTCTAGTGTATCTCAGTTCCAATAAAAAAGTTGATAATTTTTCTTGGGTACTGTCTAGAGTTCTGTAAGTTGAAAAGAGTGGCGCAAAATCGTGTTCTGAAATTTCCACAAGTAACTGAGATATCGATTTTTAAAAATAGGTACGTAATAAAAAACTGCCAACTGCACAAACCGCTACATGCTAGCATAGGTTTTAATATCAGTAGTGCCAACATAGTGTCACAAAACACTAACTTAATATCATCTGCAAAGACTGATTTTTTCCAGGCAATGATTATGATTGGCAAAGAAACGACGTTATTAATGACGTGTACGCATTGATTTCATTTTTTTCGCTATTACCATCTCACTCAAGACGTAAAATAGAATAAAAGAAAATAATTTTCAGTGGATATTTGTTTCTGGTGTATATTTTTTTCCTGAAATAAATAATTTGAAAAAATGACAACATCAGTAACCACATGTTTGTGGTTTAGTTTAAATTAGTAAAGGTTCCTATTCTGTAGCAACGTTATGGCGAAGTTGTTTAAATGATAATCAACTTTATGAAATTCCAGATCGAAGATAACAAAAACACTAGTAATTATTGGATCCCAGACCCACGATAACCCAAGCACTGAACATCATATAATGTAGAATTTCTTACGGGAATTTTATTGCAGAAGGCATAATTAATAAATAATAAACGCGTATTTTATTCTTAATTTAGTAACGTGTGTGTTATTAATAAAGAATTCATGTACCAATAAATGTTATCACAATTGGTGCCTCTGCATGGCATTTGTTAATAATTCTATAGATCGGAGAAGTTCCTGGGGCGAGTTACAACTCACTACATATTTTCTAGAATTTTTAAACCTTTAAATCTTGTTGCGCCAGCATATTTTTAAAGTTTGTGGTTTCGTGGTTTTTAGTTGTTCAATAAATTCACACATTTCTGCCTAGTCTTTAATTTTTTGCAACCACAAATGTCGTTCCAAAGCCGCTGTTTTCATCGGTCGTAAACGACGTTAACCGTCTTCGCTTTCCATTGTGTTTCGTATGCAGTGTTCAAGATAAATCACGGTGATGTTTTTATGAAGAAAGTAAAAGCTTTATGGACCACGTGACGATCATAAACACCTCCGTGTACAAACGTCCGTACGTCCAGTTAACATCTTAATATACACATCGTGGAAATCTCACACAGTCATAAAACACGATATAGATTAGCATATTACCGCATTAAAATAACAATATGGATAGATAATCGAAGTAAATGGGTGGGTTTCGGATTATCTAGACATGTGTGGACGGAGATAAAAGAAAATTATAGTCATCGATCTACCACAGCTACTTATTAGGGACCCACTTACACCGACAACTTTTTTCTTATTAATTCGATAATGTGCATTATTACTTTTTAATAATGCTGGAGTTTTCTCCAAATTAAATCCTTCATCAGGTTCACGGACGATCGATCTCGGTGAAATTCTTATCCGAGCGGCAGCGAATTTTTATCAATAACAAACAACATAAATAAACATCCGAATCTTAAGGTACGTCAACACTGCGATCACACCGGGTTTGCGTGAAGTTATCTTATTTGTTGGAAGCACTTGTAATGATTTGCGATAAGGGAGAATTTAGACGTGCTCTAAACTTCTTATCAACGCAAAAATAGACTTGAGTAGGGGCAAGTCGCCTAAAAGATCGACGGCTTATCACATATAAGCGATCAAAATTTTCAGTGAGCTTTTGCAAAAATAGAGTTTGTTGTCCGTTTGTGGGCCACTTACTCGCTCTCGAGAGTTCCCATGTTGGGCACAATAAGCCTCTGCCGTTTGAGCGCCTGAATGCGGGGCAAAAAGCAACAATTTCGAATTGAATGACACTTGTATATAAGTTGGTCTGAAATACGATCCGTTTTGTTTTCAACGTATAAAAGTTGGTAAGTTGATAGCGCTATATCTCAGCCGACGTGATCATAAAAATGTCCTCGTAGCGTGCGAGTATCGCCCTTGTGGCACGGACCCATCTTTATAAATACACCAACATACCAACCTTTGGCAAAGTAATTGGGATCATGGAATTAATCGCGGACCGCTCCTGAAGATTTTTTCAGAAAATAGTGACAACAATTGATTGGACGATAAAGATCTCTTTTATATGCAATCCTCGCTACCAATTAAGCCTCTTGGTTGGTCGAGTGGAATTACACAATGTCGCTTTTTTTATTGGACAATAAAAAGTGTGTGTTGTCGCTTTTTTACGTTTCTACCAGGTTGTTGACAGGTTGTTTTTGCAAGGACTTTTGTGTAACAATTAAAACAAAGCATGCTTGTGTGTAGTGTACAATCGATACTGGTTAAATGACGAAACTGTATTGATTGTTTTTGCGATTGACTGCCACGAGACACGACATCAATAAGACAACTTCATTTCGGTAACTTTCGGCTGAAATAAAAACAAAACGGAGTAACGATTTCTTGACATTAAACCTGAAAAGACGAAACGAAAGGAAAAAGTATTTGTCTAAGACGCTTCGGAAATTCATTCATTTGTGATGATAATATCTTTTTTCATTTAAGTGTATTTGGTAGCAATCGACCAGGTTTTTGACGGATACACAATTTTTTTTTTTTTGACGATAAAAGTAATAATGAACGAGTGAAGTGGTGATAATAATTGTGTACAATTGATAGTGCGTGCATTTTGCCAGATCATAGATTGATAATAATCATGTATAATTTACACTGTAAATGTTATACAATGCGATAATATTTACTGTAATTTGCTTATTACACCTAACTATTACGTGTGGGTTTTATCGACCAACGCCTCCATTTCTACCAATTTATGTCAAAACAAGTAAATAAATAATAACTATTTAAATTAATAACCGACTTCTGTAGGGAGGAGCGCCACAACCATAAAACTACCATTTTCTTCAAACTTTGCTTTATTTAATAACCCGCTCACATTTTTAAGTGCATAGATCTGTCGAGATTTACTAAAATCATATTGTAAATAATCATCTAACTGGAAGTTTCGCATACCAGAGACGAACTATTCTTGTTGATTATTATTAATGCTGCAGATTTATGTATTCTAGCTCTGTGGAACTTCTGACTTTCGTTTCTTGGCTGTATTTTGCATAGCCGTTCTACAATTCAACCTCAACCAGCGCCTCTACTTTTTTCTTAAATTTATGTCTATTATTTTGCATAGTACTAAGTTTCTAAATACACAATACGTCGATAAAATGTGGAACAATTTTTCACCTCGGACTACAATTTAGAAACAATTTTAAAAAAGTACTGCTACTGGTACATACAATATCGTTTGAGATATGCCACTACTGTCTTTAATTCGGGACAATAAAATATTATTGGACACAAAAATAACGTTCTAATGTGACTTAACATCTTCAACATTAAAATAAAACAACAAAAGATTGCCAAACAAAATTTTTTAAGCCAAGAGAGACAAAATATTTTCTAAATTAATTAAGCTCGAATTTTTAATTATCACTTATAATCATAATAATCACTTGAACTTTGTGTATTAAAATGCGCCAATTATTTGAGGCGATGACGGTATTACTTTAATATTCACACGTTTTGTTCAACATTGCGGTTTAATTATTTGGATAAATTTTCTAAATTAGAGCGTGAAATTGATATAACTTGCAATTTTAATTAGGTATCAAAAATAAAAACGTAATAATGCAGACACGAGGTTCACATAATTGCGTAGAGCAGATGGAAAAGCCTGATTAGTTAATTATCTTAACTGCTTTAATTACTTAAATTAAATAGTAATATAAGCATTGCTTTGGGATGAACAATTTTAGCGTCCTCGTTTCAGATTGGAGGTAGATATCAAGCACACAGCTACGGACGTTTACTAATGACATGAAATGCGTGTTACTGTGAATTGTAATTAAGACCACTTCTTTATTATATTTTGAATTGGATTGTCGAAGCAAAATTCAAAAATTGTCCTTTTCGTCCGTTCATAAGTTATTCCACAATCTTGATCCAAGTTGGAACAGACAATTTAGCTCGACAGCGCCAAATTATTTAAATGCAAAACTGCAAAATTGGGTTATACATTGCCCCCCTTATGAGCAGGTTTTCGGAATGTCAACAACAGTCCGCGCTAATTTTTGGACCGACTTAACATTTTTGGAACATTTTCTTCATCAAAACACATGTTTATTGGTCCGATGTAGGAGTTTCGGTCCAGTCCACACCATCAAGAAGACGAAATTTAAGAGCAATTGAAAAAATCCTTATCAGATTCCGACTAAACTCGATAATTAAACGTTGCCACTTATATAAAGTAAAGCATATGACCCGCTTTCTGGTGCTAATGGTTCCAGCTTCTTAAAATTCTGGAGCCGAAAAGTAATCTCAAGAAAGAAGAAAGCGGTTATCGATTTTTCACACCTTTTAGAGTAGCGGAACTTGAACCAAAAATGCACAAAACCATAAAACAACAAATTAACAAAATTTCGTGACGGAAAAAACTGCTTTTAATTATAATTATAAAGCGCGTAACGAATTTAATTGTTTTTTCGTTGTAATTGGGACCGAATATTAATAGTGCCTGGATTATAATACGAGAGTCTTTATTTAGCAATCATATGTTTTGTTTTCATTTGTTTCCACACATTCCGCTTTTGATCTGATCAGATCGTATCTTGGACTTCCTTCCTGTACGCTATGGTGCTCACATTACTGAAAATCTATTATTATAAGCGTATTATTGGCAATAAAGAACTGGGACACATTTGCATTATTTATTTAATAATCCTTTGTTGGCGCTGCCGTATAATTAGCTTAAATGTCATTAAAAAACGCGTTTTGTTGCGATCGGGTCATTATCTTGATTCCACCCCGTGGCGACAGACATCTCGACCAGTCTCTATAATTTCATTTGAATATAAACTGTGGCATTATTTTGAGCAACATGTGCTTCAAATCATATAGCACGGCGAACGAAAACAGCGGAGCTTTCTTGTTTTATGCTAACCAAGCTATCATAAAGTGCATTTACGGAATCGGCATGCGATATAATATCGCCGCCACATACTATACTTAAATTTGTTACAGTGGTTTGTTCACGGAAATTAGGGAAAATACGCTCACAATAAGTAATCACCGTACTTGCGATCGTGCTTTTCTTTTTGCTAAATGAAAATCTACGCTGCTTTTATGAAAATTTTTATTTTGTAGCACTTTTAAAAAAGGTTTTTTTAATTTTACACAAGTCGGTTTTTATCGTAGCAACAACCTGAACAGTTGTGGCTTTCTGATTTACAGTTTACTTGCGGCTTTGATTCGCTCAGGTTTAACGAGTTCAAATTCCTGAGATGAATTTTTAAGCCGACGAAGAAAATTTAGTCAAATCAAGAGGATCAGATAAATTGGAAAATTCATTTTCAGTTTTTTCAAGAGTCTCTTACTTTATTGTCTGTTTGAAAATAAACAATAAATAAATAAAGCAGACATAACGATATAAGAGATGATAATAATAAAATGATACTTGTAAAAAAATAAAATTCATTGTACACTGTCAAGCGTTCTATCGTTCTATACTGATAACAAGAATCTTAATGATTTCAAAATTTAGAGTGCTTAAAATTATTTTGATTGCTATCTTTACAAAAAGATTTAAAAACATATTCTATCCGAACGTGAGCTTACGATGCTCAAAGGCCACCAAACTGAAATATGTTTAACAAAAACTTTCCAAAATATGTTTTAACACGACAATACAAAATGAAAAGGGATCTATTGAGATGATTTTTGCCATCGAGTCGATGATTTTCTGTCGATATATAATTTGTTGTACTTTAATTATGTACAATGTAACACTAATCATAATATAATGTGCGATAATCGATAAAATATAAGTCGCCCCATCATTAACTTTTTTTGGGACATGCTGTATAACCAGTTCTAAAAAATCAAAGCATATTATTAAACCCAAGCAATGTCGTATATCTCGTATGTTCCAATCAATATATTGTAGATAATTTTTCCAGATAACGTCATCAACTTTTTGGAGTGAATAAATTAGTTAAAGTTCTACAATAATTAAATTAATGCTAATGTATCACCAGAATTTTAAAGAGGTCAGTTTGTAATATTTAAATAAAGTGTAAAATTTGATTACGAAACCTTCTTTTTTGAATAGTCGTTACATATTAAAGTCAGGGGCGGCAGCACGGCGGCAATAACTGCTTTAATATTGTTTATTATACTTTTCAAAAGTAATCAACTTGCCATTAAAATTAGATTTTACGGTGCTGCAATATTGTAATTACCGACGAAGCTTTAGTCTCTAATTGAAAGCCTGATTGATTTTCTAGGTACAATCCTTGACAACTAGAATCCTGTTTTGGTTTTCTATTCAGTCGTAAACTAGATTAGTTGAATTAGTTGTTTTAAAAGTAAATTAAGTTTTTTTGAAACGATGGCTCTCTAAGATTAAACGAATAGAACAAACTATTATTATTTTCACAAGGATAAAACAATTTTCCATGATTAGTGTGAATGAAAAAATTAAAACTGTCTGACTGATAGGTTTCAAGTAGCAAAATGGAAGCAGCTCACAATAATGACGTCAGTGATGAAAATTATCAGTATCAAGAATTTGAAAATGTTAAACACCAAATCCAAAAGCACCCTACATTTTCCAAAAACAAAATGAGCTTAATATCATGTAGTAAACTTTATTAAGTAGAAATGCTAGTAGTCTATGGGAACCAAATATTTTTTGTGCTAACTCAACAAAACTATAGGTATCTATATATCTGATCTGTGTTTGAGCAACCCTGTCTCCTTGACACATCAACTCTAAACACCATCTTTTATCTTCAGTGGTGATCATTTTTTCCTCTGTCTGTGTGCCTGTCGCATGAATCGACACAATATACCACAATACCACATTTAATCATTTTTCTTACTTAGTAAATATCGTTTCTCCGGTGCTTCCACAAAACCCATAACAAATGGCTTACTTTCCAGCGTGTGTTTTTTGAAGGGTCGCAACCTCCCCATTTTCTGCCCATTTTCGCTGACTAAAATTCGGCGAAAGCAGCGCACAACGGACCCGCATGTGCTTTCAGTCACATCTGTGTTAGGGTCCCTCCTCTTCAAGCTCTCACACCGGGAAGCTCGTATGTATATAGGGTGGATTTAACCCCTCACCTGCCGGCGGCCATGTTGAAGGGCGGCCACAATGGCTGCCGTGGCCGGATTATCTCGCGATCCCATCGCTGATAGCGACGAGATTAGCGCAGGGATCCTAACGGACTTCCGCAGATGGCCAACGAAAGCTCGAGCTTTTTTATGCATGCTGTGTGTGCGCCGAAATAAAATCGACGATCGTGGGATCGACGATGATGTGGATGGTTATTTAGTTAATTAAACTGTGGATGTTAGAGGCGATCGATGCCGAAATTTGGCTGTTAAATCGCGGAATTTATTGGATGTGGCGATGCGGAGCTGTTAAGTGGAAAATATGAATGTGGAGGAGGTCTAATTTAGGGAATGGTTTAGGCGGGAGGTATTTGGGTTTAATGGAGATGGGGATGGGTATTTTTGTTTTTGCTGATTAATCACTCGAGGGACATTTTCGTTTACACAAACATATTAAGGTCACAAGTGTGGGGGAAGTCCATTTCGGATAATTTTTCATTTATGTTTCATTCATACACACTAGTTCGATTTGTCAATTGTTCAATGAAATTTCGTTCAATAAAGCTTTTATAATAATTTAACACATTTTTGTGGATGTACAAAGCACGTGAGGTGATTATTTATAATTTTTTTTATGAATTCCGGGAAACTTCGAAACTCGAGGCCACTCAGCCTAGGACTCCATTTCTTATTTTTAGGTGGATACTATTGCTCCAACTTTAACCAGTGGCTGCCAATAAATTATGTTTATGGCTTGTGTCGCAATATTGCCGGGTACAATGGCGACTTGTTTTGAACGATCAGTCACTTAGTGGTTCAGGTGCATAAGCATATTTTTATTCTGGCCCTACAAGTTCTGATAGTTTCGATTCAAAGAACGCGGAACTGTTCTGTGAGGAGAATAAATTACAATAGTAAACCATCATTTTATTCCCAACATCTGTAAGCTCCTCATACTATACGAGCTTTCGGAAGGTTTTACGAGGCTTTTACTGAAACAGTAACGAGATCCTGAAACAAGTTTGTAGGCACTGTAGGAAAGTTTTTTCGCGGCTTGAATTTTGCGCTGAATCATTTTATGAAAAGACACATTTTTGGTTTAAGTGTCGTGGTACTCGAGCAATAAATCTCTACACTCCAAGTAAGTGATAAAGTTAAAAATGGACAATCGAAACAAATTAACTACAATAATATGTGAAACAACGGATATAAAACGTCACAATTATTGCAAAAGATATGAATTATGATAAGAGATATGTAGATCAAAGATAATGTCAATGAATGGGACATTTAACTTAATTATTTGGCAAATGAAGTTGTTGTCTAATATGAAGGACGCGTGGCCGCGGCGGTTGAAATTACGGTAATTATTACTATTAATATACCGCAAATATTTGCATAAATTAGTGTAGGAGACTTTCCAATTGTAATTTATTACATGTAAAAGTTCAATTATGGACAGATATTTAAATAGATCGATTTATCTATAAGTTTTGATTAAACTGAAAAAATGCGGAAACTGAAATGGGAGTGGGTACCTGAAGCCATAAAAGTTTAATACTTCTAGATCGGCGAATAAAAGTGTTAATGTACCGTAAAAGCATTTATGACAATGTTTACCCAGTCTGTTTGCTCAGTTTTACAGGTCCGCCCTTCCATATTCTTAATTTATGAAACCGTTTATATTAAATTTATTCCAATCATGCGTTAGCGCATCCTTATTTTGAATAAAGGAATTTTAAGTATAAGTAGGTATGTTAGGCGAAAATTGCTACATTTTTGCTGTTGCTATGTAGAGCAAACCATTGCTTTCAAAACAATGTCGTTTTGAAAGATGTAAACTCAACAATAAGCAGGTTGCAGCAGAAACACGGGCCATTAATTTCTCATTTGATTTTATCATTATTTTGTACTTTAGCTTCCCCAATGGGGTTTAAAGCAAGAATATTTCACAAAGTTGTTGCTGACACACAAAAATTTTGAAATTTTATTTTCTCAACTATATATATGAAAAATTTATCAACACTTTTATTTCATTTAATCTTAAGTGTTACTTTCTTCTACTCTTTGTATTAGTTATATCTACACTTTTATCTTGTTGATTATGTTTTAGTTATCCCACGTATATGTAGAACAAGCAAAAATCTTTACAACCACTTATATAAATACCACTTGTGTATTGTGTATTTAAAGTACCCCTTACACGTGCGTTTTTGTTGCAGTTTCAGCGTCGAGGATGTCCTCCGGCCAGGTGTGCAGGTCGCACTTCCACGCCCCCCTCCACCCGTGGCTGTCGGACGGCACGAAGCCCCTCGGCCACTCGGGCTGGGTGCCGTTCGGCGGCGGCGATCCCGACAAATCGCAGTCGCCGAGTTCCGCCCCCGGCCAGCCGCACAACATCTTCTCGTTCCCGCCGACGCCGCCGAAGGACAGCACGCCGGACAGCGTGGCACCGACGGCCGGCGCCGAGTACGTGGCGGCGGCGATGGGCGCTTTCATGCACGGCGGTGCCGCCTCCTCCGACAACCCCCAGAGCTGCGCCCTCGACGTCAAGCCTTCGGCCGTCGGCTCGACGGCGAACAACAAACAGCGCGAAGGTAGTGACTATGAAGGGGGCACAGCCGGCATGTTTAATGGTAACTTTGAAAGCTCGTACGGGTCTGCGTATGGCCACGGTATTCACGGGGCCGCGTACTCGCCCCAGAACAAACAGCACCTGGGGGCGGCTGGACAGGGCGCGCAATCGCCCAACAAACCACGCAACAAGTCGAGAACCAGCGCCGGTAAGACACAACACTAAATCCACACGCAGCAGCACACGAGGCTAAGGGCGCGTTTACATGGGCGGATGGACCGGTTGCGGTATATAACCTAAAACCGATGGGCATAGTGGCAAAAAAAAGTGTACATAAGTAAAGTCGCAGATAAAACTTGGTCTACACTTAATTTGCAAAACTTTAGTCACTATATTTTTGAAGCAAATGCCGTTTCTTTGTTACTAAGTTTTATCAGCAACGTTGTTATTATTTATGTCATAAATGGAGCATATAAAATCTGCTTGAAGGCTAATATTCATCGAAAATTGGAGTGCCTAAAAAAGAACTAGAAACAGTTTATATAAAAGTATAAAAGTAACACTCCTTTAGTTTCGTAGATGATTTTGTAAAATTCATTACACACTTCGATGCAAATTTTGTATTTTCGCTGGACGCAGCCTTGATAAAAGCCTGAGTTTTATGAGCACTTGTACACAACATCAAAGCAATATCAGCCTTCTCGCAGCCCGCATTTTTCCATTAATTTGAAACATTACATGCCAAGATGCTTACAAGTGTAGCCCTTGAAGAGGTTAAGCTGCAACCGGTTTGTTTCCATTCGTATAAACGTTCCAAAATAAAACAAGAACACTGTATAGACAGATGTACGCGGAGCTGTCACATTTTGACGCGGTGGATGGACTCATATTCCCTTTCAGTTCAGTAATTGAAAACGATGCGATCAATTTGTGCAGCCGCTGTATGTTGGTCTACATTGTTCGAAAACATGAAATAATCACACATTCGTTTTTTGCTTTTGTTTTACTTTCTCGTTTTGGTTTGGGGCTTTATTTTGGTTTCTGTTTGTGTTTTAGTTAAACTTTTACTGGTTCAGTAAAAATTGGAAATGAGGTTTTGTGACGGGAATTTCAGATAAAGATTGATATGTTGGGGTTGCTCTTAAACAACGTTGTCGTAATAATTTGGATTAGGTTTATTAGATGGCGTAGTTGTTTGGGGGCAACCGGAAGTTTATAATGACGAAGTTGAGGTTGTTGGTAAGCTGATGAACAAGAAAGCTGAAGCTTCATAGGAATTGATTACTGTATTTTATAACATGCCTTATTAAAGGAATATTTTCAGCAATTTATTGACTACTATTAGAAAAGTGAAACTATAGAAGCACGAATTTATCTTTTGTCTTTCAAATTCCTTGAACATATTTGACAAATAAGGCAAAATAAAGCAGCAATTAGTTTTTTCCGTAATCCCTATAAGTTGTTTTTTACCGTTGGTTCTTATGAAGGATCTATCGGCACTAATTCTTGTTCGTTTTAGCGTAGCAACGGCCTTAACATAAAACGTGTATAAGTAAAATGGCTATTAATTAAAAAAAATCAATACGAAGACTATGCCAGAATGTCACAGTTTGCCGTTTCAATATTTCAAGCATTTTTCGTCATGTTGTCAACTGAGATTTAATGATAGCTTCTAGTTGTAAAGTTTTATCTATGTAATATCACAAGATCTAGGGATTTAATCAGTGACAAACTCACAGTCGTTTTTGACAGAGGCAGTTTGATTGGTTTTAAGCATCTGTCAAAATGCTGAAAATATTTCACGAATCACATAATTTGTAAAATAACAGTCACAGTAGTTCATTTATATCACCTGAATGCACCATCATGAAGTCTTATCACTTGAAATTTACACTGATGATGTTTTATGACCGGTGATAAAATACCATCACTGCGTTTTATTGTTGTAAAATACGACGGTGATGTTTTGCCACCTGGAAAATGCCTTTTATTGGTCTCAGTTGTACAGTTTCTGAAAATCTGGTTGTTCTGGACGTTAAACATGAAATAGCCACTGTTGTAAGATTTTTGATTTTTGTATTTTAACTGCTAATTAGATAACAGTAGTGAGATGTGTACAAGACAAAAAGAAATGTTGGAGCAAAGTACAACCAGACTGTATTACAGTATATAGCCTCTCTCTGAACCGCTCAGCCGTAATTTTTACTGAACCGTTGCAGCATTTTCATTAACTTTTTAATAATTTTCATTAATTTTTTAATTTCCTTACTAACGATTTTCTTTTGGTTATTTTTCGCCGCGGTTTTTGGAGCAAGCTTTTGGGACACGTCATGAAATATTTTTGGTGTGCTCGCACGCACACGTCCACTTTTTCCTACTTTTTTGTTTCTTACTTAATTTAAGTTTGTTCCTTTGGTTAACCAATCACAAGAGTGTGCGCTGTATTGTTTCACAGTTTTCTGCGTGTTGCACACAAAACTCGGCGATGTTGCAACTCCTCTTTTTCTTCTGGTCTGTTGGCAACATCCGTTCTGGGCCGTTATCTTGGCAACAATTAGTTGCACAGTATATCCGCCGCCATTTTGTGACGATGCGTGAAGCAATCTAATTAAAGAAAAAACGTAAATAAATAAGTAAAATGACGGCAACGAAACCAAAAGTGACTGCGTAATGAGACTTTTGTTTCGGCATGACCTTCGGCGCGTGGGAATTTGTGATCAAGGGGTGCCATGATGCTAATTAGCGATGTCGCAGGACGATGTTCCATTGTTTCTATGCCCGCATACTTCGATATTGTCGAAGAATGGTCTTTTTTTCACGTAACTAATTGAAGTGCAGTACTTGTAGGGTACTGAGAAGGAGACAAAATCGAAGCGCCGCGTTTCCGTCAGTTCTAGGAATTTTTGAAGGTGTCATGCGGAGATTTACTAATTAGATTATGACACTGCGCCATATTGATGGCTACAAGATGTGAAGCGTCCAATTACAGGACATGGGATTTAGAGATTGTGGGAATTGGATGACATGGACGCTAACCTGTTTGTGATGTTTTATTTCAAGGCCAAAGAAAATTCATTAGGTTTATGTAACGTGTTACATGTAATGGAACTTGTTCATGGAAAAAAAAAGATTGCTGAGGTGGTTTGATCGTTTAATTCGATGCAGTCGTTTCATTGTCATGTAGACGAGTGTACCCAGAATTTAAATGTGGTAACATGATGCTAAACATGGAACCAAACAAAATTCTATGTCAAGGTTATGGCTAATTTTCGGTTCTTGTGGTTTTAAATACAATAGTTATTATAGTTTATTTTATTTTCACAGACTGAGAGACTAGTTCAGAGTCAAGTTGCTTCATCGTTTTAAATGTACGAGCATGCAGTTGAACAGATGTAGATATATTCACGTGCTGGTCAATAAGACGGAAAATTCTTGTATATATTTTAAACACCATTCATAATGCAAAAACAGGATTCGAACAGTGTTGGAACAACTTAAACATTATGTCCAGCATACGTGCTACAATACAAAACTGAATTCAAAGTATACTTTCCTGATAAGTAAATTTTTCATTTCTATACAAAATACTTTCATGTTGTTGTCTATAATGATCGTATTGCTAACAAAACTTTGTTAAATATTTGAATTGAATAGTGAATGGTTTTCTCAGTGTAAGAATCCTTTTCGAGATTAGATCCTGTTTATGACGCATGGTGTGGGAATCTTTGAATCAAACTAATTTTTTCAATCAATAAATATTGTATCACTATACACACGTCAAAATATGTTTCACGAATAGCTTGTATCATCATCGCACACTACTTTTGTATAGTACCAAAATTCCATGAGAGTCATTTAACACAGCAAAGCTCGGACAACCTTCCCGGTGATGATCCTCCTCAATCTGTGACAGATGACACTTGACTTTTTGAAATTTATGTAGATTTCAGAATTGTATTCAGAAGAATATAGAGTTCGATTTTTTTTTTGATTTACTTTACTCTTCATTCTTAAAATCACTTCAGCAATGTTTATTTTGATTCTATTTAACAAAATATATTTTTGGAAGGTTCAAATCGCAAATCTTAGCTTGCTTTAATACACTGACCATAGTTTTAATTTTTTTTTCAAAAAATTGACCTACTTTTAAAATTATGTTCCCGGTAAAACAAAAATGAGTGAAAAAATCCACTACTGTTCTGTGTCGTTTGTGCTTATGATTAGCGAAATTAAAGAGTGAAGTCGTTTGAATGAACTTTCGAATATTGATACATTTTTTTTTAAATATCACACACTTAAAAAGAAATGATAACGATGAAATCATAGATCTAAAATTGATATTGCTGTTAAAAAAAAAACCTCAGTATTTGATAACAGAAGTCATGTCATAACCTGTTCTAGATATCACAACTCTCCAAAGTATTGCATATCTGGTTTAAACAGACTAAACCTCGAAACTTTAAAATCTGAATCGTTTCAAAAATATCCTGCGTCTAAAATCGTCCCAGCTTCAAATATTTGTTTAAGATTTATTCAGTAAACTCGTAAGAGTAACTTTCTAGCCGTGCCAAATCGCCTTAGACCTAAACCCCCCCAAAAATGTGATCTATTGATCCTCCCAATTCTAATTTCCTCGGTTCACTAGTTCGCCAGGTGGTTCAATAGCTTTACACAATTTCAAAATAAGCGTCTAATTCCCGACAAATATCCGCAACATTGTCATTTAATCCGCTTAGCAAACCTCGGCAAATCCCAAATTGCATTTGCCATTGCGGTAAAGTGGTTACTATTGAACGTTTAAGTGCTTCCTTGACATATTTTCGTTCCGATTGTCGTGCATAAAGGCCTTCAGATGTTTACCTTAGCGCGGGCCCAGAACTTGGAAATGTTTTAAATATGCTTGTATAAACTGGAGCAATGTTGTGTGAAATTGATCGGTTATGGTGGGCGAGGCGAGGGGTTGAAAATCGATCACCCTCCGCCCTTTGCTTCCGGCTGAATTCAGTCGAAATCTGTTCGAAAATTCGAGGATTTTGGTGAATACCGCGGACACACGGAGTACCCACTGGTGAATGTTTGCATGTTTTTTCTCTTCTTCGAACACCCTGTATGTGCATGCGCTTGCTAACGATCGCGTTTGGTCTGGGGAGTTTCACTTTTGACCCTGGTGGTAGAGCTTGTTAAAATTCTTTGACGTAATTAAGCTAAGTCGGGTAAATTCTGAATTTAATTACGCATAAGGCTGTACACACGTTAGACCACACACGATTGTGTATGCTTTGCTTGTTTAATTACAGACAGTGTGACAAAGCGATTAAGAGGCACTGAAGATCAGTCGATTGGAGGACTTAATGCTGTTAATTAATTGTTGAAATTCAACTAATCGATCTAACGTGAACATTGTTGAACTTCGGCTATATTTTAGTTGAAATTTATTATCGTTTATCTAATCTTATCTTCTCGCATTTGTTTATTTTTTTATATTGCAAGTCTCGTAAAATATTTATTTTTAGAATAAACCAAAATTCACATAAACTGTTTATCTAAAATGTTTTAGTGTGAATTTCAGAAGCAGGGGAAATTTGCCTGCTAAAACGGGAGCGCTTTTATTGTTCATTCATAACCTGTACGTTATGAAATTATTAAAACAGAAGCTTTAAGAAAAAAGCTTGCGCTTGATTTAAATGAGAGTCCTACTATCAAGTACTTCCTTTTTTTTTTGTTGTTTTGTAACATTAACAGTTTTCACTGCTACCTATATTTTGATAAATTTAGCTGCAATACTTCGTTTTAGAGATAATTTCTATTTACTTTAAATACCAATGTCTGTACAGCGTGTATTTTTTAATAAGCTGTTGTATAAAAATTGGATTCCTATCAAAATGAACTTTATCTCGATCAGGACCAATTATCGTCGTTTGAATTAGAAAAACGTCAGCTTATAAAAAGAAATAAGGTAATAAACAGTGTGGACTGCCACTGTTTACGTGTACAAGGTGAAATACTAAGCACGCGCTCCTCGATACCTCATTAATTATTATTAAAAATAGAAAAAAATCTAAGACTTAAAATTGTCCAGTTCTTTGAGGACCATACATTAAAATTGCTTTCAACTATACAGAGTGTTCTGTGTTTAAAGCGTAACACAACTTATTTTTTTCAAGTAGCCCTACATATTTTTACATATTTTGATTGACCTCTTCTTAAGGTCATAATTAGGTACAGTTTATTTTTCAAATTCTGATGCGACCTTACTACATTATTCCATATTTTTAAATCTTTTTTACAATGGAATTGGATGATTTTTTCAAAATTTCAAGCATTTTTACGATTTTTGGAATCCATGGAGTTTTCGAATGTACATTTTATTTTTTTATTATTTTTGAGTTATGGAATTGTTGTAAATTTTGCAATTTTTGGAATTACTTAGATCGCGTTGGAATTTCTGAGAGTATTATTAAACTTTTCTCTAATTTACGACATGAAGTATCTAAAATTTATAGAATCTTTAAATTTTCTTAGAAATTTCTAGTTTATGGAATTTTTGGAATTTCTAGACTTACAAGTGTTTAACTATTTACGACCCTTTTGAAGTTTTCAAAATTCTATTATAAAAAAAAACTGTTTTGAAATTTCAAAATTGTTAGAATTGTCACCTTTAGAACGTCTGGATTTTTGGAATTTTAAAGTTTCTAGATTTTTAACATATCTGTAAGTTAAGAATTTTCTAGGATTTTTTACAAATATTTAAAATTTCAAGCATTTTTACTATTTTTCAATTCTATAGTTTTCGAATTTCCATTCTTTCTATATTTTTGCAGTTTTTTAGAATTTTTTTGTTAATCGAATTTTTGGAATTGTCGAAATAATTGTAATTTTTAGGACTTAACTTCAGATGTTTAACTATTAATGCCCTTTTATGAATTTTCAAATTTCTATGATTGAATAGACAGTTTGAAATTTTAAAAGCAGAATTTTTGACATCTTCAGAACTTCTGCATTTTTTAAATTTTAAAGTATCTAGAATTTTAGCACTTTCGGAATTTCTGAATTTTCTAGAATTTTTTAAGGATTTTTGAAATTTCAACCATTTTTACTACTTTCGAAATCAATAATTTTGTAATTGGAACCAAAAAAAACTCGCAATAGGGTTATTTTTCAAAATCTATGTTACAATATTTTGCGAAGAGATAAATAAAGCTATCCGTTTTGTTGTGGTTATAAATAAAAGCGTGTCTTAATATACGGAGTGTTTCTAAACAATTGTATTTACATATTACAATTTTCAAAATTCGAAATTTCGTTTTTTCCAATAAAACATCTTGCATTTTACTACTCCATCTTACTTTGTTTTTTGTTTTCTTTATTGCATTATTGGGATTTTAATTTTTTTGAAAGATACACCGACGTGGGAAAAAAGAGAACAAAAACAGAGTAGTTAAGATTCAGTAATAAAATTCAGGGTGTTATTTTTGGAAAAAACTTAGGTAAAAATTGGTGCGTGAAAATTGTAACGTTTTAGATTTTTTTATGAACATTCTGTATATTAAAATTTGATGTATTTGGTACCACAACAAAGTGCCTTGTTTATTTCTCCATAAAATATTGCAAATCTTAAAAATATGGTTATTACGAATTTT
The DNA here is from genome assembly GCF_036711695.1 of Zophobas morio. Taxonomy (NCBI): domain Eukaryota; kingdom Metazoa; phylum Arthropoda; class Insecta; order Coleoptera; family Tenebrionidae; genus Zophobas; species Zophobas morio. The sequence goes on from NW_026972109.1 coordinate 11,130,067, forward strand.
TTGTGCATTGTTAAAAAGGTACATACTCGTAAAAATGGCAACTTCGTATCGGAATTTCAAAAATAATACAGGTGTTCTATTAAAAAAAATTGTGGGCTATGCTTCAAAAACAAAACACTCATGCATATTTGAAAATATTTTACTATATATTACTGAAAGAACCGTCTAAAATTTAGTCTCTGTCTTTTTTTCGATCTCTAGATAATAATAATTGTTAATGAGATATTGAGGACCGCCTAGTGACTCATCCAGATACATATGTGGAAAGATCTAGTTTTACTTTTCGTGGTCATTTTGAAAAATATCGGAATTCATATTTTCTGGAAGTTAAATTTTTTACGAAAATTCAAGTTTCTCATTTTCTGCATCACTTATTTGATTGTTGGTGATTTTATTAGATAATAATTACCTAAACCACTGAACCAAATACTTGTGTAATTTCTTATCATAAAAATGGTGGTGCACTAGAAAAATATAGTTTTTTTTTAGATTTACTTAGTAAGACACTAAAACTACGTTAAAAGATTTATCAAATATTTCTTTATTGAAAAATGCACCTTCGTATTGCATTATCGATTACCTCAGAACCGATTTATTTGATTTCGCCGAAGTCCAAAAAACATGATCAAAGACAGCCATGGATTTTTGAAAATTTGTCTTTGATTGTTGCATCTTTAACTCTTGTTTTCAAATTCATGGTAATCTGGCAAGACAAAAATTTTATCAAAAACAAATCTTCAAAAATCCAGGATTGTCTTCAATCGTATTTATATGTTCCTGTCTCGATATATAAAAAATTGTCAAAATTAATCTATATGTACATTTTGATCACAATTTTCTCACAGGCATATTCTTGCATGCAGACAAAATTTTAAAAATTACAAAGTAAGTTCAGGGTGAGATTTTATAAACTGGAAAGGTTATTAAAATTTGGCAGTTTACAAACTAGTTATGAAAAGTTCGTATTTCCGGAGTATAAACTAAAGTTTACAAGCCTTATTAAAAATATATATATAGTGACAATCTTTTGGTGTTATTTTTGAATTTTTTTAATTTTTAGAAAGCATTTAATGTATATATTGCCTTGATATTATCAGGCACTTAATAACGAGAAAAATATTGTTGTAAAATTTCATTTAGACAAATATTGATATTTTTGTATTAAGATATCACATACTTATTTAGTTTGTCAATAATGATGAAATCTTAGATTGGAAAGTGATACTGGTGTTAAATTTGTAAGTTAAAAAAACAAATTTAATACTGATAACATAAATCATTTGCAGTAGGTATATTTGAAAAGAATTTTAATCGAAAACATGAACAAGAATACTACCAGAAATTTAAAAAACTTAGTGAAGTATGAGTTCTCACTTGAGAAAATTGAAATTAAGTACTTTGATCATTACAGTAAAAATTTGAAGTGCTCTTAACTATTATCAAACTATTACTCTTAGTTTTAATCGTACTTTTAGTTTAATAAGCGCAATACCTCTATATTGTGACATCTCATCATTTTTCATTTTATTTTGGCAACAGCAAATTGCGAGACTCTTAGTAAAATTGATATACGAAGTAATATTAAACATACACGTCAACAAGCATGTAATTACCTCGGGACCCATTTAAAAGCCAAAACTGAAAAATAAACAAACGTAGTGACACAAATATTGATTTTCATTCACCGTATACAGTTCTGTGATCATTTAATAATAATCGTCCTCCTATCGAATGATGGATTGGCTTGAGCATGTCTATAAGCTTAAGGGGAGTTTATTGTCGTTCAACTAAAACGTGTAACATATTGTCTAACATATGTTTTTTTAATTTTGTCCTTAGAGGGTAGGGAGTGCGTCAATTGTGGTGCGACGAGCACGCCGCTGTGGCGACGCGACGGCACCGGACACTACCTCTGCAATGCGTGTGGACTTTATTATAAGATGAATGGACAAAACAGGCCACTCATCAAACCAAAAAGAAGACTGGTAAGTTCATAATCAGCAATTAATTATTATCTCTACCATCAAAACTTATACGAGGTAGTTAATAGTTTCAAAATTACTCGTCTTTTCCATTGAATCCGTATTAAACATATAGTGGTAACTGTGTTTCGGAAATGCTGCGTGCGTCGTCAGTAACGAAATATGGCATAGAATAAAGTCATGTCGCAGAAATTTACATATTAATGTGTTATTTTTTCTATTTTGGGAATAATCAGCAGCTTCAATTGTATTACATTGTGTTTTAGTACCGATTTGTATTGCATCTAACAATACAAAGTGTATAATTTATGCAAATGATGGCAACTGATTTTCTTTTGTTCGTAATTTGCACAAGTAGTTCCTATTTGTGACTATTGTGAATCATACTTCTCAGGGCCGGCTTCAGACAGTGATGCAACCGAAACAGACCGCGAAATTATGAAACCCGACTTGGGCATTTTTTTGTCTCTCTGAGAACGTTCATTGTTGATCGAAGCCAACTCGGAACGAAATTGTTCTCGATTAGGCTTTTAAGTTCACCCCTGTTTTCGTAATCTTTTTTCAATAGTGCATCATTTTTTGAGTTATACTCCTCCAGATCCGAATCTCGATTAGTAAGTGGATTAATCGCGGCAAATAAAGAGTGCAGTCGAATCTAAATTAAAAGTTAAATGAAAAATTGATGCATGTATATAAATGCGTACACGCCTCGGTTCTGGGAAGCGATTTCGGTTACTGCAGAAAGGCATTTATTCAGTGTCACTAACTCGCCTAACAAATGGGATGAGTGTACGGCCGTAATCGTCCAGAACTCATTAGCCTATGAAGGAGCCCATTGAAATCGCTCTCCTTCGCTCTTCTTCTCTCTTATTCCGAGTTAATTTTAAAAACGTATTTCGAGGAGAGTAAGTCGCGATGTCGCTGCTGATAAGAACCATGCTACTGCCCGGCGTGAACCATTGTGTCTGAAATATGACGATAAACATCGCTGATTTAGATAACAGGCCACAATGCCTCAAAGAAATGCATAGAAAAATAACATACAATACGTCATGGAGACGAGACGAGAGCACAAACACAATTCAATTTGCCCCGGATGAATAAAATGGTAAACTGTAATTGTTATTGTGGTGGACACGGGGAGGAGGTTATAGAGGGACTTAGAGGAATGGCGAGTCCAATTAAAAATTGGGAGTTAATCCGACAGGAGATGAGTCCAATTCGCGTCTCGTGGTGATGCCATCCAAATTGGTCCTTAATTAGTTCTTCTATACTATCAACGTGCGAAATCTTACGTTTTTGAAATTGACTTATTGTAAGGTTCAGGGTCCCCAAATTTAGAATTTTTGAAAAGCCGTCGTGAAATTTTGAAAGACTCGAAGTAATCTGATTGTGAGATTATTTATATCTGGGTAAAACAAATCTTGTCAGTTATACAGAATTCACTAATAGTCTGTTTATCCAACAGATAGAGTGATCACGTGCGCTTCACGTGATGTTTGAAAATATGTTTTTTGGATCCATTAGAGAATATTATTCTAAACATATTGTTAATATAAAATATTTAATAATGACAAAACAAAACAAGACAAAGAGGATTCTTTAAAAAGATTGAATTACACGCAATATCAAATAACAGTCGTTATCACGTGAAGATCACGCACTTTTATCTACAACTCCATCTGTTCGGTAAACGGAGTATAGTAGGTTAGTTAACCATAAATGTTAAACTAAAACAACATTTCGTGTAAAGTATAGTGAACCTTTGAATGTTATAACTCTTGGTTTCAAATAGCCTAAATAAAATTTATAAGTAAATACAAGTGATGTGGTGCCTCGTTAATTTATCTGATACGCATTTTTACACATTTTACACCTATTGCGATGGTATCAGCAAAATTTTAACTTACTAAAGTTACTTAGAATGCTTCAGTGATCTACGCTATGTGCGAAAAGTTATTTATTAACCAATAAAAACTTTTTCTTCAAAATATAAAATTCGTTTAACTATAAAATATAAATTCAAAAATGCTTGTGGGTTTGCAGTATTTCAAGGAAACTGTATTTCATTTTTTATTGCTTTATTTAATGTTTTTGGTGTCAATACTCTCGCTTAAATAATTATTTTATGAGGTACTAAATCTTTTATCAAATAGTTATTGCTGTTACGTAGAAAAATCCGAAATGTTGTATTTTCCACACCATAAAAATACGCAAAAAAATTGAAAGTACTTTTAATTTCATTTTCTATTAGAAACCACATTTTTGGAACAGTGTGGGGCTCCTACCGTGAAAAACCGTAAGTTTTCCCTTTACTTTTACCCGAGCACACTTTTTAGGTGCTTTCATCGCGCCAAGTACTTATTTCTAGTCCGCGTTAAACTGAATCCGAAAAAAGTAACAAGCGCTGGCGGGCTTTTCCCGTTCAATTATCCCGTAGTTAAATTATTAAATCTATTTTCGAGTTTTAAACTATTTGTATTAATTTTATTAACGAGGTACTACTTGGCCATTATTATTAAGAACCAAACCGTTACATCATTCGCCGTTCCACCTTGACAGACTCAAAATGATAAAAAGCGGTGCACGAATTTTTTTAATACTTCGACGTCCGCATCTGAAAATTACATAGTTGCTCAGTAAAAAATGATCCACTGCAGTCAATGTGTCAATTATATTCGCCTCGTGGGCATCCAATGATTTGTGTCTTCACCTAATCAGCAATATCGCATTATTAATAAGGTTTATGGCCCATAAATCTCCTATTAAAATAATAAATACGCTTCTTACGTTTAATTATCAACTTCCGCTATTCGAGAGACCGGATTGATTAATTCGTGGTCCTGTAACGATCTTTGGTGCATTGTATTATATCTCTAGTTTATATACGTACAGTAAACGTGTGCACGTTGGTATGAGATCACTGAGATACCATACAGTAGGATTATTATTAATCATTTTGCGCCCGGAGCGATCCGGTCCCAAACACCTGGACCGGTGCCATTGTTTTAACTTTTCGGAGTTTCTTTTGCATTTTGCATATTTGATGTATCGCCTGTCTCTTTCACGCTTGCATAAATCAAAAATCGACCAAAGAAACACTCTTCACAGTGCCATAATTCCGGACGCTCCCGGTACGCTGTACAGTTAAACTCGCCAGACAACAAAATAAGATTGCGTATGACGTATTTGACATTTCAGGAGGAAGACAGGCTATTCCTTAACGCGTACACCGAGAAAATCGACTTGTTTTAGAAACACTGCGATATTTCAAACAAAAATTGCACTAGTAGGTACCACTGAAATCTACATAGCAGTACGGAAAGTTTTATTTTGATTCGAACATAATTAATGCGTTGTAAATTTTAAGTGCGCCCAAGTGCATTTTTTCACTACTGATGAAAACTGAAACTTGTCGAACAAGTTCAACTATGTTTGCGTCGCCTTCCTGTTATGGTTGTGGACAATGTTCCGTTTCGTAGGAACCAGACGAGGCTTTAAATGTTTTTCATTCAACAAGCCTCGAGATCTTTTTTGCAAAAAATCTAAATTTTTTGAAGTGTTACCGCTACCCTGTTGAATGTGCCTGAAAGGCGTGTCGTTTACCACGTCAACTAAAGACTTCAGGAAGAATGCACTCTTATGCCTGAAGTATGTAAGGCTGCTTGTCAAGTGTGTGATATCGTATGTAGGGTAAAATTTTTCTGCGTGTATGTATGGTTGGACGGAAGGCCCTCGGCACCACTCGTTCTGTTTGTTTATGGGCCGGCGATTGTGGGCCTTACACAACTGCACAATAGAAACACGGGATCGGGGGGCCCCGGGGCGCATAATATATGTTAATATATGTGCTCTACATATTATCTTTGTCGGCGAGTTCGAGGCCCCCGGCACTGACCGCTGTCTTCACTCCTTCGCATCTGACATACGTACCTTCAAAGATTTTTTCTGCTCGTGTGATAATTCGTCTGACACTGGCGGAACCATCAATTATTGCGACGGTAATTAACTTCCTTAGATATTTATCGGAATCAATTAAAATGCAAAGTACTCATAATTCCAATTCGAAGTGAATTATTCAAGCTCTTGTTTGATATAAAATTCACCATCGTAAAATTTCAACTGGACACTGCTATAAACGTGAGTTAAACGCTTTTACGAGCTGGTTAATGTCTACACTTTGAATTTTTCAAGAGTGGATTGGTATTCGTTGGCTTCTACTTTTTGGTCTCTAGAGGACGAGTTTCATCGACTTGGAAACGTCAAAAGGCCAACGCTGGCAATGTTGAAACCGTCACAAACTTAACTCAGTACCGCGGTACTAAAAAAAACCGACACAGAAAATGCGTTTCCTGGATGCCTTCAATTGGCCTTATATCGCAAGTACATCAATAAAAACGTGTTTTCTATTCCTAATGTCGTTGCCCACACTGTAATGCTATACACCAGCTACTAGACTATTTTAATGATACGCCCACCGTATCGACTCTTGTATTGTGGCATTAAATTATTGTATTTATCATCGCAGTCCCACATAATACGACGTAAAAATTGTCGCATTATCCCATTTTTGGTATCAAACGACACGGCTCGAATTAGTTAATTGATCGAGAATTGTTTCGTGGATGGAGGTTAGACCTGTGGAACTCGCTGCTGAGGCCACAATAGATCATTAATTGTCGTATTGTGATTTGGAAAGTTAGGCGTGGCGGCGTTATGATTTACTAAGGTCGAAACTGGCTCTATCATTAAAATTAGACGCATTCATCCGGCAACCGGTGGATATCGTGTGCTCAAAATTTGTCGTAAATTAGAGAAGCCCCCTTGTCCTGTCACGCTCGTCCTTTGGAGAATCGAGATCCCCCGTAAATTCCCCGGCGCACCTCAGGGCGCTACGCGTGGCCCTATTCCATACCGCATTTTCGTACCAAAAGTCCTCGGCGCGATAAGGAGCCGCTCCGAGACCGTGGACGTTCGAAGGCGTACCTCAAGGCACTACGCGTGCCCCACTTCTGTCCGATCAGAAAAACAGTCGCAGTGAACGTCGAAGCGTAAAAAATTTACGGCTGATGTATGAACGTGTCGACAATTAAAAAACACAAATTAATAATTTTTTTGCTGACATTGATGTTTTCTCAATCACTTGCCGTAATTACAACATGGTACAAGGAACGCGGAGTTTGATTAACAAGAGGCTTAATCGATTTTATAGTATGCGGGATGGCAGTGGTTAACGTCATTTAGTTGACTGCAAATTTGTTTCTGTGAGTTCAAATACGAATCAAATTGCAAATTCAACACATAGTATGTCTATAAATAATAGAAAACTCCTAAAAAATATCTAATGCATAAGGAACTCGTGTCTTTCCTATGTTCCAACATTTTTGTTAAAAAAATTTATATAAATTCATTTAAGCGAGAAGTTAATTAATATATCCTTTGCAACGGGTGATTTTCCTTTAAAGCTGATATTTAACAAAGTCATCCAATATACAAAAAAGATGATTTGAATAATTATAGACCAATCGCATTAACATAGAGCTTTTCAAAAATATATGAGTACTGCTTTTTATCGCGTTTGCATAATCACTTAGAACGTATAATATTTAATCGAAAGATCAGTTTGATTTCAGATCTAGCAGCTCCATTTTTGACGTTGTTAATCATTTTCATGATAACATATTATTATGTATAGGATTTGTATAGAAAAAAGAGAATATCCTGTTGGTGAGCTAAGTAAGCCTTTGATACTATTAACGCACGAAAAACTCCTCTGCAAACTACAGGCCTATGACGTTCAAGGCATTCCCTTGAAGGGTTAGTCACTTAAGTGGGATTGATAAACTTGTTGACGTTCCAGTTGCAGTTCCCGCTGACGTTGCTTTTAGAGCTGAAAAATGTCATTTATATACTTCGCTGCCAAGTTGCCGTTGATAGTAACTTTGATGTACAACTTTTGACGTATTTAAAGGGGTTGTACAAGAAAAGTGGAGGATTTAATTTGATTACTACAAAAATTTACGATTACATACTTTAAGTTTCTTGTTGTCAAAATAAATCTACACATATTAAGAAAAAAAAGGCAAAATGTAGCCCCGCCCACCCGCCCTATCTCAATTCTGATGATTTTTTTTATTTAATGTAAGCCGAGGAGCAGAGCTTAATTGTAAAATCCTTATTTTTCTACGAGAAATTACCACGTGAATTATGTTCTTAAGTACAAAGAAAACTAAATGTATTAATTAAAAAAGAAAACCAAAAGCGAAGCCCCAGCCATCCGTCTCGATCTCAATCGTGATGAATTTTTCATTCTTTGTTAGACCGAGGGGCGGAGCGTAATTGCAAAATTGATATTTTCCTATACAATTTTACTATTTTAAACATGTTTTAAGTTTCTTGTTGCAAAAGATGACTACACATATTAAGAAAAAAAGGCAAAATATAAGCCTCACCTACCCGATCTATCTCAATTGTGGTGATTTTTTTATTTGTCTTGAGCCAAGGGGGTGGAGTTTAATTGCAAAATCCTTATTTCTTTAGAAGAAATAAAAAACATGTGTTTGAGTATCGCATTGTTCAAAGAATACTATGTATATTAAGAAAAAAAAAACAAGCCAAAAATAAAGCCCGACCCATAACCATCTCAAGCTCAATTGTGATTAATTTTTCATTCGTTGTCCGACCGAGGGTCGGAGGCTAATTGCAAAATTGATACTTTCCTACAAAAATTTACCATTTTCAACATGTTTTACCTTTCTTGTTGTGAAAAAGGGACAAAATGTAAACCCTTGTACTTATAATACCTAATCTGTTTTTGAGATGAACAGCAGTAAATCTTGTTGACTTAAACGTCGAGAACTATCCTTAACCATGCGTAAGTACTGACAGAAAGCTACAGTGGAGAAAATGATGACAGCTATTTAAAATATGAGGGTTTCGGTAATTTTCGTGGAATTAGGCTGTCAACCAAAAAAATGTTCGCCTTACTTCAGGGGATTCTCCTTGAATTTGGCAGCACTGCACACTACCGCAATTTGATTGGATGATATAAACAACGGCGACTCATACCTTCGCTGTGTATTTATCTTCCAACGGCAACGTCAACGGACAACGGCAACGTCAGCGACAAGTTTATGAATCGACCTTTAGCAATATATAGTGTGGAAACATTTTGATGTAAAAACTAATTCAAATCAGAAATTCTTAATGTAGGTTAAGAGTATGACAGGGTTCCATATTGGTTCCCATTTTATTTATCTGCAATATCAACGATTTTAGGTGGAAAACGTGAAAGTTCTCAAAAATTGTTATAGACCTTTGCAGTCGCCAAACGCTGTACGGAATCGTATCTGCGTTGCTTTGTAAAGAGCGAATTTCTGTCAATAATTATTTTCCTAATTACAACCCTGAGATTCGTAGGTCGGTATGACGATGGATTGACGAGGATCTTTACCGGGAAGAGTGTTTGAGCATTGTGGTTTAAATAGACTCTAAAATTTTCCTCCTGTACAAAAATAATAAAAACCAAGACTGTAAGCGTGATCTAGTGCTGACCCGCAGTTGCGTTATCTTCGTTTTGTTTCTTTCGTAGACGACACGGAGTAGAAATAATATATTTATTCAGGGCAGTACGCTTGGTCCACTTCTATTAGTTAAATTACTCCAGTGGCATGGAAGTTCAACGAAACACGTTTGTCCGCGTAATGACCACAAGCAGCGCTTCTTGGCGCTCCGGCGTATCGATTCTTGTCTGAAAAAAGGTGATATAGAAGTCGCGTCACCGCCGCCCCTAATGAAATATGGAGGGTTGTCCCCCGCCGCAATCAGTCAGCACAGGTGTCGTATATTATGCAAATACGCGGACACCGTCTTATTATCAGGTTAAATATTTAAATCGTAAGTAGCACCTTTCATTGACGAGTTATTGATGAGGCAGGACGGCGTTTTGCGCCTACGGCACGGCGTCCGGAGCCCGGCGTAAATCTACGTGCTACAGGTTGACCGGACGCGATTTATGCGTTCTCGATAATTCAGCCTTAAATATCGCTGCAGAAGAAGGCGTTCAACACCTTCACCGACGGCCGTTATTATTGCCGATGCGAAAATTAATAACGCTACTTGGAGGAAGGCGCGATTGCTCTGTCAAAAAGCCATTTCTTGGTCTGGAGGATCGATTGGGCCGGCTTGGGAACGTGGACGACGGAGGAAAGCGGGTTTGTGAAATTGATATATTGTTATTTGCGTTAAAGCAGGGCCGTGTGACGAATGACAAGCAAGTGTGGAGCTATGCTTGGTAATTTATTTGTTAATTCGCTGGTTTCTTTGAATAGATGAATGGAGCTAGCGGTTGGCATTCTGATGGTGCTGAACGTGACCAATAAACTAGGCAGTTTTGGTATTAAAGTGGAGAGTCGAACGGCGTTTTATCATTTTTATGGGGCCTTTTCTTTATATGGGATGTCGTGAGGAGGAAGTCAAAAATTTGCGAGGAAGATGATGGGAACTGTCGTTGATAGTTGCATCAAGACGTTTTTGATTTTTATTACTCGAGTGACTATTTATAAATGCAAAAAGGTCGTCGATGCTGATATACCCGTGAAAATTTATTAGACAAATACTTTTCAGTATTACTTTATTAGATAATTGTTTTTTCGATTATCTCCCAAAAATCATCAGTTTCACTAAAATTCTAAAAGTGGGAATGTTATAATTAGTGTGAGTCTTATTTTTCTTACAACTTTTTCAAAATTATCATAGCTTGATTTTTTCTGGGTAGTCAAAATTTCAGTCTTTCAGTAATAAGAAAATTTTCAATCTTCAATCTCGCATTTGCCTTAAACAGCTTTATTCTTGTTGTGGAAAATTCTTCCAACTTTAAAAAAGCAAAATTCGTAATGTAAAATCTAGTGACAAATTTGATTCCTCAAGTTCTAGATCGGTTTACAACGCCAGTTGTTCCAGAAATATATTTCTTGTAGCTTTTTATACACCATGCAGATTTAGTATTAATAAAAATGACGTAAGATTTCTATGAATAAACTTTTGTACAATAGACGGCGCATTTTAAAGCCATGGGAAAACATTATTGTAATAATGAAGTATGTAGGTATACCACCTGCAGTGACCTCTGAAATAATATTTGATTTGTCTCCAGGCACAAGAAACAAATTTTTAGTGCTTATGTAGATAGACATTATGCGAAAGGAAGTGTATAAAGTTGGTCGAAGGTTTTGTATTTGACAGGACTTCCCTGGCCCCCTAACTACACTTCAGCATGTCTCACTTCTTTGAAAATTAAAAAAAAAAGATTTTGCGAACTATTATTTGTGATAACCTCTATACATTTAAATAAAAATATAAATTAGTAATACGAATAAAAGTGTAAGACATCCAGTATATTTTTTTATAGAGCTTGTTTTTCTAAATTAATTAAGGTATCATACTTTAAGCACCCATACCACACCACTGTCTATGATTCGAACGCATTATGTTTTTCATTTTGTTGGCCAGAACGAATTGCTTCAAAAATATAAATGAATTGATAAAAGGCAAGGTTATGGCTTCAATCAACATTATTTCAACCAGGACAACTATGTCAATTCCGACATGTGCAGTGTGATACTAATAATACACTGGAGTGTACCGTTCTTGACATTTGATAATAAAAAAGTTGGGTGAATCACTCGTGATCTAGTAAAAAGTAGACAAGAGTCACAATTTAAGATAAAAAAAGCCACCCAGTCAACGCTTCAAACGAGAAGCCTTTGGGTTAAGTATAAAAGGGTGATTATACAATTTGGATTTTTTTTACCAAACTTTAGATGTCTACGAGAAAAACTCAAAGTGGATTCGTGAACCTACCGCAAGTGTAGGAGTACCTATATTATTGTATAACATTGAAATCTTTTTAATCTTTTGACATGACGTCATCAAATTCTTAGTGGGGATAATTATCCAAATTTTGGTTAGCGTTTTATGATCTAGTTATATATATATATATTCCTGATATACGTACAAAGTTTGACAACAATTGGTCAAATAGTTTGGAAATTATCTGTCTAGAAAACTGACATAGACACAGACTACTTTTTTCGTACTCTATAGGGGTCATGAAACGTCGAAAAACAATAACGTCGCAAGTCGGGAAGTAAGAATTTTACTTTGTGTTTTCAGCCAATCTCTTTGATAAATTCCAAAATCACTATATCAATGTTTATTTTTCCGTGTGTTTCTGACTGTTTATCTCCTTTTTGCATCTTCGTTCCCTTCTTCAACTTTCCGACTCTCCATTCCCTCCACTTCTCGAATTATGATTTTGCGTGTGAGATTGAGCTGAAAAACTTCAAACGCGAGCAAATTTTGCAAATTTTGATAAAAAAGTCCGGCAGAGAAACATACAATGGGTTATTTTATTTGCGAATTTCAGCCTAAATTTAAGTAGCGTATTTACGATGCAATAAAATTTATCGCTTTTTATCACAAATAAACATGCAGGAATGTCGAAACTGTGCCTTGATTTTACCCATTGCTCAAAGGTAGTAGGGAGTAGGTTATTGATTGATAATTCTTTTATTCATTCTGTAAATAAAGTGTACAGAACGATCATAATAAGCGAAAAAGCGATTTATCTTGATAATCCTCGTATATCCATAATCGACAAATTTGGGTTAATGTAATTAAGAAAAAAGTATTATCGTTGGTGTGATAAGATCTGTCAGCAAGAAGTCATCAAGGAAAATTAACCTTTCCCTTTCTCAGTTTAAGAAGGAAAATGGGAAAGCTTTGATGATTTGAGATTGGAAATAAGGACGAAACGGGCAATTACTTCAGGTGCGATCTTTGTTCTACGAGTTGATATTGATCAAGATAGTTCGTGTGTATAACAGAAAGATCGGGAAATGTGGTAGTCAATCGGAAATAATTACTTTTTTATCGATTTTGAATTAGTCGGACGGCCAGCGCATAATTTATTAAAATTTATTGCCGCTATATTTCCTAATAACGATCATTTGGAGGCATCCATTGTGGAATTATGATTTAAAGACAAGGTTAGAATTTTTATAAGGTGCAATAACATGAAAGCGAAACGTCGGTTGCAACACATAAACGAAACAATTGCCGTTAATTTGCCAGAGTTTCAGCAACAGAAAACTAGAAATTTCACATTAACTCATCGTGTGTGTTGCTACAAATTACCTCGTGTTAGAAGGGCGATTTGTTCGCATAAATCGGTTTCTAATTGTGTGTACCATTAATATGGTATTATCACCGATGTAGGTACAATTAGGACATAACTGGAAGGTATTCGAAAAATGCCAGACACAATACGTGTAATTGCGTTGAATGGCGGAGGATTTTGGTGGCCCCGGGTACGTGCACACGTATTTAAACGTGATTTTTTTCCATTCCGATATTTGACTTTGATTATTAATAATATTGACTTTGATCGATGGATCCGTCCGCCGTACCACTTTTACATTCCAGCGAATCGACGATCGACGGACAATCGGCGATTCGCTTGTGACCGGTGTAAATTCCCTCTGGTACTGACTATTGTAAATAGACGGGCCGCAACGCAACGCACGATTAGGAAATAACAATAAATTAAAAAGAAAGCATCGTGCCCACACATCAAGGACCAGACACTAATAGTACAATACTTTCCCAAATTAAATAAATTTTCGCTGAAATCTAGGCACTAATTCATTTGTCTATTCGTGCAGTGCGAGCCGCCGCCGCCGCCGCCGCCACTTTATGAAAAATTCCTCTAAATCCACGTTTCGCAGACGGCGACTCGGTAATAAAGCTGTAACAACGTTTTCCAGACGCCATGTTGCATTATGGCGCCGTCGGGAGCGTGAAAAGTCGATATCGCCGTTGCTAGGCTAGGGGTGCGAAGACCTGCCCCCGAGCTAACTCGCGCATGTATACACGCACTATAACTTACCTGATTCCATACACATGCAAACATTGCAACCCCTAAAAAGAGGAGCTTTCGAAAATTCCTCTCACCTGAGACACCCTCACGAACACGTCAGCGCCTCGGGCTCTCTCAAGGGTGAACACTATTTATAGACTGTTGCTTTCAACAAAGTTTTGAGAATCCGCCGTTTGCCAAAAGGGGATGGTTGCAGGCAACGGTGGGTAATGGTCCAAGGGGATAATCGATCGGCCGATTAAGCGATTAAACGAATGAATTACTAATCGATTTAAGAAACAATCGGAAAACACCTGCTGTGGCTGGGGTGTGTTCATCGTGCGGTTCTAACATTTGGTGATTTTTAGTGATATGTGGTTAATTTATGGCGGAGTGGTTTGTTTCGAGAGGAATTCATGCAGAAATGTTTTAAAGAATTTGAAATTCTCATTTGCGTGGAATTTTGCGTATTTTAAAATTATTTCATGCTTTTGTAAGTCGCATTTGAATATTTACGTAAGAAGCATAATGGTGATTATTCACACGTAAGTGTTAAATCTTCTATTAAATTCGTACGCGAACAAAACATTTTTTTTTAATGCAGCGTGTCCATAAATTCAGGAATGCAGTTCGACTAAACGCTTCGACGATTCGGTCTGTATTTCAAGCACAAATTTGAAATTTTTTTGGCTCTTTTGTTTTACTTTGGCAAGTAAAATCGCCAGAATGGAACTGAGTTTTTTAGCGAATTTATTAAATACTTGATGGACACATTGTATGATCACTTATTCCTTAGTCAATAGCCATTCAGTGATAAATTCAATTTTCTCTTGAGATAAGAAGGTTCTTATCTTCAAATTGCACATATGTCTGCATATTATGTAATCTATGGGTATTGTATCGAGTTTTTTAAATATAGATCAGATCTGGGTGGCTTAAATTGCTTTACCACGCACGCATGTCGAGATTAGGAATTAATTGAACCAGGATGCATTACAGTAATCTCAAAGCTTAATCTAAGTCTTTGCTTATCCACATTTTTTTTTAATTCGGCCCTGCTGATGTTTGTATTTTGCTCACTATTCTTTTGTAATCTCTTTAATTCCCGCTGTTAAACGACTTAAAATGACGACAAATTTTAATGCTTTTAATTTTCTCTGTATACAACTTGTACAACATTCAGATTTAAAAATAGCTTGCCGAGAATGTGGCAACCACGAGTGCAACAGAAGCAGAATTAACAAGTTCAAGTGAGCGAATGTGGTTCTAAGAAAAGCCGGTACCTTTTATGAGTGATGAACGAAGAAAGCATTCCATCATAAAAAGATGATGAAGATCAACAGTTGTCACGTCAAGTCCACTTAATTGAATTGACAATTTGCTAATGTATATTTCTTCTTTAAACCTAATCAGTTACTCTCAGTAATAAATTACGATCAGTTACATTTTGCATACATTCCACTTTAACTATGATTACACGTCACGTGGTGTGACAGCTAGGACGTAGGACTTGTAATTGAAACGCCTATGATCGACATCTAAATGAATATTAGCGGAACGACTCGGATTATTCACTATAAATTTGGGTATGGCTCATGAGTTTGATAATTATCTTCATCCCATTCAAAGCGTGAACACGTGCTATTGAAAATATCGAGCCATGATGGATTCTCGGCCTAAAGATTTCCCCAACATTTAATTTTCAAAATATAGTTTTGTTTAATAGTTCGTAAAAGATAGTTATTTTAAAGTCGTTTAAAAATACAAGTACACTATGAACTGGCACATTTGATAAAGACTATTTGACCTTGTATACGAAATGCCTATGAGCTTCAATACTTCAGAGCGCCCTCTGGTGGAGAATTGCCACACTACGTAGTGAAGCTTCGCTAGCCGAAAGCGGCCTAAACCCGTTTTCGGCTATCACAGCATATTAAAATTGCCGTTTTTCGTAACTTACACCCTCACAAATCCGACTAAATTTACTAAAAGCAGTGTGTTTTCATTTATATGTTAACGATACTTCGGTAAATTTTACCTTATTGTTTCAACTTCTCTACGAGGGAATTAAAACAGTCATTGGTTTACGCAAAATTAGTCCAAACACTTCACTTTGTGCTTGGTTTCGTAAAAACAATGCAAATTAAACAAAAAAAACAACGTGAAGTATTCAGACAATCTCGACACATATTTGCAAACAATAAAATGATTTAAGACTCTCTGAAACCTAATTTTGCCTTGAGTAGTCTTGTAAAACGCCAATATTAAACTGCGCAATAATTTTGGTACCTTCACGAGTCACTATATTTTATAAACAATAATATTGGTTATTTTGAAGAATTTAGTACACCACGCTCATTTACATACATACAGAAGGTAACCACAACCCGCACCCGTTAGACCTCAAACCATGAAGATCCGTTGAAATTTCCCTATCGAAACTTGTATCTCTCCTAATTTCTGTATAGGAAGTTAAAACATGTCAAATGTACACCGGCTTCTTCGTCAGGTGCCCGCAATCTCGACACATGGTTACGGTTACCGAAAGCGCCGAAAGCCTAAATCTCGTCAGCGGTTATGGTTTTGTGGATTCGTTAAGCGAAGTGTCCGTCTAGAGCCGTCTTAATTAACATGCAACTCCGCAGTTGTGTAAATTTAAGCTTTCTGGCCAATTAATCATAACAATGTCGAGTTAACGGCCTTTTTATTATATCGCTGAATCAGTCCATTGTGCGACATCGCGATCGTTCCCAGATGGTTTCAGGGTGGTTTGTTTGGTCAAGAAGGTGCAGACGACTTCGGTGGCACTCGCCATCCGAGTGTAGATATTCAGGTTTTTGTCTCTAACTGAATTATTCGTGTTTGGTAGAATGTAAACTCCCCGAATCGGTGCTGGTTTAGTTAACATATACTGTCAGCCGGCCACGAAAACCGCATATTTACTAACTCAGTCGCACTTTTAGCATTTTTAGCAAGCGGAGAGGTTCGCATTTTATATTCTGCCGTTTTTTCTTGCTCTCTTCTCTTTTTGTCTTCGTAAACATGCTTAAATCTTGTCCCGTCGTGGCGGCGTTGTGGTTTTGTTGCAGACGAAGAGACTTCTGCAATTCCCATATATTGTCAATTTTTTTTTTCTAATTTTAAATAAGTTTGTTGAACAACATTTTTAGAGCGCATCGTGGTGATTCTGGAGGTGTTTGATAACTACGTCATAATAACGCAACCGAGTTGACGTTTGACGCTTGTTACTTGTAACGTAGTATCAAACTTAGACACGCAGGGTTAAATTTTATAGTCATATTTATTGCTGGAGTAATAAATCTAAAAACACAAGTAGGACAGGTCGTTGGTTTCTTTGTTGGTGTTAGATACTTAAATGTGAGTTTTAACATATAGCTTCCATTTTGCACCTCTTAAAGGTAGTAGAAACAACGAAACTAGTTTTCATTAATTTTAGAGCCTACACAGTAACTTGATAGATAAAATTATGTTACGGCCATTGGCTGGGTGTGGGTCATAAATTATTACGAATTTCCCATTGACAACATTTAACGTTGTGAATTCTGTAACCTTTCGTGGTCATGGTCTAATGAAGAAAAAGAATTTGTAACTTCATGTGCTTCAATTTTTTAATGTTCTTTCATGGAAACGGAATCGTCAATATTGCATCAAAATGGGTCACCAATGTTGTGTTAGTAAAGACAGTTCTGTTATAAAATAACGTACACTTGTCTCTAAATCATGTAATTGGACATGTATTTACCACTAATACCGATTTGTTGTATGATTATGTCGAATTAGTTCTCACTTTTACAAAGAATTTAATAAATTTGTTGTCTGTGGAACATTAATAAAATATCGTTTGACCGCAAGGCTTGTATGCAAATTTATTGCACAGAAGTGTACTATGCGATCGAAATCATTGTAGGGCGTGACGCACTACAGTTGATATTTTGATTTCTAGTAGATACGATGTCAATCCAAAAGATGTCCACTTGTTAAGAGGACCTGTCACTTTTACAAGATAACCAGTGAAATGTACAGTAAAGTGTGAGAAAAAACAAGTTCGCTGCAAATCGTCTTTTAAGGTACTGCCAATTTTAACTTATCATTGTTTCTCTATTTATCTCTAGGTGCAATTATGCAATAGGCCATTTTTGCCATTTTTCGTTTAATTAACTGGCAGTGCTACTGCATTTCTGGTTAATAATTTTTATACTTACATGTAAAACCAATTATCTTAATTCGAATATCGAACATTTATGATCATATCTGTGGAAATAAAACTTGACGAGACGCTGGCCGAGTAAACCATAATGCGAGAGCACTAAATACTTTTCGCGAAAGCATTGAAATTTTTTAATAAGTAGTCAAGTATACCTTGGGTAATTATCTCTGGATGAGTTCGAAGTCGTCTTCGAGTGGTAACATTCCCATGTTTCGTTTATTTTTATAGTCCGAGATGGCAGTGTAGGTGCGTTTCCGCTAATAAAAAGCCATCCTAAGTGCACGTATGGTTAACAAAAAGTTAACAACAGAGCAGAAAGGTCGTCTATGACTATAATTTTCGTGTTGGAGCGGTACCGGGAGGCCGCGTTGTGTTGGTTCTACCTGTGGTGCGTGGATCGCTGCAATATCATCTCAGATCGATCGTGATAACACTGCCATCTTGTTAACTTGTTAACGAAACAACTAATGAGTTAACTCATAATGGACCGAATCGCGTGTTGCAAGTCATACTCGGACCTGTTCCTCTTACATGCTCTGTTTATTTGCTCGCCCGTCCGCCGAAATCTAATTTTGGACCAATTATAAGCACCTAATCCAACAAATTGCAGCGCCATATGGTACGTTCGACAAAAAAGACGGCATCGTTACCCCATCGCATTTGCATTTTCGTCAAACGCCGAGAACAATGGTCTGTAATATTCCGCCAATTAATTTTATAATATGTTGCGATTATTACGTAAGTACGGTCTTTTGTTCCACAAGTTGCTAAACAAGCTCCTGCTCCCACCTCCCCCACTTTTTATTGTACCATTGTGTCCTATTATTTGTAAAACGCGCTGTTAATTGAGCAAAACTATTTTCGAATTATTCGTGCACACGCGCACCGCTCTGTTACGACAACGTGCTTTTACCTATTGTCATAAACAGTGGCCCGAGTGGTAAACACTCGTCCAAGAACACAATACTTTAATAAATACCTTGGAGAGCTTTGTCGACGTAATGAGTGGCTTCTAAAGGACCCTGGCGCCTCAAAGGCTTAGACTGACAGGCTCCAGGATTATACGCCGCACAAAGACACCAAACTCATTTTTTTTTCTTAAAATATGTCGGAGGCAGCTTACGCGTGTTGGCCTGTCTGGGATTAGAATGATTTGCAAAAACACCACGGATTATTTATGGGCGTAATGGACACCACACCATAAAACAGCGAAGACGTTGGTGGAACTTGTTGCGGTTAACACGGAGGAACTTTATGGACACAATGATCATTCTACAGAGTAAATAAAAATAATCGTAAAGTAAAATATCTTCATTGCTTCATTCTCCTCGTACGTGGATAACTCAAACACCAGACGAAAATTCTTTTGTTTTTGTAGCGCTTTAATGAACCGCCAAAATCTTCAACATTGTTATGGGGTTCAATAAACATATAAAGCGACATATAAGTCACTAGTGGGATAATAATCATAATTTTAGCTGGCTTGGACAAAACAATTAAACACGCATTTACTTAGACAGTTTTATTTTATTGGCTTTTATAATCACTCAAGTGACTAAATCGAGACCAAGCAATATATGTGTCTTCTTGGCTATCTCGATCTTGATGGAAACTGAATCTTGCATATAGCACGTTACGGTGGACAATTTTCACCCACTTCCTTGTTTGCCATGCAGTTGTTGCAGAACGTCTCAGACTGTGTCCAGTAAATTTCATACCAGAATTTATTCGATCCATTCCATATTTTCATGTAAGACCAATCTGCGTTATTTTGCATTAATGTGAGATTGCTTTGGAATTATTTGCTTTAAAAACAATTTGCATTTAGCACGAATAAAACGGTTGCTGAAAGCCGTGACATAAAACAAGTATTTGCTTTAAACTACTGTCAAATAGCTGCATGCACCTGCTTGATTTAAATCCACTGTCGCATTTGCCTAAACGTCACGAACGTAAATTTTCATTTGTTGATATCATAGCCCAGGCATTTCGAATGCCGCTTTTAAAGTATCACGTTTCCGTCAACTAGTGGAAAATAAAAAAGTGTCATTACGTGATGAGGCCATTTTTCACTTTAATTTATAAATCGTGGTCTTTGCAAAAGCGGTCGCCAATTAATTTTGGCAAAAATTTGACTTCCCAGTACGGATTAGTCGGGCCGAGTGCGTCATTTTCTTAATTTTAGAAATCTCCTTGTGATTTTTCATGTCTTCTCCCCTAATGGGTGTATAATGTTGTCTGGTCGGGCAATTTGTCAGGCGGTCATTCAGGCGTTCTGACAGCCGTCCACTATGGAATTTCTGTTTTACGGATTTTCGGTACACGCCGAAATCCCCATAAAACATAGCCCGAAAATTTATGTAAACGTCTGTCCGGACGGTGTTGATTTGTAATTGGCTGACGAAAATCCAGCGTGTCTTGATAAATACGACCTCGTCGGCCATTAATATGCAGCACCTAAAAGTTGTCAAAGTGAAATATTTTGAATCAAAAGTGCGGGCGAGATCGTGTTCTACCGAAGCTACCACATTCCAGACAACTCGTTATGCACGAAGAGGCTTTAACGTATTTTCTTTTTGGTCTGAAAACGGGGTTTTTACTTAATGTTTCGATTTGTCAATGAAGGTACTTAATAAATAATAGGATAGCGTTTATGACAAGTTACAAAGAGAATGGTATAATAGGAGGAAATAATACCGTCAAACATTAATAACTTCATATAAGTAGTCATGTTGCTTATACGGTTGCAGCTTTATAAAATTATAATAAATTGTCACATGCGGTGGTCTGGACACCAGCTGGGAGTCTTTTTCTTGTTGTGAACGCCATTCAAAACATCGGAAATAAATTACGGACCACAATAAATTCTTCCACAAAAAACAGTGACGATTTTATTGAAATTTATACCCACGGTAATATGGTAATTTTTGCCAGAGATAAAACTATTTTATTAACGATAATATCGGATACACCATTGTACACACGTTGTGACGACCCAATTTATCATAAATATTATCGCTGCGCCGAGAATCATGCAGACAGATCAATGCGTTGATCGAATTAAAAATGTACATTTATTACAGATAAGACCAGACATGAACCTGTTCTCAGTCACTATACAAATTAATCGGAATACATTGACAATGTTATGATTAACAGACTTGTCACAGAACTTATGTCACTGTAACTATGATCCCTTACAAAATCGGAACGATACGCCAGTGTAAAACTGGTTGCCTTTTTAGGTAAGCAGTGAATACACTGGTTCTGTAAAATGTCATTTTAAAATTTAAAGCTACGTTTCACACGTGCGTTATGGGTGTTTTTGATAGATTTTTACTATTATAATGGCTAACGAATGGATAATGTATTATGTTTTCTCGAATACTAGAAAACGAAAAAGTAGGTCTTCTGCCGTGTTTATCATCTGTCGGTGATTTTATTACAAAATTTATTTGATTATCCCCACCAAAATTTTGATGACGTCATTGCATAATTTTGCTGATTAAATTGTGTAAAATAATAATTGATACATCCATATTTGTGATAATCCGTTCCTCTTTTCAGCCCTATGATTGCTGACTTTAGACAATATTAGTGTCAATAAGGAAATCTCTTTTGTTTTTTAGAACTGTTTATACAGGTGGCTCAAAAAAAATTATGAAGGACAGTTTATTTTTTTAACCATTTATTATTTTGTTGATTAAATAAAAAACAGCTCACATAATTTTCTGAAAATTCAAAACCACATTACTGTTATTAGTGTTAGACTGCATGTATCAAAATTGATATGTTTGTCCCTAAATGTTGATGAACTGATCACAAAATTTCAATAGATAATCCCACTTGAGAGATGCGTGTAGTTTAATAACAATCTACTATGTACTATTTTTATTTTAATTTTTAATATACCGGGTGTCTGAAAAATGGCGGATTAACTCTCCGGTATGCTCTTAATAATAATCAGCTGGTGAGTCTGGGAAAAATACTAAACAAATGTTTGCAGTTAATTTTAAATCCCCCGGTGTTTTATTTTCGCATAAATTTACACGAATCTGGTGTTTCGTTGATTGAACTTGAAAAAAATCTTTCGAGCTTTTGGTGTTTTATTTTTTACGAATTTGAAAAAGTCTTGAGTGCCGCAGTGTTTTTTGTTTTTAATTTGGGAGACTCTTGGGTACCCATGGTGTATTAATTTGTGAGCACATGGAGATTTTTTTTTAAATTATTTAAATCAATTTTAGGGGATTTTGGTGTTCTATTTTTGGAAAATTCTGACCTGCCCTGTTTTTGGATTAATTTTGGTATCCCCCCTTATTTTTGAAAAATTTAAAACAATTTGAGCTTATAGGTATTCCTGTTTGGAAAGTATTTGAAAGTGCGTTGGAGCCTCTATTATCTTTTCTTACAATAATTTAATTAAATTTCTTAGAGGATACGTCAGTTGCTAAAATCAGTCTTATCTTAGTAGGTACTAACACCACCCGCCCGCCTTCTGTTTTCTTAAAGAATTTGTCATTTGCCAAAATCAGTCTTAACAGGTACTAATACCACCCACCCACCATCTCTTTTCTTAGAGGGTATGCCATTTGCTAAAATAAGACTTATCTTAGCAGGTACTAGCCCCGCCCACCCACCCTCTTGTTTTTTAGAAAACATGTTATCTGCCAAAATCAGTTTTACCTTAGCAGGTACAAGCCCCGCCCACCCACCCTTTCGTTTCTTAGCGGGTATGTCATTTGCCAAAATCAGCCTTATCCTAGCAGGTACTAGCCCCACCCACCCACCCTATCGTTTCTTAGAGGCTATGTCATTTGCCAAAATCAGTTTTATCTCAGCAGGTAGGTACTCATGACTAACTTTTACAAAAAATCATAAAAATTTATACGGACAAGGCAGAAATTTTGAAATGCCTAGGGTAAAAACTCAACACAGATTCATAAACCACAACTGTAGGAATACCTTCTTTCATAAAGTTTTAATAAGATTTACTATTGTAAATTTGGGAGATTATTTGTCTAATAAAAATCGATACAGACGACAGACAGACAGAAACGGGAGACCATTTTTTCGTACTTTTGGGGTAAATATTGCACAAACATTTTTGTAAAGTACTTGTGATAAAAAATCAAACTAGATTCATAAACCACAAGTGTAGGAGTATACTATTTTATAAAATTTTATTACCTAATGTTTAGTGTTCAAAATTTTGAGGTGACGTCGTCAAAGTGTTGATGGGGTGATTAGGCAAAAAAAAAGTTGACAAACGGTCTAGTAGTTTCAAAGATTATCTGTCTAATAAAAATTGACACAGACAGCAGACGGCAGAAGACAGACAGTAACGGAAGACCTATTTTATCGTACCCTAGGTGACATGAAATGCCTAGAAAACATGAAATTAGATATTCGTCGAATGGATCATATTACAATACTTCCTTAGTAAGAAGACGTAAAAAGAATCTGATAAAAAAGACTATAATTCACTTTTTACTTAATAATATAAATCAAGTGGTCAAAATATATGTACCGAAAAATATATACCTACATAAACTTAAAAAGTTAAAATCAAATGTAACAATTTGCAAATTTAACACATTTATTTTGATGTTCTCTGCTCACTGTTATGACAAGCGTTTTTTAAAAAAGGTCTTTCAAATTCTACATTTTTATTCAACGAATACAATAAGCTATTATGTATGTTATAGCAACACATATAAAAAGATAAATTCTTTCCTTTGCTGTAGGCGACATATATACATTATACCGAATGTGATTTTTATTCATTTCTTTCTGCTTGCGCTTCTGTTTGGTTATGAATACAATACAATAATTTCAAGGAGTTATAAAATATTAATTAATATATTAAAATTTATACGACGCAACGACTTTATCGTTCAGAAATGTTGCTATATATATAACAAAAACAAAATAATAATAAAAATAACAACTGTGTAGAACACACACCTATGAAATATTGTAAAACAGTTTCTTGTATCGTAGTAACAGCCTTAAGTATTGGAAATTAGAGATGACAAAACGAAATAACTAGAGATCTCAGAGGAAAATTGTATGTGCGTGGAAAATTCAGGTTTGAAAACACGGACAACTTTATCTGCCTAGAAAAAAAAAATCTTCAGTGAGAACGAAGATTTCGTCGTCCCCTGTAAAACCGGAAGTGACGCGATAAAATCACATAGTAGGTAGTAGTTGGTGAAGTAATTTGAATAACGTTCGGATGAAACATCCTGTATATGCGATGCAACTAAGTGCGCATCAGATTCGTGTAAATTTATTGTAAACGCTTTCCACAGTAAATCGAGTTTATTTGTAGCATCCGAACCTGACACAAATTAAGATTAATAAAGTTCGGAGTAACTAAGTGCCTCTCGGATTGATTTAGTGTCTGTCTGCAGGTCGGTTAAAATTTCTGAATGTAAAACTACACATAAACATGCCGACGTTTCGAGATGCGTGGAATTTTTTGTAGAGGACATACTTTCCGGGACGCACCTGTGCCTTGTTCGATAATTTTCCTTCCAAGTTGATCGGTTTCTCTCGGAATGTCATTTTAGTAGAGCCAGCAGAGCACTCCGCCTCGGTCCGATGGGCACGAGGAGGAGCGCGTTTTAGTGCGCCGATTTCAATGGATTAATCAGTTGCCGCTCTCCGTAAACAAAGCGTGCACTAGATAGGACGTAAAAAAGCTCCTCTCCGGTTGTGTCAAAAAGCTTTTACCGGCGACAAAAGATTTTTTACTCGAATGTCAGGTCGAACAAACGTGTGTCCATTCACCAGAATCATTCTAGTTAAGTGGTTTATTGTCATCCTCGATGACGATGGTATTCGGACCACATACCTGATGGTGTTCCCTCCCCTACCTCTCGCATATCATGTTCTGTCATGTTCCAATATCAATCAGGCTTAATGTCAAATTTGTTTTTATTCGATTACTCAAGTTAAATATAAAACCATCACGAGAGAAGCGGAATGCGCGTATCCTTTCCACCGGACAGATCTCACCAGTTATGGTAATTTTTACGGTGAGCGCTGGACCAGCGGTATGTACAGTCGCTGCTCTTATAATTTAATTGGTTAACAAGCACATGTCAGGCACTTACCGCTCGTGAGATATTTATTGCGAGAAATCGAAAACGCGTAATAACAGTTCACGCATACGCACCAACTATTAAAATACATCAAGACACTGTCGGCTACCTGAAAGCGTTATTCCTCATTTACCCCGGTCATAAATTAAGTTGGCCGCACTGCACCAGGATCCTCGCAAGGATATCACCGATCTGAACCCAGTTCCTCGTTGGACAAGCCACAACAACTGTCCGTTCTGATTGACACGTGAACCATTGATTGACGCGTCTGATGGATGCGATCGATCTCCATCAGTGTAGATCACGTTGATAGCAGATGCCTTTTTAGGATTCGACGATTGTTTGCTGATCTGACTGTTGATTTTCTGGAACGAAAGCGAAAAAACGATGCTTTTCTGAGTTGCAGTAGCAGCGAGCGAAACATGAGCGTGTAAATCTACGCAGTCGATCGCTAGTTTTAAAGTAGTTTTAATGGACGAGACGTTTTCGTCATTACGACGACCTACGCATACAAATTGAAATGATGAAAATGTGGGCTCGGAAATCGCGTGTTTTGCAGATTTTTAAATTAATGAAAAATTGAGCAAATAGGCGCCTCGGCGACGGTGTTAATCTAGGCATTTGACGTGTTTGATGATAAGTGTACACCAAGGATATCACATAAATAGACCCATTTGAAAATTCTAGATTTTTTTTACTTTTGGAAGTAGATTTCACGAACTAAATTGATAAAGTCTTTTACAGGGTAAGAAACCTTTGGTAGATATAAAAATAACGTTCTGAGTATATGTGAAATGGTTACTATGCTTTCTCGTGTTTCATGACTTCTAGAGTATGAAAAAATAGGTTCCCCGTTTTCATCTGTTTGTCGTTTGTGCCGATTTTTATTAGACAGATTATCTCCGATTGATTCCAAATTCTATGTGTATTATGTGAGTATCATGTACATGGTAAAATGCTCACTACATTTTTTTTTAATCATCCTCACCAACAATTCGATGATGTCATAAAAATTTTGCATTGAAATGCCGTCTAAATTTTATGAAATAAAATATCCCTGTACTTGTGGTTTATGAATCCGGTTTCATTTTTTAACCTAGAAGACATCAAATTTTTGGAAAAAATAACTAAATTTGTATAACAAGTATTTTACAATTTAACTTGCACCGTGAAAACCCGAAAGCTTTGAAATTCAAAATTTGCGGTATAAATGTTATTTAAAATTTATAAAATAACATACTCCCGCACTTGTGGTTTATGAATTGTGGAATTAAAGAAGTTAAAACAATATTACAAAAGAAAATAAGTGACGATTTTATCTCAAAGAAATGTGTAAACACACTAATTTAACTTTATAGTTTTTGAGATAGAATATTGGAAAAATTACAAGACTTTGCACGTCTTAAGACAGATTCTGAAAGTTATTCTAGCGAAATCCAGTGATTCCTCATAATTCAAAAAGTAAATATAAAGAATTCAATAAATAAAGGAAAACCTGGAAGGAAAAATAATACAGAAAAATGTAGAAGATGAAAATGAAAACGCAAATCAGTGATTAGAAAAAAAAAAAAAAAATCAGTGTGACAATATCATAGAATCATAGTGAAGAGCAGTATTTATTTGGAAGTTAAATTGATATTAAACAACTATTTGATGAGAAAATTGTGCATTTGAAAAAAGTACGGTTTTGACTTCATATTTTTTGGATTTGCTTATACGGGGTGTCCCAAAAAATTAATGAATTCGTGAATTTATTTTATTGATGTAATCAGGAACTGCAGAACCGAATGTTTTGAAATCTTGGAGATGTTTTGAAGTTATCATAAGCACGGTAATTTTTTTAATGAAAATGTGTTTGCTTATCCCCCCTAAACAATTGATGACGTCACCTCAAAATTTTACCGAATTATTCCTATCTAAAATATGCAAAATATGATCAGTCTATCCTTGTAATTTATCAATGCATTCATATTTTTTAGATTTTTTATACAGGATGACTAAAAAAAATTAATGAATCAGTCAGTTTATTTTGTAAAATAAATCAAGAATTGCAAAACTGAATACTTTGAAATCTTGCAGACGGTTTAAAGTTATTGTAAGCATGGTAAATTGTTAATCTAAATATATCTGTTTACTCCCCCCAAAAAACTGATGACGTCATCTCAAAATTTTGCCGATTAAATTCAACCCAAAATATGATGAGTTTTTACTTCTGATTTATCATTGCATTCAGTTTATTTTATTGATTAAATCAGGAACGGCTTCACTTCATTTTCCCACAAAATTTTGGGAATCCAATATTGTTATTTTTATTGTAGTTTAGGTGCGAGGGAAATTCTGTTGAAACAACTTTCGACCAATTTTTTTATCATAACAAGAGACTTAAAACATGTTGAAAATGGTAAATTTTTGTAGAGAAATATGTATTTTGCAATTACGCTCCGCTCCTCGGTCTAACAACGAATGAAAAATTCATCACAACTGAGATCGGGGCGGGTGGGTGGGATTTAATCTCTGTTTTTTTAACATATAGAGTTTTCTTTCAACAACAGGATAGTTAACATGTTTTCAGTTTCTTGTTGGAAAAAAAAGACTTTGTATATTAAGAAAAAAATGGACAAAACATAAGCCCCACCCACCCACCCCTTCTCAATTGTGATGAAGAGGTTAGTTGCAAAATTCTCATTTCTCTACAAAAAATGACCATACGAAATCTGTTTTTAAAAGGGTAGAACTTTCTAGAGAAATTTTGATGTTACAATTAAACTCCGCCCCTCGGTCTGGTTAGGAATGAAAAACTCATCACAATTGAGGTCCGGGTGGGTGGGTGGAGCTTAATCTTTGTTTTTTTTCTTTATGAACATAGTTTTCTTTCAACAATTTTATGGGACAAAGAGCAAGAGATATTAGTATTGCTTACGGGTTTTGTACGCTACCAAGTCAAATCGAAACGGACTTTAGAATTTAGAAAAAAAAAAGTCTTAGTCAACAAGGGCAGAAACAAATCTAAACAGTCATAAAAAATGACTAATGGAGATGAAACAAATTTAGGTCCAAAGTATTCTCTAATAGTCTTTAGATACAGGTTTCTTTAAAAAAGAAAGCTGTCCTAGTAAACAGAAAAAAGATCACCATTAGGCAATAGATTGACAAAACAATAAAGGCGGAAAGGACTTTTGAAATGAGTTTGCTGGAAAAATGATACACTGAGAACCAAAATGGGGCAACGAACTTATGAGTACAGTAGCATATTAGGAAATATGTGTGTTTATCGCCTTGATAAAATTTTTCGACGAAATAAAGTTTGTGTCAACCGATTAGTTATAATTTTTATTAAAATAATCACCTAATATATTGTGGCTTGTAGTACTTGAATATCAAGTGTTCCAAAACAGAACAGAATCTATTACCAGTCAACAAAACTATCAGATAGGATAAACTAAGTGATGAAAATAATGAAGTATCAGAAAACAGAAACCAAGTCATGAACTTGGTTCTGGGTACTGTTTCCATCTAGGAAATTTAGTAGTTCTAGAAGATTACGTTTCCATGATGATCATGATAATGACAATGATAATGGTGATGTGGTTGCCAATAGCCTCATCCCAGAATCATTACGGGATCACGGAACAGTAAAGAAATGTTGTTGTTCTCATAGAAAGTTAACAGATCTTCAGAAAATAGTGTTGCTGATATTATACTGATTTTATTAAATAACTCTTTGTAACATTGAGTCGTTTCGAAAAAAACCTCAACATTGTGTTTGAATTAGATATTTCTTGGAGGTGAAAAGGCTATCCGTTGAAGTGTCCAGATTATAGGTTGCGGAAGATGAACGTTAACATGTGTCGACGCACAATAAAAATTTTTGAAATAGCCCAGTGGTGATGTCGATCGAAGAAGCGGCAATCTTGGTCAGTCTTCGTGGAGCGCCTTGGGGGTCGTGCAACCTGATTTGGCGTTTTGCTTAGTTGTTATGAAAGATGTACCCGCAGAGATACGATCGTATATTGTTTGGAGATGTCTTTAACCTTTTGTCAATTTAAGAAGGACGTACAACAAATAAGTTTTTGTGTCGATCATACTTCATGAATTAATCAAATTACGAGACATGTACGCCGGTGGTAATTGGACATAAGCGGATTTTTGATCGACTTCTTACATAAATTCATAAAACGTCGGTCCGAGAAAGCGGAGGAGAGGTTGTCGTTTTGCGCAACTAAAGAGGGTGTTTAGGCTAGTTAAGAAAATTACAGTCTCTTATATGGAGAGGAAGTCGTATAAATCACTTGTTCTACCTACTTAATTATTTGCGAATTGCAAATGGGTGCATAATGACGTTGGAAAGGGGTATTAAGTTTGATTGATTGAATGTTAAGTAACGATTAATTGGCGATTTGGGCCGGTGGTTGTGGCTTAGGACCGCATTGAATAATTGGAGTAACCGCGTAGTGGTAGTGAAAGGTCGCACGTGGCGACATCTGCGGCGGAAGTAGTTAAAATATAATTCCAATACAAGCGGACAGGTGAAATTCAACCCCCCGTTTAGGGTCAGATCCCCTCACCTGCCACAAATCGTAAATCAAATTTCAAATAGATGGGCGTTAACTTATTAACTTCGATACGTAGCATCGGCCGTTATTTTCAGCTCGCCACAACGAGATAGCTGCACGTTCCTCCGCATCGCTTTGTTTCGATTGTGATCCGCATTAATTTCAGACTATAATTACAGAGCGCGCCGTGGAAAGTGAGACTTTTTATAATAAAATCGCCCCGAGTTTATCCGATATACGGACATAAATAAATAGTAAAAAAATGGACCTATATATTACGGGGCCCATGGTACTGTTCTTATGGGAAAATATCGATGAGAATTTAATTTATTAAAACGAGATTTATGCCAAACGTGTTTTCTCCTTAATGGAATATCGGCCCCCGACCCCGAGCTACGAATTTCGCCTTTTTTTCGATTCCGGTACGCGAGGAGAGGCTTTAATGGCTCCAAATAAACTCGCACGAGGGCACTGTCGATACCTCCTCGACCGACTGAACGTCCAACCACTTGACACATCAAGAAATACCTCACTCTCGACAACTTTGTATGTAATCCGAAATTACAGCATGTAAATTTCGTCGCTCAGCAATTTTAGCAGAAAAATTACCTTCAAGGCAAAATTTACCCAAAAATTTTAAAAAAGGTTCACACCGGATAAAACGCCACACTTCTGCGCAGTATAATTAAACCACATAATTTTTGCTTTATTCGCAGATATAATCAGGTACGCTTTAATGGACCTACGATAAATATTTATACCTTGCGTCAAGAAAATTGAGCCGATGCCTACCATTTTCACATTAACTTCCTTATTTACCTTTTTCAAATTTTTTGTACGGTTTGCAACATCCAGGAGCATCACTCTGTATAGTTTGCTAGCAGCACGTAGACAACCAAAAAACTTTCAGAAAATATTTTTATGAGCCCTAAAGAAGTTATTCATCTTTTTCTGATGAGTCGATTTTAATGCAAAGAATAAGCACGAAAAAAGCAAAATGTTGATTTCATGTAAATTTAATAATTACAGTGTAAAACTCATAGTGCTTTTTTATGAATAATTCATTTCGCGCTACTTACAATGCAACAGAGTAAACGAGATCTACGATGTGTTTTGTTTTGACCTAACACAATAAAAATACCCTGTTATGTCGTGCACATTAAAATTTTATTAACGAACTAACTTTT
The DNA here is from genome assembly GCF_036711695.1 of Zophobas morio. Lineage (NCBI taxonomy): Eukaryota > Metazoa > Arthropoda > Insecta > Coleoptera > Tenebrionidae > Zophobas > Zophobas morio. The sequence continues at coordinate 11,161,040 of NW_026972109.1, forward strand.
AGACCTTTGAGAACGAGAATTCTTGGAAAACATTTTGATTAACGTCATTGTCATTATTAAGGTTAAGGCGGAATCAGACAGCGCCTCGTGAAGTCACAGGAATTTTCTTATTTTTAGAGATATTCACCAGAAAGTAAATAAGCAAACTAATAGAGTAATTTTTGACTTTGTGTTCCAGTTCGTGGTCTTGTGCAGAGGGCTTTTATTAACTTCTATTTTCCCGTCGTATTTTATCGCAGTAGATCTTGTTTTTCTCCATAAAAGATCATAATAGTTCCTGTTTTTTTCTCAAAATCGAAACGTTAACTCAAACTCTAGCACAAGCATTGCAAATCTACTCAATTATCAAAATTTATTGATAGTAAAAACTGACTGATATCCCTTATATAGATCAAACGATAAGATCGATAAATTTTATTCGGCCATTTGATTTCTGCACTTCTGGTCGCGTCCACCGTCAATTTCCCAGCTTAAGAATCCCACCCGGTCGCCACTCCGGCCTATTTATCTTCTAATCAATCAAAGGCGACTGTGATTAGGGCACAATCCCGGGCATTACGGTCCAGAATCGCGACCTCTCCGGCTTGACGGTACCGTTGAATTCGCATCTTCAACACAAACGAACATCGTCCTTACAAGCCGAGGATGTCTTATCGCGTCGAGATCGCTATCCAATTAAATCTGACAATAGGTTTACGTCGTTGACACAAGTAGTAGTGCAGTACATTCCGGTCGAAAAATCTTGTTCTTTGTGGAATTGACGATGTCCTTTATCATTTTTTCTCTTATTTTTTTGCAGAGCTTACAAAGCGCGGCCAGGAGGGCCGGGACCAGTTGTGCTAACTGCAAGACGACAACCACAACCCTTTGGAGACGCAACCAAAATGGCGAACCCGTCTGTAACGCCTGCGGACTGTACTACAAACTGCATAATGTAAGTCGATGCGTTCTTGTAGAGGATAAAATTTTATGGAAGAGTTAAGTTGCAAATGCGTGGCAAACGAGCGGCGGTGAGAGCAGGGTGATATTTCGTTCGACGTTTTTTTACATTTTGGATCATCATAATCAACTTTCAATTAACGTACAACGAAAATTACTGATCTATTTTTCGTTACGTGTGTGGTTGGCGGCGATATTGCCACTAAGTTTACAAAGGGTCGCAGTTAAAAACATTTTGGGGGCAGTGCCTTTGGCATTTTGACTCAATGTTCCGATTTTGAAGACGAATTGTTCCAAGTGCGTTTTTTTGCATCTGGAACTCGCTTGTCGGGATTTTTTTTTCCAAAGGATGTTTTTTACCCATCGTGTATAAATGGTAGTGCGATTGTGGATCATAATGACATGTTCTGGCGACGGAACGCGTATGTTGAATGCCCGGAGCCGGTCTCCAGCCAGTATATCATACCAGTCCCCACGCCCACTTTAAACAACGTCGTTACCCAACAACAATAACAATTTGTTACGGGAATAGCGCGCGTCGTAATAAGCTGAACAGATCGGGTCAGATCTCTTGATACAACATCAAGAAGACATCCTACTGGAAGTGTAAGCTTGATACGTGATAGATCCGAAATCGGCACTCAAAGATCGCAGGAGCCGAATGCGAAGATGAGACCGGAATTTTAAAAGGAAAAGAGAGAAGGAAAAATTCCAGAGAGGTAAAGCGAAAAAAGATACGGTGCTTTGTTGACGGTGTGAGAAATTTAACTCTTATAGACAATCCGTGATGGAGCTTGTTAAATGCAAATTCAGTTTTGGAAGTTACCGGTCTGAAAGCCGTGCAACGATTTCAGGTTTCGAGTTTTCTGCCACCGAGATTTCAAAACCTGCCTGTCATGTTGCGGTGATTCATTGGTAAAGTGTTTGCGTACACGTTCGGTGGATTTTTGAGGAGACAATGCTTGCAAATTATTCAAGGTTCCAAGGCATATATACCTTTTCTTGGAAAATGATTTTGGAAAAAACGATACACTAACATGAATATGGATGGTCATGACTACCAGAACACTTTCTGTGTCTGCGAACTGTTCGTTATGATGCTATTTTTACTAGCTTAATTTGCTTTGATCACGACAATTGCATGCGAGATTAATAGCTTGGCTTACACTTGTCTCTGGGTTAGTCTGACAAGGAGCCCGCATGGTGCCCTGGTCACGTGCTAGTAACCGAAATCAATCTTATCCAGTGTTTAGGTAACTATCCGGAATAAGTGAGAAACCTCTAAATCTGTGTCTCGTGCACCCATTTTCAAGTATCATTTTGCACAAACAAATTAACCGTGAAGCAAAGTCATTGGGTACAACTTCATGCTCGATGTCAGCCTCGAAAAAGTTTCAATTAATTTCTCCAGCTTTTGTCAAGTTTTCAACCAATTAAGTTGACAGTGATTTATTCGAAACATCTCCAGACCATGTCGATATGTGTGTAATGTTAATGTATAATGAGTTAGGGATTTTTTATGTATGAGATGTTGTATTTTTTGCTACGTACAATTACTCAGCTTTTAGAACTTTCACCGGTTGATACACATAACATGTCATTATGAGATGATAGCATTGCGTAACCCAATTAATTGCATTAATTTAGTTAAAGTTTATGTTAATTAAGTTTATTCATAGAGAAGCCTGCACAAAATTAGCTCCATGATGTGAATAACTGCCGATTAAAACGGGCTCTAAAATCGTAGCTGAACGAAGATGGAAAGTTGTTTCGAATAATTTTACATACAGGATGGATTGTGGAGTTTTGTGGATTTTTTCTTTTTTTGTAGTCAAGCGACCCACTCTTGATCAATTATTTCATTACACGGTATCGATCCAACATTTCGTTTACCCACGCTTGATGTATTTTGGTCTTTTGGTCATTGTGTTTGTTTGTATGTCGTGTCCGAAAGTTGTTGAAACAATCGTCATTTGTGCATGCCAAAATTGGCAAAAGTTTTGACAGCGTAAGTAATTGAATCCAACTTTGGAATATAAACAAGCCGATATTTCTTGCCTCTGCCATTATCTACAAAGATATAATACAATTACTTTTGACGTTTATTTCTCTCCCATTCGATATAACAAGCGCGATTATGTGATTATGGTTCTCGGCCGCTCAGAGGTGAAAAATCTAGTAGCTATCAGCCGGCGGCTCTTCACAGCTTCCTGACTGATCCATCTGCCAACCAGAAAGTTACAACCGTTACTTAAAAAAAGACAGACGGTCTAAAATTCGGCTCTAATCGAGGTAAACGAAGCCTACAAATGTTGAAATTTCCCGACATGACAAGAAATTCGTAACAGAGAGTAAAATCCGTCGTGCCCACGCTGTGAAAACGACACTGACGAGCGCACAAGTGTAGTCTATCTCTGTGTAATTTAGTTTAGATCTGAGGAGCTGATTATCAAAAAATCTAAAGCGAAGATAGTCCGGCTTCTGTGTGGAGTTGCTCGGTTAGGTTGTACATTCGGTCTAATAAACTCGGTCCGAAAATAGACAAGTCGTTATTTTTACCACCACGCAACTTATTATTAATATAGTAGCCGATCACCTGCGGAGTGTACGTTAGATAACCGTGGTATCTGTCAACTACCTTGAGCTACCAAACGATCACGTATTATTTAATGGTTCTCATGATTTATGCGGGTGTGGTGCCCCGGCCTCTGCTCATATTTATCATGTCGCCTGGTGCGAGCACATCCGGAATTGGACCGGAGCGAAATGGACCAAGGACGGAGGTTTTTCCCTGATATTTATTAGACACTTTTCTAACCACCACAATTGATGTATTGTCCTTATCACAAACAATATTTTGTTGCTCGTTTTTAAATTATACCGTCTGCCAAAACCGAGTTCTAAAATTATAAACTACACAATGTATACTGATCACAGATTTAACTTGTTTCGTTTCCTCTAAGCGAGTTTTCAACGTAAAAAGCCGTTTATATATTTAATATTTTTGACGGTTCAGGAAGTTCGGATCTGCATCACTGTCATATGTTTCTTTTCACACTGTTGTCCTTGATTTTAGCAGATTCTCATTCCTTTATGAGACATATTATTTTTCGTATCCAACTACAAGTCTAAATGTGCCTGTGTACCGTAAGACTGAGGAAATGAGAACAGGGTACAACGCTTCCCGCTACTTCGATGTTTTTCATGGTGCGAATTGAGCTCCCGAGTTCAGTTTTTGTTAGTTGTATTAACAATGCTGCATTGTTGCAACGATGGTATCTTCATAAATAAGTAATAATAGAAGGTGGAAAGTCAGATTACTTTTTATGTACATCGTATTGTATTCTCTTATTATCCATCTTAATAGTAGAGGAGTATTGTCAATTCTTCAAAATGAATTTTGACAAAATTTTAGGGACCATTCAAGCAATTGGGGATAAATGAAGCTACTAAATTTGGTCTAATTTGGACAGCGATTTTACTTGCCACTTTTCAACTGTTTTTATTTACAGATCTTAAGTTAATAATAATTTTGATAACCTCTGGATGATAGTTGTAAAATTTTCGTGTAGATCGTAAAACACTTAGTTTACCTCATCATCACATCCCACCACGTGATGACGTCATATTAAAATTTTGCAAAGTAAATCTTAATTTAATTTTATAAACTGACATGCTTCTGTAGTACTTGTGGATCATTAAGCTGCCCTTATTTTTAACTTACAATTAGATATCCAAATTTTTAACTTACCGTCATCTCAGTGTTTAGTTGGATAAATCCATTTAAAATTGCTCCTACAGGGTGTCTCAAAACATGTATGAATGAAACGGTTCATTTTATTGATTATATCAAAAATATTTACCTAATTTTTTTGAAATTGTGGGAATATACATAGTACCTATTGTTATTTATTACTCAAATGATATATGTATCATATGTTCCAAAAAATCTCCTGGTAGTAGTTGTACCTAAAATTTATTAAAAAAAAAGCATTGCAGCTAATTGACAGTTTATTTGACAGTTATTTGACCGTAATTGTCAAACCAACCAAGGAACGCGTTGATGTTGCCATCATTGTTTTAAAAATAAATTTCATGGCTTGCTAGAGGAGTTTTGTTTTCGATCTTATGGTACTTGTGCCTACTAGAACGTTGATGACGTCGTCACAAAATTTCATTAAGAAAAATTGGTCCAAAGTTATTTTGACAGAACTTCCCTCGCACATGAGGTACAGGCGAAGGATTCTTCGAAAAAATATAAAACTAAATTTTGGGAATTTTATTATTTTTATGATAACACTATAAATTAAAATAAAAATATGTGTGAACTGTTAACATACTGGTAAAGACACATGTTTTGCATATGTTTCAAGTGAATTATCATATTTTATCAATTTGAATAAATGCAGTGATTGCACTGTAATAGTCTTGATAAATAATAACAGTACTGTATACTCAAATTTTCAAGAAAATGGTGTGAACGATTTTTGATTTGATCAATAAAAAAAATTCCTCATTAATTAACTTCTTGGGTCACCCTGTATAAGCAATTCTAAAAAATATAAATGCATTTGTAAACCATAAGTATAAATTCATAATATTTTGCAAAATTTTGAGATAACGTCATCAACTTTTTGTCAACGATTTACCATGCTTAACCTTAAAACATTTGCAAGATGTCAAAGGTTTCAGAATTAAATTACAAAATGTTCTTATACAATTTTCATTTTTTTCTCAAAAACCTGGACCTGGGGTAAAAACGGATTAATAAACTACAAGTGCAGGAATATCTTACTATACAAAAATTAAATATGATCTGCTATTGTCAATTTTGGAGATGATGTTATTCCGTTGTTGGTGAGGATGACTAGCCAAATTTTGGTTATCGTTTCACCATCTACAGAATATTCCTAACATACAGGGTGAGTCAGATAAAAAGGGACACCTCGAATAACTTTTTTATTTATTAGCCAAAAGTAATGATATTAACTTTGCTAATGGAGAACAATAACCCGCGTAAATACGTCAATTCATTGCTTTAAAGAAAGCAAAAGAAAAAAGTGTATTGCAGTTTTTTTTATTTAAAAAATGTCAAAAATAGCTTGGTTAACTTCACTATTTAATATTCGTAAATTATTGGAATTTTTCTTTAAAAAAAGTATTAATTTTTCTGACCAACGTTCGCTACTACAGCTTGACGTAAAATTTGATATAATGTTGGACTGCATTGTTCAGAAAAGCATAACAAGTGAAATTGTTTCATGAGTCTCAAAAATTCGTCATTATGTTATGTTATGCGGAGTATTTTTTTTCCTCAATTTTATAGCAAAATAAAAATTTAGAGAATTTTTTTTATTATTTTGCTTTTTATCAATTAATTCATGTTAATGAAGTGATATGTATCTAAAACTTATTCATCTTTATTTTTAAACTAAATTTCATTAACATAGGTTCATACATCAAAAAGTTATTCGAGGTGGCCCCTTTTAACTCACTAACTCAAGATAAAATTTGACAAAAATCGATCTGGCAATTTCGAAGATTATCTGTCCAATAAAAATCGACACAGACGACAGACAGACGGACATGGGGACCTATTTGTTTGTATCCTAGAGATCTTGAAACGTCCAGAAAACATAAAAGTAGGCAGTCTCCCAATAAACTCGATTAACACTTTTAGCTTACGCGGATGAACCAAAAATTGACTTAAAATATTCGCTAGCATATTCCTTTATGCACAGATTACATCTACATCGCTTTGTTTTAAATTATAGATGTTACCATAAAAAATAAAATTCGCAAGATCAAATTTAATAATTTATTTAAGAAACTGGACTTGTTCGATTTTGCTTCAAAGGCGAGGAAAATTCTCTTTAAATTACTTTCGACGAATCGTTATACAGTAAAATAAAGGAATATTAGTACTTGCCAAAATAAGGCTGATATTGCCAAATAACATACCCTCTCAGAAAATAAATGGCGGGTGGGCGGTACTAGTACCTACCCTCTAAAAAATAAAGGGTAGAGAGTATATCGTTTGCCAAAATCAGTCTTATGATGGCAAATACTAGCCCCACCCACCCACCCTTTATTTTCTTCGAGGATGTCCCATTTGGCAATATCAGTTTTATCTTAGCAAATACTAGCCCTCTAGGCAAATAAAGAGCGGGTAGGCGGGGCTAGTGCTTGCCAAGATAAGGCTTATATTTCCAAATAAACATACCCTCTAAGAAAATAAAGGGCGGGCCGGCGGGGCTAGTACTTGCCAGGAAAAGACTGATTTTGGCAAATGACCCACTCTCTAAGAAAATAAAGAACTAGTACTTACTAAGATAAGGTTGATTTTGCTAAATGACATACGCTCTAAGAAAATAAAGGGTAGGGGGTATCTTGTTTGCCAAAATCAGTCTTATCTTGACAAATCTTGGCCCATACTTTATTTTCTTCGAGAGTATCCCATTTGGCAATATCAGTTTTATCTTAGCAAGTACTTTTGAGTAAATTAAAAAAAAAAAACAAATCGATTATAATTTTTCGCCGATATTTGTAAAATTTCCAAGTCTTCATTTTTTCATCCTTATTCCCCTCTTAACATAATTCACTATTATGAAACCAAGGATGATACCAGTGAAAGTTTGCAAGATGAGTCGAATAATTCTTCAGATTATTACCGCACTAGCGCGATAAATCTCATTATTTTATTGATATAAGTCACGATGAGATATTATCCGAGTTTTGTAATTACAGGTAGGATGACGGTGTTTACCCATGCGTAACATACAAATTTTTTTCTAAAATTTCAAGCGTTGACTAAATATTTTCGGAATGTCGATAATTTATTTACGTTATATGTGGAATAAAAGTTTCATTACTACACGAGTGTGAAATTCATACAAATCACAACGCAGCATATTATACATATTATCAGCTATTGGTCGCAAAACATCTGCAGCTTAGATTTATCGCTGGATCAGGTTACTTGATCATTTACGTTTATTTCCAGCCTTGTTCACCCGGCGAATGTAACGTTTGACGATAATCGGGAGTACTTACAGACATAATTTTAAGGTGTCATACAGCTTTGATTCAAAATATTTGGTACGAGGTCAAATTGACTGTGGAAGTAGATCTTATCTGGTTATCGCTCAGAAATCACGATACTATAGGTTAGGTGGGAAGGATACTTGAACCAGTTGTACCATATCGCAAAACTTTGAGGATTTTTTTCTCTGTAGATATTGATCTTGGTCAACACTGATGTTGCCAACATCTTAAAAAAATTCACGAAGTTCGACAAGGCCCAGTAAGTGTTTGAAACCCAATTAGTGAACAAAAAAAAAAGGTAAATTTTCGCGGATTTTGAACTACGTTTATAATATGTAGTTTTTGCACACTAGTCACTGATTCCGTGAATCGTCAGCACGTAGCCTAGGATCGTTCGCCACCACCTTAACCGCCTTCGAAAAAAATTCGGCAGCTCCTTTGTCGCAAATGAATATCGTCCACGAATGTATGATGAACTTTACCGGTTTGCGGCAATAACGTCACCTTCGTCGTCACCTTCGCGGTTTCCATTGTGATGCGGCTCGCGTCCAGATAAACACCCGGAGCGGACTTGGAGTTATTGCAATTAAATTTGCGCGATGTGATGAGAGTGCACAAGAATCACAAGATCCACCTCCAGCCGCATTCCCCGCCGGACAAATTAGATCTCTCGCGGCAGTCGGCAAAATAGTTCAATTAGGGAAGAAATTTTAGAGGCACATATTGCGACACACTAATCACATATTCACATGCTGCGGTCAGTGGACTGCTGTTGCAATTCCTCATAAAGAGGTTCTTTCTATTGTCGCCGCCAGGACATCCTCTTGTCACGTACTCGCATGGTTTGTAACATCATTGACTTGACGGTCGAATATTGTGAATAATATGAGAATAATTCAGGATTTTTGCGCTTGCGGTTGAATGACTCGAGGCTTCGACGAACATGGACTGACTTTTAATATGCAAATGGTAGAACTGTTTCTGATGTATATTAGCGGAGGATTCGCGAATAGGAGATGAGATGGTGATGGAAATGGGTCGAAATTGCGGTATGCGGATGTGTTTTGCTGAGATTGCGAGGAGTGACAGTCGGGAAAAGATCAAATTCAGGTTACGTGGGTACTTGACTCAACTGCGCACAGCATTCGTTATTCCGCAAATAAGTCATGTCAGAATATATGTATTCAGATGGTATATTTCGCGAAAGTTTACGATGAAAACTCGACCCATTTATTATGGTCTTTTCCTGGTTCGAAAACTTCACCTGGTCACACCTTTTTACGTCTTCATTAACTTGGAGAAAATTTGAGTACGATAGACAAGGCTTGTCACATCCTACGTAAGTTATCAGTAAAATCATATAACGACAGTGTCTACATGTCGTTACGACCACGTTTTCAACATTTTTTTTTACGTAAAGATAACGAAAAAAAGGTCAAAAATTGTCAAACATAAGCAACTGTTAAGCAGAAATATTGTCTATTAAATCACAGTACGCTAAACACACCCGCGACACCCAGAAATTGCAAAAATTGTTCACGTCTTTTCTTAACGATGTTAACATGACTACTTTGTCTAGAATGCTAACATCGCTGACGACACGTGTTGACTTTTTATAAAATATCAATGTCGCGGGTGTGTTTAACGTGTTGTATTCGTGTAGAAAGGGATCAAATTCTTTTTTTTTAGTAAGCCTATTGTCCAGTTGTAACCAAATACTAATTAATTTATTCTTGTTTTATTATTCATTTATTTAAACAATCTGGAATGGGCGTGGAGTTGAATATAAATACAAAAATATTATAGTATAGAAAATAACGTCCGCTTCGTAGCTCCTAGAATATGAAAAAGTAGGTCTCCCGTTTGATTTGTTTATTCGTCCGTTTGCCCATGGAGATTATAGTTATTAGACAGAGAAATTCCGAAACTACTGAATCGATTATGGCAAAATTTTAGCCGCATTTTAAGATTACCATGACCATGACAGTGCTAAAATTCAGCATGCTTTTTTAATGTGGATTGACACCTGACTTATATACGTGATCACAAAATTTTCAGATTAGGGTAGACTATGAAAATATGTCAACAATTTGAAAACGTTAAAATCAAACTGGAAAGCCACGATTCAAATGATTTATTGTTGGAACAGGGAAATCAAAATAGTTTTTAAAGTGACCATAGTTTTCTCCATTTTACCTACTCTGGGCAAAAATTTGAAGTTTTACTCGGAGGGATTAATCGAAGAAAGAAAAGATATTTCCATAACCTAGGCTAACTTGAAAACTTTTTCGTCCGTTGTAAACAGAGATTGGGTAATAAAATGTTTGGAAATTTTAAGAAAACTGTAGCAATTTACAACTTAGTTTGTTATTTTCTTTCCATTCCTATTTCTTCTCGTTCATTCATAATTTTTTATACCCTTTTCTCGATTTATTTTTGTTCTATGGTGGAGTGCGCCCAAATGCCAAGTGGTAAACCCCAAGGTTGGAAAATCGCCCCTAAATCAAACATAAAATGTGGAAGTCAAAAATCGTTTAATCTACTATTCTGGCAAAAAAAAGAAAGAAGCTGTGACTAAGTGCACTTTGGGCAGGTTGAAGATCCCTTAATTTTCAGCTACAAAAAACTGCCTATTTTTCAAAAGGAAATCAAATCTAGCGTTCCAAATCAATGCAAATATTTGAATATCACAAATTTAAAATAATAAGAGAAAGAGAAATCTGAACTCCATAGACAGGTTATAACACGCACTCCACATTTCTATGTCCAAAAAACCTGCTGCATATTGTATTCATTACCCGCTCAGCTATTTAGGCAATGACAAAACCGCTAACAGTAATTAGAAAATGTGTGTTCCGCTGTCACCACACGAAACTGTGCCTTTTTATTTCAGTTAAGTTCAAATTCTTTTGAAGTGGTAACGATGACTTAATGAATATTAAAATTGCTTAAATTAATTACGTCACATTGAAAAATTTTTACCAACAAAGAATTTACATGCTATTAAATGTGTTAATTAAACTATCAGACCTCCAATAAAATATTAAAGTCCTCTTGTTTTTCGAGTTCACAAGGATATGAAATTAACCGCAACTTTTCGTGGTCCTTTTTCTCAAAATGGACCAACGTTTGGATCAGTTTAAATGGCATAAATGAACTATTAGCAGTTTCGAATGAGAAATTAACAAGTATGCCATAATGTAATATTTAAATAAAAGCAGGACCCAGAAACAGTTAAAATCTTAACAAGAACTGTGAATTTACAAACAAACAAAAAATTGACACCTTCATAACATCTCAGATTAGAAAACCATTAATAATTAATTATGCTTGTGGGTACGATTATATTTCGTTTAAACAATGACTATTTGATGAAACTACAAACTAAATTTAACCTAGGTACCCTTAAGCTCATCACGTGGTCAAACCAGACAAACAACAAGTGAAGCATTAAAACCAAATCGAATCTGCATTACTACCATTACCAACCCTGAAAACTACCAACTTAAATATTGGCATTCGCAATTCCCTAGGACGGGCTGCCACCCTAACTGAAGTGGCACAGGGTTGTCTATGTTTAACGATTTTTCGTGATTTATTTTATTCGCAGCGCGAATTTTGAATTCAAACTGGGACACCACAATACGTTTAAAAATTAATATTTTATCGGTATCAAAAAATTGGTACTCACATTCACTGTGCCTCAAACAGCATGAACGTTCTATCTATCCCATAAAATGGGAAAAAACCCTCATTTATGTTTGTTATTTGGCCATCATTTATTCTAATACTAGGTTGTTTAGTGAAAACCGGATTTCACTTGCAAAAAGACGTTCTCAATTAAAAGCAACATTTTCAGTAATTATTATCAATTGGTTGGATAAACTCTAGAGCGTGAAATACGTGGAACAAGTTCGGGTTTATTATTTGCATCAGTTGAAACACGTTATCACGTTAACATAACAAAAAATTCATTCACCACCACGTTTTTTTATTTAACACAAACTTCAGCAAATTATTGTTCCATTTGAGAAATACACATTGATAAATGTGACTCGGTAGTACTTTCTATTATTTAAATGTTTTTATAGATGATACGGTTCCTTTCATTGTTCAATTAAATTATGTACATTGAAATAGAAAATATATAGATTGTGCTCCTGGGGCCAGGTTAAAATAAACAAGCAATAAACTTTCGTTGTGAAAGTTGACGAAAATAATTGACAAACAAATATTAAACAATATTTTTCTTAAAGGACAAAACAGAAAGCTGAGTTTGTGTTATAAATCATGGGTAAACTAGATTGATTTTATTCCTTATAAAGCTGCTCTAACTGGTAACAAAAAGAAACCAGTTTCAAGAATGAATGAATTTAAATTTTTAGCATCGTCGTGTTCTTATAAGTCTTGATAATTAACTATCTGTCTGTCCAGTGTGGACTAATAGTATTCGAAATAACGTAAACTCGTTGCTTCTTTTGTGACACTATTTACATATTCAATTGGAAACAGTACTGTGGAATATTTAGAATCGTAGACCCGACAGAGTACTAATCATGCAAATCTTGGATAGTGATGAGTATGTAGTGAGAAGTGCATCAGACAGAAGTTAACAGCTAGTAGTTTGAGTCGAACTCAATAAGCATATATCCCTCAATACACTAAAGTGGATATGATCCCATTCTAGCCGATGATAGCGAACGTGAAGTATCAAATCAAAAGAACTGTAGTAAAAGACCGGCGTAGGTAGACAAAGTCATGACACAATACAGGCCAATTTCCTGGATACAAGCGTCGCGACAATAGAAACGTTTCAAGTAAAATAGATTACCATTATCTCAAGGGGACATGCCGCTACAGTATCAATAGACGAGCAAGTAGTAAGTATATCCCGTACAAACACCCCAGGATTCCGCCCCTATTGTAAGGATAAAGTATCATTTCGGGAGCAATTCAAGACATGTTGTCATCTCGGTCCGTCGGATAGTCTAATGACAGAGCTCGCAACTAGGGGAACATCAAGATCGAATGCCCAGATAATAGGCTAGTTTTGCCCGATTTTACAAAAATCTCCTGCATTATACACACAAAGAACATGAATTGTGAAATTAGATCGTGACTTCGCGTCAGATCCTCAAACGCCAACCTAATTAAACCCGATCTGATCGGTGTTATCGAGTTGGAATCTTAAGAAGAGGGCTCCAACAACGCTGACGGTGCTGCTGACCGGAATCAGCCCGCTTCCGCCGGAAAGTTCCGGGTCATTGCGTCCGGAGGAGCCTGCAATGGAACGAATTGTTATGTGGAGAGTTCTCCGAATGTATAAATTATTTTTTGTTGATGAATGGCTAAGAACGGTAGCCCCGGTTAAAATCCCATGTTCCTATTACCGCAACTGAGTGAACGTTTTGATTTATACTAATTGGAAATAGCTCACAAGTTTCGCCCGGAGCGGCCCGAAAACGTACGTGTTTAATTGACCGATTTCGGGACCCACCTACAGTGGCGGATTGGGAAATTTCGGCGGCCCAAAGCGACCGACCTAAAATAATTATTACACAATTAAACACACACGACACCCACCAACTCGAGACACCGCAAAAACTGTCGCCCGACACCTTGCATTGTTACGAGAGGCCGACGACAACCTTTACCTACAAAATTTAAGGGGTACGCTCAAGGTTCCCCAGACCAAACAACGATCACCTCCGTTTAACACGATAATAGTCTTCGGGATGATCAAGATTGATTTGGCTGGACTCGAAAATTCAAGCAAATTAAAAAAAACGCTTCACTACTTAACTATATATAGCATATATGACGACGTGGTAACGACTTAGTTAGTTTACATACATAAGTAGAAACAGTTCGTTGATTAACTCTTGAGTTTCTTCATCGGGCGATCATCAACTCCGGCCAAGATCATATCCCGTTACACTGGTATCTGGAGTACCTTAATCCCTCGCCTTAATTCCGGTCCAAAGTGACCGTTTAGGCGAGTTTACCTATTGTAAACTCTGCATAAATTTTAGCTGTCCCTTTTTAAATTTCAATCTTAAAACCCATACAAATAGATAAGTCAGAAACTGGACCTGTAAATAAAAATTAAAGAAGTCAGACAATGTTGTAGCAATTATAATAAGTGAATTGTACTAAATCAGCGTACTTTTAGAGTTAAGGTGTCGGATTAGTAAACGCCCGACCTTGACCGGAGTTAAGGTTCTCCGTCCTCACCTAAAGTCTTCGCAGAGTCTTGTATTGTAGCTGTTTTCCGTTTAAAAACCACTACAACCATAACTAAACTAAAATTTTCAAAAATTCGTCAAATGGCCTTGTCGAGTCCGCCCCTGCCTCCGCTTCACACGTTTCTGCCCGAATACCATGCCCAAGCCCATAAATCTCTAATCCGGTAGCGTGCATTTAAAGATGTTTCTCCTTTGTTCCAGGTTAACCGACCCTTAACGATGAAGAAAGAGGGCATCCAGACGAGGAACCGAAAGCTGTCGTCAAAAAGTAAAAAGAAGAAGAGCGGCGGTTCGTGTTTGTCGCTCGGTGGTATGATGGGTGATATGATGAAGCCTCTGGATAGCGGTAAAGGTGGTTTCGGAGGCGGCGGTTTCGGGGGTGGAATGGGTGGCGGACACCCGCATCTGAACGCAGCTTTACACCCGCACCACGCCATGAGCCATTGGTACCAACACAGTACGCACCCTCAAGGGTTCGTTTCGGGTCCGCCGCCCCCCGCACCTCCGCCCACGGCGTCCTACCATCACCACATGAGTTCTTTGAGCGCGGCAGGGCTCGGACTAGCATCGAATGGGATGGTAAGTTGTAAATTTTTTGTAGTTTATCTAGTTCTGGTTATAGGGTTTTTTATTTTTTGGTAACAAGTGTGCGTCGAGATGAAGTTGGCTGAATAATATTAATGTCGTTGTCTTTTTGTTTCCAGACTAGTTGGCGATCGGAATACACGTGATAAAATGGAGTAGCCTGAAAAACAAGGAATTTAATGTAAGAATTGTAGATATTAACGTTAAGGATTTAATTAATTGAACGTGATCATAAGAAAAACTGGTCGTCTGTCATTATGTACATTTTATTTAGGTTTTTTGTAAATTCGTTGGGTGATTTCGTGACCAGTTTGTATGTATAATTAAGTACAAAGATGAAAGCGTTTGTAATGTATTGTATATAGATGTTAGTTTGTTTTAAGGCATTTTTAATACAAGTGATGTACATAGAACAAAAATTTTAAAGACATGTGCAATCTTCACGTTATTATAAAGTATTTATATGTGTGAACGAAGAGATATATGCTGGTCCGAAAGTCACGCTTGCGTTAACGTTCAAATCAGACCGCTTCGGACCAGGTTATATAGACTGCAAATAATGTAAATAATGAGAAACAAGAACATTTTATGAGTTGTATGAAAGCCGACCAATTTTATTATTAAATGACAGTTTTTAAATTATTATTCATGTGCATAAGCATTTTTATTAAAAAATTCTAGTTTAAAACACGCGCACCCTGTAGAGAATTCCGGCCGGGGTTTAAAACAGACTATTTTTAATATATGATTTCAAGTCACAGTACAAATTCGTGTTAAGTTTTACATTTTTAACGTTGCCGATTCGATACAGGGTGCTTCCAAAGCCATGTTACAATGCGGCGTTTTCGTTTAGACGCTGTGTTGATATTTGAATCGATTTTTCGATTTGTAATTTAAGTGAAATAGCATAATTAAAATTTTCAAAAAAATGTAAATAAAATTCGATGTATGTATATGCTCTTTGTGTGATATATAAAATATTCAAACCATACATATGTGTTTTATTTCTGACATTCTGACGGCAGATTAGGTGACGTCCACGACAAAGACAGTATAATTTGCAGGTAAGTATCTAGTTGGTGATAGTTATGAAACTATAATGAGCAAAATTTTATAAAATGCGGAGGCACTTCCTATAGAAGTGTGAGCGACAAATGAGCCCAATCTGATAACAGACGCGGAAATGGAATAATGTATAATTTCCAGCATGATTTTTACGTGCACGTGTGTAATTAATTTAAATGTGCTAAACGCAACGTTCCAATCAGTGCCGATGGGACAAAGACACCTTCACTTAGCTACCGGCCGGTGACCCTATTAAACTCTAACAAAGCACATTTTGTTTTATTATTTTTGGTCGGCTAAATTTTTACATATTTATGAGCGGATGCCGAGTGCATATTTTAATAGTAGTCGACTTGCATAAAGTCAATATTTAACCGAAAAAAGTAAAAAATTGCACAAACTTACGAATTAGTAGTCGAGAAACAGCCCGGTGTGTGTCGAGCAGGTGGAAGTGATCAGATGCTCGAATAATTTAAAATAAATTAAATTAAGACTGATTGATGTATTTATTTCTTTATGGTGGGACATTTCATTTAACCGTATTGGCTCATCGTGTAATTCGTAATCGGTGCAACTAATCGAAAATTCTTTCATTGCTCAATTACGGGAAGGTAAATTCGTGGATTTCGTTCAAGACGTGGATAAAGCTGTTCAGTGAACCGAAAAACTGGGTTTTAAGTGCATTAGGGGCGATACATGGGCGACAGCGGACACGCCGGACCTCGCACCTCACTGATTTTACTGGATTTAAAGCGAAATTGATTCTGGGATTTGGGAAAGCTGGCCGGTGCCCGTTCGCCCGGATTGAATACAAACAAGCTGCTACTAAGTTTTCACAGAACTTAAAATTTCACTTTGAAATAAGTAAATATATTTTCGGTCGGTTTGCTTTTCATGGGTAGCCACAACTCGAAATAAATTTATGCTATAACAAAAGCAGTTCTTAATCGATAACACTGTCTCCGTCACGACCTGACTGCTCCTGATAACACCTCCGATCCAAATCTACTCGGAAATTATCATATTCTAAACCTTTTCAATAAAATAAAGATATGATCTTACCATTATGCTTTTAATAAGGCGGAAATGGGGAATGAATAAGCAAATAACCTTTCAGGTTTTTTTAAGCAGTTGCTTAGTATAATACCGTTCTTAATTAAAATTTAATAGTTTCACAGCTCATCACTCGAGATCTTGAATTTCTTAACGGCACCGTTTTCCATTGTTAGTAAATAAAATAAACAATAAACCATGTACATAATAACGTTGTAAAGATAAAAGGTAACCATGACAAATTACAAATGAGATATTATCATAAGATCGGTTGCTGATGATTATAACGTTGTGTTTGGACAGGAGGAGGGACGACTATTACCACTGCTTAAAATTAACCTTTTCTGCGTCTAGGGTATGAATTTTAAATTTCTTAGAGATGAAAGGAATCGTTTAAGAGATAAGAGGTGTAATCTTCAGCAACAGAACCGAAATTAAACTATTACTTAACACGTTAACTTTAAAAAAGTGTTAAATAAAATACGTACTTTATTTACATTAACTTTAAATATATGTTATTCGCGTAGCAGAAATATGAAGATCTGTTAAAATGTTTACACTGAGTTAAACTCTTCGGTTAGAGATGGGAACTTAGCCGCAGACAAGGTGATAAGAGTCATTTTAATTTACTTTTGCAGCAGAAGCAAAAAGTGAGCTGATTTATTACTCCATTTTCCTGTCAAAGTACTTGTTTCATGGAGAAATAAATCATTTCTATATTATTATCATTATTGATATTTATTCTTAGATGACGCAATTTAAAACTACTTTGACATTTAAATAAATAAAAAAAAATACACCAGATCAGTCATGCTGAAAGATAAGTAGTACCATTCAAAAATTAGTAGTGGGGATAGCTACTAGATAAATGTGAAAAGAATAGATCTGAAATAGTCTGGCCAGGTTTTCGGCACCCTGGCTATAATATAAATATTCATAAAAATTCACAAACACTCGTTTCAAAAATACTAATTATATAAACACAACACCGTCTAATTAGAGACCAGTGTACGCACTTGTGGCATATTTCCCCAAGTGACAGAAACTAATCGCAGAATTATTACTTATTATAATTATTAATTACGCCCTGTTTGTTACAATTTATCGCTGTTTTGCAGGTGTAAGAAAAATTAATCCCCATCGTACGTTAAAAAACGCAACCATCTGTCAAAATCCAGCTAAAAAAATGTACTCGCTCCTATGCATATTTGCATACACACATACGTGCAAAATTCAGCTGGTGGGTCAACTTCTTTTGGAAATTCCTCCTCGAAGAGTTTGCCTCCTGCATTATCTCCCCCAAATTATCTGCAATTTTTTCGACTTCTAATTATCATAGCCGTCAGTTTCCCCTTTCGTAAATTATGTGCACAAAAACGGACACGGGCCTAAGTGTGGCAATTTAATAGGAGTTTTATCGAAATGTGTAGGACAAGAACCTTAGATGTCATATAAGTAGTGGACAGGTGAATGCATGCACTAATTATACTCAGGTGTGTTTAAGACGCGTGCCGGCAGATGTCTGATTCACCTGCCGAAACAATTCGACATTGAAAAACATCGAATGTTTGTTTGTCTTTTTGTACCTACATTCTCGCCAATTACGGGATAAATCTTTGAGATTTGTGTACAAGTTCGTTTCATTATTGCGTTATGCTTAGTGTTGGTTGTATATGCGGGCTTTAATAACCAGTCATGACGGAACATACCATTAGAGAGCAATTTGCGGTTTTTTCTTACAGATTATTTTGTCAAAGATAAGGATTATGTTCTGCTTTTTATGCACAAGTACGTTTAGTTATTTATTTATGTGGTCGTTAGTCGCTTTTTCAGGCATTCGTAGGATTTTCCTTCATGCAAACGCCGAACAAAATCAGTTTAAAATATAAAATTTATTATTCATGCTATAAAAAATATAAATGCTTAAAATTCATACTGCTGTTTCCACATTCCGTTAAATTCGTGCAAACTGTATTCTTTTTTCAAAAATTGTAACGCTATTTAAAACCCAAATCTGAATCAAAATGTGTTCGATCACACGGTGTGTGATTATCCCGACGAAGTCACTATAGTGCAAAGGTCAAAATTTAACTGTCAATGTGAATGTAGCTTTTGTAACAGGTTTCTAAACACTTTGATTAATTAGCTTAATGCAGTTGTTTTCATGCAGGTATGCCATACATAATAACGACGATCCTAATAATAATAATTACTTCTTCCTTTTCTATATACATATATGTTTTGCTGCGTGTTTAATACTCTGACATGGTTTTCTTTCTAAATACACCGAACTGTTTCTTTGTGAGCAGCCATCATTATTTTGTTTTGTTTATAACGGATTAATTAGCCCGAAAGTGACCTTTCTGTACTTTTTGTCATTTGGTGGCTTAATTAAAGAGTCTCACGTCTACATAAATCTCCCTAATTATCTCGTGCTAATCCTCTTCACTTGTAAAGCATCGGCCACTCTCTCATTATAGCCGAAGAAATAAAAGTTAACGAAGACGGAGAGAATCAGTTAAAAAATGATAAATAAGCTTTTAGTGCGGTGGCCAGTCGGGCGACAGCCGCTAATCCGAAATCTGTGACGAATCCTCGGAGAAAAAGTAATAGGGCATTAAACGGTCGATTATTGTAATAGTGTGTTTAAGGTCAAAGGTTTAGAATGATGAAGAGGACAAAATCAAATTATTACTCACTACTACAACTTTACTACACTTTTTTTTTTGCTTTTAAACAACTCGTAGATATGCGATTGTGCAAGATATATTGAAGGATGATTGAGTTAATTCTGAACAGTAAAAACGGCGTAACATTTCGAAATCTTCGAAAATTGTTACAAAATATAAGAAAAATATTTATTATAATTTGCTTTTGGAAGAGGATCAACTTGATACAGAAATTAAATGATCAACCGCAAAACTAGCAGTGTTGAAAAATTTTCTCATTTATCACGGTATTTTCTTCGATCATTTGTGCTGGTGTCAGATTAAAAACACAGAAATGATGTCTTTTCACTAATGTACTCCGAAATTATGGCCCCAAATTACGTGGGTTATTTATTAGAACATACAACTTGTAGGTATTGTGATGGATTGCCTATAATCTCATGTCTTAACAAAGAAAATTGTTAAAAAGGACCTGATATTGTTTCCCTCCAAAAAACAGGTGTCTCAAAAACTTAAATCACCTCTTTATGAAAAAAGAATGTTTTATTGTAATTCTTTAATCAAACAATGATCCTTGACAGAACATTATTTAGTGATGAAGCCTGATTTCATCCATCAGGATATATAAACTCGCAAAATATGAGGATGTGGAGACAGAAAATCCTCATTATTTTTTTTAAACACAAAAAAGTGGAGTTTTGTGTCGTTTCTCAAAGACTCACTTTCTTCAAAAATTAAGTTACAGCAAGATATCAGAACGGATATTTTCAGCATGACAGTGCAACAGCTCATACAACTTAAACAAGTTTGAAATTTCAAAGGGAATTTTATTACGAGCGTTTAGTAAGGTTTCACACAGACCATATCTATCCACCTCGATCACCTGATTTAACACCTTTATATTTTTTCTTGTTCCCGACTTTGAAAACACTAAAATTGAGAAATAGGCAAAAGTGTAAACACCTATCGCTGAAAGTTCTTACTCGACTATTTGTGAATATCAAACGAAGCTTAGGTATGTATTAAAGCTCGGGACCAACATTTCCAGTAATTGCCGCTAATTCATTTAAATACCTATGTTACTTATAAATAAATCATTTTAAGTCCAACGAGGGTTTAATTCTTGTTGATATAACCTAGCTTTCTAATTCCGGCCACAGACGGATATTTAGGTCAGATATTTAGATTATGTTGTGAAATTGAAAATTCATCACAAAAACGCACAATTACGTGCTAAATTCATTAATTAAAATTTAATAATTTTTAAAATTAAAAATTGTATCAAGTTGCAACGTATTCTTTGTCAACAAATTCTTGAGTAATTAGCTCAAAAATAAAAATAAAAAAAAATCCTAAGTTCTTTCGACTGAACTTTCTTCGCCCTTGAAGTGTAGTCTGACAAATTTTTCGTGATAACTTCTAGAAAGGAAAAACTAGTTGCACAATTAACACTCCCGCAGCCCCTGAGCTATGGGGGTGCAAAAATGTGTGGATAATATGAAATATATTTAAAGCAGATAATCAACTGGAAAAAATATAGATATTCTCAATTTCTCAGTACATGCTTACCTTCGACGGTTTATGCAGGGCCCGTCCTAGTATTTTTGGTGCCGGAGACAAGATTTTAAAAGATCTCTTAAGTAGATTTCGTTGAGGATTTTTTTGTATTATAAAACAAATGAAATATTTGAAACTATTTTTACTTTAATAACTACCAAGTAAAAAAATACGTACCTAATTATGAAATATTAATTTTACGGTCTTTAATGCTGGCAAACTCGCATGAGGAACTATTTCTTTGGCAATGTCTTTTTCGATAGTAGTAAGATCGTTAAGCCTATCTTTCGTCATTTACCTACGGTAATTTTTTATAAGTCTTAGATTTTTCTGGATTTGTCAACGCCAATTGGAGATCCAAACAATTTAACAAAGCGTTTGTTTGGTGTATGCTTGAAATTTTCAACTTATATATGTCACAGTTAAAACCCCTTTTTTCAGTTAAAACGCGTTTCCTCTGGTTAAAACTAGTTTTTACTAATTCCCTTATGCCATACAAAAAGTTAGACAGCTCAGTGGTTCTAAACGAAGCTGAAACTTTTTTTTGTGAATCAATAATATTTTCATTTGTAACTAAAATTTAACTAAACTAAATTATTCCTTATGTCCTGATTCCAAAAACTAAGAAAGAATACATGTGTTTCAAACAGTATTCTCATTTTAAAATTGGATTTAACCACATTTTCGGCCTATTTGAAGTTAGCGCCTATGACAAGTCAGTGGCGGCTAGTGACCTTTTGAAATGGGGATGGGGACACACATTTTGATTGATGAGTTAAATATGAACATATAAAACAGGCTGTTATTACCAATTAATAGACGAAATTGTGTGACGGAAATAGATACAAAAATACATTCAAGAAAAGTAAAATAAACATACCTTTGGTTTTAAATCATTACTCAGGAGACACACAACACTTTATTATTTGTTTCCCAACCGCACATCCACAAAAATTTATCATCCTTGTTATGTGTATTAAAATATCTATGAAAGTCTCTCGTTTTGTCATGAACATTTTTTTTATTAATAAATCGGAGGTGGTTCTCCCTAAATTTAACCGTCATAAGACAGAGAACGATTTATTTATATTATTATTTATTAAATACTCATCGGAATTCATTATTTTTAATTAAAATCAAACAACTTCACTCGCGCAGAATGAAAATGATATTCCGGAACTGCGTTACTGCAAGTGGTCACTGTTCGAGCAGGACCCGATTCCAGCTGAATACAGCGACTAGACGCACGGTTTCCATGGTAACGCTGTAAACAAAACGTCTAAATGAGGCATTATTTGATCTCCCCTTTTATCAGCACTTCAGCAACGTATCATATATCCAAGACACAACAGAGATAAAAAAAATAGTTTTGATAATTATGCCACAATTTTCCGAATAATTTTTTAAATATTGAAAATTACTATTTGCTATGTCCAGTGTATGTGGCCGTTAATCTGGCCCCAGGTTTGTGTTTTTCGGAAAAAGTCGACTATTAGCACGTTCAAATTATCAGCATCAGCAGTTAAAAAAAAAAATGAAATTTGCTTGATTTTGTCTCCTCAACCCATAGGAGAGGATTTTTAAATTAATTAACCAAATTTTTTCCCAAAAATACTCATAAATTTGAAGAATTTATTCGGCAAAATTGTAAGATGACGGATAAATTTTGATTAACGGTTTGCAAGATTTCACAGAAGTTTGTTTTTGCAATTTCATTTTTTTGTAATTTTAATGTTAAATTGCAAAATATTGTTATATACTTAATTTTGATTTTTTTCGCAAACATCTGGATGTCAAGAGTAAAAACTCAGCATGGATTCATACAGAAGCATGTTGTTTTACAAAATTTAAAGAACTTTTAGTCGGCAAATTGTAAATCGTCTTTTTTTTGAGGGGCATAAGCGAAAAAAATTTGATTAAGGATTATCATGTGTCCTATAACCTTTGCAAAATTTTAGAGCATTCAGTTTTGCAATTTAAAATTTAAATTGTGAAATGCATACAATTCTGAATCTTTTCCCAAAATCTGAATGTCTAAAGTGAAAACACAACACGATTCTCAAATCAGACATACAGGAGTAAAATATGTAAGATTTCAGACTATTCGGTTTTTCAGTTTCAAAGTTAAGTGCAAAGTGTTGTTCTACAATTTTAATTTATTTTTCCAAAAATTTAGGTGTCTATGGTAAAAACGGATTCAAAAACCACCTGTACAGAATTCTCTTATTTTAGAAAATTTTAATAATAATACTAACGCAAATTTTGGAGATGACGTCAAATATCTACACGATATTTATAATATACATATAAAATTTGACAACAATCCGACTAGTAGTTTCCAAATTATCTATTTAATAAACATCCGGACAGATGACACACAAACAGACAGACAGACAAACAGCTGGAATAGAGAGAAATATTTTTTCGTACTCTATGCTTCCTTAGTTTAAGCTCAAGAAGTAAAAGTCACTCGGTATTTTTTGTCCTGATATTTAAGAAAATTTCCAAAGTTTTTCAAACCATTGGACCAAAGGAATATTTTAAATCGAAAGAAGGTCTCGTTTCTGTCAGCAATATTTAAGGTACTTTTTGATGAAATAAAATCAGCTATGGGATCCAAGAACTTTAGTTCCTTCATAAAGTCATCGTAAAGTCATAAAGTCACCAAAAAATAGTCTAAAGTCTGTGCTAATTTATAATGCAAAATACAGAACCATCAGTTCTAACTGTACGTTCCCTGGATACAAAAAAATCCTATAAAATCATAGTTTAATGAATACAGTTAAGAAAATATCATGAGCATAGCTGGAAAGCAGCTGACAACCTCAAACTAATAAGTTTGCTCTTAAAGTTTACAAAATATGCCTATTTTTTACCTTTATGGGACAGCCCACCTAGAGAGCATAATTTGTTAGAAAATAATAGCCTTAGAAGCAAGAATATATGACATGATCCATTAATAGATCCCAAAAAGACATCTTATACAGGGTCGCTAGAAACGGTTAAATATCTTGAGGACCAATTGTACAAATCAATAGAAATTAGGTATAGGGGCACAGGAAGTTGTGCTCTAATTATTCGCCAAAAAAAAATTGTTTTTGCTTCATTTGTTTTCGCGATACGAGGCCAGCTTGGTTTATTTTAGTGGCACTAACATATAATTAATGCATTTTTGAATAGAGCTTTATTTATTAAACAATAAATAAATTAATCAGTAACAACCGAAAGCAAAATTAAACTTCTGTTTTCTACAAAAGATAAAATGTAATAATAATAATACTAATAGTTTATTGATCCCAAAAGGTCACCCCAATTACAGGTTGTGCTAAGATGCTCAAAATGCTCTCCATTTACTTCCAGGCATTAAAAAAGACGCTGAATAAAATTTTGTATCGAGTTAATGAGAATATCTGAATGAATGCTAGCAATTTCGTTACGTATGCGTTCTTGTAAGTTTTCAATGTGAATAGGTCTATTGATATAAATACGATTCTTCAAATCGCCCCACAAAAAAAAGTCAAGCGGTGTCAAATCCAGTGATCTGGCAGGCTACTCAATAGTACTCCTTCGGTCTATCCATCTGCCAGAAAAAGTTTAATTGACTTTGAGGTCCAAAATGGGGTGGAGCACCGTCGTGTTGAAACCAAATATTTTCTGGTATTTTGGTAATTGGCAAACAATTTTCTAAGTCTAGGCACTATACGTTCCCGCAGCAGCCTTAAGTATCCCTCAGAATTTAAATTCCCTTTAATAAAAAAAGGACCAATTACATGGTAACCAATAATACCGCACCAAACATTCAGTTTTTCTGGACGCTGTGTGGATTTGCTCCATCCAGTATGGATTTGTGTCAGACCAGTACCTGGGTCTGTTCACATGACCATTTAAACAAAAAGTAGATTCGTCAGAAAACAAAATTCTGTTAATAAAATTTCCGTCTTGTTGTAATAATTTCGGTAAATTCAATTCTGATGAAACTTTTCCTTTTTAGTAAATTGTTTGAATTGATTTTCTACTAACATGGTGATTTAGCGTTAATTGTTGCACTTACGTTTTAGGACTTTTTTTGTTGCGTCTAAAGGTCGATTTATAAACTTGCCGCTGACGTTGCTGTTCGCCGTTGACGTTGCCGCTGTAAGATAAATACGCAGCGAAGGTATGCGTCGTTTATATCATCCGTTGACGTTGCCGTTGAAAGTTTTCAACCAATCAAATTGCAGTGGTGTGTAGGGTTGCCAACTTGAACGGAAATCTCCTGAAGTAAATTTTGATACAGATAATGAGGTACATTAATATTAAGCCTGTTCACTGAAACCCTCATATCTCAAAAAAAGATTAGGTATTACAACTAAAAAGGCTTAAATTTTGCCCTTTTTTCTTAATATGTGTGGTGTAGTCTTCTTTTCACAACAAGAAAGGTAAAACATGTTTAAAATGGTAAATTTTTGTAGGAAAGTATCGATTTTGTAATTAGGCTCCGCCGCTCGGTCTGACAACGAACGAAAAGTTCGTTACAATTGAGCTTAGAATAGGGCTTATATTTTGCCTTTTTTTTTTCTTAATATACATAGCCATCATTTCAGAACAAGAAACTTAAAACATGGTTAAAATGGTACATTTTTGCAAGGAAATATGGATTTTGCAATTATGGGGCGGAGCCTAATTGCAAAATCGATATTTCCTTATACAAATTTTCCATTTTAAGCATCTTTTGAGTTCCATGTTTTGAAAAAAATTCTACACGTATTAAAACAAGAAAACAAAAGGTGAGCCCGCCCACCCGCCCTTTCTCACTTGTGATAAGTTTTTTTATTCGCCGAGAACCAGGGAGGCGGAGCTTATCTGCAAATATTTATTTCTTTACAAAAAATTAAAAACATATATGTAGGTAATATCCGTTCGCAAAACTCCCGCACTGTCAGTGTCAGATTTGGAAAAAATGACCTGAGTGTACTGAGTGGTGAGATGCGAAAAACCTGTACAATATATTGCAAAATTGCAATCTAGTGACAAATTAGTAACTAAAAATAACTTGTCAAATAAAAATGTCAAAAGCACATTAACTGAAGATTTTTATCAATTCAAATAACGAAAGAGTATGACACACGAACGACAGCGAAGGCTTCTTTTGAATAATATATATTTTTGACCTTACTGTCCATTTCTACGCTTCTGGTGCTACAATTTGTTTGAATTACTGACAAGTTCTTTAAACATATTCAACACTTCAGCAACTCAAAAAGGTAAAATAGTTAATAAACATTTGATTTTTCAAATGCCAAATAGACATTAATTTTGAAAATTTGAAATTCAAGGCGGTAATCATATAAACTTAAAAATCTTTTAGGGGATTATTTCTTATACCAACAGAATGTCATTTTGACAGTGCGGGAGTTTTGCGAACGGATATTATATTAGGAATATCTTGCATCTTTTTGAAAAAGTCATCTAAATATTCTGAAAAAATTCAGGGATCCCGATGTCGGAGTAATATTTTTTTCGAATGTATCTATTATCCACTGTTACTTAAGAATACTTTATTTCTGTTTAATAAAATTAAGGTTTATTTCTTGAAGCTTGTTTTTAGCAGTGTATGAAGTTGTTATTCAACTCCTTTTCAGATTTTTGGGAAATTCGCTGATCCGAACATACCTTTTCCCCAATTAATTCGGATTAACGAGGTTATATGTAGTAAATTTGATTATATTTTCATAAAATAAGATACTCGTCTACTTGTGGTGTATGAATCCGTGATAAGTTTTCACCCTAGAGATCCATATTTTTGGGAAAAAATCAAAAAGTATGCATAACAAAATTTTGGAATTTAAATTTGTAACTGGAAAACCGAAATCTCTGAAACCTTGGGAACGTTTTAAAGTTATCGTATTCATGGTAAATCGTTAACCAAAATTTATTCGTTTGTCCTCTCCCAAAAAATTGATGACGTCATTTCAAAATTTTGAATTTTGTAATAGAAAAACTTACTTGAAACAAACGCTTCTTTAGATTTACGCATATCATAAAAAAAAAAATAAAATTCGCAAAGTCAAATCTTACACTTTTTCGAAAACCCTGGAATTATTTAACGACGACAAAGTGTTTGGTACCACAATTTTTCCTTTTTATTTTCTTTCATTTTTCTATTTTTCTATTTTTCGATATTTCCTTATACAAATTTTCCATTTTAAGCATCTTTTGAGTTCCATGTTTTGAAAAAAATTCTACACGTATTAAAACAAGAAAACAAAAGGTGAGCCCGCCCACCCGCCCTTTCTCACTTGTGATAAGTTTTTTTGTTCGCCGAGAACCAGGGAGGCGAAGCTTATCTGCAAATATTTATTTCTTTACAAAAAATTAAAAACATGTTTTGAGTATCGTATTGTTCAAAGAATACTATGTATATTAAACAAAAAACGCAAAATATAAACCCCGCCCACCCACCCCATCTCAATTGTGATGATTTTTTTATTCTTAGAAACTTAACACACGTTTAAAATGATAAATTTTTGTAAGTAAATATGGATTTTGCAATTAGCCTCCGCCCCTAGGTCTCCCAACGAATGAAAATTTTATTACTATTTAGCTCAGGGCAGGTATGGGTGGGGCTTAATCTTAGTTAGTATTTTTTGAATAATGCGATACTCAAAAACATGCCTTATATGTTAATTTCTTGTAGATAAATAATAAGGATTTTGCAATTAAATTCCGCTTCTTTGGCTCTTGACGATTAAAAAAAAATCATCACAATTGAGGTAGGGCGGGTGGGCGGGGCTTATATTTTGCCATTTTTAACATACGTAGTCGTCTTTTCAGAACAAGAACCTTAAAGTTTAAAATGGTAAATTCTTGTAGACAAATATGGATCTTGCAGTTACCCCCCGCCCCTCGATTGAAAAATTGATCACAATTAAGAATTGAGATCGGAGCGAGTATGGTAATATTTAGCTTTATTTTTTTTTTAATATACATAGTATTTTTTGAACAACACGATACTCAAAACATGTTTTTAATTTCTCGTAGAGAAATAAAGATTTTGCAGTTAAGCTTCGCCTTCTTGGCTCCTGACGAATTAAAAAAATCATCACAATTGAGATAGGGCGGGTGGGCGGGGCTTCATTTTGCTTTTTTTTAATGTGTAGAGTGTAGACTTATTTCGACAATAAAAAACTTAAAACATGTCTAAAATGGTAAATGTTTGTAGTAATCAACTTAAATTCTCCAATTTTTTTCTACAACCCCTTTAACACGGTAAAAGTTGAACATCAAAGTTACTATCAACGGCAACTTGGCAACGGAGTTTATAAATGACAATTTTCAACTCTAAAAGCAACGTCAGCGGAAACAGCAACTGCAACAGGAAGTTTATAAATCACACTTAAAAAACGTTAAGAGTATTTTCATCATTTATAGCAGTTTTTGGCCTGCCAGGTTTTGGACGTTCTTTAACACTTCCAGTTTCATTAAATCTTCGTAGGGTTTTTGAAACCGTTCTTGTACCCCTACACCTAATTTCAGGAGATTTATACAATTGCTTCTCAAGATATTTAACCGTTTCCATACATTCTAGCGACTTTGTATGACATGATCCATTAATAGATCCCAAAAATATTACTTTGCAATTATTGCACATAAAAGTCTTGGGTCTCAATAGTGTTGTGTTCGTGTAGGCATGTTACATTTATTAATTAGAAAATACGGAATTTAGGACTTTATTGTTAGTCATTGAAAAGGCCGCATTTAAAGGGTTACAGGGTTCCTGGGTAATGTGAGATATGATAATTATAGGGGAATAGTTAATAATCTATGAAAAATTAGAAAAAAATAGAGGTGAACATGTCATTAAAAATAGATTTTCTCTACTCTCACCTGGACTGCGAATTTGGGTTCTGTAAGTGATGACACGCTGAGCGTTTCCATCGAGATCTGATGGCGACTGAAAGACATTACTAAAGATATTGGGCGAAAATAGGTTGGTCGGCAATAGGAGAAACGAATTATAAACGAAGGAAACATATTAGAAAACACTTCAACTTTTTATTTATTCATACCTAGAATGTATCACGAACCAGTTTCAGAGTCAGGATGCAAAAATCTGATAAAACTATATATTATGGTTTCCTCGAGGGTGATGATAATTATCAGAATATTGTTAAATAGTGACCACAAGACAACAAGATTTTTATTGAAAAAGAACATAATCCATGCGGCGATAATTAAGCATGTCAAATTCACCGTTACATGTAAAATTACTGGGAACATGAACATTACATGAAAAAATTATCAAAACAAACAAAAAGACTCCATTGTCTCAAACAAAATGTTCTTGTTGCAACTGATGCAAATTTAAATCCAAATCAATCAATGTGATACAGAAATAAAAATCTGAAAATTATAAAGAAACTGCTTTTGATTTTCTTAGTTGTCAAGCATTAGATTGTAATACGAGTCTCAAGAAAAGAGAGCTTTTTCCAGAAGGATCCTCCAGTTGTTTACAGTCTCAGTTTCTTTCAAACCAGAAAAACTGATATAATAACTATTTACTGTAGATTTTAGGAAAGCTCCTGACCCGAAAACCTTCCATCATAAATTTCGAGAACAGCATTTTCGCATCATGAGAGCGTCAAGTGTTGTTCATCCACTCTGGTTGTGCCCAAAAAAATCGAGTGGTTAAAAAACGATAAATAAGCATTTAGTGCGGTGGCCATCGGTCGGCATCCGCTAATCCGAAATCTGTGACGAATCCCCGGATAAAAAGTAATAGGACATTAAACGCTCCATCATTGTATTAATTTACTTAAGGCTGGCCCATCTCGGGCCCAAGTCGCCCGTGGTGCGGCTGATGGTTTGATTAGCAGCGCTATAATACACCATGTAACGCTGTTCAATCGATTCCGAAGTGAACATTGTAATTTCATGGCTGTCACGGAACGCGACCCCCCTGATGGGTCCGCACAATACACGTCCATCAGCCGCCATCCTGTTATAAACTTATTAGCTATTCTATTTATGCCATCATTGCACACACCACATACAAGGTGAACACCAAGAAAGTACCGCTCAGCCGAAGAAGCACTACTCTCGGCTAATAAACAATAACACTTCACACCAAGTGCCCAAGATAATGGAACAGCGGAAACTGCCGGCGAATAAATTTAAATTGCCCACATTTACATGACAAGACTCACTGTTATGTTGGGCCAAGACGGATTTGCATTCGCCAACAATGAGGCCCGCTTTACGCCGAATTTGTTACACAAAGAAAAATTACACCTTTTACGCCATTATACACCTGTACGATTCGCTTTGTGCAGGTAATCACTCTATATCTTCATCTAATAACCGACTTTCCGAAAACGTTAATGCAGGGGTCCGCTCTGTGTCCGATACCTTTCAAAATAACCAAGAATGATTTTTGCTTAATTACTAAATAATAATTGCGAAATTTATTTAATTTGAATTCAACGCTTTTGAAATGAGGCAATGATGGCAGATTTCTGCTGTGTGTTGCCATTTTTACTTCTCTGCAAAGTTATTTTTTATATCGAACTAAAGTTCTGTTTTCTAGGTTAATCCGTTTAAGAGAAAGTCTGTGGTCATTAATTTTGTTTCATCTTTTCTACGCAAGTGCACGTAGTGAGTTCAAAGTTATCTACATCTTTTTGTAAATATAACAATCAACTGATTTGCAATAAAATGTGACTGATGATGTTATTTGTTTATATAACAACGTTTTGACACGAAAGTCGAAATTCGCTTAGAATCTTTTTTTTTTCAATAATAATACATATTAGTATTGGTATCACTTCCCACTAAATCAAGAATATAAATCTTCATTAAAATAGTACAAAAATAAGCACCTCCCATAAATCATTCCGAAAAGCTCATACACACCGTAAATTAGTACTGTAATTTAAAATTAAAATATTAATCCCGTCTCTCAGTACTGTACAAATTTAATTTACTTTGTGACAGAATAAATTTAATTTAAAACCATCAATTAACGTCTGTTTGTTCGATACTAGAACTAAATCATGGGTTTGCCTCAAGCATACGAACAATCGAGCCGAAATTAGTGTCGGAATTCTTCTAACAAAGTGTATGAATAGAGATCTGGATGAGTGAAATTCCGCAAATTACCATCGTAACGGTTCGATTAACTCCTATGCTTATGGGCCATCGAGTACCAGTCGAAAGGGAAACGTTCTTTTGGTGACACTAGACCGATGGGGTCATAGATAGTTTCGGCTTAAAAAAAGAACTAGAACGAGAGTGTTTTTGAAAGGCCGAAAAGCGTTTTAGCTGGTTATTGTTACGCGTATTTGTTGCAAAAGGTTTGTGACATAAAAGAATTCGTGGTTATTGCAAATTATAAGAGATAAAGTGTTTCTTTGTTGGTGTTTGAATTTAGATGATGTTTAGAGGAGTTTTTAGCTACACCTCCATCATTTTTCTCACTAGGTGTAGAAATAACGCTTAAAATAAGTGAAAATGGTTGCACTATTCGGTGTTATGCTTGCTATGTTTCCAGAGCCGGATTAAGTCGTCACGATTTTTACAGCAGGATCGGCATAGGACTATTTTAAAATTGTATTTGTTCGGAACTTACTAATAATAATAATAAGTCAACATTTTATCTGTTATCTATGCGTGCTCTAATTAAGCAAGTTTTTTAAAACTGTTATGCCACCAAAAAAATCTTGTGAATTATTTTGTTTTTGAAAAAGCTGAGTCTTAAGAGCTGCGCAGATTCAAATTTTACAATTTTCACTTCCCGAATGTAAGCTTTCATGTTTTTTCGACCTTTCATATTCCCTACATTACAAAGAAATAGGTCTGCCGTTTCCGTCTGTCTGTCTGTATATCTGTTGATCTGCCTGTCTGTAAGGAGTCTTATTAGACAGAAAATCTCCGAAACTATTGGACCAATTATTGTTAAATTTTATATGTAGGTATATTAGGAATATCTTGGAGACGGTAAAACGCTGAAAAATTTAATTAATGACGGCAGTTCCAAAATTTACAAAACAGTATAACCTCTATAATCCGAACCCACGATTATCCGAACATCCAATAATCCGAACAGAGGCTAGTTGAAATCGATGCCTCTTATTTAGTTAAATTTCGAAAATCGTAGAGAGTGGGTCGAAATTTGCATAAGGGATGTAATACGAATACATAATGCAAAATTCCATTTTTGAAAAAAAAATCCAAAAATTCTAAAAAAATTCAGGGATGTCGATGTCGGAGTAATTTTTTTTCGAATGTATCTATTATCCACTGTTGCTTAAGAATACTTTATTTCTGTTTAATAAAATTAAGGTTTATTTCTTGAAGTTTGTTGTTAGCAGTGTATGAAGTTGTTATTCAATTCCTTTTCAGATTTTTGGGAAATTCGCTGATCCGAACAAATCGCTAATCCGAACGTAACTTTTCCCCAATTAATTCGGATTATCGAGGTTATATGTAGTAAATATGTTTATATTTTCATAAAATAAGATACTCCTCTACTTGTGGTGTATAAATCCGTGATAAGTTTTCACCCTAGACATCCATATTTTTTGGGAAAAAAATCAAAAAGTATGTATAACAAAATTTTGGAATTTAACTTTGTAACTAGAAAACCGAATGCTCTGAAACCTTGGAAAGGTTTTAAGGTTATCGTATTCATCGTAAATCGTTAAGCAAAATTTATTCGTTTGTCCTCTCCCAAAAAATTGATGACGTCATTTCAAAATTTTGAATTTTATAATGGAAAAAATTACTTGAAACGAACGCTTCTTTTGATTTACGATTATCATAAAATAGTATATTATTAGCCAAGGTTGCAGAGCCCAGCATTCTAGACCGAGCGCAAATTAGAACCCGAGACGCGCAGCGTCGAGGGCTCTGAAGCGCGAGGTCTAGAAGTGGCTTTGCAACCGTGGTTAATATACAATTTTTTTCACTAGCAGAAACCATAAGACAATAAACTGAAAAAATAAACGTTTAATTTTTTGACGCAACATGATTTTGTTTTGATTTCTAATCAAACTTAATCTAAATCTTCAACACAAAGAAAACCGTTTATACTTGTCGCTGAGTTAATCATTTTATTTTCTACCGTCTACCAACTACCATGCGTATACTCAAGTAATGTTTGTAGCACACATTTCTTCATTTTTTAAGAAATAATCACATCAAACATTGCGTACATAACCTCAATTTTTCTTTTTGAACCCGTGGTAGCAAAAGTTGAATTTGCTCCCTCTAAATGAGTCGACATTTGCATGCGTCCAGGCTGCTAGTGAAAAAAATAATAAAATTCGCAACGTCAAATCTTACACTTTTTCGAAAACCATGGAATTATTTAACGACGACAAAGTGTTTGGTAGCACAATTTTCCTTTTTTCCTTTTCTTTCGATTTTACAATTTTTTAATATCACAATTTTTCGTTTTTATTTTCTTTCATTTTTCTATTTTTCTATTTTTCAATGTTTCAGTTTCATAATTTCTTGTTTCTTCATGTTTTAACATTTTCATTTTTTTAATTTCTCCACTCTAAATTTTTCAAATTATCGTTTCTTCAATTTTTCAAATTCTTGATATTTCTCATTTTCCCAATTTTT
This sequence comes from Zophobas morio, assembly GCF_036711695.1. NCBI lineage: Eukaryota > Metazoa > Arthropoda > Insecta > Coleoptera > Tenebrionidae > Zophobas > Zophobas morio. The sequence continues at coordinate 11,194,803 of NW_026972109.1, forward strand.
TAATTTTGAGTTTCTCGATTATATATCACAATTTTTCGTTTTTTCATGTCCAATTTTTCAAATTTTCAATCTTCGATTTTTCAATTTTACAATTTTTTAATTTTTCCATTTTTTTGATACGAAAAGTTAAAAAATTGAAGAATGATGGATTGCATAATCGAAAAATTTCAATTCTGAAGAAACAAAAAATTGAAACATCCAATAACTAAAAATCGAGATCGAAAAATTAGAAAGAAGAAAATATGAATCGAATCGAAAATTTGGAAAACCCAAAAACTGTAAAATCGAAAAACTGTAGAATCGTCAAAATTGTAAAGATGAAAAACTGTGGCATAGAAAGATTGAAAAATTATAAAATTAAATATTGAGAAATTGAAAAATTAAAAAACGAAAAATTCAAAAATTGATTAAATGAAAAAGTTTTAAAATCCAATAATTGAAAAACCGAAAAGTTCTAAAGTCGTAAAATGAAAAAGCAAAACATTATAAAAATTATAATTATTATTATATATTTAAAATAAAAACTAGAAAAACAGAATTGAACAATTGAGAAGCTCGAAAATTTAAAAGTCGAAAAAAATCGGAAAATTGAAAACTGAAACATTTTAAAAATCGAGAAAATAAAAAAACGAAACGAAAAATTGCAAACTGAAAAGTTGAAGACATTAAAAATTAAAGAATGGAAAAATTGGAAAATTAAAATTGAAACTGCTGCAATTTTAATAATCCAAAAATTTCAAAATCTAAAAAGGAAACATCCAAAAATTGAAAAATCGAAAAACTGAAAAATTTAAAAATGAATACTCGAAGACTTGCATACCTATCGTAAAACTGAAGAACCAAAAAATTGTAGAAACCAAAAATCTAAGAAATTTTAAATCGAAAAATTGCAAATCCTATAAATTGTAAGTAGAAAAATTGAAAAATCCAAAAATTGAAATAAAGAAAATAAAACAACGACACGTAAAATTGCAAATCGAAAAGTTGAGGACATGAAAAAGAAAGAATTAAAAAATTGAAAAATTAAAAATTTAAAACTCCAGAAATTTTAAATCGAAAAATTGCAAATCCTAAAAACTGCAAGTCGAGAATTTAAAAAATCCAAAAATTGAAAAATTTGACATTGAAAATAGAGGAATTATAAAGTAAGAACAGTGGAAAACCGAAAAATTGAAAAAATAAACAAAATAAAAAACCGAAACGAAAAATTGCAAACATGAAAAATTAACTCGTGAAATTGTAATTCCAAAAATTTCAAAAGCCAAAAATGAAACATCCAAAATTTGTAAAATCGAAAAACTGAAAAATTTAAAAATGAAAACTCGAAGAGTTACATATCGTAAAATTGAAGATCCAAAAAATGAAAAATTAAAAAAATGTAAATCGAAAAATTGAACAAATCAAAAAACAAAAAACCGAAAAATTGAAAAATTAAAAACTGAAACCTCGAGAAATTTTAAATCGAAAAACTGCGAATCCTAAAAATTGCAAGGCGAAAAATTGGAAAATCCAAAAATTGAAAAATTTCACAATGAAAATGGAAAAATTATAAAATAAGAACAGTGGAAAACCAAAAAATTGAAAAAATAAAGAAAATAAAAAACGAAACGAAAAATTGCAAATCGAAAAGTTGAAGACATGAAAAATTAAAGAATCGAAAAATTGCAAAATTAAAAATTGAAAACTCGAGAAAACGAAACATTGAAAAACTAAAAATGAAAACTCGTGAAACTGCAAATCCAAAAATTTGCAAAATCTAAAAATGAAACATCCAAAAGTTGAAAAATCGAAAAACTGAAAAATTTAAAAATGAAGATCTACTGGAAGAGTTGCATATCGTAAAATTAAAGAAAAAAAAAAGAAACCAAAAAGCAAATCGTAAAATTGAAGAAATCAAAAATTAAGGAATCGAAAAATTGGAAAAACTAAAATTGAAACTCCTGCAATTTCAATAATCCAAAAATTTCAAAATCTAAAAAAAAAACATCCAAAAGTTGAAAAATCGAAAAACTGAAAAATTTAAAAAATAATACTGGAAGAGTTGCATTTCGTAAAATTAAAGAACCAAAAAAATGAAAAATAAAAAAGCTGCAAATCGAAAAATTGAAGGAATCAAAAATTAAAGTACCGAAAAATTGAAAAATTAAAAATTGAAACCTCGAGAAATTTGAAATCGAAAAAATGCAAATCCTATAAATTGCAAATCGAAAATTTGAAAAATCCAAAAATTGAAAAATTTCACTAAAATAAAGAAAATAAAACAACAACACGAAAAATAGCAAATCGAATAGTTGAGGACATGAAAAATAAAAGAACAAAAAATTTGAAAAATTAAAAATTTTAAAATCCAGAAATTTTAAATCGAAAAATTGCAAATCCTAAAAATTGCAAGTCGAAAATTTGAAAAATCCAAAAATTGAAAAATTTGACATTGAAAATAGGACAATTATAAAGTAAGAACAATGGAAAACCAAAAAATTGAAAAAATAAACAAAATAAAAAACCGAAACGAAAAATTGCAAATCGAAAAGTTGAAAACGTGAAAACTTAAAGAATCGGAAAACTGAAAAATTTAAAAACGAATACTTGAAGACTTGCATACCTATCGTAAAGCTGAAGAAGCAAAAAATTGTAGGAATAAAAAATCAAAGAATGGAAAAATTGAAAACTCGAGAAATTTTCAATTGAAAAATTGCAAATCCTAAAAATTGAAGAAACGCAAAACTGAGACAATCAAAATTGAACAAACAAACAATTATAAAATCAAAACATTGAAAGATCAAATAATTGAAAAAATAAAGGAAATAAAAAACACAAACGAAAAATTGCAGTTCCAGGAATCGAAAACTCGAGAGACTCAAATCCAAAAATCTGAAAAGTTGGAAAACTGAAAAACTTACAAAATTAAACTTGAAAATTTGAAAAATCGCAAAATTTAAAAATTGTTGAAGCTCTGTTACAATCAGTAAATAAAAAAAAATATATAGAAACAAAAAATGAAAAATTACGCCACTGGTTTTTACTTTAAACAGGTTATCAGAAAACAAACATCTCAAAAGAGTTTAATTTTTCAAAAAAACAGGAATAACCTGCAACCATTTTTTTAAGAAACTGGACTTATTTTATTGTCTGGTGTGCTGCAGGAGTGATGGAAAGTTCGGTGAAAAATTATTACTCCTATATTATAATATCGCGAGATCTAAAAAGAAATTAGTCAAAGTTGGCCATGCACGACAAGCCGTTTGTCGTAATTTAATTTTTTTTATTAAATGTCAAATTGACAGTTTAAAATTAGAATTATGATGCTTACTTTCAAAACAAATAAAAATGAATCAAAAGCACCGTTTTCCAATTTTGTCCCATTTCTGAAGATTCTAACAAAAAAGCTTTAATTTCGTTAAAATTACTTTTGTCAACATGACGTTTAATAAAAAATTATTTTAAACTAAGACAAACGGCTTTTCGTGCATGGCCAACTTTGATTCTTAAATTAGAAAACCACCGATCTGTTAATTATTTGACGTTAATGGCGCAAATATTAACAACAAATTTAATCTAACCTCAGTTTTTTTGGCCGTTAAAACGTTTGAAACAAATTAAGTTTGACATGATTAAGTGGTACGATAGATCGTAACCATATATATTAAATATGGCAATAAGGTGAAGTCATTTCGATTAGTAAATTTGGCATAATTTGAAAAAAGGGAGCCAACAGTGGATAGTGGATACATATTTTTACATTTTTTTTAACACAAAAGATACATAGATCATATGACTGACTACCAATTATTATTATTATTAATTAAATCATTAAATAAAATTCGTGCTGGATATAAAAAAAAAAAACAGAATCAGTAATTAGTTTCTCGAAAAGCTACTGTACGAATTATTAACTACATTAAAACTCTTTCACGATAAAATTTAAGTGTGAGCATAACAAATTAAAATCTTCCCATCATTCAAAGCAGCGCCTTTATTAATTCAACCTTACTACATTTCCAATTACGAGCTTTTCCAACATACGACGACACATTTCCGACATCCAATAACAACAATAACGCCACCTCTTACACGAGCATGGAAGGAAACGTAGATAAGATACGTGATAATTACGCTATAAGGAATATTTAAAAATAAATGACTTAATACTTGAACACAATGACGACTTCTCACAGATAATAAGTCGCTGCTTTGCAGGCAAGAGGAAACATAAAGTTCTTCATAAAGAACAACAATAAATATATGAGAATTTAGCTTCCGGAAAGGAGAATAAAAATCCTGTACGTCTTTATACCGTGTGCAGTCGCTAAATTAACTCGATTTAAATCCACCGTAACTAAACCTACGTCCGAGGATAAGGTACAATGAAAACACAAACAGTACGTATTGTTAGAGCGAGATATATGAAAGTAATTAAAGGTAATAATATTAATATGCAACAAATCATAAATTTCCAAGCACACGCCAATTAAAAACACGTACCAATAAATAAATCATTTTTATATGGTCGTATAACCAATGGCCAATTTTTCTATTACCGTTTCGTGACCGGCTCCATGAAAATAAAAGCCGACTTAATATTCACTCGAAACGAAAATATAACTAACTCCACGAAAGCTCTTACCGGACAAAGAGAATATGGAAATATCAGAAGACAGTATTGTCCACCGGCGTGGACAGTGTTTTTCACGTGTCATAATTAACCACTGTAGCCAGCATATGTTGAAAAAAAGTCTAACGGATACGAATATGCTAATGAGTGTATAAATTAATATGTTGCTCGCATGCATATGCATTCGGAATTAGCCCTGTCGGCTTTTCCACGTCTAACAATGAACGCCAGCCTGAAAACTTGCTTGAACCGATGGATCTACATAATTTTTCTTTCTCTCGCGCAAGTTAGTCAAGTCTAAAGATCGTCAGATAATGACTGAAATTAACACCAACAACCAGAAGTGACTTGTGTTTCCGTCTCTGTCTGGCGCGTTGCGAGCATGCGGGGTGCGACAGAGTCGGACCGTGCGAATATTAGGCCATTGTGTGTGGATTTTTCAGTTCGGTGTGTGTATGTATATGTGTAATATTTTTTCTTTTTTATATTTACGGCGTCCCGGTTTGATGGTTGCCATAGTTACGGGCTGTGAACGCAAATAACGGCATTGGCGCCGACAGCGGGGGAGCGGAGGGCGGGAGGCACAAGTTTTCTAATTGTCACAAAATTATTTACGACAGGATAACAAAATTTGAAATTTGGGTTTATATTCAAAAATCACGTGAGGATGTTTTCAAATTTTATTAATAATGTTTTTTATAAATGATACTTTAACAAGAATTAAGTATTTAAATTTGCGTTAACTTAAAGTTCTCACAAATGAATGTACTATTTTTTGCTATTTATTAAAAGACTTTATAATTAGTATTTTTAATGTTTAAAATAAATATACAGTTCTGGTGGTTTGGAATGTGTATATCAGATGCATTCATAATTGACGTAACATTATTTTGTGCTCGTGATGAAACGTTCACAACGTCTTTCAACACCACTGGGTGCTTATTTTCTCCCGTAAAAATTATCGTCGTTACTAACCTTATTATGAAGGAAATCACCCATATAACCTTTGAATACGCCACTGATCTTCAATTCGCAACTAAAATTACTGAAGACCGTCTAAAACAGTGTCACATGTATAGCTCAAGATTCGGAGAACTGAAACATTGTCCACTGGAATACTTAACAAAAAATTCACGTGAAGTTAAATAATATACCCCAAAAATATTTCCAGTCAATAGACTAAATATGTACGACATTATTTGCGTTGTTTATAAATACATTTATTTTTGTGTCATTGAACCTAGATTTTAATATTAATTAAAGAAAACATTCAATATCAGTGTCACAGTTTACTTTTTAATGAAAATGATGTTATTTTCACACGGACCATCGATTTGAACATGAAATTGTAGTAGATTTCAAGGTTTTTGATTTATGGACTGAATAATCAGAAAATATATTGTTCTTTTATTCACTTTGTCTGGTTTAAAGGATTTGTCATATCAATTTACGTATTATTATTTTTATATTGTTTTGTAATAAGAGCAAAAAAAACACTGATTTGTATATCCATAGTGTAATATAATAAATAGAATTTCCGGAAGTTTAGAAAAATGAGGTAAGGTGTTTTTGATTTGAATAAAAAAATGAACGACAGAATTAATTCATTTTTTGCATAAAAGCGTCCTATTTCGCACACTTCAAAGAAGATTTTAGATTGAGCATGTTCATGGTAATTTTAATGCGTGTACAAAATTTCAGAGCCATGGGTCTTCTAGTTTCAAAATTAAAATGCAGAACATTGTATTGTAATATATATTATGTTGTAATATGGTCCGAGTAAGTGGTCATTTTCATGTTTTCTTAACCTTTCATGACCCCTAGGGTACGAAACAATAGATATTCCGATCTGTCTGCCGTTTATCATCTCTATTGTGTTTTAGACAGATAATCTCCAAGACTACTGGATTGATTGTTGTCAAATTTTGTACGTATATTAGGATGTAGATGGTAAAACGATAACCAAAATTTGGACCCCTCAAAAATCTTGTAGTAAATGCCAGTTAAATTTTATAAAATAACACGCAGTATGCCTAATCCAGGTCTCTTATAATCCGAAAACTTCTGTAATCTGAAAAATTTGACTGTGTTAAGTGAAAGCCATAATCCGAACTTTAAATGTAACATTTTCTATGTTGCTTTTTTAATATTCTGTATTGGAATTTAAACTGTCCATCAAAATTTAGTGACACTTAAATTAATTCAGTTTACCTACTTATTTCGAAAATTAAAAAAAATCTGTCAAAGATACCCGAACGTTTGATATGTAGTTTATGTTTCACATTTTTCGATTTTTCAACTTTTGAGCTTTTCGATTTTTCACTGTTTTGTTTCTTCCCTCTTTCGATTTTTACATTTTTAGTTTAGTTTCTTCAATTTTTCGATCTTACGAGTTTTCGATTTTACAATTTTTCTTTTTACAAATATTCATTTTCACTAATCAGTTCTTCAGTTTTTCGCTTAGCAATTTTTTGATCTTACAATTAAAATTTTTCGACTTTTCATTTCCTAATTTTTAATTTTTCGATTTTTCAATTTGTCGTTTTATAATTTTTGCAATTTTTCAATTTCGCAACTTTTGAATTTATCGATTTTTCAGTTTTTCACTCATTTGTTTCTTCACTTTTTCTTTTCGATTTGTAGTTTTTGGATCTTTCCATTTTCCGTTTCTTCAATTTTTCGGTTTGCAATTTTTCGATCTTACAATTTTTCTATTTTCCAATTCTTCAATTCTTCGATTTGCAATTTTTTCCAGCATTAAATTTTAAATTTTTTATTTTTTCAACATTTGAATTCTTCATTTTTACAAATATTCGATTTTTCAATTACGAGTTCTTCATGTTTTCGATTTGCAATTTTTTGATGTTACAATTTCAATTTTCCGATTTTTCACTGTTACGTTTCTTCACTTTTTCGATTTGTCATTTTTCGATTTTTCCATTTTTCGTTTCAATTCTCTATGTCTGATCTCACAGTTTTTCAATTTTATAGTTTTTCATTTTTATTTCAGTATTTTCTTAATTTTTAATTTTTCGGTTTTTCAGTTTGTCGTTTTGCGATTTTTTTGAGTTTTTAATTTGAAAATTTTCAATTATTTGCAACATCTGAATTTTTCAATTTTTCAATTTTTCGCTGTTTTGTTGCTTCACTTTTTCAATTTGCAATTTCTCGATCTGTCGATTATTTATTTTTCAATTTTTCGGTTTGCAATTTTTCGATCTTACAATTTTTCTATTTTTCAATTTTTCAATTTGCATTTTTTTCAGCATTAAATTTTAATTTTTTTATTTTTTCAACATTTGAATTTTTCATTATTACAAATATTCTATTTTTCAATTACCAATTCTTTAAGTTTTCGATTTGCAATATTTTGAGCTTACAATTTCAATTTTCCGATTTTTCACTGTTATGTTTCTTCACTTTTTCGATTTGTAATTTCTTATTTTTCCATTTTTGGTTTCAATTCTCCGATGTTGCAGTTTTTCATTTTTATAATTTTTTATTTCTAAATTTTTCGTTTCTTCGATTTTTCCACTTTTCAGTAGGTCCTTAATTTTTAATTTTTAGATTTTTCAAATTGTGGTTTTGCAATTTTTGGAGTTTTTAATATGAAAAATTTCAAATTTGCAACATTTGGATTTTTCGATTTTTCAAATTTTCGCTGCTTAGTTTCTTCATTTCTTCGATTTGCAATTTTTCGATCTTACAATTTCAATTTTCCGATTTTTAACTGTTATGTTTCTTCACTTTTTCGATTTGTAATTTTTCGTTTCAATTCTCGGCTCTTACAGCTTTTCAATTTTACAGTTTTTCATTTTTACAATTTTTCAATTCTCAATTTTTCGTTTCTTCAATTTTTCTACTTTTCAGTAGTTTATTAATTTTTAATTATTCGATTTTTCAATTTGTCGTTTGTCGTTTTTTTTTTGTTTTTAATTTGAAATTTTTCAATTTTGCAACATTTGAATTTATCGATTTTTCAATTTTTCACTGTTTTGTTGCTTCACTTTTTCAATTTGCAATTTTTCGATCTATTCATTTTTTCTTACAATTTTACTGTTTTTCAACTCTTCAATTTTTCGATTTGCAATTTTTTTAAACATTAAATTCAAATTTTTTATTTTTTCAACACACGAATTTTCCATTTTTACAAATATTCAATTTTTCAATTACGAGTTCTTCAAGTTTTCGATTTGCAATTTTTTGATGTTACAATTTCAGTTTTCCGATTTTTCAGTTATATTTCTTCACTTTTTCGATTTGCAATTTTTCGATCTTTCCATTTTCCCTTTTTTCAATTTTTCGGTTTGCAATTTTTCGATCTTACAATTTCTCTATTTTACAATTCTTCAATTTTTCGATTTGCAATTTTTAATTTTATTTCAATTTTAATATTATTTCCAAATTTTATTTATTATGTTAAAAAATATTATTTTATTTGGAGATAATATTTTCTTTCAATTTTGTGGACCTCATTTCCATGTAGTTCGGAGCATAGATGATTTCTGTAATCCGAAAGTTTGGCTAATTTGACTGGCAACTTTCTGTTCGGATTAAACATACATTACTGTATTTCTAAACTTGTAGTTTATGAATCCGCCTTAATTTTTACTCTAAGCATCCACATTTAAAAAAACACACTTTATACCAACTTAATAATAATGAAAGATTACTAAGTAACGCGAATATCGCCGGTTCATTTGACACATGGGTCTCAATTTTCTATTGATCAAATTAAGAACGAGTCACTACATTGTCTGGAACTTTTCAGAATACTGTAATGTTGCGCCCGCCTACATTTAATAATCAAAATATAAGAATTATAATTATTATGTAATAATATTCAGAATATTTTACTCCATTGTAGTTTAATTAGGACACAAATCCATTGAAATCAGTAACCACCTACGGGCTTAATCGGCACATTCTTTCAATGGATAAACATAAACAATCAAAGTTAAGCACTTGTAACACATTTTTCCCGTTTATTGTCTGCTTTAAATATATTGTGGTGCAGAAACTGTGGGGGTGTTACTTATCTCACTGCTTTTTAATTTTATAGATTATCATAAAACGAAAATCGCAAAATCAAATTTTATTATTTTCGAAGATGCATCATTTGTTGGACTGTATTTCACATATTTTTTCAGGCACCTACATACATACCTGCGGTATAAAAATAGATTATAGATGTAGAATCACGTTATTCTCTATTTTCTGCATAACATTTACTTAACAAACTTTTCAAATGACGTCATCAAATTTTTGGTAACAATCAGTCCCATAGTTTCGGAGATTATCAGTAGTTAATATCCCGAAAGTATACCATTTTGACGATGTTTTTTTTATAAACGCCCGGAGTGAGTGTAGCGAACTTCCCTCGCCCTTGGAGTACAGCTCTACACATCTAGCTCTTTCGAAAATTTATAAAATTTGATTTTGTGACTTTTTTTATGAAACTCCCTATAAGTTAAAACTAAATATGTAACAAAATTTAGTCATCAACATGAGGTTATCAACATTTTAGCAAAGACATGTCTGTCAATTTGAACAGATGCAGTGGAATACTAATAATAGTAATAATAACAGCGGATGAATAAAATAAATTGCTTCTCTCATTCATTTTTTGAATCTAAGCAATACTAAATTAAAAGTACCTATGGTCCACACAGTTTACAAACTTTCTATATTAAAAATTAAAATTCGGTCCTTTTACCTATTTTAAAATAAAATATACGGTTTTTAAAATTTGTAAAGTATAGCGTTCAGAGTATACAAATTACAGCGCTTATTCGCCGTTAATAAAGTATAGTGCTCAACATTTATAAACTACGGCGTCTATTATTTATAAAAAATACAAAAAGGTCTAAACTCGACAACGACAATTTTTGAAAATGCCTCTGGCGAAAACAATTTTCAAGTAATTCGCGTCTTTTTATCAAAATTCAACGAGTGCTCTGATTGGCCACCATGTTCTGAGGGAAATAATCTGCCTAATAAAATCGTCAGCAGACACACGACCAACCGAGGGCAGACAGACGGTAGACGACACACGACAGACAGACGGAAATGGAGCAGCTACCCTTTCATATTCTAGCGGTTATGAAACCACCCAACATTCATCCATCACTTTTTCCTTTATTGCCGAAATTATGAACACACAGCCAATTCTACCCAGAGCGTGAATTATAAATGTGTGGCACTTTTGTGGACATGCTCGCTTGCATCGAGATGCCTGAACAAAGAAACATTACCAAAATTTTATGGCCCGTGCATTTTCTGGTTCTTGCATGACAAAAAAATCCTAATTTAGACAGCTAATTTTGATGTAAGTTGTGTTACGCATGCAAAAGCATATGATTTCTGCGTTAAAGTTTACGTTTATTTCACTCAAACGACATTATCTTCTCTATTCTCTTATCGCGACTTTAACAACATAATATTTGTTGTTAATTTGATGTTTTGTGATTTCACTGTGTGTTTCTAATCTGTACACGCTATAGTAAGGTTCGCTGCGGCGGGGAGTCGGAGTAATGAAGTAATAAAAGATACATTTTTATTGTAGTTAACGAAGTTAAATATGCATTATGATAATGCGGTATTAACAACAGCGTGATGTATAGATAAGCGAATTTCGACAGAATTGTTGAGAGGTCAGATTATGCATACCTGCACTATGCAGTGATAAAATGTTTCAATTTTTTTAAACAAGTAAATATATAAAAGATAGGTTTATTTCTAAACATTGAAAAACGAACAACCAAAAAACGCGTCTTCGTACGTCATAAAAATGTTTTTTTTTTTTGTATATTTGGTAATAATATTAAAATTATACTAATATTTAAAAAACTTTACGACTTTACAGTCATAAACTAACAGTTTGAGTCTTTTAAAAATAAAAATATTTTATTAACCGTAACATTTCTTCTCGCCAAAATTTCTTTTTGCGTCAATCCATCCTATTAATAAATTACAATAATTATCCTAAATTAGACTAAATTAACAAAAACACACCTACCGAAAAAAGAACAAAAAAGTGTAAATGAAGATAACAATCAAATGTGCAACTTATTTATAAGTTTAGCTATATTTACATTATTATGGATAAATTGTCCATTTGTGTATGGATTTAATTTATTTAAATAATTGTAAACTCAGGCATTCAAGGCCAAAGCCATGAATAAACCATTAGTAGTAGTATTATGATTCAACACCATAAATCACAAAGAATCCTCACGCTTGTTTGAAATACCCCACGTTGAGCGCCAAACGGTACAACCGTAGTACTCCTTTCCACGCAGTTCTCCTCACCCGAAGCATACTACAGTATACAGGTACCGATCTCTTTAAATTATTATAATCAACTAGTAACAAAATTATTCATAAATATTAATAAAGCTGTAACTGCACAGTTTCGAATACACATACCTGTTCACTGTTTTTTATTCAAAAACTTACTCATTTATGTAAATACAAATTTAAGCAATAATTAAATAATATTTGATACGAGTCTGATAAGAGCTTGTTTTGGAATTTATGGTTGAACGACCGGTAAATAATTTTTTAAATCGTAATTTTTGAAAACGTACGCTTGTACGGAATGCAAAGCTCGCTTCATTTGAATAATTATTGTAGAGAGCAAAGATAATCGGACGACCGTACTAGAGTCTAGAACGTACAGTAGAAAACGTAGAGTGGTGAACCACCTCCGCCGGAAGCAACACAGCAGAGAAAAAAAAATGCGATCTGATTAAATCCAACTCTCCATTTTACTAAATAAAAATAAACCGGTGCCTCCTGCAACGAAATTATTAGATTTTTCGCCCGATCTGCAGGACGCGTAATGAAATTTCCCGAGTCATAAAATTTATTGTCAATATAACAAGGTATAAGAAGGTAAACACAGCCCGAAGGTGTGCTTATGAATTTAGATAGCTTTTACGGTTTCGGCCCGAAGCTTAATGCAGAAAAGTCTATTGAAATGAGTGGCGTTAAAGAAACTCTTAATTCGTCCATAAAAAAAGTTACAACGGAGGCGTGTGAATGAAAAGAAATTGGAAATTATATGAAACCCGGCCGAGTTTTCTTCGGGCAAAAAGGGGAAAAAATTAATGTCCGTTTAGGCGTTCTAATTCGATAAATCAAAATCCAATTCGATATCTATTCCGCCCTTCGCGCGATATATCTTTGTGTGATGGTCTGGATACACCCCGTCGGTTTTCACTTCTCACTAGGAGCGTACAACTAAAAGGGGACCGTGTTCAATTCATTCCACCACATAAAGTAAAAATTTACTGACGGTCACTTTTTCACATGGACGCCCACGAAAAGGTCAAGTTTATTAAGGAGATGCGATGAGACCAATATAAAAGCTCGCACTGAAAATATTGCCAGCTTCCGCTAGGCCTACGATAACATCGAAAGCTCACGAGGGAAGTTGTGAGCTTTAGAAAATATTATCTTCCAAGTGGTTTCTACGTGTAGACCAAACGACCGTTTTGTTTTATTGTTAGCTCAACGTGTTCGTCGCGTCTCTGGAATCATGAATGAAAAGAATATAACTCAAATGGGTAAAGAACGTTATGGTTAGAAATTTTATGAAATCATGCATTGCAAAAAAGTATCTGGAATTTGAATAATTAATGGCTTTTTTCCAATAATCACAATGTAATAATATCTTAAAACACTTTCAAATTCAATTGAGATAGTGAAGGTGCGAATGACAAATTTCTCGAAACAACTAACACCATGTTGCAGCAATAATCAGCTTTTAAAAATACCAAAGATCAGCCCGCCACTTCTATGACAAATGGAAGTGAAAAGAGAAACTAGAGCAAGATCCTTTCCGATCAAAGATAAAAGCAAAGCGAAAGAGTTTTGAAAACCCCGTCACAAAGCCTGCAGCTCGAAATTCAGTTACCTTGCATACAGAATCATGACCGAAGCAGTACATGAATCAGATCGATATCCAGCAACAATAAATATCAACACTAAATTATCCATAAAATTATAAGCATATATATCAGCCGAGCAGAACAAAGTAGAAAACATTTAATATTTGTATATCGACATCACGAGTTCCGATCACGACCTGAACCGAGGTACTGCGGTACCAACCATCACATGTACCCTTACGACTCGGTTCTCTACTGAAATCGTCCAATTTAAAAGGCGATAAAATCGTTTTCGAGAATTCCCTAATTTATTTAAACAATAGTCGAATTTAATTGGTGGGCGAATACGGAAACGAAGGCGAGGAAGCGGAGGAATTTATATGGGAGAGAGGGGCAGGTGTTGGTTTGGCGGGATTGTAAATTTTTCGAAGGGGCCACTGATGAAATGTGTAATTGATGTTTTATTAAAACTGGAATAAGAAAATACACATTTATTAATTCAGATGGTGTACTGCAGTGCGTTTTAACGTATGTCGTAGTAAAGTTCATTTTAATCTAATTAGTTTAAAATTAACTTAATTATTAATTATATAAATTGGGGTAATTTGTTGTGAATGCTTATGAGGAAATATCAACAGTCTTTATTAAAAAATAAGACATGAGTTATAGATTTTTGTCAAAAAATTATATACTTTGTATATTCTTGATAATAATTGTAAATCTTAGCTCCAATTGAGTTACATTAAAGTCCGTTAAGAAATATTTTTAAAAGTTTACGATGTATGTGTAATTTCCGTCACCAGACCATTGAGACACCCTATATATTTATTACATAACGTCATTGTAACTAGATAATAGTGTATTTTACAAAAATTAAACGTGTTTTTTGAAATAATTGACACAATATATTATATTCTCTCATTATTTTTGACAAGCCAATAAAAGCAGTCTTAAAGTGTGAAAGAATATTACGGAAGAACTTTTTAGGGGACCCACATAAATAAAACTAAAAATAGGGGTGGACTGTTAAACTACTGATGAAAAGGGATGTTCACAATTAATTTAATGTATTTAATGTTCACACTCACAACTAATTTTTTTAGACAATATGTCAAAACGGTTTAAGAAAAAGACCGAAATGGAAATTTGGGAATTTAGGTTGGCAACAATAAATCATTTGAGCTAGTTTTCCCACATTTTAAATCTTGTGCCACGAAATCCACCAATCGAATGTGGTGCTTAATTTAAAAAATCCATTGTTGCCAACTTAAATTTGAGTGTGGATAAATATTATAAAGTTTATAACATCAAGTCATCGTCCTGTCAAAGTTGACAACTGTGAACTGACACGTTAACATTGCAGCCAATAATTCAGAATTACCAACACAAAAATTTACTTCAATCATTAATAAATACTCACCCGGTATAGGGGATCTGATTATTTTTTTTAATTGGCAGCCACTTTTAAATTGCTAAAGATTCTTTCATTTTTCGATTTTTGTCTCGCAATTTTTGGATTTTTCTGTTTTGCGATCTGTGATTTTCCAATTTTTCGTTTCTTCAATTTTTCAACTTGCAGTTTTCAGATTTTAAAGTTTTTCGTTTCTTTTAACTTCTGAATTTGTCAATTTTTGAACTTTTCAGCTTTTAAATTTTCGATTTGTCGATTTTTGGAAGAAAGAAAAATTAAAAACCTAAAATTGAAAAATGTAAAAGTCGAAAATTAAAAATCGAAAAATTGCAAATCTAAAAATTGTACAAACGAAAAATTATAAAACCGAAAAATTAAAAATCACGAAACTGAAAAATTTAACAACTGCAAGATTGTAAAACTGAAAAATCCTAAAACTGAAAAGTTGAAAAATGGAAAAACTAAAAAATTTAACAACTGCAAAACTGTAAAACTGAAAAATCGCAAAACTAAAAAAAAGATAAATTTAAAAATAAAAAAATTGAAGAAACGGAAAGCTGAAAATTCTAAAATTAGCAAATCTGAAAAATCGGAAAACAAAAAAATCAAAAAATTGGAAAATTAAGTCTACATATTAAAAAATCGAAAAATTGAAAAAAAATCGTTTCCAAAGTTTAACTCCAAAACATTATCTGAACAGCGGGTAAAAACTCAACACAGAAAAATTCCACCAATTTGTAAGATCACGTCATAATCTGGGGGGGTTGCATAAACGGATAAAAAATTTCATGAAAGATTTATTGTTTCTGACTATCTCAAAATATTCGCAAGATTCCAGAGAATTCGGTTTTGCAATTTCAATATTAAAAGTTAAATTGTAAAATGTTGCTGTACAATTTACACACGGATTGATAAACCACAAGTGCATTACTATATTATTTTATAAAATTTAAATAAAATTTATTCAGCGAAAGTTTATGCTGACGTCCTTAATTTTTTGGGAAGGATAGGTATATGAACAAATTTTGATTAATGATTTACCATGCGAAAACCTTAAAACGTGAAAGATTTCAACGCATTCAAATTTAATGTTCAAAATGTTGTTATCCAATTTTGATTTTTTTTTTTTTAAATATGAATCTCTAGAGTAAGAGCTCAACACAGATTCATAAACCACAAGTGTAAAAGTATGTTTTTTATAAAATTTAAATAACATTTACAATTGAAAATTTTGGACATGACGTCACTCCGTTGTTGGTGGGGGTACTTTGACAAATTTTGGTTGGCGTTTTATCATCTACGGTTCTACACGATATTCGTTACATACATCTAAAATTTGATAACAATCGGTCCAGTAGTCTTGGAAATTATATGTCTAATATTAATCTGGACAGACGGCAGACAGACAGACAGACAAAGTGACAGATGAAGCCATTTAATTAGTTTATTTAATTTTCTTACTTGTAGTTGAAAGATTTCTATGGATTCAGCTGTTGAAATAAAACCTCAAAAATTGAAAAACTGGAAAACTGAAGAATCAAAAAACTGGAAAATCGGAAAATTGAAAAATCGAAACATTGAAAAGTTGGAAAATCGCAAAATCGAAAAACCGAAAAATCGAAAAACCGGGAAATCGAAACATCGAAAAATTTAATACCTAACTCTGAAACATCGAGAAATCAAAAAATTAAAAATTAGAAAATGAGAAATTTAAAATTAAAAAAAAAATGGAACAATCGAAAAATCGATAAATTGGTCAATCAAAGAATCGAAAGGTAAAAATCTCGACGAATCCAGAAATGGAAAGATTTTAAAACCGAAGAGTTGAAAAATCGAAAAATCAAAAATATTAAAAATCTAAAAATTGAAAAATTTAAAAATCTAAAACCGAGAGTCGAAAAATCGGAAAATCGAAAAACTCAAAAATTGAAAATTAAAAAATTCGAAAAATTAAAAAATAGAAATATCGAAGAAATGGAAAATCGAAAAATCGGGAAATCTAGAAACCGAAACATTGAAGAATCAAGAAATCGAGAACTCGAAAAATCGAAAAATTGGGAAATTGAAATAGGGCAAAATCGAGAACTAAAAGAATTAAAAATTGGATAATTGAGAAATTTAAAATAAAAAAAATATATAACAATCGAAAAATGGAAAAATTGATCAATTAAAGAATCGGAAGGTCGAAATTTCGACGAATCGGGAAATCGAAAAACTGAAAATGAAAAAATTTAAAAACTGAAATATTGAAAAATCGGAAAATCATGAATTTTAAAAATCGAAAAATTAAAAAACTCAAAAATCTAAAACCGAGAAGAAAAAGTAAAAAATTAACATTGAAAAATTGAAAAATCGAAATGTCGAAATTCGAAGGGTAAATACCGAAAATTAAAAAATCGATTCTTCGATTTCTTAAAAAAATAGACAAATTTAACAAAAAATCCTAATATCGAACAGTCGAGATATCGGGAAATGGGAAAATAAAAAAATTGAAAAATCGTAAAACTTCAAAAAAGTGAGAAAAAGAAAAATAAAAAAAAATCATGGCATAAACGGGGACATTTTCATTAATGATTTACGATTATCTCGATACCCTTAAAAGGTTAGCAAAAGTTAAATCGTAACATATTGTTATAAAATTTTGACCTTTTTTTTCAAAAATTTTGATTCCTGGGGTTAAAAGTTATCCGTGATTCATGCAACCAAGTGTAGGAGTAGGTTATTTTATAAAATTTAAGTAACATTTATTCCGCAAAATTTTGTCGTGACGTCATTGATTTTTTGGGAGGGGATATATGGACACATTTTGATTAACGATTTACCATACGATAACCTTAAACATTCAAGATTTCACTTTTTTAAATCTGAATGTCTAAGTTAAGCGCTTAACACGAATTCATAAACCACAAGTGCAAAGGTATATTACTTTAAAAAATGAAAAAAAAACACTATTGCAAATTTTTTAAATGACGTCACGCGTTGGTGGTGGGGGCGCTTGGATAAATTTTGGTTAGCGTTTTATCATCTACAATTCTACACGATATTCATTGCATACATCTAAAATTTGATAACAATCGGTCCAGTAGTTTTGGAAATGATCTCTCTAATAAAAAACTGGGACACAGGCAGACAGACAGATAGACAGACAGTCAGATAGACACACACACAAGACAAACAGACAAAGAGACAGATGGAGCCATTTAATTATTTAATTTAACTTTCTTATATTTTAATTTAAAGGTTTCTTTAGACTCAGCTCTTGAAATAAAACCTCAAAAATTGGAAAACCGGAAAACTGAAGAATCGAAAGACTGAAACATCGAGCAATTGGAAAATTCCAAACCTAAAATGACGAAAAATTGGAAAATCGGAAAATTGAGAAATCGAAATATTGAAAAGTTGGAAAATCGGAAAGCCGAAAAATCAAAAACCGGAAAATCGAAACATCGAAAAATGCAAAAACTGAAACATCGAGAAAACGAAACATCAAAAGATCGAGAAATCGAAAAGTGGAGAAGTCGAAAAATCGAAAAATTGAGAAATAGAAATAGGCCAAAATCGAAAAAAAATTGGTAAATTGAGACATTTTTAAGCAAAAAGAATTAAACAATCGAAAAATCGAAAAGCTGACTAATCAAGGAATCGAAAGGGTGAAATCTCGAGAATAGGGAAAACGAAAAACTGAAAAATCGAAAAGTCGAAAATCGAAGTCTAAAAATCGGAAATTATAAAATCGATTCTTCGATTTAAAAAATCGATACATTTAACAAAAAATGGTAACATCGAAAAGTTGAGAAATCGGGAAATGGGAAAATAAAAAAATCGATGAATCGAAAAATTGAGAAATCGGAAAATTGAAAAATTTAAAAACCGAAAAATTAAAAAGTCAAAAAATTGAAAAATCGTAATACTGAAACATCAGTATCAACATTTTCATTATGGATTTACGACAGTCTTGATAACCTTAAGAGGTTTGCAAAAGTTAAATCGTAAAATATATATTGTTTTAAAATGTTGACTTTTTTTCAAAAATTTTGATTTCTGATGTAAAAAGGAAACAGTGATTCATGTACCTAAGTGCAGTTATTTAGTATGTTATTTTATAAAATTTAAACAGAATATTCTGCAAAAGTTTGTGATGTCGTCATTGATTTTTTGAGAGGGGATATATGGAGAAAGTTTGATTAACGATTTACCACAGGAAAACTTAAAAACGTTCAAGATTTCATTTTTTTTTTTTTAATCTAAATGTTTAGGGTAACAGCTTAACACGGATTCATCAACCACAAGTGCAAAGATATGATATTTTAATTAATTTAAATAACATTTACTGTTGCAGGTTTTGGAAATGACGTCACTCCATTGATGATGGGGGTGCTTTGGTTAGCGTTTCATCATCTACACGATATTCATTACATATATCTAAAATTGGATAACACTCGAAGTACTCTCGGAATTTATCTGTCTAATATAAATTTAGACAGACGGACAGACAGACAGACAGACAGGAGACAAAGAGACAAAAAGACAGATTTAATTATTTAATTTAACTTTCTTATATTTTAATTTAAAGATTTCTTTGGACTCCGCTATTAAAATAAAAAACTTCGAAATGACAACAAAACAAAGTTATCAAGTTATAAAATAAATAAATAAACCAAAAATTAAATATTTTTCAAAAAAAATAATAATAACTAACAACTCCTGCCTTTACCATAAGATTACAACAATCGTCTTCTATATAAAGTAACGGAAGAAGAATAAACTTCTTCTCTACATTGAAACATAATTTCAATAATTTATATCAAGAGGGCCGTGAACACAACTTGACAAAAAAAATGCCGCGTTCGAAAACTACAGTTTTTTGGTGGTAGAAGATGAATATTACCATTCCCCATCAATCTCGACCTGACTTCACGTCATCTGATTGGACCGAAAATATGCCTCGATCATCTCCAGCCCAAAATTTTCCGTATCTTTATGATTTAAAAAAAATAAACGTCAAAATTTGACCCAAAGTTTGACAACTAATTGATAGATTAATTAATTTAGTAAAAAGTCAAATAAAACGACACATTAATGAATGAATTTCATAACCCTCTAGATGTAAATCATTTATTAACACCCTGTACTATTTTTTCGACACAAGCTGCTCTCACTCTCTCTTATTTCCGACAAAAAAATCAATAATATTTCTTCCACAATTTCTAGAATTTCGTAAGCTGAAAACAGTGGTGAAACCCGCGTTCCGAAACTTCCATAAATAACTGAGATATTGATTTTTAAATGTGCATGGTGAAAAATTTCACCAAAATTTTAAATAAGTTGTAGAAATGAATGAAAATGTATTGAACCCCACAACAGAAACAGGTAGACTCCAAACGTAATTTACACTATATTTTTGCTACAGCCTGTACGCATTTAGTAAATAATTTTCTACACAGTCGTAGGAAAAGTGATCTCGACACACATATAATGAACACATTTCTAAACAGTGCAAACAAAGTACCTAATTCTGTAATTTGCTAAGATTTTAGTATGAAAAGACTGTTACAGATACACTGTAACCCTGTAAAAACCAACAATCTAACCAACGATAACCGAATTTAATTGGTGGGCGAATACGGAAACGAAGACGAAGAAGAAGAAAAGGAATTTATATGGGCGCGAGGGCCAGGTGTCGGTTATGGCGGGGTCGTACCTCCAATAAATATATTTATTGTCCGAGCATTTTAATTGGGGGGTTCGGCGCTAGATGTCAGATCGGTAATTAAAAGCTGAGGTCGAAGAAGCCGAGTTTGACACCTCTGTACATTGTTAAACAGAACTGTTGCTCGCCGATTCTCCGGTTGGTTATCTACCATCAGAAGTTCTCTCTCGTTCGCTTGATTCGTGATGCTGAAGAGACCCGTAACGAGATATAGACTGGCTCATTTGTTTATCTCTGGACTTGTGGGGAAATTATTATGGTCGGATAATTAACAAGCGGCCATCTCGAGTGCCAGCAGCTTCTGATTTTCCCAACCCTTCGACTTTATACGACCAATAAAAAGAAATTTATACGTCTAATTAGATGTGTGTCCGAATTTCTAAGTCGGTGCCGGGATGTCTACCGATCCAAATCTTTTTTGAGGTGTTGATTTAGACCGCTTTCGGTTGCACTGCTAATTATGCAACTAAACGATCCGTCAAGTGAAAAATAAAAGTTATCGTTGCATCATCTCCTTAAGAAAATTGTTATGATTCATAAATTTCGTAACTAGCTTTGTAGTGTACGGTATTAAATAACTATTGTATTATGATGGTTGATGTGCAGTCAGATTGTGTGAAATCCAAAATATGTTTTGTGGTGTCTGACTGTCTGAATTTTAACAAAGTAAAGTAATATAGGAGTCAGCAACACGATATTACAAATTTATATGGTGCTAAAGTGAGATACAATTAGTACGAAACCGTAACGCTTGCACATACTTAAATAAGAACTTTTTCTTATTACAAATGTCAAAAGAGCTAATGTCAAAAGTGGGATACCCTTGTCACAAAAAAAAAATTAAAAACCACTTGAATGAACACTATATAATGAAAATAAATTAATTTAGTAAATATTATGATAAATGTATGCAAACAGCGACAAAAAGATAAAATAAATAAATAATTTATTTTATAAAACTGATTTGTTTGCACGAATTTATTAATTAACGTAGTAATGTCTCTACTGATTCTCATTTAAAAACCAAATATTCATTAATTCGGTTTTTTTTTGTTCCGAACTTCAATAACCAAACAATATTTAGGCACCCAGAAAATTATGCACCCAGTGCAGTTATGCGCCGAAGAAAAAGTAAACCGAAAGCAGCAACGTCACAAGATTTATGTCCACTCATTCGGAATCAATAAAACCATAATCGAGACAATAAAGATTTAGAATTACAAATTTCTTAAGAGCGTATAAAATTTGTTTAAAAATCGATCCGAAATTTTAAATTCCGGCCCTTATCGAAATATCATATCGCCAAACAACATTCACGAACCCGGAGCAGCGGCTGTTAGCTGCAACATACGTCTCGGCGTACACGCCGTCGGATAAGGGAAACGGTAAATCTTTCAAATGCCGTTTTCGTTCCGTACCAACGTCGTGCAATAAATTTCTCCTCGAGCATTATAAATTGTCTCATGCATTTTTGAATCAGTTGTCCGCCATTTCCAAGTTGGTAATACTGGCCGGTAAATCCCGAAATTAAATAAATATGTCAGTTAAGTTGTAACTGAGTGTAATTCCTTTTTAGAGCGATAGTTAAAGTTGTATCTTTTTTAATAAATAAGTAATACCTGAGTAAAGTACTTAATACTGAAATAACGGCAAAAATAGGGTTTTCGGCACGAAACCTGGTAATAAATCATAGTTTTAAAAACATCTTGTGGAAAGTAAAGCAGAAAATACTGTTTTGTACAAAGTTTCACTTTTAAGTTTTCGATTAAGCGTGAAGGATGACCACAAAGACATCATAAAAAAAATTGATCAAAGGATATTTCTACAGAAAAATCGAACAATCAAAAAACTCAAAGATCGGAATATCGATGAATCGAGGAATTGAAACAAAAAATTGAAAAGCATAAAAATCAGGAAAGTCGAAAAATCGAAAGATCCATCAATCGAAACATCAAAAAATCGAAAAATTAAAGTATCTAAAAATTGACTAATCCAAACATTGAAAAGTTCCCAAAACGGAAATGTTAAAAAATTGAAGAATCGAAAAGTTGAAAAGCTTAGAAATCTAAAAATCGAAAAGCCAAAAAAATCGAGATGTCAGGAGATCAAAAATCGTAAAATTGAAAAATGTAAAATTAATCGGAAAACTGAAACATCAAAAACAAACCGAGAAATTGAAAAATTCCGAAATTGAAATGAAAAATTGGATTAAATCGAATAACTGAAAAATCGAAAAACCGAGAAATCTAAACATCAAAAAGTTCAAAAACTTACAGAAATCGAGAAAGCGAAAAATCGAAAAATTGAGAAATTGACATAGGTCAAAATCGAAAAATCGATGTTAAAAATTGAAAATTAGAAAAATTTAATAAAAAAAAGGAATAATCGAAAAATCGAAAAATTGAACAAACGAAGAATGGAAAGATTGAAATCTCGACGAATCGAGAAATCGAAAAACTGAAAAACAGAAAAATTGAAAAATCAAAAACTCAAAAATTTTAAAAATCCAGAAATTGAAAAACTAAAAAAGCCAAACCCAAAAGTCGAAAACGAAAGCTCGAGAAATGGAGACGTCAAAATTGAAAAACAAATACATATCGAAGTTCAATTCGAAAAATGGAAAAATCGAGAATACGAAAAATCTAAAACTTAAAAAATTGACGAATTAAATATGGAAAAATTGAAGTATCAAAAATTTGAACAACTGAAAAATTGAAAAATTGAGAAATCGAAACAACAAAAAATCGAAAAATTGAAAAATCTAAAATATCAAAATGGAAAAATTGATAACCCGAGAAATCGAGACACCGAAAATCCAAAATTTAAAACATTAAAAATTGAAAAATCGGAAAATTAAACACTCGAAAGACTAAAAAATCGAGAAAATGAATAATTCCAAAACTGAAGTGACGAAAAATTGGACGAAATCGAATAAATGAAAAATCTAAACATGGAAAAATTGGATAAACGAAAAGTTAAAAAGCGGGAAAATCGAAAAACCGAAAAAACCTAACCATAAAAAAATTCAAGAACTGAAACTTAGAGGAATCAAGAAATCGGAAAGTTGAGAAGTGGAAAAATCCAAAAACTGAGAAATCGAAATAAGCCAAAATAGAAAAATCCAAAAATTAAAAATAAAAAATTTGAAAAATTTGGAATTTAAAAAATGGAACAATGGAAAAATCGAGAAATTGAACAATTGAAGAATGAAAACATCGAAATATCGATAAATCGGGAAATCAAAAAGCTGAAAAATATAAAAATTGAAAAATCGAAAAACAAAAAATTTTGAAAATCAAGAAATTGAAAACTAAAAAATCTAAAACCTAAAGTCGAAAAACGAAAGATCGAGAAATCGAGAAACCAAAAAACTTAAAAATTGAAAATTTAAAAATTCGGAAAATTGAAAAATCGAAAAATGGAAAAATCGAGAAATCGAAAAACGCCAAAACTGAATTGAGAAATTAGATTAAATCGAATAACTCAAAAATCTAAACATCTAAAAAATTGGAAAATCGAAAAATCAAAACGCGGAAAAATCGAAATACCGAGAGAAATCGATATTTAAAAAAATGAAAAGCTGAAACTTAGAGATATAGAGATTTTGAAAAGTGGAGAAGTCGAAGAATCGAAAAACTAAGAAATCGAGATAAGCCAAAATTGAAAAATCGAAAAGCTAAAAATTGAAAATTTGAAAAATTTTAAAATAAAAGAAATAGGACAATTGAAAAATCGAGAAACTGAACAATTGAAAAATCGAAAGATAATCTCGACGAATCGGGAAATCGACAAACTGAGAAATCGAAAAATTTTAAAACCGAAAAATCGAAAAATCTAAAACCGAAAGCCGAAAAATCGAAAGATTGGGAAACTGAAACATCAATAAACTGAAAATTTAAAATTTTAAAAATTCGAAAAATTGAAAAATAGAAATATCGAAGGACTGAAAAATCGAGAAATCTAAATATCTAGAAATGGAGAAATCGAAAAATTTGAAATTTTAAAAATCGAAAAATTAAAATACCGAAAAATTGAAAAATTGAAAAGTAGAAAAATCGAAATATAAAAATCGAAAATTAAAAAATCAATTCATTGATTTTTTAAAAAATCAAAAAATTAAAAAAAATCCTAACGTTGAGAAATCGAGAAATGGAAAAATCAAAAAGTCCATTAATCGAGAAATTGAGATATCGAAAAATTGAAAATTTAGAAACGTCAAAAATCGAGAAATCGAAAAAGCCTAAAAATTAAAAAGTAAAAAAAATTGAAAAATCATGAAACACCGGAAAATTAAGAAATCTAAAAATGAAAAAAATCGAGAAATCGAAAATTTGAAGAATCTAGAAATTGAAAAACTAAAAAATTGAAAAATCGATAAATTAATAACCCGAAAAATCCCAAAACTGTAACATGAAAAAATTGAGAAATGGAAGAGCCAAAAATACAAAATCTACAATTACTACTATGTTGGTTTTCAGCATTTAAATAATATTTATTCGACAAAATTTTAAGACGACATCATCAATTCCTGAGGGGGCATGAACGGATAAATTTTGATTCATGATTTACTATGCTGCCGATAACCTTAAAACGTTTATAAAATTTCAAAACATTCGATTTTGCAATTTTTAAATTAAATTGTAAAATGCTGTTATGCAATTTTGATTTTTTACCAAAAATCTGGGTGCCTGACATACAAACTCAACACGGATTCATAAACTACAAATAAAGGAGTACGTTATTTTATAAAATTTTAATAACATTTACTAAAATTTTGGAGATAGCGTCATTTCATTTTTGGTGGAAATGAGACAAATTTTGGTTAGCGTTTTACCATCTACATGATATTGGTCGGGCAATATCCAAGATTATACGTCTAATGAAAATCCGGACAGACGGCAACCTTACCTTATTAAAAAGAGATTAGGACCCGGTTTAAAATTGCAAAATTTTGTTGAAGAATCCTAATTTTTTTCTCAAACTTATATGTAGAAGTTTAAAAATAATTTTTGCACAGATAGGATTAACTTGCCGAAATTTTTAGATTACGTTATTAAATTTTTGGAAGGCACAAACAATTGAATTCTGATTAGCGATTTACTAAAATTATCATGACTTAAGAGTATATTCAAAATTTCACTGCAATTACTTAGTTTGGCAGTTTGTAAGTTAAACTGTAAAAATTTTGATTTTTTCCAAAAATGGAGGCAAATTAATAAATCACAAGTACAGGTGTACGTATTTTGCATATTTTGTATAGGATTTAATTGTAAAATTTTGGGATTACGTCGACTAATTTTTCGTGGAAATGATCAGACACTTTGCCAGGCAGACAGAGAAAACGGAATATCTACTTTTTCATATTCTAGGAGTTATGAAACGCCGAGAAGATTAGCCGTTAGCTGTTAGGACCTTATTAGAATACTACAGCATACACAATAGCGGTAAGGAAGTAAAATTTTAAAAAATACCTTTCTAACTTGGAACCACAACTCCAAATATTTTCGCTGTGCAAAAAAAAAGAAATGCCGTCTTAAGCTATTTTACATCTTACTTTATGACAGGTTTGGCATCAGTAATGTTTAAAAAGGGATTAATTTATACATGAGTATTCGATTTTTTCATTTCGGACGAATAAACGCGAAAATTACGTTGTTCGCTGGCTTAACTGGCGTTTTAATTTCGTAATAGTCGAAGAGTCGATGCCGTGTATCCACCCCAACAACAGCCCAGTATATGACGTATGTCGCACCGACATAAAGCGCGCTCACGCGAACTTAATTTACGGCGCCATATTTATTTCCAACACGCGATATCTTTTGTTTTAAACGTGTCATGGCGAAATACAGTTTCGAGCGATCCATGAAACAAAGGAAGAAGGTGTAACAATGGCGGGAAACGCGCGTTTCATAACGTCCTCAAACAAATAAAATCCTCTCAAGGACAGATTCAATGCGAGAAAATCCACTCGACTTCAGACTTTTCAAACACAATCGGCCGGATTCGAGATCTTCCATTGTTTCAAGGGGCTTTGTCGGCGTATCGACATTTTTCGCCGCGAAAGCTCGCACAGGGAAGAAAATGCGCACCGGGCGATTTCGATGGCCCTCAGATCGGCTGCTCGTGCCGGACGGATTTCGCCAAAGATGAGGAATCTGGCGGGCTGCTAACGAGGGCAGGTCGCCTGTAATTTGCGATCGAATCCCCCTGATTACGTCGTAATGACAGAGTGAAGCTTATTTGTTGAACCAGTTGCAAAATCGGGCCGAAGATCGGTTTCACCCCTCAATTACCAGCAATAAATAAAGTTATTACAGTCATTATGATTGTAATTTCGTTACTGGGGTTGCTAATTTAAATAGCTAAATAAACTCTAAACATGCATACGAGTATTTTATGCACTTTTTTTCACTCGCCGCGTATCAACACACATAGCAATTTCGATAGCGTGCGCCTGTTATAACACTTCATGCTAAGCCGACCTTTAAAGCGCAATGATTCTTATTTTCGAGAAAAATTAAATTAAAATATCGTGTGTTTTATTGTTTTATCTCCGAATTTATGGTTCGTGGTAAATCGACAAGAATTTCGTTTTAATGTTGGATACGAGACGATAAAAAAATATATTACAATAAATTCTACTACGCTTGCCGGGAAGAGTACTTAAAATTATTTACATAAATTTATCGTCATGTGCATTCATAATAATAAATTTGAATTATCTTTATTTCAAAATTTCAGCTGCATGTGCGCTGTCGTCACGGTATTTTTGGCACAAATATTAGGAACGAGGTGACGTCATCGTGGCCATCTTTACATCCTAATCCTGCAATGCAATTGCAAATTTAAACCTTGAATTTTAAACGATGTTGGATTATCTTTGATCTTGGCAGGTCGCGGACGACTAGCTCCTTCATACTCTGTGCACTTGGACCTAAAACATTTTCCCTTTTATTTTTTGCTAATTTATGCAAATTACTGAGAAAAACACGACGTGGAAAAAATTAATTCGCAACAGCTAAAACTCACGTGATATAATATCTTCATTAAAAAAAATACTTTATACATTACATACGAAATGAAACACCGTGGAAACTACACGTATATATAATTTACCAGCAACCAAGAGAAATAGAGTATATGTGTTTTCTTTAACTTACTTCAGTATTATCCGAAAAATATTACAAACACTGTTTATTGAATCCTATGTACTTAAATAAGTCTATTAAATTTAAAATTAATGAAACCTTTTAACAAAACACATTTTAAAGAGATCTATTTAATAATAATGCACGGCAGACAACTCTGTAAAACAAAACAAATATCCAATATGCACTCCTTTTTTCTGTCTCTGTGTCTTTCTTTTCTGAGTTTTTAATCTACTTCTGTTTTTATGTCACTTCTGATTTTCTATCAATCATTTAGTAGCCTTCACACATATTTCTATTTACCTTTCTGTCTGCCCTCTGCCTGTCTTGATAAGTTATATCTAAGTCTATCTCGTTGTCTTTATCCTCAATCTTTTCCGCCTTCTTGTCTTTCAGTTTTCTTGTCTGTGTTTCGTCTGTCTATCTTTCTCTTTGCCATTTTGCGTCAGTCGTTCTATCTCTTCTATGCCTCACCTTCGTTACACCTCCACCACGTCTTTTCTGTCTTTCTGTCAGTCGTTTTTTTTATCTTCCCCCTCTCTATCTCTTATCCTCCTTTTCCCACAATAATTTTTTCTGTACCTCTACCTTCCTTTTCTGCTTTTCTCTTTTTCTGCAACTTCTGGTTTTCGGTCAGTGATTTTTCGGTATTAAGACAGATTCCTAACTACATTTCTTGTCTCTGTCCTTTGCCTGTTTTTTTTCTTTGTTTTTTTAAGTTATCTTTCTATTTCTTTGTTTTCATCCTGCGGTTTTTCACCTGTCCTCGCCCTCGCCGTGTTCCCTCCAACATTTCTCTTTCCCGCTTCTTGACTGTACTCATTGGGCAGTCTTAAGGCAGGTTTCTTACTATTCCTTTCTATCTTTCTCTTTGCCTTTCTAAGTTAATCTTTCTACATCTTTGTTTTTATCACCACTTCTTCACCTTCCCTTCTCCTTTCCGTCTCTCCTATGTCACGCCTTTGTC
The DNA here is from genome assembly GCF_036711695.1 of Zophobas morio. NCBI lineage: Eukaryota > Metazoa > Arthropoda > Insecta > Coleoptera > Tenebrionidae > Zophobas > Zophobas morio. Next base: position 11,223,545 of record NW_026972109.1, read on the forward strand.
ACACCTCCACCACTTCTTTTTTATCTTTTTATCAGTCTTTTGGTAGTTTTAAGACAACGTTTTGACAAATTTCCGTCTATTTGCCTTTTCGTCTTCTATTTGTCTTTCTAAATTTAAATTCCTGTCAATCTCTTCTTTGCCTCTACGTTTCTCATCCTCTGCCCTTCCACATCCTTTTTTTCTATTTCTCTACCTGTCTTTCGTGTTTTTATATTTTTCTACTACTTCTGGATTTCTGTCAGTTATATTTAGTAATCTAAAGACTGATTTCCATCTACGTTTTTTTTGTCTATCCTCTGCCCATCTTTCTCTTTGTTTTTGTAAGTTATATTCCTATCTTCCTACTTTTCTCCGCTCTTCCGTTTGTATTTCATCTGTTTCTCTGTCAGTTTTGCGGCCGTCTTACGACAGTTTTCCATTTCCGTCTTTTCGTTTTTTGTCTGCTACCCGTCTTGCTCTTTATCTTTTTAAGTTTATCTTTTTACCTCTATCTTTCTGCCACTTCTGCCATTCTGTCAGTGATTTAGTAGCCTTAAAACAATTTTAAAACAATATTAATATTTTCACAATGAAAATCAAAGCTTTTCATTAAATTTATTTAGTAAATGAAACACAGTTCAATTATAATTGAACTGATAAAGATAAAACTGATTTTGGCAGATGACATACCTTTTAAGAATAGAGAGGGTGGGTGGGTGGGGCTAGTACCTGCTAAGATAAAACTGATTTTGGCAGACGACATACCTTCTAAGAATAGAGAGGGTGGGTGGGTGGGGCTAGGACCTGATAAGATAAAACTGATTTTGGCAACTGACATACCTTCTAAGAATAGAGAGGGTGGGTGGGTGGGGCTAGTATCTGCTAAGATAAAACTGATTTTGGCAGACGACATACCTTCTAAGAATAGAGAGGGTGGGTGGGTGGGGCTAGGACCTGATAAGATAAAACTGATTTTGGCAGATGACATACCTTCTAAAAAAGGAGAGGTTGGGTGGGTGGGGCTAGTACCTGATAAGATAAAACTGATTTTGGCATTTTTGACATTTTAGACCAATTTTCGAAGTACTTGAAGTCATTTTCTTGTAGATTTCGATATCCAGAAGTCATTTTGGGCTTCATTTCTTCGGAAATTCCTACCGTTTTTTCAAAATCGCCAACTGAAATATAGCAATTTTTCCAGTTCCGCCAAAATAGCTGGATATAAAAATTTTGTAGATAAAAAAGCAAATAATTATTAATTTCAGTTTTACAAAATACAATTATTTTAAGAATATACTTTGCACTTTTAATATTTTTGGACCATTTTCAACCATTTTCGAAATAATTGAACTCATTTTATTGTAGATTTCGATACCCAGTTTTTGAGTTAATTTTAGAACCCCGTTTTTTTTTGAAAAATTTAAAACAATCTTGAGGTTTTAGGTGTTCCTGTTTGGAAAGAATTTAAAACTGCTTTGGAATCTCTAGTGCCTTTTCTTATAATAATTTAATTAAATTTCTTAAAGGATAACTCATCTGCCAAAATCAGTTTTATCTTACCAGCCGCTATCCCCGCCCGCCCACCCTCTCTTTTCTTACAGGTTATTGAATTAATAATTATTATTATTAATTATTATTATTAATTATTATTATTAATTATTATTATTAATTATTATTATTAATTCAATTAGAATTAACTTAATTTACCCGAATTTACAAATCCGAAATCGTGAAAAATGAGTTTACAAATTTCAAAATTTTTCCAAAAAAATGATTAAAATGAGTTCAGTCGACTGAAAATTGGTGTCAATTTGGAGTCTTCCGTTAACTACGAAACCGAAACCGCAGTTAGACATATATTCAAATTAACGTGAAAAATGAGTTTACATTTTTCAAAATTTTTGCAGAATAATTCAAATTATCTAATATTCTAACATTTCCTCAGCTCATAACAGTGAAGCTTTCAGATGGTATGCTTTTTTCCGAGTTATTGGATAATTATTGTCCTAGTTTGGCCAATTTATACAAAACTTTTATAAACCATTTATGTAGCTAAACTTTCCTCGTGGATCACTCTGTCTATTGGTGAAAACCGAAAGAAATTCCTTACTAATTTTTGAGATTATCGCGTTCAGATGGACAGACAGACCGACAGACAGACAGACAGACACAGAGGCAAACAAAGACTTTGTTTTTCCTAAGTATGTAGTGACAGACATATGAATCAAACGTGGAACAGTTGTTTTGAGTTTACAAAAGAACTTAGAGCCTTTATATTTACTTAATTTTAACATCGAAACTTTATTTATAAATCCCTGTGAAGAAAATGGTAAAATTCACGATTCGTGACAATGAAAATACAAAATTTACCATATAAATCTTTCTATATTGGAAAAAAACCCTCAACTTATCATTTTCAAAGAGTATTTGGAAAATTTACACTAGGCGACATCATTTTTCTAACATTAAGAAATCCAAACAATACAGTTCATTTATTGCATTTTATTTATGAGTATGACTACAAAATGTTTCAGTAGGTCACATTTTAAATTTGGCTAATCATTTCCACCAACAGTTTTCAATTGTGTAACATATTCCTACATGTGTAGTTTATGAATCCGTGTTGAGTTTTTACCCAAGATATCCAGATTTTTGCTTTGAAATTTTGCAGAACTGAAAAATTGAAAGACCGGACACTGAAATATCGAAAACTTGAGTAATCGAAAAATTGAAAAATCCAGAAATTAAAAATCTAAAAACTGAAGAAAAAACTCAAAACTGAAACATTGAAAAATTGAGAAATGAAAAGTTGAAAAATCGAGAAATCGAAAAGCCGAAACTTTTGATTGTTTTCCCAAAAATCTCTACGTCTAGGATAAAAATTCAACACGGATTCGTTAACTAAGTAACTATGTTAGTTTTCAACATTTAAATAGAGTATCATTTATTCCACAATAGTGTAACATGACATCATCAATTCTTGAGGGGGCATGAACGGATAAATTTTGATTAACGATTTACTATGTTTCCGATAATTCTAAAACGTTTGCAGGATTTCAAAGCTTTCGATGTTGCAATTTTAAAGTTGAATTGTAAAATGTTTTTATCGAAAATTGAAAAATCGGAAAACTGAAGAATCGAAAAACCGAAAAATAGAACAAATTAAAAATTTCCAAAACTGACATGACAAAAAATTGGGAAATCGGTAAATTGAAGAATTAAAATATCGCAAAATTGGAAAATCGAAAAGTTAAAAAATGGAAAAATCGAAAAATTAAGAAATCGAAATACGTCAAAACCGAAAAGTGAAAAATTTTTAAAAATCGAACAATTGAATAATCGAGAAATTGAAGAATCAAACGATAGATCAAGACCTTGATTAATTGAGAAATCGAAAAACTGAAAAATTTAAAAATTTATAAACCGGCAAATTGAAATAAGTAGTATGGCAAAATTAAAAAATTCAAAAATCGAAAAATCGAAAAACTGAAAAATCTAAAACCGAAAAGTTGAAAAATCGGAAGATAGAGAAATCAAGAAACCCAGAAATCGAGATATCGAAAAATCTGCAACTTTAAAAATTGAGAAACTAAAATATCGAAAAACTGAAAAATCGAAAAGTCGAAAAATGTAAAATTTAAAAATCGAAGAGTTGAAAAACTAAAAAATCGTAACATTTAAGAAGAGAAATAGGAAAATCAAGAACTCGATTAATCGAGAAATTGAGAAATCGAAAAATTGAGAACTTATAAGTGTCAAAATATGAAAAATCAAAAATTAAAAACCGAAAAATTCAAGAATCAAAGAATTGAAAAATTGAAAAACGGAAACATTGGAAAATTGACAAATCGAAAAATGAAAAATCGAGAAATCGAAAATTTGAATAATCGAAAAATTAAAAAAATAAAAAATTGAAAACCCCTAACACCGAAATATCGAAAAATTGAGTAATTGAAAAATTGAAAAATCGAGAAATTGAATAATTAATCAAAAAATTAAAGAACTAAAAAATTAAAAACCCCTAACACCGAAATATCGAAAAATTGAACACCTAATTGAAAAATTGAAAAATCGAGAAATCGAAAACCGAAAATTCGAAAAATACATATCTACAATGTTGATTTTTAGATCTCGACGTCTAGGATAAAAATTCAACAAGGATTTATAAACCACAAGTGGAGAAGTACGTTATTTTATAAAATTTAAGTAACATTTTTACTATTTCGTAAAATTTGGAGATGGCGTCATTCCATTGTTGGTGGGGATGAGCAGACTAATTTTGGTTAGCGTTTTACCATCTACATGATATTCCTAACGTACACATCAAATTTGAAATCAGTTGGTCCGGTATTTTCGGAGATCTCTAATAAAAATCCGGACACACGTCGGACAGACAGACCGATCTATTTTTTCGTGCTCTTGGGGTCATGAAACGTTCAGAAAACATAAAAGGGGCCAGTCACCCGGTGAATTCGATTACTGACAGAGAAACTTAGCTTAGTACCTATTTGTTCTCCCCCAATATTTAAAATGTTCTGATTATACTTCACTAATGCTAGAAATGTCACTAGTCGACATGATTTTTCTAACAATACTAAACCCTAACGGTAGAATTCATTTATTTCATTTTATTTGGAAATATGACTATAAAATGTTTCAGCCACGGCACATTTTAAATTTGGCTAAACATCTCCACCGCACCAACGACACCTCTAAATTCTACATAACAAATGGGTTTTAAATTGTATAAAACAGCATACTCTTATAATACCTGTAGTTTATGAATCCGTGTTGAGTTTTATCCGAAACATCGAGATTTTTAGAAAAAAAAAAATCAAAACTGTATTACAACATTTTGCAATTTCATTTTTAATCTGCATAACCGAATGCTTTAAAATTTTGTTAATAAAAGAATTATACGTGATAGAAAATTTTAGCTGGCATATCTGCTGTCTACTAAAATTATTATTTAATTGTGTATACTTAACTCACTTGAGGTACACCTTGTAAAACTTTTATGACTTAAGCTGCTTAAGCCAAAGCACCCTTATAAGTCAAACTGCCTATTGTATAATTTAACTCAGTTCACAGCTCCAAAAGAAACACTGTTTTAGATGCAAAAATAACGTTCTGAGTATACATACACAAAGTCGTGAAAACTGGAAGGATGTGTTTGTTTGTTGTTAAAAACAATCCAAACGTTTTTACTTTGTTTTTTTCATTTATAAGTTATTATCATTATTATTATTTAATTTAAAAATTGTAAGAACCAAACTCAAATTTATTCATACGGTAATTTAAGTTTCTCTCGATTTATCTAAATCACAGTGGATTTTTGAAATTTGTACATTTTTTTTTTATACCAACAACATGAAAACAAATCAAACACAATGGAACTTTCTACTAACACCTGTGTTACCGTTTGTGGTACAAAAATATGACTAAGTAGCATCAAAAATGGATAAATCTCACATAAAAACTTCAGCATGATGTAAATAACAACGAGAATCTAACCATCATTCCGAAATACAATCCATCAAATAATCTCGAACAATGGGAACCGTTTTGTTTCTCAGAAATTAGGCGCTGTGTGTTTTGTAAACCCAAAATTTACATCAATTAATTAAATATAAGAAACCAAAACCATAAAGCTGTGGAAGCACTTATTTCGGAAAATAAACCCGCTGGGAATTACCACTTCAACTTTTCCTTGTTTAGAGTTTTTTATTTTAGTACGATTATACAAATGCAAATAAATTCACCTAGGTAACAAATTCATTTGCAATAAATTAGGTGTTAATTAAAAATGCACTTAATCTTCTCAGCATAATTTACCGAGTTATGTAGGCTTGTGAATAAATGAACGGTAATTACTCATAACATTGTTTAAAATTCCTTATATGTTAATAAATTTAGCGCAGACGTTTATTAAATAACTTGGCTCTTTAAAGTTTAAATCAGGGTAAAGCAAACTATTCACTATAGAAAATTTTTATCAAAATATGGCACGATGCAAATTAGAAACCCAGAAGAGTATTAACTGATGAAAGATTGTAGCTGTAAATAACAAAAATGGCCCTATTGTATAAATTTTCTCAAGTATGGCGCACACGAATAAATGGCCACATTAATAATAATCTGATGGTTTTGACACAATTATTGCATTTAGTAAGGCTATTAGTATGCAAAGTGAGTTTTTTTAAAGAAGACAGCGACTTTTCACACTTTTGTACCTATTGCATAATAATAGGAACAAAGCCTTGCGAAAAAATATGAAAATTTCATAGTCTAGCAGTACTTAAATCTTATCATAGAAAGGAAGAAGATTTTTGTCTAGTAATTTAGACTAGAGTTAAATATTTAATTTAAAGGTAATCAGGTAAGTAGATTTTGATTTCAAGTGCAAGTACGTGTGACAAAGCAGCCCAACACCGCGTTCTTATTTGACGTCACGTTAGATTCATGAATTCCCAAGTAAGATTGTACGCTATTTAAAATTTTCTTTTCGTTTTTTTTTCCGCGGCCACTTGGTTAACCTCATCCACTCGTCAATGCAAATAATATTCCTTATCTCCCGTTTTCATCAGCCAGCAACAAGGCAAGCAACGTTTTCCATTCGCGAATCTCATTAAAAATTTCCGGATCCGTTGACCGCAGGAAAAACGCCGATAACGCAGATTAAAAAGATGTTTTCCTAGCAACAACATCAAATAAAACTCTCAAACAAAACCCTCGCAAAAAACTGAAAACAATCGACGTGTGGGTTTTGACGCAACACTGCCTCCGTATTAAAATTCAGGCAACCTTTAACGGTATTTAAAGATCACCTCAAGTTTTTAGATTTTTCGTAACTTAGTTTGGAATTGTTTCATTTCGATCGAATCGCACGATAACATTCGTCCTCCCCCGTCCGAGTGGGCTATTTGCGTTAATTTATTGCTCGGCCGTTGTGGACTTATCTAAAGTTAATCTAATTCAATAAAAAAGCGCGATCTGTCTTGGAAATTATAAATTATATAAAATTCCTAATAATCCTGGCGTGCTTTCGGAACATATTCGTGCGCCTCGGGGTTGTAACGTTAAACGGGGCAACATTATGGGGCACGCGAATTACCGATCGAGAGCGCAAACAAATGCTTGTTCACGCGAAACAACTGCCACTTAGAACAACTGACGAACTCGACTCGTAAAATCAAATTGGCTATGTTGCAGGATTAACATACTAACCTTAAGGGACGGGTAAATTAAAAGAAGAAAGGCCGTTCAAACCGGTGCCAAAGAGGGTGGTTTTCGGCCAAGGATTATAATAATTAGATAATCGACGAACTGAAGTTCGCTTCTAGCCCCATCCACCGCACTGTTTTAGCCTCATATGTAGCAAATTTTGAAAAAAATATGAAAACACAGCTGTCAACAAAATTTTCACTTTCGAATTTCCAAAGTACGGTACAATAACAAGGTTAATGTCGATCCATGTTATATGCAGAGTTTGTAACAGAATTATACAGGGTGAAAATATGGAGACTTTTATTGATTAATACGTACGTTATATGTATATTGATAATAATAGAAATAATAATGATAAAATATATTAACATGTGCTTTGGGACCATGGACATTTTTTTATAAAAAAAATTAAGCAAACCTCTTACCATCTTCGAAAATTTGATATACGTTGCTGTTTTAATCTATAATCATAGATCGCTGATCTTACATTCCATCAAAAAGGCGCCACTTTTACAGTACATTTCATTGCAGTATTTAGATGTATATCTAACTGTATACATTTAAAATATTTTCAGGCGGTAGTATTTTTATTCGGCTTTAGTATGTTTCTTTTTTGTGAAGATTATCATAAATATGTTCCTCGTTCGGGAGAGTTACAACAAATGTCATTTTTATTTAAAACGGTCCAACCAAAAAGTATGATAAGGTGTCATCGAAAACAAAATAATTCCAAGTTAGCTCTGTCGAACATCTTACAGTTGGTACCACAGAGTTGAGAATAACATCAGTCTGACAATAAACATCTAAATATCTCAATGTTTATCAGTCTTTGAGAATATTGGTAGTATTAATTTGTTGTCAAATTTTATTAGTCATCCCCACTAAGAATTTAATGACGTCATCTCAAAAGATCCTATGTTAGAATGATTTAAATATTATACAGTAATATTTTCAACACTTGTGTCTTTGAGTTTTGCCCCTAGACATGTAAATTTTCGCAAAACAAATCTAAATTGTATTATTACCGTTTGTACCTGTATATAATACCTGCTTTTATCTATATTATTTCATTGGTTAAATCAAGAATGGTTCAAATCTTTTCTGAAATTCTTGATATTATAATTAATCAAATAGAAATTAGATTTTCTGACATAAAAAATTATACATTTTTACTTACTTAATGTTTCTAAAAAAACACGCGCGACAATATACTTTTTCGATATTTAGATATTGGAGCATATTGTGCCTTATCTCATCAACTTCTGAACTCATATATGAGCCGCCCCTGTCCGTTTCCTAAGGACAAATATAAACAAGTATGTTTTCGTAACATAATACGTTCGAATCATAGACAGTGGCGAACAATAGATGATTAAAGTATGAGACGTTAATGAATTTAGAAAAACAAGCTCTACAAGAATTCTAAAAAATATTTGTTTGAAGTTTTGTTCATCATTTTCAATGTTTTCTTTTTTTAATTTTTCTGTTCATAACTTTTTTATTATTGCTAAACTCTAAAAAGTTGTAGATAATTGTGTCAAAATTCTGGGATAGATCTCGACGAACTGATTCGAAAAACATGAAGTGTTAATTGTTTTCGGCCAAGATTTTCGAAAAATTCTGTGTGAAACTGAAATTTTTTAAATATCGAACAAATTGTCATTTCTCTTTTTATCGATTCTAGAAAAATTGTTGTTTCGAAGAAATGAAGCTGACATCAACTTCTACAAATTAAAATCTACACGAATATCTATATTTTTGAATAATTTTCCCCAAAAATGGTAAAAAAAATCATACTGGCACTGAAACGTTGAAATTTCTGAAAACTTAACCAAACGCCTCCAAAGAATTCTCGCTGGGCTGATTCGAAAAACCTAAAGTGTTAATAGTCACGGTTGAAAATTTTAGAAAAATTCTGTTTGACAATTATTTTTCTTATCTCGAAAACTGTCATTTTTCATTTGATAGATTCTGAAAAAATTGTTACAATTTGCGAAGAAATGAAGCCGAAAATAAGTTCGACAAATCTAAATCTACACGAACATGTCTTTGAGTAATTTTTGAAGAATCCTCAAAAAATTCATATTAGTAGTGAAACGTTGAAATTTTTGAAAACTCGACTAAAAGTCCTCATAAAATTCTCGACGACCTGATTCGAAAAGTGTTAATTGTCTTGGACGAAGATTTTTGAAAAATTCGGTTTGAAAATTACTTCTAAAAGTCGAAATCTACAAGAATATGTTTGTAGGTAATTTTTGGAGAATGCTCCAAAAACAGTCATAGGTGAGAGGATATTGAAAAATTGGGATTTTTGAAAAGTTACCTAAAAAATCCTAAAAAAATTTTGGTACTGTATATAGAGCTCGCTATTGAGCAGATTTGAAAAGTATCAAGTGTGTTCATGGTTTCTGACCAAGATTTTCGAAAAATTCGGTTTGAAAGATTTTTTTAACTCGCAAATTGTCATTTTCCTTTTAATATATTCTGGAAAAATTGTTAGAATTTTCGATGAAATAAAGCCGAAAATAACTTCTAAAAGTCGAAATTTACAAGAAAATATCTGTACTAATTTTCGAAAGATCCTCCAAAAATAGTTATTGGTAGGGGTATTGTGCAATTAGGATTTTTGAAAAGTCTAAACAAATCCTCAAAAACTTCTGGTATATATGTAGATCTCGCTAATGAGCTGATTCGAAAATATGTAGTCTTCATGGTTTCTAACTAAGATTTTCGAAAAGTTCGGTTTGAAAATGAGCTTTTTTATCCTCAAAATTGCCTTTTGTCATTTAGCAAATTCTGGAAAAATTGTTAGAATTTCTGAAGAAGTGAAGCCGAAAATGCTCTCTAGATGTCGAAATTTACACGAAAATATCTTTGGGTATTTTTTTAATTATTCCCAAAAAATGAATACTGGTACTGGAACAGTGAAATTTTTGAAACCTTGACAAACCGGACGAAGATTTTCGAAAAATTATGTTTGAATCAGTTTTTATCTTATCTTTTATCTATTTATTTAGAATTCGGTTTTTATCTCAAAAGTTGTCATTTTTCATTTGATAGATTTTGCAAAAATTGTTAGAATTTTTGAAGAAATGAAGCCGAAAATAATTTATAGAAGTCAAAATCTACACGAAAATGTCTTTTAGTAATTTTCGAACTGTCCCCAACAAAATTCATACTTGTACTGAAATACTGAGATTTTTGAAAACTTGAGTAAAAGTTCTCAAAAAATTCTGCGAGTTGATTCGAAAATATAGTGTTAATGTCCCGGTCGAAGATTTTCGAAAAATTTTATTTGAAAATGATTTTTTTTCTTTAAAATTGTCATTTTTCTCTTGACGGAATCTGGAAGAATTATTAGAATTTTCGAAGAAATGAAGCCAAAAATAACTTCTAACTCGAAATCTACACGAACATGTCTGAGTAATTTTTGAAGGCTCCCCAAAAAATTTATACTGGCATTGAAATATTGAGGTTTTTGAAAACTTGGCTGAAGTCCTCAAAAAAATTCTGGACGCGTTGATTCGAAAAATATAAAGTGTTAATTGTAGCGGACGATGATTTTCCAAAAATTCAGTTTGAAAATTATTTTTTCATCTCGAAAATTATTGTCATTTTTCATTTGATACATTCTGTAAAAATTGTTAGAATTTTCGAAGAAATGAAGCGGAAAATAACTTCTACAAGTCTAAATCTATACTTATTTATTTTATTTATTTATTTATTTATTTATTTGATTTCGTTCCCCTACAGGCCGGTGGCCCAATTACAGGGGAACGGGGGACATACACAACACCCAGAGCCGGGCGGGAATCGAACCCACGACCCAAGGTGTAGCGGGTAAGCATGAAGCTCCCTAACCACACGTGAACATGTGTTGTCCCAAAAATTCATGATGGTCCTGAAACACTGAGATTTTTGAAAACTTGACTATAAGTTCTAAAAAAATTCTCAACGAGGTGATATGAAAAACGTAAAGCGTTAATTGTCCCAGTCTAATATTTTCGAAAAATATCTTATACAAGTCGGAATCTACAAGAAAGTTTCTATAGGTAATTTTCGAAGAGTGCTCCAAAAATTGTCACTAAAAATTGGGATTTTTACAAAGTTATCTAAAAATTCTCAAAAAATTCTAGGACAGATCTCGAGGAGCTGATTCGAAAAACATCAAGTGTCCATGCCTTCTGGCCAAGATTTTTTAAAAATTCGGTTTGAAAATGATCTTTTTATCTCGAAAAATGTCGTTTTTTATTTCATAGAATTACTGAAAAAATTGTTGGAATTTTCAAAGAAATGAAGCCGAAAATAACTTATACCTACATACCGAAATTTACACCAATATGTCTTTGAGTAATTTTCGAATTTTCCCCAAAAGATTGATACTGGTACACTGATATTTTTGAAAACTCCTCAAAAAATTCTCGACGAGCTGATTCGAAAAACATAAAGTGTTAATTGTCCAGAAGGAAGATTTTCGAAAAATTCGGTTTCAAAATTATTTTTTTTATCTGGAAAAGGGTCAGTTTTCATTTAATAGATTTTGGCAAAATTGTTAGAATTTTCGACGAAAAGAAACCGAAAATAACTTCTGCAATTCGAAATCTACAAAAAAAATGTGCATGGGTAATTTTCGAAGAGTCATCCAAACATAATCACGGAAAAATTGAAAAGTTGGAATTTTTGAAAAGTTGCCTAAAAATCCTAAAAACATTCTAGACGAGCTAATTTGAAAAACACCAAGTGTAATGGTTTCTGATCAAGATTTTTGAAAAATACGATTTGGATTTTCTTTTTATCTCAAACATTTTTTTATCCTTAACGATTTTGGAAAAATTGCTGAAGTTTTTGAAGAAACAAAGCAGAAATTAACTTTCACAATTCGAAATCTACAAGAAAATGTCTGTGGGTAATTTTCGAAAAACCGTCAAAAGATTCATAATGGCTAGTACTGAAAAACTGAGATTTTGAAAAGTTTGAAATAACCTTCGACCAATTTTTGTCTAAAAACACACATACCTAAAAACAAAAATTTTCAGTGTTAATTAATGTAGGTATACTTAAAATTTCAGAATATAGCGAAAAATTCGTGTTCTACGATTTTTAAAAAGTAAAGGAATATAAAAGCAGATAGTTATCATTATCAAAATAACCCTTTTGCAGTAATAGTCAACTAACAACCACATATTTGATTAGTTGATTCGAAATTAAATTAATTATCATAATTTCTACACACATTTACAGTCGTAACATAAACATACTACAAGTAACTCGTGTAAAAGTTACATTTTTTCCTCGTCGTGGTGTCCTGAGTCCTCGACTTTCGGCTTTAGCCAGATGAATAAGTTTTAAACTTGTTATATAATTATTTGAGTAGCTTCAGACATTTTCCTATAAATCTACTTTTTGCCACCACTGCATTTACTTCCCTTTTCAATAAAACAGAATACCCCCCATTTTGTCATTCCAAATCCCTAGGACTGATTGCGGTGTTAATTGAATTTCCCCCTCCCCTAATAGCCTGTTCCACCGTACCTTCTTTCTACACAACCCACAATATAACAATAACACAAGGGGTTGAAACAAGTGAATCGAGGCATAGGGACAAGCACGCATCGCGATCGCAGCCTGCTAGATAACGTGTTTTACTCATAATTAAGATGCTATCGTGTCTACTATCACGGAACGCCGTATATCCAAATGGTTAAAACTCAACGGATTCTCAATATGGTGTCCGGACCTAAAAACACTATTAAATTAGAGCCCGTCGTTGGCACTTCGAACCCGCGAATTCGTAACGTCTTAATTTGGACGCAAGAAGTGCTGCAAGACTTTTTTCCTTTTTTCCTTGACAAATCGGGCAATCGTAATTAAATGTAAGGAGGATCGAGACGGGGTATAAATTAAGTCACTTGAAGAGATAGGGAGGCAGGTGTGGAAAGATCGAACCGCGAGGGGCCAGCGTTGGTGTGTTGGAGGTGAAGACTGAAGAAGCAAGAAGAAGCGGGTGGACTCCTCCCAGCCCAGCATGGATGCTGGATGGAAGAGGACCAATCGCTCGGCGTTGGCGCGGGCTCGGCCGTCCTCTGAAATGTTACCATTTACAGAGTGAGGCAGAAAAGGACGACAAAGAATGGGTTTCCACCAGAGAAAATTTTTATTTTTGAGGTCAAAGTTGTCTTACACTTTTAACGCAGTTGGCAACTTAATAAAAATGTTAAACTGCAGGGATGTACGTACACCGCGATGTAAAAGTTAAGAACCACCTCAGAAAAAATTAATTAATAATAAAATATTAACAGTTTCCTCTTCTCTTGTTTTTCCAGTTTTTTTTTATCTATTTTGTTCTAAAAATTGAATTTTTTAAACCCCAAAGCACATGTTTCTTGCTAAGATCACATTTAATATTTCCGGTACTCGGTACTATACAGGGTGTATGGAAAATGGCGGATTAACTCTTCAGTGCGTTATGTACGGGCGTTTCGGGAGTTCCAAAAAAATAATAACAAAATCCGTTATGATGTAGATTACGAAAAAAACGTAATTTTGTAAAAATAAAATTGGCAACGCTGCACGCACATAATACCTCCTGCTTACTTCCTGATTTCTTAGTAACGATGGTCATGAAATCCACCTTTCATTTTTTTTAGGACAATAACCATTAACAACCAGTAGTCATATACGTTATGCATTATTAATAAAACACGCTGTTATATTTCATTAATAAATAAACCAAAAAAAAAAACATTTAATAAGATATTTATAAATTATAAACAAAACCAACAGAAGAAAAATCCATTAAAGCATAACGAACTAAACACCAAAGAAGATTTCAAAATTCCTGCTTACAAGTAAGCTCGTAATGTTTCCAAATTTTGATTATTTTTTTTTTAAAGGTACTCATCAGAATCATAATATATATTATAAAACTGATTTTGGCAAATCACATACCCTCTAAGAAAAGAGAGGATGAGTGGGCGAAGCTAGTACATGCTAAGATAAAACTAATTGTGGCTAATGAATAAGATACCCTCCAATAAAAGAGAGGGTGGGTGGGCGGGGCTAGTACCTGTTAAAACAAGGCTGATTTTGGCAAATAACATACTCTCTAAGAAAAGAGAGGGTGGGTGGGCGGGGTTAGTATCTGCTAAGGTAAATCTGCTTTTGGCAAATAACATACCTGACCAAATTTCAATGCAACACAAAATACATATCTCATATGTAACTTTTTTTATATTTTATTTTTTTAAAAGGTGCAAACATAGTTACCTAGTAGTTAATTTTGACTTTCGCAATAATTCTATTTGTCAATTTTGAGCTCCAATAAGTTTTTAGTCCCCTCTCTAAGAAAAGAGAGGGTAGGCGGGCGGGGCTACTATCTGCCAAGATAAGACTAATTTTGGCAAATGAGATACCTTCTAAGAAAAGAGAGGGTGGGTGGGCGGGGCTAGCACCTGTTAAGATAAAACTGATTTTGGCAAATAACATACCTGACCAAATTTCAATGCAACACAAAATATATATCTCATATGTAACTCTTTTTATATTTTATTTTTTTAAAAGGTGCAAACATAGTTACCTAGTAGTTAATTTTGACTTTCGCAATAATTCTATTTGTCAATTTTGAGCTCCAATAAGTTTTTAGTCCCCTCTCTAAGAAAATAGAGGGTAGGTGGGCGGAGCTACTATCTGCTAAGATAAGACTAATTTTGAGAAATGAGATACCTTCTAAGAAAAGAGAGGGTGGGTGGGCGGGGCTAGCACCTACTAAGATAAAACTGATTTTGAAAAAAAACATACCTGACCAAATTTCAATGCAACACACAATATATATCTCATATGTAACTCTTTTTATATTTTATTTTTTTAAAGGTGCAAACATAGTTACCTAGTAGTTAATTTTGACTTTCGTAATAATTCTATTTGTCAATTTTGAGTTCCAATAAGTTTTTAGTCCCCTCTCTAAGAAAAGAGAGGGTAGGCGGGCGGGGCTACTATCTGCTAAGATAAGACTAATTTTGGCAAATGAGATATCTTCTAAGAAAAGAGAGGGTGGGTGGGCGGGGCTAGCACCTGCTAAGATACAACTGATTTTGGCAAATAACATACCTGACCAAATTTCAATGCAACACACAATATATATCTCATATGTAATTCTTTTTATATTTTATTTTTTTAAAAGGTGCAAACATAGTTACCTAGTAGTTAATTTTGACTTTCGGAATAATTCTATTTGTCAATTTTGAGCTCCGATAAGTTTTTAGTCTTCGCGATAAGATGAGGGTTAAATACACCAACGATGAAAAGGTTGAGAAGATATCCTGATAGGTGACATCCATCTGACCAAATCTTTAGATGTTTAGAAAAAACTTAAGACAAAATTGGCCGAAAGAAACAAAAAAAAGAGGACTTACCGCTACTAGTCTCGAAAATGAAATTTGTGTAATTGAAAATGTTTCAAAAATTTTCGGAGCGAATAAGTTCCACCCTTAATATGTGACATTAGTACAAGATCTATAAGAAGAAGACCTTCCCAGAAGAATACAATTTTGCAATCTTATCCAACATCAACTAGAGTTGGACAACAATTTTTTATTCAAAGTTTTGTTCAGCGATGAAGCAAGATTTGGCAATAACGGGGTTGTTAATCAGCACAACTGTTACTATTACTCCCAAAATAACCCACACTGGATCAGAACAGCTCATTTTCGAAATGTTTATTCCATAAATATGTGGGCTGGTATTAGGTATTGCAGATTACGTAATTGGCCCATACTTCTTCGAAGGCAACTTAACAGGACACAGATATCGACAATTTTTGGAAAATGTTCCTCTCAATCTCCGACAACAGCTGTGGTTTCAGCAGGACGGGGCACCATCTCATTATCACAGAGTCGTTATGGACTATCTTGATGAGACGTTTGCAAATAAGTGGATTGGCAGAGGCAGTGTGAATGCGTCCTCGTAGTCCCGACTTAACACCTTCAAATTTCTTCCTCTGGGGGCTTGTAAAAGAACAAGTTTACCAAAGTCCTATTCGTAATTCTGAAGATTTAAAAACCAGAATTATAAATACATGTGCTGCAATAATTCCTGAAACACTTGCCCACGTCCGGTTGTCTTGCTTAAATCGCATCCAAATGTGTGTTGCGCAGGAAGGAAGGCATTTTGAACAGTACCTACGCTAGTTAAATTTAAGTATTTAATTGTTCAATTTATTTATTACATTTCTTTGAATTAATATGCTGGTGTTTTTTTAATATTTCATTTGTGAAATTTTGATTAACATCTTTCAGAAACAGTGACAACTAGTAGGGAGAGTACCTAGCACTCTAGCAATAACTGATGGCTCACGTCTCAAGTTAGTAGCTGAAATTATGCGGAATCAATATGAAGATATCAATGATTTAATTGCCAACGTAAAGAAACTATTTCTTAAAGTTTATTTGAAGATCCAAGCCGTCCGGAAAGCCCTACCGGCTTGTCCATTGCCTCCAGAACCTGTTCTGACAAGATGGGGTTCATGGACTGAAGCGCCAATATATTATTGCCATCATTTTGATGATTTAAAAAAGCTTCGTTTATTGCTATTGATAATTTTTTTGTGTAATTCTAAATTCAATGAAACATTTTAGGTTTATTATGGAATTGGACTCCACAGTGTCGAAATGCATCATCGATTCCAACAAACGCCTCTCAAAAATAATTTGGATTATATAAAAATCCAAAAATGGCATTTAAAAACCTGCAAGATAATTTACAAAAAATACCCGGTACCAATAGCTTAAACTAAAAATGTGTTAATGGACACAAGAAAAATTTAGAAAAATATAACATACAGTTGTGAGCAATTTTTAAGAATATTATTTTAAAGCTTTCTTCCATTTAGCTTAGCCTATTTTAATTTTAATTTTAAATTACAAATAAAATCAACACGCAAAGAAAATATTTTCGCTAAAATTCAAAAACTGCAATTTCTAGCTTACGAATACTTTATTGATCAATTTCTTTTCGCCGAGTCGTAAAACCTCCTGACCCACATCCCACTGCTAGACTTTTTATGAAGTGTCTGCTAGGATTTACTAACAAAAATGGTGCGTGATGTCTGCGATACGCGTGTTTGTTTACATTATCAGATGGTAGATATCTGTTTGGTAGTCTCTTGTGATACAATCAAAATGGTTCTAAATCACCCCTTGTACGTTTGGAGCCACTGGCACACACAATTTCTCACCTGATTATGAACCCGAACTCAAGATAAAGAAATTTGTCTTTACATGGGCGATCCGTCCGGTATTATAACGGTCTTTCTCTGTTTCTTGCGGTCTAATTACTGGTCTGCCACTGATACACATCAGAGATACGCAGCGAGATAGTGACCGGAAGGAAGCAGATGCCCAAAACACCTGCTGTAAGGACAGGAGTTGAATTTGAGCGCGGTGCCAAATAGGGCTACGGTTCAAAATTGGTCATAATATTATGCCTGCGTATGGATTAATTTCAGTCGAGTATGTAGATTTTATGTCTTATTTTTGATGGCATAAAATTGAAATCGAGCGCAGGATACATTTATTTTAATATTTTTTAACTGCGCTGCATATAAAGAGCCACTAAAATTAAAAAAAATTAAGTTATTTACACCAAATTTCTCTTGTCTCTGCAGCACAAGCAACGCAACAATTTCAAGATAAATTACAAATTTTGCGCCAAAGGCCTGCAAGATTTTTACTTCCTGAGTATTGTAATCGAGTTGGCGACTGGCAACTTTTATGTTTTCTCGACGTTTCATGAGTCTTAGTGTACGAAAAAATAAATCTCCCGTTTTCGTCTCTGTCTGTCCAGATTTTTATTAGACAGACATCTAAATTTTAGCCTATACCGTGCTAATGGTCGAATTCTTTCTAAGTATAAACATAAACAGTCGAAGTTAAACAAATACTGAGAAATTAAGAGTACACTGTTTCCCGTTGGTGTGCGGGGTTTTTATTTACTCCACTGGAGCGAGAAAAGTTCTGTTGAAACAACCTTCAACCAATTTTTTTTCAAACTTTATCAACAAAGACAAGAAATCCTCAAGATCTTTTCAAATTCTTTCGAAGCAAAACAGGAAAGATCCACAGATCTTTTTAAATTCTTGAAAAGAATACTATGGACCCCCAATATTCTTTCAAATTAGAAAAAAAAACTACAGAGGCTCCCACGATTCTCTCCAATTCTTTAAAAAATGAAACATCAAAGGTCTCAAAACTTGGATTCTTTCAAACTCTTTCAAAAACAAATAACAGGTCCTAAAAATTCTTGCACTTTCTTAAAAAAGGCATGACGCCCTTTTAAGATTCTTTTAAACTGTTTCAATTATTTCAAATTCATTAAAAAATTAAATTGTTTAGGATTATTGATAAGAACCTCCCTTATACCTAGAGCATAGCAAATGACAAATCGTACAATTTATAACACTTGTAACTTTAAAACCGTAGGCCAAAGAGCATGCTGTGCGTATGTTTCAAGTGAAATATACTTAATAAAATTTTGTGATGTCATCAACTTTTTTTTACTGGGGGCAAATATATCATTTTGGAGAAGTAAAATGCAATACAAATAATAAATTTTTAATAGGTTCCCTTAAGAAAACTATTTTTGATATTGAGTAATAAGGTGGTTTTGCCAAGTGGACTCAAAACTACAACTTCTTATAATGGTTGATGTTCAATTCTGTGCCTTTTCAGATTTATTAATTCTTCTCTGGCCTTCTCCTGTAATGTGACCAAAGAACGTCTGAGAAAGTGTCCCATATATGGTACGGATATGACATACTCATTGTATAAGATGTTGATCACCTACGTGTATAATTTTCCTCTGCATATTTGAGGACAAATTTGTATGATATTAAATTAGATGATCTAAGTGCCGAATATACAGGGTTTTTATAAATGATTCTAAAGGCGTAGTTGCCCATAGATTTCAAAAATCCCGCTTCGCTGAAATTATGCTTCATTATGACAGTTCCCACTCACCTGTCATTTAAAGTCGTCGTTTTTATTGTTTTAACTTTTTTCAAGTGTGTATTATACAATTATAGTTATTGTCGTTGATCTAAGCTCAAAAAAACAAAACAGTCTTGGTGGTTGCGTACGAAAATTTTATTTTTTGCTAAGAAGCGAAGACTGTAAAAATGGTTTATTCTGTTGAACAAGACACTTTGATTTCTTGTTATCGCAATGGGACTCACATTAGAGACGTAATTAATAGACTTGTTCGAACTGGCAGTGTCAAAAAAGGCAAATCTCGTGGAAAACCTCCAGTATCTGAGGAAGTTGTTGATGATTTGACACGACTCGAGCAGAATCCGCAAACCTCTTTGACAAAATTTCCTCAGCAGTCAGGAGTTCCTGTAGCAACATGAAATTGAAAAAGATGAAAGGATTACAGAACATTTTTTAAATTAAAAGGATAGTGAACATGTGCCTTGAACAAAATGGTGAACATTTTCAAAATTTACTGTGATGTTTAACCGCAATAAATTTGTGCCTTATTATTGTAATGAATTAGTTTTATTTTTTAAAAAGATGCGTGTGGTATTTGTCGTGCATGCTTGGATATTTAGTAAGATCTAAAACTGAGAGGCGGCACGTGTTCATGACCTACTTCGACCCTATAATCTTTTATAGAAACCCTGTATTTTAGCACTATAAAATATTTGTATTAGATTATCACTGATCGCAATATTTCCTTGTATACTTATTTTTATAATGTTTGGAGATTGTATTATAAAAATGCTTCAAACGTACCAATTTTACAACACAAAAACAAATCTTAAACTACCAAAACTTTCATAACGTCAATTCATAAAAAAAATTTAAGCGAAATATGGACATAAAACATTTTTAGAATTTCTTTTTTAGTTTATTCTCTGTTCAAAAGAAATATTTCTTTCTGTTTTTCGTATTTTATTCTTGATCTTTCGAAAAATAAGTTAGAAGGAGATTTCTTCTGATATATTCTAAAGAATACAGAATCCATCACTAGAATCACTGTTCATTTTTTATTACAATTACCATAAAATAATCAAAAGAATTAAAAACCCTAAAATAAAGACAAAAAAGTCTCTTACAAAACTGAATATTTACTTTTATTATCGAGGGAACAAATGCCAAGGTTGGCAGCAATCACATTTTTTCATGTTTAATTAAATAAGTAAATTAAATTAATTCTACAGTATTCGAAAAAATTGTGTGTGCATCTCGAGCGCAAAGTGTCGTTGTCGCTTTCAAAAAATTACAACTCTTTTATACGCCAACCGTCTTTCCCTCTTGGAATTCAAAACGTATAAATATTTAATTAAATCATTTAATTTATTAATAAAAGCTAATAAATTTAATCATATTTACCATATTTTAATTTATATGCAACACAGTCAATAAATATGATAAATATCTATAGCAAAATCACCCATATTGATTTAATTTAATTTAATAATACAAAGAAAGCAATAAAAAAAACTATCAAAGACAACCATGAACTTCTGTCTTTGATCGTTGCATTTTCAAATTGACATAATCTAACAAAAAACATTATTGTTCAATATTTTTGAAAAAAAAATCTGAAATGCGATTTACTTATAATAATACAGTTTAGACTGGAGCTACATTTTACAGTTAATCTGATACGAAATTCTGACGGTATTTTTAAAATTTATTTAATTTTGAATGGACAGTGGGAGTTTTAAAACAGTCTTAAAACCATTAAGGCAAGAAATCAGAAATTAAACCGCCTTATATGGAAATTAGAGAAACAAAAAAATCATTAGTGGTATAAGTGAAGAATTAATTGGAAATTTAAGTTTACATCATAGTAAATGAGATACTCTCTGTACTGTAAATTGTAAATTATCAGATGAAACAACAAAAAAAACCTAAAAACTATAATTTATCACATTCATTAAAGTACGCCTACATTCCTATTACTTTTATACTTCAGAAATTAATCTATGCAAGTCTCACGAGTACGGAGGATAATTGGAGAGGACGTTAATGCACCGGTTTTGTCCTCTTCGCTTTCATCGATATAAAATATTTCTGAAAAAATGTTGTATTGATTAATGTCCCTTAAGATTCCTGCCGCATGACCCATTTTCGCTTCCATATCCCATAAAGCCGGCAAAAATATTAAGATAAAAGACTAATGCGCATTAGCATATTTTAATTTGGCCAAACTTGCCGTGTTCGAAGCTCATTGTTGACGCTTTTTCGTAATTTGTATAAAAAAAGAACGAAAGCACGTGAATAAATTTAATTTAACATCACCAATAACTCTGAAAAGTGTGTGCACGCAAAGCGTTTCTCCCTGATTGAAATTATCGATGTTATCGGGCCCTTGGAAGATTTGTTTTAACATAAAATGCGATGCATAAATGAACGGGTCGAAGTAAAACGAGAACGTAGGTTGGACAGTAGTTGGTGATTACAAGATGGATGATAAAACACGATAATTAATAATGATTGATAGAGTTGCATTAAGCAAAGAACGAACACAGTCATAAGTTTCACAGGAATTTAGTGAAGGAAAAAATGAGATTAAACGATGGCCACGGAAGACGGATAGTTTAGGACAGAAAGAAACTTGTTGTGAAAGAAAACTATTAGTGGATTGACAAATGAGAAAGTGACAGCCGGAGATGAGATAGTGGCCACAATAATTATTTTAAAATATGATAATGTAAGAGCAAATAAATGAATGGGTAAAATCATAAATTTCTTATATGTAAATGAACACGACCAGCGGAGATTAGAATGACAGTGATTGCGTTCCTTCTTAAAAGCCCAAAATGCGACAAGTGGACGACAAGAATCAAACAATTTTCCGAGATACCATCACTCCAATATTTTTACAAAGCAAATATCACGCGGTCATTCCACGAATTCTCGGAAAATGGTGTTTTCAAGCAAATACTTAGCAGTCTGCTGAAATTTTGCACAATTTTGCTTTTTGATGATGATGATACAACCGTAAAATAAAACTATCATGATTTGCATGTACAACCTTCCAGGAAACTTTAAGGTGCGGCGATCCTTCACGGCCGATTTTCCTTGTCGAAAATTTTCCCCGAAATGGAATTAAAACGTAGCCCGAGATTGACATAAAACATCAGTTGCGTGTTTTATTTGCGATAGCCGTTCTTTGTGGCTATGACAAAAGCACATTTACAAATTGCATTGCGATTCATCCAATCAGAAACGCATTGTGTCGATTCGATGTTTTTTTGTACGGGGGATAAATTAATAAACTCTGACAAAAATGATCGTGATATTTTTGTTTAACCTTTGAATCAGTGTTCATTCAACCTGAATTAAATTTGAAAACGTTATCAGCCATGCGAAGTTGTACAGGCAGGTAAATGTATGGGTAGACATGACAGGCTCTATCGGGAAATTAATTCACCTTTGATGGAAAAGATTCTATTTTTTAAATCGTGTACTGTTTTGTACCACCATGCTGTGTACTTTCAATCAACGCCGCTTTATCTTTTAATTGAAAAAACATTTTTAATTCCTCGCGAGGTTTCAAAATGTTTTTTTTTTCTGTTAACAACATTCTCCTGGCCTAAAGTAAATTAACCCAGAAATGGGAAAAATGTGAAACTAAGAAACGTTCAAATATTTCTTAGTAAATATTAGACATGATTAAATCAATCTTCTCACAATCTAAAAAATTTTATTTTATCTTAATGTGTCGGATGAATTCGTGCTTATCGTGACTCAAATCGACCTCATCGTCGCAAATTTATTACAATAATGAGGCAAGAGATATGTTAAAGCATGTTACTTTACTACATAAATATGTTGGAGTCCTACAATCTGTTGAAGTTTCTTTTAAAATTTTTTCCAACTTGGAAAGACGATACTATCTCTGCGTTAATTCTTCCAGGTGTGCGGTGAGGACTTAAGAAAAATGTATAAATTCCAAGTTTTTTTATTTATAAATATTTGTTGCTCGTAACCGTTCAAGTAAAATTCGTAAAATATTAAAAAATTCAAAAAGCGATAAAAGTGGACAAAATGTTTGCTAATTTGTACGAAAAAAAAACATTTCATTGAAAATCATCACTTATCTACGTAGATGGAAAAATGGAAGTCTTACCATTTATGACTTAAAGACTACAATAAAACAAATAATAATAATAAATAAATTTCCAAGGATAAAAGTATAAAAAATATTTATTGTTGCATTTAAACAAATTAACACAATACGCTACTGAAGTTAGCTAATTAGAATTTACGACGACGTTTTATTGAATAAGCACCGTCTTTGTAATTACCCGTTACAACTACAGTTTGAATAGACGTGAACAGGGTTTTCCGCAATACGTAATACACCAGGACTAAACAAAATTTCCGTATCAAAATTCTGTCACAATTTCAATCGATAAAACATTCAAATTACCAGGAAAAAGGAAACGTTTGCTGTACTAAACTGTAAAGAGGGGGAAAAAATACAGAATGCATTAATTCCGAACTGTATATTTAAGTTACTTAACTCAGAGGAGAAAAAACATTCATATATGCAGTTACGAAATATAAAGAAAATTCAGAAATGTCATAAGTATATTTCGTTTTGATCTACGAAAAAACAAGTACTCGTAAGTTAATAGCAAGATATAGATTTGATGTAAAAAACCAAGGTTACCAACCCATCTAGTGTGGTTTGACACTCTCAATTACAGAAAGAAAACGGTGTTTAGCAGACGACGAAGTTTGAATTACTAGAATGTTGGAATTAAATTGTCAAAATTTATAGATTATCGATTGTGTATAACGATGTATGAGATTACAGTTGGCAAAGAACTTGGTTAAGGTGAATTCAAGAAGCTACCAAAACGGTTCTCACCTGATACAAGAATATAAGAAGAAATGAAAATAATGTTAATGACGGAGTTCCATAACGAATTCTAACATTCTACTGGAAAAGATCTAAGAGTGAAGAGAGATGGAAATAAAACATCAGGAGTCTCCAAGATTTTTCCAGATTCTTTCGGTAAAACACCATGGCCGCCATGATATTTTCATTAAGAGCCCCTAAAATTCTTCCAGACTTTCAAAAATACAATCAAGGGACTCCAAGATTCTTTTAAGCTCTCTTAAAAATAAAACACCAAGCATCCCCAAAATTTGTTCAATACAAATCCTTTCAAAAATAAGATACCAAGAATCATTCAAACTATTTCAAAAACAAAAGACCAGCGGTCCCCAAGATTATTTCAAATTCTTTCAAAAACACCCAAGATTCTTTCAGACGTTTTCAAAATAAAACATTAGGAACCTACAATATTCTTTCAAATTCTCTCAAAAATCAAGCACCAGGGTCCTACGAGTTTACTTCAAATTTTGTCAAAAATGAAACATTAACCTAAGATTCTTTTACTTCTTTAAAGAAAAAAGACACTGGGCCCCTAGTAAGATATTTTTACATTCTTTAAAATACAAGACACCATCTCACATTCTCTCAAAAATAAAACACCAAGGGTTCCCGATATTTGCTCAAATTTTTAAAAAAATAAAACATAAGAAAAAGCTCTTTCAAACTGTATCAAAAGCCAAATACCAAGGGTCTCCAAGTTTTTTTCAAATTCTATCAAGACTAAAACATCACCAAGTCCCAAGATTCTTTCATTTCTTAAAAAAAAAACACACCAGAGTCCTCTAACGTTCCTATACATTCTTTAAAAAAACAAAACACCAGGATCTCAAATTCTTAAAAAGAAAACACCCAGAGCTCCCAAAATTCTTCTTTCACATTCTTAAAAAAAATACTAGGGACCCCCAAGATTCTTTCATACATTTTCAAAAATAAAACACCACGAAATCCTAAGATTTTTTACTTAAAAGAAAGACATTAGGGACTCAGATTTTTTTCACATCTTTAAAAAAACGAAACACAAAGATACCGAATTCTTTCAACAATAAAACAAGGTCCCCGGGATGTTTTCAAATTCTTTCAAAAAAAAAACAAAGGACTACAAGATTTTTTCCCAATCTTAAAAAAGAACACTAGATGCTCCCAAGATTTTTTCATACATTTTGAAAAGTAAAACAGCAAGGGTTCCAGAGATTTGTTGAATTTTTTTCAGAAATAAAACATTGGTGGTACCAAAAGTTCTTTCAAACTGTGTCAAAAATCAAATACCAGGGTTCCGGAGTTTTTTTCAAATTTTTCAAAAATAAAACACCACCAAACCAGAAAATTTTTTGATTTCTTAAAAAAAAAAGACGCCAGAGGTCCCTAAAATTCTTTTCCGTTTTTTAAAAACAAAACACCCGGATCTCAGATTCTTAAAAAAAAAACATCGAAGGCCCCCCAAGATTCTTTCATACATTCTCAAAAACAAAACACAAAGGGCCCCGAGATTTGTTTAAATTTTTTCAAAAATAAAACACCATGGAACCCTAAGTTTCTTCTACTTTTGTAAAAAATGACACTCGGAGCTTCTAACATTCTTTAAAAAACAAAACACGAGGATCCCAAATTTTACAAAAATAAAACACCAAGGGTCCAAGAGCGTTTTTCAAATTCTTTCAAAAATGAAGCACCACGGAATCCCAAGTTTTAGTTTTTAAAATAAAAGACACCAGGAACATGTGAGAATTTTTCATATTTTTAAAAAAATGAAACACTAGGATCTCAATTCTTGTAAAATAAAACATCAAGGATCCTCCACATTTATTCTCTCAAAAATATAACACCACCATACTCCTTTTTTTTAAATTTTAAACAAAATAACAGGATCGCAAATTCTTAAAAAAAACACTGAGGGGTCCTAAGAGACTCCTAAGGTTCACGTACATTTTTTAAAAAACAAAAACACCAGGCTCTCAAATACTTAAAAAAAACACCGAAGGTCCCCAAAATCCTTCTTCCACATTCTAAAAAAAACACTAGGAACTCCCAAGATTCTTTCATACATTTTCAAAAATAAAACACCATGGAAGCCGAAGATTTTTTTACTTAAAAAAAGACATTAGGGACCCCTCAGGGTTTTTTCACATCTTTTAAAAAACGAAACACAAAGATATCAAATTTTTTAAAAATAAAACAAGGATCCGCGAGATTTTTTCACATTTTTAAAAAAAACTCTAGATGCCCCCAAGATTTTTTCATACATTTTCAAAAGTAAAACAGCAAGGGTTCCAGAGATTTATTGATTTTTTTTTTTTTCAAAAATAAAACACCAGTATCCCAAAAGTTCTTTCAAACTGTATCAAAACCAAAGACCAGGGTTTCGGAGTTTTTTTTCAAATTTTGACAAAAATAAAACATCACCAAACCACAAAATTCTTGTATTTGTTTAAAAAAGACGCCTGAGGCGAACATAATTTTTCTCCGTTTTTTAAAAAACAAAACACCTGAATCTCAGATTCAAAAAAAAACACCCAGGCCCCCACATTCTTAAATTAAAGACACTAGGGTTCACCAAGATTCTTCCATACATTCTCAAAAACAAAACACCAAGAGCCCCGAGGTTTGTTCAACTTTTTTCAAAAATAAAACACCACGGAACCCCAAGATTTATTTTATTTTTCTAAAAAAATGACACCAGGAGCTTTAAAGATTCTTTAAAAAACAAAACACCAAGGGTCCAAAGAGCGTTTCTCAAATTCTTTAAAAAATAAAACACCACGGAATCCTAAGATTCGATTAGTTCTTAAAATAAAAGACATCAGAAACATGTGAGATTTTTCATATTCTTCAAAAAACGAAACACTAGGATCTCAATTCCGACAAAATAAAACATCAGGGGTCCTCCACATTTATTAAAATTCTCTCAAAAATATAAGAACACGGAACTCTCAACGGATCTCAAGAGACCCCTAAGGTTCACTTACATTTTTTAAAAAACAAAAACACCAGGTTCTCAAATACTTAAAAAAACACCGAGGGCCCCCAAAATTCTTTCATGTATTTCCAAATATAACCACGGAACCATAATATTCTTCTACCTCTTTAAAAAAATAAATTAGGGACCCTCCAAAATTAAAACACCAAAATATCAAATTCTTTCAAAAATAAAACATCAAGGGTCCTCGGGATTTTTATAAATTCTTTAGAAAAAAAAAAACAGAGGCCTTTCATATTCTTAAAAAAAACACTAAATTCTCCCAAGATTTTTTCATATTCACAATAACAGGGTTCCGGAGTTTTTTCAAATTTTGTCAAAAATAAAACTCCATCAAATCGAAATTTTGTTTATTTCTTCAAGAAAAAAAGACACTGAAGACCGCCAAGATTCTTTCATACATTCTCAAAAACAAAATACCAAGAGTCTTCGAAATTTGTACAAATTTTCTCAAAAATAAAACACCTCAGAACACCAAGGTTCTTTTACTTTTTTAAAAAATGACACCAAGAGGTTCTAAGACCCTTTAAAAAACAAAGCGCGGGGATCCCAAATTCTTACAAAAATAAAACGCCAAGATTCCAAGAGCGTTTTTCAAATTCTTTCGAAAATAAAACCCATCGAACGCCAAAATTCGTTTAGTTTAAAAACAAAACGATCAGCAACACGTGAGACTTTTTCACGTTCTTTAAAAAACGGAACACTAGAATATCAAATTCTTTCAAAAATAAAACACTACGGAACTCCAAGATTCTTCTACTAGACACCATGCCCAGTCTCATTCTTTAATAAAACAACAGGTTCATGAATTCTTAAAAAAACACTGAGGGGTCCTAAGTTTTTTTTACTTATTTAAAAAAGGATATCAAGTGCCCCTAAAATTCTTTAAAAAACACAACCCCAGGATCACAAATTCTTAAAAAGAAATCCTTCAAAAACAAAACACAAGGGTTCCTAAAGATTCGTTCCGTTCTAAACACCCAAGAAATTAAGCCCCCCATGATTCGTTATAAAACACCAGAGGGGCCGAAGATTTTTTCAAAGTCTTTCAAAAATAAAACACCGTGGAACCCCAAGATTCTTGACATTCTTTAAAAATCAAAACTGCAGAATTTCAAATTGTTTCAAAAATAAAACACCAGTTACTAAAATTCATTTATATGCACACATTTCATTCCACTATATCTTTTATTTAAATGTCCTCCAATGGTAAAAAATATTTTTAAATAGGAAAATCTTTCGGGAAAATGTTGAAATCCTTCTAAGATAGTGTCTGAACATGTACAGCGAATTTATTAAAAATATTAGAGCCCATCTGTGTAATTATATGAAACCCTTTTTAACGGAATGCAATCAAAATTATGTAAGTCTAGCAGTGGAATATAAAATGCGATGAAAATGTGAGCAGTTTTAGCTCTCTAAATGTGGATCTGGTGTCAATGATTCTAATGATAAATCAAAAATTCTAACTGACTCAGTATATTAGTCATGTTGTCAATATACTTTAAGGAATAACTTTTGAAAACTGTTTTATAACATGGATATTTTACATACTTTACCTGAGTAGTTTCAAAATGTTAATTGAAGCTTAACATTATAAGAGACAATTCTCTATACGCATATGACAACGACTATCAGTTCTCATTAAATTAGAAACCCAGTCTACATCCCCAGCGTTCAAACAACATCCACTTTTTGGAATTCAGCGTCCAAACAATTAACTTAATTTAGTACGGTTACCAGTCGGATAATGCAGGGCAGTTTTCGTAAAAAATCCCCAGATCTGTCTCCCTTAAGCCATTAAACCGTTAAATTATTGTGGTTTGTTTGACAGATTTTCGAGCCCTTAAACCTGTGTACCTCTAAAACTGTCTCTTCGGCAAAATTATTATCCACCCGAGCTGAAATATGCCCAGCCGCCGCTTTCCCTCCATAAACACTAAAAATCATCGTCTGCCGTCGTAAATCGTCAAAAATTATTGCGACAATTTCGCAAATAACTTATCGAAGTTACGGAGCAATTAAAACCTCATAACTCCATAAAGTCCTTTCAGCGGACGCTCCTCTTACGTACATTTTATATTTTTAATGAAAGTGCGCTGCATGGGAATAAAATTATGCATCCTTTTATGGGGAGCTTAAATAACAGTGGCGTACAAGCTGTAACGAAAGCCACGGACACAGATTCCAATTGCCTTGGCATTAAAATCTCCCGTCTCTGTTCGAATCGTGTCCGGATGAGTCCTCCGTCTTCTTCTCACTCGTCGATGGTACGGCCGCGTACCTGTGCATCCTACACACCCACCTCTATAAAATAAATTGTCAACTGAGCTGCAGTTCTAGGAAGCAGCCTGTGTCTGCTGCGATCCTCAGATAAACCCCATTAAGTACAGCTAGAGACAATACTATTTCAATGTGTCAGCGGCCACTCCGCGTGTACAAACACACACATGGTAAAGGATGGCTCGGACACCATCTACTTTTTCTGGTAGTACATGCGAAGAAAAATCTTGAGCAACATCTGGGCTCAGGTGCATGTCTAAATTGGGATATTGGTTGTGTCTATCTCTGGCGATTTCGAAAACTAGTTCCGTTAAGCTGAAGATGTTTACATAGAGGCGAGTGCTAATTAACGTCAGGACTGAATTAACTGCACGTTGCAAAAGTCGCTTAATTATTTTCAGGTGGATAAGAAGTACAATTTTTGGTTTTTAATTGTTTCTTTTTAATAAGTGAACGATAAAGAAGAAAGGAAAAAACAAAAGACTACAAAAATAAACAAAAAAAGGAACAAGGAGAAAACTTAAAGGGATAATACAATT
The DNA here is from genome assembly GCF_036711695.1 of Zophobas morio. Taxonomy (NCBI): domain Eukaryota; kingdom Metazoa; phylum Arthropoda; class Insecta; order Coleoptera; family Tenebrionidae; genus Zophobas; species Zophobas morio. The sequence goes on from NW_026972109.1 coordinate 11,253,458, forward strand.
ACGAAATAAGAAATATGAATATACATATTTAGAATAAACGTTGGAAAATATTAACGGCGAATAAAGACACTTAAAAAATAATTGTTTAGAACATAAATAGTACTAGAAAGAAATAATGTGAATGTACTAAAAATAAAAAAAAAGTTAATATATCCTAGTAAAATTGATAAATTTTTAAGGAGAATGACAAGTTTAGAAGGAAAAAATTAAACTCAGATTCTAGAAACCTTAAAAACTGATTTTTTCCTTTAATTCTTCAAGATTTTGTCAATGCATTTTTATTTTTTCATTTCCGTTTAATTAATTTCATGTAAAAAAGGACAAGAAACATAACCTTCTCAAAATGATAAAGAAACTATTCTAAATAGTAAATACAACAATCTACAAGTTCCGATCTTCTCGAAGTTGCCATACTTAAAATTATATAAACGCTAAAACAATAATTAACGTCACAAAAAATGTTTATAATAGAGAAGAGAGTGACACCCACTGTTGCGATCATTAAAGGCGAAAAATAGAGAAAGAAAATTGCATTATGTTGATGCTGGAAAGAAATTTGGAGGATTTTCTTTCTATATTTTTTTTGCTCTGATGATTGTATCAGGGGTACCGAAACATGTCACTACAAATTTCTTTTTCAAAATCAGCATGTTTTATTTTCTTTGTTTATCGGCTCTGGTGATGGTACATACCACCAACCGAAATATGTGCAAATATTTATCAGAATGTTTTCTGACAGAATTCGACATATTTTTCTCCAAAGTAGTGACGATTTACACGAAAAACATTTTTTACAGTAAACACAATAATATATCTCCAGCTCATTGTTAAATAAAAAAAAATGAACTCATGTTGTTAGCCAGAACTTCCCTCGATTTTGAAGTACATTGTAACAAATCGAGCTTCATAGAAAAAAAATATTGATAATGCAAGTCACAGTGTAAGGGAAAAAATGGCCCAGGAGGGAATCGAATCAATGGATGATCAATGCTCATCTTATAAAATTTTATAATACAATTTTGATTTAGTAGTACGTATATGAGTATGTTCTTTAAATGGCATCTATCCTGCAAAATTTTTAAGTGACCTCATTAAATTTTTGTTGGGGATTAGAAAAAATTTGGTTAGCGCTTTGCCATTTAATAATATTCCTAAAATTCATAAACAATTTGACAACAATCAGTGCGGTGGTTTTGGAGATTATTATATGTCTAATAAAAATCGACACAGACGATAGACAACAAAAACGGAATAGCTTTTTTTTCATAGCCTAGAAGTCATCAAACGTCAAGAAAATATGAAAGTAGGTGTTCGCTGGATGGACCCTCTTGCAATATTTCTTTTTCCTCTCTTAATTGTTTACATTTCAAAGATAAATAATACAATGGTTCATCAACATGCAAATGTTCATATTTAATTCAACGTTGACTCTCAAAAAAATAAAGCGTGGTGTAACGAAGCGAATTTTCGCGGGCCGGAAACCGTGCCGCGTACCGCGAGAGCCGGGGGTAAATTGGCGACCGCCGCGCCGCCGCGGCGGAAGAGGATTCTTCCCGGCAACTCCAGAGAGTGCGGAAGTTTGTGGCTGCTGTTTTTTAGTTTTGAGAAGTGTGGTAGAAGTGTGCAGTTCGACCCTCCGACCTCCGTAAGTACCTTTTTGGGTCGCCTGCCTGTTTTGTACCGGTTTTGGAATCGCCGCCCCCGAGCGAAAGACCGTGTCACCGTCACCGCGTTTTTTTTGTCACCGTCGAAAGTCGACACCGTCGTGCACGCGTCGTTATCGTCACCGCGCTCCCCTCCCGGGTCGCCGTATCGTCTTCGCGCGATTTCCAGGTTCAAGGTCGCCGCCCCCAGAGCCAAGAGGAGCCCGGCCTGAAGGAAGTCGCCGCCCAGGAGGAACGACCGTGCCGGACATTTAATTTAATTTGTTGTAAAACCGTTTTGTTAGCTATTTAAGTTATTTAGCCGTAAGATTTATTATCTTAGACCGTGTAGCTGGTGGCAGGGAATAAACCCTATTTTTGTTATAACACATCCTCGCCGTTTTATTTCGTATTCTCGAGTTTTCGCGGCGGCTCATCACCTGAATTCCGTGTCTCCGGCTTTAGAGCACCCCGGCGCTCCCTCCCCCGGAGAGGGAGCTGGCGTCCGAGCGACCGCCGCTCCTGACCGAAGGCGCCACCCCCGGCGGCGTGAAGGTAGCCGCATAAGCTTGGTCGACCAGACGTGTTTCTGATATCAGCGATACTAGTCGACCCAAAGCTTGGCACCCAAGTACGCCGCCACCCCATACGTTATCGGCGAGATTCCGGACCGTCACCGGACCGTCCGTCCCTCTCATCCGGAATTTCGTCGCAGTGGATATAATATTGTGCACAATAAATTCATTTTGATATGTGCTACATATACAGGGTGAATTAAAGGCGTGTGCTCCACGATATCCCATTAATTATTAGAGACAGAAAAAAATTGGTAGACGGCTATTTCGCTCGCCCCTAAAATACATCTGCTTCTTTGAAAAATTGTAAAATTTGATTTTTGGGAAATTTTTCTTTTTTGTGAAAATGTTTATACAGTAAAAACAAAATAGATAATAGTAGTCACAGTGTATAAGAAAAAAAGAAAAACCCATGTTGGGGATCGAACGCGCGCCACGGATCTCCTTGACCAGCTTTGCTTATTATACAAGGTTATTATACTGTATGAATTTTTTTTCGAAAATTTGGACGCCTTGGGGAAAAACTCAAAGCGGATTCATACATCACAAGTGTAGGAGTATATTACTGTATAACATTTACATAATTTATTGGAAACTTTTGAGACGATGTCATCAAATTGTTGGTGGGGGATGATTAGCCAAATTTTGGATAGCGTTTTACCATTTATTATTACTATTATTATTATCATTGTTAAATATGTGCGTTGGTCAACAGGCAAAAAAACCCAATTATAAATCAACGGAAGGAAAAGAAAAAGCTGTAAATATTTAACTTTGGTAACAGCTATAGATTACTGTTACTTCCAGATAGAACAAGTTATTATAAGTTAATTTAAGCTCTGTAGCTATGATAAGTAACCCACCATTGCATAATTGCAATAAGAAAATGTTTCTTCTGTTTAGTGTGTAAATATTCAGATTATTTATTGACAGTATTCATTGTTACCATTTACATAATTTTCCTAATACATATACATACAAAATTTGACAACAATCCGTCTAGTAGTTTCGGAGATTATCTGTTTACTAAAAATCGAGAGAGACGAGAGACAGACATACAACAGAGAGGCGGAAATGGAACACCTATTTCTTCGTACTGTAGGGGTCATGAAACGTCGAGAAAATATGAAACCAGCCATTCGTCGGATGGACCCTATTACATACATACTTCCTTAGCGTTCCAGAAGTACAAAATTGGTCGAAAGTTATTTCGACAGAACTTCCCTCACTTCTGAAGGATAGTCCAACAAATACTGCTTCTCTGAAAAATTATAAAATTGATTTTGCGGAATTTTACTTTTTCGTAATAACCTTTATGGGGTAAAAAGAAGAAGGTAGTAGTCACAGTGCAATATAAAAAAAGAAGGTGTCACCTTCTTAAAAAAAAAGACAGTAGGGAGCCCCGAGAAGATTTAATATTCTTAAAAAAAAAAAACACGTGGGGTCCCCCAGAAAGCTTTACCTACATTTTTAAAAAAGACATAATTGGGACCCCCGAGAAGATTTCACATTCAAAGAAAAGATATTTGGGGCCCCAGAGAAGATTTTACATTTTTAAAAAAGGCAGTTGGGACCGCCGAGAAGGTTCCACATTCTTAGAAAAAAACATTTGGCGCCCCGGGCAAGTTTTTACATTTTTAAATAAACATAGATAATACACAATGCGAAAGAAAAAGAGGAAAAAAAAGAAAAAAACGAAAGGGCAAGTTTGGAATCGAACGTGCGACGTCCGGTCCGCTTTCCTGACACGTAACCACTAGACCACGACCGGGTGCATTATGTTTTTGCAAAAATTTGGATGGTTAGGGAAAAACTCAAAGCGGATTCATACACCAACACTAACACGACTATATCTTTGTATAATTGTTAAATAAAAAAAAACAGAATTCTTTGAAATGACGTCAATGGCGGAATGTTAACTAACCATCTATATGATATTTATAAGTAATATACATACAAAATTTGACAATAATCTGTCCACAAGTTGGGGAGATCACGTGTCTAAAAAAATGTATACAGACACCAGACAGACAGACAGACAGACGGAAACGGGGCCATCAAACGTCGAGGAAATATAAAAATGGCCATTCGTCGGATGGACTCGATTACCATACTTTCTTAGCTCACGCTCGGGAAATAAAAAGATCAAAGTTTTACAGTTTTCGGAGCCGTATGTACTAAAATTTATTTTCACTTACAGGTGAAAGAGAAGGTTGTTTTTGAAATACAATATACAACGTAGTTTTTTAAAGAGAACACTATAAATTTTACGTGGCCTTGTCTAAGGTCTCACAAGCATCATCTCATCAATAGGGCTATTTATAACATGTCTGTCGAAATATTTTGTGGATAGATAAACAAAGGTATGCATTTTCTTGCAATGACAATGAAGTCGAACCTTAATGTAAAAGGTGTCTTTACAAAAATCTATATTATTTTAGTTTTTAGGCTAAGTTTTTCGACATAAAACGCTCTGTATTTTATTATTCCATCTTATAGATTTTTTAGTCTTTAGTTTTTGTTAAGTATTTTCCACATTTCTACATTCTAGAATATAAATAATAAAAAATTATAACATGTATTTTTTTTTGGACTGAGACTTAGCCACATAGTACATAGTAAAAATAATACTATTGTAATTTTTTTAATAAATCTTTGGATCGTTAAAGCATTTCAAACAAACTGAAATAACTTGATAACCTTGCACTAGAATAAAAAAAATAAAATACATTTTTAAAGCCTAAGCCTAAAGCCTAACCCGGACACGTAAAAATATATAAAATATAAAATAATAATAAAATACTAACTCGTATGTTGAGCCTCAAAAACAGAACAATCTGTATAGTTTTTTGTATCGCTACGAGTCTTTTATTGACTCACCCTGTATATAACAAAAGAAAAAGATTGTCTAGTCCAGCAGGCCTTTGACGCTCTCTAATGAAATAATGTCAGAAATAATGTACTAGAGCGTCAATTCAGCAAAATGTCAAAAAATCATATCCAGCTTTTTGAAAATTCCAAATTTAAATTTACGAATTTATTTTTTTATGAGAACCCCTATAATTTCAAATAAAAATTTGCATATCACTTTGGATAGGTGCAGTGTAATATTAATAACAACAGTATTATTTTCTCAAATTTTTTTTTTTTTTGCGAAAATGTGGACGCTTAGGGGAAAAAAAGCAGATTCGTACACCACAAGTGTCGGAGTACATTATGGTATAAAATGTAAATCATTTTAAAATAGAATCCTTTGAGATGACGTCTTCAAATTGTTGGTGGGGATGATTAGCCAAATTTTGGTTGGCGCTTTACCTTCTACATGATATTTCTGATATACATACAAAATTTGACAACAATCAGTCCGGTAGTTTCGGAGATTATATATCTAATAAAAGTCTACGCAGACGATAGATAGATAGATAGACAGACAGACAGATGACAGTAAAAGCAACCGGTTTTGAAAATGGTGTATCTAGAGACTATGAACCAAACTGAGCATGTTTTAAATACACACAAATAAAAGAAATCTGTTAACTCGGACCACCGCGTTAATTGAATTATTAAGGAACATCATCACCATATTATTCATATTTCAAGTCATATATTCGTATTTTCAAAATACGTTTCTTGTATGTTTAACTAATTTAAATTACTTGCAATAACAGTGTCATTTTTGATCTAAATTCATAACTTATAATAAACAGAACGTTTCAGTCAATTTTTTTCAAAATTTATTTTTAAGTTTTTAATATAAATCAAAACCCAGAGTAATATTATGCTATAACAACACAGTAAAGTGAAACAGTTATAGTCATTTTTGACATTTAGGATCTCGTTGACCCCAAAATCACTATGATCAATTCGCACAATCCGACTGAACTTGAAACCAGCAATTTAAAAATATTTTTAAAAAATAATTGTCTTAATTTAGCTGATTTGATATTCAAAAAAGCTGGAAAAAATAAAACCAACTTTACGGTGTACATTAAATATTACTCCTATAATAATACAATAAATTTTATAGATAACTTAAGAGGTACTCCAAACTCAAAGTATCATTAAAAAATTCTAAATGTATATTCTGAAAATGAACAACAAAATTATTACGAGTGCACAAAATAAAAGCAAGAAAATTAGGTAAGACACAAAAAATAGATAAACCGTTCAGATAAACACAACAAAAGGGAAAAAGGTGACTGTAGTAAAAAACGGGACGATATTTATAATTCAGTATTTAATTTGGGCAAACTTACTCTACTTAATTATATAAACGACATCGACGTTTCCAAACACGTTTACTTGATTAACGAACTTCAATTGCTTTTCTTTTACGACCCATTCCGATATACCTTAGATACTGTTGAAGATTTTTAACACTTCTTACATTAGACGATTCCTCGTGTTATCTGATCAAGTTTGATTAATGAAGCCTATCTGCTACGTCGAAGAGGATACCACGCGACGGATGGAGGCTATAAATGTTTTATTTTTCTTAATTTGTCTAAAGTTTTTGAAAATATTTTATAGACTTTATAGTACCACGATGTTGGAGGCCAACAGTTATAGCCAATAAAACTCAATAGAAAGTAGATCAGGCTTGGGCACGACGGACAGTACTTGATTAAATAACACCACAGGTGATAATAATAATATAAAAGGAGCTGAAATGAGCTAGCGTTATCGAAACATCATAAATCACTAACGCATTTGAATTAAAAAAGAGAAATAAAATCACACCTCTTAATTGTTACATTATCTAAGGATGTTAAAGCGGCTAGCAAAAATATTACACGCCACTAGAACGAGTCAAAATGATGATATTGACTTCGCTCGCCTAGTTACTAGTGAAATCCAAAACAGGTCTGGAACCGTTCCCAACCCACGTCTGCCCAAAAAAACCTTTAAAACTGTTTTTAACCAGTACAACTATTTACACGGTTTCACCACACTTGTCGGAATTTTAACACTTTAAGCCAAAATACATAGGTCTTCTATTTTATGGCTAGGTAGTCCATAGATAACGCTCCGCGCTCCCCTTGTACCTGAAAGTCAAGTAAGCCGCTTCCAAAACAAACCATAGATAACACCTCAAACGTAGATTTTTCCGGCATTATCGATGCGATAAACTAAACTAATCAAAACTCACCGAATTCTTATTAAATATTCACACTCATCAGGACGTCCACCGTAAAAAATGATCGTGGACTGACCGCGCAGTTGAAATGCTTTAAACGCTCATAATTCCTAATTAATTTACCGAAATATTTCGTAGTGTTGACTTGAGCGCGGGTGAATTTCGTCAACTGTCATTTTTATGTAAATTTAATTTAGAAAAAGTGCGATCGTCTTTTTGATAACCGCTAATTTGCTTATTTCTTAACCATCTGGATGCTATGAGCTAACCGACATTCGATACATTTCCTGAAATTCCTGCTGCGGAAACAATGAAAGAGATGTGCTTTAAGATATATTTTACGGCCGGGGTAATAGTAAGCTATGAATTAAAATTTAGATAACAAAATCATAGCCATGTAGTAATTATAACTATCAATTAAGAGCCCAGATTTAACCATCTTCAAGAAAAATGATACAAACGAGCTTTGTTACACTTTCTACTTCCCGACCGTAAGCTAAAGAAGTATTGTACTCCAACGAACAATTTAATATCGTTGCCTCAAAATTTTGCGTGGCAAAAGTTTATAAAATAAGTTATACCTGTACTTGTAGTTTATGAATCCATTTTGTTTTATTTCTTTTTCTTTTGCGGGATCGCGTCGCCGAAAAACGCCCTTGCCCCTGCGTTCCTCAATGGATCGTTATCCTTTCAGATCGAGTCCTGATAGCCATCGATAATCACAGGTGCGTTTTGTCCCTCGTTATTTATTATTAATTAATATCGATGACACTTTCGAATAAATTCCAGAGAGTGGCCATCGTTTAAGGCCCACGTCAATTAAAAATTAAGTACGGGCATTTTTTCCCTCAATGGACAAGTTTGTTTATTCTTTTGACACAGGACAAGGAATTCGTCCGTGTTTAAGGGTAAGTCGCCTGTTCAGCGTAAGTTTTCATCGGTGCTGCGGGCACGTCTCGAGCGTCACCCGTGGAAATGGAACTGTAATCTGATGTTGGGACGAGTCGAGTTAACAAGGGTTTTCTGTCGCTGTTATTTATAGTGGGCTCTGACGCAACACTCAGGTAGCTATGGTCAAGGTAGGCGTTGCGTTTTTTTTTTCTATTTTTTTCACGTCTTTTTGTTTTAAGATTGTCTGACAGGACGAGGGACATCGTGACAGATCCAAGTTGGCTTTCTCTCTCTGGAGCCCGGTTTTGTTTGAATTCCTTAATGCTATCATCATTGCTTTCTTGATAAGATAGCTGTTTTACATTCATCGCTACCGTCACTATTAAATGTTTACCACGCCACTTTAGATAATAACGCTGTTGCTACAAACGCGACTATTTTATTTATTCGGATATCTGACGATACTACCGATGCAGGTTTTACGGTTTTGATTGTAATTCATGAAATGCGGCGCCGAGATTTACTTACGTAACGAAACTATCGTGAATTATTTTTGTACAATAACATCTAACACTATAATTTTTCTTCCAGTACTAGTTTTTGCAGTTATTTAGAGACTATATTGACCCCGAATTTTTACTATTCATATGACTCAGAAAAAGTAAGAGCCACCCACGCCATCATTTTTTGCAGAGAATTTAATTGGCTGGGTGAGACCGACATTACAAGACTAATAACTTTTACGTACCTATAGGGACCGCTAATTTATAAATACAGCCCTGCCCACGGATCGTATCTAATTACATAGCCTTGTTAACTTTGTGTAGAACATCCAACAATTGTGTTCAAATATTAATAAAACAGAAAGCTTCAGCGGAGGCTTCAGAAATATTTCAAAACTTTGGCGATTCAATTATTTCGAAGAAGATTTATATTAGCAATTATTGATTGTTGATACCAAATTTTTCAAGGATTAGTCCGATTATACTAGAAATAGAGAATCGAGGGTGAAAGAAAATTATTTCTTATATTGCAATTGGCAACTTCATGTAAATGGTATGGGAAACATCAAACGTTATTTAATAGATGGCTATTGTTTTTTATTTCTGAAATTTATTATCACATTAAATTTTAAATACTCCATATGCAGTTCTTCGTTTGTGAAACTAATTGCTGAAATTCGAAGCATCAATATATTATTTAATCAAAAACAATAAATATGTTTTCAAAAGGTTTGATTAAATTTACTTCTGGTCTTCTGATGAAAAAATGTTTATTTGGTTTACATATGCAGTTTAAACCATTTTGTACAAAAAAATGCCTCTCGTAAAATTTTTGGAAAGGTAAATATTTTAATTTAAACACATATATATGGATGTAATGCAAACACTTCCAGGAACTCACGACGTTAGTCTATTAGTTTATTAAGGAAAATTAAATCCTAAAATTTAAAAAAAAATAGTTGGGTTGTTTCTGTAAAAACACACCGTATATTGGAATCGGCCTTTTTGCACTACTAGGCTCTTATAGAGTACAAATATGGAATTATTTGTATATATTTCTAGAAATAACCAATTCTTGAATGAAAAAGACACCAGTTTTTGATACACTTCTTCAAATAACGGAGAAAATGAGGAAAATATTTTCTAAAAATTTGATTCTGTTAGAAATCCCTAAGGGATGTCAGTTAGCACTTTTTGCCTTTCTAACAGAATCAAATTATCAATCTGAAGTTATTTTAGTTCTACCTTTCTTAATAACTGAAAAAAATACAGAAGTCTTTTCAAAAAAATGACCAAAAATGTTAAAAGGACCACTGTTAGAAAGAAATACAGCACTAGCTTGCAGAAATTTTCTCGTAGATTACAACTCTGTAGGAATTTTTGTTCCACTTTTTAATAATTTTTTTAATAATCGAAAAACGCAGGAATATATTTTCCAAAAATTTTCTTAAAAGAATGTTGAAATGACCCCAATTTCAATGGAAAAAAGCAATAGGTTGTGGAGTATTTCTCGCAAATTACGAATCTGTAACCACTTTTGCTCTACCTTTCCAAATAAGCAATGAAAGTAGGGATGTGTCTTCTCAAATGTTTCAATCATTTTCCAAAAAATATAAAAGCAGCCTCTTTTGGAAGGACACAAAGCAAACTTTGTTCTACTTTTTGCACCGAAAAAGCGGGAAAATATTTTCCAAATATTGGATTCCATTGGAAAGGTTCTAACTCATAAGAGTATTTCCCATAGATTATGAATCTGAAGTCGTTTTAGTTCTAGCTTTCTTAATAACTGAAAAAAGTAGAGAAGTATTTTCAAAAAAATTTGGAAAAACATGTTATAATGACCTTTACTAGAAAGAGAATGAAACAAAGGACTAGCTTGCAGAGAATTTCTTGTAGATTACGACTCTGTAGGAATCTTTGTTCTACTTTTTCTAATAACCAAAAAAATTACAAAAATATTTTTCAAAAATTTGCTAAAAAGACAGTTAACATGGCCTCAATTGTAATGAAAAAAGCACCACCTTAGAGTATTTCTTGTAGATTATGAATTTGAGACATTTTTGCTCTAGACCTCAAAATAACAGAAAAAATTGGTTGTTCTAAACATTTTTCAAAAATTTTCCAAAAAATATAAAGATAGCCCCTTTTGAAAGGAAAAAAGTAGATTTAGTTCATTGCACTGAAAAAAGCATGACAATATTTTTCGAGTATACCGGATTCTATTGAAAAGGCAAAACGCGCTAACTGACTGAAATCACGTCTCGTAATAACCGAAAAAAGCGGGAAAGTATTTAAAAAAAAATACCAAAAAAAATATTAAAGAGACTCTTACAGAAAGAAACAAAGCACTAGTTTACAGACAATTTCTCGTTAGACTACCAATCTCTAGAAAATTTTGTTTTACTTTTTTTAATAACCGAGAAAAATAGGAAAATATTTTCCAAAAATTTTCCAAAAAAGATGTTAAAGTGGCCTCAATTTCAAAAAGCATTAGCTTGCAGATTACGACCCGACTTTTGCTTTAGCTCTCAAAATGACCGATAAAAGTTGAGATGTTTTTTTGAAAGGAAAAAAGAAGATTTCGTTCTTTGTACCTACTGAAAAAAACGAGACAATATTTTTCACATATATAATGCTTCTAGTGGAAGGTAAAAAGGGTAAAAAGCTCTAACTGACAGAATGTTTCCTGTAGATTATGAATCTGAAGTCATTTTATCACCAGCTCTCTTAATAACCGCAAAAAGTGCAAAAGTATTAAAAAAAAGTTAAACGTTCAAAAAGTTTACAAAAAATTTCCGTAGACTACGACTCTGTAAAAAATTTTGTTCTACTTTTTCTAATAACCGAGAAAAGTATGAAAATATTTTCCAAAAACTTTCCAAAGAAAATGTTAAAATGGCCTCAATTTCAATGAGAAAAAGCACTAACTTGCAAATAAAAACTAAAATGTTTTTCATATTTTTCTAAATTTTTCCAAAAGTTTCTTATGAAATGAAAAAAAGCAGATTTCGTTCTTCCCACCACCCAAAGAAATCTGGAAAATATTTTCCAAATATTGAATTCTATTGTAAAGCAAAAAGCTCTAACTAACACAGAATTTCCTGTAGATTATGAATCTGAAATCATTTTAATTCTAGCTGTCTTAATAACCGAAAAATGTGGAGAAGTATAGTTTTGGAAATTTCTTTCTACCCTATAAAATTTTTATGGCAATAACGAGATGGACAATAGTACAGTAGAAAGGAATATTTACAACTTGAAGTTGTCGCGTGCCGGTAATCTGCAGATGTTAGAATGCAGAATAATTCAGGTCCGGACAGGGTCGATCGTTACTCACGAACGCAAATGAGCATTATTTTATGAACCATAAATATTTTTTATCATTGTACTACTGTCCACCTCATTATTGTCAATAAAATTTTATACGGTAGAATGAAATTTCCAAAACTAGACATACGGAAAGAAATGTTAAAAGGATCTTTATTAAAAAGAAACATAACAATAGCTTATAAAGAATTTCACGCAGATTACGGCTCTGTAGGAACCTTTGTTCTACTCTAATAACCAAAAAAATATTTTCCAAAAATTTGCTAAAAAGAATGTTAAAAGCACTAGCTTGTAGAGTATTTCTTGTAGATATCGATTTTAATACCATTTTTGCTCTAGCCCTGAAAACAACGGATAGAAGTTGGGGGGTTTTACAAATTTTTCAAAAATTTTCCAAAAAATATAAAGCCAGCCCTTTTTGAAAAGAAAAAAAAGCAAATTTCGTTCTTCGCACTGAAAAAGTGAGACAAAATTTTTCGAATATGTAGGAGGCAAAAAGCTCCAACTGACAAAATATTTCTCGCAGATTGTGTATTAAAAAAAAATGTTAAAAGGACTTTTATAGAACGAAACAAAGCGCTAGTTTACAGAGAATTTCTCATAGACTACAGCCCTATAGAAAATTTTGTTCTACTTTTTCTAATAACCGAGAAAAATAGGAAAATATTTTCCAAAAATTTTCTAAAAAAGATGTTAAAATTTCAGTGGAAATAAACGCTTGTTTGCAGATTACGAACTTGAGCCCACTTTTGATTTAGCCCTCAAAATGACCGATAAAACTTGAGATGTTTTTCAAATTTTTCAAAAATTTTCCAAAAAATATAATAAAAGCCTCTTTTGAGAGAAAAAAACAGAATTTGTTCTTCGCACCGAAAAAATCTTAAAAATATTTTCCAAATATTGAATTCTATTGGAAAGGCAAAAACATCTAACTAACAGAGTATTTCCCATACATTATTAATCTGAATTCATTACAATTCTAGCTTTTTTAATAACCGAAAAATGTGGAGAACTATAGTTTTGGATTTTTTTTTCTACCCTATAAAATTTTATTGGCAATAACGAGACGGACAATAGTACAATAAAAAGGAATATTTACAACTTGAAGTTGTCGCGTGCCGGTAATCCCCAGATGTTAGAAAGCAGAATAATTCAGTCCGGACAGGGTCGATCGTTACTCACGAACGGAAATGAGCATTATTTTATGAGCCATAAATATTTCTTACCATTGTACTACTGTCCACCTTGTTATTGTCAATAAAATTTTATAGGCTAGAATGAAATTTCCAAAACTTTACATACGAAAAGAAATGTTAAAAGGGTATTTATTAAAAAGAAACATATCAATAGCTTATAGAGAATTTCACGTAGATTACGGCTCTGTAGGCACCTTTGTTCTACTTTAACAACCGAAAAAATAGTTTCCAAAATTTTGCTAAAAAGAATGTTAAGAGCACTAGCTTGAAGAGTATTTTTTGTACACATCGAGTTGGGGTGTTCCACAAATTTTTCAAACATTTTCCAAAAAATATAAAGCCAGCCCTTTTTGAAAAGAAAAAAAAGCAGATTTCGTTCTTCGCACTGAAAAAAGTGAGGCAATATTTTTCGAATATGTAGGATTTCTATTGAAAAGGCAAAAAGTTCCAATATTTCCCGTAGACTGTGGATCTGAACCCACTTTACCACCACTTCTTTTAATAATCGAAAAAAGTGGAAAATTATTAAAAAAAATAGCAAAAAAAATGTTAAAAGGACTTTTATAGAAAGAAACGAAGCACTAGAGAATTTCTCATAGACTACAACTCTGTAGAAAATTTTGTTCTACTTCTTCTAAGCATCGAGAAAATAGGAAAATATTCTCCAAAAATTTTCTTAAAAAATGTTAAAATTTCAATGGAAATAAACGCTAGGTTGCAGATTACGAACTTGAGCCCACGTTTACTTTAGCCCTCAAAATGACCGATAACAGTTGAGATGTTTTTCAAATTTTTCAAAAATTTTCCAAAAAATATAAAAACAGAATCTTTTGAGAGAAAAAAAAAACAGAATTTGTTCTTCGCGCCGAAAAAATCTGGAATTCTATTGCAAAGGGAAAAAACTCTAACTGACCGAGAATTTCCCGTAGATTATAAATCTGAAGTCATTTTAGTTCTACCTCTCGTAATAACCGAAACCAGTATGAAAATATTTTCAAAAAAAATTACCAAATAAATGTTAAAGGGATATTTATTAGAATGAAACAAAACACTAGCCTGCGGAGAATATCTCGTAAATTACGCATCTGTAGATTGTTTGTTCTATTTTGTCTTATAACCTAGAAAAGCAGAAAATATTTTCCAAAAATGTTCTAAAAAAATTGTTAAAATGCCTCAATTTCAATAGAAAAACTAGCTTGTGGAGCATTTCTTGCAGATTACGAATTTGGGACCACTTTTGCTCTAGCCCTGAAAATATCCGATAAATTTTGGATATTGCATACATTTTTCAAAAATTTTCCAAAAATATAAAAATGGCTACTTTTGGAAGGAAAAAACGTAAATTTTGTTCTTCACAGCGAAAAGAAGCAAGAAATATTTTTCAAATATTGAATTATATTGGAAAATGTCGAAGTATTTTCAAACAAAATGACCAAAAAAATGTAAAAGGGACCCTTATTAGAAAGAAACACATCACTAGCTCACTGAAAATTTGTCTTCTGCTTTTTCTAATAACCGAAAAAAGCAGGAAAATAGTTTCCAAAATATTGTAAAAAAAAAATTTTAATACCGTTAATTTAATTTGAAAAAAATAACTGGTGGGGAATTTCTTGTAGATTATAAATCGACTTTTGGTCTACCCCCAAAAGAACCGAAAAAAGGAAGAAAATCTTCTGCAAGAATATATTTGAATCTCTATGGTTTATTAAATCTGGCTGTATCTACGCTTGAAATAGTTTCATAAGTTATAATCGATTAACAGACTTTAAAATTATGCATTAAACTTCGTATCGTCAAATTTTAATCTAATCTAACTAGAAAAAAATAGCCAGTTTTATCTATTATACATCGTATGATATTTTTTCCAAAATTTTTATAAAATAATAGAAGATATATTGAAATCTGACCAAATAGTGGACTCTGATTAAAAGTATTCAAAAATGTTTTTTTTTTCTTAATAAAGATCTAAACATGAAAACGGCCTGCCCATAATCCACAACCCATGTAATTTATTTATCGGTTAGTACCAACATGAAAAATCTTTTAGCACCTGCGCTAATTAAAGTAACCAAAAGCGAATAATAAATTCTTTTTACATAATATCTTGACATGTTTTTACATATCTTTGCAAATTTTTCAACGGAATCAGTATCCTGTCATGTTTTCTAAACAGTCAAAATTACAAGAAACGTGAGTGCTTTTACTGAAAACGTTCAGTCTATAAAAGGATTAATTTAAACATCTCAGGATAAAATTCGAGTTTAACGGGTAACGGGTTATTTCAATTTTTTAGTACCACCTTCACGAATTTAAGCACTCTCTATCGTCTAGCCGTTGCTCATCGATTCCCAATAATTACTAGCTCCACCGTACCAGCACTCTTTACCACGTCGATCACTCCACATCAAACCCATAACCACTAATAATCTATTTACTCTCCCATAAACCGTTTCCCATCATCGACCCTGGCGGCCGAATTCTTCAGTACCATTGTAAATCCTGCCCTTAATTAAACGAGACTGAAATTGATGATTTGGCCGAATATTAAAGTGTCTGGCGTTAAGACTTCCAATTGTTAGAAAATGATTCTCTTGACTTAGGTGGAGCTCTCCCGTGGAGGTGCCCTGCATGGGGTGAAGCCACCGACAGCAGCTTTACTTCGACAAATTGTAATTTATAGAAGGCGACCGGACAGTATTTTAAGTTGCTTTTCGGCCAAATACGTGTGGGCCCGTCAGTCCTTGAAAGGAAACGAACTCCTAGGAGCCCAACTGTATGCTAATCGCGTAGAGAGGAGTAACGATGATTGCCCGAGTCGGCAATTGGGGTACCGAGCTCGGTCATGTCGAAAAACGAGAGCAATATTTTCAAGCTGAAATACATTTCTTTCACTATCCTTCCTATCAAATTTGTAATAAGCAAGTGGTGAATTAAACTCTTACAACTTTGGGCATTATTTCCCCATGCTCGGAATTTACAGTGTTATGCTCGACTTTCCGCCTCTTATCTCCCAACTTTTCTCCTCAACAAAGCATTAACGAGAGTCCAAATGTTATGACTTTTTGTGTATTTTGTAAGAGCACGATGTAATCGCCCCTAAAAAGGTATGAAATGTCATACACCTACATTATGTAAAACTAATGAAAATGTGTCCAAATTACAGTATGTCGTGAAGAAGTAAATTAGAATATAATTAATGTGAACGCGCAAGCTATAGGAAACAAGAACTTACTTGCCTGGTTTTAGGACATTTCTTTAAGCTTACGACGAGCATAATTTACGCAATTTTGTGAACATTAATCATTTCAAATAGAGGACAAAAATTTTTAGATACATGCAATGAGATACTACAAACGTTACCACGCTTGCCTGAAATTCGCTAAAAAATAATCATGTGTTTGAAATGACCGTTATCAGATTCAAACGCGGCACTGAACTTGAAAATTCCGGATGAGTTATCTTTGAACAAATTAACACTTCATTTTTTTATTATTGAAACCGTAGTCCGCGGTACTTGTAAACAATTTCGTTAGATAAATCTGTGACTATAAATTAGTGCTTTTATATAGTAGGTGACTTTAATGGCGCAAAATGAAATAAAAATCGACCAGAATAAAACGTCTGCAAGCAGTAGCCGGGCAAGTTTTTCACCACATTTCTCGAACTATCGCTTATCGCATATAAAACTGATAATAAAAAATTGAAAAAGATTTTTTATTAGTTCCAATTAAATTTTTGATTACTGGATGCCTGCATGTAGTTAACACTTCGAAACAAATTCTTGATACTCTTGAAAAAAATATGTTATCCCGTTGTACTGATATTCAAAAGTGATAATGGATTAAAAGCTGTTCGTGTGATTAAAACTAGCGTCACTATCATAATAGACGACACCACAATCTAAAGTCTAAAGCTAATTTGGTTATAAATACGCTTCTTTAAATATGAATTTTTTGTCCAACAAAATAGTGAAACTAGCGTTGCAGAGGAAACTGATGCAACAAGAAAACAGAGTATGATAAGCTAATTTAGTCAAGAATATGTAATGAGGAAGCGGAAGCACGAAAATATTATAATAGCAGATCTAGAGATTGGACATGTTAAAAGATAAAAAATCGCAAAGAAAAAACTCTTTAAGTTATCACGCAAAAATCATGTTTTAAAAAACACCAGCATTCCAATTACTGCACGTTTTTTAATTAAACTATTGCCCTATCCCATTTCGTTTAATTTCGAGTAGTGCCAAGTCATGTCGATAAAACGTACAATTGCTCAAACGTCAAATACCAGCCAGAATAATTAATTTAATGTAATAGGTATGAATGTGCAAAATGGCGTCCGCAACGCCCATGCATACAAAAGAAAACGGAATCAAGATTAGAAGAGACAATATTCAATTTGGTAGTAGAGAAAGAGGAAATCGATAATAAATCTCGAGCTACTTAAAAATAATAGTCAGAACGATCCGTGTGAACTGAGGAAAATAAACATTTAAGATTTTAATATATATGTATTAGGGGCTTTGTGTTTTGGTTTCTGGTTATAATCATACCTTTGTTCGTTCAATGGGTGTCCTGCGGTGTTAAAAATTGAACCATTACAGCAATCGGACCGCGATCGCTCTGCTCTCTCTTGTATTGCCACAGAAGACTCTTATTAGAGCACCTTAATCGGCATTTGTTTAAGTCAAATTGCAAGGATGACTGGAAATAAATTAAGACGTACTGGCAGGAAATTGTACGATTTTACTGGAGAGCTGGTTGAGATTTAATTGCACGTATTACACATGTCTAATCGTTTATTTATAGCTAATTGCTGCAATTTCTGCAACTTGTTCTACGTAGTTTTGTAGTTGTTTATTTCGCCCGTTCGCAGAGACAGTTTCAATAAATTTCAGATGGTTAAAGAGGCGTGAGAAATTGATTTTATGGCCAAGACAGCGGAGCCATTTTTAGCTTCCAGTCTTCTACGAGGAATTTTAATGAAAAACACTTAAAACACAATAAATTCCAGGTTACTATTTGGGGCAAACTTGAAACACACTTGTTATTAATTAAGTGTATTAAGTATTTTATGATGAATGTACAAGATCAGGATAAATGTAACCGAACGAACGGCAAAACCAATTTAGTTCAACACGAGACCTGTCAAATTTGCGACAAATCATGTTACATTGGTAATTAATAATAATTAATGTTGCTTACAACTAATTAACCTAATTAATTTAATTGAAATTCCTCTAACGGTGATTTTAAGATAGATATATTACTTAGGTACTCATGATGTGCCCGTGGAGGACCTATTTTTTTATAGAATATTTTCATACCTCAATACCTATTTATTACCCCTCAGAAATGACAATAATTAATGTTTGTGCTTTCTTTGTCAGCTTGGCAAAATATTTATATTTAATGATGGCATATCTGATGTCAAATTGAAATTTTGGGCACCAAATTAATAGCTGCCATCTAACATGTTGACATGCTAACATTGCTGCCAATAATTCAGAATTGCCAACTCAAAAATTTACTGCATTAATTAATAGTCATCCGCTACTTAAACTTTAAACATATACCGTGCATATGCATACAAGATTTTCTAATTTCTTTCGTTGTCCCATATTTTAAATTTAAAATTTTACTTGATGCCAAAAACGCCTCAACTATTTTCATTTATATCTGTGTACTTTCATAAAATATGAATAAAAACGATAAGAGTCAATATTGAAAAAAATAACGATGATATATCAGTAGGTACAACAAACTTATAATAATAATATAATATATTTTGCACAATTTGACGTCATCATTTTTTTGGAAGGGAATAAACGGATAAGTTTTGATTAACAATTGCAAGATTTCAGAGAGAACCTATAAAGGTTCAAAGTTAAATCGAAAAATGTTGTTAGGTATACAATTTCTTCTTTTTTTTCTAAATTCTGGATCATAATGCTAAAAATTAAGACCACTTCATAAAGCACAAATAGGTATAGAATTACGTTATTTAAAAAAAATTGAAATAAAATTTACTATGTACTAAGCATTTTGAGGTGGCGTCATCACATTGTTGGTGATGGGAATATTAGACAAATTTTGGTTAGCATTTTGCCATGTTCTATTTTAATCCAAATTATTTGAGAATAGCATGTCGTCATCGGTAACGTCATCTTCACGTCAAGGGTGAAAAAAACACAACCAGTCGATTCTACTTTCAAATTGCACGTGGGGTAGGTGCGTCAGTGGCGTTCGTTGGTGTCGTTTACTGTGTTCGGATTATTGTTAAAAGTTAAGGAAAGTTAAAAATTAAAAAAGTCATCAAAATATGAGTCGGAGTGTTAAAGTAATGGACAAACTGAAACCCCAAAGTCACTTTAATGATTTTTGTAAATGAACACCCAACATGTTGAGTATTTATTATTTTTATTATTTTAGTTTTCTATATAATTTGTTTAACTTATTTTCAATAAATATAAAGTTCAAGAACTCATTATTTTTTTTTTTTTTTACTCAAAACAGTTAACGATAGTAAATTCACAGTTTTCATCCAGACAAAAAAAAAATTAATAAAACCCATTTTTTCAAGTTTAGTCGACAATTAGTAATAATAATAATAACAATAACAATTTAATTATAATTTATTTTAAAAACTGGCGAAATACCGACGCCACTGACGATCGAGGTCCGTGCAGTCGATGATAAATATCTAGATAAGTCAAGTGATCTATGCTACTCTCAAATAATTCGGAGTCTATATTCCTAAAATACAGTAGGTCCAGTAGTTTCGAAGATTTATCTGTCCAATAAAAACTGACTGTCCTCTGTATGGATCAATTTTTATAAACAGACGATAAACGACAGACAACATACAGAAGACAGACATGCGGAAACGCTCACCTAATTTTTCATATTCTAGGAATCACAAAAATTGGACAAACATGAAAATAGCTATTCGCCGGATGGACTCTATTGCAATATTCCTTAGCTTAGGCTCTAAAAATAAAAATGTGGTGTTTATACGCTGCATAACATTGATACTATAGTATTTACAGCGCACCTTCATTTATAGAACAGTGCAGTAATAAATGAAAAGTTTAGTGTATTACCAAAATTTCAAAAAAATTTCTTATGAGGGTTTTAAGGCAAACTGTAAAATTTTATTGTAGAAATTTTATATTTATCCTACTAAGATTAAAAATTGTTTTTAGCCCTTATCGGTATAGTAATAGTATATGTGATATAAGCAACAAATTTGTTAAAAAACTCGAATGTGTAAATTTACAAAAATTCTAAAATATAATTATTTCTTACGCGTAAAAAAAACTAACATTTTCGGCTAAGAACTTCAATATTATAACAACACTGCTACATTTTATAATAAAACAAAATAAGCAGACCTTCCCTCCGCCCTGAGGTCTAACAAATTCAGCTTCTTCGAAAAATCATAATATTTGATTTTGCGTAGGTAAGTGTAAGAAAAAAAGTTCGAGTCGTTTGTCACAACGCCATTCACCAGTGGGGTTTACATAAAATTTTATTATACAATTTTAATATTTTTTCAAAAAATTTGTATGCCTAGTGTCAAAACCCATTCATAAACCACATCTACAGGAGAATGTTATTTTATCAAATTTCAGTGGTATTTACAAAGCAAAATATTGAGATCACGTCATCAAATTATTCGTAGGGATGATCAAACAAATCTTAGTTAGCATTTTACCGTTTACATGATATTCCCAACATTTAATTCAAATTTTACAATTATCATTATCTTCAAGTAAAAATATATATAGACGACAGACAAAAGACGACAAACAAACGGAAATCGTTTGTTTTGTACTCCCAGAGCATAAGCAAAGGAAGTATCGTAATCGAGTCTGTCGATCGACTGTTCTACTTTTACGTTTTCTCGACCTTCCATGACCCCTACAGTACGAAAAAATAGTTCTCCGTTTCTGTCTATCTGTCTGTCTGTCCGTCTATCCGTCTGTCTGTCTGCCGTCCCGGTTTTTTATTAGACATATAATCTCCCAACGATTCTTGTCAAATTTTGTATTGACATCTATTAGGAATCATGTAAATGGTAAAACGCTAACCAAAATTTGTCTAATTATTCCCCCCAATAATGTGATGGCGTCCCCTCAAAATTGTACATAGTAAATAGGTTTTAAATTGTATAAAATAACATAGTCCTACACATGTAGTTTATGAGGCCGTGTTGAATTTTTATCCGAAAAATCCAGATTTAAAAAAAAATCAAAATTATAAAACAACACTTTGCATTTTAATTTTGAATCTGCAAAACCAAATGCTTTCAAATCTTGCAGATGCTTTAAAGTTATTATAAGCATGATAAATTTTTAATCAAAATATATATTTGCTTATCCCGTCCAAAAAATTGATGACGTCAGCTCAAAATTTTACTGACTAAATCCTTGTCGAACATATGTTGAGTTGATTTGGTTATACAGGGTGACTCAAAAAAATTAATAAATGCGTGAATTTATTTTAGTGATTTAATCAAGAACTGCAAAACCGAAGTATCTATGGTAAATTTCTGATCAAAATGTATTTGCTCATCCCTCTAAAAAATTGATGGGGTCACCTCAAAATATTGCTGAATAAATCCTACCTTAAAAGGGGGGCGGTGGGGGCGGTCCGCCCCGGGTACCAAGCAACAAGGGATGACAACGACAACTCACTCGTACAGCCAGAGAAAAATTACAAAAGAATCACTCAATACTTACAAAAGAATCACTCAGCAAAAATATACAAAAAAAATCGGGACAGACAGACCGACAGACAGACGGAAACAGGAGACCCACTTTTTTGTACTCTTGGGGTCATGAAAGGTCGAGAAAATGTAAAAGTAGAGAGTCGGCCGACGGACTTCATTAGCATACTTCCTAATATTTTGCCTTTTTTTTTAAGTATACATAGCCAGAAACTTGGTTAAAATGGTTTATGCAAGGAAATATATGTTTTGCAAATATAGGACAGAGCCTAATTTCAAAATCGATATTTCCTTTAACAAATTTTCCATTTTAACCATGTTTTAAGTTTTATGTTGTAAAAAGAAGTCTATACATATTAAAACAAAAAGACAAAATGTAAGCCCACGCACCCGCCCCATCGCAATTGTGATATTTTTTTCATTCAACTTAACTGCAAAATACTTATTTCTTTACAAGAAATTAAAAACATATTTTTCAGCATCGTGTTGCTCAAAGAATACTATGTATATTAAGAAAAAAAGACAAAATATATACCCCGCCCGCCCACCCCATCTCAATTGTGATGATTTTTTTATTTTTAGAAACTTAAAACACGTTTCAAATGGTAAATTTTTGTCGGGAAATACGGATTTTGCAATTAGGTTCCGCCCCTAGGTTTGTCAATGAATGAAAACTTCACAATTGAGATAGGGCGGGTGGGCGGGGCTACATTTTTCCTTTTTTCTTAGTATGTGTAGACTTATTTCGACAACAAGAAACTTAAAACATGTCTAAAATGGCAAATTTTTGTAGTAATCAACTTAAATCCTCCACTTCTACAACCCCTTTAAGGCAAAAGTCGAACATCAAAGTTACTATCAACGGCAACTGGGCGAAGTTTATAATAAACGAGAATTTTCAGCTCTAAAACAACGTCAGCGGGAGCAACTCTGACAAAAATCTACGATGAATTTTCTGCAGAGGACATAATTTTGGAAATTTTACGACTGAGGCGCCACTTGGAAACCGCCAGCATTTCTTCACAAGAAGCAGTTCAGTGGACTACATTGGAGCTTTTCAGATTCATCGTAAAATGGGGCCATTCTGAGTGTGTTCCGAGTCTAGCGCTTTGACTAAAAATTTTTTAACCATTTGTTTCGGTGACTTCATGTGAAAGAAGCTTTTCAAAATTGAAATTTAATAAAATCGTGCTTAAGGTACACAATGAAAAAAAATGAATTAGTCAATTTATTTTATTGATTAAATCAGGAACAGCTCACTCGATTGTCCTAGAAATTTTTTTTTGGAATACAATACTATTATTTTTAGCATTACGCTGCACCAATCCAAGTTGATATACGTGTCCTTGCAAAAATGTTGATGACGTCATCACAAAATTGTGTAAAGGAAACACGCAACTCGAAAATGCTGGATATATATATTTCATTGTACTTCAGGGGCGAGGAAAGTTCTGTCGAAACAACTTTATTTTTTATTTTATTCAACGTAATTAAATATTGGCGAATGGTTAATTTCATGTTTTTCCGACGTTTCGTGGCCTCTAAGTGAATCCAAATATTTTTTTTTTTTGTAGAATTTTAATTAAAATGGTTGTATATTTCATAAAACACATTGCAGCTATTGTTTTTCTTCAAAGCGCATTATGTATACATATTTCTTTTGCGTTGTTTTGTACAAGTTGGCGTGCATCCATATGTCAGAATGATAACTAATGACTATTATTACATATATGACATTTTACTTTAATTTATAAACCGGCATGAGAAATTTAGTCCATTTAGAAATAAAGGAACTTTAAATAAAACACGGAGTTAAAATATTCCGTAAGATAGTATAGATAATAATTAAGCATTAATAATGAAAAACAATAATTAGCAGCTACTTCAGTTTAACACCTTCGTAATACACACGACCATTCAGTTGATAAATGAAAAAGACTTAGCCAAGATTCAGATCAGTACTTTAATCACAATTTCATTATAATTCGTTTCACAGGTAATTATCTCCCGTAATTATGCATATGGTGTCGATGGATCTAGTTTTCTAACCGCGTCGACCAGTCGAAATCGGTACAATAATTAATTCTACCCTTTTCCAGGAAACGAATCCATTAGTCCGAACATTGGTACGTACACGAAGGCATTTCTTGGTACCATTTAATCGTGTTTTATTTTTACATTGTTAGGACCTGGTGTGTTTCTGTGTCTTCTCTCATGTTTTGTTTTTTCTCGTATCCGGACTCGTTACAGGTCTCGTTATTTAATTAACGATAGGCCATCTCGTCCAGTCCTCGTTTCTATCGAAACTCACACATGTTCGGCCTTATCGAGTGCTGCATCTTCTTTATAGTCGATCTGCACTCATCTTGCTCTTATTTTATTTGTTCGAAAAGGCTTATTTAGTTTAAATTAATCAGGTAATGCATTAATCAAACGATCGCGCAACAGCAATTTATAATAATTACTTCGGCTTACCGGCCAAAACATATAGAACGCATGCCATAAACAAAATGAGAAGCGCTTTTCTCTGGTCTCGACGCGTTATTTATGGCTCTTATAACACAAATAACGAAGGGGTGGAGGTGTGAACCACATGCGGAGTTTGGACAATCTCATTACTGTGAGCGTTACTTGCACTTTCGGCCACTCCCTGCTTAGATCACTATTATTTCACACTCGACATGATGGCGAGATAATGGGAAATTTGTCCAGGGTACCACCTTTCAGCAGGCCATCTCTAATCGATTCCAAATCAACAACCAACGGACTAACTAGACACACAACAACAAGAACTTTTTTGCAATCGTTACAGAATCGTTGGAGAAAGACCTTCATTACCATACTAGTGCGGTAATCAGGAATATTACCTACTCCAAAAAAAATACTACTGTTGACCACTAATTAAAAATAAAAATAATTTAAATTTGATGTTAAAATATTGATTAAAAATTTACAGAAAAAAGTAGGTCACAGGCATCATCTGCTTTAAAATTTATTCGCTGTCCATGTCATCGCATTTGTTCCAACTCTCTTCTTCACACGATAAAATCCAACAACAAGCTCTCAGCCTACCACAAAACGAATCCAGATAAAGTCGACCAGTCAAGAGATTGACATATCACCATAATTAATTTAAATCCAATTCGAGTTTAAAGAAAATAAATGTAGTTTTTATGTAAAACTTATGTAAATGAATCTACAATTATCTAAACGGCGCAAAGTGAAATTATTTAACGCAAAATCAAATTTGTCACAAGCTTATCTTTAATGTTAATGTTAGCATTCCAAGTTAACGACATAACGCGTACTTAGTAAAACGTAAGGTGATGGTGCACACATAATTAAATAAGACTCTCGATGTTTAATACTCGCTAAGTGTTAATTAAAATTATGTAATTAAAATTTAATCTAAATGCAAATCAAAGCGTCGGATGAATGAAGGTTGTAAGTAGAAATTTGGAGTTGGTGGTGCCGAAACAAGAGACCAAGAACCTCAAACTTGCGAACACGACCAATGAGAGCGGAAAGTTCACGAATCTGACATTTCGGCCAAGGAGAGTGCAGTGCTTTAATTGTTAGAAAAGAACGAATGAGATAACACACACTAAAAATGGTTTTGTAAAAATGTACAATTAATTCTGTGTACTTAGTACAATATTCTAAACGTTATTTAGTTGTATCTACACAAAAACAAGGTTTTCTGGTGTTGTTAATTTTTTTTACTTTATAAAAAAAAAGATAAATCGACAATTTTTCGTATGTTTTGTGGTAATTTTTTTCAGTCTGTTTAGGTCAAATTCAAGATTAAAGTATAAGGTTTCGTTCGTAAAAAAGTAGGCAGTTCTAGAGTGTAAATAATTCATACTACAACACTCAGTGTTTTTTTTTATTCTACCGCTTGTAAAAGAAAATATGCTTTTAATAAATAGAGTTTTATTTTTACAATCAAGCCACAAAAATGTTGAAATTGATCTCCATCTTGCCATAGTTCTATATTTTACAGTTTTACAGAGGTGCTTCGATTAATGCATCATTTATTTATAAACGCTTTGTATATCGGGTGTTGGTCACTTGCGCACCGTGGTTAATTTATCCTATATGGCAAATCTAATCCCCAAAAAGGTTATGAAACACTTGCGCACTATTGGTAGAAAATTTGAAACTAAAAAAAATATTTTCAACTCTACATACATATTTAAAGATTTAATAAATACGTGAGGAATTGTGTGAAAGTTATATTATTTCCCCGAGTACTTATTTATTGTAATGTGACTAATACCCACGGAAACTACTACGACCGGTAACAAATGTTTATGGTATTAACCCTAAAGGCTTTATGAAAATGTTTGTGACCGTTGCGCGCAACTAACCCTTGTTGTCCTGTATATATACCACAAAAAAATCCACTCATCAATATTTCTAGTAATATTTTTGATCATTAAGTTTCGAAGATTACAAGCATCAAATGTTATTTTCTGTTTTTCTATTTCTTTTTTTTTAAGAAAATTAAGAATTAAGTTGTGTTATAACTAAAGTGACCAGACGTCCCGTTTTGAACGGGACTGTCCCTTTATTGGACCACCTGTCCCGTTGTCCCTATATAATGATCTGGAACGCAAAATTGTCCCGTTTTCTAAAACCGCGCATCACCATCAATATTAAAGCAAATTTGTTCCCCCGAGAAATATAAATACGACTAAAATATAATATTATGTTGCAATTTAATAATTACTGTCACATAAATGGTGCTTTACTTTAATGAAGCTGGTGATTGCTTCTTATTTTTCATAACTACTTACAATAGTACTAAAAATATTTTTAATTTTTGTGAACATTAAATAAAGAAAGAAGATTAAAAAGTTCTGTTTATTTTTATTGTTAACCTTCCCACTGGGGTATGTTATGTTATGTATGTATGGTATATCTATATTCTATATTAGATTTAGGGCCGAATTCTGTATCTTAACCTTTTAATAAGGGATCCGTTTGTTAAAGGCTTTATCGTAAAGGAAATGTGAAAGTGAATCCTTTAAAACCTTATTCTCTATTGCATCCGTTGAGGAGAAACTTGTGCGTTAGTTCGACTTTATGTAAAGGAACGGACGGATGTTTTTACTACGATAGTATATGCTTTTAGAAAAAGAACGTTAGTGTTTACCACTGTGTCAAGAGAGACGGAATATATTGCACATAACCTCAAATTTTGACAATATCGGTATGGTTGGTGTGACGGGCTTGGGAGATTTTTAAATTTAACTTTTGTTAATTTATGAAATATGAAATTCTTGTCGTGGTCTTTGTGCCTGACATATAGTAAAAATATTAGGAGTATTTATTTGCTCGTGGGATGGTTCGTGATGATTAAGGTGACCAGATTTCAAAAGTCCGAAATCGGAACATTAGGGCAGAATTCTGTATCTTAACCTTTTAATAAGGGATCCGTTTGTTAAAGGCTTTATCGCAAAGAAAATGTGAAAGTGAATCCTTTAAAACCTTATTCTCTATTGCATCCGTTGAGGAGAAACTTGTGCGTTAATTCAACTTTATGTAAAGGAACGGACGGATGTTTTTACTACAATAGTATATGCTTTTAGAAAAGGAACGCTAGTGTTTACCATTGTGCCAAGAGAGACGATATATATTGTACATAACCTCAAATTTTGACAATATCGGTATAGTTGGTGTGACGGGCTTGGGAGATTTTTAAATTTAACTTTTGTTAATTTATGAAATATGAAATTCTTGTCGTGGTCTTTGTGCCTGACATATAGTAAAAATATTAGGGAGTATTTATTTGCTCGTAGGATGGTTCGTGATGATGGTAACATTAAAAACTTAAAAAAATTAAACATTTTATGAAATCATTTTTGGAGATATCAGCACTCGCCCCTTATGTCAGTGTGGTCAGGGGAGTCTGGGCTTTAGTGGATTTTTTGGTCTTTTATAAGTGAAGACCCCTCCAAAGGAGTTGTTTTTGCAAAGTTGTTTATTGGTTACCAGTCTATTTGGAGCATCGTAAAAGTATTTGTATTTCCACCAAATTGGGCTTAATTAACTTTAAATATCTGGTTGACCGAGTTGCACTCGGCTCGTTTGGTAGTATTAGATCAGATTAGGACAGATAAATATGCGTATAGTATGCATTTTGAAGTACACGCGCTACTTAAAAATACACATTAAAAAAGAAATTCCATAAGCAGTCTTTGTTTTAAACACTGATAAGTGACATGTAGAGATTAAAGAACAGAAAACTGGAATTATTGTTTGACATCTCATTTGTTACCCAAGTTTTCTCTCTGTCGTTCTTTTTTTTTCGTAGTTCTCTCTCTCGACTCTAGAAAAAGGTCACAACCACATATTGAGTTAACGTGCTCTTTTGTGTTATTCCTAATTTCTCAATCTCAACCCTGCTGCCGAAGATGCCATTTACGAAAGTGTGCGAAACGTTGAGCCCAAAAACTCAAATAACACGGTCCCATCCCCGAAAACGATCACATGTTGACACTGACCGTGGAACCTCTGAAATGAATGCTTGACAAAATAATCTCAATTCAACACACTTTCGTGTGCCTTTTATCCGCTCACTGTTTAGTTTTTGGTAAATTTTCTCACCTCAGGAGGTGAATTTCAACGTCCTCTATACAGTGGAGTATGTTTCGGTACGTACAATTGAAGATAAAAAGGTACGTCAAACGTACTGTCAGACTGTCACCCAAACTTCTCATATAAAACAATCTCGTGTTCGTGTAGTGTCATCTGATGTTGCCTAGCAACAAATATAATTCACTGCCTGAAAATTGCTGAAAATGCATGAAGCTGTAATTTTCAGAAGTTAAAACTATGATCAATCGATTTCTTGACCCAAAAAACCCCTAACCTGTAAATTTCATCGAAATCGTTAGAGCCGTTTTCGAGAAACCCATTACATATATATATACAAACTTTGCTCGTTTAATAGTATTAGATATGACGATTTTTAGTGCTTTTTGCTAATATTAACAAATTTAAACCACGAAGCTATAAAACTGGACAAAGACATCATTGTTCTGACTCATATATACCTTTATTGTAATTCCTCTAGGATAAATAATCACAGGTTCTCCATTTCTTCCCTTTTATTTAGAAACGGTCACTATATAAAACTAATGAAACTGACAGATAATTTGCATAAAGTGACACATATGACCATACGTTGCACAAGGGAAACTATAAAGGACTTCACCTTTATGCAACGGATCTATAAGGGTTCTTTACCTTTTAGAGAATAGGAATATCTTTATGTAAAGGACAATCCTTTTACCAAAGTGCCTTTATACTTTACAGAATTCGGCCCTTATTTTATTAGTAGTATGTATGGACGTCCCGTTTTGACTTAAAAAAAAAATGGTCAGTTTAGTTATAACATACTACCTATAGAATTTGATTTTATCATTATACAGTTTTTTACTTCCCGAGCATAAGCTAAGGAAGTATAGTAATCGAGTCCATCGTCGGTCGAATTGCCACTTTGTCTGTCTGTCTGTCTGTCTGTCTGTCTGTCTGTCTGTATGTCTGTCTGTCTGTCTGGTGTCTGTATCCATTTTTACTAGACAAGTAATCTCCGAAACTACTGAACCGATTGTTCTCACATTTTGTATGTGTATTAGGAATATAAATGGTTAAATGCTAACTAGAATTTCGCTAATCATCCCCACCACCAATGGGATGACGTCATCTACAAAATTTATGGTATTAAAAGTTTTTTTAAATTTCATTAAAATAAGATACTCATGCACTTGTGGTGTGTGAATCCGTGTTGAATTTTCATCATAGACATCCAGAATTTTTGGAAAAAATTCCAAACTGAACAATATTTTGCAATTTAACTTTGAAATTACAAAACCGACTGCCCCAAAATCTTGTAAATATTTTAACGTTAACGTAAGCATGGTAAATCATTAAGCAAAATTTATCCATTTATCCCCTCCCAAAAAATTGGTGAGTCATCTCAACATTTTGCCGAATAAATCCTATCTAAAATGTACAAAATATGATGAGTCTATACTTGTGATTTATCACTGCATTAAAAGTTTTCAAATTTCTTATACAGGGTGACTCATAAAAAGTAATGAATGAGTCAATTTATTTTACTGATTAAATCGGGAACAGCTCCGTTTTTTCCAAAATTTGGGAATACAATACTGTTATCATTAGTATTACACTGCACATATCCAAAGTGATATACGTGTCGTTGTAAAAATGTTGATGACGTCATCAGAAATATTGTTAAGGGAAAACTCATTTGGAACGTATGAATGCAAATTAAAATGAAAATAAAAAAAAAATTGGATTAAATCGTAAATTTACTACAATAAAAAAATAATTGCTATTCAACTTGCGATAATTTTTACGAGTTCGTCGCAATGGGGGAATAAATCCGCTTACCTGGTCAAGACCTTATCCTCTTGTAGGAATAACAAATTAAAATTATTTAAATACGACACGTGACCTACCTAACTATCTGTCTAACGTGCCATTGCTTGCATTTATTGAATTTTGTTAACAGAACTTCAACAACAATTAATTATTATTTTTGAAAAAAAAATTGAGAACAACAGTACAAAAAAGACAAGATAAAGACTGAAAAGGAAAAAATATAGACCTTTTATATAAAGCAAGCAAACCAACAATAGTTCATTTTTGCTAATTTAGAGAAGTACTGAACTATAACAGAGAATAGATTTTTTTCAATGTAAAATTTTGAGTCACAAAACAAGTTGCTCTGTTTAATAATACTAGAGCCCAGATTTAACATAAATAATGAAGTCATAAAGCAAAGAAAAAAATATATAATTATGTATATTATTGATATAAATTTACAAAAATTGGTCTAACTTTATTTAGATCGAGGGCGGATGGGTAAGCCTAGTACCTGCTAAGATAAAACTGATTTTGGCAGATGACATACCCTGTAAGAAAATAGAGGGTGGGTGGGCGGGGCTAGTACCTGCATGATAAGACTGATTTTGGCAAATGACATATTTCTAAGAAAATAGAGAGGGTGCGGTTGGGGCAAATGACGTATCCTCTAAGAAATTTAATTAAGCACACTAGAACGTAGCCAGCTTTTTCGAAAAATAAAAAAAAAATATTTTGTGAATTTCATTTTTTACGATAACCTCTATAAACTAAAATAAAGATATATGTGTATTGTTAAAGTAAAGGTAAAAAAACATGCTATGCGTATGTTTCAAGTGACTTTTTCCACTTCAAAATCTTGTGATGATGTACGTACTACTAATATAACAGTGCTGCATTTCCAAAATTTTAGAAAAATAGGGTGTACAAATTGTTTGGAGCCACCGTGTATAAGCAATTCTAAATAACGTGTTACTCAGAACTACTATGCACAACGAAATATCAAAGAAAACAGTGATGATTACTTTGCTATCGAGGACTAAATTTTGCATCGACACAAACGCATTTTTCCAAGAAGCCATAAAATCAGAACAAGAAGCGGAGTATATTATTTCATCATATTGATGATTAGATGAATAAAATACGTACAAAATTTTACGACAATGGGTCTAGTAAGTAGTTTCGGAAATTATCTGTCTAATAAAAATCGACACAGACGACAGACAGATAGACGAAAATAGGAAACCACTTTTTCCTTACTCTACTAGTCATAAAACGTCGAGAAAAGATTAAAATGTTAAAATGGCCTTGGGAAGTAAAAATATGTAAATTCTGATGTATGTAATAAAGTTTTCGTTGACAATTAATATTGACTGTAAATTTGTACCCTTTTCTATCAACTGGAATGTTACATACTCTGTAAGGTTATTAAAAATCTCAAACTAAGAAATCAGTAATTAGAATTGACCTAGATATTCATCCCATCCAAAAATTGAAGACGTTCACAATTATTTATACAGGATGCCTCAAAAAACATAAGTGAATGAAACAATTTGTTTTAAGGATTACATTAACAGCGATTTACCTATAATGTTCCTAAAATTATTGGCACATTATTCGATTGTTATTAATGTTACATTGTACATATTAAAACCCTTTTAATATGCATTTTGACCCCGCAAAAAAGTTGATGACCTCAACATAAAATTTATTACGCAAATATTGCTCGAAACGTAGAGTATGAAATTCTGCTTTATTTGGAATTTAATAATACATTCCAATTTTTCCTTTAACATATAACTAGTGATTATTGTAAAAAAAATATATTCCCCTCTCTCCTGAAATGTCAGGAATGATTGAAAATCAGGAACATAAAAAGCAGAATGTTTTTGGTATAGTCAGGATCACGAAGCAATGCGTACACGTCACGGACTCTGTATGACGTCATGCGTCTACCACGTTTATTATACAAATGAATCGGTTTGAAAACTGTCAACAAACATGTCGGCTTGTTATTGTTTTGGTTTGTTCTATTTATGATTATAGCATGAGAAGACCGTTAGTGTGAAGCAACAGTTTAGAAATAAGCTACACTTGCAGTGTTTCAGCATACAAGGGCATGCTGCAGGCTGCATAGACGCTATGAATTACAAACTAAGGCACAGGAAAGATCACGACTGTAACCCCTTTCACGTGTTCCTAGTCACTGAAGCCTGCCACTCACGTTCCAACGCCGCGGTACAATTGTGTAGGATATGACAAAATTGAAGTGTTTTCGAACATCTGTGTATGCGATCAAGCAAATCGGTTGGATGTGGACGGTTGGTGAACAAGTCTGTCTGCAGCAGTACAATCGTGTTGTATTGGTTGGAAACTTAATCGTGTGGGGACAGTGTATGTTATACAAACCGTGAAAGCAGGTATAAAAGTCCATTTTCTTCGGACATGTTGCCACCACGATCGCAAATTTTTAACTGCAAGGTCGTAACGTGTGTGTACTGCTGCTTTTCAGCAAAATTGTACAGCAGTTGTATCCAATACAATCGTACCCCGGCGTTGGAACGTGAATGACTGGCTTTAAGAACGTTCATTTTTGCATTGACTGCTGGTAAAAACTGCTGACAATTGGGTGTTAAACACATACTTGGAGGGTGGTACAAGGCTTCATACTGTACTTAAAGCTACCAACGAGAATGTTAACATACGTCTCAAACAGACAGCATTGAACAGTTGTGACAGGCTTCAAGTTAGAGAAATATGCTTACCGTCTTCAATGCCACAATAGGCACGTCACATCTACAGAATAAGTTACTTTATTGACATGGAATAGATACAAAAGTAAAGTATAAACAATAATAAGTATGCATGTTGCACAACGTCGTCGTCTGACCAGTGATTTGTATATTTGGCCAGTGAAGTGATAGTGTGATTATAAAAGACATCAGCAGAACATGCCGCTAGTACAATCAATTAGGATGGTAATGGAAAATAACCTACATGTTACAGTGGCTGAATGCCCTCTGCAGTATTAGAATCTTCACTGTCATAATCACTAAAACTATAATGTGAATCTTCGTTAATGTCGATTATAAACGGAGCAATCTCTTCACGGTCAAATACTAATTCCCGTTCCCACCACTCCCGTATTATTTTATTCATATGGTCAACAGTATTTTTCCACATTGTGGGCGTGACATGTGCTAACGCTTCTTTCCACATTTCCACGGAATTTTTTGACCATAACCATCACGCCCAATGTGTTTGGAATAAAAATTTGTAGTAATTCCCCAAGTATTTTCTATAGGGTTAAACACACAATGATATGGCGGCAATCGCAATACTCTATGGCCATTCTGTTGGCCCAATTCACGGCAACATACGTTTTTGGAGGTTTATTTCTGAAAAACATGATATTTTAAATGAAACGATAGAGAATAGTATATGCATTACTGTGCAACCAAATGAAGAAGTTCCGTTTTTAACAGCTGTGAATCTGAACTTATGTCATGTTGTTAAAGCCATTCACGAATTTCTGCTTTTTTCCATGAACCACTGGGACATTTGTTTGCAAAGGTACTGTGGTAGCTTGCATTGTCTATAATAATCTGTGGTGGTTCTTCAAGGTTCATGAGCAATTGAAACCACTTGAGAAAATTCTGTTGATTCATTTCGCCATGATAGTCTGGATTTTTGGTATTAGAAGAAAATACTAGCGCTGCTTCATCAATAAATCCATTGCTTGTACCTGCATGTAATACAATATACCTAAAATATAGTGAGAAGAATAAATAACTAACGTGAAACTGACACATTACTAAATTTTCCCTTCTATTTTGAACATCCTGATACTTATGACACTATCGTCTTGCAATGACCTAACTACCGAACCATTTTCAAATATCCATGTTTCATCAAGATATACACATGGCAAAGAATTTGGGTTCTGCTGATTGTGCATGTATTCACGTAAGAATTTGATTCTTGCATGAACAACATGTTGTAATTCCATAAGACGCTTCCGTACACTGGTTGGCGAATAACGAAACCCAATTGAGAATGTAAAATTTTTCCTAACGAGCTCACAGAACCCTCAAATATATGTTTCTCCTTCAAGCAATCAATTAATGGCGATCGTGTAACATGTATTTCTGTAAAATAGTCGTTAGTATCTATAAGGCGTGCGCATCAAATTAATACTTTCTTCGACCATTCCATATAAGCATTCTCGAATAGCACACTGCTCCGAAGTGCTAATATCACACACTTGCTTTGTTCGGGGGTCTCTATTTCTTGGGAGAATGTACACCTTCTCCGGTTTTTATTTGTTGTACCACGGAGTTCACTGTTCGCACACATACACCCAGAGCAGCAGCAACCCTCTGTACAATGTGACTGCATTAGTAATTGTAATAAAATACACCTACTTACGTCTTGAACAGCTGTTAGTGGTAAAAGAGGTTCCCCGCTATCGCGTTCTTTAGCAAAATAGTCCACTAAATTATCGTCCATTTGCTTTACATCTTTGTGCAAGGGCTTCGGCATGGTGGAATGTTTACGTTCAAGCAAGCGACACGTACCACGGTACAGGACAGTTAACTTGGAGTTCTATAAAGAACTGTTATAGTTCTGAAAAGAACTGATACGATTACACGAGCAGAAAAGTAGAAAAACGCGAAAAATCAAACAATAACACAACATAACCAAAGTTGACACCAATGACACTTGTGAAATCGATAAAACTTTAGCATATGTTTCGCTATCAGTCGTACCAATATAATTTCCCCCAAATTGATCGATTTTGATCCGTATTGCCACGTATTGCGGCGCGTATTTTTGATTTAGTGTTGGTAACGGATCTACGTCATCCATGACGTGTACGCATTGCTTCGTGATCCTGAGTATATTCTGAAATACAAAACTGAATTCAAAATATGTTCAAAATAGACAACTTTTATTTTTCTATTTTAAAATATACAAATGTCACATGTATGATGGAATTGGGAAAAGTAAATTCCCAGTTTTAACCACATTTAATCCCTTTGTAAGTCAAGAACTAATGAAAGTAAACTTTAGAAATTTACGGTTAATAGTTTTATAGATATAACCGACTGCATATTTTTAGCGACCTTACGTAGAATTAATGAGTAAAGATAGCATGTTTACATATTCATGACAAAGTTGAAGAAGCGCAACATATTTATGATAGTTGGAATTAGAAATAAACAAATAAATTTTGTTTTAAAAAGAAGATAAGTTTCAAGGAGCAAAATCTATGAGGACGAAGAAATTCAAGAGACAAAAGAAAAGTAAAATTTTGCAAAAGGAAGAAGTTGTTTTTGCCAAAAAAAATATGCCAAATAATTTGAAAACATAAAAAATAAAAAATAGTTATAGATGTATATTGTGTTGCGTTCAAAATACGTAAAGAGTCGTATGCTGTGGTCGTATTCTCGTGAATCACCCTGTATATATATTAAAATATATGTTATTATTAATTCATCTCCACATATTTTTTTATTGATTTTTTATATTTAAGTACCAGACATTCATCTAGTTTTTTTCAAAATTTCAGAAAACCTTCCAATGCAAATTTTCGCCTCCATTACTATTCCAAGTCCCCGACACCTTATCTCTCCTCGCCGACTTTTTACCCGTTTGGTAGTCCATGCAAATCGTCAATTAGAAACTACTTTAACAAAAAAACCCTCCTGCGAACAGCTTTCGATAATAATTGCCGCACAGAGTATGCATGAAGCATATCGCCTACGAGTGACAATTTAAATTATTAATCAACGCAGTTGAATAGTCACGGGACAGTACTTATCTACCGTCGGCAGAATAGCAATAACTAAAGTGCAACAATCTAGATCTCGAGCAACTACTACTCCTGCGAGCCATAGCATGAATTACTGCAAATACCTTAGGAATTGACACATGGAATAATGATCGTGCTGGATAATCGATAGGAGCTGTCTCAGGAACAGGTATGCACCACAACCGGCCGGAATGACACTCGACACACGTGATAGTTGGGGACTGCGCTGTGGACAAGTGTACAAAACCGGGAAAATAAAAAAAAACAGACTTACTGGCCATTTATGCCACTAACTTTAAGTGCTATTTATTTAAAATAATTTAAAAGAAAATAAAAGTCTGACTATACTATGTAGTATTAATTTTAAGTAACAAATTAGTTCGCCAAAAAAGTTTGTCAATTGTAAA
This sequence comes from Zophobas morio, assembly GCF_036711695.1. NCBI lineage: Eukaryota > Metazoa > Arthropoda > Insecta > Coleoptera > Tenebrionidae > Zophobas > Zophobas morio. Next base: position 11,290,079 of record NW_026972109.1, read on the forward strand.
AACACGGTTTGTTTTTAATTTCGCCTTCGTCCGCGCCTGTCTTAATCGATGGTAACTGTCTAGGAACAGGTATGCACAACCAGCTGGAATGACACTCGACACACGTGATCGCTAGCTCACATGGTACCGTCCATGAGCCCATTGGTCGCGGCCACATGGGCGTGTAGACGCACCACCACGTATTGGTTCTTCTTTGACATTTACAGCCTGTAATTTAAAATGTACATGCACGGGATTCATCTATAAGGGCCAGTTGAGGCTTTCGCGCAATTTTTTAAACCCCTATCAAGGAAGATCTAGTTGTCGCTGAGACGGACAAGTGAATAACTCAACCGAAATGAATTATAACTGCTCCCGATGAAGAATGGACAGACACAAACAAATAATTAATCATTTGGAGACATTGTGCCTCCACGTTGGTTTAATTAATTGTCTTTGATTTTAATTTAATTACTTGGGTTGTCGATCGGCGTACTGGAAATAGGTGCACGGTTATTGTCGGACACATCGATAAAAAACGTAACCCAGATACATTTAATTTTGTGAAATAATTAAAGCGGAATTTTTAATGCTATAGTCGGTGTTATATGAGCAGCTAGCACAACACTATTGCAGTAAACGACAGACTATATTAAGAAACGTGAGTGTGTCTATATTCATCACAAGAAAAAGGGAGCAGTTGAGATTACCTTTTTTCCGGTCTTTGTAGAATGAAAGGTGTGGTTTAGCGATATCTTCTACTTTATATTAAAGAAGACGCGTCTCAAATTAAGTTTGCAATAACGTCTAGAACAATTATTTCGTCGAAGAACATAGTAATTATGTGAATTGTCACAATTCTGGGCCGTTTACAACAATGTATGGTCAAAATTTTTATAAAAAGATCTATATCAGTACTTTTGACTTAAACAATGGGCTTAAGAATATTTAAAGCTCAGTATAAAACGTGTTAATGTTTGCGGCTTTTTGTTAGATAAAAGGAAGTATTTATGAACGAACAAGGGAACACAGAAAAATAAATAAATTCATGTTGCATCAACACAAATGCTGGACGGAGCACCACCAACTATTTGAAATTAAACACTGAAATTAAATGTAACTATAGTGCTTAGAGGTTCTTCACGATAAAAAAAGTACTTTTATTTTACGCTTATTCAAAATACTTTCACTAATTTTTACAATATAACTAATTTGAATATTATAAATATGCATAAGGGTATATGGTATTATTTAAGGTAGGTAGGGATTAATTTGATTCTCATCTTATATATGCAAAAGATATATCTATATAATAAGTAGTAATAAATGCTAATTATCATTATTCTTTATACCAACTTACATTAAATAAATATTTTACGGCTTAAAGCGGAAAACGAATTCATTTTTATATTTAATTAAATATTGTAATATCAAACGTAAACTTCATAATGGAATAAGTGTTTTTACTTTTTTCAACCCAAAATTTTACAGTCAATTAATATTTAACATCTTTTGTTGTTGGCACGAATGCTCGACTGTGCACCGCTAAATGCTTACTACATAATATTTAAATAATAATTTTAATGTTCATTGTATTTGAATGTAATAAATATTACAGTAATCTTAATTGTGTGTATTGTTAATGATTATTCATTGCAGTTCTGTTCAACAACTACAAATTAAAAATGTGTATATAACACGAGGTAAAAGTTACTTTATCAGCGAAAACCACAAGCAACTCTACTTCTTGTTGCAATATTATTTGATTTTTTTTTATAGTGTCCAGCGTCTATAGTATATTTTATTTTAATAAATGTTTTTCTGCGGCAAAAATCGTGCCGAGAGCAACGTTCGAGAGCAATATGCCAATATTCAAATGAGGCAATTATAATGTGTAGCAGAATACGGAGAGTGTGACTGCCGAACGCCCCTGGGCTAATATCCCAAACCGCCCCCCCATGCATCGACAAGGTACGCTCAATAAAAACCACGACCATATAATTATGTATGTATATACACATATTTAGCCATAAGCATTCTGATAGCCGTTTATCTTTAATACATAATTGATAGCTGCGTACGGCCGATAGAATGTAAAAAATGTACATATTCTAATATAAAAAGGACCTACGGCCCGGTGGGTATTATTTTTATTTTTCGAGGATGGTCAACCCGCTTGATAATATATATTATGGTAAATAACAGTGCTTAAGAGGGTATCTTATAATTTATTTAATTGGGTCTCTGCTCTGCTATTTACTCCCTTTGCGATCTTTTCGAAATTATTCCAAAAAAACAGCTTTCGTAACGCATTGCCCAAAATAGATAACTCGTAGACCAGAACGTGGAATAGTTAACACGTCACGATAATTTTGTTTTAAAATTAATTCTTCCCGACCACGACGCCGAGCACGAAGTTCAGCCTTTTTCTAACACAAAAAAAAGGTATTGTAATTGCTGAGTCTCGCATGAGAAATTAACATCTTATCAATAATTGATCTTGATTACCATATTTATAACGCATTTAAATTTGCATGAGTTCTGTTATAATGCGATAACGGAGTCTCGAAACATAAACTTGACAAAAATCTTTAAAAAATTTCAATGACGCTATTGTTATCGATGGCATTTTTTGCCGAAAAAGAGGAGTCTAGATGGTCTATTTCTCAACGACATCCCATTGTTACGACTTTACAAAAAAAATTACCACACATTCTGTAGCTACGCACCAAAAATTTTCGCACACGATGGTGTGTATTTTCCGTGAAAATACATGTAACGCACTTTTTACGCACACCAAATGAATATTGTGTCTTTGTTTTCATAAAGCTGTTTCTAATCTTTATAAAAAATACTTGTGCTTTCGGCTAGTAGGTGACCGATATTTTTTTCTTTTTTCAAAATATATCATTTTAACTACCATGGAAATTCGTACGCACTGTACTTACACAAGAGTTTCATTTTATAAATATCGTGCTATAAAAGTTTGTATTTCGTTTACTTTAAATCCACGCATAAATTATGTAAGCTCAAAAGCTCAGATTCACGATAATACACAACAAACATAAAAAATGCTGGAAAACACAAAAGTGCACACCGACACGCAGAGATAGAAAGTTCATGGGCGGCCACAAGGAGGGGCAGGGGGCGACGCATTTTAGTAAAATTATGCATTACGCATTTTTCAGATATTTGTGGAAATTTCGGAACGCGGTTTTCGCCACTATTTTCAGCTTACAGAACTCTAGACTGTCTAGACACTACCCAAGAAACATTATCGACTTTTTTTATCAGATTTTGTCGAAAAAATAGTTTTTACTGTACATTGAATGTATATCTTAACCCTTGACGCCATCTCCTCCTTTTTTTTTATTTATAACTTATTTTATAAGAATAAGAATATTTGTCTGTAAAATCGAAGCAAAAATACTGCTTGAGTTATGACAGTTCAGGAGTTCATCAACTTCACTAAATATGGCTGTTCGATAATATAAAAGTGTAAAACTAGTATACAAAGTGACAACAAGCTCTGTTTCCAGTGCATAATAAATCGAACAAATCCATTAGACTACCAGTTTTATAGCGTTGTATGTGCAGCCATTAATGTATTAATAAAAGATGTTATGAATAATGTATTCCACAATAGCAACAAAACTATTTTATTTGATATTTTGATATGGCTGTTATTAAATTACCAACGCATGTTCCAGTTTGTTCAAGTTATGCATGAATTGTTGTTAACCTATTTAACGTAACAACAATTTATTATTGTTTATTATGAAATCAAATCAATGTTCTGAGGTTTTTATTTTTTAAACGCAAAGAAATATACTCATTCATATCAATATCAATATTAATAAATCAACATCAGAAACATCAATAGTCGACGACAAATAATAGATTAGTTTTATCGTCCATCGTTCGTTTCTTGCAGTAAAACTATCAAGAATACTTTCATTATTACTTTTAATATTTAATAATAATTTATTACTGGAAATGCAACAAAATATTCTCTTCAGCAATATTTGATAATTTAGACATATATTTTTCGCACCACCACAGCCTCCTCTTCTACTTAGCTATGCTGGCATCAGAAAGCCCGAGAAATAAAGCACAGTTGTATCTTTTTTAAGAAATGCCCCATTTAGACAAATAAAAATTTAAACTGAACCACTTTTTAGCCAGTTGCAATAACAATTACAGCTGACCTGTAAGTCCTCAACCGTAACTCGCGTCGTCTATATAAGGCATGGAAGGCAATATTTTCCTGGCGAGCAATAAAAGTACCTTTATCTTTCTTATGTGTGTATATGCGATGAACAATCGAGATTTTCGCAGTGGTGTGTAGTGATTCTCACACTAACAAAGCAAAGGCATCTGGTTGTCGGCGTTTATGCATAGTTCAGATCACGTATTCTTTAACGTCTGTCATTTGTCCGCATAACGTCACGCCGCACCATAACATAGAGTGCCGCGGATCGTGTATATATCTCACCCCCGCATCTCCTCAGGAGATGGCCTCCACACGCACATTCCAGGACGTCACTGGTGCTGTGTAACAAGTTGTTGCAACGTATTAATTCTTAATTTAACTTAACTTAAGCAGAAGTGGTAGTTAGTACAGATGTCAGCGGCGGAGTGGTACCACCGTGACCTGGGACTGGAAGCTTGCTCCACGTTATTATACTAATGAATAAACCAGTTGTGATCACATCTTTGGTACTTTGTTTTTATAAACTCCTGGAATTTCTGGCTCTTCTAATGAGTCGTCTAAATAATAAATTAAAACAAGTACCTTTAAATGGTTTAATAGAATTTAAAACCGCTTTTAATGTGGGACGTAAATCTTGTCACGTGTGGAGGGACGGTTTTACTCAAAATTAACCAAGTAGCTTAAGTCTTATGAATCAGCGCCGATTTTTGACTACGTGGAGAACTAACAGTAGTTCTAGATCTTAGTCTACTCTAACTCTAATTTTTTTTTATAATTATGATTTGTACGTTTTCTTCGTCGACAATGGCGTTTAAAGTAGAACAAAGAAATTTTCAGATTGCAAACACGATTTGAAAACATTTAGCCCGCTCCATATGCATACGAGTCGTGCACCAGGTCCACCGGTCGGAGATGGTATCTGAAGAATAGGATACGTGCACCGAATATATCCTAGATGTCCCACACATGACGGATTTATTACGAATATAATTCGGTCGCAGGCGGCGGAACGTTTGATGCTCTTCTCTTTCGGACATTTCACGAGCTGCTAGATTTTCATCTAGCGCAATCGTTAAAAACCCGCCAAGAAGAAAATTGCACGTCGTCGGGTTTTTCCCACACGCCTTCTCCACGAATATGGAAGAAAAAATTCAACGAACTCATGAATAAAAGAGGGGTTTGTTGTAATTTTAATTTTCAATGTCTTCGATGGTATCGCAGGAACCGAAATCCAGTCATTTCCGGTGGGGTGGCCGCCGTAAATCGCATTTAAAATAGTTACCTCAATTTCGTGATATTGCAGGGTGGGAAAATGTCGTCGTAAGTCAGTGCGAGTCGGATCTCGAGTGTTAAGCACGTCGACGCTTTACGCGAAGAATAACAAAATTATTAACTTCTTAGAATGATGTCTGAAGCGGATCGCGGGTGGCGCTTCGTTAAAATTGGAGACGTGTGCCGACATGACAGCCAACAATATGAGATAGTCGTCTTGAAATTGGTAAGTTATGGTGGCAGCACTGCACCCCAAACAAATACTAATTCGCGGCCACCATGGGTGATGGTAAATTCCAGTGGTTAATATTAATCGTGGTGATGGAATTTAACCTTGAAGTGCAAATCTGAATCTCTTCTTACTTGTATTTCTTAATTTTTGTTAATTATTTATTAACCAAGTATTTTATTTAATAAGCAAAATAAAATTGAAATATTTTCGAATTGTAGTTAAAAATGGAAATAATTATAATGTCCCTTTGGTTACTCCGTTCTAATGTTTCATGTTAAATTGTTCGCATCGCGATGATCCCGGTGTATGCTTTTCCAGACCGCTCTCGACCATTATTAGGAATGTTGATTTGAAAAGATCAAAAAAGATAAACCATGCTAGAACACTCTGAAATGAGGAAGCTACTTCATAGTGACTACCTCTTTTATCCTCTTTTTTCTGTTTGTCGACTAAAATCTATTCGTTTTTATTTCCAGTCAACAAACTTTGAAGAAACTTTGATTGTCGACTACATTTTCGCCCCTATCTGGTGTTGATGTCATCCACATCTTTGCAAGGACGCATATATCAATTTGGATAGATGCATTGTAATACTATTAATAAAAGTATTGTATTATTGTTATTCTTGAATCATGATTTATAATCAATAAAATAACGAAATATTTTAATCACGTCGGCCGCGTGTAATAACAGAGGTGAACTGAAAATCGTTTATGGTACTCGTAACTTAATACAAATAGTGACAACACTTATCAACCCGTAGACGTGAGAGTGAAACAGAAACTAAACTAAAAGATGTTTTCTACGAATTACAATAACTGGGTCACAATGCCGACGGTCCAGACTTTTTTATTGCTCCGACTTCCGCTTATTGAATAAAACACTACATTTTATTTTGATTTTCGATGTTGTAATTTACATTTGGTTAATTATAACTTCTCTATATCTAGGGGAGGCTCAGCATCCCCTACCCTCCCCCTAACTACGGCCTTGTCTAGGGGTTATGAAATATCGAGAAAATATGAAAGTACCAAATTTCAGGAAGGACTGCATTACTGTATGTCCTTAGGTTATCCTCGATAAGAAAAACAACTTGTTTATGTTTATACATCGGAAGAATGTCACGTAGAAATTAGTTTGATTTAAATGAGTGTGCCCCTCAAAACAGAGGATCAAAACTATTAAATAGTAAGCTACAATCGACAAAATGTTCTGAATATCATTATTATAATTATTCTGATTAGATAAAAACATTTGTATTTTCACATTTTCGGAAAAATGAGGTGACTCGTTCTTAATTTGATCAATAAAAAATATTAATGAAAGTAAAAACTCATCATATTTTGTACATTTTGCGTAGAATTTATTTGACAAAATTTTGAAATAACGTCATCAATTTTTTGAGGGAAATAAACAGATTTATTTTGATTAAAAATTTACCATGCTTATGATAACTTTAAAACATCTCCAAGATTTCAAAGCATTCGATTGTGTAGTTCCTGATTAAATGAATAAAATAAATTCACGCATGCATTATTTTTTTTGAGTCACCCTGTATAAGTAATTCCAAAAAATATCCAAGATTTCAAAGCAATCGATTTCGTAGTTCCTGATTAAATGAATAAAATAAATTCACGCATGCATTATTTTTTTTTTGAGTCACCCTGTATAAGCAAATCCAAAAAATATTAATGGAGTGATAAATCATAAGCACAGACTCATCATATTTTCTACATTTTAAATAGGATTTATTCGGAAAAATTTTGGAGGGGATAAGTAAATATATTTTGATTAAATATTTACCATGCCTACCATAACGTTAAAACATCTGCAAGATTTCAAAGCATTCGGTTTGGTTTTGCAGATTCAAAATTAAATTCCAAAATATTGTTTTATAATTTTGATTTTTTTTCCAAAAATCTGGACGTTTCGGGTAAAAGCAGGCAGACAGACGGAAAAGAAGACGCAAAATGTAGCCCCGCCCACCCACCCCATCGCAATTGTGATGATTTTTTTATTCGCTGTGAACCAAGAGGGCGGAGCTTAACTGCAAAGTACTTATTTCTCTACGAGAAATCAAAACATGGTTTTGGAGTATCGTGTTGTTCAAAGAATATTATATACATTAAGAAAAAGGGCAAATTATAAACCCCGCCCACTCACCCCATTTCAATTGCGATTTTTTTTTTATTCTTAGAAACTTAAAACACGTTTGAAATGGTAAATTTTTGTAAGGAAAAGAATACTATGTAGGTTAAAAACAAAATAAAGCCAAAGATTAAGCCTCACCCATACCCGCCCCGATCTCAATTCTCAATTGTGATGAGTTTTTCATTCGTTGTCACATCAAAGGGCGGAGCTTCATTGCAAGATCCATATTTCCTTAAAAAAATTACCATTTTAAACGTGTTTTAAGTTTGTAAGAATAAAAAAAAATCATCACAATTGAAATGGGGTGGGTGGGCGGGGTTTATATTTTGCCTGTTTTTTCGTAATATCCATAGTATTCTTTGAACAACACGGTACTCAAAAACATGTTTTTAATTTCTTGTAAAGAAATAAGTATTTTGCAGTTAAGTTCCGCCCCCTTGGTTCACGGTGAATAAAAAAAATCATCACAATTGAGATAGGGCGGGTGGGCGGGTTTACATTTTGTCTTTTTGTATTAATATGTGTAGACTTCTTTTCAAAACATGTTTAAAATGGAAAATTTGTATAAGGAAATATCGATTTTGCAATTAAGCTCTGCCCCATAATTGCAAAATCCATAACTAATAATAATCGTCGCTACATCATTTTCACTGAAAAACTCCTTTTTTAAACTGTTTCTAACTTATTCTTATGTATCTTGTAAGGTTCTTTTAAAATGGAATGTTCTAGAACCTTCCGAATTCTACATCAATGATTTCCTCATTTTTCTTGATACCTAATTCTTTTATCACACCGAAGTAGCGTTTCTTATGAATTTTGTACAATTTTCGTTGTCAATTATCCTCTTCTAAAACTTGTATCCACTGTAGAAATTAGTGTACTTACTATTCTCGTTAGAGATGTATTAATTCTTTTAGAAAATTCTTCGAATCTAGGTCTGCCGAATTATTTCTTTAAATCTTATTTGGCAACGGCATTCAAACACGTCTGTTTCTTCTTTAAAAAAAAATAAACAAATTTCAACTTGATTTCCATTCCTAGACCGTTTTCGAGCAATTTTCCATACTAAGATCTACTCTGTTTTTTGGAATATCATTTTCCATTTTTTAATATTACCTAGGTACAGAATTCTCTCGAAAATTTTTGTATTCACACCTTTTCACTGTTTTTAATAGAACCTTCCAGGACGTTTTCATCGACTTTCTTCTAGAATTCTAAGCTTACATTGCGGTCAAAATCAATATTTTAAAAATACTTCGTCTAAAATAGAATTTTATGAAAACTTCTTATTTTTCCTAGCCAATGTGTTCTGTAGTATGCCATAACATGGTCACGATTTTCGTAAAAACTTCTCAAAACTTTATCATTTTTATACTCTTTTTCAACCGTTTTTAACTTTAGTCCTACTATAAAGTCAAATTTCTTTCGTCTCCTACACCTTGAGCACAAAAGAAAATAAACCATTTATCAAAAAAAAGTGTTTCGGTATATTGTTGGATTCATAGATAAAAAATTGGTCAAAGGTTATTTCGGCAGAACTTCCTCTGAGGTACACTGAACTTATCCAACTTTTTCGAAAATTTATAAAATTTGATTTTGCGAATTTTATTTTTTTTAGGATCATCTTATAAGTTAAAATAAATATATGTGTGTAATAAAGGTAGGTAAGCTAATCGCATGTTTCAAGTGATTTTTTCCATTACAAAATCTTGTGACGACCCCATCAACGTTCTAGCAACGAACACGTATATGGGGTGTAATACTAACAATAATGAATTAAATATCAAAGAAAACAATGAATTGTTAACGACTGCTTTGCCATCTTTTGCATCGACATAAACACATTTTTCCAAGAAACCATAAACTCAGAACAGGACGCGAAGACGGTTGACAATCACAATTACGTACAATTATTCCTGACTGTTTTATAACTTGTCTTGATTAACTTGATTGCAAAAAAAATTCTTAACATTTTGTAAATAAATAAAAAAACGAGATGGTCTTAATACAAAAAAATTGCTCCAAGATTATTTACAGTCCAACAATTTCAACTTTCTCAATAAATTATAAAATTACAATAACCCTTACAATTTGAACTAGAAATGTGTGTAATACAGGTAAAGCAGTCACAGTGTAGGTAAGGGAAAACGTGAGTTTTCCAAACAAAATTTTGTTATGACGTCATCAACGTTTTAACAAGGACACTTATTTTAATTTAAATAGGTGCAGATAATACTTATTAATAACAGCATTGTTTTCTCAAATTTTCTGGAAGATAAGATGCTTTGATTAACACAAAAAAGCTGGAGTCCGGCTCCGTATTTGATCCGAGAAAAAATTATAATAACAATAAACAAAATCAAGATAGATTTATAAACCACAAGTACAGAAGTATACCTATTACTTCATAAAATTTGAATAACGTTAATTAAGTAACGTTATGAGTGGACTTCATCAAATTATTATTAGTGGAAGTGATTAGACAAATTTTGGTTATCGTTTTGCCATCTACACGATACTCCTAAAATCAGTCAAGTACTTTTGGAAATTACCTATCTAATAAAAATTGACACAGACGACAGACGACAGACAGACATGAAAACATGAAAGTAGCAATTCACCTGATGGACCCTATTACAGTAAAAACACATGACAAAGAAGAGAAATTCTATGAGTCTTTATAATAAAGCTAGAAAACATAAAATTAAGTCTGTAAGAAATGTTGTTCATCATAATTACCTTTTCAATATTGGAGATTAATTATTATTATTATTATTTAATATACAATTACAAAATATACAACGAAAAGACATTTTCCGAGTTTGGGCCGTAACATTCACATCAATATCGTTCTTCTTTTCTCTTGAACTTTTCGTTCTTCTGGACCCTAAATTCCTGAAGATACACATTATGAAAGCAGGCGAAACGTCGAAACTCTTTTCGAAATTAGCACGTTTCAAACTTCAAAGACTAAAAACGTCTTTTTGTTGTTCATTTCAACCTTGAAAAATTTCGATTCCGATACCTTTTGGATTTTAGCAAAAAAAAATGAAATAGAAGAGTTGTGGAATGGAGAGTTTAAATCAAATATGTAATTGTCTCTACAACACACAAGAGCTGAATTCGACACTATTTATAACTGCATCCTAATCTATACCCACCCTGCGGCTTCCCCCACGTCGTCTCTTGCCGAACGGGGACGAAAAAAGCCGAATCCAGAGTGAGGCCTGATTCAGTACTAAAAGCTCTTTTTTTAAAGAAAAAAATGCATATAAGAAACGATAGAAACGGTAATTATATCACGAAATAATAATGTACAACGTCATCACTTCCAACGACGTGCGATGGCAATAAATTCGTAAAGACCGTCCGGGTACAAATAAGTATAGTATATTAGCTTTATGCCCCCCGTCACCATTCTGCTTACTGACCATAAATTCGCTAATGTTGATGTGGTGGTGTTGAAGGCGACCATACCAAATAAATACCGTGTGAAACAATGGCCTGTCCTGCACTATATATAAAAGGAACGACGCGCATTATCCTGGACTTGACTACATTTCATATCTGCCGTATTAGGGCCGGAACGGCCAGATGTGCACCAGCCAAACAACCGACATAAATATTTGCGCTATCCCACTTCTGAATATATTACGCAGGTGAGTCGATGAAGGACTTCGCTACAAACAAATTTATGTAACGCTACTCCTGCATATACCGGGTGCACCAGAATTACACGTCCAATTTAGATTTTAAGCAAAAAAATACAGAAAAGGTTAGAACGTGGATTCGCGTTTGAAGAAATGTGTCGTTGCTTCTGGTACTGGCAGGATTTGCATATTTGGCCTTCGTCGAGCCATTCCACCTCCTTAGCCTGTCACTATGACGTTAATATTCCAGCTCATAAATTCGGACGATAAGGAAAAGCAGCCTGTTGTTCTATTTCTACTCAATACACCGTGCAAGCCAATAAAAACTCCCTCTAATGGTCCGGTGTAGGCCGTCGTCGGCAACATCCATAAGTCAGTCTTGCAGAAAAAGCAGTGCGAGATGAATGTATGCATGCGGCTGGCGATTTGTGTTTTGGCGCTGAAGAAGCGACGCATTCCGCGCGTCTTTTGGTCGCGTCGCACGCCTATGTCCACTTTTTGCGATAGCCCCCCCATGAAAACTATAGTAGGTGGGCTAGAACGTTTTTCGGCAAACGCTCCGATCGTTCCAGATCATCGATAGTCTGCGCAGATTTGACCGGTTTAAATTAAAATAGCCGAAATTTATTGAAATATTCATTACTACATGAGACCGGAATGCCTCGACATATTTTTTGGGATTCTTCGAACTGGAAGACCGCGACGACAAGAAGTCTGCTCGATTGATGTATTTATATTGCGCCCATCAGGACGGCATTGTTTCTATTCTTTGAATGGGGGCAAAAAACGGAGATGATCGTTAGAGGGAATTCCTAGATCCATACCGCAGCGGAGTCCAGAACAGCTTTCGAAAAAAGTTCGAAAGGTTTTAATTTTTTAAAACAGTCGTAAGGAAAGCAAAGGAAAGCACTTCTAAAATTCTCTTTGAAGAAAAAAGAAGGTTCCAGTTGAAAAGGAACATTTAACAGGAATAGAGTGCACTACGCAGACGCTGGTCCTATATCCCCCCTCTACTATCTTTGTAGGAATTAGTCATAATACTTTTGACAATCTAGAATAGTGTTCTTACTGCATCATTTTTTAGCAATGGTTGTTTATATATCAGCGGTGTTAAACACGAATCATTGCCGAAGTAGAATCCGATTACCCTGAACTACTAAGCTTGACTTTAGATTATCACGTCGATGATCAAGTTCTACTCCACACTTCGAGAAATATATATCGAGTTTGGAAACTTGTGCCGAACTCGTCTTAGTAAAGTTTCGTACGACTGCCCTACATGTGAAAAGATTTCAGCGTTTCCAGCAGCGAAATCTGATTAGAAACCGATCTATATTAAAAAACCCATCATATCTGCGAGTGTGTATCGCATAATTAGTTAAGTTGCGACAGGAGCGAGTAACCCGCTTATAAATAAATGGGTCCATTGTTGGTGCTTGCTATCCGGTTGGTATCTGGTGGTGGAGCGGCAGCCCAGAGATGGAATCGCGCCGATCTATCATGTATTGTCACACGGGCCCCAATCGCTCATTGTTCTCTCTGCTCCTCTAATCCATTCATTTCACCGTGGTACATTTCAGGAATGGCAGCGCAGAACATGTTTTAATTAATTTCCATTTTTGTTGTTGTTCGTTATCCGACGAGTGTGGGATGCGCATGATTGAAAACGGTGGCTTTGTGTTTTTGTCATGTAGGATGATGTCTCTTAGAATGCCCTCAGTTATAGACATCAACTGAATTCCCGGCCACTAAACAATATAAAAGAATGGCCGCGACATTCATCAGAGGCAGGATGAGTTTCAGTCGATATACCATTATCTGGGATGGGTAGAGCGTAATGCAGGTGGATTATAGACTTTTCAGGGCGCGACTGTTCTGAACATAATCTCATTTCCAAATTACCCCAACAATTAAAATTTCGAGAGATAGTCCTGCTGAAATGAAAGCGTAATCCTGCATTGTGGATCCATACAAACTTGGACTCTATAAGACACACCAGAAACTTTGAGTAAAATATAGTTGTGTATTGATTTCCAGAAGCCGGATATTACATAACAACTAACCCATCGTAAAAACGTAATTAAAACTTCACCAACTACCAGCTCTGATTGATTATCCAGAAGAAAGCCTTCGCACTTCTTGGAAGCTTACCTACTAATCGCATTCAGTGCGCGACACATATCCCAAAGAAAACAAAACCGTCCCAAAGAATCTTCTCATGAGTTTGCGGAGGCCCCGCGGCAGAACGATGACTTGTGCAGCCCCCCGGCGGGCCAGCTAATACCAAGCATGACTAGCGCGATCCCCCGGGCCTATTGTCCGCTAAACAGACCGCAGCGGGACGCCACCTTCACCTACCCTCAATAATCCAATCATAATGTGGCCCCATTAGACCAAGACCCTCGTTATTTGCTCATTTGTCCGTCGGATTACCGACGCCGTTTCAGCCATCAAGCAAAAAATCACAAGACGCGCATTCCGGACAGAAATCGAAATGGCACCTCGAGCTTTCGCCAATGTTGGCTCTTTATTGGACACTTAATTTTGTTTAGTAAGGCTCCAACTCTTTAAAAAGTTCTGAGGCATTTGCCGTACTGACAGGCAAAAACTGCTTTTACACTGAATCGTCAATTTATTCCCGTCCTCGTTCTAATCTCAGGGGGTTCACGGCCGGAAAATTTCGTGGAAACAGCGGGAGCTGGCCTGTAACACATCGCGTTGACCATACAATGGTAATTATTAGCATGACATGGTGATTCTGAGCCACTAACGGGCTAAGACGATGAGAATTGTGAATGTGAAGCCTTTCGAATCCATTATTCGATTGACTGTGGAGGCAAATGTCGGAGAAAATTGTTTGTATGGGAGGACGCGAGCACGACCTCCTCACTACCGAAGGCGCTGACGACGATTTTCGATTCGGTTTTGAGGTTAAGCAATCTGGAGGTGATGGATTTTTAGTGTCTGATTGAGCAAAGTAATTAAGAAGACTTTCCTTTAGTTTAATTAAGTCGAGCCGGTGTGAACTTTTTTAGATTAGATGGATTAATGTGAAGACAGGACGGTTCGGTTAGATATATGGCTTGGACGTGTGTTGCTAGTCATCTCGATCTTCAACAGCTGGTCACTGATGGTGTAAATTAATTTTTAAGTTCACGCCTGACAGGTTTGCACTAGTTATTGGAAAAAAATGTGATGTTAATGGATGTACGACAGATTGGATTCTGTTCAAAGCATGTTGATGATTCGTGAAATGGGTTAATTATAGAGGGAGAAAATGCGATCGGCGAGAAATGATTAAATTACTTTTAATAACACGGTAATGAAATTAAGAGAGTGTTGCGTAAAATTTAAAGCAAAGAATGTGATATCTTATTAACAACGAAAAAAGTGACCTTACATGTCATCGCAGACTCGTCTTGATCGGTGAATTCGTGAATCTAGGATTTGTCTAGATTAGTTTTGTCGTCCCTTCACTATTTCAAATATTTTTGTTGCAGTTTCTTCGAGTGAGGCGAAATAAGAAAAATCAGAAAAAATAACAGCGCAAGAAGTATACATCAACTGTTCAAAATGGTGTGGAAAAAGATCCATGCCCCGGCGGATGGTGTTTCAGGCCCGCGCTGTCTGGAATGTTGAATTAATGTTCAGAAATGTTGTTTAAAATGAATGTAGGTAAGTTTTTAAATATGCCACTTTCAACGTGAAAAATTTGTTAATTATAAAGACACTTATACGAAACACCGGTATTTGTAGAAGAAAGAAACGGTTTTAAAAATATTTTTGGTCGGTCCGTCGACGTATTTTTTATATCGATTCTTAGAATTCTAAATAAAGACAGGTAAAGGACCAGAAGAATCTCATTAATTGTTTAATTAGCATAAAATACATAAAACTAATGTATGGTGCAATAAATTGAATTGAAATTATCACATCGTTAAGCCACCGAAATCCCGAAAAATATAAATTCCATCCGAGAGTCTGTTTTTTCTCTCATCAATATAAAGTAATATTTAACGACTGTCGCTTTGTTAATGCTTTAACATGTCATTAAACACTGCATGTCGTCACATATACCACATCTCCCGCCTACAATACACGTCAACAACCGTCATCCCACTTCTGAAACACCCGAAACAAAGACGAAACCGGTCGGTAGCAGACATACACGATTAACGGTTAATCGGGTGATTATTTTAATTATTTCGAAATATGAAAAAAACTGTTGAGATCCAGGATCGGAGTTATCAAATAGGCGATTTTACGACACCACTTAAATCTAATATCGTCTCGATAAGGATCGAGCGTGCTGAGAGCGATCGTCCTGGTGCGAGAATGCTGCCACCGTGCGGCAACCAAATTCACCAAATTAATATTATTCCTCCTATCTGGTCCAATCTTATAACTTCACATTACCGCGATGCGAGATATTTCAAACTACACTTGGGCCACGTATCACATTACTGTTTTACACAACCGGACACTGGTAACTAGATAGATATTAATTGCTACACCACGGACACGCCATCGCCCCTTATGGGTGGCTATATTTATTAAAAACAAAGAAACTTCGAGTGCATGTCCAAAACCATTTTACTTGGTAGCGGCGTTGTCCACAAAATTCTAATTTCATTACTCATTCTATTATATGGCTAATGACGTCGACATATCATGTTTAAAAAAATGGAAAAGAAAATGAAAAAACGTGAAAAGAACATTATTTTAGTTTTAGTTTTAATTTTCACAAGATCAAAAATAGCAGAAACGAAAACTATACAAACATTTTTCAAAATAATATAATAAAAACACATATACTTATGATATACATTTTGCAATGCGGAAATCCTACTTTTAATCGCCACCGCTAGGTATTGTGAGTGTACACTTGATATTTATGATCTGGCATTCTTCGTTATTAATCTCGTACCTAAAACCTTGATTTCTTTTTTGTACGCATTTATTTGCCCGTTGTTACATTGTTCAGAAAATTTAATCCGATGACCGAATTCCTCTATTCACGTACCAGATCGAATTTCGTGCAAATAAATTTCGTATGAACTCAGAGACAGAAACATTCGTTCTGACCCTTGTTTCTCCTTGAACAGGATGAGGAAACAGTGTTTTGCATTAGCGGTAACTTGTCACATCATTTGTTATAGCATTTAGACAATGCAACGTAACCTTTGAGAGATTTGAACTTCTGAGAATGTTTCAGGCATGATTATTTCTTACTACACTCTCAAGTAAATGTGAATATATTCTAGTAACAGGTAATAGTAAAATAAATGACAAAATAGACGTTTCACCTACCCAGTTATAAATTTTCATGTAATGAGCTGAAAAAATAGGAAGAAGTCGGCTTTGAAACATAGCAAACACCGCACGACTTGTCAGGGAGCATTTTTCAAAAGTTTTTTATAATTTCCTGAAACGACATCGTCAATTTTTGGTAGAAATAAATATATAAATTTTGATAGGTATAATATAGCACTAATCATAACCCAACTGCATTCCTAAAATTTCAGGAAAGTTTGGTAATCGTTGAAATTAATTAATTTGGTTGAAATCCGGCATAATAAAATAATATTGACACAAAAGCAATACCGCATCTCAAGACAAATTTCACAGTGAAAATGTAGTTAATATTTTTTTAATGATGTTGTCAACTTGTCATACATTCATTTTTTATTATTATTATATAATGAACATAATATCATCTGCGCATAAGGTAAAAAAGGAAAACTAAAAAAAAAGAGTAGGGTAAATGTGTACAAGAGTGCGCATATGTATAAGAGTACGCACTGATGATTTCTGCTTATTAGTGCCATCTGGGTAAGATGAAGTTATACCATTCAGAATTTAATGTTAAACCTGAGATAAAGGTGCAAAAGTGACCTGAATATAGTTTATAGTTTGGTCGTACTGACGATTTTATGTTCACACGTTGTGTGGATGTAATTTTTACCGCTCATAGTTTTAGTTTTTTGTAAGGTACGTACCAGTTCTTTTATTTTACAGTAATAATTTTCATTAGTTGTAACTTTTAAGGTGTCGTTATACACTAACAGTTTTACACTTTCTGTCCATCAAAAGCTTTTAACTTTGAAAACATTAGGTTATGTACAAATGTACAAGAGTGCGCAGCGAGGTATTGTATAAGCGTGCGCATTGCTTGCAATATGTAGTCTAATAGTCTTGGAGATACATATTATACGGTAATGAATTATTTAACTCTACTACTTTGTACTGCTTCTCGAGTTGTGGGGTGGTGGTTATGGTGATTTTTTTTTTATTTTTACTTCCTGAGCGTGTTGTAATCGAGTCCGTCGACCGACTTTCTATTTTTACGTTTTCTCGTCTTTTCAAGACCCCTAGAGTACGAAGAAATAGGTCTCCCGTTTTATGTGTAGTCTGTAGTCACTTATTCCCATTTATTTTCACCTTAGAAACAAATATTTTTTCATAAAATGTAATGCGTACTCATAAGCGTTCAAATGCGCACTCTTGTGCAATGAACTGTCTAACAGTGCGCATTTACACATCTTGACAAAAATTGAAATTACTCTTAAAATATAGTGGTGTTGGGGCGTACAATTAAATATATCTGATCTCTAAACATGTATATAACGAACCCATATCATAAAATTTGTCTATCCAAAAAAATTAAAAAGTTGTTGACAGTTTTACACTAAGTGCGTACTCTTGTACACATTTACCCTAAGGAAGATAGCCAGCATAATCTTATTGCAAATTCAAAATAGAAAAATCCAGAGAAATTACATTTTCAACATACCTCAATTTCGCAGCTTTGCTCCAGCTTTGAAGTAACTTAAAAATGAAAATATGCCAAGTCGTTTAAAAAGAATTCAAAATAAAACTGAATATGTCCTTCTCCCTCTTCTCTCTAGAAGTTTTCATTTCCTTCCAGGTACCTCTGCAGTAACCCAGGGATTCTTAGCTTCCCTCTAGTCTGACTACCGATCCCCTGGAGGCTGGGAGCCTGTTCATATGACAGGAGTTTAACCATAAAACATCACATTGGCCAAACGTCTTAGTGAGTGGATGGGATATAGGACAGGATATTTAGGTATGGGTGGGATCTTGGGTTGGGACCTGATTTCTCCCGATACTAGGAGTTGGGAGAGAATCAAGGCTCGCGTGGGCAGGGTCGCATCCCTGAAGTAGATCTATCTCCTATCAGGATCGTGGAGAAGTATCTACCCGCTACCAATAATATAAATAGAATAAATTTGATAAGTTTTGATAGAATTTAAAATTTAACAAAAGGAACCACAAGTAACGCAACAGATCAAAATTTATAGGAGTATAAATTAGACAAAAAAATTGATGTAGCTTTTTGGAAGGAATGCTGCACTCGTTAGATCTGAGTATTCGAAGGATTGTCAAAAAAATAAAAACGACTTCCTGGATGAAGAAACTTTTGATATGTCTAAAAATTTACCAAAGAGGTAGACATGGTTATAAGAAGAAGAAACAATCCAAAAATAGTAATATGAATTTATTCTACATAAAATTAATATTTTCAGTGTTGGTTGACTATGTCTATTCTAAGAGCGATACAAATTATTTCAAACTCATACTACTGAATTTGGTTTCCTTTCTGAGTTGAAATCTTCTTGAAACCAAACATTCTGACAATTTTTTAACGCATTTTCAAAATTTATAGCCATATTTGACTGCCAGCTCAAAGAAAAATAATGTACCTACAACAAGTCAATGAGCTTCTTTAATTCCCTAACTTCTGAAAAATTTTGAAAATATCTTGGAAAACATTTTTTCAAATATTGTAGCTGTACGAATTCTAATAGCACCTCGGATAAGAAAACGTTTGCTGTGCTAAAATAATTCACTTATTTGTTCTAAACTTGTGTCCATCCAAATTAATAACAACTTATAAATAAATGTTAATGGCAATAATTTAAGAGTATTATTAAATATATATTTTTGAAACCGCTAACCCGGAAATGGCCGGCATTCAGGCAAGATTCCTATTGTACCGGGTGCAAATAAGATCAAGCAATGATATTGTTACGATGATTGGTGATTTAAAATCGGCGTGAGTAAAACTCAACGATTTATTCCTTAGTAACTCAAATTTACACGTCTAATTACACAGCAATTATGTACAAAATAATTCTGGCGCAACTTGGCTGGCTTCTCTCAACATTCGCTGGATTCGACTCGACTAAATAATAATCGTTCCCGACGGTGGCCTCGATTTAAACCTATACGTTCCTCTGGATGGATCGAGAACTTCGCTTGGAGGTTTTTCTGGACCCCGCAATCGAGACTTCCGGTAACCCGCTCCAGACTTGTCTTTATGGACGGCCCATAGGCGTCGTACCGGGGCGGCGTATGGGTTTATTCCATAACAATATGCACTAATTAGATTAATTAAATTGTTGTTATTATTATTATTACATTATATAAGAGTCTTCGGGTTGATCACTGAAAAAGATTAACGTTTTAAAATTAATGTATACTATATAATTAAAAAATTTTGCTTAGTTTTAAAACTAATATATTAAAACTATCAAATTATAAGCTTTACACCACATTAAATACTGTACAATTAAACAGGGTGATTAAAAAACTCTATGACACGTTAAGGACTGTTTATTAACTAAAGAAAAAATAACTTAAAAAAATCCTTGGGCCCAAATGTAGAAAAAATAGGCCTTCAAAATTTCATTTTTCTTCTCGATATATCTTCATATTTTAATTCCATACTAAGAATCAGTTTGTGGAATATTTTAACTGAGATCAATGAGGCGTTTAGCGACGCCTCATTGGCGGCACAGAATCGGCCGTATTATAAATTTAATAGCAATAAAATATTTAACTGAATTTCTATAAACCAAATCCTAATGTTGGGTACATGAATTCGATCGCACCCTCATTATTTAAAATAATTTCGAAGTATCCTGTGTTTTATCCTTCATTTCTTTCTTCATTTTATATCACAAAAAACTAAAAAAAAAAATGTTCGAAATCAATCTGACACCAATGGCTAATGTTTCACTTTTTTTAATCTATCTACCTGAATCGATACTTTGTTTTTGTAAGTGAAAGTCAAATTCAGATATAACAAAAATATTTTTTTATGATTTTTCTTGAATTTAGACCAGTGATATGCCGTTGAGTTAGTGCATAATTTGATCAGCCTGTATATTAACTTGTCTTCACGTCCATGTGACAGAAATAACTAGAAAATTAGGTTGGTTAAAAAAAGTTACTTGGACAGTATAGTTTCTCCAGTTCTAATTCGGTTTTATGCTGATGATAGGACAGTCAGAAATAAGGATTTAACCATGCTGTTACCATTATACAGTATAAATACTGTATAATGGTAACATATCTCTTGTTTTGGCAAATCACATATCCTCTGAGAAAATAGGGGCGGGTGGGAGGGGCTAGTACTTGCTAAGATAAGACTGATTTTAGCAAACCCCATACCTTCTGAGAAAGGAACGGGCTGGTGGGCGAGGCTAGCACTTGCTAAGTTAAGACTGATTTTGACAAATCCCATACCTTCTGAGAAAGGAGCGGGCGGGTGGGCGGGGCTAGTAGTTACTAAGGTAGAACTTATTTTGGCACTTTTTTTAAATTTTATTTGATTACGTTCTCCTACAGGCCGGAGGCCCAATTACATTACGAGATGTAGTGATCCATATGGATTTTTCATAAAATTATTGCACCGAGTATCATGAGGAAGTCCAAGCTTTCCATTTCGGAGGATCAAGAACTCAGATTTCACTTCATTGCTTATAAAATCATAAGTATTTGTTATTTTGAATGATCCTTTTAGCTTCAGCCTTGATATAATATCGATCATTTCATAAAATACTCATCATCTCGAAATATTTAGATAACGTGTATATTCATATTTACTATAAAATAATTCCCATTTTTGTAGAATCAGTCATAATAGAAATCCATAGTTAAGGAAGTTAACTTTTACACAATGGGGTACTATCGTAAAACCACATTAGAACTGGGGAAACTATACCTGTCTGTTTTTATACTCAGTGACATGGAAATCAGAACACCCAGTAATAGTAAGCATATTTTAATAATCTTTGATATACGTGGTTATTACGGCAACAGAAGTAAATTATCAAAATTTGAAGTGATTCAAAAACATAACGTGTTTGGTCCAGGACCAAAATTTTCGAAAAATTCAGTTTGAAATGAAATTTTTCAAATCTACATCTTGAAAATTGTAATTTTTCATTTTATCAGTTCTGGAAAAATTATTGGAATTTTTGGAGATATGAAGCCCAAAGTTGTAATCTACTACGAGTAGAACCAGTTGAAATCTACAAGAAAATGTCTTCGAGTTTTCCCATTCATGCTCGAAAAACGCTGAAAATATATATACGGCGGAGGAGGGTATTGAAAAGTTGGTTAAAAATACTCAAAAATTGTTTTTATTTAAAAAACAGAAAGTATTAATGCCCCCGGACTAAAATTTTCGAAAAATTTTGTTTGGTACTGAGTTTTTTGATCAATTCTCGTAAAATTGTTAGAATTTTCGAAGAAATGGAACCGAAGAACCGAGAAAATAACTTCTACAAATCTAAATTCATAAAAGAGGGCCCTTGGCTAATTTTAGAAGTGTTCGAAAGACAAAAAACTGTTGTTTTTGAATTATTTTTTCGGTGGTTTCGGAGATCATCTTAATTATCGTAACAGGTACTAGCCCCGCCCACCCACCCTTTATTTTTGTATGGAGTATATCATTTGCTGAAATCAGTTTTATCTGATTACGGATATACCTAGCAGAAAATCTGATCATTTACTTATCTTATATGAATACACATGTATACAAAAAAATTATTAAAATATTTTTACTATTACTGGGTGTTCTGATTTCCATGTCACTTAGTATAGGTTTCGCGGCCTTCTATCATAAAAACGGGTAGGGATATTAAAATTCTGTAAACGCCATTGTTTTCAGCGTTAAAGAAGAAGCTTAATTTAGTAGACTCAAATATGACGTATACAGGGTGATTTTTTTTCACCTGAAACTCCGAAAAAATGTCAAGAATTAAATTTAATCATACCGAGGGGGAAATACATTAGTATGTACTAAAATTAGCCCCCTCCCCTCTCCTTGTAGTTGGGCAAAGGTTAATTTCGAAATTTTAATTGTATGTATGGGTTCTCAGTAGTAGAAATCGAAAACATTGAATTTCATTTATTACAGCGCCATCTATCATGAATCGAAAATAAATGTTTTAGACAAACCCTTCGTTCTTTTAGCGACAGAATACGAATTTGTAATAATAATTCGGGGTTCCTCTTTAAGTTTTTAAAGTTACCCCCCGCCCCACGTACAAGGAGGGACAATTTTTTTACACTAAAGTATTTTCTCCATTATTTAAATTATGAATCTGGACATTTTTTTGTAGAGTGCTTATTTTTCGAGACATTTGAAAGTTTCAGGTTAAAAAATCACACTGTATATGAAATTGGCGTCAGGATGCAAATTTAAAATTTTTTAAATTTTATAGATTTTTCAACTTATTTTCATAGATCATTAAATTATGCCTCTTAGATGTTTGTTCATTTTCAGTCGATAAAAATTAAATAAAATTGATGAATATAAACTGAAGTTGAACTGTTTCAAAAACAATCATTGAGCATATTTTCGAATGTATTACGTGTTAATGAGGCTCAAACATTCTTAATCCAATTTTTTAATCTTCTAATAAAAAACACAAGAGTCGCAAATATGCCAGATCTAATAATATGTATTACTTCAAAAATAAATCTAATGGTGTTAAATCTGGGTTGGGAGCTGCATTTTCAACAACATTATTTTATAGTGGTTAATTCTATATATTTACATATCTGTTGCTGACACTCTATGTCAACTAGATATATCTCTCCATTTGGATAAATACATACATATTATAAATCTAAAAACAATGGCATTTACAGAATTTCAACATTTCGAGACGTTCTCAAGATATAAAGTTGCTATATTAATACATATAAAAACTTTTTTAATACAATGATTTTAATGGCAGTAATTTGACAGTTTGGTTATTTTCCCGGGTCCTATATACTGAAATCATGTTCATTTTGTTTATAAATCTCGTTATAAATAATGTTCGTTGCTATTTTTTTTTATTATTAGTATTATTAGTCCTAATTAATTAAAATTAATAATAAACTATATATCTCAGATCGACTGTCGGCTAAAAGCGATGATCTAATTTTTTTTACTTGAACGCACATTGGTTTCACTGACTTCTTTCCGAAATAATCCGAAAATTTATAACGATAAAAGCAAGAACAGCAATTTTTTTAATTATAGCTTTGTTGCATTATTATTTATAATGTAATCAAAATTACCGTTTAATTTTTTAATATTAATTTTAATTTATTATGACTCTATATATTATCAGTATCACGAAAATACTCATATCTTCTACACCGTATAGCCATTAACATCAGAATGTTAGAATACATAAAATTATTATCAACATAATAAATTAATGTTTTTATTTATGATTCAGTTTTACTTTTTAGAAAATTTAGCAGTTTATCAGATACATTGATGAATATAAATTTTATAAAAAAATGAGACAGGAACAGTCAGTTGTAAGAATCTTCTGAATTATTTTACCGACTCAATTTTGCTTCAACAAGAGAAAACGGAATTACACGTAATAAAAATCGAAACCAGTCGACTAAACTGTGTTTAATTACCGTTAACCCATGCACGTAGCCACAAACATACTTCCTCTAAAAATTACCATAAATCAGAATTAGAATAGTGTAACGTCAATTACGAGTCAAACAACTTCAGCCTCATGGACAAACCATTAACTAACCATCACACATAACCGATGGTGATAACAATAATTACAAACGATTTTTACCACAAGTCGTCTAATTTATCGACCTGTTGAAGCAGTGCTCGCTCTATTTTTGCCATAACTCCCCAGTATCTGTCCCATTAACAAGATTACATAACATGTTGCCGCGGTGATTTTAATGGTTTTCCAGCCGACGGTTAGTTAGTGGTGTTAGATTAAATCGATCTGAAAACGAACTCCTAGGTGGCAACTGTGTATTAAAATGAAAGCAATCGCTGATGGCAATAAGCAGCAGCACCAGGAGAGTTAAATATATGTAAACTAATGATGTGGCCCCTCGCAGAGAGTACTGTTTCGGACTACAGTAGTTCTTGTTCCAGATCGGCTCCTTCCGACCACCGGCGACTCGTCGGCGGCGAAAAAGCCGCGGCGGCGGCGCAGGGGGCGGTTTCGCGGGTCGGGAGACGCGGACACCGCTCCGGGGACTCCGGGCCAGCGCGCTCCGTCGCTCCGGCGGACGCGAGTCGCGCGTTTTCCGCGTGGAGACGCGTTCCGGCGACGAACCGCCCCTGCTTCTGGTGAATGCTTCCACTTAAGAGTTTGATGGATGGATCGATGGTGCAGCATTAATCATCCAAAATCAATTTAGGGTTCGGCAGAGTTTAGGAGTGGCCCACCGGAGACAATCCGCAACAATGAGGTTTAATGAGTCTCATTAACTCACGAGGTGTGAACTTTAACCTGATACGCATCAAATGGTTCCGAAAGGTCCTACGAAAGCCACAAATTATGATTGGATCTGTGTGTAATTAATGGTGAGTCGGGACGGCCCGGAATTGTGGTCCGGTCTGTGTTTGCATGAGCTGAATAAATCAAATTATCGGTTTTAAAATATGTAAATAAACAATTAGTTTAACAATGGTATAAGTAGGCAAGGTAAATAAATACAACCCGCCTAAATAAACAAGCGGAGCGTGCTTGCAATTGTTTGTAGAAACAATCGTCATAAGTCACCTGGATCCCAGAATTGGAGTCGTGAGAGCAGAGAAGACGATGTGTATACCTGAGCGAGGTTGACATTTTTTGTGTGACTTTTTTTCACGGTTAACGTATAGTCGGAGGCGAGCAATAGATTTCGTTTCGTGTTCAAAACATTTTAAACTGTTTGGGAATTTAAAATTCCTGGAATTGGAACTACTTGTTAGCGATTGTTTTATGATATACACAAACTCGGACGATAAATTTCAGAGCCGGGGGACTCTTCGGCCTCCGCTTTATTTCCTAATAAATATTTCTACCATAATTAGAACGATAAACAGAGAAATAATGAATTCACCCGGTTTGTTACAATCAGTTATCATCACTAACACACATTGATTCTGATCAGGCGCGATAATCAAAACACATGTGCTCGTCTAAATGGTAGTGCGAGCTTATGCAACCAACAGAACCGCTTTTTAGCAACCAATTCATGTTTGCTTCGTTTTATTCGAAAGGTGAAAATCGTCGAGCCGAAAGTCGAGGTGAGCACAACACCGAGAAAAGCACAATTTGTTCTTTTGAGTTCATTCAAATACAAATTCGATTTTTACAAAGAAACGTCGGACAATAAGGTGCATTTTAAAACAAAAAAAATCAATCATTGGTATCTATATAATTAAATCCATTCTGTCGGTATTTAAATAACCCATAACTGATTTCTATTAATGCCAACTAAAAGCCAGAGTTGGTTTGGCCATTTTTTTGCGTGATTTCTCACATCAAGCGTGAACATCTGTCAGGTTATTAATACCTAACTTCCCACGCCTTTTAAGCACAATCAATACCGTTCAAGGTACATAAACTTCGGTTAAATCAAGTTTAGTGGAAAAAGTCGGTATATAATCTATTGTTTCAAGTCCTAAACTTACGTTTTTTAAAATTATTTAATTGTTAAATTAAACTACTGGTGTTAAACGTGATGCTTCTAGAACATGGACCCTTCGTCTCAATTATCTCATTCCCATCATTTTATTTGCCCCCAATCGTTTCGTCTCAAACTTATTTCATCCTCAATTTGTTTCGAATTTGAGAGGATTTGTTGAAGATTTTAAAACAAGTAATATTAACGGATGGAAAAGCCTTTATGAAATGAAGTTGTTTCCAAAAAAATTGGTGGAAGGTTATTTCGACACTGAAGTAATAATCTAAAACATTTCCAGCTTTTTCGAAAAATTATAAAATTTGATTTTTCGAATTTTATTTATTTTTTATTAAAACCCCTATAAGTTAAAATATAGATATGCATATAATGTTTAAAGTAAATGTAAAATTTTGTGAAACATAAGTATATAAATTTGGATAGCTGTTGTATATTACTAATAATAACAGTATTGAATTCCCAAATTTTCGGGAAAATGGAGTGGGCCGTTCCTGATTGAATCAATAAAATAAATCGATTCATTCATTAATTTTTGAGTCACCCTGTAGAAGCAATTCTAAAAAGTATGAATTTAGTGATAAATAACAAGTGTATACTCATCATATTTTGCACATTTTACATAGGATTTCTTCGGCAAAATTTTGAAATGACGTCATCAAATTGTTGGTGGGGATAATTATCCAAATTTTGGTTGCCGTTTTACCATTTACATGATATTGCTAATATAGAGACAAAATTTGACAACAATCGCTCCAGTAGTTTCGACGATTATCTGTCTAATAAAAAATCGACACAGACAGACAGACAGACACATGGAAATGGGAAACCAGTTTTTCGTAGTCTAGGGATCATGAAACTGACAAGTCGCCCGATGGACTCGATTACTATATTTCTTCGGGAAGTAAAAATTGGTCTAAAATTATTTAGCCAGAACTTCCCTCATCCCTGAAGTACAATCGAACAAATCCTGTGTCTTAAAATGTTATTTTGCCAATTTTATTTTGTATGACATACAAAGTTAAATTAAAGATAGGTATAAATTGATAAGGTAAACAGTTAAAGTACTATTACAAGACAGGAATTTTGAACATCTTGTCTGGTGTGTATTTGGTTACATAAATATCTCAAAAATTGCTCTATTTCATTGTGCATATTTAAAAAAAAATGGAATTTTCGAAGGATTAAAGTTGTAAAAAGCTCCAGGAGATCAAACTTAACAACAAAATCCCCTGTGTTAAGCTTTGAAATTAATCGAAAAAAAGCAAAAAATTTCATAATCTATTAAAAAAATGGAGATTTTCCCTAAGTTACTTAAAACTCCACAAAAAATGCTAGGAGATAGATTTCGACAAGTGTAATCCAAAAAATGGTCGATAGTCTCGGTTTCGAAATTGAAACTCGAAAATTGAAAATTCCGGAAAGAATTGTAATATTTTTGTTAGGGATGTATTTTTAGCGGTATTCCGGAAATACTAGAGGGCCAAAAATTATGAAAAAATCCTGTTTACGCTTGAATAGCGAGTCCTCAAGGAAAAATAATACCAAATCGATGCGTCAACTGCTTTTCGAAATATTCAGTTTCAAAGTCAGATTTTTAAAATATCTCAAAAATTTTTAAAATTCAGTTTGCCAATTTTGGAAAAACGGTAGGAAGTTTAGAGGACCTGCGGGCGTGAAAAACTTCAAGGGATCGAAATCGGCAAGAAAATTCCCTTTGCTCAGTTTCAAACGTGATCGCAAAAAGTCAAAATTTCGTAAGAGAAATGAAAATTTGAAATTTTCATAAAGTTGCCTAAAAATCAACACAAACATTCTGGGAGGCAGATTTCAATTATCTTGATCCAAAAATAAGGCGTGCTGAATAGATTTTGACAAGTTTAATCAAAAATGGGCAAATTATTGTCTCGGTTTCGAAATTGAACCTCGAAAATTGAAAATTCCGGAAAAAAATTGTCATATTTTTGTTAAGGAAGTATTTTTATTGACTTCAGCTAACCTGACTCAATGAATTTCTGGTCTGACGTGACTTGAACTAATTGCGAGAAATATTTAAATTTCTCTTGGACTAAACGATCCGTCTTAATGTTTATTAATAAACCTCTTCGATTAAGTTTTTATCAATATGAAGCACAACTCGACTGATAGGTGATTTACCTTGGCAATTTCTATTTCTATCTCGTTTAACAACATCACAAACCCATAATTACTGGGCAGTTTCTAATTACTGTAATAGTAACAGAAATAGCATCATATTCTCAAAATTTCAGTAAAGTGAGATAAGCCGTTTTTAATTTAATCACTAAAATTCATTAATTAATTTTGTGTAAACCACAAGTGTACACTCATAATGTTCTGCACACTTGAAATACGACTAGCAAAATTTTAAAATAACGTCATCAAGGTTTTAGAGGGGATAAATATAAATTTTGATTGGGGACTCATCAGTAATCATGCTCACGATAACCTTAAAACGTTTACAAGACTTCTGAACATTCAACTTTGTAGTTTTTAAAATCACACTGTAAATTGTTATCCATTTTTTACTTTTTTTATCAAAAATCTGGATCAATTACGTCCAATGATCATTTATATTTTTAATTCACATTATTTCCACATTTTAAAATGAAAAAGTTTGAAAAATCGCTAAAAATAAAAACAATATTTTCATATACTCGTAAAATAAACAGTGAGGAGTATTCACTCTTAAATGCAGGAGTAGAAAAAATAGTTTACTAATTTTTAATTTTTCAGTTTCAATTTTGATCTGAAATTAGCTGTACCCTTAAAAGATGAGCAAATTATTAAAAAATGGTCCATTTTTCAAAATAATTTTGTTTCTTTTTTATTGTCGTTTTGTAATGTGAAATTCGAAACTGCAAATTACGTTAGGTGAGCAGAAATTTTCCCTTAACCAGCTGTTAACCAAATATGTCGAACTTCCGCTTACAACGTACGTTATGTTAATTCCCACTCCAATATAAATCCGAAACCCCCAATTGTATACCTGGTTGCCTGTTCACGAGCTTATGCAACCAATTAAACGCCCATGTCGTTAAACCGATTATCGCGAAGAAATAGGAGGGCGTAGTGAGAATAATGAACCTACAAGTCACCGTTCGTTTGAGAAAAATCGCTCGCGGTAACCTCGTGATTTATTAACTGTAATAAATTGATAAATGTTGAATTTCATTACTTACTTTCTCGCTTAGCATTGTTGTAAATAATCGTATCGAATATTTAGCGTCGGCTCTGCTATTATAATAAATAACTTCTCGAATCGGTCAGCAATCGACCGGCCTGGGGCAGTACCGAACAAAATAAATCTCGTGGAAAAAGTGCGAAACCCCCGGACTAAAACAAGATGTACAATACTTAAGATGGCTCGTAATAAAAGTTATTATCGATTGGTATGTGTACACACATTACAAAGTCGTGACTATCGCTACCCACCGTGTAATGAGGAGGCCCGCCACTCGATCCGATCATACCGTCTCTCTCATTTCGCCTGGCACTATATCTTATTCTTGTTATACATGACTGGAGATGTGCAGATAACGTTTCGACAAAACTAGACAGGTAGAACGCGGCGAAGAACAGATAAATTTTCACCTATTTAACTAAGTTACTTATCGGCTGGACGTAAAACGCTTCGCTAAACGAAGGCGGCTTATAAAACACTATACATTAGTTTCCTGATTTTTTCAATTACAAAAAGTACAAAAATCTGATGCATTATGATACATTACACCCACTTATAAAATGTCAAATGTAATTTACTTTGAACTGAGATTTATAAAAATAATAATAATAATAATAATAATAGCCATGACGATATACAACGCTCTAGGCCCGTGCCATTATTACACATCTTAGCAGGTGAAGGGGGTACACCGGCCTAAGAGTTTAATGGCTTTATAGTGATTCTACTCATATTCAGATGGCGATGAAGTTGGTAAGTCAGAAATGGCATAACACAATTTGTGTGTGTCTCAGCTAGTCTCTTAGGCCCGAATATTCTCTAGCCCCGTGGAACGTTTATGTGTTATCCTGATTGTGTTGAAAAATTTACCAGGATGTCTACTTGGACATTGACAACTCCACCATCATATTATAATTAACATTTATACAAAATATTGTAAACATGAAAGCTTGAATAAATCTATTTGATTTAAAATTCGGAAATTGATATGTTTTCATGTAATTAAACGAAAAATTGAGCAAGGTTGGTTGCATACTACATTCGCAATGATTTGCAACACTTACAACAGAACACAGCGGCTTTACAATTAAGCTTTCATCTTGAGAACAGCAATGCAAATCTTAAGTTTTATATTTTCGTTTATTTAGTCTCGAATTCAACGGTTTTGCAATTCTGCATTCCTGTTTGCAGAAAGCAATTACTTGCACGTTTGTGTTTACTCTCGAGTTAAAAATACGAGCTGTGAATTTAAGACATTTTTTATTATATTATAAAATTTAATACAATATTAACATGTAAAGTCAGTGTTTAAAATTACAAAAATATCAAAAATTATCACAACTTGTAAACAAAACAAAAAAAAAACAAAAGAGACAGCTGATCCACTAGTTTCATCTTCGCTTAGTTCTCTGATACTGGATCCAGTTGTACACGTCTCGACCACTGCGATCAGAGAAGAGCTGGTTCGTTTCAACAAATTCTGCACACAGCTTCGGTGGTGCCAAATGACCCCTGGATATGTATTGCGAAAAATGTCTCTGCATTAAAGACATTTGCTCTGAGGTGAATGGTTTCTTTCCTCTTCTCTTTACAGGAGTTATTTGCAATTTCTGCTTTATCTCCGCGATTGTCGTTTTTCTTGGTGATTTCTGCGATTTTGGTGACTTCGTGTTCAAAGTTCCCCTGTGACTCGATATTTTTTTC